>NC_137470.1:106085397-107485537 GCF_964235325.1 Thermobia domestica
TTAAAAGTGGAAAAAATATTTTTATGTACTTATTCCCTTTTTCCAATCAGTGGTTCTATTATGAGCCTATATTTTTGAGGTGTTAAAAATAATAATAATAATAAGAAAACTTATTAACTGGTAGGTTACGCTGGACTCTTAATTGTGTATATGGAATAATAGAACGTGGGGTTATACAGAGGATTTTGGATTTCTGTTGGCGATCAATTAATCTTTACCCTAGTAGGGAATACTGGTTAGTCCGGATTTCGAACAGTAATGAAGATCAAGATTGATTGAAATTTCAACTTAGAATGAAATAAATAAAAATCTAATCTTATACAACTCTCATTGATAATAGTGTTCTGTATTTGTTTAGACGCCTATTCTTTTGTAACTTTACCTATGGTGCATGGAGTTGTTGGTTAGATCCCAGCTCGCGCTGAATGAACTTTATTATGGACAAACACCGTGTGCTTGAGTTTTCTCGGGTTTCTTCAGTTTCCTCCCACTTTCTTCATTAAACGACTTCATTCGTTTCTCACCATCACTGTCTCCATTAGCGTAGTCGGCATAACGTGGGACGTAAAACTTAAATATTTCGTTTCGTTTTTCTTTTATAACTGTATCTCACTTTTCCTGTGACGAGACAATCAACTAAGCGAGTATTCAGTGAATTAAACCACTAAAACCTATATTCATTGCACAATAGTGCAGATGAAGTTTAGCCCTTTGGCGATCTTCAGCATGGACAGCAAAATAAGCCAATACATTGATATTGAAACAGTAGTTAACGAATTCCTCTGCGAAAAAGATCACCCGTACGATTGTGTTTCAGATGATAATTTATAATTATACTTAGTTGGTTGAAATTTCTCCATAGTTGTGGGGGCGAGATACTGAAAAAATCCCTACCAAGAGGTGAAGGTGACATGTAAAAGTAGTCAAATACGATCGAAATTAGTGTCGAATTCATGTGCAAAGATGAAAAGTGACACTGCGGATGCTGCGTAAGTCCAAAATAAGCCTTTGTTGGCTTCGAGTTGACAATGGGAGGGTGACAGGAATAAAGAATCGAAAATATCCTATATTTGTGTCGAATGGATAGTTTTCGGGATCACTGACATAAAATGTGATATTTCAGATGTGTATATGTCCAAGGTTGGCCATATTGAAATGGGGTCATAGGGAGAACCAGTAAATACTTCAGAACAGTTTCTTTTTGATGCGTTTCAAGACACTGAGAGTGAAAAGTGATAATGCACAAATCACATTCTGAATTATCGGAGATATGACTTCTGGGGAAGTGTCGTTGCTCCAGGGAGGCATTACTAACTGATCACTCCCTAAAATCGTCACTGTTTTGCAGGGCCGTAGACAGAAATTTATTTCAGCGATCGAAAGCTTGACAGGAATTTATTTCAGCAATTGAGGGCAGTAGGGTATGAATGTATGTTTTAGGACGCTTTTCCCCCCTCCACCCCCTAACTGTCAAAAAATTATGACTATTGTACTTTAACACAGAGGGATAACCCAAAGTGAGATTGAATATGCTTTTATGGCATTTAAAATCATAAAAAGTTATATTTAAGAACTTATAACTAACTTACTTCTAAAACTTATAAGTAAAACTACAACTACTCCTCTTTTATCCCATAATGACCCCAAGCTAATGTATTTACCCCATCCCGTAATATGTATTTACCCCATCCCGTCCGAGGAATCTAATGCTAGCTTATGAACGGTTATACTATATATATCATGCTTATAACTTCTAATGAGGTTTATGTCTTTATACGTTTTAACATTTTTAAATAAGCTTTCTTTATAATCATTAAACTGCAACTCCTTTGATAATACAGCTTTAGTTACTCCTTTAGCTTTTTTCTCTTCTTTATTTTCTACTCAATAAGCTTACATCTTTGATCTCAATCCAATAAACTCCGTCATTATCTTACCTTTATTCTCATCTTTCATCTTACCTATTACTTTTTTGTTTATTAGTGGTAGTCCATATATATTATTTTCCTTGTATTCACTCGTGTCAAACTGGTCAACTATTTCTGCTATATCTTTATAAAAGTCTTCACTCTCAATCTCATGTATAAAGCTATCGGTATCCATGTAACATAAATTTATATTGTTTCCATATTTTGGCTTCACAGTGTTATAATGAAAATCATACATTAATAGTTTTGATAGTTCTAATACACTCATGCCAACAGATATTGGTTTATTAAATGTTAATCGCTCTTTTTTCATATGTATAGCACACAAGTTCTCACTAAATATTGTTCTGTAATCAAAGTTAGGTTTAGCAATTAATGCTTCTACCCTCTTAGGATCACATTCTAATTGTATGGGCTGCCTCTTTCTAATATTTTCCATAGTCTTTCCAAATACCGAATTATTCATGAGCTTATAAAAATCTTCTTCAAACTTGTTTTTAGCTCGCGTTCTCATATTTGTATTTAAATCAATGTATTTCTTTAACCAGTCTGATTGTTTGAATTCTAATATTCTATGCACTTTCTTTAATCTCATTCCAAGTGACATATATAGTTTTAAGTTCCTATAGTGAATTACATATATTTCCTTATTATAAAGTGTTGTTAATAATTTTGATTGTTTAGATTCTGGTGGACACATGTTTTCTGGAGCTAATGGTAAATCAGAGTGTTTGTTGTGTAAATACTTTGGATATTCTAAATCTACTTCTAATATGTAGCCAGTTTCTGAATTATCTGGAATGTTCATTATATCTATGCAAGGTTTAACCCACTTAAAATTTTTATGGGGCATGTATTGACTCATAGCCCATCCATATAAATTGTTTGCGTCTAGATATGCTAGGTATGTTGAACACTCATCTTTATTATAATCTTGCATATATTTGTAGTTAGCTTTTACATATCTTTTACTACATTGTGAGATTCCTCCTCGTATACCCTTTTCTAACATTAGTATTTTATCATAATCAGCTAACATTTCTAAGTTAATTTTAGTCATTTAACATAGCATCCCACGATAGGCCTGGTGCTGTATAATACCAAGCAGGATCTAATCCATATGTCTTTAAACACACATCTCTAAACTTTTCAAATATATCTGTTAATTGAAGGACATCTGTTTTGTTATAATGTTCAGTTAAGTCCCTCACTAACCTCAGATCGAATTCTTTACAAATTTGTACATGAAGCTTATGACGTTCAGGACTCATTTTTTCTTCTGTTAATCTGTTTGTAAATTTGTCTATAGATAGTGGAACAGATTCTTCTAATTTTTCAAATGAATCAACATAATCAAATGGATAATAACCTTTAGTATTAACTAGATCAAGTTATCAATCGGGAAAAACTTTAATGTTTCTCGAAATTGTTCTGGTTTTAAATTACTGGTTAACTCGGCTAAACTCTTTGGCATAAATCTAAATGAATCAACAAATCTTAAATTTATTCCATCTTTTTTGGTCCTGCTTTTACATATTTTTATATGTTATGTACCTTTCCTCATTATTAGCGATTAGTTTAATTTTCTGTGTATCATAAGCTAACTCCTTAATAAACAAATGCGTATCATAACCAGTTAAGTTGTGAAGAAATACAGGAACAAAGTTAGGATTTTTATAGTTTAAATTGCAATAACTTTGAGCTGCACCTCTAAACTTTTCAGTTAAATTATCATGATCTCTTACTTTTGCTTTATTTTTATTTATCTTATACAAATACTTTTTTAAGTCATGCTTCCATTCTTTTATTTTTTTCACTCATATGATCTTTATCCTTGTAGAACTGTATTTTCTTCTTTAATATATTAATTTTTTTCTCAACAGCTGGTGGTAAATCATTCAAGTTTTTCTCACATATAAGACAAGTATCCGAACTGTTATAAACTTCTATTTCCTTCTCACTAAGCGGGGTCATATCAACTACCCTGTTATATATTTCTATAATTTCTATTGCTTCTTTTTGCAACATTTCAATAAATACTTTCGCAGCATCTGGACCTATATAACTAACAGGGGCTTTATAGTTCCCATTTGAATATTTGACATAGTAACAAAAACTCATTGGTTCATGCTTTTGATATTTTACTGTTTTACTACAATTATGCTCTATTTTTAACTTACATAAGATACATTCAAAGTCGGCAAATATGACAAATGGAACTCTTAATGAACGATTATAGTTTTGAAACTCTATTTGATTGTCATATGGTTTTGGAAGTTCTATCCTAACAGCCTCATGTTCTTTACAATATAGCTCATGGTTCTGTAATTGCTTCTCATTTCGAAAGTGTCTTGTTAAACATCTATCACAAAAATATAACTTCTCAGTATGTTTTGTCACTTGACTTCTTATTAATCGTGATAGGTCTTTTATCCAACAAAAATGACTGTTTTTTTCATCTTTTACATATAATAAATTGTTATGAGTTTCCTGCTTATTTTTTGTGATTTGAAGTGGATATACATTATAGTTCTTGTCATAGCTGTAAACATTGATGGAGATATTACTTCTTCTTTCAAATTTTGGAATATCTTTTAATTGTACAGGAAATTCAATGTTATCACAATACTTGTTTTGCAACTCATTAACAAGCTGTTTATAATGTGAAGGTCTTTCAGGATGTGTTTCAACAGGTTTTAAGTAACTTGCAATAGAATACAAGAAACATTTATTGTCTTTATTTTTAACATTAATCACTGCTTTCTTATCTTTAATCGGTTTAGGAAGTTCAATATAGGAAGAAGCTCTTAATGGTACATACTTGTTTAATCTGATTTGTAAGTATTGAATTTGTTGTAACGTCCATCCTGATCCTCTAGCTTCAAACTCTTCCATTTCTCTACGAAGTTTTTGTTTTGCATAAGATATATATTCATTTAAGTCAGTTGATTCTAATATTCTCTCGTTTGATGTTTTGAAATTGCGCTCTTGTATTTCTTTATCTTTTATATAATCACAAATTAAGACGAGATTTACTTTAATAGGGTGAAATTTTAATTCCTCTTTGATTTTGTTAATAGCAACTCTTCCACTTGTATCTAAAAATTTTATTGGGTCTGTATATCCTCCTGTGTTTTCAACTTTAATGGTTCGTAAACGCTTCTTTAATGCTGTTTCTTCTAATTCTACTTTTATAGGTATACGTGTTGGATTCGGTTCTTCAATTACTTTTTGTTTAAATGGGAATATATCTCTAATCTGTCTTCTGTTTTGTTCATCATCATATTGTTTAAGAAGGTTTATTAGTCCTGCTTTTCTTAATCGGGAATATTTTTTGATTCCCCTCTCTTTACATTGTCGCCTTAACTCTATTACAGTAAATTTACTATAATTACTCATCTTATTTACTATATAGTAAATCTTACTACTCAATTTTTATCTTCGCCGGATTATTTCTGTTCATTTTTGTACTATTTTTACTTCCATTTATCCTAATGCAACACTTAACATTGTTTACTCCTGCCATTGTCTACATATTACGCGTTGTATTAGAACACGACTTTGATGAGAATAACCCATCAAAGTCACATATACACATATTAAAATTAAATCATTTTTGTAAACTTACTCATCAACATCATCATAATCATCACTACCATATTTATATTCATCATCACTACTCAAATCAGATGTTTTTGTTGCATTATTAATAATTCTATTTCCTTTAACAGTATTTGCTTCTCTAATAGTACTGCTAAGAGTTTAAGATCATGATGAATTAGTTTAAGTCTATCATGTAATAAATCAAATTCTTTCTCCATACTTATTATATAGAAAACCAACAAAAATGAGATAAATTTAAAAAATCTAAGAATAAAAACGAACAGGTGAATATGACTAGTTCTAAGGAAATATTATCTTACAAACCTATATTTGATTGTGTATGTAAATATTTAGATATTGGTGGTTATGATGATGAAGACAAAATAAATTTTAGCATCTCCATAGGTATGTTAGATCATTTGTTCAAGAAAGCCACTAAAGAAAACAACTCATTTCTTATACAAAACATTCTCTATACAAACGTTATGAACTTGTCTGATGAGATGTTGGATTCACTGACTGATGAACAATGGTTATCTATATGTTATGATGAGTATGAGGAGGAATATAATTATAATCACATTACAGAAGATTTCATACGCAAATATCAGGAGAAAGTTAATTTGAGTGAAATATGTTCATGGAAAAAGTTATCGGAAGAGTTTATAAGAGAATTAGCTGATAAAGTTGATTGGGAGATTATTTCTGGAAGCCAAGACTTATCAGAAGACTTTATAAGAGAATTGGCAGATAGAGTTGATTGGAAAGAAGTATCATATAATCAAAACCTATCTGAAGAATTTATTAATGAGTTTATTGATAAAGTTGATTTTGATGCTATATCTTATGGATACAAACTCTCTGAAGCCTTTATACGAGAACATGTAGATAAAGTTTCTTGGGGACGCTTATCTGGAACTCAACAATTATCAGAAAACCTTATAAGAGATTACGCTGACAAAGTAGATTGGGAAATAATTTCAATATTTCAAAATTTAACAGAATGATTTATTGCATAGTTCAAAGACAGAGTTCATTGGCATAATATCTCAATTTATCAACACCTCTCTGTAGAGTTTATGTATTTATTTAGACATTACGTAGATTGGAGAGTTATAATAAGAAAATACCGTAATAATCCTGATTTAGGTGGTATATTGAATTTAGCATTCGATGTTACAACAGATGGTTTGTTTAATGTTTAACTAATTAAATTTTATGATTATTATATCATAAAAGTTGTAGCCTTAATTATTATATCATAAAAGACGTAACCTTAATTATCAGATAATAACCTATCATACAAGCGATCTATACTGTTAATCAATTCTTTTTCTGATAGGGGTGTCCAAAACTCATTACCCTTACCTTTACGAATATCTAGTTCTTGCTGCATTAGGTTGAATAGCTTAATACTGTTAGGATCTCTAAACTTTTCGTATATTATTACATGATTCGGATATTTTTCTTCTGCTTCATTAAGAGGCTTATATAGGCTTCTCTTTTGACATCTGATAGCATAATAAGGGAAAGGATCATTAGGTTTGTTCTTCTTGTATATGATTAGGCAATTATCTTTTGAATTATCGTCCGTATACGGTGCTGCGATTGTTTTAAGATGATTTATTTCCTTTTCTTGTTTCTCATTGTTTATACGAAATTCATTCATTTGTTGTTCTATTTCTTGTAGTCTTGTTTGAAGTTGATCGTTGTTAGTAAGGTATAGCTGTTGAAAGTCTTTAACGAAGTAATTGATAATGATTTGATTACATTTAAGATAAAACTCTGGAGATAACCATCGTGATATATCTAGAATCAATTCTTTACAAACATATGTTCCTCTTAATTCATTCCATATTTCTCCTTTGCCACCTGCTACTTTTTTAATAATTTCCACAGCCGGATTACCGACCCTGGAAATATATGTTATGAGTTCTTTCGATTCTTTATTTTCTAACCAATGTTTAAATTCTTTTCCACCATCTTGACACAGTTTAGTAGCATTGAAGTATCCTGTACTCTTATCTTTAATCAAATCTTTAAAATCTCCAAAAATGCCATACCAATAATCATCTTTAATCTGTTCATAGCAAATATCATTTAAACTAAGAGAATTATCCATAATACTAATATATATTATATAGAAAATGTTGATCTTTTTGCCGATCTGCTCCAGCTAATTTTATCATAATAATCAAGTAGTTTCTTACTTCTTAAGAGCAGGTGCGTATTTCTTCTCGAGTGCTTTTTTCTGTTGTATTGCTAATTTTTTCATTATAGTATTGTATTAGTTCGTTTGATTCTTTATTTCTTTGGAAATATATGCTATGAGAGTAACGTTTCGTTAGCCTTATCTTTTATGGAATAATAACCATAAAAGACAAACATTTATATTTACACTACAACATTACTCTTATCTACCCAACTATTATGCGAATCATCAAAACCTAGCCATTTAACATACACTTTATCACCTTTCTTTCTTAACACCTTTTCCACCAAGTATTCATCTTTGTGTTTCGTCTTTAATAGTTCTGGTTCGTAAAATCTACCTTGCACATCTTCCTCTTCTAAATCTTTAATTCTATATGTTGGTGGATTAGATGGAATAACTTCAGTAATAACAAATACTTCTGTTGACCAATTAGGTGTATATCCTTTCTCAAATAACCCTTTCGACTTACTTATACGAACATAATCACCTAATTTGTATTTGGGTTTAACACGTCTATATTCTTTCATATCTGCTTTCTGTAATATTGTTCGCTCATCCTTCTTATTAACTTCTATAGGCTTTAAACAAATTGTTCTATGTACTCTATTATTATACTCATTAACCAATGTTGGTAATATCTCTATCCATTTATAATTCCCTTGTGTTGTGAACCTTTTCCACATGTTTTGTTTAAGTGTTCTATTAAAACTCTCAACAACAGAAGCTTTTTTACCTCTATAGGTTGAGTAATGATTAATCTTATTTTCATCCATTAACTTCTTAAATTCTTTATTGTAAAACTCTTTACCTTGATCAGTTTGTAAGTTACTAGGTTTTCTTGTTTTTAATATGGATTCGAATGCTTCTGTAACATTCCTACCACTCTTATCTTTAACAGGAACAGCAAACGCATATTTAGAGAACACATCTATAATCGTTAGCAGATACTTATAACATTTATTTAATTTGGAAACACCTTTTAATACTCCACTATCCATTTTAACAAGATCAGCTTGCCAAAGATCATCGATACCTTTTATAACTACACTTAATCTGTCAAAGTTTTTTCTAGATGTTTTTGAATTTCTTCTATAATGTCTTCTCTAACACCTTTACCTTCTTCTAGTCAATCGGGCTTTTTAACGAATTGAGTTTTAGTAACACCACATACACAACAAATACCTTTCTTTAGATACCTTCCATTCTTTGTTTGTTCAATTCTAATGGTATCTTTCTCCGTATCTGTCAATTTCTTACACTTAACACAATACATCATCATTATTTATTGTATAGAAAATCAACAAAAAAAATAAAATTTATCACTACCTAATACTATACTTTTAACATTATCATCATCATCACTTGATTCGTTTTCACCTTCATCTTCTACTTCTATATACATATTAAGCAATAATTATTTACCTTCTTTTAAATCATAATCTTTAGATGGTCTAATTGTTAACTGATCATGCATATTAAAGTGTAATGGAAAACTTTCAACTAAAGCGTTATTTAAAAATAAGTCTCTAAGATGTTTATTAAGACTTGATTCTATATCCATTAACCTACCTCTATAAAGAAATTTGTAGGCAGCAGCTAAATTATATACAAAAAAGGCTGGTTTCCCAAGATCATCTTCTGCTAATCGATATGGTAATTCAACAATTTCTTTTCTTGTAAGTAAATTAAACTCTTCTTTCACTGATTCAAGCTGTTCTAATGTTACAACATCTTGTTTATCAATAGCATTAGATACATTAACCAATCGTTTGTTCTTAAAATCAACCCAGGATGTAAAAAACTTCTCTAGATTCTTCTATTATACTTTTAACATTACCAAAAATATCCATATTTATTATATAGCAAACGTCTTTAGGAAAGTTCTCTTTCTATGTACATCACAACAAACAATAATTCACCTTCTTCCATAGCTGAATTTTTAGTTGGTTTAATTGTAATTATATCATTCTTGTTAAAGCTAAAAGATATATTTTCAATCAAAGTATCACCTAAATATATGTCTAAAAAGTATTTATCCAAACTTAATTCCATGTGCATTGTTTTCCCATTATAGAGAAATTTATAAAAATAAAAAAAAATATTCTAAAGATTGGCTCCTTAACGTTTTTAGCTTTTAATCGATATAATAGGGGTATAGTTTCTTTCTGCATAATCAATTTAGTAGTATCCATCCTAACCTTTTGAAAATCTTCTTTCTTGACGTATGTGTCTTGCAACGTTTATAATGCATCTTCAAATCGTTTTCTATCATTCTCTAATTGTGCTTCTATTGATCTAAGTTGACTTACGCTAACAATATCATTTAAATTCTCCAACAATTTTAATTTTTCTTCACTAATATCAACATTATCTTTTCTATCTTTAACATTACCAAATATATCCATACTCATTTATTATACAGAAAATGTCCATCCTAATTTTTCAAAACATTTCTTTAACATCTCTATTTGTTTAGATGAGTGTTTAAAATCAATATCAACATGAACATCGTGCTTTTTCAACAGATGGTACAATACACATTTTAAGTTAATAAACAATACTCTTTTCGGATACAGTTCTTTAAAGGTTTCGTATAAGTTTTCAAAGTCGTTTATAAGTGTTTCTTCCATATGTCGTAAGTTTAATGATTTTTGATCGGTAAGGTGATAGTGTATTAAATAAACATCATCATAATATTTTGTGTATTTGTTTTTCTTTAGTACTTCTAAAACATCTTTTGTTGATATTAAATCTTTTGATATATCTCTAAATTCATCATTTAACACCTTGAACACATCTTCAGGAATAATTGTATCCTGTAAAGCTTGCAAACGAGAAAACTGTAACGTAAATCTTTTTATAGTATCATACCATGGTTTTCTCACACAAGCAGCTCTCATTCCTTCACAAGTACTGTAAACCCAACCATTCGCTACAGAACAATAATCACAAATGTAACTGCTCATACATTTGTTAGTGACTTACTACCACAATTACTGCATTTTAATGGTCTGGTGTTATAATTTGATAACATATCCTTTAAGGTAATTATTGGGTATAACTTTACCAACTCTTCTTCCGTGTACAAAAATTTAGGTATTAACATTTTCCATAACTGAACAACTGTATATGCGTTGTTTTTATCTTTTAAGTCTATCTTACTAACATCTCGAAAATACCAATTAAAATTAAATCTAACTAGTGCATCTAGTTCATCCTCATGCTTCTCAAAATAATCTAAAAATGTATTATGTATAGCTTCCATATTTATCTTAAAACAAAATTTTTATGGATATAAACCGTAAAAGTACTTAAACTTAATAATATTTAATCATTTTTAATCATATACATAACATCACTAAAATAATACCCTTGATTTAGAAGATTTAAAACCTTAACACAATGATGACCACATATAACTGAATTAAAGTCTTGTATTCGTTCATCATTGTAGAATAAGTTTTTGATACCAACATATTGTACTATTATGCTGCCAAATTTTCTTGAGCCATGGCAAAAATGCGAACTAAAGCTCACACCCCGGCACACCCACGCGTTGAGCCAATAAGGGTTCAGCAGCTGCTAGGCGAGGAAGCCTTAGCAAAAGAGAGTGGAATTCCTTCAGCCGATAGCAGCGCCTGAAACGGAAGACTGGGTGTCAAGTCAATGTGGTATATTTATAGTTGTTTAGGAGGAATACCACCATAAGAATCGAACACGCACTTTATGTTGTTATCTTTCCAATAGCATATCCAATGAGTACCAATGTTTTCTGATTTATCGAGGTTAACTACACCACACTCATTTACATAGGGTTCTTGTGGAAGTTCATCACTCATAAATACACCTCTAAATCGTTTTATCTTTAATTCTTTAACCAACCTCTCTATATAGAAGTTGGTCAATGGTTTTAGTTTTTTGACTTCTTTGGTTTACCGCTCCCTGCTTTTCTTCCATAGCTATATTGTGCCTTTTTTGTTCTTATAGTTCTTGTTTATTCTTCTTAGCATCAAGTACAGTTTTAGTAATCGCTGCTGCACCCCCTGCTAATGAACCAACTGCTCCTAAAGCTGCTAGAATGGCCGGAATTGTAGAA
This sequence comes from Thermobia domestica, assembly GCF_964235325.1. Lineage (NCBI taxonomy): Eukaryota > Metazoa > Arthropoda > Insecta > Zygentoma > Lepismatidae > Thermobia > Thermobia domestica. The sequence goes on from NC_137470.1 coordinate 106,097,240, forward strand.
ATAAAACCAAACATTTGCTCTTTCTTAATCTTTTTCATTTGTGTAGTAGTTAATGCTAAATCCATTCCTTTACCTTCTTTAATTTTCTTAGATTTATCACTAAGTTGTTTCTTTGTTAATACATGATCAATATTTAAATCATTTAGTTCGTTATAAGGAACAATAAACATACAACCTTTAATAGACCACATCTTATTTATTTAAGATAAAATCTTAATTTGTAAAAATACAGTTATTGTAGCTCCACCAAAATCAATTAAGGAATCATTCTCATCTGTTATCCTTATCTCAAAATTGTCAAACTTGTCTTTAGATATAGGAAAAAATAATGGATAAGTAGGCTCATAAATAATACTATGTTTAAACTCAGCATCTGTTTTAAATGATGCAATAATTCCTGTTTCTCTATGTGTGTATTCTGTATCTTTAACAAACATACCATCTGCTATATTACAGTGAAGATTTATAGTATCAAACGGATGAAACTTTGGCAACTTACTTCCAATATGTTTTTTGTTTTTTTGTAAAACTTCAAGAACATTAAACCCGAGGACAGTACCTATACCCCCAATTGTAACATCATTACTATCAGTTTCTATTTTAACTCTATTTCTTAAATGATCTTCTGATAATGTGATGTTGATGGATTGAGATTTTAAATACTCATTAAGTGATTTTAAATTATATTGCCCTTCTGGTATAAAAACTTGTCTATCACCATATGAGAAACTGTTTTTTTTTCTGTTGTTATGTTTGGAGTTAAGTATGTTGTGTAAAACCCAACTAGTCCTATACTTAAATAGTTGCTACTGTTGTCTAATTCGTAATGGAGTTTCTTCATTAAAACAGAAGTATCACTCGTTAACTTAAATACCTTAGCCATTTATTATATAATAAATTAATGAGTTTGATTTACCTAGAGATATTCCAAGAGAGAAAGTAATCAAGTTAAAGAAAATATCATTCAAAAGTTAGAATACAGTTTAAAGAAGAAAAAGAGAAAACTACAAATTGTTAAATATGCATACTACACTTTGATCACGTTATCGGTTATACTTTCTGCAACAACTGGGTTAATTAATATTTTTATACCTGTAACAATTTACTCAATATTAACAACAACTCTTGCAACTGGAAGTGCTATAATAACAGGTTTGTCTTCTAAGTTAAACATAAGCAAAAGAAAAGACAAATATAAAACCATTGTCACTTGTATTAACTCATTTAAAGAACAGTTAAAGATAATTATAACATTAAATGGTGAAATGGATAACGAATATATAAAAGATACGTTGCTTAAAATCAGAGAAAAGCTAAAAGATTTAGATCATAAAAGAGACGATTTTCTCTATAATAAATGAGTAAGAAAACTATTAATTGGGATGTAAAAGAGATGATAAAAGAGACAACAGTTAAGAAAAGAAATGGAGAACTTATACCTGATGATATTTGATGTCTTATAGTGGGTCCATTTGGGTGTGGTAAAACTTTTTTGTTATTTAATTTTTTATTACAGCCAGTTTGGTTAAACATAAATTACTTCTATATATATTCTAAAAGCATGAATCAGCCAAAGTATGAGCAATTAAAAGATCGATTTGAAAAAGCAGAACTAAAGTTTAAGAAGCAAATAGCAACGTTCTTAAGCGGTAATGATTCTATTGTACCTATTGATGAATGTGAAAAATACTCTGTCGTTGTGTTTGATGATTACATTTCAAAGAATCAAGATACTGTTAGAAATTACTTTACAAGAGGTAGGCATAGACATTTAGACTGTTCCTATCTTGCACAAACATATTCAAAAGTACCTAAACAGCTTATAAGAGATAACGTTAACTTCCTATGCATATTCAGACAAGATGATACTAATCTTAAACATGTGTATAGCGAGTTTGATGGAGGAGATATGTCTTATGATAAATTTAAAGAGATATGTTGAAAATGTTGGCAAGATGATTATGGTTTTATAGTAATTGATATGGCAAGGAAGGTAAACAATGGTAAGTATAGGAACAAGATAAAACATTTCTTAAACCTTTGACTTTTTTCACGTTTATTGATGTTCTTTGACGTTTATTGACGTTTGTTCGTTTTCTATATAATAAACGGATGAGAAAGATATTAATAAGAATATCAAGGTAAAGGAGTTCTTGATAAAGGGCTTCAAATTTTGGAAGAAAGAAAGAGCAGGTATATACGATAAATTTAAGACGCAAGAACAACCTTTAATTGATGCTATTCAAAACTTGGGAAATGAGATCAAAGAAGTAGCAGAACAAAATAAAAATCTAATAACTGAACTTGTTCCAGTTGTACATAAGTCGGCTTCAATAGATCCTAGTCTACTAGGAACACCTAAAAAGATAACTTATGATAGTTCTCCAAGTAGTAGTGATACGCCTATAACAGGAGAAATAAAACAAATGAGAAAACAAATTAAAGATAAAGTTGAAGGAGTAGAGCCTTTAACAACAGCACAATCATTTGGTAAGATTGCAACGAAATATTATAGTAGAGAAATGATAGGGTGTTTGGAATAAGAGCTGTAGAAGAAGATGGAAAAATAATAAATAAGATAGGAAATTCTGAAGTTAAAGTGAATGGTGATGATTTGATAATTAATGGTAAAACTTATAAAGGAACAGAAAGTGTATAGGAATTGTTAACGATGAATACTAATAAAACCATTGAAGATTATGACGAATACGATTTTGAACAGTACAAGGAAATAACAATAGAATCAGATGCTGCCTTTCAAAAATATAATCGAGATAAAAAAGTAGCATCTAATAGAGGTTCTAAGTACATTAATATTATCAAGCCTATTTGGGATGATTATATTAAACCATCTTTACCTCCAATTCCTAAAAGGACTGGTGAAGGAATTAAACAATATACAGAGATACCTAAAGAATATATATGGATGGATGATGTGAGAAAGTTAATTGATCGGTTAATAGTTATAGAGGGAGAAGAAAAGGCTGGTAATAATAACTTTTATAATGAGAAAGTAGGTATAGTGAGAATGATTAATAATAAGCTTTCACAATTTATTCCTAATTATCTAAAAGGTATAGGGTATTTGATTAAGATCTTAAATACATTACCACCACGTTTCTGGAATGATGAGAAGCTTGGAAAATGACTAATGAATAAGATTTTAAACATGAAGGGGATACCGGAGTTACATATACCAGGCTTCAGATTTTGCGGGCCTTTTACGAAGCTTCAAGAAAGGTTAGAGAGAGGTGATGAAGGTATTAACACATTAGATGAGGCTTGTAAAGAACACGATATATACTATAGAGACAATAAAGATACAGAGTCAAGACATATTGCAGATAAGGAACTAGAAACTAAAGCATGGAAAAGAGCATTTAGTAGTGATGCGTCAATTGGTGAACGATTAGCTGCTTTTGTGCTTTGGTACTGCTATGAATGCTAAGGTTAAGTTAGGATGGTGACTATAAGTTTTTTAAATGTTATTATGTATGATTCTTTTACGGGTATATCCCATAAAAGCGTTGTTTCAAGATTTTCTTTATAATAAATGGATAGTATTGAGAGTTACGAGTTACAGAGTTTTAAAGCTAACACAAGAACATTTAACAATTTGAATGAAGCTAACAAAGATATTGAGTTTGATTTCAATGTGGGGGATGGGTTCATACATCCAATCAAAGCAGATTGTCATATGACTTTTGAAGTTGTTGGTGCATCAGTTGGAGGAACATTTGGTGCAAATGATACTATAAAACTTGTAGATAACTTCTTACCATTCTTCTTTTCTCAAATTGAGGTTAGAAAGCATGGAGTTGTTATAGATAAGATTGAACTACCTGGAATAACATCTACAGCTATTGGAACATTAAAGATTTTCAAACCAGAAGTTGAATATTTAAAACAAGCAGGATTTGAAACAGATGATAAACTTGGTCTAAGAAAGGACTTTAGTGTTTTGTACCCATTAAGATTAATTCCAGGCTTTTTAAGTGATTATAAAGAGGTTATGTGGAAAGGTGGATTGAGAATAATATTTACAAAAGCTAACAACAATAACGATGTCTTGTACAAATGGACTGGATCAGGAGCAGGTGCAGCAGCTCCTCATGATGGAAAAATAACAATAAAAAGTATGGAGATAAGAATGCCTATTGTTGAATACGAATCTAATTATGAAAACAGGTTAAAGTTGAATATTCTTAAAGAACCTAAAATCATGTTTTCATTCCATACTTATCAATGTGTTCAGAAGACTGTTGTAGGTTCTTTCTTGGAGTTTGATGTTACTACTCAATTTCATTCTAGGCAATTTGATATGCCTGCTTTCGTAGTTGTAATGTTCCAAACTGATAGAAGTGGCAAACAAACAGCAGATGCAAGTAAGTTTGATCATTGTAAGGTAAAGAATATATATCTTAAGAATGGGAGGAATGAGGTGTTTCCAAAAGAATCAGGAAACTTAGATATTGCTAACATGGATTATTTTAAGATGTACGAAGATTATACTGGGCTTAAGAGAACAACATGTGCTAGTACTGAAATGTACTATGGTCCTAAAGAGTTTATAGATAACAGACCAATGTATGTGATTAATTGTAGTAAGAGGAAGAATGTATCGGTAAATGAGAGAACAAACATCAAGATTGTAGTAGACTTTGCAGAAGCTGTGGCTGCTAATACTATATGCTATGCGATTTTAATTGGACAAAAGAACTTTACATATGATCCTAAGAATGAAAAAGTAGTAGAAGAGTTTTAGATAGTTAAATATATGTTTGTATTATTTTATGGAAATTTTTCCATAAACGAAATTGATAAAAAATGATTAAATATTTTTGGTGAAGATAAAAATTGAAGAGTGTTCATTGATTTTCTATATAATAAATACGATGTCGAGTCATATTGAGCTTTTAAATAAACTTGGAAGTCTTGAGCAAACACAAGTTATTGGATTAAGAGAATTAGAATTAAATACAGAATATAAGATTGTGAAAATGGAAAAGATTAAAACTAAGTTTGGAAAGAGCATTTTAGTTGAGTGTGAGGAGTTTAAGGTCTTTCTTCCACCTAGATTTACAAAACACTTAACAGATAAAATGATTGATGAGATCGTTAAAGATGGAATAAAAATCAAATACACTGGTATAAAAGATACTTATCCAACTGTTGAGTTCTGTATGTAAATTTTATGTGAATTGTCTGTATGTAAATGAGAATCGGTTTTATGAATTTATCATAAAACGAGCATTTTCCTTATAATAAATAAGCTATGGCTACTTATTTGAAAAAAAATGACGTTAAAACATTGAGATTCCTTCGCATAGATGAGTTAGAAAAAGGTAAAGCGTACGAGATAACATTATGGAAATTGATTCAAACACAGCGTTATGGTCAAAGAGTTTTAGTACATTTAGATGAAAAATATAAAACGTTATTACCACAAAGATATAATGACGAAACTGAGCAAGTATTGAAAGATTTGAAAAAGTATAAGCTGTTTGTTAAGTATGAGGGTTTGAAAGATTTAGATAATGGTTATAAAATACATCAGTTTTACTTTAGAAATGAATCCAAAAAATAACAAAAATAAAACTTGTAATTTTAAGTGTGTTTTAAGTGTATAAGTGTTATTATGGTTTCATTATCAATATCCAAACTTGTAATTTTAAGTGCGTTTTAAGTGTATAAGTGTTTTTTATAGTATCAAGACTATAAAAAACTAAGACCTTTGGGTATACCGAACACAATGCCGTTTGAATTTTAAAGATATATGTATAAATAAGGGATTTATTTGAGTTTTTGCAAGTATATCCTTAGAGTTATGCAACCTACAAAACATTCGATAGATATTAAATTTATTTGCCTATTGATTGCCGATTGAATTTTGAAAATCGGTTAATATTTGATGAAGTTATAACAATTTCGAAATTTCGGGAATTTTTACGGGTTTATTTTTGAGTTTTCAGGAAAATGTTATTCTTTAAAAAGTCTTAAAATTTTATTTAAATTATGGTAGTATTTTTTATTTTTCGATTTGTTGAAACATTGTATAGATATTGAAAAAGGGGAAATATCCTGTGGGTTATGCAACCATTTATGCATTTTATAAAATTGGGTATTTTATTAGTATTCATTTGCCGTTTGAATTTTTGAAATCGGTTTATTAGGGGCCGAGCTATTGAATTTTAACGTTATTTGGTGGTGAGGCTGCCAGTGTTGCCAACTCACTTTTAACAATTATCATATTTATTAGTAATGGGGTGAATTCATCCCTATATGTTTTAAAGCAATATCTTGAAAAATTAAAATCCTGGAACGTTCCGAAAAAATATTGAGTTGGCAACACTAGTTTTTTTCTTTTTTGAACATTGATGTTTTAACTAAATTTGTCGGTTAGGTGGCCATATTCAAACAGTTACTCACTTATTCAATATATGGTGTTGCATATCATTGATTGCTGATGGGAAGGAAAGAGAGAAAGAGACTCGAGAGATTTTTCGTCACGGATTCACTGACGTCATGTATTGCGTTATCTCCCTGGAGGAGACTACGTCATTGATATACGGCGCCCTCTCTCCACTGCTAGCTAGAAGTTCTGTTGAAGGAAGAGAGTTGCTAATGTATATATGTATGTTGACGTGAACAGAAGGAAAGAGAATCGGATTGGACGGTCCTGTGCTGGTACTGGAATCGTTCAAATGAATCAGTGACAGATCACCTATGCCAGTAAATGCTATTTTATTATATATTGCTTCTCATTGAATTTTTAAAACTAATTATTAACAGATTTTCAAGATTCAAGTGTCAAATGAAAGCTTACAAACTGGAGATTAAGATTCAGTAAATATATTTTGTGTAGGATTCCATTGTAATATTTTAGATATAAGTTTTTATGATTTTAAATGTCATAAAAGCCTATGCGATCTCACTTTGGGTTATCCTTCTGTGTTAAAGTACAATAGTCATAATTTTTTGACAGTTAGGGGGTGGAGGGGGGAAAGGTGTCCTAAAACATACATTCATACCCTACTGAGGGCATATTTTACTAAAATGTCAATCATCCAGGGGCGGATCCAGGTTGATTGTTTGGGAGGGGCGGTCGTTCGAAGTCAAATCAAGGTAAGAGCGGATTGCATAAAAAAGAAAGAAAACAAAAGAAAAAAAACAAATTTAGAAAAGGAGAAGTAGCTTTTCTGCAGAGTTAACTTTCTTAAGAAAGTAAGGCCTATCTATTTTACTTTAAGTTTATAATACAAAGATGAAAAATACTTAGGATATGTTTTGTTTTTAAAATAAAAAGTGTAAAAAGTTCCCTATTCTGGGGGATGTGATCGCCCGAACGCACTCTGCTGAATCCGCCCCTGCTATCATCATCTCTAAAATTAGATATATATAAAAACAAAAAAGTAGTGATTTCGTGGGGGCAAAAGCTCTTGATTGCAAAGGCCTGCATCCTGTGTATGTCCCTGCTGCTGTGAATTGTCAAAAGCTCCACTTCAAAGGTAAGACATAAAATATAAATAATAAACGTGTAACATAGAATATGTTAGAATATAAATAGAAAATATGTTATAATTAAGAAATAGAAAATAATTATAAAATAAAGTTGAAGGACAATTTAAAAAACAATAAAACTTCAAAGTAAAAATACTTTTAAAACAATGTTGCATTTATGTAGGGCTACAAACAGTGAGGAGTGCCATGTAAATTTAGTAACAAATATAATATTGGAAAAATATTTCGAATTAAACTAGCTGTGACTACAATACTTCAAAATTGAACTTGTGGAATATACAGTATGAGCGTAGCTCAAATCAAATAATCAATAAGAATGGTCTTGATTGGAAGCTCGGACCATCCACGTTAAAGTAACTTACATTAAGCAATCACCTAACAGACAATGAAACTCAGGGCTTGGCACTATTTTATCAGATTGTTCTATCAAATGTCACTTAATTAAAACAATAGTAACAAATTTTAAAGCTTTAAAAAGTGTCCTGAAGAAGAGGAAGTTCATTTTGCACATTGTAACTAAGTTACAAGAGGTTTACGTCCTATCTGAACGTCGCATCCACCGAGTCAACTTTTGGAATATCCCCTTAAGGTAGCTTTCAACGCAGCTAACGGAAACGTATGTGAACCAGTAATATAATTCTCCGTAGCAGAATGGATAAAGTCGTGGTTCGAAACCCGTCGCCGAAACCAGATTTTTTAAAATCTTAATTCCTCAGTTCTGAAGATCTTTCTCTCCTTTCGTAATCATCTGATGCTCTAAAAAGAGTTCTCCATATTAATTCGACAACTGCCTAATGTGATCCTCGCAGTTCGAAAACTTCCCTTCTTATCTTTCACAAAATCAGAATTTTCGTCATAATACGAATGCTGTCCGATCATTTTTTCCCCAATTCTAAATCTGTGTATACAAATCATCCCTCTCTGTCTCCATACTTAAATCCCTCTCTCTCTCTCTCTCTCTCTCTCTCTCAATGTCACTCAGGAAGTCATATGGCTTGATATCAAACCTTCGACTCTTGGAACCAAATGTAAGCTCTTTAGCAATGTTCTATCGTAGCTGTATAGGTTTGTTGTTAAAACCAGTGTCTTTTAGACTTTATTCGGGGGCGGGGGGGAGGAGGAAGAGATTCTCAGGCGACATAAGATTTTCACTTTTTATTAGTGTATTACTATACATTTGATCAAAAAATACGTATTTAAGAAGCTCAAGAGAGAGGGAATTACACCCTCCGGTCCTGCCCAAATGACGCCCCTGAAACATTTGCTTGCACTTACTGAAAAGAAATTCAATGAATCATTGAATAAAACTCGTTTCTGTCCGTAGATATTTTAGAGCTTTTCGCAATTTCCATAGATTTCTTAGGGTGCATCTTACTAGCTTGCACTCTTTAAAGAAAGAAAAAAATGAAACTAAATATATCTATGAAGCTCTGGGAAGATTGTGTGACTTTCCTTTAATTTAGGATCTTAAAAATATTTCAGAACAAACGAATGGAAAAGATTGTTTTAAAGCTATAACGTTGTAAACTTGTTTCCTGTTTCTTTTTCAGCTGATTGGGAAGAGTGTACTACGTCACACACACTGCTTTAGACAAGGAGAGGTGGAGGACGGGGAGGAGTTGGAATAAATACTAGAAGCAACTAATCGATTGATACATGTATTGCGGGAATGTATAAGAAAACTGGGCAAGAGTTTGTTATTCATTTGGACTTAGAATTTTTGTAACAAATTTTATGCCGCGGACTGTACCCCTAAAGTAACAAAATGAGTTTAATGATTCCCACTATTCTTACACGATTGTTAGTTTTGAACTGACAAGTAAACCTTACGTTTGGGTGAATCGAGTTGCTGACTGAGACACATATGAGAAAGTAGTACTAAATGTGGTCAGTATTTCAGTGAAGTTATAGGTGCGAAGCTCCAGGGGTTTAGGAGATACAGCTACCAGAATATCACATGGAAGTACAGAATAGTCTTCATACAGTTGGAGGTAAAAGCCTTGTAAGACCTCTTGTAACGACAAAAGGCGAATAACAAATATATGGGTACACATTAGGACTAGAGGGAAGTTATATAGGAAGGGTATACCTGACGGCGGCCATCTTGAAATCCGCCATTTTGAATTAAGGTTAAGTTTTTAAAATAGGAATAGGGTCATGTGATACATGATTTAAGACTCAAATTTAATCAGGAGAACAATGGTGACGTTAATTTTGATTTACGTGCAATTGGTAAAAAGTTACAGGGAAATTAAATATTGTTGCAGCATATGTATTAGTCCTTTACTCCATCTTGTAAAGTTTGTGTTAATGATAATAATTAAATAAAAAGCGGGTGGATAAATATTAGGTCTATGGTAAGACATGGCCTATTGCCTTGACGGCGGCCATGTTCAAATCCGCCATTTTGAATCACACAAAAGTTTTTACCAAAACGCATAACAGTGACACCTTATTAATAGCAAATTTTATCAAAAATCCAACGATATAACCATTTTTGCTTTATCATTAACCAACACAAAATTAAATGGGAATAGAGTAATGCAATAGATGACTTCGGGCTAGAAGTTAATCAGAAATACAATGGTGGCGTTACAATGTTAGTTGTTTGATGAGCAAAAATGGTTATACAGTTGGATTTATGGTAAAATTAATAAGGTGTCAATGTTATGCGTTTTGTTTAAAACTTTTGTCTGATTCAAAATGGCGGATTTGAACATGGCCGCCATCAAGGCAACTCTTACTATAGACCTAATATTTGTCCACCTGCTTTTTATTTAATTATTATCATTAACTCAAACTTTACAAGATGGAGTAAAGGACTAATACATATGCTGCAACAATATTTAATTTCCCTGTAACTTTTTACCAATTGCGCGTAAATCAAAATTAACGTCACCATTGTTCTCCTGATTAAATTTGAGTCTTAAATCATGTATCACATGACCCTATTCCTATTTTAAAAACTTAACCTTAATTCAAAATGGCGGATTTCAAGATGGCCGCCGTCAGGTATACCCTTACTATATAACTTCCCCTAGTCCTAATATGTACCCATATATTTGTTATTCGCCTTTTGTCGTTACAAGAGGTCTTACAGGGCTTTTACCTCCAACTGTATGAAGTCTATTCTGTACTTCCATGTGATGTTCTGGTAGCTGTATCTCCTAAACCCCTGGAGCTTCGCACGTACAACTTCACTGAAATACTGACCACATTTAGTACTACTTTCTCATATGTGTCTTAGTCAGCAACTCGATTCACCCAAACGTAAGGTTTACTTGTGAGGAAATCTCTTAAAATTTGTTATCGCTACACTTTTGTTTCTCCTGTGTTTATACCAACTTGTAGCACGAAAACTCGTTGTTCCTTTGCTAATTTAAGATTCATCTCAAAACCTCTACTGCTGGGTATGAATTCAATCAGTAAACAAATAAACAATACACGTACGAAAACATTGTTACCAGTCCCAGACACACTCAGAATCACAGTAGTGCTAGCTATACTACAAAACGTAATGATATATAAAATTAAAACGATCACTGAAAACCTATTTATATCGTTTTTTTCTTTGTTTGTTTTGAAGAAAGTGACTTTGTGCTCGTATTTCGCTGATTTCTTTTCTTCCTTTACTTATTTTGGGGAAAGCGATTCTCTGGTCTCCCTGTACTAAATGAAATATTTTAAGAGTGAGTAGATACTTAAAATTGTACCTGCTACTGTATCCTTTTTAAAGAAAAAAGAAAACAAGGAAATTATGGTGGGAAATGGATAGAGATAGCTATTGTTTCTTTCCTAACACGATTCATATTGTTCATGCAACAAACGTTCGGATGTGTGGAGACATGGTGCTGTACCAGCAGTTTTCAAACATAGATCAGATAAATGCTTGTTAACCTTAATCTCGCTGAAGATTTGTTACTTTCCATAAGTGAGAAAACTTTTTTCACAGTACAAAATTACTCACGACACAAATTTCAGGAATTTCCGAGAGCCTCGCGAGCAAAATATTAAGCAAAAAATCTTACAATTTCGTAAATAAACAAATTACGTATGTTTTTTTCTAGGTGAACTAAGGGAAACAGAGGAATTAGTCAAAAGCCGCATGCAATCTGTAAATATGATTATTGGCACACCACCCTTTCTTATGTGAAAGCAGAGGAAACAAAAATATCTAGAACTGTTGCTATTTGATCAGACAAATGTAATGACCAGGGCCGGGATCTTGTTGACAAGTCAACTTTTTTTCTGTTACGCATAGGACAAGGCAAGTTCAAATAAAAACGTTATCCATCAACTCTAGGTTCTAAAAATATAGTTTTTTAGGGTCAACTTTTGGTCACTTTTTGCTGTTTTGAAATTTCAGGTCATTTTTTAATATTTTAAGGTAACTTTTAGGTCATTTATGGTCTTTTCTTTTTTCTACATAAGGAAATCTTTAAATGAACACGGTTTACGGATGTGGAAAAGACGAAGTTGAATAATCTCTTTTCTTACCTCCTGACTATTGGAGTGGAAAAATTGCATTCTTAACAAGCTAATGAAAACTAAACTGTAGCTGGTTAACGAAAGGTGGGGGTTGGTAGGTGGCCAAACAGATAGTTTTGGGTTATTGACCACAAAGAATGTGATCACGTGAATACTAAAAATGCATTAGAAGCTTTTTATCTATTATTTTCATGTAATCTAAACTTGCTAAGTTTTATTGTTTAAGTGTGCTTCCTAGTTTCAACTCGGAAGTGAATTGACGTTTTCAATACTTACAATGCCGTACAATGGACTGATCAATAGAAATAAATCATCAATTAACTGCAACTAAGTGAAACAATACTTTTTGAATATGAGTGAGAAATGTTAATTAAAAATCCAGTGGATATTAAAAATGTCAATGTTTAATGAAATAAAAGTTTGAGAAAACGTAAGTTTTAAGGTCAAGTTTTGTGTTTTTTAGAATCATTTTACAGTCATTTTATAGGTCACTTTTTAAAAAATTTTAGGTCAACAAGATCCGGGCCCTGGTAATGACCAATGCCATTATGTAGTGGCAGCAATTAGAATGTGTGAGTGAAAAGTTGAAAACTGTGTCAGTGCGGTGACTAGCACCGGCGGTAATCTGCTTCCGGACAATATGAAACTACATGCATCTTATTTCACTCCTGACAAAATTGGTCCTGGTTGGTAAATGTTAGTACATCTTCAAATTCACCAGACATTACACAATTCGATTGCCCTTTGTTCTGTTAGATAGAGGTCTATCTGTGAGGAAAGGTTCCAGATTTTCGAAAAGGAGACCCGTTCACTAGACGAGCTCTTTCTTCTTCATGTTTAACTGCTTTCTACCATAATAGGATAAATAGTTTTCATGGACGTTGGAAATCTTTTAGTTTTGCGTCCTACGGTCATGGCATGCAGGCTAAAGAAGATAGCGATGATGAGAATGAATGAAATGTTGGAATAAAAAAAATGAAATCAAAACGGGAGAATCCCGAGAAAGCCTACGCACATAGTGTTTTTCTGGATGTTGGAGATATGCAGTTTATGTTGATGGCTAATCTTGATTTTCCAGGTACATCTTCTTTCCATGTCATTGTCTTTCTCTCCAAGGGCGCCGGTCCTGGGGAGGCCCGGGCCCCCCAAAGCTCATGTGGACCCCTCTATTGTATTTATGAATATACATTATTTGGCATAATTTGAATGTAACTTGTCTTAAAAACCTCATATATATGCCTTCTACTTCTGAATGGGCCCCCAAATTTACAGAGAAATCGGCGCAATTGCTAGGGTCCACATAGGTTACATACCATAAGTTCATTTCGCTCCATTTGGTGTAAAGACCATTTTTGCTTAGTTTACAAAATGAACAGAATTAAGCAAATAAACAGATGTGCTTACAGTAATCATTTTTATTTTTACATTTTTTTTTCTATTTTCAGTTTGGCAGTGTAACTGCTAGGCATATCCGTAATACTAATAACGGTACTGACCAAATAGCCTCAGCTGGACAGCAAATGCAGTCAACTATATCAGGATTTCTTCAGCAAAATGGAACACAAGGTTTACCAGGATTAAACCAGTTTGGACAAATCACACAACTCGGACCACAACTTGCACAAAACATCATGGATCAGACTATGCAAACCATTCAATCTATGTCTCAGTTACCTTTCATGTTTACCAGACCTCTAACGTCTCTTTTTCAATCTTTCGCTGGAATTCCCAACATGTTCGGCCGTCGAAGACAATCAAGACAACTGTTTCCATCAAATTTCATTCCAAAATTACCAACTGCATATGGAATCCAAAACATAAAAGGGATACCTGGTATTTCGTCTGCGATTAACCACGCTACACAAGGTTTTCAAACTCTCCCTGCTGTTACGCAGAATATCCCTCAAGATGTTGCCCAAAGTGTTGCGAATCAGATTGCACAAGTTATTCCAGGTATTCCAAATATGAGTAATATTTTTCAAAATAGTCAGATTCCAAGTTTTCCCAATGTAATCAATTAATTTTCAAGTCAGATTGCACAAGTTATTGAAGATATTTTATGTATGAGCAACATTTATAACAGTGGTCATATTGCAAATTTTCCTGACATAATCAATTAATTTCATCCAAGTCAAATTGTACAAAACATTCCGGGTATGCCAAATATTAACAGCATTCTCAACAGTAGTCGAACTATAATACTCTTCGCATCCCTAATGAACTTAATCCATCACAAATTTCACAATATTAAAGGTACGGGCAATATTCTTAACAATAGTCAAATTCAAAGCTTTCACGATACAATCAGCCAGTTTTCAAGTCAGATGGCACAACCAATTAAGAGTATTTCTAATATCAGCAAAATGAGCAATAGTAGTCAGATTCCAATTTCTCCTACATAATCAGTTAATTTCATTAAAATCAGATTGCACGAAACTTTCTAGGCATCCAAACAAGTGAATCACGCTTTGCAGTTGGTCAAGAGAACCCTAACGTCTTATGAAATGCAGTATGAAACGTCATTTATGTAATCACAACAGAACGTTTTAATATTAAGCAATTTTATGTATTATGTAAATATATTAAGCATTTTTATTAAATAAAGCGCTTTATTTTAAAAGCAAAAGTTTTATTTGTAAACCACAAAGAGCAGAAACTGAGTACTATTAAATCCGGTACTGTAAATAAGCAAACAAAAAATATTACAGCTTATGGAAACAAGAGACGAACATATTCGGAATGCAAACTTGAGAATAATGAGCGCACTCTGCTTTCTATTATTAGCTTGCAACAGTTACTTAGTGTAGTACAAATCATCTCAATATACTTCCAACAGAAAGAAATGATCATGTATGGAACCAGGTAAGGATATGGTGATAGAGTTTAACAATCTTGTTTCCTCCATGACATGATCAACAATAACCATCTCGCTTCGAACACAAGCACCAATTTTGTCAGCAAAAGTTGTTTCACGTGGCTTTAAATGATATCGGACTAAGTTGATCAACAGGAATTAAAATGTCTTCAATTTGGTAATTGTGAGTTTATAAAGCAGTTTTACAGCGACCATGCCTAAAACATAGAGCCAAACATAAAAAGATATTTTATACTATTTGAAAACCATCTAACCGTAGACTATCAGAATCTTGGTCTTGCAAATAACTTGTATCGGTAAAATTTACTATGGTATGAGTCAAGAATAAACCATGAGTAAGTAAGCGTCTTAAAATCAATGTTGCAAATTCTATATTTCTAATCTTTGCTCTCGGATCTAGGGCAAGTGCGCGCTTATTTGGTGTACGGGGTCCAGGGTTTGTTTTTCTGTGAGAGATTATTCACCGCATTACGGTTGTTTGGATTCTATATTAAACTTTATATCTACGTCTTACATAGCCTGCACTAAAATTAAAGTCTAAACTTGAATAAGAATACAAACCGATAATTCTGACACCATATCGAGTAGTTCGAACGGTGTGGCACACTTCAACGAGTTTTCCTAGAATCAGTTAGTTAGGACCGAAAGCTCCAAGTGGACTAACGATAAAACAGGGAGTGTGAAACATTAATACATAAAAGTATGGCACTATTACTATAACTTATGTCATTAAACCCAAATTAATTCATTCCTATTGGGAGGAATTGTTTTTTATTGCTTATTTACTTTATATTACTTTATTAACTAGTTTTAACTCCTTACTTTAACATAAGTATGCAGTGTCATTGAACCATTACCATGCCAGTCAACGTTGAATTATCTAGGTAAGTTTAAAATCCAGTGGTATTATCCAATTTCCCAAAGCAAAAACCATGATAAATTTGATCACTCTCATCTTTAGTTTAGCGGCTAGTGGGCGTGCTTTTGGTGCAGGAGGTCCGAGGTTCAACTGTCGGTGAGAAAGAAATGAATGTACTATAGTGGATTATATCGCCTTTTAACTCTAGGTCTCGTCCTATCCGGCTCACGAAAATGTATACGTAATATATCAAACCTTCCTGACACCAAGATAAGACAGAAAGTATAAACCATCCTCGGTGCACAGAAATGACTTTTAAGGGTCCATAGCTCCACAACTATCCGACCTACCGTAGTCGGGTCAAGACTTTACTTAGGAACTGATATTTGCCTTATGAAAACATGCATGTTTCCGAATTCCGCGTTACTTCCACAGCAATTTTTGTAGAGAAAGTTTAGCTACGGGCATAAAATTTGAAGCACTCACCAACTACTTCTATAAAAATTGTTACGGATGTATCGCAGGATTCTCAAACATGCATTTTTGGATAGGGCACATATTAGTTCCTAAGTAAAGTCTTGACCAGACTACGGTAGGTCCCATAGTTTCGGAGCTATGGACCTTTAAAGTTAATTTTCTCATGTTTTCGGCAGCCTATAACTTCTAAATGAAGCATTTGTGCACCGAGGTTGGTCTATACTTTCTGTCTTATCTTGGTATCAGGAATCACTTCCCAAACATAGTCGGGGTTGTTTTGAAATACCCTATATATATATATATATATATATATATATATATATATATATATATATATATATATATATATATATATATATATATGTGTGTGTGTGTGTGTGTGTGTTTGTATGTGCATATAGTCAATGCATGAGAAGTTACTAATGCTTTCGCATTCTGAAGCAGGACTTTCTTTTCGTCTTAAATGGTGCCCTATAAGAACGCAATTTTTGAAATGCCAGTCTTTTCTGTTGTAGTAAGATGGCAGCTCTGAGCTTTACACGATTTTTATTTGTTGTTTTTGTGGTTAGTAGTCATGGGGCGCCGAAAAGCGTATGATTGTAACCTGTTTTCTACACGGTTAGGAATTCACAACATTTTCCATATTTGTAATAAGTTTTCTCCATGACAACATGCTGTTCCTTCGAGAACTCTATTGCTATGCGTACAGAAAACAGATGACAGTCATGTGTTATTCGGCGCTAAATGACTGCTAACCTCAAGGACAACAGATGTAAATCTTGTAATGCTCAGTGATGCCAACTTACTAGAACTGAAATATTGGGCATTTCAAAAGTTACATTCTTTATGGGACACCATATAGAATGTTAAAAGTCCAGTCCCCTGGAGGAACCTTCGATCTTTCAAGAAAAAAAAAAAAAAAAAAAACTTGCCGGGAACACCCCTGCATAGATGTAAAGCGATCAAGGATTTTTGGGGCCATCTAAAGGCACGATTTGTAACTTCTAACGTTGTATAATTATATACTTTTGTTTCAATACCAGAAAATAGGTTATGAATAGTTCATTAAATAACCAATTTACTTCATTAATAAACTTGGTCTGCCTATCTATTGAAAGAATATTTAAGAGTTCACATTCACTCAAGAGTTACAATTTATAGTATAATGTACGTGCGTACGTAACTTGAAATGAAATGAAATCTTCAATTTTGACGCCCCACGTCTATACTGTGTAGCTCAAAAGGATGCACTACCACTCCACCACGGATATAATAATATTGCAGTCGTATTAGGCCCACAGCGTGATCCTAACAAGTTCTGCTAAAGACAGTAAATATGTTTATGCGATTCCATGTATGGAATACATGATATACGAGGTGTATGTAAAAAATGTGGTGATATCTTAAGAAAACAAAAGCAACAAAATGATAGCAGAAGAAAATATTGTGATTGATACACATGCCTTTCCGACATAGCTATAATGAACCTCCACATATTTTCGGTAGTGTAGCACAAGTTTCCGTATACTCTCTGTGTAAATATCTACCGTTTTGAGAGTGCAGCCAGTCCAGAACTGATATCTTGGGCACTTCACTCTCATTGTAACGCTTCGATGCAAGCCACTTTTTCAAGCTCGAAACTCTCTACACCAATGCCTGACCTTCCCTTCATTCATTATTGTCGCTCAGTAAATGGCACAGTTTTCTTGATGGATGTCAACTGCATTCTGCTCTTTGGCGTTCAGAAATCAATTTACAGATATCACTTCACATTTGGCGGGAGGTTTTATTACGGAATACATTTCACCTTACTGCTACTCGGACTTACACAAGTACAGAATAACCTCTGTGCTGCAGCAAAGATAACCATTCCAACAATGTGTGGTGTATTCCAACAATGTGTGGTATTCCACATCTACAAACTCGCAAAACTCTTTATGACGCTCCATGCGTACAGTATATATAGAAAGGTAATTGAAAAATTTAATTACAAGTATAACTGTCTCCACATCGACTGTCAAAACATTAGCTGCTGTCTTCGCTGCAGGATGAAGTATATGAGCTCGGAATCCGACACACAAAAAAGTTGCATTCAATTCCATTTTATGAACACATTGTTTGTACCTGTACGTCGAATATCAACCAAGTTTGTATTTGCATTGTCATCACAAAAAGCAATGCATTTACTTTTATCTACGTGAATTTCTTCTAATGTATTAATGTAGTAATTGCTTATGTCACTTGCTTTCATTTTTTAACGAATCTAGTTTAAACAGTTTTACGGTGATGCCATTTTTTGGTGTAAAGTATTGGATAATCAACTGCAATAGAAGTTCTAATTTTCTCTGCGTCATGGTTACTAGCGTCGGTGGCAAAACGAAAATAATAGCTATTTTCTATATCAGATATTTATTTCGTAGTGTCAGGAGTCAAAATTAATTTTATTATTTTTGTTGCGTTAGTTCTCCCTAAAGCGATGTTTATTGCTGTTTAGGGACCACTAACAATTTTAGAGTTTAACTTACTAGTGCAATCTATTGATTTAAATGACATATGATATCTCATTGTATGGAAGCACATTGTTAATTCTGATGAATGTACCAATTTTTCCTGTTCCGAAGATTTAGGAACAAAATAACTGACCAGTCTTTTTGAAGTTCTAGCAGAATTCATATTTGATTTATACTGTTCGCATGCTATGTGGTCTTTGGCATCTGCTGTTTCACCCATGCGCTATATTAATGTAACATTTTCACATTTTACACTCCACTTCATGCTCATTTCTTCCTCGTTTTATAAATGATCATTCCACTAAATATTTCTCCCGAACGTTCAGCAAGTGAGAGCAGTATTGCAATTTTTGATCAAAGTTACAACAATGAAGCAGTTTTGTGCTGCCGATTTAAGTATAAAGTAACTAGTAGTTAAAGCCTATCACAGAAAAAAAGACTTTGTTTTCTATTGAAAATGATATTAAAATAATTATTGTCATAACGTATGGCCTGGGGACAATCTTGAATATATTTTTAAATCCCTTTTTTTACCTTATGGACGGTTAAAAACCATAGGGCGAAAGAATGGATGTGACTTTCAAACTCCTTGTTCTTTGTTTAGTAAAACTAATTGACTATGCAAATCTTCAGAAAACCTGTTTTTACGTGAAACATACCACTTCTTAGAAGTTTGAGTTTTTTTCAATCTGAAGAAAGAAAACTGGCGTCCCGAAAGCTTTCTTTCTGTCTGTCCGTCTGTCTGTTATTTGCGATTTTTCAGTTTTGAGCCCAGTATTCGATAGAACATCAAAAATATCTAGAAAGTAATTAAACTTTTCGCGTCACTCTTACCGTACCCGAAATATTGGCCAAAATGGCCGATTTCCTGAGATTTAAGGAGCCATATCTCGGGAACCGTAAGTCATACAGAAATATGATTGGTGTTGATCAATACCTTAAAGGATGGTAAATATTTTGGTGCCAAATAGTAAGCGGTGGCCACTGTCCAAATGGCCACTGGTTTGGCCAATGGCCAGTTGGCCAGTGGTCACCAATTAATATCGGTACCAAAATGTTTATCATCCTCTTAGGTATTGATTGACACCAATATCATCTAACTCTGTCTTAACGTTCCCGTGATGTTGGCCAAAAAATAGTTCCGATTTCGGGAGACATATCTCGGGAACCGCAAGCCACAGAGAGATCATATTGGTGTTGATCAATACCTAAGAGGGTGGTAAACGTTTTCGTACCAAGTAGTAACCAGTGGCCATCGATCAACTGGCTACTAGCCAACTGGCCACCGTTCCCCAGATATTGGCCATAAAATTCCGAATTTCGAGAGATTTAAGGAGCAATCTCTCGGGAACCCTAGGTCATAGAAAGACGATATTTTGAGATATTTTATGCGAGAAACAGAACAAGGTGCAAATAAAAAGATTTAGTTTTACATCTAGGAACAATCATAGTTATCCTTCCCACTCCACCTATCCATTCTTTTTAAGTTCGTTCTGGAAATGCTCTTGGAGCATTCTCAACTGGTTATCTGTATGAAACCAATATTCCTTCAATACCAACAATGTGCAATACTAGCAAATAAGGTGGGAAACCTATCGCCAAGTAACTCAAAACACCAACAATGCACGCAAACTAAGGCTATCAGGAAAGAAGGAAGTGTTTAAATGAAATTACATAAACAATTAACACAGCATGGACTGAACTTGCTCAAGTGTATTATATTTGAATGGCAAATGAGAAGTACGCTTGAATCCCTGTACAGAAAAAGAACAGTTATAATTTAAACTTCTTAATGGATCAGAACCCTATTAGGCTCACAAACAACACGGCAACAATGTTACTTAATGTGTGTTGTCAATAACGAAACAGCGTGCATTAAAGAAATCCTAAAATATATACTTCAACGAAAAATGGGAAAGTTCACAAACTACGCATCTGAATATGCGAAATTATATAATTGTGCACTGAATAAAACCAGTAAGCCACAAACGATAAAATTTCCCTGTAATAACACAATTAGAAGAATAACATGGGAATAAATTTTAACTGCAATAATAATAATAATAATAATAATAATAATAATAATAATAATAATAATAATAATAATAAATCATAAATTTCCGTTTATCAAATAAATTAAAACGTTTGACAACAGGTCATAAGCAGAGAAGAATATAGCAAGGGAAGATTTTATTTCTCAAAAGAAATAATAGATGAAAATACATCGTCCCTTAAAAAATAATAACTAACGAAATAAAATGTTTGTCACAAAGTTGTAACGAGACTTAAAAGATGCAGAAGCAAAGAGATTACGACGGAAGAAGCTAGGACAACACGTGACTTTCTCACACTCAACACATGGCAGAAGGAACAAGAATTTGCTGACTGATAACAAGATAACTCATACAAGCAACATAACACTGACTTTTCTTATTTACAAATCCCTATCCTACATGAAGATGTAAAATATTAAGAAAAAAATTCTTAAGATGATCATATAAAAAAGAAGAGGATAATTCAAACAGTTACCAATATTATTCACATGATAATAAATAACAATTGATGATCCAACTAATAAGAGGCAAACCGAAATATTAAGGAATTGAAAATCTTTTAAGTTTTACGTCCCACGGTTATGCCGTTTAGGCTAAAGGAGACGGTGATGATGAGAGATGTGTGAAATGGTGGAATGAAGAAAGTGGGAGGAAACTGGAGAACCCCGAGAAAACCCACGAGCACGGTGTTTGTCCACCACAAAGTTCACTTGGCGGGGGCTGGGATCGAACCCGGGACCAAAAGCACCAGAGGTGAACGCTCTACCACTGAGCCACCGCGCCCCCATTAAGGAATTGAGAATATATATCGGTGAAATGTTTATAGAAAGGGAAAGGGATGTATGTAGTACGGGTATTCATTTGCAAGCCCAATGAACTAAACCAACACTAAACTTCTGTGTTTCACGTAACATAGAACACCGTTTTATATTCGAGGGAGAGGACAGAGAAAAATATACGGAACATGTCTGAATAAGGATCCTAGTTTCTTAGGATCAACAATTATTCATAGTGTACCTACGTATGTAGGGAAGAATACATATGATGATAATATATATATATATATATATATATATATATATATATATATATATAATTGAAAATAACTATGTTTATGACTAAATCTCCTGAACCGCGCAACCGATCTCAATCGAATTTGTAACATGGATGGGGTTCGAGGCTGAGCTGGTTTTAAGCTATTCACTTTGATGATAGAACTGAGAGTTTGGGGAGGGGGTAAACAAATAAATAAAACTTATTAACTCCTGAACCACTTTACCGATCTTGATGAAATTTTTAACATAGATAAGGTTCGAACCTGGCATCGTTTTTGTGATTTAAATTTGACGGGGCAACGTAGGGGAGAAGAAGAAGGGGAGATATATAAAAATCAATTTATATAAGACTGAAAGTGACTATTTTTTTAGCTTAATAACTTTTGAACTATCCGACCGATCTCAATCAAATTTTCAAGATAAATGAGGTTTGAATCTGGAAACATTGTTGTAATTTCACTTTAACGGTAGATCCTAGGGGTGGGGGACAGGAGGGGGGCGTATATATAAAACTAATAAAACCTAATACTAACTTCTGAACTACCCAACTAATCTAGATCAAATTTTCAACATACATGAGGGTCGGGGCTAGGCTCTTTCTTATCGTTTCACTTTCACGAGCTAACCTAGTGAAGGGGAAGGAGGGAGGTATATGTAAAAAAATAAATTAAAATGACATATTTTATGACTTCGTCACACTTGAACCACCCGACAGATCTCAATAAAATTTTCTACATACATGACTTTAGGGACAGGAATTACTTTAGGCTATTCACTTTGACGATGCAACGTAGGGTTGGGGGAGGGAGAGAGAAATTTAAAAATGATCACAAATGGCCGATATTAGTGTTGAATCCATAGTTTTCGGGTTCGATGTGAGAAACAGTGACACTTTTGATGCTGTTTCAATCCAAGTTCAGCCCTGATAGTTGGGAAGAGGAGGGTACAACGGAGGGGAGGTAGATAAACATTTAAAAATGATCGAAAATGACTAATATTAGTGTCGAAACTATAGTTTTAGGAGTAGATGAGATTAACAGTGACAATTTTGATGCCGTGTGCCGCAGCACGAAGGAGGGGGAGGGAGAGCTATATATAATAATAATAATCGAGAATGACAAATATGAGTGTCTAATCAATAGTTTTCGTTATCATTCAGATGAACATTGACATTTCCGATCCGGTTTAAATCCAAAATCAGCCCCGACACTTGGGAAGGGGAAATATATATACCCATTCTTCGCATGAGTCAGATAAAATATCTACGGAAACAAACTGAAAAACGAAAGCAAAAAAAAAAAAAAAGTTCATTTTCTACTACTTTTACATATCCCGGTAAACGCCCCCTCAGACCCCCTCGTTTGAAATTTGAAACAGAAACGTTTCTGATCCCAGCCGACGGAAGCTGTATTTGAAAGTCAACGGCTGTGGGCGTATCACCATTCGTCACAGCGACAGCGAAAACGATGGATTTGGCACTATTATCGGTCATTTTGGATTATTTTTACATATCTCGGTATCCCCCAAGAACCCCGGCCAGCAACCAAATGGGGTGAATTTTGAAGATAATAGGATTGGATTTTCACCATTGATCTCGGCGACCGCGAAAAACTATGAATTCGACAAAAATACCGGTTATTTTCTATTACTTTTACATTCTCGGTAAATGACGTGCCCTGAGACCCCCTCGTGAGAATTTTGTAAAAAAACGCTTCGCCTTTGTCTGGGACCTGAACGAAGGTACAAGTGAGCAAAATTTGGTAACTCTCCGTCCACTAGTCTAGTCCCTAGGCCGCACGCAAGAACACAGACAGACAGACACACACACAAACAAACTCTTTATTTTATTTATATTAAATACTACGTAGTATATATTAAACGCTTCGCTGGGTTTAAATGAAAATATAAATACGCAGTTCGTATCTCATATGTTTAGTACCCGTGAAATACCCTGTTTTCGTTTCTTATTGGCATCGATTTAAACAGCATCGAAATATCATTGATCATCTCGGCGGCCCCGAAAAAAAGCACACATACCAATAGTAATTATAACTAGGTACATTATGAATAATTCTTGAGTCATTAACAATTGAAATTAGAACGTTCAGTGAGGCATGTTTTGTTATTTATAGATTCTTCTTTCTTCCCTTCCTCGAAACTAAAACTTCATTCTTATGTTACGTGTCTCATAACAGCTTAATACTTGAATAGTTTACTGGGCGTGCAAAATTAAAGCACGCTCTAAAAAAATTATCTCAGGGTCTTTTTTCCTTACAAGTAAACTTAATGATCCTGTTGAGAGTGACGACTATCTGTAATAATACTTATGTCCCAAATATTCCCGGGAATATTTGAGCATATGGCGTCGAGATTCTTCACCGCCAGGTGGATGTCATAAAATACTGAAGTAGTAATACTTATACATTTGTTTCTAATGAACTTTTAAAACATTATTTTATGTTTAGGGATGAGCATAAAATAGAGCATTACTGAGAACGTAGCTAATATAAAAGCGACATCTAGTGGGAACATTTTCAGGTGAGTTATGTACGCAACGGAATCTGAAATAGATCCAAGTGGATGGTTTTTTGAGCGTTATTATTATTATTATTATTATTATTATTATTATTATTATTATTATTATTATTATTATTATTATTCAAAGCTTGTTAGTAGGCAGTAGACTTAATAAACTGTCAGCTTTAAAATATGTTAGAAACGTTCTCCCGTAACTTCATGCATCTTACGTTGATCATTATAGAGCAAATACGGCAGCAGCTACCAGGAATCGTTTCTGGAATCGATTAACTGCCCCATAAATTCATTTCATATTCATCCTTAACTCACTCTCTCTTAACCGGAAGTGACAGAAATCCACTAAAACTTCCGGTTTCAATATTGCTCTACATAGTGGGAAAGTGATCATAGATAGCAAGAAGTGTTCTTTTTTATGGGGGGTCGATTTACCGTTCTAAGAATAGATACCATCTTCTCGTTTGGCCATCGGCCGTCTATTGAAACCTCTAATGGCATAAATCCACTTCCGGTTTTAACTTTGATCGCCATAGAGTAAAGACGGTAATAGATGGCAAGAAACGATTTTCTAAATCAATTAAGTATTCTGAGTATATATTCTATGTCCACCCTAATCTTTCTGATAAAATTGGAACTGGTAGAAATCTGCTATTACTTTCGGTTTCAATAATAATTAAGAAAATATCAGGCCATAGAAACCAAAGTTCTACAGCTCTTAAAACTTAAATAAATAAATAATAAATAAATAAATAAGTAAATACATAACCAGTTTAATTGCGGTGTTCTTTGATGTGTGTTACTGTTCCTTGTCTCAATTGTCACATCTCATATTTTTCAAATGGCCTCCAAAAGAAAGTGATCCGAATTGTCCCTGGTTTTCGTATATTCGCAACTATCATACGTTCATTTAAACAATTTTGCATCAATGGTGCTATTATGTGTAATTGGTTGATGCCGATAGTTCCCCAAGTGGAGTCGGAAGGTACTAAGGATTCTGCGAGAAATATTACATTTATTTAGTATCCAATATAAAAACTCTCTAGAAAATAAAATTCTTAGCTGTCTTGCAAGAGGTCCTTTTTCCGGTGTCATCAGATGTGTTTTTTGTTCCTCTTTTCCTTTCAAAACAAAGGTATAATACTTCACCTTTGATTTTAACCACATAATCTGCAGTTTTAATGATTGATTTCTTGGTTTTCCTTCCTTTTCGTTTCTTGTTCTTTATTTTTCCAGAATGTTGTATGTTACAAAGGGAAGATTAATTTCTCGTTGTAAATGCAGTACTTCTACTAAGAAGATCTTGTTTCCAGTATATTACAATCTGATAATTTCTATTTATTTATTTTAGTGTATACGTAACTAACTTTCAGACGCGGCCCCTTTACTCTTGAATCATTAAAGATCATACAGCAATAATAATGAGAAAGAAAGGGAAAATGAATCGAAGATTACCTATATTTATATACGCCATTGATGAAACTAAGGGGAGGGGGCAATATCAGGATTATCATCCGCTGTACTCAAATTCAGAACATTTCCATCTCCATGAGATCATCGGTCATTGGCTTGTGCTCCCTTAGTTGGGCTTTTCTAACCGCGACGGTTCATGATTCATTTCTCTAAAAACAGCCCTGCTTTAAAAGCTTTTGTTACCCATCTACATTCTGAAATCTTCATCGAATCTATATACAAAATAAATAAATAAATAAATAAATAAAATTAAAAAAAATAAAGGTGACTATGATTTTGACTTCATATCTCTTGAACCACCTGACTGACCTCGATCAAATTTTCGACATAATGAGGTTCGGGCCTGGGATGTTATCATTTCGCTTTGACGGTACATTGTAGGGGAGGTAGAGGAGGAGATCCATAAAAACAAACTAAACTTAATAACCCTTGAACCACGCGACCAAATTTGCCACATAGATGAGATCCGGGCCTGGGATGATTTTTATCATTTCACTTTGACAGTGCAACTTAGGGGAGGAGGAGGGGAAAGATATTTTACAATGATCTAAAATGACTTCTATTACTATCGAATCTATAGTTTCCTCGGTCATGAGATGAACAGTAACACTTAAGATGTCGTTTAAATCCAAATTCAGCCCCACAATTTGGGTGAGGAGCAGATATATAAAAATGGTCGAAAATGACCGATATTATTGTAGAAGCCATAGATTTCGGGGTCGCTGTGACGAACAGTTACACTTCGGATGCAGCTCAAATCCAAATTTACCCCTTCATGTGAAAAATGTTACTATTCTCATCGAGCGAAGAACGGGTATCTACTAGTGAACAAATAAATAATTCTAAAATGTTAGTAATTTCTGGCTGTTAAAAATTCTTATTTCAGGCAAGGACATTAAATACGTACTCCAATTAAAACATTGTTCCTTATTATTTGAAACATCAAGATCTATCTCTCATTCCCAGAGGCGAATGCAACTTTGATGCACGAGGTCCCGCTGTCGATTCCTCGCAGGGGAGTGGTGGAAACAAATAATTTCAGATCTGACTTTAAAGTTTTTGGCTTACACTATCTAGTCTCTCTTTGACAAAGAAGATCCACTCAAACCAATCAATCAACGCTGCGAGCGGATCAAACTGATTAGAGCCCTCAGAAATGGTTTTATTATACTTTAAAGTCCCAAAAGTATGTATGGAAACTAAGGTACATAACGATGATGAGATGAGTGGTAATGGTTGAATGAAGAAACTGGAAGGAAGCGGGGAACCCCGGGGTGTAGATGTCCCATATAAATAACATGGGAAAGATTGTTCAGTTCCACAGGAAACCACTATAAATTTTGACATTTTTATTTTTGTGATTTACTTAGGTAACACTAAGCGCACAGACATAACGAATTTAAAGTTTTTATTCCAATTCCAAATACTTAACACATGATATTATAGGAGCAGAAAGGTCCATATAAATGACATAGGAAATTTCTTCATTCCCTTAAGAGTTCCTAAAGATTGAAAAATGAGCTCACTTTTGACAATTTTCCAGTAGGTTAGTCCTAAGAAAAGTTACATTCATAGTGCAGTAAATGAAGCTCAAATTTTAATGAAAAAAGGAACAAATTAGTAACAAGATGAAAATTAGTTCAGATGCTGCTGGGTATATTCTAAACAACATACTAAAAGTCGACTGGAATCCCACGTGACCTTCGCCGCCGTATTGGAAAATGTCCGTCGGAAGTGTCAAGTGAACAATACCGAAATAAAAATAGCAATATCTTTGCGACGGTTGAACATAAAGAGATAAACTTAGTGTCGTACTATAAAACATGGATAGCACAATATTTTTATAGAGAAACAATTTTTCATAAAAAGCATACTTTTAGAAATATTTAGCTCCAAATTCTACAATTCCGAAAACTACCGTCAAACTGATTTAAAATTTCCATAAAGTTAGGAAGTAATTATTAACAAGTTAAAATTTGACATAGATGTTGGAAAAGATTATTTAAATGACATACAAAAGTCCCACAACTTCTTCGTTCGCCATATTGGAAAATGCCCAAATGTCCAAAGTAATTGAAAGATAATATTTCGCTAAGTGAAATACAAATTCTGGAGCGGGAAAAATATTTGAGAAACTGTAAGTGCAGTTGATACAGAGTCAATTGGGATCAATGCTGGAGTAAGGGGGGAATCATAATGACGTGTTTAAGATTGTCGTGAGCCATCTTGATGGCCACCATCTTGAAATCAACTTGTTTATTTAAAAGGGCAATATGGTAGTGTGACATATTAAACAACATCCTTATTTTTAGAAAAAACTCAACGGTAAGGTTATGTTTCCAAACCCTGTAACGGATTTGAAGTTATGAATAGATTTAGGATTATGTTATGTGTGAAATGCTGTGAAATGTGTTTGCGTAGTTTTGAATTGAAGGATAAAGTAAAACACAAGCTGTGTAACGTCTCAGATTACGCATTCTTTAATAACCAATATAATAGAGCTAACACACATAAGACAGATACAATTACATGATGTATTCAACATGCCCACTATTCTGTTCTACGCACATCTTTAACTGTGCGACCCAGTGATTATGCACTCTGCGAAGCATAATTGGTGATATTTGTTCACAGGTCGTAATGATTCTCCTTTCCAGGTAACCAATGTTGTTAATTTTACACTTGTAGACAATAGTTTTAAAATGCCTCCAAAGATAGAATTCTAACGGAGTTAGGTCGGAGGACCATGCTGGCCACCCAACTGGTCCATGTCAACCTATCCAGCAACCGGGAAAATGTTGATTGAACCATCGATTACATTACGACCATAATGCAGCGGTGCCTCATCTTGTTGCCAATATTGATGAAATAACCCTTCCTCGTTCAACAAAAGTGGAATAACAGTGTTTTCAAGCATATCTCCATATTCTGCAGCATCCAAGGTCCCATCAATGAAAACAGTTCCAATAAGTTTTTCGCCCCATATTCCACACCACATCATTACATTACCTGCACCTTACATTTTTGATACATCTGTCCAATTATGATTTGTATTAACGTAGTACCGGACATTTTGGTTGTTAATCTCATCTGTTACCTAGAAAGTTGCCTCATCACTATAAACAATGTTATGAGGAAACACTGTCACAAGCTATCTAGGCCAACGCCTACTCACAAAACTCCATTGGTCTATCAGAATCATCCTCTGACAGTTTTTGTTTCAACTGTAATTTTAAAGGATGTCACTTTTCCCTTTTTAATATTCTTTGAACTCTTTTTATACTAACTTTATATTCACTTGATAGACGTCGCACACTCTCCATACTACTTTTCATCAATACACCCAAAACAGCTGCTAATGTGTCTGGATCAGATCCATTCCATGGTCCTCCTGATCGAAGTAAATCATTAACAATTTAGAGAGAAGCTAAAGTTCATGTAAGGACCAACATGAACTTTAGCTTCGCTCTCAAGCAGGGTGGATTGATTTAAATCAGTCTGATTTAAATCACGATTTAAATCAAGATTTAAATCACTTGAATTTTTAATAAAAATCGTTGATTTAAATCAAATTCCGAAATAATTTAAAGTGAAAATAAGCAAAGTTTCGTTTCTGTTCTGTTATTTCGATTATGGAAGATATCATAATACAATGAGACTCACATGTACAGTATGTACAGCATAGTATGAAAACAAGTGTCATGCAGAGGATGATTAGGGAAATCCTGTTTTGAACGGGTAACAGGGCAATCCCGTTTTCTTCTCTTCGTAACATAGGGTTTATATTGTAAATCGTTAACTATTCCAACGGGGAAATCACCATCAACATTTAAGACGAAGATTCTTTTGTGTGCGCGTCTATATATTTGTTCCCAGATAATAGGGCGTATTTAGAAGTGTCCTGTCCTCTCTCCTATTTTTTTTTTTTTTTTTTTTAGATTTTACAACTTTAGGTAAAATTTATGTATTTCGTGCCGCAAGCTAGTTACAATTTCCATAAAAATATGCCCCTGCTAAATATCAGTAACTTTTGTGGAAAAAAGTGTCACCTTGATAAGCGTTGCTGTACTTTTTCCTTAACGCTTAACCTTTTAAATTATATCGCCTATTTTTAGGTAATAGGATAAAATCTTCATTATTCGATTAAAAAAGTACCAATAAAGCTTTTTACTTCGTGTTTTCAGGACTGAAAGCATTGTAGAGCACGTTACATATGCTTTCACGCCTCTCTGCGTCGAGACATAGGATGTGATGACGTCATAAATTTAAAAAAGATATTTTTTGTTTTGCCTATTTTTATTATTTTTGGCGGCCCTACATTTTGCATTCAGAAGACTGAAATTCTGCAGTCATTCAGTGCACCCTTAGTATTTTTCAGATGATTTCAGATCTCTGCGTGAAAACAGGGGGGTCCAGAGGGGCAAAAATGTATATTATATATATATATATAACAAAAATAGCTTTCTTCGCGATTTTCCCGCCTAAGATGGAGACATACGAATGGTACCATCTGAAAGGCTGTTCTATTCTAAATAGAATGATGTACGAACCATGATCTTAGGATAAATAGGGATGTCTCAGGAAACTGTTACCTGATATCCTGTTTTATACGGGAATCTGGAGTATTTGGGGATATTATTTTTGGCGGGCTTACTTTTGCATTTAGAAGTTTGAAATTTTGGACACTCATTCACTGCACCCCTTAGTATTTTTCAGATTTGTTTCAGATCTTTGCCTTTAAACAGAGGCGGTACAGAGGAGTAAAAAGTCAAAAAGGGTATATTTCTTAACAGAAAATCCATTTTTTCGTGATTTTCCAGCCCCAGATAGCCTACACGTTGGAGACATTTGAATGGTACCGTTTGAAACTGTTTTATTCTGAAGAGAATAATGTACAAATCATGATTCTAGGATAAAGAGGGATATCTGAGGAAATGTTTATATTACATCCGGGTCATCTGGAGTAATGTGGGGATGTTCTTAGCTCATTGTTAAATATCTATCCCACCCTTATTATTCAAGATAGAAGCTTGAAATTTTGTACACACATTTAATACACCGTTAGTATTTCCCAGTTCATTTTGAGATCTGTGCGTTAACACAGAGGAGTCCAGAGGGGATCAAAATTTGAAAAAAAATCAGAAGAAAAAATCGCGATTTCTCTCAAAATTTTCCGCTTCAGGGACATGATAGGGAAAATGTGAATGTTACCGTTTTAAAGGCTGTTCCATTCTGAAGAGAATGAGGTATGAACCCTGATCCTAGGATAAATAGGGATGATGCTTGACCAAAAGTATAATTTACACAAAAAAATCCCTAATTTAAAATTGTTAAGAAACATTGTTGGGATTGACATAGGTTAACGATTGGCGATTAATTCAAAATTCAACCCCAATACTTTCACTTAAATGGCATAATTGGCATTTAATACTAATTCGTAATGCTTTTTCTTCAGTTCGCGACTTGTATTATATGAGGATAAAGATTTGATTTAAATCAAAAAAATCGATTTAAATAAAAAAATCATCAAAAATGATTTTTTTTAAAAAAAAAATCATGATTTTTTCCACCCTGCTCTCAAGCCCCTTTACTTATACCCATCAATTCAACTTCTTCTCAAAACAAAAACGCTTTCTTCTTACGTCACCTTATCGTGTTACTCATGGAATCATTCTCCGCATATCATCACTCCCTGGATTTCACGGGAACTTCATTCTGCCCACGAATTATCTGCTCTTTTTTCTTCCGAATTTTACCTCTCCTTATCTACCAAGCGGTGCAAATCCCCCCAAGGACTTGAATGTAAACTCACAAAGGTAGGGCGGATGCGCCATATATGGAATACGTTCCTAATGTGGAATACCGGACTATTTTGTCTACTATGTGCTGCTACCGAGAAGACTTTACGTCAACTTGTGCACAGTAACGCCCTTAGTCTGTGCGTGGGTGGTTTGCTCCCGAACAATAACGTCTTCTTTTGTTGCAGAATACCTTTTTGAAGAACTTGAGTTTTTCAGGCGTATATTTTCAGGCTGCTGAATGTACACAAAGAGACATGTACTATTGTTGAGCTTGTAATATTTAGATTACATATATAGTGTACCATAAGAGCATAAAGATTCAGTACACAAAGAATCACGTAAGCATGTGTAAAAAGAGAACTATCCAAAATGGCGATTTTCCTAATATGGAATACTAGCAGGATCCTAATATGGAATATTTCAAGATAGGTTCATACGTACATGAATTAGAAGTGAAGAAGAATAACTGAATTGTAAGTTACGATATTAGACCTGACATATTATTTTAGACCGAGCGTCAGCGAAGGTTTCCTAGTCGAGATGTTTGGCATTCGTGCTGTCTGCCTGTGTGCCTCGCGATAACTCCTGAACGAGTAAACCCACTCAAATGAAATTTTCACAGATTACTTATTGATTCAAATGTCCCAACTGCTGTGCCCCGTCTACAGTGCAAAGTGAAGAGAAAAGCATGACAGTACCAATTGAAGTAGTGAGTCTGCTACCACAACATCACAACACACGTGGTCAAAAGCCAAATGAGGCGACAATAGTTACGAGCACTCCACACATAAACAATTTAGAAGCTCATTACAACGGGGCTTTACCTCATCATTGCAAGTAGTTGAGAAAAACGTTTAACTTTCCAAGCCTCGCCCAAGAAAATCCAATCGAAACAGCCAAAGAAAAGGGCATCACGTGACTACAAATTAGAAAGTTAATCCGAAGAGTGAATGAGTGACTTGAACGAAGATAGTAACAGTTTAAGTAATTCTACTGATGATGACGATGATGCGGAATGCGGACGTTGTAGTAAATTGTGTAGTCGCTCAATGCGGGGAAGGGAGATTGGTTAAAATGCCCAGTTTGTAAAAGATGGTCACGAGAAATGTGTCTCATGAAAGGTTGAAAAAAATATGTTTGTGGCCAGTGTTTTGCAAAGTAAACCTGGAATCAAAATTTGGACACCTTAAAACAAACTAATTCAGTATGTTTGTATTTTTCTTTATATAGA
Source organism: Thermobia domestica (assembly GCF_964235325.1). NCBI lineage: Eukaryota > Metazoa > Arthropoda > Insecta > Zygentoma > Lepismatidae > Thermobia > Thermobia domestica. The sequence continues at coordinate 106,130,116 of NC_137470.1, forward strand.
GTATTTTCTTTACTTTATTTGTCCCACGTGGTTTGCTTCCCCGCATATTTCGTTTTGTTACTTTTATTATTGGTTGTATCTAGCAAACGTGCTTATTTCACGGTAAAATGTATTACAGTTACTCCAGAAGTTAAAATAAGTTGTTATTACAGCCTATTACAGCAGTTTACAAACGTAGGCCTAATAATGAATAAGTCCAATCAAGTTCGATAATTATCTTTGTACTACGTAGAATTCCGGTATTTCTACTGTTTTATGTTTTAATTTTCTTAAGAATGTTATATAATTTTTGTTTACTTGTCTTATAGACTTACCAAATATGATATATAGGTCACAATATCTATAACGCGACATTTAGATAATTCGAGCATGGGCACAATCCATGCTCAGACGCCTATCCTGAGTGAGGTTTTCCAGGTTTTCATTAGTCCCATCAGACGTATGCCGGTATTGTACTTTTTCTGAGGCCAGGGCCAAATCCTTTCCAATTCGTAGACTTATCATAAGGGCCGATGTTATCTCGGAGTTGGAGGCTTTCCTTTGCTCATTTGCTTGAACTATTTGGTCTAGGAATTAATTCGTGCGGGTGGACAAGAGATGGCGCAACGAACGGAGCGTCCCACAGTTCCGTGTATCCACACATGTATTGCAAACCCCTGTCATCGCGTATCGTTCGTAGTATAGGGCAGTGGATTAAAGCGTCAACAACACCAGTTTGTAGTTAAGTGAACATGGCGCAATTTGTGCCTGATAAAGTGTTTTTGCGGGGTGTCCTGCTGCATTACTTTAACATGCAGAAAAGTGCGACTGAAAGTCATCGTATTTTGGTGGAAGTGTATGGTGACCATGCTCTAGCTGAGCGAACGTGTCAGAAGTGGTTTGCACGGTTTAGAAGTGGTGATTTCGGCTTGGCAGACCAAGAGCGAGCTGGACAGCCAAAAAAAATTTCAAGACGAAGAATTGACAGCATTGCTCGAGCAGGATTCGTGTCAAACGCAGGAACAACTTGCAGCAGCATTAGGCGTTGATCAAACAACAGTCTCCAAACGCTTGAAAGCCATGGGAATGATTCAAAAGATGTCACATTGGGTTCCACATGAATTGAGAGACAGAGACGTTGAAAGACGAAAAACCATTTGCGAATTGCTGCTTCAACGACAGAGCTGAAAGGGGTTTCTGCATCGAATTATTACGGGTGATGAGAAGTGGATCCATTACGAGAACCCTAAACGAAAAAAGTCCTGGGTGAAACCAGGTGAACCAGGTCCATCACAACCAAAACGAGATATTCACTGTGCAAAGGTTATGCTTTGCATATGGTGGGATATGAAAGGTGTGGTGTACTATGAGCTGCTGCTATGAAACTATGAATGGAGAACGTTATCGACGACAATTAATGCGTTTGAAGCAAGCTCTGGCCAGAACACGACCAGAATGGGAGAACAGACATGATAAACTTATTGTTCAACATGATAACGCTCGCCCACATGTCGCAAAACCGGTCAAAACCTATTTAGAAAATGTCGGATGGGAAGTTTTACCCCACCCGCCGTATTCACCAGACGTTGCTCCTTCGGACTACTACTTGTTCGATTGCATGAACAACGATTTGATTGGACAGCGGTTTACTTCTTCAGAAGATATCGAAACATGGGTCTCTGACTGGATCGCTTCCAAGGATGAGGACTTCTTTCGCCACGGAATCCGTACATTGCCTGACAGATGGGCGAAAGTGGTGGCTAGCGATGGACAATATTTTTCTTCAGGTATTTATGTATTTTGTGTTTCTACTACAGCTTCAATGTGTGCGTACCAACCGCACGAATTAATTCCTAGACCAAATAATAAATAAATATATTTCTTAAATAAACAAGTAAATTTCTTGAATGCATTGCCTATGCTCGAATTATCCAAATGTCACATTGTAGGCAGACGCGCATATTTTGTTCTAGTATTCCCTTCTAAGAACATGTAATGTTCCATATTAGGAGCGGGGTGTGCCTATTATGGGAAATTGAGTTTCTTTCAATTTTGTAATATTGTAAAAAATCAATAATGTGGAACAAACTTACATACTTGTATTTTGTTTTGCAAAGGTACCGCAAGTATTATGATGTATAATATTTTTATTCTAGAATGCGCATTTCTGAGAAATAAAGAAGAAACAAAACGTATTCCATATTCGGTACCTTTACCCTACTACTCATTCTCTCAAAATTTATAATTTTTCCGCAAAATTCACTATTTTCCCCACCCAAATTTATCTTTATACCCCTAAAATATTCTACCCTCCAATTTGATTGTATCATTTTCAATGAAAAAGGGTCACCCCAAATAGCCTCATAGGCGCAACCTGCACTCCAAAAACTCTTGTGTGCACATCCGTGAATCGACTTTGCCAAATCTTGACATAGATCTCACTCCCTCACCTTAGGTTAGGTAATGGATTTTTGGGCTTTCATCATCTACGACCATGTTAGCTCATTACGTATAAAGAAGGACGTACCTCGGTAATAACTCTACTCGGGGAATCGCGAAGAAAGAATGTAATGTTAGGTACGATCCTGGTTCTAACCTGATGTGAGTGAGGAAAACCTAAGAAAATTTCATTCAGGATGACTGGTCTGATAGGGATTTTACACATTTTCCACCGAAGGGGCCGCGGTGGCTCAGTGTAGAGCGTTCGTCACTGGTACATGGGGTTTTGGGTTAGATCCCAGCTCGCGCCAGGTGGACTTTGTGGCGGAAAAACACCGCGTTCGTGGGTTTTCTCGGGTTCTCCCGTTTCCTGACACTTTCTTCATTCCACCATTTCATTCATTTCTCATCATCATCGTCTCCTTTAGCCTAGCGGCATAACCTTTGGACTCAAAATTTCATTTTCATTGTCATTTCATTTACATTTTCAACCGAGTTTTCCCACTGGGAATCGAACGTGGAATCCCTCCCACCAAAGGTTCTCACCTCACGTTTATGAAGATGAGGGGTAATGACTATTTTCTTGATCAGGACCACGTCTTTTTTTGTTTGGATGTAAATATTAGGCCACTTGCACTTGGTTTATTACTAACAGCAGATTCGGTCCTTTTGACGAAACACGAAAGGAGGAATTCTGTCATTTATTGTAAAATAAGAATTCCTTAAGAATAAAAGGTATTTCTAAGGAAGTCCTGAGAAAAGCACTTGCAACACTGAAGTTGAATTCAGAAACTGTTGTTTAAGTATGCCTTTAAATCTAGTCTTCCATAATTAGCTTGATTATGATATTTTCTGCTTTGTAATCTTGTTTTAGCTCAGATGTCACTACCAGCAGAAGGGAGAGGAAGAGGGAGACAGCTTGTAAAATATTTTTTCTGCTGACAACGCTCCTTACTTCCGTTGCCACGAAATGCTGGTCGTGGAGAATTTGGTTACCTTGTTGAACAGCGTTTGCAATATTTGCATGTGTTTTAGATACAATGCATTGGATTGCATTTTAATTTAGCGTCCCGTTCAGCAGTGATACTATATGATATGTGGTACTACAGCTTAATGTTGCATTCTAACCACATGATTCCTACCGAGAATCGAACCTAGGTCTTCCATGTCAAAGGTACATGCGCTATCCACATAGCCACGAGGAACCTCTTTAGATCCAAAGGGTATAACATGTATTTTCGTACAACAAAATCACTTTTTTATTACGAATGATAAAAGTGTATTTGGACAAATAAGTAAATTAAACATAAGAGCTATGATGGACTCTTAACTGAAGTTGGGTCAGTCCAGTTGCATCAAATTGCAAAATAAGATGAGAGTAAATTCGAAATATCTAAACTTTATGACATTACACCCCATGAAGGACTATGTGCACCGTACTTCTTTTAAGTTGCGTAACGTGTGGTCAGGACATTGGCTTTCTAAACCAAAGTAAATTATTCCTTAATCCCAGTTACTCCTTAATTTCCTTGCGATGCTCGATGGTTTCCCTGGGAATCGAACTTTTGACCATATAAGCAGCGCACATTGACTCTTTGGTTTTACAGGACCATAAGAAAAGAGATCAGTATAAATATTATTCACTCTACGGATTAGGAAAATTGTAGGTTCGTCGCCACAGAAACAAATTTATTATTTTTATCATATTGTTCTTTCTAATTTAGTAATGATTACTGTTTCCTCACACCATAAAACACTACCTTTATATTATCCTCCCATCTTCTAGATCTACCTAAAGGCCTTTATTCTGCAGGTTGCCATTTTAGATTTGTCTACCATATTACGCTTACGGCAGTCGTCAATAAATAAATAAATAAATAAATAAATATTGTGAATTTCCTTATTCTATAATTTCTACTTTAACCAATTGTTTGTTTGCTAACTCGTGGGGTTTGAAAATAATCCCCAGCAGAAAAGGAAAAAAAAAGATACAATGGAGTTTAGAATGTGTGTCTATATTTTTCCGTACGAGGTTTTGGGAGAAATGAGATAAGATGTCCAGCACTTTATTGCCCAAGGTTATATAATATAAATAAAATAAAGAGTTTGTTTGTGTGTTTGTCTATCTGTCTGTCTGTGTGCAGCCTGTGGACCAGACGAGTGGACAGAGATATACCAAATTTTGGTCAGGGGTACCTTGGCCGAAGCCCCATATCAAGACGAAGCCCTTTTTTCAAGATTCGAACCAGGGGGTCTCAGGGGGGCGTTAACCGGAACCGGCTTGGAAACCAGGTAAATTGGTCGAGAGTTACCAAATTTTAGTCACGAATACCTTGGTCCAGGCTCCAGACCAGATTTAAACGTTTTTGACAAAATTCGAACCAGGGGGTCTCAGGGGGCGTTTACCGGGATATGTAAAAGTAGAAGAAAATGACCGATATTAGTGTCGAATTCATAGTTTTCGCGGTCGCTGAAATCAATGGTGAAACTCCGATCGCATTAATTTCCAAATTCACGCTATTCGGTTCCAGGCCGGGGGTCACCGGGGGGGGGAGATACCGAGACACATAAAAGTAATGCAAAATGACTGATATTAGTGTCAAATGCATAGTTTTCGCGGTCGCTGAAATGAATCGTTACACTTCCATTAGCGACGACTTGGAAATTTAGTTACAATTGTATGCGGGACGGGAGTTACCGGGGGGGGGGGGATCAGAGACATGTAAAAAATAGCCCAAAATGACAGATATTAGTATCAAATCCATAGTTTTCACGGACGCTGAGATAAATGGTGATACTTCCACAGGCATTGACTTCCAAAAACAGACCCCGTGCGAAGCATGGATATATTCAACTAGTATATCAATACATCGTTATGCTTTTAAATATTACATTTTTGATTTTATTTTCACGATAAGAAAAATGGAGAGGCAATGACTTACAACCCATAGTAAAGAGGAATAACTGATCACCTCGTTTCTGGCATAAGCGTCAATAGATTATATGAAATATAAGAATTTACAAAGATAACCAGGAAAGTTATGTCGGTTTTTCAAGCACCACCTTCGAACATCGATATGTCACCTACGACGTACCTGCAAGATCAATTATAGTCCCCCCATCAGTATCGAAATTCTTCTGCCAACTTTCTGGAAGGAAATGGGTTTCATCGCTGTAGAACTTGGTGGGGTGTGAAGTGAAGAAAGCATCAAGTGCATTTTTCACCTGTACTCAATTTAAACTAGCGTCCTCTAACCTGATTGTCGAAAGCGTAGAATGATATCCTGGGTAATCCTAGCCACCTGGGGCGTATTGTTGTCCCATAACAGGAATACCACTTTGCGATTCAGAAGTGCTCCAGAGTTTTGCGTTTTTCTTGAACACGACTCAACTGCTGACAATACACAATTGCATTGATGTTTTGACCAGCTTGTAGCAGTTTCCGATACACGATGCCGCGAGCAGTCCACCAAACACACAGGAGGACCTTCTTTTGGCACAATGCTGGATTCGGCTGTTTTGGGACCGGTTCATGGGATGCAAACCAATGATGACGGCGCCGTGGAGCTTCGTAAAGGACCCATTTCTCACTACATGTTAACTCCCTGTCCAGAAATGGATCCTTCCTCAGACGAGAAAGCAAAGAAACACAGATATCTGCTCTCGTTACCTTTTGGCCCGGAGTCAAATCGACCCAATTTGTAGTACATCCCAAGTTTAATGGTTCCGAACAGTTTTCCACTGACACTGAGTTGTATTCCTAGTTTCTCACAAGCCTGGCCACTGTTAGTCACTATTGCTACTTGAGGATCTTCATTTGTACTTTTGCTACTTTTGTACATGTGTTGGTCTCTCGGTACGCATTGCGTCTTCGAGTGTTTCGTTACCATTCTTCAGCTTGTTAAACCATCGCTGCACTGTCCGCATAGTCACGACACCCTTACCAAAAGCCTGGCATACCTTCCTCTCCGCTACAGTAGCGTTTCACCCCAGTTTGAACTCGTATAGCATACATGCCCTTATGACGCTCTGTGGAGGTCCCGTTTTCACTTCTGGGGGGCACGGTGGCTCAGTGGTAAAGCGTTAACCTGCGGCGCTTGGGGTCCCTGGTTCGATCCCAGCTCGCGCCGTGTGGACTTTGTGGTGGAAAAACACCGTGCTCGTGGGTTTTCTCGGGGTTCTCCCGTTTCCTCCCACTTTCTTCATTCCACCATTTTACTCATTTCTCATTATCACCGTCTCCTTTAGCCTAACCATCATAAACGTGGGACGTTAAACTTAAAGATTTCATTTCATTTTTGCGTTTTCACTCTACCCTTACATAAGCTCACGGTGTAACTGAACTGCCATAACCAGGTAGTATTTTGAATATAACCACGACAACAACTAACCTTCGCCTTATCTCGATACGCATTCAACTTACGGTGTGAGGGCCAATTGAACTCAGATCTAAACAAAAAGCAACATAACTTTTTTGGTTACTTTTATACGTTGGATGAAGATTACATTTGCTTCAGCTGTTGAGAAGAAATTCGGTTCATCAATAGCAAAATATTCTCTCTCTTTCTCTCCCCATATATAGTGGAAAGACGTAATTTGGCATGATTGTAGCTTTTTGGGACTAACCAACAGGAAAATTATCAAAAGTGAATATTTTTAATATTATGAGGTTTAGAAGGGAGAATGAAGAATTTCCCCATGTTATTTATAAGTGCATTCTTATGTATAATCTCATGTATTAGGCACTTCAAACTCGAATAAAAACTTGAAATTCTTTATGCTTCTAGATTCTACATATGGTTATTTAACAAAATCACTGAAAATTAAAAAGAATCCAACTTTAGATTGATTTTCTGGGGAACTGAATAATGTTCCTCATGTTATTTAAATGGGACATATTCTACACCCCAAAATGTTTAGGCACTTCCGGGAGGATTCGAATAATGAAATTTGGCACGATTGTAGCCTTCCGGGACTAACCTATAGGAAAATTGCCAAAAGTGAATATTTTTAGTTTTTAAGGGATCCAAGAGGGGATAAATAAATTTCCATGTTATTTACATGGGCGTTTTTTTTGGGGGGATAAAAATCTTTTACGGAGTTGAAATATTAAGAGAAACTTGGAATGCGATAGAATTGTGGGTTTAAGAGGTGTGAGGCCGTAGGCTGAGCTAAATTCAGGAAATATTAAGAGCGAATGCAAGAAATTCACTATTGATGGAAAAGCTGGTACATAAGAGATGCGAGGCCGTAGGCCTAGCTTAGGCTTGTGTTTGGGGGTTTGGAGGTGGAGTGACTATGTTTGAAAGTTAAGCTCTTGAACCACAAGACCGATCTTCATCAAATTTTAACATAGATGACGTTCGGGCCTGGGATGTCTTTAATCCTTTCATTTTGACATAACGTAAGCGAGGGATAGGAGGGGGAGATATATAAAAAACATAAAAATGATTGTCTTCGTGACTTCATTACGCTTAAACCACCCCGACCGATCTCAATCAAATTTTCATCATAGATGATGTTTGGGCCTGAAATGTTATATATATACTTTCGTTTTGAGGGAGCAACGTAGTGTAGGAGGAGGAGGAGGATGTATAAAAAAATCAATAAGTTTAAAAGTGAAAGTGATTATGTTTGTGAGTTAACAAGGCTTAAACCACCCGATCGATCTTAATCAGATTTTCAATATTGATGAGGCTAGAGCCTGGGAAGTTTTCTGTTATTGGATTTTGACAATAGAGCTTAGGGTTGGGGAGGAGAGGGGGAGATATACAATAATAAATAAAACTTAATAACTCTCGAACCACTGACCGATCTTTATCAAACTTTCAACATAGATGAGGTTCGGGCCTGTGATGAATTTCATCATTTCACTTTGATGGTGCAACGTACGGGTCAGAGAGATACATAAAAAAATGAAAATTAAAGCGAGTGTCTTTGTGACTTCATCACTCTTAAACCATCGGACCAATTTCGATCAAATTTTCAACCTTGATGAGGTTTGGACTTTGCGTGATTTTTATCATATCATTTACACGGTGCAACTTAGTGTGATGGGAAATATTTAAACATTATCGAAAATGACAGATATCTATAGCTTTCCAGATCACTGAGAAGAACAGTGACACTTCCGATCCCACTTACATCCAAATTCATCTCCGCTACTTGGAGGAGGTGGTAGATACAAAAAGAAAGATCAAATTTAACCAATATTAGTGTGGAATTCATAGAGTTTGGGGTCGGTAAGAGCAATAGTGACACTTTTGCTGACGTTAAAATCCAAATTTAGCCAAACAAATTGTTGAAGAGGAGGGAGGAGATATGTAAAAATGATCGAAAGTGACCAATATCAGTGTCGAATCCATAGCTTTTGGGATAGCTGAAATGAACAATGATATTTCCGATCCCGCTTAAATTCAAATTCAGCCTCGCAATTTCAGGGAGGGAGGGGAGGATAAATAAAAATGATAGAAAATGACTAATATCAATTTCGAATCCGCAATTTTTGGGGTTACTGACAAGTAACACTTCACATCGTTGCTGCCGGTCTGACGCTAAACTATACATTTTCGGAAAGCACTAGTCCTAAATAGGATAACTACACAGTGCGACGGTCAGACGTTGCCGCGTTCAGGACTTATGGAGCGTCAAACATTAACATGGGGTTTATGAGAGTTACAGGAAACGAAGAAGAACACAAGGTTTGTGACGTTTGAATCGACGTTGTCTGATTGAGCACTTGTTTGCGTAAGTTAAAGGGTACAATCAATGTGCAAATCGTCGAACAGAGCATGAGAGATGCAAAGAGTGCGCTCACAGTGTGCACACTTGACGAACGGTAGTTCGCCGCACGTGAAGCACACGTCACCTTCGTCGAGGGAGTCAAAGCAGTACTCGTGCGGAGAGATCCACATTCCCGGCTCCTCGTCCAGATAGCCAGCCTTGTGGAAAGCGTACCGGATCAGGTTCTTGAATCGGGGTGCGCTGAACTGGTAGAGTGAAAACGACTGTAGTGCCAGGAATCGATCGCGATGCCAGATATCCATGACACTGTCCATGGCCAGTGTGTCGGTCACAAAGCGTACAAAGGACTTGTACTGACGGAAGAAATGCACATCTAAAGGCTGAATCTTTCCAGTGCAACCACCAGGAATCAGTCTCTTGTGCAACGCAACGTCGGCAGGCTTCAGTGCGTTCGATAGATTGTCGTCCTTGTTCAGAGTCCACGAGTCCAATAGCAAAACGATCTTCTTCCGATCATCAGGCATGCTTGGCCAGAACACTTGCTCGTAGAAGTCCTTAAGGTCGTCCCTGTTCATGTTGGACGTTTTGCCAGCAAATGATTTGATGTTCGGTGGATCTGCAGGCTTGTTTCCCGGAAACTTTCCACTTGGTTCCGACACCAGTACATACATCGGCCGCAGAATCTCTCCGGCCATGGTGATCACGGGCATGATCATGTAGCTGTGGGTTGTTGCGCTCATGGATCCCACAACCGCTCGCACGACTGTTGTTCCTTTGGTACGGAGAGTGCGAGTACTCTGCAACAACTTCTTGAAGCTACTCTGATCTGCATTGGCAACCTGCGTTGGTGGGATGCTTTCGCTTGCAATGAGCTCGCGAGTCGCTAATACGAAAGCATCAGCCTGCTGCTGCAAGTCCAACTCTTTCAGTTGCCAGGTCCTGCCGACCCTGTGGGTGATTGCACGGTCCACGATGTTGTTGCGCTTCTTGAATCTGTACACCCACGACGGTGATGCCTTGAACTTGAGACTCTTGTTAGGGTCCAGTTCATTAGCTGTTTGCCTAGCCCAAATTCGCAACGTTCGATCGTGAATGATAGCAGTGTGCTGTTTCTCCGCGAACATGCCCCGAACTGCCTCATTGATCTCTGCCATCAGCGTCTTCTTGTCATCTTTGCCTTGTGTTGCCCCAAAGTGACGTAGCACGCCAATGTTCCGAATATACCTGAACTGATTCTGCAGAGTCGAGTGGGTAGCACGACCGGTCTTTGTGTTCCAAGGCCTACCTGTTTTTGGATTTACCGTCCAGTAGGCATAGGCTTTTGCCTTGTACTCGCGCCACTGCTCTGGTGTCATTTTGGAGTCTTCTGGAGGCTGATCCTGGAACTTCGGCTTCTTCACAGGAGAGGGCAGGTATTCTGACGCTGATGAGCCAGATGCGGAAGACGTATGAGACTGCTGCGATGACGAAGGCATCTCTGCATCCTCCTGCTCTTGGTCTTCCTCGTCTCCAAAATCAATGTCTCCGTCCCCCTGGTCACCATCACTGTCACCGAAGCCGAGCGTACGAATCTCTTCAACGACTTCCATCCCGCTGGTCAAAAGAGACTTGATGTGTGCCACCATCCTTTGCTCTTCCAAATTTGGATTGCGCTCATTTGTCCCGATCTCGGCCACCAGAGCCCAAACGACCACTTTCGGATCCATCTTACAACGCATACCTAAAAAACACAAAAACAACACAAATGTTAGCACAGAGTACAAATGCAAGACGAATTAGCATGAAATAATACGACTGCTACAACACACATGTTAGCACAGAGTTCAAATGCAAGACGAATTAGCATGAAATAATACGACTGCTATGGTTACTCTCATAAACCCCATGTTAATGTTTGACGCTCCATAAGTCCTGAACGCGGCAACGTCTGACCGTCGCACTGTGTAGTTATCCTATTTAGGACTAGTGCTTTCCGAAAATGTATAGTTTAGCGTCAGACCGGCAGCAACGATGTGAAGTGTTACTTGTGAGATTAACATTGACATTTCCGATGTCGTTCCACGCAAGATGTGGTAGGAGGGATATATATCAACATCAAAAATGACCTATATTAATGCCGAATCCACAGATTTCGGGGTCGCTGAGATGAACAGTGACACCTCCGATGCCATTTAATTCCTATTTCAGCTTCGCAGCATGGGAGAGCAGGAAGGAGAAGAAATATTAAAAAAATATATCGAAAATGACCGATATCAGAAGGCGTTTTAGTAATAGTATAAAGTGAGTGACTAACGAAACATATTACTATTAATGTAACCCAGCGAAGCAGCTAATTGATGCTAGTATATGGTTATATATATTAGCATGTATTTCGTGTTTGTGTATGTTCCAGCACGAATTTGGAACGTCTAGAGCAATTTTAACCATTCTTGCTTCACATTTTACTTAGCAAGACGATTGTAGTGTATAATCCATAATGTTCGGGGTAGCTGATATGAATAGTGACGCCCTTTGTTTCACAATTTGCCACCAACGAATTTCGAGGTCCCTTCTTTCGCATCGCTTAGTGCCAGTTTCTTGCCGTTTTGAGGACGTGTTTTCACGTTTTCTGCGTCACCGGAAGAGGGTCAAAATGACCAAGGAACGGCCTCAAAATTCGTTAGTGGCGGAGCATGGGGTCATTATCGTCCCACCTTCGAGGCTCATTTTAACCCCTTCCAGTGAGACACAAAACACGAAAATACGCACTCGTGATCCCCTTGTTTGTACATGTCTCGTGATCCCCTTTATAATGCCCTCATTCCTTAGCTGATGGGAGATAAATGTGAAAGTAAACGCAGTTTTGAGCTTCACCATTGAGCTCAGCGATCCCGAAAACTATGAATTTGACATTAATATCGGTCATTTTCCATTATTTTTACATGTCTCGGAATTCCCTCTCTCTCGTGACCCAAGGCCCGCATACAACGGTGGGTGAATTTGAAAGTCATCGCTAATGGTAGTGTCACCATTGATCTCAGCGACCGCGAAAACTATGGATTTGACACTAATATCGGTCATTTCGGATTACTTTTACGTTTTGGTATCCCTCTCACCCGCTGACCCCCGGTCCGCAGCTGAAAAGGATGAATTTGGAAGTTAATGCAATCGGAGTTTCACCATTTATTTCAGCGACCGCAAAAACTATGAAATTGACACTAATATCGGTCACTTTCTACTACTTTACATGTCCCGGTAAACGCCCCCCTCGGACTTCCTGGTTCGAATTTTGTCAAAAACGCTTCGCCTTGGTGTGGGACTGGACCAAGGTATCCGTGGCCAAAATTTGGTAATTCTCGGTCAACTTGTCTGGTCCCCAGTTCGGTCCCGGTTAACGTCCCATTGAGACCCCCTAGTTCGAAATTAAAAAAAAAGAACTCTTCGCCCTGAACTGGGGCCTAGACCAAGGTACCTGTGACCAAATTTTGAAAACTTTCGGTCCACTCGTCTTTTTCACAGGCCGAAAAAAGGTAGACAAACAGACACAAACAAACTCTTTATTTTGTTTTTATTAGAAAGGTCAGATCCACCGTTATTGTAATAGAGCGGTGCTTGAGCGATTGATCGTAGGAATTCAAACTCCGATGACTGATAATTTCATAGCCTTGTTTTATTACAAGTTAAAACTCTTTAGTCAGTAGAGAAGAGGGCGTGCATCATGGGTCAGATTTGATGACAATGGGTTTTGGTAGGTCTGTGGGTCACAGTGGGTGAGTGGCTCTTGGTGGGTCAGAGTGGGTCACGATGGGTGGTGAGTCAATTGGTCGCGGCTAAAGTTTTCATTGCCCCACGCCCTCTCTGAACTACAGTGTTGAAAATTAATAAGTTAAAATCAATAGCAATTGATCAATCAATTGAAAGTAATTGCTGTGGAAATCAATTGCAATTGAATTGCCAATTAATTTCAATTGCAATTGAATGACTGAATTCGATTGCAATTACTTTCCAGTGCAATTACTTTCAATCGATTGATTATTTGCAGTTGATTCTCCATTATTAATGACCAACTGCAATTACCAATTGTCTATTACTTACTTCAATTGTTAATTGCAATTAACAATTAAATTTACGGATTAACTGTTAATCCTTAATTCAATTGAAGTTTGCCCAACACTGGTCCTTACAATGCTCTTGGAGCATTCTCAACTGGTTTATTTGTTTATTTGTTATATTTTTAAAACTGTTAGATGCACATGCACTGAATCTGGGACCAGTAGCTAGGGAAGAAAAGCAGGAGCGTCATTTCAGATTTTGCTTGGTGGGGGCATGACCCCTTAATATAATTAAAATTTCGCGTTTTTCACTGATTTACTACTATTCTATTGACAAAATCTATGTAAATCTCAAACTCAGGAGGGGGTAATCACTCCTTCCTTGCCCCCCATAAATGACGCCCCTGAAGCAAACATTTTAGTCACTATCATAACTTAGGAAATTGTACTCGGAAGGAAAGAGAGAGAATAAAAGAAATAATTATTAATAGATATTCCCTTCGAAGCGTTGGGAACAGTGACGACAGCATCTTTAATTTATTTGGGGAGTGGATGGGTAGAAGCCTTTTCGTTGGGGGGAGCAATTATTATTATTATTTTTTTTTTAATTCTGGAAATAATAGCTTTATATTATTTGACCTACTTTACAATACAACATGTCAGAGGGCAGTTCGGCGGTACAGAAAGTCATCGTAGTGCACCGACCTCATTGTCGTTACTGGTTGAAAAAAATCACTTCGGTCAATACATACGAACCTTTTGACATACAAAATAAGCAATGTCTGGTTCATTGCACTTGGTTTCTGAATTCTACTCCTAAAGTGTTAGATAAACAGAAGAGGGGGAAGATAGGCAAATTATTTTGGAATTAGATGTTTCTATTGAGTCTTTGAACAGAAATATTCAGGTTTTGTTTTTAATACATTTCCCCTTCAATTGACAGAACGGAATGTATCTATATCTTAAACAAACTAGATAGGAGAACTCAGAGGAATGGGCGTTGGGGAAGAAAAAGGAGCAGAATATTGTTCGCGGTAACAAATATTTTACTTATGCATTAATTTATTTGAAATAGACAAGCATCTAATATAATGTAGGCCTAACGAATCGAGTTTTGGTTCCTATTTCAAATCTTAGACTGCTATCTTACGTAATGGATTGATATGCAATAGGCGGCGATGGGTGGCGAAGTATCAGGAAGTTTTGGAATTCATTGCGGAAAGACCAGTATGTCGTAATTTAATTTTCTCACTTTCCTTTCTGCAGAAACCTTATCGCAGCCACTTCGGTTACTACAACATTTGTGGCTTTCAAATTTATGCTTCTATCAATCTTTCAGTGGAAATTATTTTCTCTTTTCTGACTTTTCATCTATATTTTTCGTAAAATTTTACTCCTGAAATGAATTTTCAGAAAAGTTTAGTGATAATTTCGTACACCTTGCAACACTACTTTCCTAATCAGTTCAGCGCGGAAGGATACTAATAGATCGATAAGTAATTGCTAAAATTACACCATAAACTGGGGATTCAGGAAATCAGTGTCCCTTTGAAACTTCTGTAAGTTAAATCTTAAGAATGCACAATTCTGAACGCAATTTTGTGCGTAGTAAGGGTGTGGAGGTGAAGTAAGTGCAGTTTTATTTGCTTGTAGCGGATGTGTAAAAGTGAGGCAGTGAACGGGTTACATTTCTTTGCATCAAGTAGATACTCTGCATTCGTTTCATTCTGTGATGGTTCAACGAGCAATGGAGTGACAACAGTAAAATATACTTCTTCGACCTGCTGGGTGAGGAAAACTTTTCTTTCTATTTTTATTTTTTATTTTTTTATTTTAGTGACGATGTAGTATATATGCAATGATACTTTCTTGTATAATATCTTGTGATCGATGTTTCAGTTTGCAAATTGAGATACAAGCAAAGTTCAAAGAACGTAGGTACTGCTAGTTTTGTCCCGTACGTAGGGCAAGTGGAGAGGATACCCCATGCACCACGCCGTAGGAGAAAAAAGTTAAACTCTTTAGGAAGACTAATAAGTTCACTGTTTTTCATTCACTTCTGAGACTTGCGATGGGCCATCATTTTCTAATATATATTTTTACGCCTGGATAATATTAATATACATACACTCACAGCATCGTTAACGGCAGAATTAAATGTTATTCTGTTGTGGACATCATTGATACGAAAATAGTGAAATTTGACATAAAAATTATTTATGCTAGACACGAAATTCTCATTTATATGACTGATCCTGCGATTTACTTCTGCCTCAGGTCTTGTAAACCGCGGGACGGCTTCAGTACAGGCAATGATAACTTATTGGTTCACAGGAACACAGCCAGGAGGGGTTCTACGAAGACGTGACCTCCTCCAGTTAATTATGTCGAAATGAAATGAAGTGAAATCATTAAGTTTTACGTCCCACGCTTACGCCCGTTAGGCCAAAGGAGACGGTGATGATATGAGAGGAGTGAAATGGTGGAATGAAGAAAGTGGGAGGAAACGGGAGAACCCCGAGAAAACCCACGAGCACGGTGTTTGTCCACCACAAAGTCCACACGGCGCGAGCTGGTATCGAACCAGGGAATAATTATGTCGAATAACAGCATAAAGCTATGGTGCCTTTCAGGGCTGTATCCAGGATTGTCTGAGGTGGTGCAACAATAACTACCAAAATAAACAATCATACTGAAACTCTTCAAAGTGACATGTGACAATATTTTTTACCCTTGACAACACTGGTGTAAAGTGGGAGTTTGCCTTCAAAGTGGGCCTTCATTCCCACTTTACAATGGTGTAAGAAAAAATAGGAGCCTTCTAAGTTTCGAATGACCCTCGGGCCGGTGCTCTATGATACGGGCCATGGAAAGAAGCATTCGATGCACCTCCTGACATCTCCCTCCCATTTTTGTGTTATGTTTTTATATGCAACCACTTTTCGTTTCTAAGCACTAGACAATTATTTAATCACGTGGAATATAACATTGCAATTCCCTGTATTTGTTTTTTTTCTCTCTCTCTTTCTTGAGAGTCATTCCAATTCACTACTAGTTTCACCTCTATCAGTTATTTCCTTTAGGCTAAAAAGACGGATTATTAGTGAAGGCGTGGGAGACGTGGGTTCGACTCCCGGCGGGAGTTCATGTGGTTCGGATTCCACGTTAATCAGTAGGTCCCGTATCGTATAGCCTTGCTGCTGAAAGGGATGTTAAATTCAACTAAACCCAACCGATGCACAAGAGGTAAACACTCTACCATTGAGCCACCGCGGCTGTTACCTCTCAATTGAAGTCGATTAACTGCCTCGCGATGCTGAAGGAGCATTATAAAAATGTGGGCAGCCAAGATTTAACCCAGTGATGTAAGTCGTGTAATACCCAATGGGTAGGTAAACAAAAAAAAATGTTCATTTACCCGACCATTTACCCTTTCTCTGTTTGCCTGCACGAAAACGGCATTTTAAGAAAATTTAATATTTATGAAGTTCTTTAAATTGTTAGACAAACCGGTAATGTCTAGTATGTGTTATTTATTTACGAAATATTTCCAAATAAATGAAAGAAGGATATTTTTCATTGACAGGCATAGCAAACTTAATTTTATAGGAACATATGCACCATGTTATTTTCCTATTTTTTTCTGATGGTGGTTTGATTACGCGAAGAAGTAACAGAAGGAAGGATTATTTTGTTTCTATAAATAACAAAAAAAGTCTTCAGTATATCACAAACATATAATTAGATGTTAGAAGTTAGATTTGTACCTACCGAGTAGTCCAACAAGTTGAATAAAGTAACTTATTATGTTATATTGCACTTATTGTATTGTTTTGTTTGTGTTGGTCACAGAAAGGGGGTTGCTAACTTGGAAGTGATGATCTATCAACATCGTCAATTATAATTTCTATTCGAACGAGTTGATCTATCGTGATGGAAAGATTGATTTTTAAATGTTTGGTACGTCAAAGAATAGAAGATTGTTTGATTCATATTACTCAAGCTACATTATTATTGGTAGTCTTGAAATCTGTACAGAATAGTCGTCTTGTGAGGAAGGCAAAAGATTAAAAAAAGATTTTTATGGAAACGCATCCAATGGGGTGGGTTAAATTTTCTCGGGAGAATTGAGTATCTGAATAATTCCTAAAGTTAGAGAGCTAAAACTCAGTATGTATAATCTTCATTAACAATAAGGAGAGAAACATTTCAGCGTTCTCAAAAATTCCGTTCGTAACGGGAAAAGAGGGAATATTTCTAAAATACTCAAATTTCCATTTGTTATTTAGAAACTACCGAATGTGAGGGACAAAAAATCTAGAGATGTAAAATTCGGTATATAGACATTTTATATAAAAAAGAGAACACCTATTTCAGTGTTTCCGAAAATTTCCCTACTAAGGAGTAAAACAAGGAGCTTTTCATCTTATCTTAATTTCTCTTTCCAGAATTCTAAAGTGACCAATGTAAGGATTAGCTTAAATTTATCAGATAGATTTGGGGGCGCGGTGGCTCAGTGGTATAGAGTTCACCTCCGGTGATTGGGGTCACTGATCCGATCCCAGGTCGCGCCGTGTGGATTTTGTGGTGGACAGACACCGTGTTCGTGGGTTTTCTCGTGGTTCTCCCGTTTCCTTCCACTTTTTTCAATCCACTATTTCACTCATTTCTCATTATCACCCTTTCCTTTAGCCTAACCGGTATAAGCGTGGGACGTTAAACTTAAAGGTTTTATTTTTGTTAGATAAATTTAATTAAAAATAAGAAAATATGTGTTTCGGTGTTATTGAAAATTCCGTTTCTAACGTGGAGAAAGGAGGGCTATTCCTATAATATTCTAATTTCGCTTTCTTTATTCAAGACATGCTGAATGTGTGGATTCATTTAGGTTGGAGATGTAAAAATCGCTATATTAATTTTTGAATGAAAATAATTGAGTTTCGTTTCGCAGTGTGAAATTAGGGTACATTTCCATGCTATGGGAATTCAATACTTAAACTTGAAGTAGTACATCTGTAACTACTGGTTCCACTAGATTAATAAAATCAAAGATAACATCTGTTCCTCGGATGCTTAAACCATATCAGAAGGCCATTACCCCCTATGCCTTACTTTTCTTGCTCTACGGTGATAAAGATTGAAACCGGAAATTGTTAACTTGAACAATTTCAGTTTGAAGAGATTAATAAGAAAGAAGAGAGAGAGTATTCTTGGAAGCTGAATGGATTAGATAAAACTGCGTATCGATATCTCTTACCATTTTTGTTCTATGGAAATCAGTATTGTATTGAAACCGAATGTAGCAGTAAATTTCAATCACTTACAATTTTGGTAGAATTTTGTCAGTTATGGTGGCATATTCTTTTGACACCCTGAATCATTGCGAAGAAGCACTTGCCGCTATCCAACAAGCATTTTCTTCTATGCTGATCAATGTTGAAACTGGAAATGGATAATTTAAACCACCTTCGGTTTGAATAAAGGGTTAACGGAGGATATGACGAAACCTATTCTTGGGACGCTGAAACATTGAAACTAAAACCGGCTAATTTGAACCACTTACGGTTTGAATAATAGTATGCTTGAGAAAATGGAACCTATTGTTGGAACGAATCGAGGGCAGAGAATTGCATCTCGACACCTCTTACCGTTCTTGCTCTGTTGAAATCAGTATTGAAACTAGAAGTAGCATTAGATTTGAACCACTTCCGGTTTTGGTAGTGTTTAGAATGGGCATGATATGTTGTCTCTTGACGCTAAATCGTAGAAAACAGCTTCTACCTATGTTACCGTTTTTGTTCTATGAAGATTAATGTTGAAACTGGAAATGGTTTATTCGAACAGTTTGAATAGAAGTTTAATACATCAGTTGAAACCTATTTTTGGAACCGTGAATCGATTGCACAAAACCACATATTGATATATCTTACCGTTTTTGCTCTGTGACCTGTCGACAGACGGATAGACAGACAAGACCGTTCTGTAAGATTTTCGAAACTTATGCTGAGCATAGTCAAATAACAGAAAGTATGCTTCAGCATTTTCTTAAATTACCCTTCATGTGAAGAAAAGGGGACATTTTTAGTATATCCCAATTTCGCATTATTTGTTGAGGATGTATCGAATTTGAGGATCTCCTTGAGTTGCAGTTGTGAAATCCTAACTATCCTAACTATAGGGCCCATATATAACTACATGAACTGACATAAAATAGAGATACTTCCAGTTGACGTGGGAAGTTGAAATTTAGAATAATTGTTGATTTTCAAGACTAACCCACAGGAAAATTGCCAAAAGTTAATATTTTTAATTTTAAGAAGTCTAAAATGGGATAAAGATATTCCCCACGTTATTTGAAAGAGTCCTTTTTTTAAATCTTTAATCTCATGTTTTAGGCTCCTGGAATGTGAACTTGAAATTCAGTATGTTTTTACGTTTTCGTTAGCATTACCTAAGAAATTCCTATGTTATTTAAATGATCGTTTCCTTGGGATGCAAAATGTTATATCTTAGACAGTTGAAATACGAAAAGAAATTTGACATTCCGTAGAATTGTGGGTTTGAGAAGTGCGAGGCTCTAGACCAGGTGGACGCTATGGTCAGCGGGCGAAGTCCCCAACTGGGACATACGTCCCTAGCCGGCATAATCGTGGGACGTAAAACTCCAAAATTTCATTTCATTTCAAAATAAATTAGAATAAATAATGCATTCATTGTTAAGTTTTCAACATGTCGTTCAAAAAGCAACACGTAGGTCCTATCGGCCATACAAAAAGAGCAAATACTTGTTACTTGATATTTATCGCCCTAGCGGCGTTAATCAGCAACATCTAACAAGTATCTCTACAGCGTAAATCTGTCCCATATTATGTATGATAGAAACACCACAGTTCATTAACACTAGAGGCAGCACCTTACAATATAAGTACTCTAACGACAACTGGACGAATTAGAAATTGTGGGTCCGACCTGAACTACGAGAACATTTTCTTATATCACACCAGAGAGTCCGATTGGACCTACATGACAGCTAACGTGTTAAATGCCTAATTAAGAGTGAAAGAATGTGTGTTTCACCACTTTCAAAAATTATACTCCTAAGGGGGAGGGGAAGAAAGGACATTTTCTAGAACTTTGGAATCTCTCATCATTTATTCAAAACTTCCCTTCCCTAATGTAAAGCTCATCTCAAATTGAGGATATGGAATTCACTATATAAACTCTTAATGATTATAATGTAATTAATTGCTTAACTTGTAGATGTAGATGTGAAATTAGTTAGTAAAGCCTTATTTTTTTTTAAAAAATATGGGAATACGTATTTCAGCGCTTTCTAAAGTTGCTCCTGAAAAATTAATGGAGGCAATCAATATTATTATATGAATGAGTGAAAAAGACTTGCTCATAGACGCCCACGTCATACTAATATTCTACAAACGTGAGATTTTAACAGACAACTTCTTCTTTTTTTTTAAGGGAGATTTAAAATAATAAGCCTGCGTATGCTAAAGGAAATAAATTAGTTCAAATTTGTAACCAAGAATATTGTCACTTGAATTCTGAAGTTAAGGAAATGAAACTAGGCATACAAACTCGTCATTGGAAATGAGGGGGCACGTGTTTAATCATTTCTGAAAATTTCATTTTTTAAGCGGAAATGGGACATTTTCTACAGTTTTTTTTTTTACGCTATTGAAATAGATATATTATCTTGTTTATGATCGCACCACAGAAGATGGCTGAAAATACATTTTAGATGTTAATTCGTATCTACCCCAAGCTGGATATTTATGATGCAACTTTGATTAACGGGCGTATCCTGAGGGGAAAAAAATCGGCGAGCACAAAATTTATGCTAATACTAGAATGCCTTATGTGGTTTTATAATTACACTTTTATTAATATGCATATCTTAAGAGGAAGGCAAGAGGATTCAAATATAGAATTTTATCTCCCCTTGGGAAGAAATGTCATTTCAACTAGTGTATTAACAGCTATATTTTTCGTGTTAGTAGATAAACGCAATGGAAATCACATGTGTTCACCGACACAAACCGTACTATTTAAAATTTATTCTTTACAAAATATGTATACCAAACAGCAACGTCATTTCAGATTTTGTTAGTGAGTGCAAGCAAGATGCTTCATCCCATATAAGGGTTCCCCATTTTTTTATTAGGATATTACTATGCAATTTATTAAAATATGTGTGTTTCAGAAATTAGGGCGGGCTAATTGTATCGTGCCCTCATTTACCCATTAAATTATCCTCCTGATATTGAATTGCATACTTTTGTAAACAGCACAAATGTTGGTTTGGTTTCGTATTGAAATCCTAGCGGGTAGTTGGAGCTCCCTCGTGGCTAAGCGGTTAGCGTACACGCCTTTGGCGTGGGAGATCCGGTTTCGATTCCCGGCGGGAGCTCACGTGGTTCTGACTCCACGTTAATCAGTAGGTCCTCGTATCATATAGCCTCGCTGCTGAACGGGATGCTAAACTAAAATCAACTCAACTAGCCGGCAGTTAGCTAGACATAGTCAGGAGCACACTTAGCCAAGAATTATAGCCAGTTCTTTTCCGGTAGAGGAATAGAGGAACTGTAGTTTTAGTGGGAAAACAGAATATAATAAACGTTGATAACTAGGTAATTAATATTGCATTATTTATTGTATATGAAATTCAATCTTAAATTACTGGAGAAAAATATTTTTTTTTCCTTTATAATTAGCAATCTTGTTCGGGATGATACAAATAAGCAAGAAGGCAATCTAAATATTTATTACTTAAAACAAAATACCCATTTTTAGTCAATTCCCGAATATTTTACCTGCTGAAATAAATACGAATCACTAATCCAACCTAAAACTATTTGTATGAAAGATACGTACAGTAACCGTTTGGGTACACGCGAGTGCCACTATAATAAGTAAACCTATTTTATAGTTGAGTAGGTTGTGATGATCACGGTAGTTCATTGATGACAAGTGATTTATGTTGCCCCATATTGAGGTCATCACTGGATATAATCGTGATCAAGAATGTTATAAATAACGGAATGTGTCTATACTGTAAATTCATTAATGCATGCCAATGCTTCGCTACACCATCTTTAATAGTTCAATTTATAATGAATGTCCCGTAAGTTAAAATTAGAAACTGGAATACCTTACTTGCTATTTATTGAAAATTGAACAAAGAATAACGTCCGTGAACCTGCCCCCCCCACTTTGAGCACTAACGATAAAATTAGTGTCAATCGTTAGTGCATCGTTAGTGCTTCTTAGTGCACCAACCCCTAACGTTAGATTAGTGTAGGAGCTACAAGCAAAAAACCTTTGAGGGGGCCAAGTTCACGCTGCCCCCCACTTCAAGCACTAACGAAATAACTAGTGCCATTCGTTAGTGCATCGTTAGTGCTTCCTAGTGCACCAACCCGTGACGTTAGTGCTTCATTAGTGTAGGCTCTAGAGCCAAAACAATGGTACACGCTGGCCCCCCACTTCAAGCAATAAAGAAAAGAATAGTGCCGTTCATTAGTGCATCGTTAGTGCTTCTAGAAAATACTAAAAGTTTTGTTAGTGCTTCACTATTAGTGTAGATATAGCCAATTATAAGTCACGAAACTCCCATAAGAAATGCATAGGGAATTTTTCATTGCGTCAAATTACCACCAAATTCCAAAGCACTATTGACCTCTTCTAGTGCAATCGTTAGTGCATCGTTAGTACTTCTTAGTGCACCAACCCTAACGTTAGTGCTTCATTAGTGTAAGTACTACAAGTGAAAAACGCTTTGGGCCTAGCGTGAACTTGCCCCCCCCCCCCACTTTGAGCACTAACGAAAAGATTAGTGCCATTCGTTAGTGCATCGTTAGTGCTTCTAGAAAAAACTTATAGTTTCGTTAGTGCTTAAATATTAGTGTGGTTATGACTTATTACATGTCACGAAACTCCCATAAGAAATGCATGGGGAATTTTTCATTGCGTTAAATTACCGCCAAATTCAAAAGCACTAATGATCTCTTTTAGTGCAATCGTTAGTGCATCGTTAGTACTTTTTAGTGCACCAACCCTAACGTTAGTGCTTCATTAGTGTAGGAACTACAAGTGAAAAACCCTTTGGGCCTAGCGTGAACTTGGCCCCCCCACTTTGAGTACTAACAAAAAGATTAGTGTCATTCGTTAGTATATCGTTAGTGCCTCCAGAAAATACTAATAGTTTCGTTAGTGCTTCACTATTAGTGTAGATATCGCCAATTGTAAGTCACGAAACTCTCATAAGAAATGCATGGGGTACTTTTCATTGCGTTAAATTCCCGAACGTTATAATAACCATTACACTAATATATGTTTATTAGTGCTTTTAAGTTTGGTTGAAGAATTTTACAAAATGGAAAATGGTACCTGTCTAAATTTAGCCCTGCACGCATCTCAAACACTAAAAAAAAACGTTTGACATTGTTAGTGCATCGTTAGTACCCATTAGTACACTAAACTCTAACGTTAGTGCTTTGATTCAACTCTATATTAGTGAATATTATTTGCAAAACTAAATTGAAATTTTCTAATTCTACAATTATTGTCCTAGAAAGGTGAGATAGACGTCAAAAGTTAGTGCATCGTTATTGCTTCCCGAAACACGAAGCATCGGTGTTAGCGATATTATAGTTTAAGAGTTATAAGTTTAAGAATTTAAGAGTTTAACTCTGTGCTAAATTAAATTTTTGCGAATTTTACAATAATTGTCCCTCAAAGGTTGAATAAACGTCAATGATTAGAACATCGTTAGTGCTCCGAAAGACACTAAGCATTAATGTTACTGCTATCGTAGTTTAGGGGTTAAATGAATAACTCTGGGGGGCTACTTTAGATCTTAAAATTTTGTACAATTTTACGCTAATTGTCCAACAGAGATGGACAAAACCAGCGTTTAGTCCTCCGCTGAATAAGCACTAATGTTATCATAATTTAAGTACTATTAACGAATAACACGCACAAGTCTAAATTCAAATTTGTCGAATTTTACAATAATTGTCAATCAAAAGGTAGGATAATCGCTAAAGGATCGTGCTTTTTTAGTGCTTCAAAAATACTAAGCACTGACGATAGTGCTATGATAGTTTAGGAGTTATCAGTGAATAACTTGGACGGAACTCAATTAAAATTTATCGAATTGTATAATAATTGTGTACAAATTGAAAAACCTGAAGTTAGCCCCGCCCAAGTTATTTGGTAAAACTCCTAAACTGTGACGGTACTGTCGTTAACTGATTAGTGTTTCATGGAGCACTAACAGTCACTAATCTTCGGTGGTTATCTTATCTTTGTGGGACAATTAGTGTGAAGTTCGAAAATTTAAATTAATCCTATCCGGACTATTCATGAAAGCACTAACGACAATGATTAATGTTTTATAGCTCTAGCAATGCAGTAAGCGCTTGTGTTTGTCCCACTTTTGTGTCACAATTAGTGTAAAACTGTTTAAGTTCAAAAACCTAAAGTTAGACTGGGTTGAGTTTTCATTAACAAGTCCAAAAATATGATAACACTAACGTTAGTACTTATTATTTTTTGAAGCGTTAAGGATGCAATATCCTTTAGCGTTTGTCCTACCTTTGTGAGAAAATTACTGTTTTTCGATATTTTTAAATTCAGTCTCGTCCGAGTTATTCAATAATAATTCCCAAGCTACAATTTCACTCTATTAATGCACTACCCACTGGTGTTAGTCCCACTTTTGTGGCACAATTACTAAAAAATTGTGTAAAAGTTGAAAAATCTAAAGTTAGCCTCGAACGAGATATTCATTAATAACTTCTAAAGTATGATAGTACTATCGTTAGTGTTTAGTGCACTAATGTGCAATTACTAAGCACTAAACATGTAAGTAGTTTTACTAGCACTTGGGAATCGCAGGGCTAAATTTAGGCACTTAGCATTTTTCATTTTGTAAACTTCCCACATATTTAAAAGCACTAATAACAACATATAGTGAAATGGTTATAGTATAGTGTAGTGTTAGTAGCTCTTATTGCAGAACTCCAAACATTAGTGCATCAACAATTATGGACGATAGAAAATAAAACTTAGGGGAAGCTAACTATACGCTAGTCAATAAAAGCATTCACGATGAGGAGCATTAATGTTCGGTCTTGGTGCACTAGCAAGCAATAACGAAACACTAACGATGCCACTAGAAGAGACCACTACTGCATTTGAATATCGTGAGAATTTAACCTAATGAAAAAAATTTCAATGTTTTTCTTATCGGAGTTTCGTGACTTATAATTGCCTATATCTACACTAATAGCGAAGCACTAACGAAACTATTAGTATTTTTTGGAAGCACTAACGATACACTAACGAATGACACTAATCTTTTCGTTAGTGCTCAAAGTGGAGGGCTAAGTTCACGCTAGGCCCGAAGGGTTTTCCACTTGTAGTTCTTACACTAATGAAGCACTAGCGTTATGGTTGGTGCACTAAGAAGTACTAACGATGCACTAACGATTGCACTAAAAGAGATCATTAGCGCTTTCGAATTTGGCGGTAATTTAACGCAATGAAAAATTCCCCATTCATTTCTTATGGGAGTTTCGTGACTTACAATTGGCTATATCTACACCAATAGTGAAGCACTAACGAAACTATTAGTAATTTCTGGAGGCACTAACGATATACTAACGAATGGCACTAATCTTTTTGTTAGTACTCAGAGTGGGGGGGCCAAGTTCACGCTAGGCCCAAAGGGTTTTTCACTTGTAGTTCTTACACTAATGAAGCACTAACGTTAGGGTTGGTGCACTAAGAAGGAGTAACGATGCACTAACGTTTGCATTAAAAGAGATCATTAGCGCTTTCGAATTTGGCGGCAATTTAACGCAATGAAAAATTCCCCATGCATTTCTTATGGGAGTTTCGTGACTTACAATTGGCTATATCTGCACTAATAGTGAAGCACTAACGAAACTATTAGTATTTTCTGGAGGCACTAACGATATACTAACGAATGGCACTAATCTTTTTGTTAGTACTCAAAGTGGGGGGGGGGCAAGTTCACGCTAGGCCCAAAGGGTTTTTTCACTTGTAGTTCTTACACTAATGAAGCACTAACGTTAGGGTTGGTGCGCTAAGAAGTACTAACGATGCACTAACGATTGCACTAAAAGATATCATTAGCGCTTTCGAATTTGGCGGTAATCTAACGCAATGAAAAATTCCCCATGCATTTCTTATGGGAGTTTCGTGACTTACAATTGGCTATATCTACACTAATAGTGAAGCACTAACGAAACTATTAGTATTTTCTGGAGACACTAACGATATACTAACGAATGGCACTAATCTTTTTGTTAGTACTCAAAGTGGGGGGGCCAAGTTCACGCTACGCCCAAAGGGTTTTTCACTTGTAGTTCTTACACTAATGAAGCAGTAGCGTTATGATTGGTGCACTAAGAAGTACTAACGATGCACTAACGATTGCACTAAAAGAGATCATTAGCGCTTTCGAATTTGGCGGTAATTTAACGCAATGAAAAATTCCCCATTCATTTCTTATGGGAGTTTCGTGACTTTCAATTGGCTATATCTACACCAATAGTGAAGCACTAACGAAACTATTAGTATTTTCTGGAGGCACTAACGATATACTATCGAATGGCACTAATCTTTTTGTTACTACTCAAAGTGGGGGGGCCAAGTTCACGCTAGGCCCAAAAGGGTTTTTCACTTGTAGTTCTTACACTAATGAAGCACTAACGTTAGGGTTGGTGCACTGAGAAGTACTAACGATGCACTAACGATTGCACTAAAAGAGATCATTAGTGCTTTTGAATTTGGCGGTAATTTAACGCAATGAAAAATTCCTTATGCATTTCTTATGGGAGTTTCGTGATTTACAATTGGCTATATCTACACTACTAGTGAAGCACTAACGAAACTATTAGTATTTTCTGGAAGCACTAACGATATACTAAAGAATGACACTAATCTTTTCGTTAGTGCTCAAAGTGGGGGGGGCCAAGTTCACGCTAGGCCCAAAGGGTTTTTCACCTGTAGTTCCTACACTAATGAAGCACTGACGTTATGGTTGGTGCACTAAGAAGTACTAACGATGCACTAACGATTGCACTAAAAAAGGTCATTAGTGCTTTTGAATTTGGCGGTAATTTAACGAAATGAAAAATTCCCCCATGCATTTTTATGGGAGTTTCGTGACTTACAATTGGCTATATCTATACTACTAGTGAAGCACTAACGAAACCATTAGTATTTTCTGGAAGCACTAACGATATACTAACGAATGGCACTAATCTTTTCGTTAGTGCTCAAAGTGGGGGGGGGCAAGTTCACGCTAGGCCCAAAGGGTTTTTCACTTGTAGTTCCTACACTTATGAAGCACTAACGTTAGGGTTGGTGCACTGAGAAGTACTAACGATGCACTAACGATTGCACTAAAAGAGATCATTAGTGCTTTTGAATTTGGCGGTAATTTAACGCAATGAAAAATTCCCCATTCATTTCTTATGGGAGTTTCGTGACATGTAACAAGTCGTAACCACACTAATATTTAAGCACTACCAAAACCATTAGTATTTTCTGGAAGCACTAACGATATACTAACGAATGGCACTAATCTTTTCGTCAGTGCTCAAAGTGGGGGGGGGCAAGTTCACGCTAGGCTCAAAGCGTTTTTCACTTGTAGTACTTACACTAATGAAGCACTAACGTTAGGGTTGGTGCACTAACAAATACTAACGATGCACTAAGGATTGCACTAAAAGAGATCATTAGTGCTTTTGAATTTGGCGGTAATTTAACGCAATGAAAAATTCCCCATGCATTTCTTATGGGAGTTTCGTGACTTACAATTGGCTATATCTACACTACTAGTGAAGCACTAACTAAACTATTAGTATTTTCTGAAAGCACTAACGATATACTAACGAATGACACTAATCTTTTCGTTAGTGCTCAAAGTGGGGGGGCCAAATTCACGCTAGGCCCAAAGGGTTTTTCACTTGTAGTTCCTACACTAATGAAGCACTAACGTTAGGGTTGGTGCACTAAGAAGTACTAACGATGCGCTAACGATTGCACTTAAAGAGATCATTAGTGCTTTTGAATTTGGCGGTAATTTAACGCAATGAAAAATTCCCCATGCATTTCTTATGGGAGTTTCGTGACATGTAATAAGTCATAACCACACTAATATTTAAGCACTAACGAAACTATAAGTTTTTTCTAGAAGCACTAACGATGCACTAACGAATGGCACTAATATTTTCGTTAGTGCTCAAAGTGGGGGGGGCAAGTTCACGCTAGGCCCAAAGCGTTTTTCACTTGTAGTACTTACACTAATGAAGCACTAACGTTAGGGTTGGTGCACTAAGAAGTACTGACAATGCACTAACGATTGCACTAGAAGAGGTCAATAGTGCTTTGGAATTTGGCGGTAATTTGACGCAATGAAAAATTCCCTATGCATTTCTTATGGGAGTTTCGTGACTTATAATTGGCTATATCTACACTAATAGTGAAGCACTAACAAAACTTTTAGTATTTTCTAGAAGCACTAACGATGCACTAATGAACGGCACTATTCTTTTCTTTATTGCTTGAAGTGGGGGGGCCAGCGTGTACCATTGTTTTGGCTCTAGAGCCTACACTAATGAAGCACGAACGTCACGGGTTGGTGCACTAGGAAGCACTAACGATGCACTAACGAATGGCACTAGTTATTTCGTTAGTGCTTGAAGTGGGGGGGCAGCGTGAACTTGGCCCCCCCCAAAGGTTTTTTGCTTGTAGCTCCTACACTAATCTAACGTTAGGGGTTGGTGCACTAAGAAGCACTAACGATGCACTAACGATTGACACTAATTTTTTCTTTAGTGCTCAAAGTGGGGAGGGGCAGGTTCACGGATGTCAAAGAATATGAAGTGATCCCGATCACGAAACCAATTGAGGATAGTAAACCTATGCCCGAGTGCCTAAGTCCGAGCTCCATTAAAGTAATAATTCCATGCCAGCAAAATCATTGGGCGCAAAGTCCAGTGAAAGCAAGGGTAACTGAGGATATTGAACGCAATTCCAGTTGAGGGTAATGAACACAAGCTCAATTGATGGAAGTGAGGGAAAGCGCTAGCAACTTGAATATACGGAGTCAGAGCTCGAGGAATGCGAGAATAATGAACTTGAATAAGAAATTAGTGAACACCATTCCGAGTTAGCCCGAATTCCACTGAAAGTAAAGAGCTCGAGTCCACTGAAGGTAATGACCAGAGATCCGAACGAAATTGAGCATGAGCCTAAGTGAGTGTAAGCTCCACTGAGGATAGTGAGCTCGAGCGCGAATGCAAGTAAGATTATTGAGAGCGAGCCCCATTGAGAAGTAGTAAGCTCGAGTCTAAATGAGCATGTACCCGAACAAAATTAGTGAACGCAAGCACTACGGGCTAGTGACTGCAAGCCTTATTAAAGGATGTGAGCCAGAGTCCGTGTAAACGCAAGTCTCAACGAGAATAGTGAGCACGATCCCCACTGAAGGTAATGAACCTGAGCCCAAATGACAGCAAGCCGTATTGACGTCAGTGAGCGCAAGTCCAATTGATAATTGTGAGCTTGAGGCCAGTAGAGGGAAGTGAGGTCGAGTGCCAGTGATCACGAATCCAATTTATATTAGTGAGTCCGAGCCTCATTGGATATAGAGAGTCCGGTTCAATGTAGGTGCGTGCTCAAAAGTGATTATTGAGCGTGAGCTCTAAGAAGTCTAGTGAGTGCGAGTCTCATTGAAGGATGTCAGCTGAAACCCGAGTAAGCGCTAGCCTTAACGAGAATAGGGAGTGCAAACCTTAAAAAAAAGAAACCAGTTTTTTTGTTTAAATCTTTTTTTGTTTAAATAATTTGCTCCATGTATTTATATTACATATGGACAGAAATAAGTTTATTTCGCCTTGATGTTATTACGCAATAACAGGGGTTATACTGGAAGGAGTCACATAATCTTAAAGCGGAATCAAAACCGCTTCTCTTCTTACATCCGAGAGAAATTGTTCTCCGTTTGCACTCGAAACCGGGATTATTTGCACACAAATGCGATGCGGGATTAATTGCCAACTCACTCACGAAGTACTCATTTAAAAATACGTTGTACTGATCTTTACATACTTGTTAATGTAATTGTCAAGAGTTCTTTCAGAAGGACAAAAAGGTAAACAGTTGCACAAGTGAAACCATTATACAGAATTATATTTGAATCGGGAAACTCCCGCTTTAGCCATTGAGAAGGTCCTGATTACTTTAAATGCAAAGCAATAACGGGATAAAGCCCGCTATTTCTTTACATGTAATATTTTAAGAGCAGCATATCATAATTAGTACGCTAAAACAGTTACAAAATTACAAATTTAGTATGTACATATCATTCAATAAAATTAAAACTGAAAGCTCAATACAAGCCAATGGTGTAAACTACGTAGGCAGTCTATAAGTTTTGCGAATTCTATTGATATATTTAAGCAACCTTGCTTCTTTATAAATCAGTAGACATTCAGTGAAAGCAAAAATTATACAATTTTGTTTCGTTTCGTATGTTGAGGCTTAACATCCTTATGTATTACTGACGTTATCAAGAAGAAGACTTTCCCTTAAAGTAACATCCGAACTGCTGATTGGCTTACACTTGAAAGAAGGGTTGTGATTCGACTGAGAATTGAACATGGGACGCCTTCATTGAAAGGTGAAAAGTAGCTAAAACTAATGCAGATGGTTTGATATGTGGAAACGTCAGCATGAAGTTCACACGATTAAAAGCATTTTTTCTTTTGATTTAAACCAGTTGCTTTTTTTTAAATCCTGGTTTAAACCACCTTGGTCTAAACCTGTTAACCCTGTTTACAACTAACCTTAATTGCCTGCTTCTCTTGGTTAAAGTGGGAAAAAGTAATATGTTTCGTTAGTGAAGCGCTCTGTGATATCGGTAATTTTCGATCATTTTACATATCTCCCCGTCATCCTGCCGCACGTTGCGAGGCAAGTTTGATTTAAACGGCATCAGAAGTATCACTGTTCATCTCAGCGACCCCGAAAACTATGGATTTGGCTCAAACATTGGTCACCTTTTGATCACTTTTGCATATCTCTTCTTCATCGTCTCAAGTTATGGGAATGAAGTTGACTTTACACGTCAACTAAATTGTCACTGTTCATCTCAGAGACCCCGAAAGTATGGATTCGGCACTAATATCGATCATTTTTGACATTTTTTTCAATATCTGCCCCTCCCCTAAGCTGCACCGTCAAAGTGAAATGATACAAACCAAATCTCATCTACCTTGGCCCAAATCTCATCTATGTTAATTTGATCGAGATCGGTCAGGTTGTTCAAATGTTATTAAGTCACATACATAGTCACTTTCACTTTTATTTATAGATATAACAAAGCGGAATAGTTGTTATACGTGTTCTATTCTGGCATATTTGCTCGAAAGAAGAATACGAACTGCGCGAGTGATGTAAATTGGCACGTTGGTTTACTGATTAGTTGGGAGTTTAGAATCCCTTTCTGTATCAAGACTACATGAGACGTGTATCTATAGCTTAATGCGGAATCCAAATGACTAGGGCTTCTTTTCCGGACCGACTCTGAGTCTCGTGCGCCAAACGCACGTACGTTAACCATAGAACCACGTGTGAGCCCAGTTAAACTTTATACATCTCAGCATGGATTGTATTCAGATACAGTATATACCGAGGAACTTTTGTCCTTCCCGAGCACAATGTCTACTCTCTGAGAAATTATGAAGTTAATTCTTAAGCCTATCTAAAAACTCAGTTCTGTAATGATAGCACTCCCTGATGATTTTAAATACTTTTTCACTTGTATTTTTAATGGCTCCTCTTCAGAGGTAATCGGAATGAGTACTTCATAGTACATGTATTTTACAGGAGTGTTACTTTTAACCAAGTCGTTGTTAACAGTTTGCGACTTTCATCCCCTGCCTTCGATATTAAAAAAAATACTTTTATACTTTTAATTCGTTTTGTTTCATTACATTTGTTAGCACTAAGAGTTCAATATCTTTCAGTTTAGCATCCAACGATTATTCGCTTTTTGGCTACGGCAGACGATGATTAAAGCATGTGAATGATGGAAGAATTGCTCGGATGAGAAAGTGGGAGGAAACGGGAATACCCCAATAAAACTCACGGACACGATGTTGTTCACCACAAACTTACTTCGCCGTGGATCGAACCAGGGTCTGAACACACTAAGGCTTTATGAGATGTAATACTACTACAGCTTAATGTGAAATTCAAACCACCTGAGCTTCAACCGGAAATCGAATTATCATTATTATTATTAGTAGTAGTATGTTTATAGAAGGTTAGCGTTCGTTTTCAACACCTCAGCTATACAAGATGGGACTCTACAGTTTGAGGAAACCGAACGACAGTAATATGTTCAAATTTATGAAGTCTCTCCTATGTAAGTGATCGAAGTACCTTGCACGTGCTTTCATGGACTCGATCGTCGAAACAGTGAAACAACTTTTAACTCCTCAAATATACGAAAAGCTATAAACAACTCAAATATGTAGATATCTTCCTGCATTCACGATAACTTCCGGGAAAATTTTGATTTAAATAATTCATGTTTTACACGTATTCCATCTTACAACAGAAGTAAATAAAGCATGACGACCAAAAGAAGAAATGGAATACTACTCTTCAAACTAGTAAAACAATTTCCCAAATATTACACGCAAGATTACTTAATTCTTTTCAGCCAGTCTTCTTTATCAGAAACATCCTTGCATCTCTTGAACACATTTAAGTGCGTACCAGCATATGTTTTGTCTCGATGAAAATGGGGTGTAAGGGGCGCTTCTCTGTAAGGGCCCAAATGCCAACCTCACTTCCTCGTAGTACACCCTGGAAACTGCATTCATTGCAATGCAGGCTAACGAGGCTCTGGCGACTGGTAACACCAGGATAAACATGTTACAGTAAAAGTAGTACTTTTTTAGTTTGAATTTTGTTTCTGGGTACGTTTCAGTACCTATCTCTAAGATTGCTGAAAGTTGTTTCTTTTTCGGAAGTCGTGATTTTGTGTTTTGAATGTTGCTTCTGTGTATGTTTCAGCACCTATCTATAAGACTTTGATAAACTTGTTGTTTCTCTTTTGGAAGTTGTTTTAATCTTGTTTGGTTTGCATTATCTTGCAACGTTTCACTCAAGCACAAAAT
Organism: Thermobia domestica; assembly: GCF_964235325.1. Classification (NCBI taxonomy): domain Eukaryota; kingdom Metazoa; phylum Arthropoda; class Insecta; order Zygentoma; family Lepismatidae; genus Thermobia; species Thermobia domestica. Next base: position 106,163,555 of record NC_137470.1, read on the forward strand.
TAATTTCTTGGTTTTTAGTCTCTTTTAATACGTCTCAAACTTAGTTTTCAAAATAAAACATATTAGTTTTTGATTTCTGAAGTTGTTTCTACTGCATCTACTTTCTCTCAAAAGATTGATAGAGTATTTGGTAGACTTTTAATTTTCCAATTGAGTTCGTAGGCCTATATTAATAACTGGTCATCCTATGTTACAATTCCAAATAGCAAAGTTTAAAAGAAATGTTTTCTGATATAAAATGTAAATTATTTGTGTATATTATACCTTGATAAAATGAAACTTTACGAATAAACAGAGAGTAGCAATATTACTTGAATATGTAGCCACATGACCAGTAATTTTTGGACCTTGTGTGTTGACCTCTTAAAAGTAATAAATACTTTCACAGTAAAAGTCGAAGAACATCTGCCTAATATTTAATTTAGAAGGACTAAAAGGCCCCAAGATGGGAGCTGAAATCCGGAGTAACTTCACAATACATGTTTGACTTCGTCTTATTATTGTTCGTTGCTAAAACACACAAAATGACCAATTCTATAACCTTTCTTTCTCTAACATTAGTTGCTGTCTACTTACGATGTTCGAAGTTATACTCTCATCTTAAGTCATGTTATGTTCAGATTGCCAAGATATTATTGGTTACCTGCTTCTTGTAACGCACAGGTATCTATGTGAATATTATAAAGAATAACCACTCTTCTGATTTTCGTAGTTGAATCGTTCCTGTGTTAACAGTAAATTGCTTAGGCCAACCTAAGTCCAGTGAGAGCCAGAGGAATATAAGATACGCAGATAGTGAAGTTAAGAAAAATATGTAATAAGCCTGAAGCAGACTCCCTTGGAAAGTGTAATTGGAATTTGATGTAAAATTGGGTTTGCTTTTAAAGTGCTTCTTAATTTAAAGACTGTTGTGGATATTATCCTACAATATTCTAGGTTTGTGTGGAAACTGTGGACAATGGCGAAAGTGCACATTGTTCTTGTCCCCACGCTTCCTATGGTTTTCTGCGCGATCCAAAAACATGCTACTCATTTTAATAATAATTTAAAGCGTACAGGGAAATCTTCCCACTGTGGTAAAATCGGGCATCAACAATAGAGGATCGTGTATTAGACCGTATTTATCTATCTGTCTAGCTTCTTATATAATATCAGTACAATTTTCCTTTGTAACACAGAACACTCACTTGCCCGCCCTCTGTCGTTATTATTCAACAGGTGTTTTTCAGAAGGTACCTTCGCAGTTTGTTGAAGGCTGCCAATACCATACCCATCTTCAAGGGTGGAGATAGAAAACAAGTGTCGTCCTACAGACCAATTTATATCATATCTTCTGTGTCTATTCTATGCGAAAAAATAGTAAAGGACAGATTATTAAGCTTTGTGAAACGTTTTCTCAGCAGCACTCCGCACGGTTTTCTACCTGGACGTTCATGTCTTACTAATCTATCAGTGTTAGTCACTCAGACGGCTTGCCTTCGGCGTGGGAGACCCGGGTTCGATTTTCGGCGGGAGCTCATGTGGTTCGGGCTCCATGTTAATCAGTGGGTCCATGTCTCATATGGCCTCGCTGCTGAAATGCATGCTATACTAAAAATCAATCAATCAATCAGGCGTCCCAAGCAATCACTGCTAAATTTCAGGTCGATATAGTGTATCTTGATATTCTTAAGGTCTTTGATACCATAAACACCAAGTTATTTCTTTACAAACTCTCTGATATAAGATTGGAACAATCATCTTTTTCATAGATTGTTATCTCTCAGTAAGAGAACAGTGCGTTACTTTCGCCGGATCCCTGTCTCAGTATAGTCCTATCTTGTTCGGAATGTCTCAGGGGGGAGTGTATTGGGTCCACTCTTGTCTTTCACTGTATATGGATGACGTACCTAGCATCTTTTCATCCTCTTCAACAAATATTTTGTTTTTTGTTGATGACTTTAAAGCCTTTAGTGTCATTCATTCTGTAGGTGATACACCTTCACTGGAAGCTGATATAGATATGTTAAACAACTGGTGCTCTTACTGGAATTTGTCTTTAAATCTCAAAATGCTCTACCCTTTCTATCCCTTTAAAAAATAATGTACTTCGACAGATATTAGATGTCAACAATGCACTCATCAAACGTGTTTCGACTCAAAAAGATTATAGGTGTTGTCTTTGATGAAAAACTCTACTTTGCGAATCACGTTATATCGACCATATCCAGAACTATGAAACTACTTTTTGTAACTACTACTACGAATGAAACTACTTTTTGTAGAATTCTTTAATACAAGTTCACCCTGCCCTTACGATGTTTAAGGCTTTCATTTTCCGATTATTGAATATTATTCACTTGTTTGTAATATGGCACCTACTAAGCTGTCACACGTTGACTCAGTCTTCTTTCATCCCACAGTTAGATTTAGAATTTCCGAATTACGTGATCACTCGACAGGAATGACACTATGCACCCATGATATTCTGACACTACCACATCAAATTAATGCGTTAGCTTGTGAACAATTAGTTTTTCTCTGTCGTCCGAAATTAACAGCGTATAGGGAGGAACTGGAATATTTCCAGATTCAGCAGCGCGAGAGCGAAGTGACTTATGTCTACATTTTGAGGAAATTTTGGGCAATTCATCAAGTAGTGGTTGAGACTACTGAAGAGCAGAAGTCCACTTTATGTCGCTAGGGCTCCAGCGCAAGTTATTACATAAGATAGCACTTGAAAAATTCTGTACAGTGCAAGCCTTTCAAATCAAGCCGCCTGGATTTGATGAGGAAGCGAGAGTATGTCATAATTCCTAAAGCGATATGTTGTTTTTATATCCAACTTCCGTCAATTTCCTCGCTACCCTTGAGCGAAATTAATAATCCTACAATTCTTAATCTAACCATTCCAACACAAACGCAATAACCCGCTTCCGCTGTGCAAAAGCATATTTTACATTCTAAAAGTGGCACAAGTAATCAGAAATTACAACTAGTTTTACCATGAGCCGCTAATGTAAATGCACCTCCTCTTTAGTAAATTTCCAGTTTTATTCATTAAATACCTCAACTTCCAGCGGAAACTCCAGCCGAAACCCAACCTTTTAATCAGTTAATCCTAAAACAACCCTAATGACAAAATCAGAACAGCCAAATATACAGCTGAATTATCTTCATGGTCTCTCACCAGGGAAGGGCCCAAATGGGGTACTCGAGTTGCCGAACGACATGTATCAGATATGAAAGAGGGTGTGAAATTACGCACATATGCAAACTTATAGCGGCTGAGGGCAACATGGAGAAGCATGGGAGTAGGAAGAAATGTGGCAGACCATAGGGCTCAACAACACAGACAGCTAAGGAATTACTGATTGGCCACAGAAATGAAGATCAAATGTTTAGTAGTAGAAGCATGATAAGATCTGCTATATGTTGGGGAATATGAACATCATGGCCATATTGAAAATGGTTATCTTGAATTTGGATTCACAATGTAAACGAGAAAGTGGATTATGTGGCACATCAGATAGCGCTGAAATTTTACCAAGAGTTCATTGGTGTTAACCATTCTTTAATAACTCTTGTGAGTTGTAAAGTAATATGAAAAAAAAGTCGCAAAAACTAGATCTTTGCATACAGGCCAAAGGAAAAGTGTGTTTACATGCAGAATATTTTAGAGTAAGGGAAAATCGTCAGATGTCAATTCCCTGTAACGATGCCTGACATTCCTTCGAATATCAAGGCACTTGGAAGAAAATCAGCAAATATATGCAAGGAAGGTTTGAACTTGTTTCTTCAGGAAGTATTTGACCACATGTGCATGAGAATCATATCTTACTGCTGGTTGATTCGTGGTCTAGTGACTAAGGTTATAAACTGATACATTCCACTGTTCCGGATAATATTGAGTTTTACAAGAAACTAATTCCCCAGGCCCATATCCACGACGGACAGGGGGCCAGACCTCACCTAATTTTTTACTGACCCCTCTAAAATTTTCATGGCAGGCTTGCAAATGAACTATAATATGGTTGGGTCGCCACCCCCGTACACTATTCGGCTGACACCTAAATGCATTAGACGTATTCAACCTCTCGACGTTGAATTATTTAACACATACAAACAGTGCATGAGATTTATCACTGATGCTGCGTTACATATTGATCTGAATACCACTCATTCTAACTTTGGAACTTCTTGTATAAATTAAAAGACAAATTTTGACCAAAGCATATATTAACTAATAAATAATAGCGCTACGGTTTCGGCAAATTAACTTTGCTTTCATCAGACACATTGTCTGATGTCTGATGAAGGCAAAGTTAATTTGCCGAAACTGTAACGCTATTATTTATTAGTTAATATATGCTTTGGTCAGAATTTGTCTTTTAATTTATACATATTGATGGGTTTCATGTATGGCATAGCGACAACTTCATCTGTCTCCAAGTGTTTACGTACTTTCAGTTTAGTGTTCCCCGGTCACCAGTTTCAACAGGAAAGTTCCTGATTTCAATGTTCTTTTGTTTTGGTTATGAAACATCATCGGATTGTCAGCAGCAGCAGCAGCGTCCCTGTTTTTTTCAAGCGTGGACAGTGTGAAAACCTCTTGTGCTTTCATCACAATCTTATACATGCTGTTCACATTAACTGTCCTTCATAGATTATTATTATGCACCTTTATCAGTATACTTGCTTATGTGATGATATATGAACCACATCTTAATTGTGCTTGTAACACCCAGCCCTAGTTTTTCGGGTGTTTTAACGTGACTACGACTATCCATCTTTAACACTGCAATATTACCAACTCTTTCCACGTGCAAATATTCTTTGTACTCTTTTTCTAGATGCACGTCCCGCACCAACATGTTCCAGATGTTTTAGAGCATATACGCTTTTCCACATGCTCATTAGAACATACTGGTACTTGTCTCTTTTTGCACTTACATCTTGCTGGTCCTTTGTCTTGTATCTTGCCAATGCACCAAACGACAAACAGGTTATTTCTACGTTTGTGGAAATATCCCCTCCCGACTTTCTTTCATGTTACTTCTCAACTCACAATTGAGTTACTACAGGATGGCTAACACCAATGAACTCCTGCTAAATTACAGTGCTATTTCATATGCCACATAACCTACTTTTTCTTTTACATTGTGAATCCAAATTTAAGATAGCCACTTTCAATATGGCTATGATGTTCATGTTCCGCAACGTATAGCAGATCTCATCATGTACCTACTACTAAACATTTGATCTTCATTTCTGTGGCCAATCAGTAATTCCTTAGCTGTCTGTGTTGTTGAGCCCTATGGTCGTCCATATTGCTTCCTACTCTCATGTTTCACCATGTTGCCCTCAGCCGCTATAAATTTGCATGTGTACATTCATGTCCAAAATTATTGTCGCATATCTATAACTGTTTTATTGTAAGAATATAATTTGATAATGATTTTGCAGACTACTTTTAATACTGATACTATGTGTATAATCAGGAAATGTATATATGTGGTAAATTTCATAGGAAAATAATTTTAAATACGAAAATCATAATGAGTAAAACAAAATGTAACTACATGGACCAAAAAAATATTTTCTTTCATGTTCTTATTTACTGCTGTTTTGACATGAAATTTACCACATACTTGTCTTTGCCGATTATACACATACTAACATTATAAGAAATACCGGGCTAATTCGTTATCATATTATATTACTAGAACAACATATTTATAGTCATGCGACAATAATTTTGGACATGAGTGTACATAGTTTCACACCTTTTTTCATATCTGATACATGTCGTTCGGCAACTCGAGCACCCCATTTGGACCCTTCCCTTGTCAGACACAGTACAAATTTCACAGCAGGAGCGCAATAGGGCCACCTGCAATAACCCGGAATCGTAAAAAAGAAGGGTAATGGCCGAGAAACGGCAAGCATAACTGTAGTAGCAACAACATTAATAGGATCTTTAAAAATGAGATAGAATGTCTATATTTGATAAATGAATAGGATTTATATAATTATTTATAGAAGAAAATGTCTGGCATATCTAAATTCGCAGCCACTGTTGGAAAATATAGGAGATTTAAAATTTTCTTAGAAGATTATCATTTTGAAGTTTGTCATATTCGGAGCGACCAACTCCCGCCGTCCATCATCAGTCGTGTAGAACTGTCCGAAAATAAATTAAATAAAAATGTATCACACAATTTTTCGAAAACTGAAAATTCTCATGATTTCTGTTTGAACTGTGGGACTCAATTTTTCAAATTGAACAGAACACTTCCGTAATAAATTTCGCAGACAAGGCAAGGATGAATCTTACTGAGATATAATTTCCGTTTTACAGGGAAATAACCCAGAAATATGTCAGCACTACGATTGGGTAAACAATGGTTCGATCAAAAACACACTTCTGACTCATAAAGACGTAGAAGACTGTCTTATATAAATATATCCCCAATATGAAGCTTTTTCTAACGCACAATACATTCATATATAGTTGGAAATTAAAAAGGCTGCATCATAAAAAATAAAACTCAGCTACTATATCATGCTGTGAATTTTATAGGTAACATCTGGCAATTTGACGCATGGGATCCACTTCCAGTGGAAGATGGAAAAACAAAACCAATTTTTGTGGCCATTGAACTAGCTACGAGATACTTTATCGCATGAGTTTTTATTCAATTACAACTGAGAACGTTGAAATCTTTTTATTATCTTACGCTTTGGTGCATTTACATATAAAAAGTAGGCGGAAAGTAACTCTCTTTTTGGAATTGTGCAATTGAACAGTGAAATATTCAGACCCAAAATTGCAGCAAGATTTGATGTGCGGCACTCTTTAATTCATATACAATATTGGTGCAGGGATAATTTTGGCAGGGATAACTTTGGTTGCTTCTTCAGTGACCTTCCTGCGAGAGAGATAAAACAGGTAAATACATGCATAAGCTTATACAGGCAACAACGTAAAATAATCATAACTTTAAAACGAGAGCTAATCGTGCATTTTCATTAATCTTTTCGTTATCAGCAGACCCGAAAACATAAAGATTAGTTGTTATTATGCCAGTTACATAAAAAAAATAAAATTTGTTGGCTAGTGTTATTTATGAAAGATGGAGTTACTTCACAATAGAATTACCCGTAAGACAATTGCTTGATGAACGCTTTGCAGGACGTTGAATATTCGGCCTGGGATTCAAAAAATGACCAGCGTGAAGTCCAGATCTGACTCCATGCGATTTCTTTATGGTTTGGGCTAAGGAAAAGAGTATCACAGCTAACCACAAACTCTTGGTGAATGTGAGGATAAGACTGTGGTTATAGTGGTGATCCTGACTTTTTCTCGAGGAATGTCGTAGTAATCATATCTGTTCATTTAAGACAGTGTTATTAAAACCTAGGAACTCCAACGTATTTTTGGGTTACACGGAACACCAACGGGGGGGAGGGGGCTCTGAGGCCCACAGCTTAAAGGTGATTATTTCTCACGGATAATAATTTATCTGGCCTGATATCAACTTGGGATGTCTAAGGCATCATATGTTTTATTCTCTATTATTACTAGGTTCCTAAGTACAGTGTTACCAGCTCGATGTGTGTAGTTGTTTAAGTTACCATTTTCTTATTTACGTCAGTATCTTTGACCTATTTATTTTATTTGTTTGTGTAGAAAAACTATCAACCAGATCAATAGTAACTTAGTACAGTGTAGTATGCATACAAAGGCGGCTTCCAAAAGGATTTTGGTGAAGGTACAGTAAACTTGGGTAGAATGGGAAAAGGCTCACGACCTCATGCAGAAGAGGAATTATGTGGAATTGTTACAGGCAATTCATTCTTTAATCGGCCTACCTAACAGCCCCTCAACATTTCCTTTGTACGTCTTTCATAATCAACTGAATCATAATTCATATTTGCCAACCCAGGGACAACAACCAACTTTTACTGTGCATCACAACCAACCCGCTCCTTGTTATTCGCAATTGTTACCTTCTGCACCTCCATTGCAGAATATTTCTCCTCCACAGTCAACTTCCGCTTCACCTGAAGTTTCAAATCCGCACCCCCACCAAAGTCAAAATACGCCATCACAACCCCCCACACGGATCTTACTAAACTAGATAATCAGATGGCCGAATTATCACTAATGGTGGCAGAGAACGCCATAAAAACTAATGCTAGACGTAATAACGGGGGAAGACATCGTCAAGGAAACGGACAAAAATCGGGCGCAAAGAATACCAACAAAGGGAATGACGCTTGTAGGAAAAATAAAAATTTTGTAAAAGGCGATAACGTATCTGTGTGTGCAATATGTTATAACAAGAACCGTGGTGCATCTACGTGTTGGAATAATAAAAAAATAAAACCAGCGAAACGCATAGATTGGCTCGCAGACCAAAGTCAAGTCTCGAGGGACAATTCCAGAAAAGTCGGCGCGGGCCACACAGAAACCACCACAATCAAAAAAATAATCACATTCAAGGAAAGAAACACCCGGCCAATATCATCATCCGCTTAGAACAAAATAACAATGATACTTCAGAATCCACGGTCCACGTCACGCAACCAAGGATTTGAATGCACACAGATCCATTTCTGTAGAACCCATTTTTCAAATACAACAACCAGGATCTATGCAGAACTTACGGAAAGAACAGCGCAAAGATGGCGCATACGCTGACATAATAGCAGTTTTGGAATGGAGAGAACCGACAAAAAGTTCTACCATGTGAGCAGCTAAATATTTTCTCTTAAAAGACACCGCTTTTAGTTTCCTTCATCTGGACAAACACCCAGTCCACAGAGCAAAGAAGCTTCAAAAACTAGCAGAGATATATAATTTTGAATTTAAGTTCTGCCCTGCTTCTAATCACCAGGATACAGGATTAGTTGAGGTGACGAACAGAACTGTATGAAATTCTTTAAAATTTTTCGTCCAACAAAATCATGAAAAGGCCAAAGCTATTACCTCACATCACTTTTGGTTTAAAGAGTTTCGTCCAATTAGGAACGAAGAAATCAAGCTTCTTTTTAATGTACAGGTACAAACCTAGGACAATCAGCGATTGCCAATTACAGACTACTTAACTACAGCTGCAACGAGACCAACTTGTAAAAGTACGTCAAAACTTCCTAAAGGCTCACGAACATCAAAAGGAGTTTTTTAAATAAAAAACGTAAGCAAGAAACATTCCACAATGGAGATGAAGTATTAATTTATTTCCCGTTTCGAAGGGTCGGAGAGTCATCGGAATGGACCGACAGGTATTGCGGTCCGGCCACAATACTTTCAAAGCTAAATAATAATCTCTACGAGTTCGCATGGCCAGCAATTTCAGAGAGACAGAACAGAATATGTCCATCGACAGAATTAAACCATATTATGACGCCGAAGAACATATACAGGGATAATGATGACGAACGCAACAGCTAAGAAGAATAGAAGTGATAAGAAGAGAGGAAAACAAGAGTAATATGATTCCAGCACATACGAACCAGCGACAAGCAATGAGCACTCTTCATGTTTCACCGGCAGAAGAGAAAGTGTATATATATAGCTGACAGTAACAATAACACGGAATATCTGTAAACAAGATATGCAGTATGATATGGCTATGTTTAAATTGATAAAATCTAGTACTCATCTTAATACACGGAGAACCTGATTCGTCGCTTTCCATTTGAACCGACTACTTCCTCATAGTGGATGACGGCCGTATTATTCTGTCTCACAACTTCTTTATAAGTCGTCACGACCTTTCTCAGTAATTTGGCCTCATTAACACTTTTTAAGAACTTCTACGCCTTTAGCACTTTTCGCTACCTTTCTCCCTTTTTATCATTCTCTTCTAGATCCTTTTTTTATTTTTGACAACAACTTATCCACAATCACATGCACCATTTTAATAATCATTTATTACTACTTAAAAGTTATTCATAACTCCAACATTTCTTTTTTTTGTAGGGACTGCAACGTCAAAAAGGCAATCATGAACTCAACATTTATTTTCTTGCTAGCATACGCAACACTTTCATCCGGACTAGCTAATGAACCTATATTTAAACAGTATGGACTTTCAATAGCAAAATTCAAGCCTATTATTTATTAGGAAGCCATGGATTTCTTGCCGTATCGTCTGCATTTCGACTTTTCAGGAGTGAAACTGAAAAACTAATCTTGTACCAGCTATGAAAACCTCATTAAAATTCTCCATTGAAAGGAAGAGCACTTCATCGCCAAGATTAATGACATTATCCCTTGTGACTTTCAAGCAGGATGTTTTACACGATCTAAACGCTTTATTTTTTACCTTATTACTTGGAATTTCAAATTTTGGCCTTAGTGGTTTCAGCCTATACGAAGTTAATAAATTAAAATCAGCTGTTCACCAAATTCAGTCACAGAATCAATATTTAAATAGTCAGATCCAAGAAATTAGAAGAAATAACTACGAACTTATGCATTTAGTCACCAACCAATCGAGAAAATGATATCTCAAGTATACCATGATATTCTTCAACTTATGTATACAACTGCCACAAATGAACGATTTCTAATTACTTTACCACATTTTCAAATTATAGAGCAACATTTCGACTCTTATACAGGGCTTACTACAAAGCACTGTCAATGACGCTCTAATAAACCCGACCTTGCCTTACCTTGTCTCATTTGAATTCTCATTGGCAAATTTGGACATCATTATTCAGACTGTTAATATACATAATAATCATTATATGCTCTATAAAATTTTCAATAATGAATTCCTAAGGATACTGCCCATATCCGTCTTAAATTACCAGATTATGCTATTTGGACCACCGAAGGAATCTATGAACAGGATCTTTCCATATGTCAACCCCACCCGATGTACTCTATCTGCAAGACTGTATCTGTATCCCGTTCACAAGGAACTGACTGTCTCTATAACTTAGTTTTCCGGAATTCCACTACTCTATCTCTCAAAGAAGAATTCTACTTATATTCACCCATGGGACTCCAATTGACAACTAGGGAAGTTACCAGGCACCGAAACCACATAATTGGTGCAGATGCCGTTAATTCATCTTTTACATATTTTTTTAAATATGGAGATATCGAACTAGTGCTTGTTGATACCTTAAATTTCCCTTCACGTCACACGGCCAATTTTACAGTCGAGTTTCGGCACCTCCCCGCTAAGAGCGATATCAATTTTACCCTCAGTCTCCAAAACCTTCAGCGAACTACAAATCCCGTGCGTTCTCTCTTACAACATGAGGAGAACACACTCCCTAATTATTTCTCACATTTTCATCTAGCGCCAACTTTACCATGGACACTAATTATCGTAGCGGCCTTAATAGTCTTATTACTAATTGGAATTAGATGTTTTCTTTACTATTTATATAAACTTGTGACTACGAACAATTGCTAATTTCACACCACTACCTTCTTTTACAGTATTATCGTCTTCTTCTTCCAATCATAACCACGGCCGCCATAGTTATTCAATTTTTTGTATTCCTGTATATTTTATGCTGTCGCCTCAGGACTCGGCCAGCCCTAACGTCTCTCCCCAACATCGACGTTTTGCACTCGATACCGATGAACTCATCTCCCTCGGCAACAGGGACAATGCTACCGTCTCAACAATATTGTAAAACTTTGTCTCGTATAGAATTTTGGGTAGAGAATTTAATAAAAACAGCATCCGGAAATCGACTACCACTACCAGTTTTATTATAAAACTTCCACTATAAAGTATTCTCACAAAATGCTGTACAAGTTAATCTCTCTAGAATCAAGGTTAGTTATAGGTAGTCTTTGACTGTAAGATCGCAGACAGGATCTGCAACAGAGCTTCGTAGCAGGCTAAGAGGACTGGAATTAAGGAACCAATGCTCCGTAGCAAGCAGAGACAGGTTAAGTGGCCAACAGAGCCCCGTAGCAGGCTAAGCGGCTGAGGTTAGGATTCCTAGACTGAGCCCCGTAGCAGGCTAAGCCAGGAGATAGGATAGGCGTAGTCCCGTAGCAGACTATAGGCCTGGGGTTAGGTTACTGCAAGAGTCCCGTAGCAGACTGAAGGAGGGTCACCAGAAAACTGGTGTCGAGTTGCCTTCGTCCATCCAATTTATAGGGTCCTTTGGGTGACGGTAGCGCTGCTGCTCCAATGTCGTCTTCTGCTTCATGGGAGGCGCCACAAGCCGTCATCTGCATGTGATTATAGGCCCATCTGGTGGGATATCCTCTTGCCAAACAACGTGGTGGTGTTTGTAAACACTGATGCGTGGAATTGCTTGTTTACAATATCACATAGGATATTACACCCCCTGGCTTGTTTAAAAATAAGCCGAAGAAAGCACAAAACAGTTAGTCCCTAATCACAGGCAGAATCGGTGCATAGTATATGTCACTTCATTTCCCTCGAGGTAGGCCTGTTTTAAGCTTTGGCTTAATACACATATATTAGTTCACTTATAGTGAGTGGTGTTGGAGCGTGTAATGTCGGTTGCTCCCTAGTTAAATTATTGGTATTAAATGTGTCCATCGGAATTGGAGGAGATATTTCTAAGCGAGGCGTTTCGGATATTTTTTGGTATCGAGCGAAGACGGATTTATAATATATATATATATATATATATATATATATATATATATATATAATGATAAGGGTTAGAAGTACTAAAAAGGCTGCTATTGAAACTGAGATATAAAGATGTTCCATACTGGAAGAAGAGAAAAAATCAAATTACGATTAGTTATTATCGGAAATCCTTTATAAAATAAAATGTTTATGAAGCGTTGCTATGAATAAAACGTTTATAAACAAAATATAAAAATATGCCAATTCCAATCAATACTATAATAATGAGGGTAGCAATTGCAAATATGGCCCATGGGAATGCATTGGAGAGATGAAATTCCGGCATCTTTTCCAGCAAAGAGCTTTGTTCATGTTGGAGTAAGGAATTCATGGAAGTAATAGTACGTTGTAGATTTTGAAAATTGTAGGTGAAGTTCAAATTTGGGTTCTCTGGTAATTTCCTATATATTAACGTAAAGTTCGCTCATGGAAGATTTAAAGTATCCGTTCTTACACGTTGAACTTCTTCATATTTAAAAAAGTAAGCTGATGAGCGATTAACTGCATCAGCGGCTAACATATGGTTTCTTGGAGTGCTATTTTAACATACTTACGTGTAGTAAGATGAAGTCCCATGGGCGTATATAGATAAAATTCCTCTGTCCGTGATAAAGTAGGTTTCAGATGGCAGCTATCAGTTGTATTTCGAAAAACTAAATTATGTAGACAGCCTGTTTTTTGAGAGCGAGGTTGTGCCTGTAATTTACATATAGAGAACATATTATGAGATTAGCATAGTGATAAGTCTAAGTCATAGATTCCTTGGTCCGTCCAGATTGCATATTCAGGTGTTTGAATACGTATATGAGCTGTCTTAGTTAGAAATCCATTGTTATAAATTTTATATAAAATGTGATAATCATTAGTGCGCACAATTGGTGTTTGTATTACAATGTCTAAATTGGCAGATTCTGGGTCGAATGAGATTTAAAAATGCTTTTGAACACTAATAAAAAAAAAGATCTCTTTCCATTAGTGTGCCTCTTAGGTTTATACTCTGTGTAATCATTTCTTTAGCTAAAACATGTTTTATTAAAGCGTCGTTAACTTTGTATTGAAGAATGCTTTGTATTGTGTAATAGTATCAAAATGTTGTTCTACATTTTGGAATTTAAGAAGAACGATCAGATAACGTTCATTTGTGGCCGTTGTACATATCAATTTCAAAATACTATAATGAATTTCGTTTATCAATTTTTCGACAGCTACTGAATGTTTGTCACCAAATGTGTGAGTTCAAAATTGCTTTTCTTAGTTTCTTGTATTTGAGAATTTAAATACTCATTGTGTGCGTGCATTTGACTAATAGCTGATTTTAATTTATGAACCTCATATAGATTATATCCACTAAGTCCAAAATTTGCCAGTCCAAGTAATAGGTTAAAGATCATCCGTCGCGGTCTTTTGGAACATCCTGTTTTAAAATCACAAGATATTATATCTTTGACTTTATTAGTGAATTTACGTTCTTTATCGTGCATAAGCGATACTATTTGTTCATATCCGAAAAGTCTAAATGGAGCCTATAAGGTAAGAATTCTATATTGTCATAACTGATTATAGGCTTGAACTTAGCTATAAATATCCCATATTGTGCGAATACAAGTTCATTCCCACTTACGCCGTCTATAAGCAGTACTAGAAAGTGATAAGTTAAAGGATCAGCATTCTGTTACTGAATATGCGTACTTCCTACAAAAAAAAGAAGAAAAATGCTGAGTAGCAAAAATAATATTAAATAACAGTCAAGCAATAATCATTATACAGTTGAACAAAATGTATATTGATAGCAAGGTGTTCCAAGAAATCAACCTATTTTGGAAAGAGAAGGGTGTTGTACGAAAGGATCGAAGGAAAGTGATTAAAGCGTATAGATATTTAGATCGAGTTAAAGAGGAAAACTTGTGGAAGCAGGTGCGAGGAATAGCAGAAGCGTACTCGGAAGTTCTATAAAGAAACGGAGAGGTTATTACCCATACGAGAAGTGGGTGAATGATAAGGGGAGGAGGAAACTTAAGTTTAGTGTGTACTAGGTTAGTACTGTGCATGCTTACTAATTATACTGTATTGCATTATTTGTTTCCAATTTTTCTACCTTTAATAGTTATTTTAATTTAGAATTTGAAAGATAATAATACTTTATGAATTTGATTTTGCGGAAACCCTCTATAAGGTGTAAAATACTTGAGTTAAAGATATATATATATATTCTAATAGAATAATCCAATTTCAAATACTGCCGCTAAAGATGACGGTCCTGTATTTCTGGACCTCCTATATAGTGACCGTGAATTTTGGAACATACTGTACAATATTTATATTCTATGTTGATGGCACTATTTAGCTCACGGTGAAAGAACGAAAACAAAATATGAAAAAAGTTGTACGATTATAAATTAACTGTTCTTGTAAAGATCAGTTGCCTTTTTAATGCAAAAATACAGATCTCAGCATTCTTTCATTCAGCCGCAAAATAAACGAATCAGCCCTTCTTTACGAAGTTAATAGGAAATGAATGTTTGTATCGTAATGAAAAGTGCTTTTATCTGTATGAAGTCTTGTCTATGTATTTCCTTCTTCCTAGTGGTGAGTGCTTTATTAATTTCTTTCACTTGTGTAGAAAATAAAAATAAGTTATTTATTCTTGTTCTATGTCTTCTCTATCTTCATAGAATGGCTTAATTCGGTCTACTGAAACATCCTGTATTTGACTATATGAATTTGGAAATTTGATCTTATAAAGATTAGGGTTAACCCTTTCGATAATTTCTAGATGTCCTACATATTTGGATGAAAAAGATTCTGGTATCCCAACTTGACAATTGGGAAAAAATACAAGTACTTTCTGGCCCTTATCAAAATTAGTTTGCTCAGATGTTCTTTGTTGACGCATAACGTCGGAGTTGATGCTAATGCTATATCAGAGATGGTCTTAGGTTCATATCTATGCATGAGGAATATTTATTTCCGGTTTGTACAGATGTATTAATTACGAATGTTATGTATGGAATTAGTTTAAGAGCGTTCTGTATGATTCTGTGGAATGTTTTTACTGCACCCAGATTTTTGTGGTCATACGCTGGACGAAATTTAAATTCAAAATTGTAGAATTTTGCTAACTTCTGCAGCCCCTAGCGTTATGTACAGAGGGTGTCTGTCCAAATACAGTTATCAAAAAGCTCCGTATTTAAAAATAATATCATATATAATAAATTGTTCAATTCTTCTGCTGTGGTGTTGTCTACAACTCTGGTGACACAGTATCGCGTTGACATTTCTATAGCAACTAGTATGTGTTTGAATTTTCCATCCCCGACCGGCACTCGCCCAATTGAATCGTACTGCCAGGCAGTTGCTATGGGTTTAGATAGGTGATGCAACAATTGCCCCGCCGGTTTAGCTGGTAACTTCTTGAGTTTTTGGCAAAGATTGCATGTCTTTATTCTATTGGCTATATAAACTTTAATGTTAGGAAAATAGTATTTCCTAAACGCCGACTGGTATGTCTTGGTATAACCGAAGTGCGGTGCCATTGGGTTGTTATGGATAGCCTCGAACCATTTGCCTAGTAAAGATTTCGGTACGCAAAGTAAATACAGCAGTCCTAATTGAGGGTGTTTCTGAGTCCTATATAATAATCTATTTTTAAGAGTTTATCGCCACACGGAGTGTAGATAATTTGTTATGTTCTTTATTCTCTAGTACAGTAATGATGTCCGAAAATGTAGGGTCCTTCCTTTGTTCATCTGCTAAATTAGGTAACATAATGGACTGGTCTATTTGAAAAGTGTGCTCTAAAGAATGTGTAACAAAAACTTTAGCGTCTTCTGTGTCGGAGAAGTTATCAACTTCTTGATTCTCCTCCTTTTGTATATGTTGTTTGTCCTCTAAGCGGCTAAAATGTCTGCCGGATGCTGCTGACTTTTAATGTGTTGTCTTTCAAAATTGTAATCCGCCAAGAATATTTTATAGCGACTAAATTTCCCGACTTTGTCCGGTTTGGTAGTGAGTGAAGCCAAACATTTAGCATCTATAAATAATTTTAATCTCCTATTCAGTAAGAAATATCGAACTTTTCGAAGAACATACATCAGTGCATATAGTTCTCTTTGCCATGTTGAGGCCTTTCTCTCAGTTTTGGTAAAACGTCGACTACAATAGGAAACAACACGTTCCTGATTGGTTTTATTATAATAACAAGCCAATATGCCACCTGCGGAGATCGACGATGCATCTGAATATGCTCAGATTTCCAATGATGGATCAGAATGAAATAAAGATGGAGCTTGTATAATATCCGTTTTAAGTTTTTCAAATAGCTCATCATGCTCTGTTGTCCATTTAAATTTTGAATTTTTGTCAAAGAATTTGAAATGGTTCCACATTTTCAGTGAAATCTTTAATATGTGCTCTCAAATAAGAGCATAGTCCGATTAAACTCTTCAAGTTCCGTTTAGAGGTTGGTTTCTTAAAATTTCGTATTTTGTTGGCAATCTTAGGTGATATTTTAATCTCCTTTCCATTAACTGTGAATCCTAAAACTTCTAATTCCGAGTATAATAGATGGGTCTTGTTCGGGTTTGCTCTGAAATCGTGTTTTCTTAACCTTTTAAAGAGCAATTCCAAGTCAACAGTTGTTGTTTCCAATTTTTGCTCCCTATAACGAGGTCATTCGCAAAGGCTGTTAAGCTCGGTGGTAAACCCTCTAAAAGCATTCGTACAGTTATACTTAGGGCAGCGGCGGACAAAGTGTGTCCCATTACGCAACGTTGAAACTTATGATTGCGGCCAACAGTCATGTATTTTTGACTTTTGGGATGCAATAATAACTGGAAATAACTGGTTTTGATGTCGATAGTTGAAATACAATATTTGCCTCTAAGTACATGTAAAATGTCTTCTGTGCACTGGAACGGAATGCTTAAATATTGTGTGAATTTATTACAAGCCTGTAAATTCAAAACTAGGCGGAACTATGAAGTATTTGGCTTCTTCACTTTGAGAAGTGGCGAGGAAAAGGAACTGTCACTAGTCTCTTTAATAATATTCGCATCTAAAAGTTGTTTAAATTGTAAATCAATTTGTGGTTCTACTGCCAATGGAATGGGAGGTGATCTCTGATGAAAAGAGGCTCCTTTATCTATCCTTATTTTATGCACATAACCACGAAAGTAGCCAATGTCAGTTGGTGTAAAAGAAAAGATATTCCTGTATTTAAAAAGTAGATCATGTACAGCCTTTTTCTGTTGACTCGTTAAATTTGGATTGATGGGATATAACATCAAAAAGTGACTTGGTCTCTTCTAGCCTATTCTGAATTTCTTGTTTCGTTCTATAAAATGTTTCGTTATTTTGTTCATCTTTTTGGTAATCACCCTGTAAATCTACTTCATGAACATTCTCTTCAACATATGCAATTGGGGTGTTCTTTACTAACGTTACCGGTCTACTAGTAGGATTTGATATCAATAAAGTGAAATTATTCTTAGGTACTTTAGTAGGCAACGTTTGTAGTCCGTATTTGTCCAGCAAATTTTCTAACAGAGAGAGAAAAAGTATTCATTATTCTTGTCCCGATTCATGACATTAATTGGTAAAAAAAATGTGACCTGGCTGGTATGGTAACCTTTCGAGTTGTAAAAACATCAGCCGACTTGTGCCTTCTTATTGTATGCATAGCGCTAGCAGATAATTTTTCCTGAGTATCAATTTCAATTGGATACTGCGGAGGCCGTGGTTTCTTGTATACCGACAACATGTTATTCTTTAAGTCAATTTTGGTCTGTAATCAATTTGGAATGTCTTCACCGAATAAAGGCAAAAAGTCTCCATGCTCTAAAATTCTGAAATAATGAGAAAATGTTGTTGAGCCAATTCTGAACTTAATCAAAGCTATATAGCGTAAATTTACGACGGAATTCTCAATTTCTCGTAGATTATTGCTAGAATTAATAGATTTTGTGTTTGGTGGAAGCCAATTTTTAGGCCAAAGACTAAATGAATTGTCAGTGTCTATGATTACCGGATATTTTTCGTTATTAATTGTTACATTAATTAATAATTCATGTTCCTGATTTAACATTTTAATGTTCTCCCTACTATCTGATAAAGTGATGTATTTGCTAATTTTTGTTGTTCAATTCTTTCATTTTTCTCGGCCCTCAGAAAATGTTTTTGAGAGGGTTTTCGTGGGTCCCCCTAGGCGTTTCCCGGCTGATTGTTCTTATAGCATGTACTGGAAGAATGATCTTTTTTATAGCATGTACCGCATACTGTAACTGTTTCCGGCCTAGGATTACTATTATTATTTTTATAATTTTTAGTACTGTTCTTATTTCCATTTCTCTGCCGATTTTGATTACCATTATTTGTATTTTTCGACCTAAATTGTTACGCCCACCTCTCCTAAATTGCGAGTTCTTCATAGCATTTTGAGCTACAAGAAGAGATAGTTCAGCCATTTGATTTGCTAATTTAGTGAAATCTAATGAATTATTTGCACTGGAATTACTTTACGTGCTAGGCGCGGGGGGTTTGGGAGGGGGATTCGGACTAGCAACTTGGGGGGAAGGATTTGGAGTTATCTGATTTTATGATGCACCCTGTAGCTGTGGTGCTGAAGTTGTAGGTAAAACTGGGGTCGGTTGTTGGTATTGATTCCAATTAGGTGTTGGATTACATAATGGATAGGTCAGTTGTTGATGCACAGGGAAGGAAGCGCCATCGATTGTTGATGAGTGTGAATTGCTGACTGG
This sequence comes from Thermobia domestica, assembly GCF_964235325.1. Taxonomy (NCBI): domain Eukaryota; kingdom Metazoa; phylum Arthropoda; class Insecta; order Zygentoma; family Lepismatidae; genus Thermobia; species Thermobia domestica. The sequence continues at coordinate 106,182,942 of NC_137470.1, forward strand.
TGAACTCTGATCGCAGAGTGAATAAATTACCTATTGTAATTCCACGTAATCACGTTTCTTCATTAGGTCATTTGCTTTCTCTAGATTATGTAAATGCGTTTGTAAGGCGTGAACAGTTGTAAATGTTTCTAACACTATCTTTTGCAAAAAGGTTTCTTTAAACCTAAGGATAAATAATTTATTTTTTGCTACTCGGTGTCCTGAAACAGAACTTGTGTTATGACCCTGAATTTTCTGAGACAATACGCATCTACTGGCTTGTTTTCACCTTGTTGAACTTGAAAAATTTCGAATTCCGCCCGATATGCCGGTGATCTTGGTCTACTCAATTCAACTAATTTATCTTTTAATTGTTCATAATTAAGCGCGTCTAACTGGTTCTGGGCCTTTATCTGTAGGACGAAGTCAAGTGCTACGTCTTATAAGTACATAGGTAGTAGTTCTTTCTTTTTCTGTTCATTCCACGAATGCAACAATGCAAGATGGTCGAAAAGCATAAAAAATCTATCGGGGTCCCCCGTAACGTGTCCCGAATACTTAGTGAGGTGTGGTATATTAAATGAAGGGCGCGAATTCTGCTCCAAATTTATACCGTCCTCCGGGAAAGTGTTCTTTCCAGTTCTAGTTCCAGTTGACGCATGCACTAAAATAAAGTCAAGTCTGATTCACTAATTGTGCACCTAACAAAATCACATACCTTAAAAAAAAGAGTTCACTTTCATGTTAATAAAAATACTGTCCGGTAGGGAAGTATTCAGATCGATACTCAAACGGTCAAAGCCTCTACCATGTAAAACTTTGTCTCATATAGGATTTTGGGTAGAGCATTTAATAAAAAGAGCGTCCGGAAATCGACTCCCACTACCAGTTTTATTATAAAACTTCCACTATAAAGTATTTTCACAAAATGCTGTACAAATTAGTCTTTCTAGAATCAAGGTAAGTTATAGGTAGTCATTGACCGAAAGGTCGCAGACAGGATCTCCAACAGAGCCCCGTAGCAGGGTAAGAGGACTGGAATTAAGGAACCAATGCTCCATAGCAGGCAGAGACGGGTTAAGTGACCAACAGACCTCCGTAGCAGGCTAAGCGGCTGAGGTTAGGATTCCCAGACAGATCCCCGTAGCAGGCTAAGCCAGGAGATAGGATAGGCGTAGTCCCGTAGCAGACTATAGGCCTGGGGTTAGGTTACTGCAAGAGTCCCGTAGCAGACTGAAGGAGGGTCACCAGAAAACTGGTGTCGAGTTGCCTTCGTCCATCCAATTTATAGGGTCCTTTGGAGGCGGTGGCGCTGCTGCTCCGATGTCGTCTTCTGCTTCATGGGAGGCGCCACAAGCCGTCATCTGCATGTGATTATAGGCCCATCTGGTGGGATATCCTCTTGCCAAACCACGTGGTGGTGCTTGTAAACACTGATGCGTGGAATTGTTTGTTTTGAACATCACATATGATATTACAATATACTACGGTCCTTACTATATTAGTGATGTAGCGTATACATACTAACTATAACTGCCAGAGCTTCGACAGCCTCTCCTTTGAGGTAGATGACGTAATATACGGATCGTGCTTAGATTAGAGGACACACTGTTAGTGCCTTAACTTTAACTTTAACTTCAACTTCTTTATTTGTGTGATAGTGTCTTACACAATGTTATCTCAGTGACCAGTTCTTTAACTTCGACTTTGTGTTTAAGTGTTTTAGAGCATTTCCAGTGTATACTTCGACCAATATGCAGATCCTACATAACGGAAAAAATAATCCTATGCCTTATATTTTTTCTACGTCCCGGGGGTGTAAGGTTCCTTATGTTTTATAACATGCGATAACAATGTGTTTACCACAAGCGCCAATAGTAAACAAAACCAACGCAAACGACCGACCCGAATTCACCCAGATTCGCAAGAAGTCGGCAAGACGGAGATCATCGAGGGCAGCCGCCACTCCAGGATAAAAGAGAGAGCCACGCATCATTGAGCATCAATCTACCCAGGTTGATCAAACCACCTTAACCACTCTCACGACGCTTGGTCACCGAGAGGTACCCATGCTTAAACTATAAGACGGACGGTCATGGGGTTCCTATGCTCTCTCACGACGCCCTGTCACCGAGAGAGAGACCTAAGCTTAACCCCTCTCACGACACCTGGTCACCGAGAGGCACCTCACCTGCAAAACTCCTAAGACGCTTGGACATTGGGTTCCTTTCTTTATCTTACCCAAATTATTAGTTAACTGGTTTTGGAATACCTTTTGTATTTAAGAAGAAAATTTTATAATAAAAGGTAATGGGAAAGTCCAAATTCCCGTGTACAATAATTGCTCTACCTCTTTAGATTGAAAAAATTTTACAACAAGCTCTTCATATAACACTTGACTCACTTCATTTGCTGCAAGACTTGGAATAATATTTTGCAGTAAGAGAACCCATGGCTATGTCTACTCTGACAAGGATGTATATATTATGTTACATTCATCATAACGGAAGAGGACCCACTTGATCCAACGCTATGACCTGCAGTGGGTTGTACTGCGGATACTTCTGCGGATGAAGTGATGTCAAACCAGTTTTCCTCCTGCTCATGAAGCATACGATACAAGAATCACATTTCTCTTTTAAAAATTTATTCACGTTTGGAAAATGTATTTTCGAAGAGCTCGGACATAACACTTAAAATACGAAAAATATCCATCCCCATATTGCTCTGTGTGTAGTTGTTTCAACATATGTCCTCTGAGACAGCATGGAACGCAACATAAATACTGTTTTCCCTTTGCAAAGCTATTTACTCTCAATATCCATTAATTCCTTATCTAATATTGCTTTGCTTTCTTTCAATTTCACTCGAGTATTCTTCTGGATATTCAAAAGCTTTACAGATTTCATAAATGTTAAGGTACTTGAGTTCAAGGCTAGGCAACATTACAATATATTATATTTTAAAGATAATTCAACTTAATTTTGTTTACATTATCCCTTGTGTTTGTTTAAGTTTTACGAAAGCTTTAAAAAGAAATTATGTCATGAAGTTTATTCACATTATTTACGATTCTTGGGTTTTATCATGAAATAAAATACTGCAAGCTAGTATATTACATCAAGAGAACTTACATAACGAGACTGTTGAATAACTGTTGCTAAATCAGCATTTTAACTTCAAAATTGTATCAGCGAATGTTTGTAATATTGTAAAATCTTTGTATTTGTCTTTTCAGTAATTTCTTAGATTGGCACAATTTAAAATATCTGGAATTTTGTGTGCTGAAATTAAAAAAAAAACTTTTCGTCAGCACAATGTTCTTCCTCAACTTTTCGTCAGCATAATGGAGCTTCCACGTGCCAGCTGAAACCGTTGGCGTCTGGAAATTTCTTTGGAAATCTGCAATTTCATGTTGTCGGTTATATAAAATGTTTCCTTCAAAATTAGCAATTTAGTGGAGAAAAGAATCGCACAGAGGAATGAGAAACGTGGTCAAAGACGTTGACTGAAGCGCGCTAACAGAAACGTTAAGTTGCTTAACGAATCATACTTCTGAAATATTACACACCTCGTAGTATGCGACTTACAAATTATCATTAAGATTTTATCCGAATTTGAGTAGTGTTCAAAGGATTCGAGATAGACTTTATTGTTATGTGTTATGACCATGAAATTTCATATTCTCGAGGCCATTTTATATCAGCCGAAAGCAGAACTGTGGTGAAGGATCCTTTGACGGGTCCAGCAGTGCAGCAGGTATGACATTCTTAGTTTAGCCAAATTCCTTTATTATTATACTTAACAAATTCCAGATAGCTAAACATGACCTATCTTAATTTTTCAAATTTTAATTTATGCAAACCTGTTCTCAATAAATCGAATTAACATGAACACAAAATCTTTATTATTTCTCGGAACAGCTTCTGTAATTCTCACTCTAATTAACCCCTTTCGGCCCAATGGTTTCAGTGTGAAACCACAGTTTTAACAATTTTCTCCGTGCAGCCTAGTGGATTTAGAAGGAAACCATCTTTTGGTATGAACTTTGAAGTCATTTAAGGACAGGAGTTTAAATTATTTCTAGGATTTTCATTCGCACTGAAACTGTATAGCCATTTGATAGTGAAAATTTGTTTTTTTTTTCTCTCTTCATAAATTCATTCTTTGGGAAACAAAGGGTTAAGTAAGGTTTTCAATAAGTACGATTCCTACTCAGGTTTAGGAGCATATTTGAGAGAAATTTTCGGATATTTCTCTAGTTTAGTCTGGTTTTCACTCAGATACTACAATCGCCGCATAGAAATAGAATTAGAGTAAGCGAGGCTAACATAAAGAACGACACCTTTACTCTGTATTTCTCTGACATGCATTGATTGCTTCATCAATTGTTAAGAATTAAGGTAACGTACTGATATCAAAATCTTTTCAAGGGACGTTTGTCTTGTTTCTATTTAAAATGTCTGATGAATTATTGTCTTCATCTACGTATATGTTATATTGCAAACGTAGTTATACTGTTACAATTCAAGCTACCATCTCAACAATTTAGGTGATAACTTTTAACATTTCCGAAGATACGTGAATCATTTGCAATTCGTATATAATTGTAACTTATTCCCATACACATAGGAATAAAATGCCTTAATGCTGCAAGAATATTGAAGTTCTCAATCTCTACAATATGTATATTCTTTTCGCTGTCCCTTAAAATGCCTACAGGTATCCATTCATCATAATAGCCTATATGTATCCATTCACCATCTTCTTGTTCATGTAATAACAGCTTCTATGTATTTGGTGCTGGCATCTGTATATAACCTTAATGAACAACCTTGAATGTGCGGACGTAGTAGTGGCGCTGATATGAACACTTTTGTAATTTTTTCGAAACCTGTTTGATGTTCGTTCCACAAGAATTTTTTTCCTTTAAACAACAATTTTTGAAGAGGTAACACAAGTTTAGCATAGTTACTGCCGTATCTACGATCATAGGTTTGTTAAACCAAGGAATTACTTAAGTTCTTTTGGCGATTTTGCATTTTTAAAAACTTTGATTGTTTTAATGATTTTGTAGCACAGTCTATTCCTTACAACAGCTCGTAGATTTACATTTTTTCTTTGACAAATTTACACATTTCTACAGAAAGTGTCATGCCAAATTTTCGTAAGCTATAGAACACACCGTATACTACACGGTGGTGTGGCTCCTCCTCCTATCCCGTGTGATCCTTCTACATCCTCTAATAAAATTTGTTAAAAAGATTCTCTGATTTAGACTCCTTTATCTTTTTAAGATACATTAAACTGCAAATAATTTCTTGCGATGAATTTTCTTTACTTTGTTCCTTTTTAATACTTTACACACCTTCTTAATAGCCCGCGTATTTACTTCAACGATTTCCAACTAAATGACTTTTACTGAACGAATACAGTAAAATATTATTTTCCTTTCTTTCGTAGGCTAAATCAAATAGCCAGATCAGCGATTTACATATTCGTACTTTTGAGTTCTCCAACCTTTGCCAATTAACTTGTGTTCCATCAGCTTGGATTGACAATAGCACGACTTAAATCCATTATTAATTACGACGACACTGAATTTATACCACATCTGCTGTATTTAGAGTTACCAGCTGTTCATCTTGTATCGGATCATGTATCGGATATAAACACTTAATTCAACTATTTCATGACAAGAAAGAGCAATTTACAAAGAAGACCACCACCATATTTCCTTGATATTTTTGCAAAAAAAAAAAAAAAATGTTCCCGCAGACACAAAAGAATGATATTCAATCTTGTGATGGGAGTTACAAATTTTGCTTTAAGCTTATTTTTATTGTACGAAGTTCATAAATTGAAAAATTCCATTAACCTTTTTAAAAATGAGACAAACTATCTTAATTCTCAGATTCAGGAAATCAAGGACAGTAGGTTTCGACTCACTCATATCGTTTCTAATTTTAAAGTAGCGATTTAAACAACTTCTTACCACATGCATCACGAAATTATACAGCAAATGTGCACAGCAGCAACGAATGAGCGATCTTTAATTACACTTTTAAAGTTCCAAATGATACAGCAGCATTTTGATTTAATTATAAAGAGTATTTTAGATAATAAAATTAACGATGCATTAAATAAACCTGCTCTTGCTACCAATCCAAAGGTGCGTGGCACTTTAATTTAATAGGATCTAGGACATTTCTATCAATGTTTCTAAGGCATATCTTGTACCTTATGATCCAATACAAGCAAACCTCAACATCATCCGAAAATTCCTATTATCCGTGACGGCAGTTATATTTTTTTGTATAAAATATTCAATAATGGATTTTTAACAGGTTTCTCTTATCTTCACATAAAGACAATTGATTACGCCGTTTGGACATCATCATAGATTTTTGAGTTTGATATTTCACTCTGCCAACAGCACTACATGCTTGAAATCTGTAAATTTTACGCACAGGCAAGATCACAAAACACGGATTCTTTATATAACCTTATTTCTTGTAATATTACTTCCAACTGCCATATTATGCCAACACTATCTAAAGGGAAAGAATTCTACCTATATACACCTGATGGACTATTATTGACATCAAGGAAGTCTGTGCGCATAGCTTGCCAACGAAATCACATCGTTGTAGCAGATGAAATGGAGCATTCTCTAACCCCCTCCATGTAGCTGACCGTCATCGTCGGAGAGGGGGTGGAGCTGAGAGGGCGGCTTCATCATTCGTTCATGTCTCACCCCTCATCTGCATATCATTGCGTGCCCTCTCAGCCGCGAATACCGCTACCGGACTCGCGGGTGGTTGGTGGGAGTCGGGAAGAGGAAGGTCTAGGGGACGTCTTCCTCCACTTGAGGAGGACGTGCACCCACCCGGCCTCCTGTTGTGTGCGTCCAGTGTTTGTTTTGTCCGGTGTGTTTAGTCTTTGCAAATATAAAAAACCAAAAAAAATCAAAAAACTAAAAATACAAAAAAACGATTACAATTAAAAATACAAAAAAAATCCGCACCTTTTGTTTTTTGTTTTGTTCTTTCTGGGATGGTGGGGGTCAATCTTTTGGTTTGCTAGTTTTCTTTTCTTTTATTTCACCTCTTCTTTTTCCGGGGCCACGCGTTTTAGTCGACGGGAATGGTTTTTGCACTTCCATTCCCCTTGACCGCGTCGGCCCCACGCTGATCCTAAGGTGTCGGGCGTGCTGAAGGGATGGCCAGGGGGTAGCGTTAGTTCCCCTATTAACGCCACGGTGTGACCTCACACCCTTTTTTCCTTTCCAAATGTTCCTTAAAATTAACACTTTTATGGGTAAAAACACTTTAAACACTGATCCGGGCTCTCCCTCACGGAAGAAGCCCAAACAAACTGAAACTGAGATAGTGGAAAAGACAAGTATCGCGACCACTGTTGTCCGATATCTTGTAATAAAAGATAAAGACGTTGATAGTGCCAATTCTGATGCAAACCGTCCGAGTGCTGTTAAGGGCTTGTCCCCTTTTGTTATTCATAAAGTTATCACTTACCATGCCGGACAGGTTAAAGATATGAAGAAGTTGCGTAATGGCACTTTATTGGTGGAAACGACAGACGAGAGGCAAACGGCGAAGCTACTTAAGTTAACATCTATTGGACCGGTGAACGTGTCAGTCGAACCACATCGTATGCTGAACGTTTCTAAAGGGGTAATATAGTGTTGGGATCTCCTCAATGCAAATGAAGAGGAAATTAAGTCGGAGTTAGCGGACCAACACTTTATCGACGTAGCTCGAATAAAAAATAAGAAGTCAGGCGAACTTGTCGCCACCCAGTCCCTGATTCTTACTTTCAGTTTGGCCACGCTTCTGGAGTACGTCAAGGCTGGATACTATCGTTTGAAAGTTCGGCCCTATATCCCTAGTCCCTTGCGCTGCTTTAAATGTCAACATTTTGGGCACACCAGCACCTCGTGTAATGCGAGTCCTGCTCTTTGTGCGATTTGTGGCCAGGGTAGTCATGGTGTGGAACTCTGCAAAGCGGCCAAGCCCTTCTGTGTCAACTGCAAGGGTGAGCATTCAGCTTGGTCTCGGGCCTGTCCAGCCTTTCAGCGCGAGAAGCGTATTCGGGAACTCATGGTTGTTGAGAAGATTTCTGCTGCTGATGCTAAGCGTCGTCTGAAAGAAAGCGTCCCTTCTTCGCTTTCTGTTCCCTTCGCTACTGTTGCAGCTAGTTCCCGAAAATCTGTAGCCACCCAGACTTCCGACGTTTCCACCCAGACAGACTCGGTCCCACAGAATAGTTGTGCCACGAAGACTTCGGTTGCAACGACGAGCGTACTTCCCAGAACCCCACGTGTTTCTGTTAGTGGTGCTCTTCGGTGTACTCCAGCCCATCGCCGATCACCTTATATCGCCGGACTGAAACTTAGCCAACATATTCGCCGGCTGAACGAGACTGTTCTCACTCCCAAGAGAACAAAATCTACGCCAGTTCGTAAGCCTCCTGCCGTTTCTCTGAATCTGACATGGTGGAGGACGAACTTATGGATTCCGAGTGGGCTGTTATTGGACCCCGTGGGAAAGTTCGCCTCAAGCGTTAATCCTTTCCAGTATGGCGCTTCTTCAGTGGAACCTCAATGGCTTCTGTGGTCACCGTGGGGAATTGACCCAACTGCTCACTGACCACTCGCCTGTACTTCTCTGCTTGCAGGAAACCCATTTTAAGCCTACCCAGTCCTTTCATCTTTCTGGTTATACTATGTATCGATGTGATAAGCCAGACGCTGGCCACGCTGCTGGCGGCGTAGCAGTCTGTGCCTCCGATTCTGTGTATTCTCAGCAAATTCACATTGTATCCCACCTGCAAGCCGTTGCGGTGCGAGTACACTTTTCTCGCCCGCTTACAGTTTGCTCATTGTACGTTCCTCACTCAGAAGCCTTTACAACCGCCGATCTGCTTCAGCTTTTTCATCAACTTGAGCCGCCAGTCTTGCTTGTAGGAGACCTTAATGCCTATCACCGCCTGTAGGGTACTGTCCGCGCTGACGGTCGTGGCCGCGAGGTCGCCGAATTTCTTGCGGAGAGTGGCTTGCTTATCCTTAACGATGGCAGTCCTACTCATTTCTCCACTGCCCATGGCACATATTCTTGTATCGACCTCTCCATGTGCAGTGCTGGTCTCTTGACCTCATTGACCTGGAGAGTGCATCCTGATCTTTGTGGCAGTGATCACTTCCCGTTATTTGTTGAAGGTCTCCCTGTTACACCTCCTTTTCCTCTCCGCAGCTTCAATCTGAAGCGTGCTGACTGGCGTAAATTCCGTGAGCTCAGTGAGTTTCATTACCGTGATGATCTCCCTGTAGCTGTTGTGGCTAAAGCTTTTGAGCAGACTGTTCTTGATGCAGTTCATTGTTTCATTCCAGAATGCGGTGGCGACGTTTCCCGCCGGCGTGTTCCATGGTGGTCTGCGGAACTCCATGAGGCTATCCAGGCTCGTCGGCGCGCTCTTGCCACTTTTAATCATCATCCCACAGAAGACAATCTTCAGCAGTTCCGCATTCTACGTGCTCGTGCTCGACGTCTGGTAACACTCTCGAAGCGCCAAAGCTGGAAGAATTACGTTTTGTCCATCAGTAGTCGCACACCTATGTCAACTGTGTGGCGTCGGGTTCGCTCCCTAAACGGATCCGCTTCTTTACTTCTTGTTCCAGCCTTAAACGTGAATGGTGTTCTAGAGACCAATCCCTCAGAGATCGCCAATATATGGGGCCACCATTTTGCCACTATCTATGAGTCAGCTCACTACCCACCAGCCTTTGCTCGTTCCTGTCCTCAGCTGGAGCGAAACCCGTTAAATTTCCGTACCGCCAACAGTGAGGCCTATAACGCTCCTTTCACGCTCGTTGAGTTCGATTCTGCTCTCCGCGAATCGTCCAATACTGCTCCCGGGCTTGACCGTGTTTCCTATGATATGTTGCGCAACCTCTCCCGCGATTCGCAGCTTGCATTATTGCAGCTGTATAATCGCCTCTGGGTTGAGGAGTTTTTTCCACCCGCTTGGTGTGAGGCCCTGGTTCTTCCCATCTTAAAGCCAGGGAAAGCCGCAACTAGCCCCACGAGCTACAGACCCATTGCTCTCACGAGCTGTGTCTGTAAGCTGCTAGAGCGAATGGTCAACAAGCGCCTGGTGTGGTATTTGGAATCGCATTCCGTTTTGAGCAAATTTCAAAGTGGATTTCGTCGTTTCCGCTCCACTACCGACAATCTTGCTTATCTTGAGGGTGAAGTTCAAGACGCCTTTCTCCACGGCGAACATCTTGTTGATATATTTTTCGACTTAGAGAAGGCGTATGACACCACATGGCGTTACGGAATCCTAAAACAATTATATGACTGAGCCAACTTTATTTCGAATTTTCTTCACGAGCGACACTTTAGAGTGCGTGTGGGCTCTACACTCTCAGAGCGCTTTGTACAAGAAAATGGTGTTCCACAAGGCAGTGTTCTTAGTGTCATGTTGTTTGCTGTCGCAGTCAACAGCGTTCTTTCGCAGATCCAGGCTCCTGTGTCTGGTTTGCTTTATGGTGACGATCTTGTCATTTTCTGTCGCTCCCGCCACCTTCGCGGCATTACTCGACAGCTTCAACTGACTCTCAATCGTCTTGTTCGCTGGTCGAATGAGACTGGATTTCGTTTCTCTACCGAGAAATCCCAATGTGTTCATTTCTGCCGGCAGCGTACTTGCTTTGTTGACCCGGACTTGTACCTCGATGGCACCCGTTTGTCCTTCGTTGATACAGTCCGTTTCTTGGGTCTGGTCTTAGACCGTAGCTTGTCCTGGGCACCGCATATTCGAAATCCTAAATACTCTTGTCTTCGAGCTCTGAATCTCCTTCGTGTCCTTTCCCACCGCACGTGGGGTGCTGATCGTACTGTTCTGCTTCGTTTGTACCGTAGTCTAATTCGGTCCAAGTTAGACTATGGCTGTATCGCCTATGGGTCTGCTCGTGCTTCTCTGTTACGACAACTTGACACAGTGCATCACCTGGGTATTCGTCTGGCTACTGGCGCCTATCGAACTAGTCCCGTTGCCAGTCTGTATGTTGAAGCCAATGAACCTTCGTTAGCGCATCGTCGCAACAGACTACTTCTTCATTATTCTGCGCATGTGCGTTGTATTCCAGACCACCCGTGTCGACCATGTCTCCGTGGTGGTCGGATTTACGAGCGCTATGCTGCACGTCCACGCACTACACGTCCCTGGTACATCCGTGCGTGCGAGAGTTTCCTTGGCGACGATTTTGTGTGGCCCTCTCTTTCATTGGTTCACTTTTGTGCTATTCCACCGTGGCTTCTTCGTCTACCTCGCTATGATTTACGTTTGTCTGCATTCCAAACAGCAGACTAGTTCCCAGGTGTATCAGCAGGAGTTTGCCGCACTGTTAGATCAGTACCCCGATTGTTGTGTGTTCTTTACGGATGGTTCTAAGAATGAGGATTCTGTAGGCTGTGCCTTTGTCACCGACGAGGGCAGCTCAGAATTCCATTTGCATCGCCTGTGTTCCGTGTTCACTGCTGAATTGACTGCAATTCAACTTGCTTTGGACCATGCCTTAACGCTTTCATTACGTCGTGTGCTTATCTGCACCGACTCACAGTCCGTCATTCTTAGCTTACAGAATGTGTTTACTACGCACTCTCTCGTTCAGGACATTCTCGTGAGGTGCCATCAATTACAGCTACAGGATTGTGTCGTCGTTGTCTGCTGGGTGCCGGGTCATGCCGGCATTCGGGGAAACGAACGTGCTGACACAGCTGCCAAGCACGCCGCCTTGGCTGAAGTTGCTTTGGAGCATAGCCTTTCGTGCTCTTATATTTGTTGTCATTTTTCCAGCTTGATGCGCACTCACTGGCAAGTAGTTTGGGACCAGGCAAATGAAAATAAACTTCACGCCGTTAAGCCCCTTCTAGGTAATTGGCGAACGTCTTCACGCTTGAATCGTAGAGATGAAGTGCTCCTGGCGCGCTTGCGTATCAGACACTGTCATCTAACGCATGGTTATCTGCTGCGAGGCATGGACCGTCCGTACTGTGAAGAGTGTATTGTCCCCCTGAGTATTCAGCATATTCTCGTTGAATGTCCTGAATACTCAGATGTCAGAGAACGTTATAGACTGCCTTGTCTTCTTGCCGTGCGTTGGGGGATGACAATGATATAGTTAGCCGGGTACTTGCGTTTATTCGTGTTTCTGGGGTTGCTCACGTTCTCTGAGCTCTTTTAGTGTGTTGCTACTATTTTATTGCTGCTAAATTTTTATATTTCTGTCACGTTTTATTGTTTTCTATATATTGTTATTGTTATCTATTTTATCTTATTTATTCTTTTATTCTCGTTTTTTGTTTAAGCTTTTCGTTTTCTTATTTAGCAGCCCTTTGGTTCCTTGAACACTTTTATTTTTAGCCTGTTCTTATTTTTTACAATTCTGAGCAACCCTGTTTATCGTGACGGGGACATATAGCCTCGTTGCTGACGTTCCCATTAACCCCCCCTATTCTATCTATCTAATGGAGCATTCTCTAATCTACTTCTTTCCATACGAAGATTACGAATACATCAGGACGGAAAAACTTAATGTACCTACTAGACATTCGGCTAATTTAAACTTGGAATATCGCACTCTTCCTGCTAATTATAATTTCAAAATTACTTTCAACCTCCAAACAATACAAGAAAGTGTAATATCTTTTTACGCACTTCACCAACCAACAACAAAATCACTTACCAAGTCACCTTCCTGAAATACATCTCCACCATTCCTTTCCATGGACGATACTAATTGTATAGTGTATCATAGTTTCCCTTTTACTCGCTGCAGACATAGCCTTACATTTTCTGTATAAACGTCTACAATTACGAGTATAAAATTTTCTTTTCTTCTCCAGAAAGGTGCTCCAGATCCTGATCCCTGGTGCCTCATCATTAATAAGTCCGTTATAAGAACGAACATCCACCAATACATAAGGCCGTTTCACTACCTCTTGAGAGGATTACATCGTCCGCGCCCACTATTGCAACGGACGTACAACCATTGCTGACAAACAAAATTGGACTCAACACAACGATAGCTACGGAACTTAGTAAACAAAGTAAAAATAAAACATAAAAAAGTAGAGTGGAATCAAACCAAACATCGTATCTGCAAAACTAAAAATAAAAGGAACAACAAAATAGGGTACTATAAATATAGAAGTGACCAGGTCAAATAAATTGACCTAGCACCAAATTAAACAACAATTTGGTGATGAAATTATAAAATTAATATAGGTCACTGAGTCCAAATCAAAAATCCGTATGGTCCACAATCACGAATCACAACTGGCAGTACCTAGGAAAGAAACGAAAAAGATCAAGCGAGAAACTAGATGAAAAAATGTAGCATAAACAACTGAAATAAAAATAACCTATGGAATAGAATATTCTGAAAGAAATAAAAACATCGCTATTACTATCCAAAAAAGGGGGAGAACAATCTACCCAAAGAGTCAAAGATTGGACATCACAGAAGAGTCTAGAATTTAATTACTTTTTGAGAACGAAATAAGCTTGTTTCATATTTTCATGTTACAAAATAAAGTATCGAGGCAGGTTTTGTAGATATCGCGTCTAGCCACTCGCCAATAAAAAGTAATTAATCCCAAAACAAAGGCCGACATTAGAAACCTAATTGCAAAGGGCAATGTTAATAGTATTCTAAAAACAACATAAGTAGTAAACAGGTGTCCATAATGTCCTTTGCCACACCTAAAACTAGGAAAAGGTTAAATATATGTCAAAACGAGAAAACACCAACTTCATCATTTCGAAAGTACCACGTATTGAGGGAAACAAAGTTGCCCCAGGGTCCCTCGGATGGTCCTAGGTGGGGTCCAGATCAAAATTTTCAAATAGCAAGGGGTCATGTGGTATATCGTTTCAAATCTATTTTTAAATAAATTACGGTGAGTTAAGTTTCGATGCTCTATTTTAAACCTGTACAAAATGACATCAGGTCAAAATATTAATACAGTTTGAATTCAAAATCCTTTGGCCACCCCTAGAAATCTGAAATAGCTCAACAGATATCAAAACTGAAAAACACGCATTTCTCATTTCGAAAGTACCACGTATTAAGGGTAACAAAGTTGCCCCAAGGTCCCGCGGAGGGTCCCAGAGGGATCTAACTCAAAATTTTCAAATAGCAAGGTGTTATGTAGTATATCGTTTGAAAGCTAGTTTCTAAAGAAAGACGATGGAATAAGTTCCGATGCTCTATAGTAAACCTGTATAAAATAGCGCAAGGTTAACATTTTAATACAGTGTGCATTGAAAAGTCTTTGGCCACCCCTAGATATCTGAAATAGCTCATGAGATATCAAAACTGAAAAATACGTATTTTTCATTTGAAAACTACCAATATAGAGGGAAACTGGGATAGTTGCCCCAGTGTGCCTTATATTGTCCCAGATGGGGTTCAACGCATGAGTTGTAAATGGCCATTTGAAAGCAATTGTTAAAACAAGGAAGATGAAACAAGTCTTGTGGGCATACTAAGCCCGTGTTAAATGGCGGGGCACTGAAAATGTTAAGAGAGTTTTGTAAAGCAAATTGTAGTAATACTAATACTACTACTTGCAATAGGAATATTACTTATAGCGTCAGAAGTAACAGTAGGCACACTTCTACTTGGAATAGTATTGTCTCAATTAGTAGTGTAGACATGGCACCCACTTAATTAAACCTTTCAATAGATGAGACTGTTTACATATCTCCCAGTTGACCCAATCCCTGTTCTTCAGGACAAGGCCTGCATAGTCGTCCCGAACTTGTATCATCTTCATTCTTTTACGAATAACTTTCAAACAATCTGGTATTGATCCTTTTCCTATCCGCAAATTTTGAGTTGGACCACAGTTGTGAACCTGCAGGGATTCTGGGACAAATATTTGTACATCGAAAATTTATATTTTACAGATAAGTAAACAATCCATTTACCGTTTTGACATCTGATGTTTTACGGTGTCGGATCATTGGGAGTGAAATGCACTTTTCGATGAAGGCCGTGTTAACATTTTAATCCTCCTACCATTTCACGCAGCGATGGCAATGGAACATAAGGCCTGTTCCATCTTCCTTCTTTTAACAATAGCTTTCAAACAATATACTACTTGACTCCCCCTTGAGATCTGAAAATTTTGAGTTGGACCCCGCCAGGTACCTTCCGAGAGACCCTTGAGCAACTTTGTTTCTCCCAATACGTGGTACTTTTGAAATGATGAATTACGTGTTTATCAGTTTTGATACCTGTTGAGCCACTTAAGATTTCTAGAGGTGGCCAAAGAAGTTTTAATTCAGCTGTATTAACATTCTGACATGCCGCCATTTTGTACAGGTATACCATAGAGCATCGAAAATTATTTCATCATCTTTCCTTCAAAAAACGTCTTTCAAACGATATACTGAACGGACCCCCTTACTATTTGAAAATTTTGATTTGGGCCCCGTCTTGGATTCTCCGAGGGACCTTGGAGCAACTTTGTTTCATTCAATATGTGGTATTTTTAAAATGATGAAATAACTTGTTTTTCAGCTTTGATATCTCTTGAGCAATTTTAAATTTCTAGGAGTGGGCGAAGACGTTTCAATGCAAACTGTATTAACATTTTCACCTGCCGCAATTTTGTACAGCCTTACAATAGAGCATCGAAACTGATTTCATCGTCTTTCATTTAAAACTAGCTTCCAAACGGTGTATTACATGACCCCCTTGCTATTTGAAAATTTTGAGTTGGACCCCATCTGGGACCCTCCAAAAGACCGTGGGGCAACTTTGTTTCCTTCAGTACGTGGTACTTTTGAAATGATGAAATAGGTGGTTTGACATATATTTCACTATTTCCGAGTTTTAGGGGTGGCAAAGGGCTTTATGGACACCCTGTATATATAATAAAGCAAAATCGCATAAAATTCGAAATTACTTAAACATAGTAAACATTAATAGGTCAGGTTCAAGAAAGAAGAAAATAATCCAATTACACAACAAATTATGTGTTCAAGATCATTACTAAAATTGAGAATTGAATTCTTTAAAATTAACTGTATTAAAAATTTCAAAAGGCAAAAGTCAATATAAAATTACTACTTCAAAATGATAAACTGTATTCAAAGTATACTTAAATGAAGCAAGCAAGAATTTTGCTAATGCACAATGAACTATAAAGTTATGAAAGTCATCACTTGAAAGTCTTCAAAAATCGCAACAAAGCATTAATCGAATTAAATTCAAAACAGCAACTCAGTTTTAGCAAAGAAAAAAATGCATAAATACAAGAGCAAGCAAAACAAATAGCTTGAATATTAGTTAGTGATACGTCAAAATCTGCAAATTAAATTCGTAACTAAATACATATTTTCTCGAATAAGTTTCATATATACTATAAATATCACATAAAATACAAACATCACACCTATGTAAATCATGTACATATAAAATACTTCTTCATCAGCGGAGATACTAAACATCTTTCAGGAAAACATCAGATATGTGAAAAAATAACTGACTTAATCGGTAATAGTTGCGGAAATTTAGGTATAGTTCTGTAGAAATAAATTCTTAATCGAGATTAGAAACGAAAATCAGAAATATATCCAAAATCAGGATTACTTGAATTGGCCAAGGATTCTAGTAAGAGTCAAAATCGAAGATACTAGAAAAGACTTCTAATCGCTAGAAAAAAGTACAAATTCCAGATATAAGACAAAATCAGATAAATGTATACGCATATGGAAGGTAAATAGCTTAAGGAGGGAGAAGTTATAAAATTAATTCAAGCCTTTACATAGAATGCTGCAAGTAAAAAAAAAAAAAAATAATTCATGCAGACAATGACCAGAAAGTATAGATATTTACATATGATCTCAAAATTTCGAAAAAATGAAAGAAAAACAAATGAAAATAAAATATGTGGCATAATTAAAACAATCTGTCGAGTCTGGTTCAAGAAACACAAGAAATGCCCCAAATAATTACGCATACCGTTACAAATAACTTATTATTTCTTCAAGCATAAAAAACACATAAAAATGTCCCCAAAAAGCAAACTAAAAATCTTCGTCATAGTCAATAATTAACGTAGCAGATATGCATCAAAACTACTTATGTATATATTCACTCAAGACTTCATTATTGTCATACTGACGTAACAGATAAAAGTCAGAACTACTTATGTGATAATAATAATAACTCAACATCTTAGTGAATAGAACTCAATACAACAAACACACTGCGCGCTAGAAACACTTCATGGCATAAAACAACAAACTTCCCATATCAAAGGACAGCATCCTGCATCGTCCGAAACTAAAAGACGGCATGCCCTGCCTCGCGAAAAAATAACCGAACCACTCACGGTCCCAAAGAAACACAAAAAACATCAACGGACTTGTACAAAAAATTATGCTAGCAGCGAAAATAGGGGGACAATTGCTTCAGAAAATAATGAAACAAAAGACGAACATCGGGGCATGGTACCCTGAACAAAAATGCACTCCTTCGTGGTCCACATCGCTCCCCTTCACAATAAAATCGGTGTAATAAAATATCATATATTTATACTTCTATCTCAAGTCGTAGCTGACCTATATGGACGAACATAAAAAGCCACAGACAAGGTTACATAAGGGTTCACTCATATATTTAAAAACTTGACTGAAGCACCAAAATCAAAACTAACTCAAAATAAATGAGCTTCAAAACATCACTAACTCAAGTGCTCAAAAATAGCGTATCAGAACATCATAAATGGTGCTATATCACAAAAAATTGCCACAACTTTACTCAGAATTCGCACAAATGGATGAGTCAAAAATCGCTGTTGGGAATATGTTCTATTTATTTTTTCCAAAATAATACTAATAATAGCATCAATAATACTAATTACTAAAGATAAAGTGTGAAATTATCGTTCTATGTGGAGGTCATATGATACAAGTTAGAGTATTAAAAAAGCAGGGTAACATTTAATATGAAAAAATAATAATTTAAATTTATTTGTATCTGGTATTTCAATGCTTATTAAAACACACTCTAAAAAAGCGTACATTCGCTACAGCATAGTGATCCGAAATGCTGATACATCATACTTAACGTTGCGCGTGAACACAGATAGCAATACGAGATGAAACTTCCAGATCAAATACAACACTGACCTTTCATAATGTTTACTAGAATAAACGAACTCCATTCATACGACAAAACCTTCCCAAGAGAACGCAAACGATAAAACAAGGAACTAATTCGAGGGAAGATAAATGTTCCTTTCCTCTTTTAAAAAAATGCAAACAAGATCAAAATTTCACCAAATATTAATATACTATGAAACGTAACGCAAAACTACATTCAACTTTAAACATTAAATAAAAAAGGCACTAACTTTACCAATAATAATAATAATAATAATAATAATAATAATAATAATAATAATAATAATAATAATAATAATAATAACATAACTGAACAACAACTGAAAAATTAACAGTACAATAATTAAATTTATTAGTACTTAACACCAAATAACTTAAGTAAATAAAACCCATGAATGCTATGAAGAAGTCAAGTTAAACCAAAATAACAAAAAGAAACGCAACAATAAAATCAGTAAAGATACATCAACACTATTAACATTTAGCGAAAAAAAAATTCGATTCGTAAATACATCAGCAATGGCTGCAAATCGAAGAAGAAGGGAGTCCGAAGACAGCACTCCATGAGATGGTTTTTCCAATTGTAAAAAAGACCTAGCTAAGTCACCCAGATGGAATACTGGCCGAAACGAAACTGCATGACTACTCCTCCCAATCCAAGAGGTCAAAGTGTGTTGGACCCTTCCAGCCTTAAATACTACAGCTATTGGATATTAGAATCTGACGACCTTACCATAAAAAAAAGAAAAGAAAATGATTTCATCCTTCAAAAAGGGATAACGGGTAACTAGCTTTGTTACCATTACAAAAAAAAAGTAACGTTTATTCCCGAGGTCCAGAAGTTAACACATCTTTTCGGAGAGCCCAAAACTCTAAAAGCATTTAGAAAAATGGTCATGAAGAAACTTCTCTCGTAATTGGCCATCAACTACATCACAAAACGGGGATGGACTCTTGAAAGGATCACATTACTCCTACGCCAAGATAGCATTTGAAATCAGAGTTGATATACGTCGTACACCCATCGTATGTTAATACTTGATAACGAATGTCAAGATTTGCCAGTAATAGTACCTACATAGTTAGGCAGTTCTAAAAAAAAGGAAACAATTAATTTGCAACTTATTGCAGTAGGCTACTTCGAGGGA
The DNA here is from genome assembly GCF_964235325.1 of Thermobia domestica. NCBI lineage: Eukaryota > Metazoa > Arthropoda > Insecta > Zygentoma > Lepismatidae > Thermobia > Thermobia domestica. The sequence goes on from NC_137470.1 coordinate 106,202,294, forward strand.
GGATTGGCGGCGGGGGATCAAAGAATCAAAAGAAAAGAAATATAAAGGCGGGAGCACTTTAAATTTGCAAGGAACAAGAGGTACTACAGCAAACAATATTCCAAGACACACAGGCAAAAAAATTCAAAAATATTTCCGAAAGGGTTGGTGGGTGGGAAAATATTTCCACTACTTATAAAGACGAGGAAAAATTATTCGAGTCAGTGAGAGAACCACAGAGATACCAAAAACTCACGGCGCAATCCACCATGTTGAGCAACATGGAACCTTGGGGAGATCCTTAGCGGTTACGTCAAAAGAGTATTGGGTGTTGCTACAAGGACAATTAGAAGAGACGCATAATTTAAAATGAACCTAATGGTAGCGATAGGGGATTCGGTTATTTAGGCTGATTGAAGATCTAAGCAACTCAAAATGGGCACGTCTCATCAATTGTTCTGTTCTTCGTTCTCCCTCCTTCCTCTTCTGAATCTGTCAGTCCGAGGTGGAGCAGGGTGGTCGCAAAATGATCACACGGAGCCAAACCGTCACCATCGGAGACCAAAGTCAAAAGACCACGAACGTCCTCTCTGACTGCTACAGGGTGCCTCGCAGCCTCAGTTACTTCCAAATCCTCCCTCCCAAGTTGGTAATAAGCAACCCGCACACGACCCTCCCTGCGCCTAGCACATCTGGTACATCGATCGCCAATAATTCATTATACTTTAGTAAACTAGCTAATCAAATTGCCGAATTATCTCTTCTAGTAGCCCAAAATGCTAATAAAAGTTCGCAATTTTACGAAGCGGCAGTAATAATTACAAGTCAAGAAATGCGAATAATATCAATCATCACCAATATAAGAATGGGAAGATTAACAATTCTAAAAATAATAATAAAAGAGTAATATACCTAAATCAGAAACAGTCACAGTTTGCGGTAAGTACTATAAACAAGGACACTCTTCTAACACATATAGGAATAGCAAGCAGGGATACGCATAGCGGGGGCAGGACGATTTTACTGAAGAACATGTTCAGAGTGACGAAAGACAGGAAGTAAAGGAACAACAAGTAGTCGCAAGTACTAGCTCTAACAACAATCAATGGCATTACGTTATACTGTGGTTCCAGTAACCGACACGAGAGAGAACATTAAATTGTTAAATGAAGAATATAAATTGTTAACTAATGAAATAAGGTCAATTCATTCCTAGTGATCGAGAAAAAAGAAAAGTTGCCGTTCGACGTTTCAAAACAAAAAAACTAATTTTTTCGTGAATGTTTATACTATATCAAGGTACTTCAAAACCCCAATTAATTATTTTTCAAAACATTTCATAGCGACGCAGCTGCTGCTGCCATTTTGCGTTTTCTCGATTTCAGGCATTTACGTTGTTCTGGATATCACAGCATGCATTTGTCCTAGCAAATTGAAATTTGCTGGGCGTGCCCAACTTGCCAGAGCTAAAACTTTGTCTTTTAACATTTCTGCCTGAAACCATTGAAAAGGGTGACATCAGGGCCTACAGTAGCAATATTTCGACACAGGACATGTTTAGGAAGTGGAAGAAACTGACGTAGAGGCCTGAATTTGTGTTAGCATGTAGCCCGTGGTCATAAGTATATACAAAAATGTGCATACCTGTAACTGCACCCAAAGGCATGAAAATATATCGTAAATTTGGGAAATTATGCCAATTTGTCTTATTTCACTGTCCATTATCTCCGATGCGACTGGATAAAAAAATCTGAAAATTTGAGAATAGTTACTCCTTTAGCATACCATAACACAACAAAGCGCGTTTTGTGTTTTTAAATAGAAGGGAGTCAATACATTAAGCAATGACGACATACCGTAGGACGTGTTTTGTTCACAAATTCTGCTGGAAATTAGTTCTTATAATGTAAAATAAAGTAGAATGAATGGCTAGTCCAGTTAAGGCTCTCTAGCTCCTTACTTTTCTCTAGTTGTGACTCACTGCCTTATGAGTCACAGCAGCACTAGTGAACAAATCTGATATCTGCAGACGGCGAGAAAAGTTAAAATACATGCTTGGCAAAAACGTCCGTAAGTACTCATTTATCTTGCTGCTTGCTATTTCAATGACATTACATTCTGCTTACTGTTGTTTTAACTGTCAACTCATGCTGGAGACTTGTTCTTTCGTTAAATTTACATTCCGCATTCCGTGTTTACATTGAGTGAGTGTTCACTAACTGGGTAATGCAGAACAAACGAAAGAACAACAGTCTCCAGCATGAGTTGACAGTAAAAACAAGCATAATCATGTTTGAATATCATTGAAATAGACATTGGAATTCATGCTTCCAAATTTTGTTGCATCCTAAGAGCCGCAAATTGACTTTGGGACCTTCGAGCTCAATCATACCTGAAAATCATACGACTTTTTGAGTGCACAATGGGGCAAAAGACGAGCTTCCAAAGTCTCAGTGTCACGACGAGGACGATTTTGGAAGGACTACCCGATAGAATTCCAAGTTTTGCAGATGGCAATGTCGCCAGTTCATATAACTTTCACAGCGCTTGCAGGATTTAGAATTACTATTCCAGAAGCTTAGAAAACAAGATTTTCGGGCACCACCCAAGAAGACGCACATCGTTTATCATGAGCATAACGAATTAGGACACCTTTCTTAGTGGGGAATCCATTAAAATATATCCAAAGATAGCCAACAAACTAAAAAAGTTTAAGAGACCGACTACATAACGGATTCTCAAAAGTTTTATCGGCCTATGTTCATACATTAGATCGCACATCAAATAAATTACGATAAAAATTGAGCCTTTCCAGCAATTAGTAACGTCTAAATCTAAATTTAATTGGCCAAAGAAGCATGGTATTCTCTTTGAACAATTGAAAGAAGACATATTAGGCACCCCTTCACTCTCTCATTTTAACGACTTCAAGAAATCCGTAGTATTTCCTGGGTCCAAACATCCTGCAGATACAATTAGTAGGCTCGAACAAACCCAAGATATTAAGAAGGAAGAAAAAAACAAGATAAAGAAGAAAAGGTTGAAGGTTCTCATGCTTTTAAATCAAATAATCTTAAAGTTAATATTGTAGAAGCAGGAGATAACAACCTTTTACCAAACATCACAAGAGAGAAGCGTAAAGACATTATTTCCGTTTTAGAGGGGAAAGAACCGGACAAGATCTCCACGGTCAGATCAGCAAGATTTTTTTGTCTCTAAAACAGCATAGTATATGGGAAACAAAACCATCCTGATTATGGATTACTATATTGTCAAAGTATACCGAAGTCGCTAGCAAGTTTGTGGTCCACAACCTTCCACCGCTAGACGACCAACCCCCATTTTGGTTTCTCAAAATCGTATAAAACCACCATAAAGAAATTTTATATTCCGTATCTCAAAAATTATCTTGCTCACAAAATACATGCGTGCCAGGATTGCCAACGTCTAAAGAAGGCACCACAAAAGAAGCAGGCTGAACTACTACATCACACAATAGGAAAGATAGCAACAACATGGGTCTATGACGAACTGGGGTCCTTCCCAAGTAAAGAAGGAAGACATAAATACATATTGGTAGCCACAGAATAGGCTACATTTATGTGATTGCGAAAACAGTAGACGCCATAAACACGGAAAATACAGAGACATTTTTGGAATATGATATCATTCTCAAATTCGAATCATTCATAGCGCTACACTGGGACCAACATGCACTACATGGAGCGACTCATTTACATTTAGCCCAGAAGTACGATTTCACCTACAACTACTCACCCGTATATAATCATGCTTCCACAGGATTGGTACAACTAACCAACAAAATTATAGAGAATCGTCTAAATTTTTCGTACAAGAACACCATACGGATTGGGAAAGATGTTATCGTACGTTATTATTGGCATCAACACTTACGTACAAGGACCAAAAACTCAGCAAGCTTTTTTATTATTTGAATATGAACCTAGCATCCCGATAGAATATACGTTCGAATCAAAACATATACAAATTGACAGAGATAAATTAGAATCATCAGGAAGAAAGTACAAAATAATCTAGAACAAGCAAAACCTAGACAAAATAAATTCTATGACAAATGCCATAGACATACATCTTATAATCCAGGGGACGTTGTTTTAGCTTAATACCCTACAAGAAAGACTAGTTTAACGGAATATTTTAGCGTTCACTACGAAGGATCGGCGCGAATTGTGGAGAAGCATAATTCAAATTTATATCGAGTCGAATTCCCATCTAAATTCAAGCACAGAATTGAAAAAAATGCGGTGAACTGTTTGACGCCATTCTACGCGGACCAAGCAAAGCAATTATAAAATTAAGAAGAGATATACAATTTGAAGAAGAAGTATACAACAAAATTCCTAGTACTTACCGTGAACAGAAGAATGACCAACATCAGAAGAAACAAAAAAAAACGGAAAAACGGAAAAAGATGCACTGACATAAAATTGCACTTCTTTATTTCAACCATAAATTCTATCGTATTTTGTCATTGAACTTCGCTACATTAGTATTTCCGTTCTTCTCGCAAAATGCACGATCAACATTTTCTTTCTTTTTTTAATCTCAAAAGTCATTAATCCTTGCAAGGTCGAAATACAATGCTTTATTGCTTCCAACATCACTACTTCAATACGAAGTACATGAATGCTTATTACGTCATTTTCTCTCCTTATACAGGATGTTCATAAAATCTGACTCTAGGCAATATTATACAGAGTGACCACAAATTCACATTATCTGTTTTTTTCTGTTTCTGAAAGAAGAAAAGTTTCCATCATCCAAAACTGATTATTCTCCTTTCATTAGTTCTAATAATAATTAATTTGTACCTCACCTTTCACAAGCTCCGTTAAAAAACAAAACTTAACCGATTGGCTAAATAATTCGTCACCGTTAGGATGACTCAATACACTGAAGCCTATTACTAATACTACGAATACCGATATAGACTACAAATACCGGATGTGACATCAACATAGAGACCAACCCTTAATAAACTGGTATATATTTATTCATCACAGTGATGACACTTCTGCCCACTTCGAGGGAAATGATAGTGTCTGCTTTGATCCTGCCTAGATGGGACGGAACTAGTGTTATTACCATTACATGTGTATATCGCAGCAAGTTTTCTCATAGTGATTTTTCAAGTGTATTATAGCTTTTTGTAGTGAATATATAGTGTCTCCAAATGTATCAGTTGGGGCGACAACTAACACTAATAAAAACTGTGTATTTTTTTCGCAAAAATAATCCTCCACATTATTTTTTCCAGTCTGGGGGTGTAAGGATCCTCACATCACGAAAAAAGTACATGTCAATAAAACACGTGCTATTGATTGTAAACAGCGTAACAGATAAGGAGCCGACACGGGAGACACCGAGAAACACCGAGAGAAGACGGACCTCGCGGAAGGACCAGAAGAGGATAGATAAAAGGTCGACCACCGAGGTATCCGGCATCAGTCGACCAACTGATCAACTAACCAAAACCTGCCCTGACGTCGCATTGGACTAAGGGTACACTTATCCTTACCCGAGGTCTCATTGGACTAGGTATCCTTACTAGAACCAATCCTCGCGAAGCTGCCTTGGACTGAGGGGGCTATTCTTCAAGACTCACCAGAACCAGGAGGTGCCTTGAAGATTGCCTTGAGAGAAGGGGCACCGTGCAAGACACCTATTTCCTCTCATCTAGTCAATAACAAGATAGACACTGATTTATTCCTTGTAATGAAAGATATCTGTATTTAACAAATTTTATAATAAATTGGTGAAGGAAAAAACTAGCCCGGACCGTTATTTAGCTTCTACTTATAAGACATTGCAATATTGTCAACGCATACAGGAAATTTCTGTAGATAGAATTAAACCGCGAAGATAAAGACTATACTGAACAAGAGGATAATTAGCTAATTTTTCTAGACGAGCGAAGAATTTAAACTGAAAAAGTAAAATTACTAACAACTAGGAACATGAAACACGGAAACAAGCATTCAGACAGATAAAAGCACTTTTCGTTGCGATGCAAACGCTTCCTATTCTATATTTTCCAAAAAGCTGATTCATTAATTTTCGCTGAATGAAAAAAAATGCTGAGATTTGTATTTTTGCGTTTAAAAGGTAAACGATCTGTACAAGGACGACTAACCTATAATTCTCCATTTCCTCGATTATTTTTTTCAATATTTTTTCTCTACTATGAACCATATATTGTCACCGAAATTAGGCAAATATGTTATACAGGATCTCCACGAAATCAAGTCCATAAATATAATTTTTGTTGAGCTTCAAAATTGGAAAAACTATTAGATATAGATACATAGGAAACAACTAACGAAATATCATATACTTACTAAACATGCACAGTACTTACCTAATATACGCTGAATTTACGTTTCCATTTTTTTCCTTCAACCAATTTTCATACCTGATCTTTACTTTTCCATTCCTCTCTAGAATTTCTTCGAAAGCGTCTGCAACCCCACGGATTTCCTACCACAGCGTCTTCTCATTCACACGATTAAGATATTTATAATCTTTAACCACTTTCCGCCTATCCCGTCCTATTATACCCTTTTCTTTTAAGAATAAATTGTTTGCCTGTAACACGTTACCATCTATGTTCATTCTGTTCAATTGAATGACGATTATTACTTAACTGCTGTTCAATATCATTTTTGCTTTTCAACATATAGTTTCTTTCTTTGTTGGAAGTACGCATATTCAGTAGCAGTATGCTGATCGCCTTAGCTTGTCTCTTCCTAGTTCTGCATATAGCCGGCATAAAAGGGAATAACCTCATATTTGAACAATATGGATTACCGATAGCCAAGTTCAAGCGTGTAATCAATTATGAGAATATGGAATTCTTGCCCTACAGACTCCATTATGATTTCTCAGCTTTGCATCTCCGAAATGATTCTTGTGTTGTTTGCGAACAATTGGTGACACTTTTACGCGATAAAAAACACCAGTTTCTTAATAAAAATCGAGGACATAGTACCTTGCGATTTCAAACCAGGGTGTTCCAAAAGATCAAGGCGCATGATTTTCAACCTCTTACTGGGACTTGCAAATTTCGAACTTAGTAAATAGATTTTATATGAAGTGCATAAATTAAAATCAACTATTAGTCAGATGCAGGCTGAGAATGCTTATCTGAATTCTCAAATACAAGGAATTTAAAAAAGTTATCTTGAACTCACACATTTAGTAATGAATTTCTCAGTGGCAGTCAAAATATGCATAACTCATCATAACATTTTACAATTGATATGTACAACCGCCACAAATGAACGCTTTTTAATAGCTCTCCTAAATTCCCAAATTTTGAACAACACTTTGACGCTATGATACAGAGTATCCTTCAGAAGAAGGTTAATGACGCCTTAATAAAATCTGTTTTAGCTAAAGAAGTGATTAAGGAAAATATAAACAAAGAGACACACTCGTGGCAAGGGATCTTGGATTATTTTATCAATTTTCAAAAACATTTTAATTTCGATCAACCCAGAATCTGCCAATTTAGATATTATATTTCAAATCCCGGTTGTACACAGCAATGATTATCACATTTTATACAAAATTTTTAATCATGGATTTATTACTAACACAGCTCAAACACAAACTATTGGATATGCAATTGTGACGAACCAAGGACTTTACGAATTGGACTTATAACTTTACCAATCTCAAAATATGTTTTTTATATGTCAGTTCCAAGCACAACCACGATTTCAAGAAACAGATTGTTTATATAATTTAGTTTTTCGAAATTCAACTAATGGTTGACATTTTAAGCCTTTTTTGCCACTTCTATTTATATACACCTATGGGACTCCATCACACGACTCGTAAACCGGTCAAAATTACATTTCAAAGGAACCATATGTTAGCTGCTGACGCAGTTAATCGTTCGCCAACGTACTTTTTAGATATGAACAATTTTATATAAACAATTTTTTAGATATGAACATAATAACGGATATTTTGAATCTTCCTACTAGAATCTCGGCGAACTTTACAGTGGTGTATAGAAATTTAAAGAACAATCCAAATTTGGATTTTGCTTAAAATTTTAAGAATTTGAAGCGTACCATTACTTCTATGAATGCTTTCTTCAGCATGAAGATAGTTCTTTATTGGATATAATGCCGAAACTTCTTTTGCGGTGTTTGAACCAGGGACCCCTTACAGCAGAGGTGAACGCTCTACCATTGATCCACAACCTCCCTTACTGGTGCGAATGAAGTAGAGGTATTTGGTTTGAGGTAATGTGATTGATTGACGTTGGGGTGACCCTATTTCACTTTGGGACCCCCCCACATGGACCATAGCGAATGAGTTAGAGATGTTTTGGCCCGGGATTGCATTACCTATTGAAATTTTTGCTATGTTTACTCAGGGGCAGGGATCACTCAGGACACATAAGATCGCCTTGATTTACATCAGGAGTTGGGTGGTGGGTGGGGGAGAGGAGGGAAGTATCGGACCTCGTTTCCTTTGATGATTATCGATTTTGGAGCCTTATTACGTTATATGGAGGTGTATTTAAAATTATTTCCTTAAATTTGATAAGTACTTTGTGATCCACTTTGTTCCGTTTCAGGGGTGAACATGGATACCTTGCAATCGTCCCGAGTTCGATTCTTGGTGCTAGTTTAGGAAATGTTGAATTTAACGTCCCCAGCGAAAACGATGGTGATGAGAAATGATAGGACGAAACAGGGGAAAACATGTTCCCTTTTAGAGGTACAAAATTGCCAAAATATAAACGTAAGCAATACGTTGTACAACGTGTTTGTTCTTTTGGCCCAATTCTCTTGGATGAAGCCCTATTGCCGTATATAGTTATATGGTCGTATACACGGGTTCATTACCTTTCATTACCTTTAAAAATTTGGGTGGAGTACTTTGGCCCACCCCCTTAAATTTTGGAAATCGCCCATTTTAAACATTTGGTATAATAGTATAAGACCCTCTAAGAGGTGTAAGGGAGGAACGATTCCGGACCTGGTTAATAACATTAATTTATATCGTTGTTTGTTCGCAGATTAAGTAAAAATGATGCAAAGTTAAAAAAAAAACTTCTTCGTGCATTGGCTTATAATCATATGTTTAGAAGCAAACGTTAACTATATTGTGATACATGCGCTTACGTATCCGTTGTCAGTATCATTGCATATTGAACATATACAGTATTTAATTGTCAATGGTTTACTTTGAGAGGATATATTTATTTTGATATGAATAAAAGGGATGGGATGATGTGATTTTGGACCTAATTAGTACCTTTTAGTTTCCGTTCGTGGATTAAATAAAAAGATGACTCTTTGCTTAAATCTGATTAGTTCATTGTTCTAGTGATTTTTTTAAAAGGGTAGCATTTGCTGATCAGTAAGCACTTCATTGATGGAACCGATGTTGCCAGATTTTAAAAATCTAAATTGCTCCGATTCTTTTTGAAACGGTTCCACTGAGTTTAAGAATTTTCAAAACTAAAAATTTTTCGAATAAAAATTAAACTTTTCTAAACGAAAATTTTTTTGAACTAAAATTTTCAAACAAGATTTGAAACGAAAAAAAATTTTTCAAACTAAATATTACAAAAAACAATTCAAACAAAAGTTTTAAACTTTCAAACTAGAAAGAAAATTTAACAAAAAATTATCAAATTTTGGAAAGTTAAACTAAACTTTTCAAATTAAACTTATAAACTTAAAAATGTTCAAACTCAAAATTTCAAAAACAATTTTTTGAAAATAAACTTTTCACTTTGAAAAAAAATCTTATAAAGTAGATTATATTCTCATAGAACATAATAAAAATAATTTTATTTTTTGATTTCGAATGTTATGTTAAAAGTAAATAAATAAAAATTTTAAGTAGGATACTTACTTATTTTCTAATTTCGTTTTCAAACTTTTTAAACATATAGCATTTTCGATTACAAAACGCACAATGTTTCGTTGGATACAGACAATGAAATGTTTTATAATGATCACTCGTGTAATAGTAATAACTGTTATTTCCGATTAAAATTCTTTCAGGACCTCGTTTTTTTAATATCCTACCGAAACTGTAATATACAATTGTTTTTCCGTGTTCACACTTTGGTGTCAATTGTTCGATGTTGAAAAAACGATGCTTCTTAAATTTTTTCACCTTTACGTATTCACTTGCTTTTACGATTAAAAAACATGTATCATACACAAGGCACGACATATTGTGAATAAAATTACACTAAAAATAAGTTAAATTAAAATTAATTTTACCTAATATCCGGTGTCGTATGTTAAATTTAGATGAAACAACAAATAGCTGATTATTCGACTGTCATGCTAAATTCAGGCATTCTTGAAATTTTATCATTAAAGGTGAGAAAATAAGATGACATGTTCACTGCTTATGATTAATTTGCTTTCTATAATCATATAATTGGGTCCTGTATTTCCTTTGTATTAATTTAATAAACTGTGTATTGAGCAGATCTAAATGGTGATTAACGTTGAAATTTTATATAAAACATCCTTTTGAAGTTTCAAGCTATGCGTTGAATAATTATTATCGTATAAGCTTCTTATATGTTAATGCTGATTTATACTTTTACGAAATTAAAGTTTCGTTTAACAGTAACACTCAAATATTAGATTAAGAAATATTTGCCAGTATTTCATTTTAATGCATACATTTCGTACAAATTTGCATATTTTAGTAAATAGCTCATAATTAAAGAATTCATTATCTGTCCTAACAAAATATGTGCTTACAACTAATTTATGTGTAAATCAACATTATTGTAATTATGACAAATTAAAATATTAACAACCTAGTCACGTCGTGCCTTAATTGCATGGGGATGACTTAATTAAGACGATCGGAGATTGCCAATACTCATTGTCTGAAATGAGTAGGTCGATGTGAATTCAGAGGAAAAGATTACACAATTGAGCTTCATTTAAGAAATATATTATTTCCAATAATATCAAAGTGTTAGTGTGTATGTTCATATATGAATGAAGTATAACTAGTCAGATCACATATCGCCAACATCTAGAAATTCTGTCACAATCAATACGCACATAGCTGAGATACACATACCTGTGATTATGATGAGTGTCTGGACTGGATAATTATACTTCACGATACTGGATCTCTCAGTTTGGATAGTCGGTAGGTTGTAGTAACCGACTAGATGCCAACCATACTCCAAGTCTATGGTTGTTGTTGTTGAAGGATAGATTTCCCTTGATCTATTCGAACTGGAATGGATTGCAGCTCACTGCTTAGCGGTCAACGGCTCTCAAAGTGGTTCTCCTTCTTCTGCTCCACTTCTCATCACCGTATCTCTACTTCTGATCCCAATCCTCTCCAACGAGAGGTTTTTGTACTTGATACATTGGAATTCACTTCGTTGATCTTTTCTGTTTATCTCAGCTATTGGTGAAACATTGGTTTCAACCCGTATTATATCGTGACCAAATTCCCAGACCAACAATCTCTGCAAATCTGACAGTTATGCCACAGTCAAAGTGTGTCAATGTTACATACCTCATTTCACATTGATGACTTTACATATTTCGTACACAATGTTACAAAACACAACAAACAAATAAACTGATGACTTAGCGTCTAGCCATTAGTTCAGTAATTACATTCAACACATTTACTAACCATTGACGTAAATAAACAAATAAACAAATATACGTGTGTGTACGACATGACAACATTTCATTATTACTACAATTCAATCGTTTTAATTTGACTTTAAATAAATATTAATTTCCATCACCAAAAAATAATATAACAAAATCGTATATCGCTATATGCCCCTCCTTCAAAACGAGGGAACTATGTTCTCGCCTAAATTTCTAGATAGAAATTGGTAAGATATTTAATATAAAAATACAAACATTAAAATAATTGTACATATTTTTCCTTCACCTGTATACATGACTCGCGTGTTAGCTGCCCAAGAGGTAACACGTCTTTCGCTGGTCGTCCGTCCAGTGTCGTATCGCGCGAGAGGCATTGAATGCGCCCAGTGTACTTTGTGTTTGCTTGGAATTTACGCTGACTTGATTCTAATATATTTCAGTTTAGTGGTAACTAGTGAGTTTATTTAGAATTATAAAATGTCTATCAAACGTGTCAATACATTAAAATTAGGATTTCGTGCGATTCCTAACCGTCCGTCCACAATAAAAATCCATGAGTTTATTCAAAATACGTTTAAATTAAAGGAAGAACAAATACTAAGTATTGAGTTGGATATTTATCGTAAATGCGTGTATATTAAGTTATTGTCTGACTTGTTGTGTGACAAATTGTTAAGAGATCATGGTGATAGTGTTAAATTTCAAGATGATAGTGGAACATACCCAGTAACTTTAGAATTAGCTGATCGACCTTTAACCTATGTGCGAATACATGCCATTCCGACGGAATATAGTGTTAATAATGTCACGCGTGCCTTGTCTATCTATGGAGAGTGTAAAAGTATAAAAGACGAAATTTATGACGATACTCATATTTATAAAGTTAGATCTGGACGAAAGATCGTGACTATGTATTTGTTTAAACCTATACCGTCCTTCCTGGATATTCGTAACCAGAAGTTCCTAGTAACTTATTTCGGTCAGGACCGTACTTGTTATTACTGCCAATCTAGAGATTATTTACAAGATCAATGTTTTCAGCGTCAAAAACGGGCCTTTGTTTCAACAACAACCATAGAACATACTGAAAGTGATAAGGAACGCTCTCGGGGTTCGCCAACCCCAGAAATTAATGTGGTTAAACCTGCTAATTTACCTACTTTAACGTCAGATGTTGACTTTCCAAAGTTAATGACTGAGCTTACTACCCCTGTGATACAGGGCCGTTCTCTAAACACTACTCCGATAGTGCCAAAAGACAGTGTTCCTAGCCGACCATGTTCCGGAGAAATTAAGGAAAACGTCTCTCCCAAGGATATTAGTGATAGTCAGGACAGGACCTCATCTGCAGCCCCTCCAGCTTTACATGGTACTTCTTCACTGGCTGAGTCAGATTTTCCACGGGAACATCAAGTTGTCATTGAACAAGATACAAAGAAGCTTTTGATAGACAGTGATTCCTCCTCCACTAGCGTTGTTGATGGTGATCAGAAGCTAGAGTGCATCTATAGTGTATCGGAAGTTTCCTCTCTAAGTCCCATTTTTCCAGTTCAGTCCAAGGAAAAAGATCATCCTTTCTCCCCTGTGAGTTGTCCTAGTGGGAAAAAAGGATCTGATGCCCGGAATTCCCAGGAAGCCTCCCAAGACAAGAAACGGAAGAAAGCAGGAACGGCTATAGCTCAAGTAAAGCAACCTAAGAAGACGGATCAGAGACCCTTAGAAGTATCACCTAGGATCACCAGGTCGTCTGTAGCTAAATTAGTGAGTACGGAATATCTACCTGATACCGCAGTTCCTTCTTCAGGTGAGTCAGAAACAGTTTCTACTCCTACCTAAACATTCAGAAACACAGTGCTTGCAGCCAAATAGTGGTGTGGTATTATGAAGTGTGTTGCTACCATTAGACAACTTCCTATAACAATATTTATGTGTACTATCTTAAAACTAGCAACTATAAATATCAACGGAATACAATCGCCAGTCAAACTTGAAGCTCTCAATGACTTTCTACTTAAATCTGAAATAGATGTAGCTTTTCTCCAAGAAGTTGGTCCAAAGATTGTAAACGTACATCCATCATATAATGTATATAATAATTGTACATATAATAGCCTTGGTACTGCAATTTTGGTTAAAGAAGGCATCCCGCTTACAAATGTAGAATTACATCCTAATGGTCGAATTATCAAAGGTCAGGTTAATGATATAACTCTAATCAATGTTTATGCGCCCAGTGGAAGCCATAATAGAAAAGAACGGAATAATTTTTATGCAAATGAGGTAGCGCCGTTTTTTAGTGGCCCAAATCATGTTATCTTTGGCGGAGATCATAATTCAAGTATAACTCACACAACAGAACCAACTAACAATTATTGCCCTACCTTAAATGAATTGGTAAAGAATTTGTCTTTGGTAGATGTGTGGGACTTCAAACATCCAGATTTAAGGGGGGACACATTTATTACAAAAACTTCGAGCTCAAGGATAGATAGGATTTATGTAAATAATAACTTCAAATCACAGGTTGTTTCTGTATACCGATATCCCACGTGTTTCACTGATCATCTCTGTTTAATAATGGAAATTAAAATTAATGACCAGAAGATTGCTCGGGGACGGGGATATTATCACATGAATGAAAGTCTGCTCAATGATGAGTCATTTTGTCAGCTCTTTTCTAAAAAGTGGGCTTATTGGCTTAAACAAAAGAAGTAGTTTAAAACATATATTGAGTGGTGGAATCAATACTGTAAGGACAAAATCCGAAGCTTTTGTAGGTGGTATTCCTCTGAAATTTATGCTGATAAGCGAAAACTTTATAATTTCTATTATAGATGTCTATTAGAGCCACAAACTGAAGCGATGACAAATCGCTCGGCCCTTATCTCTGTCCGTAAATACAAAGCCAAATTATTACAATTCCATAAACAGAAAATGGAAGAGATTAGGTTACGTAGAAAAGTTCCAGGGTTTCCGGAAGAAGAACAATGCTCTCTTACACATGTGTTAACAGAAGCCAAACGTGGATGGAGGAAACTTATCACGTCACTCACAGATGCTCAAGGCTCTATTCAAACTACTCAGGACAATATTCGTAACACCCTGTATGATTATTACTACCAGTTATTTGGGGTCGCTGCTGCTACCGGCTGCGATAATAAATTATTTGACAGTGTGCCTGCAGTGCTAAATGATGAAGACAATCAAATTTTATGTGCTCCGTTTACTAAAAATGAAGTACAAAGAGCTGTAAATGCTGCAAAAAAGGAAAATCTCCTGGCCCCGACTCTATCTCTGGCCGTTTATATGTTAAATTTTGGGATATAATGGGCGATACACTAACATTGATTGTAAATGAATGGTTCTTTGCTTCAGAGACTATCAAGCGCCCTAATACAGCCGTCACGGTCTTTATCCCTAAAACTGTTCAACCATCTAATGTTAGCCATTATAGACCTATATTCCTTCTTAATACAGATATCAAAATTTTTAGTAGATGTATTAAAAACAGACTACAGGACTACATGGATAAGTTATTACAAAATTTGCAATATGTGGCTGTTAAATAGAAAACCATCTATCACCTTTTATTAACTATTCGAGATAGTATTACTATTTGTAATGATTGCGCTCTTAAAGCGCCTCTGATAAATTTAGACTTTAAAAATGCCTTTGATAATATTGAACACTCGTACTTATGGTCTGTTTTCAGAAAATTCGGTTTTAATGAAGAATTTGTTACATGGATGAAATATTTTTATAAAGACGCTCATACGAAGTTAAATGTTAACGGTCACCTATCCAACAACATTCCCATCAAACGTTCAATAAGACAAGGTGATCCCCTTTCAATGTTGAGTTTTGCTATTAGCCTTGCTCCCCTGTTATATGCTATGAATGACCGCCTAACTGGTCTAAATATTATTACCCCTGCTATAAAGGTGGCTAGTTATGCAGATGATGTAACAGTTATTGTCTCTTCTAAACTAGATTATTCTCTCATGATGGAATGTGTTCGTGAATATGAGGTAGCATCTGGGGCTAGATTAAATGTTTGTAAATCACATATGTTAAACATAAACAATAGTATTGATTTTAATGATATAGATACCGTCCCTCAGGCCGACAGTATCAAAATTTTAGGAATTACCTTTTATTCAAACATAATGCACACTATTGATCATAACTATACGAATATTGTAAACACACTGCGTCATTCAGGTTATGTAAATCAATCCAGAAATCTATGTTTATATTCCAGAGCTAAATTTATAAATGTTTATCTCTTAAGCAAAATCTGGTATTTGGCAAATGTCTTACCTATGCCTCAACTTATAGGAAAACAAATTCAAAGTTTATGTGGTTGGTTTCTATGGAAACATCAGGTCTTTCGTGTTAAATATGATGTAATGTGTTGTTTACATTCACAAGGTGGCATCGGTCTGGTCAATGTGCAAGAAAAAGTTGCAAGTTTGTATGTTACTCGCTCAATGACCTTGTACACAGACGAAGCTAATAGTGTAACACAACAACTGCTCACTTACGTATTAGAACGAACAGACAGGAGTCTACCCCTGTATATGGCTGACCTCTCTCAAAGCTGTAAGTACTTGGAAACTGTTTTGTGTGATTATATATATCTGTCTCAGCTTTTTGATTTTAAAACTTTAAGTAGTAAAAAGCTGTATGTTTTTAAAATGACTAGATTATATGTCCCACCTAAAATTGTGTTAGATGAGTGCTTATGTAATTGGTCCAATATTTGGGCCAATATTAATGACTCGACCTTGAGTGTTGCCAGCAAATCTATCTCGTTTATGATTGTTCATAATGTTATTGATACTAAAGAAAAGAGAAACAAATATGGTTTTAGTCCTGATGCTCTTTGCAATAGATGTAACAATATAGATACGTTGATTCATAGAATCACGACATGTCTGGAATCCACAAAAATCTGGTCTCAGTTACGTCACTTTTTAGCCATTCTTACTCGTAGTTCGGAACGCAATATAAATATTAGCATAGTTTTAAGACCTGATTATCGTTTTTATCCCGTTAGTAAACAACATAGTGTCAATTGGTATATAGGAACGACCGTCAAATATATTTTTAATTCCCACTTAGAAGCAGGGGGAGCCTTCTATGTACGGTATTTACAAAAAGAATACTCCAAATTAGCAAAGGATGTACGTAATAAACTATTTGCAAATTTTATAGCCAACTCATTGTTCTCGTAACTTCCTTTTTTTTGTTACAAAAGCATAACCACTTCAATGTAATTGATTCTTGAGTTACAATAAATTATCTTAAAAAAAAGTGGTAGAGCGTTCACCTCTGGTGCTTGGGGTCCCGGGTTCGATCCCAGCCCACGCCAAGTGAACTTTGTGGTGGACAAACACCGTGCTCGTGGGTTTTGTCGGGGTTCTCCCGTTTCCTCCCACTTTCTTCATTCCACCATTTCACTCATCTCTCATCATCACCGTCTCCTTTAGCCTAACCGGCATAACCGTGGACGTAAAACTCACAGATTTCATTTTTTTAATCTCTCCAGTGCATTTCCATTCATAATACTTGCTATTGGTACTCTAATCCTTTTATTATTGGTTGGCTTCGGAATATTTCTATATTTTGTCTACAAACGCGTTATTCGTAGCAATACCTCACAAAGTTTCCACTTTGTATAGGATCTCCGATAGTAGTACTGGCCCCACTTGACCGCACTCTTGATTATTCAATTTGGGGCCACTAAGGACCATAGTGAATGAATCAGGGATGCTTTGGCCCGGGATTGCGTCACCTATTGAAATTTTGCTTATGCTTATTCAGGGGCCATGCACGTTGGTGCAAATGAATAAGAGGTACCTTGGCCAGGCTATGACGTCATTGGATTGGGAGTATTGGATCAGAGGTCATGATGATTCTTTAAAATTGCTAAAAATATGGTTTTGATGATTCATTACGTTTTGAAATAGTACAGGTTTACGAATGCTTTTTATTTTTCGTTCCCTTTTATAGCATAAAATTTGGAGATTTTTATATCTTTCATGAGATGGACTAACACGGGTGCAAATGTATTCTTTAGTTTTACGTCCCACGCTTATGCCGGTTAGGCTAAAGGAGACGGTGACAATGAGAAAGGAATTAAAGTGTAGGAAAATGTAGCATAATGTTGCCCACCACAAAACTATTTTCGTGGTGTTTGAACCAGGGACCACATACAGCAGAGGTGAAAGCTCTACCACTGAGCCACCGCACCTCTACTGGTATGAATGAATTAGAGGTAGTTGGTTCGAGCTAATATGTTCGTTTGACGTCACTGAACTGGGATTTTTTTAGCTTGGAACTTATGATGGCTTGTTTCGTTCACTTTTATGGGTATAAAGTTATCAAAGCAAGGTTTGATCTCTTTCTTAATGATCTATTACATTATGAATTAGTAGACCCCAGTAATAGTATAAATTGGTATTAGTATGATTATGAAACTCGAAAACTTTGGAGTTCCTCCGTGGCTAACCGGTTAGCGTATGCGTCTTTAACGTGGGAGACCAGGGTTCGATTCCCGGAAGAAGCTCATGCGGTTCGGATTGTTATCCCTTTGATGAGATGGACTAACACTGGTGCAAATGAAATCTTTAGTTTTACGTCCCACAATTATGCCGGTTAGGCTAAAGGAGAATGTGACGATGAGAAAGGAATGAAAGTGTGGGAGGAAACTGGAGCAAAATGTTACCCACCACAAAACTACTTTTGTGGTGTTTGAACCAGGGACATCTTACAGCAGAGGTGAACGCTCTACCATTGATCCACAACCTCCCTTACTGGTGCGAATGAAGTAGAGGTATTTGGTTTGAGGTAATGTGATTGATTGACGTTGGGGTGACCCTATTTCACTTTGGGAACCCCCCACATGGACCATAGCGAATGAGTTAGAGATGTTTTGGCCCGGGATTGCATTACCTATTGAAATTTTTGCTTATGTTTACTCAGGGGCAGGGATCACTCAGGACACATAAGATCGCCTTGATTTACATCAGGAGTTGGGTGGTGGGTGGGGGAGGGGAGGGAAGTATCGGACCTCGTTTCCTTTGATGATTATCGATTTTGGAGCCTTATTACGTTATATGGAGGTGTATTTAAAATTATTTCCTTAAATTTGATAAGTACTTTGTGATCCACTTTGTTCCGTTTCAGGGGTGAACATGGATACCTTGCAATCGTCCCGAGTTCGATTCTTGGTGCTAGTTTAGGAAATGTTGAATTTAACGTCCCCAGCGAAAACGATGGTGATGAGAAATGATAGGACGAAACAGGGGAAAACATGTTCCCTTTTAGAGGTACAAAATTGCCAAAATATAAACGTAAGCAATACGTTGTACAACGTGTTTGTTCTTTTGGCCCAATTCTCTTGGATGAAGCCCTATTGCCGTATATAGTTATATGGTCGTATACACGGATTCATTACCTTTCATTACCTTTAAAAATTTGGGTGGAGTACTTTGGCCCACCCCCTTATATTTTGGAAATCGCCCATTTTAAACATTTGGTATAATAGTATAAAACCCTCTAAGAGGTGTAAGGGAGGAACGATTCCGGACCTGGTTAATAACATTAATTTATATCGTTGTTTGTTCGCAGATTAAGTAAAAATGATGCAAAGTTAAAAAAAAACTTCTTCGGTCATTGGCTTATAATCATATGTTTAGAAGCAAACGTTAACTATATTGTGATACATGCGCTTACGTATCCGTTTTCAGTATCATTGCATATTGAACATATACAGTATTTAATTGTCAATGGTTTACTTTGAGAGGATATATTTATTTTGATATGAATAAAAGGGATGGGATGATGTGATTTTGGACCTAATTAGTACCTTTTAGTTTCCGTTCGTGGATTAAATAAAAAGATGACTCTTTGCTTAAATCTGATTAGTTCATTGTTCTAGTGATTTTTTTAAAAGGGTAGCATTTGCTGATCAGTAAGCGCTTCATTGATGGAACCGATGTTGCCAGATTTTAAAAATCTAAATTGCTCCGATTCTTTCTGAAACGGTTCCACTGAGTTTAAGAATTTTCAAAACTAAAAATTTTTCGAATAAAAATTAAACTTTTCTAAACGAAAATTTTTTGAACTAAAATTTTCAAACAAGATTTGAAACGAAAAAAATTTTTCAAACTAAATATTACAAAAAACAATTCAAACAAAAGTTTTAAACTTTCAAACTAGAAAGAAAATTTAACAAAAAAATTATCAAATTTTGGAAAGTTAAACTAAACTTTTCAAATTAAACTTATAAACTTAAAAATGTTCAAACTCAAGATTTCAAAAACAATTTTTTGAAAATAAACTTTTCAATTTGAAAAAAAAATCTTATAAAGTAGATTATATTCTCATAGAACATAATAAAAATAATTTTATTTTTTGATTTCGAATGTTATGTTAAAAGTAAATAAATAAAAATTTTAAGTAGGATACTTACTTATTTTCTAATTTCGTTTTCAAACTTTTTAAACATATAGCATTTTCGATTACAAAACGCACAATGTTTCGTTGGATACAGACAATGAAATGTTTTATAATGATCACTTGTGTAATAGTAATAACTGTTATTTCCGATTAAAATTCTTTCAGGACCTCATTTTTTTAATATCCTACCGAAGCTGTAATATGCAATTGTCTTTCCGTGTTCACACTTTGGTGTCAATTGTTCGATGTTGAAAAAACGATGCTTCTTAAGTTTTTTCACCTTTACGTATTCACTTGCTTTTACGATTAAAAAACATGTATCATACACAAGGCACGACATATTGTGAATAAAATTACACTAAAAATAAGTTAAATTAAAATTAATTTTATCTAATATCCGGTGTCGTATGTTAAATTTAGATGAAACAACAAATAGCTGATTATTCGACTATCAAGCTAAATTCAAGCATTCTTGAAATTTTATCATTAAAGGTGAGAAAATAAGATGACATATTCACTGCTTATGATTAATTTGCTTTCTATAATCATATAATTGGGTCCTGTATTTCCTTTGTATTAATTTAATAAACTGTGTATTGAGCAGATCTAAATGGTGATTAACGTTGAAATTTTATATAAAATATCCTTTTGAAGTTTCAAGCTATGTGTTGAATAATTATTATCGTATAAGCTTCTTATATGTTAATGCTGATTTATACTTTTACGAAATTAAAGTTTCGTTTAACAGTAACACTCAAATATTAGATTAAGAAATATTTGCCAGTATTTCATTTTAATGCATACATTTCGTACAAATTTGCATATTTTAGTAAATAGCTCATAATTAAAGAATTCATTATCTGTCCTAACAAAATATGTGCTTACAACTAATTTATGTGTAAATCAACATTATTGTAATTATGACAAATTAAAATATTAACAACCTAGTCACGTCGTGCCTTAATTGCATGGGGATGACTTAATTAAGACGATCGGAGATTGCCAATACTCATTGTCTGAAATGAGTAGGTCGAAGTGAATTCAGAGGAAAAGATTACACAATTGAGCTTCATTTAAGAAATATATTATTTCCAATAATATCAAAGTGTTAGTGTGTATGTTCATATATGAATGAAGTATAACTAGTCAGATCACATATCGCCAACATCTAGAAATTCTGTCACAATCAATACGCGCATAGCTGAGATACACATACCTGTGATTATGATGAGTGTCTGGACTGGATAATTATACTTCACGATACTGGATCTCTCAGTTTGGATAGTCGGTAGGTTGTAGTAACCGACTAGATGCCAACCATACTCCAAGTCTATGGTTGTTGTTGTTGAAGGATAGATTTCCCTTGATCTATTCGAATTGGAATGGATTGCAGCTCACTGCTTAGCGGTCAACGGCTCTCAAAGTGGTTCTCCTTCTTCTGCTCCACTTCTCATCATCGTATCTCTACTTCTGATCCCAATCCTCTCCAACGAGAGGTTTTTGTACTTGATACACTGTAATTCACTTCGTTGATCTTTTCTGTTTATCTCAGCTATTGGTGAAACATTGGTTTCAACGCGTATTATATCGTGACCAAATTCTCAGACCAACAATCTCTGCAAATCTGACAGTTATGCCACAGTCAAAGTGTGTCAATGTTACATACCTCATTTCACATTGATGACTTTACATATTTCGTACACAATGTTACAAATCACAACAAACAAATAAACTGATGACTTAGCGTCTAGCCATTAGTTCAGTAATTACATTCAACACATTTACTAACCATTGACGTAAATAAACAAATAAACAAATATACGTGTGTGTACGACATGACAACATTTCATTATTACTACAATTCAATCGTTTTAATTTGACTTTAAATAAATATTAATTTCCATCACCAAAAAATAATACAACAAAATCGTATATCGCTACATGCCCCTCCTTCAAAACGAGGGAACTATGTTCTCGCCTAAATTTCTAGATAGAAATTGGTAAGGTATTTAATATAAAAATACAAACATTAAAATAATTGTACATATTTTTCCTTCACCTGTATATATACATATCTATCAATATATTCCTATAATCATTTATTATTAATACAAACTCTGTGATATATAACTTTATTTACATTAATTTCTCTTTATTTCATTTTAATAAAAATTTGTGACAAGAATCTCTGTTGAAGTGTCGGCTTCTGCCATCTATTATTTTTTATATGTAACTACATGCTACTTCGTGCTCTTTCAAACGCATATACATATACTTTTTATGTCTTTTTTCTGTAACTTTCCACTGCATTTAGTATCAAAGTTCAAAACATTGTTTCTTACTATAACACTTCTATCATGAATATCACTGTCTCACCACTCATTTATTTCACAAAGATATTCACTTTATTAAAACACTATTCACTTCTTAACAATGCACTTATAGACTTAGTATCAACGTCAATTTGCGTTGTTTTATTTTAAAGCATGATTAAAAATTGATAAAAATAAAAATCACTTCACTATTGTTACCATTTTCGTTTCTGTATTTAGCAACTTAGCTTCGAAACCATGCCATAGAATGTTTATTCTACAGTTTTTGTGCAAGCGTGACCAAGACCTTGAAAGTCCTCCACGTAGCGTCCTCAGTTGCGTCTTTCCGATGATTGCACTTGGCCGTGAAATTCGTGTCTGAGACTATTTTCGTCGAAAATTAGGAGATTTTTCACAAAAGTACTACATCACACGGACAAAAGTAAACTTTTTCACCATTCGGATTTCTAGTAAAATGTTCGTCCGTTTTCACGGTTTCGGCATTCTCCAAATTCGTGTTCTCATGTGCAATACTCTTGATTTTGGTAGTGTCTAGTGCTATATGTGTATCTTTAATGCTTGTGTTATGTTGTGGCAAATCTATATGTTCACGAAAGTGATCCTACTTATTCTCAGTGCTATTTTGGTGTTTTTCAGTGTTATTTTTGTGAACAAGTTAATAAATAGGTGTACTTGCATAATATTTTATGTGTGTAGCATCTTCGTAGACATAGTTCTTGTTTTCTACGTTTCTTATCTTTCCTCTCTGATCATTTAATTTTCGTAATCTACATACTAAATATACTATAATTATCAAGGTTCCTACGACAACAATAATAATCCCGTTAATACTATAATTAATACCATAGTCTTCTTTTCCATAGTTCTGCAAAATATAAATGACTAATCGTGAGATTCAATTTTCGCTTATTTTACGCTCTTATATTTCTATATCTGTGTCTATGGTTACTCGTTGTAAAATCTTACATTATATTTCCATAGGCCTACTTTTAATGTACTAAAACTTTTCATTGCTGCTCTCAAATGTACAAATGATGCATATTTCCTAACAATGAATTATGTCCTTGCCCTTATGTAACCTATTCGAGTGCTAAACCTCACTCTTGTTACATATTAATTCTCTTTTCGTCGTTTTTTCCATTTTTTTTAAAGTCGTCGTAGCGATACATTTTCACTCATATTTACGTGCTAAAATATGCTTTATAACTGCATATACAGCTATATTTAGGTACTAATGACTTTATTAATGTTTCTTCTACCTTTCTATAACGTTACAAAGCTTTATTTATTCAGAAATCATACGTATTGCATCAAAATTCGCGTGAAAATAGTGAACTTCTGGTATGTGGGAGTGGCTTGTCGCCATGCAGAAACCATCATGGCTGCTAGACTCCGCCCCTTATATACGGAGCACAGCTGCTCACAGGAAGTGAGAAGCGCATGGGATGCATCTTATCTCATGTACAACTCCGAAGATGGACTAACAACCACCTGTTGATTCTCTCCATAAATATACAGTTCAATAACTGATGAAGTGAATACTTCGCTTATTCTTAATAACTATCGATATGCCAATTGGTTATTATGTAGATTATTAAGTATCAATCATTTTCACTCTTTCTTTCTTTTTTTAAAAAAAACTTGAATTTAGAAAACAAATTTAGTCCAAAATACCTTGTTAACATACCAGTTTCGAGTACTCTAGACATGATGCACTACGTATGTATTCTCCTTTGACTATTTTACGTCTATTAACAATTATTTTTACTATTTTCTTCTCGATGTTTATTTCTTTCAAAAACTTTTCGCATACTTTCTACGACTTATTTATTTCACTAGTAAGCTTACTTTTTCTAGTTTTACGCTTATATTATTTATAATATTCGTTATTTCTCTATTTATCTAGCTTTTATCCTTATTTTTAGTATACATTAATTTCTTATTTTCGATGTTCACGTAGCTTTTAGCTATTGCTCTCACTGGTGTTTTGATGTTACTAAGCTTAGTCATTACTTTATTTGCATGATGTTATTTATCTTTTATCTATGATATCCTATTACTATTTTTATTCTTTCTGCTTTTCTTGCATTACCAAAATACCGAGTGTTGTTGTTCTATTTTCGCGCGTGACTTTTTTCGTTCAAATACCTTCTTCGTTTCACCAGTGGATAGTCTGATCCTAGTTAGTCTAGGAATCTATTACCTAGTCTTATCGACTCATGTCTACCACTTTCACTTGGTAAGTATTTATACTCATTTGTCAATTGTTTAATATTCTAATACAGTGATTCTTTTCCAGGTTTTCCTTCCGACATTGATTTATTTTTTTCATAAATAGTTTTCTTCTCCATACCACTAAATGTACACTTTTTTCAAACCCAAGGCACATACAACATGGTTTTACGTCATTCGCTTTACTTCATTATTAGTTGTTTATTATTATTATTATTATTATTATTATTATTGATTTTGAATTTTATATTGACGAATTGACTTGTAAAGTCTACAGTACAATATTATAAGCAATGTAGTAGTTGATATTAGAGCTATGATGATCCCACCTATTACATACATAATATAATCCGTTTTTAAATGTAACTCAGGAATTGTTGTATCTACTTTTAATTTTAATAGCTTTTCCGTTAATCCATTCAACTCTTGTGTATGCAAAGAAAAATTAACTTGTTTCTCTGTCCAATTACCAATTAATTTAATGTGTTTATTCCGAACTTGCACTATTTGTTTAGTATGTATTACTAATTCTCGTATTATTATATTATCAAATTTATCATAATTTATAAAACATGATTTAGTTTTCGTTTGTTCCAATTTTGTGGAAGTAATTTCTTGATGTACACCCACCTTTGTCATATACGCCTCCTGTTCAACAGAAGAGTACATAACTCGTGCATGTGTATATCTGAACATTACATTCACCAAAAATTTTCAAGAATTTTGTTGGCATCCTTTTAGAGAATTATTTAATACTATATTATTTAAGCATTTAGCGTCGTCGTTCAATGTAATACTTTCACAAAACTTTTAAAATTCACATTTAGTCTTATCCAAAGAATGATATTTATCTTCCTCCAAATATACTGCTTCCGGTAATTCATAAAATATTCTTGTATTATTTATTAAATAGCCCATTGAGATTACATCATGCATGATTGAAATACTACTATCATATATGATCGGAGTCTTTAATAATAAATCTAAGTTATTTTCCTCATAATGATACTTCATTAAGTATACACTAGACATTCGGTAAAACAGCCCAATGTCTGACCTATAAATGGTATTTTTCAAAACATCATGAAGGTTTACTAATCTTTTTACGTCTTCATTAGATAATATGTAGTATGATAATTGATTATTTAGTATACTATTTATGATTTTATTTACGCTTTCTTGAACAAGATGAGCGAATAAATTCGCAAGTATCTTGCGTTGCGATTGGTGTAAATAACAATATAATTCCTGAATTTTACTTTTAAATCCTTGCAACACATGTTGCACTTTTACTACGATGCCATGGACTAGAGAAATTTCATTATTAAATGATGTCTTTAGGCTTTTTATTTCATTAGTTAGCAAGTTTTCGTGTTTAGTTAATTTTTCAATTGAATGAGACAATTGTTGATTATGCAGTAAATTATACGTAGATAAACCAATAGATGACAATCCTAATAAAAATGAAAATATAAATCTTTTACTCCTATAATTATGACTACATCTAGTCTTGCCATTTACATACACAAAATGACAAGGCAATAAATTTACAATATTTCGCCTAAATTCTTTTTCTTTCGTTGCATATTCATTTAGAATGTCATATGCATCGGTACATTCATTATGCACCGGCACAAATTTAAATGTAATTTTACAGTTGTATACACCATGTGTGTTGCATGCATGGCATACGCGTTCTGCACTAAAGCCAAACCAATCTCTGGCAACGTAATCTGCTGATGATTGTCTTCTGCTATGCACACGGTCATCATTAGCATTCCCAAAATTACTTATTCTCTTCTACATATAGAATTTATTCTATTTATTTTAATAAATTTAAAATCTTTTATTTAGGTATTACTTATGTTTATTTATTTTATCATGTTTTATTTACTTTATTTATGTTGTATGCGTACCTGTGATAATTTACTATACAAACAGCATTATGAAATCTCTAATTAAAATACTCTATATTCCTAATAATTCTAATTTCTGTAAACAAATCATGTTTACCAGTTTAGAGTTTTCTGATGAAATCCGACTTTCCTTCGGCTTCGGATGGACTTTGGATGATAAACGGCGGCCCAACTCGCCGTCCACTGCTAAAAATATTTTGTTTACAGACCACCTATTAAAAAAACAAACATAAATTTTTATTTTATTTTCGTTTTAGTCGCAACAATCGTTAACTGTTGTGATACTTGAGTCAGTAAAACCATAAGCTTCACTTTAACTTTTTTTTCTTAGACATCGCTGTCTGAATTCGAATAATACTCTTCTTTGTAAGACTCTCCATCATTTGGTCCAATGAAAGGTTTTGAACGACGAATGTCAACCGTATCAACTTTCTCTTGACCCTTCTTTGTTTCATACTTCACTTAATAAGAATTATTATTCATCCGCTCCAAGATAATAGCACGGGTGTTGAATTTTCCCCCAAAACATGCTGGAATTCCAGCTCTTGGCATTTCTCTTATCCACACCTTTTGTCCAATGTCGAAGTTGGGTTCAGAAAATTTCTTCTCAATCTGCTTCTTCTGTGACCTGAAACGTTTCTGTAAATTTTGATATGCCACCTTCCTTGCTTCCTTGACTGCCTTGATTCGCACATCGTTCTCAACGTACTCACAGGGAA
Organism: Thermobia domestica; assembly: GCF_964235325.1. Classification (NCBI taxonomy): domain Eukaryota; kingdom Metazoa; phylum Arthropoda; class Insecta; order Zygentoma; family Lepismatidae; genus Thermobia; species Thermobia domestica. The sequence continues at coordinate 106,229,623 of NC_137470.1, forward strand.
TGTCCAGATCTTGTTCTAGGAAAGTTCTGGGGTCACGTCCTGTCAGTAGATAGTATGGCGAATGTTTTGTCCCATCATGAACTTGAGTATTCATAGTGAATACTATGCAAGGTAAAATTTCATCCCAATTCGTGAATTCTCTATCGATGTAATGTTTCATCACCTGTTGTATGGATCCTATGGCGCGTTCCGTTGTCCCTATACTATAATGTGCATCAGTATTAGCGAAGTTCAATTTCATACCAAAACATTCTGCCAGTTCCTCCATTACTTGCTGCGGTGGGTGTTATGCCTATCCATAGATAAAATTTCGGGAATCCCATGCTTAGTGATTAATTCCTCGAAAATTACTTCAGCTATTATTTCAGATGTTATAGCTGGAACTGCTTTCGCAATTACATACCACGTCGCACTGTCAACAAACACAATGACATACTTATTTCGATGATTCCTCGAACGTTTAAATGGTGTGATCTCGTCCATCGTTACGTACTGGAGCGGCATATAACTAGGGTATGTCTGCGGGTGTAGTGGCGTTCGACCTGCCTTCCGTTTCTGAATTTGGCAGCTCACACATCTGCTAACCTTCTCTTGAAAAAACTTCTTCATGTTAGGATAAATAGATTGACTTGAGTGCTCTATTGTAACATTTGGTGTAGGAGTAATGACCTCCACCGTAGATTGAGCAATGCAAGTTTTTAAAAACTTCCTCCATTAACGCAAAAGAAATGCACAAGAGGAACTTCTGTCCACTTGCCATCCTTTGTGTCCTATACAATTTTCCTTCTTTGACAACATACCAACGTGCCTGCTTCTCTGCCTTAGTATCAGCTACTTGCAGATGTTCGATCGCATTCACGATTGGTCCAAAAAATGAGTCTTTTCTTTGGAGTTCAGCCATATCTACGTCATCATCAAATGTAATATTCACTTCAAGATCTTCATTATTAATCGGCAAAGCGTCTAAATCTATGTCTTCTGCTGTTGGTTGAATATTCGTATTCCGAGAAAGCACATCACTGGGGTTTTTCTCTCCAGGACAATGAACAGGTGTGTACTGATATTGGGCCATTTCCAAACTATACCTTAACAATTTCGGTGATAGTTTCGGTGTTGTTTGCAAATACTTTATGCATCGACAATCTGTAAATAGTTCAAACTCTTTATTATAAATATAGTAATTAAATGCTTTAAACGCACTTACTACGGCTAGCATTTCAAGTTCCACGATGTGTCTTTTTGCCTCCTAAGGTCGCAATACTCTACTATAGTACGCGATTGGAATCCATTCCTCATTCGTTTGTTTTTGCATTAACACTGCTCCTATGGTAGTTCTTTTGCGGATTTCGGTGGTTTACATGCATTTATGGCTTGGATTACCTTTGGACTAATCTCAGAACCGGCTTCACTCACTATATGACCTAGTGCCAAAACCTTTTCCTCCATGAAATGGCATTTCTCGACGGACAATTTTATACCATATTTCCGCAATCTTTGAAAGATGGATTTCAAAACTAACACCATTTTCTCTTGCTCGTTTACGTTATGAACACATCGTCCATGTAATATGACACCGCCTCCGGACTAACGTTAGCTAGTGTCATAGCCATGATTTTGGTGTATACTGCGATCGATTGGATATAACCCATTGGGAGTACATTATATTGATAAGCACCGACATCAGGGATGTTAAACGCCGTGTATTTTCTAGAATCTTTCGATATAGACACCGTATGGTAAGCACTTTTAATATCCAAGACACTGAAACATTTGTGACCCCCATACATGTTAAGATTTGATGTATGGGCGGTAATGCCACAGAACGAAACCTAACATGGCGGTTAAGATGGCGACAGTCAAGTACAGCTCTTATCGCACCAGATGTTTTTTTAACAAACAGCATAGGGGAATTATAAGAACTGTTACTTTCCTCTATAATATTCTGCTCAAGCAAGATGTTTATCTGTTCCTTGACCTTTTCTTTCAGTGCAATGGGGATCGGATATTGTTGTCTTCAGAAACGAACTTCCGTCTCTAATTTTATCTTGTGTTCCACACCTTTCACATGACCTAGATCATTTTCTTTCCATGCGAACACGTCCGCATAATCGAAACACAATTTCTCTAATTTCTTCTTAACTTTGGATTTTGTCTTATCACCAAATTTCAATCTAGCCTTATCATAATTCCTTCGTGCCTCTAACACTTCCTCTATCTCATCCCCCGTCAGACCTTCCTGTCTTAACTCACTCTCACTTACACATTCCTCAGCATCGCCAATTTTCAAATTTCTTGTCAACATAATAGTTTTATTGGAGTGGTTAATGATTTCTAACTTTTGATTGTCTTTAGATAAAATTGCTCTAGGTATAAACACATTGTATTGCCTTTCTAATTGCCTATCAGGTTCTAACAAATATTCATTACTAGCCCAAGAATTCACTAGATTGACTTCTATAGTCGTTCTAGTTCTCGGTAATAACCTACTTTATGACTCATAGCCCATTTTGGTTTTAAACTAGTTTTAACACTAATAACAATATTATCAGAAACTGACCTCGGTTCCTGATCATTTTCACTTCTCCTTGCCGGTCTTCCGAATCTTTGTACTAAAGTTTTACCATTCCCATAATCAATCTGGCAATTCTGAGACTTTAGAAAATCATTTCCTATCAACATCTGATAAGGAAAATCATTTATTACTCTAAGTTCCTGATGAAACGTTTGATTAGAAATTTTAAACGTTACTATTGCCAATTTATTTATCACCAGTACATTCCCCGTATTTTCGTCTGTTTAGGTATAACTTTCGCATTCGGTGGGACTAATTTCTCATTTATAACGGATATTTGCGATCCACTATCCAATAACGCTTTAAGTTGTTTATTCTCAATTTCCAATGGTAAATATACCATATTGTTCTCTAATATTACTGAGGCTATTACGTCACGTGTCCTATAAGTTCTACTACCTGTAAATGTGCCTCGCTCATTTACAGATCTATCTAGTTTAAATTACTTGCACCCAATGGTTGGTAATACGTCGTACCATTAACCTGTGCAGATACAACTTGCACAAATCTTCGCGAATTTTGATCATTCGAGTACTGATTTTGATGGCAGCAGGAATGCTGACAATTACTATCTCTTTGCCAGTTTCCCTGTTGACTTCGACCTCGGTTACCACGCCAGTATCCGCTTCGATTTCCTCGTCTATTTTGAAATCCGTTGTTTCCTTTACTATTCCGAAAATTATTTTGACCTCTTGCGTTACCATTATTTGTCCAATACCTATTATTATTACCACGGTAATTGGCCCTACCATTACCACTGTATTGTTTATTATTCCTAAAACTTTGATTTTTCGATTGTTTACTATTCTGATTTTCCCGTTTTTCATCCTCATGCGTTTTCGCTGACAACTCAATCTGGAGTTTATCAATCTTCTTTTCTAATTCCGCAGGCTCTGTCAAACTATGCGGTTCTTGTTTCACTTTTTGTTCATCTTTACTCTTTCGTACTATTACTTGGTCTAATTCGGACTCGCTCTCCTCGTCTTCAACTTGCTCACGAATCTTTTTTACTGAATCCTTGATCGTTACTTTCCCTGTTTCGCGCTTAACCCGTTATGCAATTTTACACTTGTTTCTTTCAATTTTTTGTAAGTCATTTACAAATTTACCCAAGCTCGATTAGGCCACCGTCCCTACTTTCTCCATGTAGTACGGGTGCAGACCACTCACTATTATACCGATCTTCTTTTTGTCCGACATATTAGTATCTAATATTTTGCGTAAGACAAGCATATCATAAACATAATTTATGACTGCTTCGTCCTCGTGTTGCAATCGCTCTCGTATTCTGTCCTCAATATCAAGTGCTACATTTGACTTCGTAAAGTCTTCCACAATTTCGGCCTGTAACTCTTTGTACGAAATTTCTGACACGTTCTTACGTTTAAAAAACAGCTTAATCCACTGGCTCCCAACTCCTTTAAAATATTTGAAATAAGTTCTTTTCTCTTGTTTTCGGCGATACCTGCCATCTGACATGCATCGTCGAACTCCTCGAAAAAAGAAACAATATCTCCATCATTCTTTAAATCAAATTTCGGCAACTTAGTTATATCGGCATAGAACGTAACATTTGAAGCCACTTTTACGTTTTTATTCTTAATCAAGTTCTCGTCTATGTTCAAAATTGAAGGAAAATCTTCCGAAAATGATTTTACCACCGGACTACTCGGAAAAATAAATACAGGTTCTTTGCTTATTACTATTTTTGGACTCGCGGGTTCCACGGCTGTTTCCTGACTACTAAAATATCTTCGTCTTTCAGGTGTTTTCACACTAAACAAATCATTGACTTCTATCTGTATACCCTTACTTGCTTTTTGTGCCCTCGTTAACATTGTATTCTCTGTCATTTATCAATATATATAACACTTATAACAACTTATATTTAATAACTTAGTGTGGGAGGGTGGTGAGGGTTATCCTGTTAACTTAAATAATAATTCAGTCACTTTTAAGCCTATCGCGATCCGAACCAAAACTTTGCATTGTTCCACTGGTGAACGTAAAATTGAACTTGACTATTTCTTATCATACTAATTACTTAACCTAATTTTAATCGTGCTGGGACTTGAACCAAACACATGTTCACCATAACAGTGGTGGGTTATTCTAATAACTACACCGGGAATCGAACCAAAAGGACTGGGGTCGTTAAAAGGCGTAAGCCTCGCAGCTATCTCCACCATAACAACCTCCTCACGTCGTGCCTTATTTTCATGGGGATGACTTAATTAAGACGATCGGAGATTGCTAATACTCATTGTCTGAAATGAGTAGGTCGAAGTGAATTCAGAGGAAAAGATTACACAATTGAGCTTCATTTAAGAAATATATTATTTCCAATAATATCAAAGTGTTAGTGTGTATGTTCATATATGAATGAAGTATAACTAGTCAGATCACATATCGCCAACATCTAGAAATTCTGTCACAATCAATACGCACATAGCTGAGATACACATACCTGTGATTATGATGAGTGTCTGGACTGGATAATTATACTTCACGATACTGGATCTCTCAGTTTGGATAGTCGGTAGGTTGTATTTGGTCTAGGAATTAATTCGTGCGGGTAGACAAGAGATGGCGCAGCGAACGGAGCGTCCCACAGTTCCGTGTATCCACACATGTGTTGCAAACCCCTGTCATCGCGTATCGTTCGTAGTATAGGGCAGTGGATTAAAGCGTCAACAACACCAGTTTGTAGTTAAGTGAACATGGCGCAATTTGTGCCTGATAAAGTGTTTTTGCGGGGTGTCCTGCTGCATTACTTTAACATGCAGAAAAGTGCGACTGAAAGTCATCGTATTTTGGTGGAAGTGTATGGTGACCATGCTCTAGCTGAGCGAACGTGTCAGAAGTGGTTTGCACGGTTTAGAAGTGGTGATTTCGGCTTGGCAGACCAAGAGCGAGCTGGACAGCCAAAAAAATTTCAAGACGAAGAATTGACAGCATTGCTCGAGCAGGATTCGTGTCAAACGCAGGAACAACTTGCAGCAGCATTAGGCGTTGATCAAACAACAGTCTCCAAACGCTTGAAAGCCATGGGAATGATTCAAAAGATGTCACATTGGGCTCCACATTAATTGAAAGACAGAGACGTTGAAAGACGAAAAACCATTTGCGAATTGCTGCTTCAACGACAGAGCAGAAAGGGGTTTCTGCATCGAATTATTACGGGTGATGAGAAGTGGATCCATTACGAGAACCCTAAACAAAAAAAGGCCTGGGTGAAACCAGGTGAACCAGGTCCATCACAACCAAAACGAGATATTCACTGTGCAAAGGTTATGCTGTGCATATGGTGGGATATGAAAGGTGTGGTGTACTATGAGCTGCTGCAACCGGGTGAAACTATGAATGGAGAACGTTATCGACGACATATAATGCGTTTGAAGCAAGCTCTGGCCAGAACACGACCAGAATGGGAGAACAAACATGATAAACTTATTGTTCAACATGATAACGCTCGCCCACATGTCGCAAAACCGGTCAAAACCTATTTAGAAAATGTCGGATGGGAAGTTTTACCACACCCGCCGTATTCACCAGACGTTGCTCCTTCGGACTACTACTTGTTCGATTGCATGAACAACGATTTGATTGGACAGCGGTTTACTTCTTCAGAAGATATCGAAACATGGGTCTCTGACTGGATCGCTTCCAAGGATGAGGACTTCTTTCGCCACGGAATCCGTACATTGCCTGACAGATTGGCGAAAGTGGTGGCTAGCGATGGACAATATTTTTCTTAAGGTATTTATGTATTTTGTGTTTGTACTACAGCTTCAATGTGTGCGTACCAACCGCACGAATTAATTCCTAGACCAAATAGTAACCGACTAGATGCCAACCATACTCCAAGTCTATGGTTGTTGTTGTTGAAGGATAGATTTCCCTTGATCTATTCGAACTGGAATGGATTGCAGCTCACTGCTTAGCGGTCAACGGCTCTCAAAGTGGTTCTCCTTCTTCTGCTCCACTTCTCATCACCGTATCTCTACTTCTGATCCCAATCCTCTCCAACGAGAGGTTTTTGTACTTGATACACTGGAATTCACTTCGTTGATCTTTTCTGTTTATCTCAGCTATTGGTGAAACATTGGTTTCAACCCGTATTATATCGTGACCAAATTCTCAGACCAACAATCTCTGCAAATCTGACAGTTATGCCACAGTCAAAGTGTGTCAATGTTACATACCTCATTTCACATTGATTACTTTACATATTTCGTACACAATATTACAAATCACAACAAACAAATAAACTGACGACTTAGCGTCTAGCCATTAATTCAGTAATTACATTCAACACATTTACTAACCATTGACGTAAATAAACAAATAAACAAGTGTGTACGACATGACAACATTTCATTATTACTACAATTCAATCTTTTTAATTTGACTTTATATAAATATTAATTTCCATCACCAAAAATAGTATAACAAAATCGTAAATCGCTACAATATGTGAATTCTATGCTTAAAAATCCTTAATAAACAAAAACGAAATTTTCATTAATGATTATCTATAAGCTAGAGTTACTTTCTTAAGAAGTTAGCATATTTATTGATTTAATCATATAAAAGGAATTTCTTATTGCACTGACAAACAAATTTTAATATTTTTATCTGACATAGTGATGACATAAATAATAGTCACTTACATTATCCATATCAAAGTTTAGAATCTATATTACTTCATTGTGAGGAAGTAAAATTAATGCGTCAGTATTATATTTGTCTATTTTACGATTTATTGGTTAAGAATGATGTCATACATTGTGAAATTAAGTTTATCCAATTAATTAAGTAAATGAATATGCCTATGATTTAATATAAATACTTACTTCAAACAAATTTAAAACATTACAAAAGCATCATCATCAACAGCTGCAACAATAACCATACATACAAGTATCAAAATGGCTTCATGTTTACAGTTTTAAATAGCAAGAATACATTAAAATTTACGAAAATTGGTGATCTGTAGACAAACATGCCATATATGATTTTGTATGCTGAAAAGATAAAACCAAAGTTTGGAGAACGTTTCTTACTGCACATGGAAAGAAATGTAGACATCATTTTATCTAAACGATTCTTCCCAGAAGATACGTGGAAGCAAGAAGAATTATTAAAGTTTTTTAACGCTAGTGATGTGACATTATATTACGAAGGCCTCGTTAATGGCACTCATAGACTAAATTTTAAACATCCATATGCTTCAAGAAATTAGCACAATCTGTGAAGAATACTCATAATGTACAAGTGAATGGAAATTAAGTGTCTTAAATATAGTGTAATGTATTATAATACAGTGTACTGTGTTAGTGCTTTGTAAATCTGTGTGTTTTATGAATTTTAAGTGGGTAACTTTATTTGTTTCATTTATAAAATATACAGTTTATTTATAAATAAATCACGATTTACTTTAAATGTTAATGTTTATTTCTATTACGAAGTTATGAACTTGATTCTCTAAATCTAGTAATCTGCTACACAACAATGACTTAATGTTGTAGAGTAATCAGAAATAACTTAAAGGATATACTGAAACTTGCAAACTAATCCTTTCAGCTGATCTAATTTGCTTGATTCATATCAATGAATGGTCTGTACGTGTATGTGTGTGTGTGTGTGCGTGATGTTAGTCTAAACAACAGTCTTTTTCATGAACGGTTTTTAAATTATTGTTGTGGTATCTGGTCCTCGAGAAAATCTGAGGCCTGCCAAATGATCTTCCTGAACTCAGTGACCTTGCTTGTTTCATGTTAAGTATATCATTAGCTGTTTTACGTCGTGATGACTCAATGACAGAGGTGTGTAAGGTCGCTGGTTCGATCTTAGCTAACGCCAAGTTGCTTTGTAGTGAACAAAAAGCCGTGTGCGTGAGTTTTATCAGGGTTCTCCCCACTATATTTAATCCATCATTACATTTATTTCTCATCATCATCGTCTTCTTTAGCCTAGTTAGCATAACCGTAAGACGTAAAACTCAAAGATATCATTTTATTTCTCTGAACCATCAGGAGTGTTTTTTGTTCTCTTGACCACGAGTGTTCTGAATCAGTTTACCGGTAAAATAAGTCAAGGTTTTGCGGAAAAAAATAAACTAAATTTTTGTTTCAGAATTTTTTTCGTGTACGAAATAAAAAAAATGTGTACAAAATAAAATTCTGTTTCAGAAAAGTTTTTTGTGTACGAAACAAAAACTGATTCAGAAAATTTTTGTGTACAAAATAAAATTCTGTTTCAGAACATTTTTTGTGTACGAAACAAATTGGTTTCAGATTTTTTTGTGTACAAAACAAAAACTGTTTCAGAAAATTTTTATGTACAAACAAAATTCTGTTTCAGAAAGAAATTTTGTGTACAAAACAAAAATCAGTTTTCGTCAAGAAACTGCTCCGACTAAATGAATTCATTCATTCTGATAGTGTTGGCAACATTGGAAAATCATGCTAATTATCGCTCAGGCACTGAGTTACAGTGAACACAACTAGATTCGAACCAACAACCTTAAACGTCTGATTCAACTCTAAATACAGCCAATTAAACAATAAGGTTAAGTGTATACGTTTTAATGCCAATGCTTAGCACTGAGTCAACAAGGTTTTCTTCAAGGTCAAAGTCGTACACGAAGTAAAAAGATGACAACACAGATCTTCTATCTTTCTATATGAAAGATAAACCTAGTGTGAGAACGGCTCGCACCGAAATGTGTAATGCAACATAATCTGTTTAAATCTCCTCGTCTTCTTTTCATACGCAAAACTGTTCGCACAGAAAATTAAAAAAATTCTCAATGAGGCATGGTGGCTCAGCGCTTATTTCTGATGGGTGAGGTCTCTGCCTCAATCTGCAATCAAGTAAGTTTATGATCTTTTCTCACTTCACCATTTCTCATCATCGTCGTTTCGCTTAGCTTCGAGGGGAATTAAAATTCCCTAACACTAGCATCAAGAATCGAACTCGTACCATTACATTGTATATAACGTAGTAATCAACCAATTAAAATTTCTCAATGGGGCACGGTAGCTCAACGCTTGTCTCTAATGTGTGAGGTCCCTGCTTCAATCCTCAGTCAAGTACGTTCATGTTTTTCTCCTGTTTCGTCCTATCATTTCTCATCACCATCATTTTCGCGTGGACGTTAAATTCAACATTTTCTAAACTAGTACCAAGAATCGAACTCGGGACGATTGCAAGGTATCCATGTTCACCCCTAAAGCGGAACAAAATGGCCCCTAAAAGTGAACGAGGTGGACCACCCAAATTTATAGTAATATACATAAGGGTCCAGTACTATTATACCAAATGTTTAAATTGGTCGATTTCTAAAACTTAAGGGGTGGGCCAATGTACCATTCCCAAAAATTTCAAGGGGTGCACAAATGTACCTATGTCTTATGATAGGGAATAGACCCCTATACATAACCATATAACCATATAAGGTAATAGGACCTCATCCAAGAGGATAAATTGGGGCAAAAGACCAAACACATGGTACAACATATTGCTTATGTTTATATTTTGGCAATTTTGTACACCTAAAAAGGGACCGAGGTGGACCACCCAAATTTATAGTGATCCATATTAGAGTCCAGTAGTATAATACCGAATGCTTAAACTGGAAAATTTCCAAAATTTAAAAGATTGGCCATGGTACTCCTCCCAAATTTTTAAAGGGGTGCACAAATGTACCTATGTCTTATAATAGGAAATGGACATCTGTATACGTCCATATAATACCAGACAATACCAAACACGTAGTTGTAGTAAAATTTGGTAATTTTGTGCCCCTAAAAGGGAACGAGGTGGACTACGGAAATTTATAATAGACCTAATATATATTAGGGTCCTATACTATTATACCAAATGTTTAAATTTGGCGATTTCCAAAATATAAGGGGGTGGGCCAAAGTACTCCACCCAAATTTTGAAAGGTAATGAAAGGTAATGAACCCCTGTATACGTCCATATAACTATATAAGGTAATAGGGCCTCATGCAAGAGGATAAATTGGGCCAAAAGACCAAACACGTGGTACAACGTATTGCTTACGTTTATATTTCGGCAATTTTGTACCTCTAAAAGGGAACATGTTTTCCCCTGTTTCGTCCTATCATTTCTCATCACCATCGTTTTCGCTGGGGACGTTAAATTCAACATTTCCTAAACTAGCACCAAGAATCGAACTCGGGACGATTGCAAGGTATCCATGTTCACCCCTGAAACGGAACAAAGTGGATCACAAAGTACTTATCAAATTTAAGGAAATAATTTTAAATACACCTCCATATAACGTAATAAGGCTCCAAAATCGATAATCATCAAAGGGAACGAGGTCCGATACTCCCCTCCCCTCCCCCACCCACCACCCAACTCCTGATGTAAATCAAGGTGATCTTATGTATCCTGAGTGATCCCTGCCCCTGAGTAAACATAAGCAAAAATTTCAATAGGTAATGCAATCCCGGGCCAAAACATCTCTAACTCATTCGCTATGGTCCATGTGGGGGGGGGGGTCCCAAAGTGAAATAGGGTCACCCCGAGGTCAAACAATCACATTACCTCAAACCAAATACCTCTACTTCATTCGCACCAGTAAGGGAGGTTGTGGCTCAATGGTAGAGCGTTCACCTCTGCTGTAAGGGGTCCCTGGTTGCAACACCGCAAAAGTAGTTTTGTGGCGGGTAACATTATGCTCCAGTTTCCTCCCACACTTTCATTCCTTTCTCATCGTCACCGTCTCCTTTAGCCTAACCGACATAATCGTGGGACGTAAAACTAAAGATTTCATTTACACCAGTGTTAGTCGATCTCATCAAAGGGATAACAATCCGAACCGCATGAGCTTCTTCCGGGAATCGAACCCTGGTCTCCCACGTTAAAGACGCATACGCTAACCGGTTAGCCACGGAGGAACTCCAAAGTTTTCGAGTTTCATATTAATAGTAATACTAATTTATACTATTACTGGAGTCTACTAATTCATAATGTAATAGATCATCAAGAAAGAGTTCAAACCTTGTTTTGGTAATTGTATACCCATAAAAGGGAACGAAACAAGCCATCATAAGTTCCAAGCTAAAAAAGTCCCAGTTCAGTGACGTCAAACGAACATATTAGCTCGAACCAACTATCTCTAATTCATTCATAACAGTAGAGGTGCGGTGGCTCAGTGGTAGGGTGTTCACCTCTGCTGTATGTGGTCCCTGGTTCAAACACCACGAAAATAGTTTTGTGGTGGGCAACATTATGCTACATTTTTCCTACACTTTAATTCCTTTCTCATCGTCACCGTCTCCTTTAGCCTAACCGGCATAATCGTGAGACGTAAAACTAAAGAATACCTTTGCACCCGTGTTAGTCCATCTCATTAAAGATATAACAGTCTCCAAATTGTATGCCATAAAAGGGAACGAAAAAAAAAGCAATCGTAAACCTGTACTATTTCATAACGTAATGAGTCCATCAAGACCATATTTTTAGTAATTTTAAAGAATCGTCATGACCTCTGATCCATTACTCCCAATTCAATGACGTCATAGCCTGGCCAAGGTACCTCTGATTCATTTGCACCAACATGCATGGCCCCTGAATAAGCATAAGTAAAATTTGAATAGGTGACGCAATCCCGGGCCAAAGCATCCCTGATTCATTCACTATGGTCCATAGTGGCCTCAAATTGAATAATCAAGAGTGCGGTCAAGTGGGGCCAGTACTACTTCGATAAATCGACGGTCGTAATTTAATTTTTTTCGTTCCCCTGTATCGAGAATTTTTATAGTCCAGTGATAATAGCAACCTTTTTATTTTGTGCAACTCTTATTATCTTATACGTACTTTATCACTGTCTTCGCTCGAAACCAAGAAAAATCTAAAACACCTCGTCCAGTCATGTTTTCTCCAATTCCAATGGACATATTCAATAGCATTCATCCAACTATTAAGCAAACGGTATCAAGGACTCCAACACTCCTTACCATAAGTGAGCTAATATATGTTTATTAACGCCAAAGCTTAAAACAGCCCTTCCTCGAAGGAAATGATGTGACATATAATGTGCACCTATCCTGCCTGTGTTTAGAGAATAACTGTTAGTGCTTTCTTCTACTGTCTTAATAGTGAATATGAGATGTGAATTTTTTGCAGTGTTATTAGTACTTTTCAGTATTTTTTGTGTAGCCTCACAGTATTGCCAACCCCACAATAAGAAAGAAAACCCTTTGGCTTACTTTTTAACCAAGGCAGGGGGTGTAATGCCCCGTGTGGTGTTTTTTTATGAACAACTCTTCACACTAATGTTTACAAACACCACCACGTGGTTTAACAAGAAGATTCTATACCCCAGGTGGATCCACTATCACCTGTAGACGACGGACTTCTGGCCCTTCCCACGACTGTTTCCCACGGAACATTAGGAATAACCTAACCCAAGGCCTCTTATCTGCAACGGGACTCTTGGTCTATCTTTTCTCCTGGCTTAGCCTGCTACGGGGCTCTATCTGGGAGTCCTAACCTCAGCCAATTAGCCTACTACGAGGCTCTGTCTGGGAATCCTAACCTCAGCCACTTAGCTTGCTACGGGGCTCTGTTGGCCACCTAACCGTCCCTCTGCTTGCCACGCGGCATTGGGTCCCTAACTCCACTCTGCTTAGCCTGCTACGGGGCTCTGCAGATATCCTGTCTGTGGCCTTACGATCAAAGACTACCTATAACTAACCTTTCAAACTTGGAGAAATTATCTGTAAAATATTTTCGTAAAATACTGTTTATAGTGGAAGTTTTATAATAAAAGGCGGTAACGGGAGTCGATTCCGTTCACGTTGATTCCTTTTCAATATTCTATCTACAACCTACATGGGGAAAAGTTTTGCAATATGCATTAATTGTAAATACTAATATTGAAGTATTAAACTTCTTAACAAGCCCCAGGAAAATGTAAATTGCTTTTCAAATCAACGAAATCTTTTAAATCACCCTGTATATAATTTTCAAATATGAAAAAAAACATAATATTATAATAAACTGAAAATAATGAGAAACAACAAAATTGTGATGAAATTGAAATTCAATTCTGAACCGTCCACCTTGCTTAACAATGCAGTATAGAGTAATTAATAAAATGTGGAATATTAATATTAACATATGCCAAGTTATCGGAACCGAAATCCGAAAGTCGACATACACAATTTATAGGGGTAATTTAGAATGCAATCTCATAACAAATTTAACCATTTAATTTTAGGTAGAGCGGTTAATGTGTTAAGATGGATAGTTATGATTTAATAAATAAAAATAGAGATATCAGATCACATAATTACCCAAACTGGTGCTGTGGCCTTACGTCAAAATCAATAACAACTGTCATATTGAATTTAGAAGTTAGGTTATGAGTTGAATGAATTTGGTAACGAAATTGAATAGTAGAAGTGTGTTATCAATTTGTAACCAGCATGTACTCACCCAGATTTTGATCAGTGAAGATTTGAGAGGTTGATCCTTCTTGTCTGACAGTCACTTCAAAACTCTCTCGAGTTCACAACTCTTTTTGTCCACCTACCTTTTCTTCCTAGTTTTTGATAGTGTCAATTTTTCCGCTTACAATTACATTTTCAGATTTAAATCATAACTTGAAGTAGGAAGTGTTTCTTATTGCCTTAAAACATTGCTACATAACATAAGTTATATTTCCTATTAAAAGAATGTTTTATCTATATATAGTTTTGAATTGTTACGAGACTCCCTTAATTTCTTTATACGTGTGAACGACCTAACAGCACCAGATTGGGAATTGAGTTTAATTTTCATTTAAAATATGAAAGTTTACAAAGTATTAATGTCAACATTAATAAAATATGATTTGAACTTTACCAAATCGCTTCAGTCATATTACAATATGAATGCAATCATTGGAAAATACACAAAGATATTTTTTAAAATCACTATTTAGAAATGCTTTAAAAGCGCTCCTCAACGTAGTCTTTTACGAGCCACGCGTGTACACTGTAATGTAATTTTGATTATTTGTAATCACAAAATATTTGTCACAGCCTTTTAAATGTACTTTCCGTTCTTTTTCTTTTTCATCTTTTTTTTAAGAAGGCTACTGAGAAATACAATAATATTGAGTTATTTTGTTCCAAAAACTGTACATTTAAACCATCGGTTTCTTCTTCTTTCAACCATGGGGGATTCAAACGAAATGTAAATAGTGTTAGCACTTTTTATGGAATATCTACTTGAATGGAATATCTGTGATATTTTAGTTCTTGTTATTCATCTTCAGAAGATGGTAAACCATACAACAGAGACAGATATACACTTCAGGCGTTGTCTTTGGACTTTGTCCCCAAGCTTCTGGTCATTTCCAAGCCGTAGATTGCTCATTCAATGAAAAAAGGGTCTTCAACTATGAACAAATAATACTGATATTAGTCACTAATTATATTACATAGGCACATTTTTTCACTTGTTTTTAAACACTGATTTTTAACTATTGCTTTTACAATTCATAATCACGAAAACTTTGATATGTTTTCCACACTACAAACTAATTTTAGCTGAAACAAAGTGTTTCTAAATTACTTTTTACTTTCCTCATATTCGCCCTTTTAGAAATTTTTGGTTTCAACAAGATGGTAAGTCTGATGAAGTCGAAATGCGAATATATTTTAATAACATTTATTTTCTTTTAAAAAATTTACTTCTCATTTTATTCCAACATCATTTAATTAATCTAGTTATACAAGAGAGTCCTTATAATGAAAGGTATATACATAGCCATAAATGTTCATCACATGAGCGTAATGTAAGCCAAGTGTAATATATAACATAATACAATGATAAGAAAACTGATTCACATCCGTGGCCAGGAAACAAATCTCAATGAGTAACCTTCGCCTTCAAAAGCTAAAACGTTGAAAAAGTATAATATGTCAGCGTTAGACAATAACCTATACCGAGAAAAATATATGTTCGGTTTAAACTTATGTATATACAATCAACTTCGAAATTTATTGAGGGAAAAACACTTGTTATTCCTTTTCACCATGTCTCCAAACACTGCAAGGTCCAACAGATAGGTATCAGGAGACACATCAAAGAGTGGAGATTTATAACATCTAGTAAAACAACCAAGTAAATTCGCTATCTGGATACTTGGACGGAACTTGAATCCTTGACTCCAAAACTGTAGGAGATTATCTAAGTGTTTTGTGTCCGTCTATAGCGGAAACAAGCGGTAACTGTATAACGGTTACCCCCTGTCTTCATGGCAAATAGTCCTGTGTAAATGAGAGCACTCACTATGTGAGGTTAAACGAAAAGCCAGAGACAAAAAATCTGTTTTAATATCCACCTGTAGTAAACTTCCAGAGTCAAAGTCTGTTTTAACATGTTCTACCATATACCATTTGTTATAGCGGCTACCTAACATATAGCTGTCCATCAAATAATCGTAATTAGCATAATTACAGCGGGCTTTGTGGTCAATAAAACGTGAATATTTACAAGTATCCAAACGAAAATATTTTAATGTAGACATAGAAAAAGCAGGGAGACCATTACATCGTACTAAAGGGAAATAAGGAACTTCAGCCATTGTAAAACACATTAGAAATGAAAACAGACAAGAAAACAAAGTAATATCAAATTATAAATCGCTTTCTGACCAGTTTGTACTGATACACTAAAGTTCCTTAATGCAATATACAAAACAAGTAGTGTTGTTGGGTGGGGGAAATTTCGGTGGGTGGTGTCACTACACATAAATAAGCACACAGGTACTACAGAAATCTCAACCTAAAGCATCTTCCACCATATAACAATACGGCATCTGGGGTTGCTTCACTGAAGTAGCGTGAACGGTATTTGTATAGTGACAAATAAAGTACGGGCTGAATGCCGTACTTGTACCTTAACTCTTGCTCACTGCGAGCATCTGATACATTAATGTGTACTCAACCAATAAAGTTAATTGAAATAAAAGGAAACAAATTTCAAATTTAAGAGTCAAAAGCGACTAATTCGGCATGGGGATGAAAATAAGTTATAAGGTTTAAGATACACAAGATACTAATCGTTAAATTGTCCTGTATGTGAAATATAAGACAGAACTTATCATCACGACAGAATGAGCTTCTACGTGAGCTGTGACGCTCTCTTCTCCGCCTGGTTAGATCTGATTAAGATTTACTAAAATGACAAGGTTTTATTACTTTTGAGTACAGCTGGTTGTTGCTCTTTCCTCGTGGTATCTTTCTGATGAAAAACTGAATTCAGTTTGATGAGCGCAAAGTAGGGCTTAGTGCAAGTGCACTATCGGTTTCAGCTTCCATGTTGGTCATCAACTGGCAGGACGCTGTCCTCGGCGCTGTGGCGATGTCGCACAAAACTAAAGTAACGAATCTGATGACATGTAGTAAATGCAGGACGACTTAACTTAGCAGAAATAAATCGAAAGAAATCAAGAGGGAAGGTAAACAGAAAAGTGATGGCAAAGTACAAGAAACTATTGGAAGAACACGCTGACGCTCTAAGGTTTTTTTTTCTTTTGTTTCTTAAGGAGTTTTACATTAATGCATCAACTGGTGTTTGAGACTACAATTTTATGAAAAATAAGGTTTTCCTGATAACGATGAAACTCTGCATAATATTCTCTCGGTAGGCGATGTCCTCGGCAAGGGTATTAACCTCAGGTGTTCCAGGCAATTGGTCTTGAGATCGATCCTCTCTCTTGCAATCAAAGCTTTCAAAATAACACAGCTTATTTGGATATGCAACAACAATGTAAGAATATCTCAAGGTGTAATGTATTCACCATCTGCAGTTCTAGTAGAGGTCGTTGAATGTTTAGTTTGGAGAATTTTCGATATTTTATAGCTTTTTGTCAATCATTCTGCCTTTCTTCATGCCGTCGCTGTTGCTAGGCGTGTTAGAAGCATTATTTTCCTAATAATATTTTAGATACGAAGAGGAAAAATTGATGGTTCTGGAATTTCTATATCTTTGGATTGTTTTCGAATATTAGAGAACACTGCTGTGAATGTTTAGTGTTTGTGCTCACTTGTTAAGCTTGTGGATTTCAACACAAAGCATTAATAGTGTCTGTGATGTCATTTGTGAACGTGTCACAGTGTATGCTTATGGTGTGAATCATATGCACTACATAATTTACATTTCCCTTATTCAAGTACAATAAACTAATCTTACAGCTACAAACAGTATAATTATAAAATATAAACATCAAGTGCGGCTATGATCCGAGTATAACTTATTCTTTCTTAAATCTGTAAATCAGAAAACGATATTTTAATTTAGGTAGAAATAACTAGATTATGTACAACATCAATTTCATGATAAATTCTGTTTCAGCTTAAATACGACCAACCTACAGTTCCAATGACTATACAAAATGTTGAATTTGATCGACATTTCATAATGATGTTACACATTATAATGTTGATATTCGTCTCTCTAAAACTAGTTTCGTTAATGCGTACATTGAGTAAAAGCAATGTAATAGAGACGGTCAGCTTCATAAAAACAGTATAGTGTCAGCTAAACAATCGACCCATTTTCATAAAAAAGATTGAACCATTTAGACAATAAAAAAGCAAAATTAATTTTCCAAAATAATTACTAAATTTAAGACCTGAGTTCGTTAAGAACTAACTGAAATAAAATTCCAAAATTCAAAATACACAACTAAATTACTGTCTGAAAATAATAAATTGGCTTAAAGGTACACTTAAATGAAAAAAAAAATCACTAATATATGGTGGATGAACAAAAAGGGAGCTTCCGTTAAATGGGAGTCACCTTAGAAGTGTGAGATAACAATATCTAATTCAGATTGAAATAAAAGACATAATTTCTATGTTTAAGAATGATAGATTTAGGGACGTAAAGGTATTAGAGGTAGAGCTAGGATTTAGCAACAGCTTTGGTTTAGTCTCACACTTATAGCAAAGTATGTATACTCTTCTTCCTTAACTTACACGTGATCATGATAGAGGAGCGCGGTTGTTCAATGGTAGAGCGTTCAGCTCCGGTGCTTGGGGTCCTTGGTTCGATCGCAACGCGCGCCGTAATAATTTTGTGAAATAAAACTATTAAAGTAATAATATACATAACATAATAACCAACAAAATCGTGGGGGTGCTGAAACCAATAAAACTAATAAAATACAAAGAGGAAGCGTGATATGCTGGGCCGAAGCACTTTTTAGCGATAACCATAGTCTTCTAACAACACAATATGGGCAAATTTTAAGCACCCCGGACAAAATATTAGTCATCCCCGGGCGTGAGCAAGGATGCGTCGGCAAACAGGTACAGGTGGCGTATTGGTCGAATCACATGGCCAAACGTGCATACACTGCCTCGAAGCGACTTGAGGGCATTACTGTGGAGTGACACAGAACCGATCGAAGGGGTGTGTGTGCGGCGAGATAGGGAAGAGAGCGGACGTGACGGAGTGGCAAAAAGGGGCAATCGTGTTTGGCCGTGCCCATGGCCACACAGTGATGGAAGTTGCCGGATTTTTTGGTGTGTCTCGGCGGACTGTTCAACGTGTCTACAAGCAGTGGTGTAACACACGCCAGAACTGTTGTCGGAAAAAGATCCTCACAGATCGGGCCGGAAGACGGTTTTCCAGGTTTGTGAATCGAAGTCGCTTCCAAACCCGCGAGGAATTACTGGAGTCCGTAAAAGCAGGCCCAGTCTAATCCGTCAGCAAGGTAGCATTGCAACGGGAACTGTATGCAATGAACATATGGAATCGGGTACCTCGCAAAAGCCACTCCTCACACATACACATAAAGTAGCTCGTCTGCAGTGGGCCAATAATCATCAAACATGGAAGTAGCAGACTGGCGCCGTGTCATATGATCTGACGAATCACGCTTTTGCCTGTATTCAAAAGACGCCCGGCGTCGTGTTCACCGACGGACGCAAGAAGCATTTCTCCCGCAGTGTGTGGAAGGTCAGGTACAGTCCGGGGATGGGTCTGCCATGTTCTGGGGGTTTTGTCGTACTATGGGGTAGGCCCACTCATTGAGGTGTCCGCGAACATGAATCAGCACGTTTATTTGACTATCCTGGACGAGCAGGTGTTGCCCTTCAATCACTTTCTGCGCGATGACTTTGGTATAGACACACCCATTTTCCAAAATGACAGCAGCAAGGTTCACAGAGCTGGACCCATATGTGACTGGTTTGAGGAACACTCAGGTACCCTACCACACCTCGAACATCCAACAAAATCGCTGGATCTCAACCCAATTGAGCATCTGTGTGACCAGTTGGAATAGTGGGTGAAACGTCCACATCAGCATCCAAGACGTTTTGGGGAATTACGTGATCTTATCCTCCGTGAGTGGGTTCAACTGGATGTAACGGACCTGCGGACTCTTGTGGATTCCCTTATCGACTGCCTCCAGGTGATTTCCAGGTCACGGGTGGCGCTACACGGTGTTAGCGTAAGTAACAAAGGGGTGAATATTTTTTTTGTCCTGGGTGATTATTTATCAAAAATCAGGACCCAACAATAAAATAAACAACAGACAAAGGGTACTCAAGGGTATGTTTAAATTATCAACAAACTAACTAAGAAACACCACTAAAATAATACCAAAAGCTATTAATAAAATCGCACGCTCAAACACGGCGCATTAGAATAACTTCATCAAAAGAAGTGGTGCAGAAATACAAAAAGCCACTACAATACATAATTCAGAATACCAACGGAAATCAAAGATATTGTCGGGATTATTATAATTCTTTAAAAAATCTCACTTCTCGTTACTAAACTTTCCTTTCTCTTATCCTTTATTTAAAAAAAAAACTCTTTGAATAATACAAAACAATAAAACATATCCCAACCAAAATTGAATTTATATGGAAAATACGTGCAAAAAACACACAACAAAAGATAACGGACATAATTTAACCAAATAAGAAATATTACAACGCAACTGATAAATTATCATAATTCAATGTTAATTAAAACACAGTCTTAAAGGATGTATGAGCGCAAAGATTAAAGCGACAGACAGGAAAAGAAGACGTGACTTTCCCACGTTCAACATATGATATAAAGAAAAAAAATCCGCTGAATTAAACTCAAGATAAGTATACGAACTACATAACAATGACCTTTCCTATTTACACAACCAACACCCAATTCATCATATGAATTATTTTATCTATAAGAAAGAATAATTGAAAGAACTTTTAAACGTAACCAAATTCCACTATAAAACACAAAAAGAATTAAACTACAAACCTCTACAAAACTATCTAACACACTAACTAGATCATCTTACGTAAACAAAAAAGAAAAAAGTATTTACAAACAGCTAAACTTAATCCTTAAAATCGTATAAAGGGAAAAAAAAAACTTTTACCAACTAATCCATAACTCT
Organism: Thermobia domestica; assembly: GCF_964235325.1. Lineage (NCBI taxonomy): Eukaryota > Metazoa > Arthropoda > Insecta > Zygentoma > Lepismatidae > Thermobia > Thermobia domestica. Next base: position 106,250,637 of record NC_137470.1, read on the forward strand.
CTATATATAAACACTCAATCTACTTCTTAGTAATACTAAAAGATAATAACTACACTATAATAAGGTATGTACTATTACCAGATATAAACATTAACTAACTAGTATATAAACACAACTCTATCCATAAATCCAAAAATCCAAATAAATACATATCAACATCCCAACCTCAAAACATAGAACATATCAATGAAACAAAAATGCGTTCCTTTTCCAAAAAAATCTGGAAAACCAATAAGATTCAGTAACAGAGAATCCGGGGAAACAACAAATTTGGAACGCTTGAACATCTGTGAAAATGTAGCTACAAAATCCGAAATTGGCACTACCGGACAAAACGAAATAGCTTCTTGTATATACGTAAACATCGCTCTACTTCAGGTTGTCGAGTTGACCCCTAAAGACATCACATACAAGCGAATTCGGCGACTTTGCATCTTGAGTAGTCTCTGAACCAGAGCTAGAAAATGCCTACGCTTGCCCAAATCAAAAAACTCTTCCATTTGAAAATCTTCAGGGGTCAGGTACACCATATACCACCTGACGTATTTTCTATTTATTTATTTATTTCTTTATTTAACAAATTCCCAGATACAGCATAACTTTGCCATTTTACACAGGGACATGCTAAAAAAGGAAAGAAAAAAAACAAGAGAACAATAACAACAACATAGAAAACAAAGAGTGTAAAAGTAAAACTAGTCCGTGAAGACTCGTTTAATTGCTCTTTCAAACACTGGGTAGCTCGAAAAAATGTCCACATCAGTTGTTACTTGATTATAACAGTTTGGTATTCTATAAAAAAGAGACCTCTGTATAATAGCCAACCTAGGACGGGCAAGATGGAACAGGTGGGTATTCCGGGTGATGCGGAAAGGGACACGTTGGAAACGTGTTGGAAATACCGCCCTCTACCTGTTCCGGAAACACAGTCGAAAATTCCTTGAACGAGCACAATACTCCATAGTTTACCTGATAGTATTTAGACGAAGTGAAGGGACTGGCTGGAGTACCATCGGACTGCAAAATCGGGAAATTAATGCGGTGACTGTTTAAAGTGACTCCATGCTTAACACTATGATAATCTAACGACGAAACGGTGCCAAGTGTAAACAAACGATTTGGCTGGGGTCCGGATATTTGTTACGGGAGACCAAAGTAGGAGACACATATTTCGATGTCTGGGCCCATACGCAGAAATTTCCGAAATACGGGGCCCCAAAGTATCTCCACATGCTATCATTAGGAAGCAAACGACGTTACATGTACACAACCGATTTGGCTGGGGTCCGGATATGTGTCACAGGAGACCAAAGTAGGAGAGACGTATTTTGTCGTTTGGGCCCATACGCATTAATTTTCGAAATACGGGATACCGAAGTGGCCCTACATGCTATAACTAGGAAGCGAATGAACGTACACGTACATGGGCATTACAGTAATGGTGTCTGTGAAAATAGTATTAGGAACATAGAACAACCGTTAAAATCAGCTTTATGTGACAAAGATTTAGGAGTATGTATTGACTTATTACAATCCATAGTCTTTTCGCATAATGTCACTAAGAATTTATCGTCTGAAATTTCACCATTTGAATGTCTTTTTGTTTTTAAACCTAGATTACTTCATGAGGCAATTTTAAATACCCAGTGTAAATACGAAGATAATGCCATTCGTTTACAGCAATTACAAGAGATTGGGGACAGAGCGCAAGAAAATTATAAAACGGATACAAAATATTTTGACAAGATGCATACAAAACCTACTTTGAAAGAAGAAGAAAAAGTTTGGATATTAGACACAGCAAGAAAGAAAGGTCATGCCAGAGCATTCAGAAGAAAGTTCATTGGTCCAGGCATAATAGAACGAGTGGAAAATCCAAATTCGTATTTTGTTATGTACAAGACCGCCCGAAGATCCTATACGATAGAGAGTATAGCAGTCTAAAGATAGAAGAAGTTTTATGAGAAGGAAAACCCGGAAAAAGAAGAACACCTTGAAGACTCCGCCGAAAAAATGCCTGTCAACGTCTGGACGGAAAACCATACGATGAAAAAGAAAACGACGAGTCGTGAAGACCATCAAGGACCACCAACTGAAGAGATTTTCAACCCCAGGAGACAATGTTTAGATGAAGAAGTTCTCATCCCTTCTCTTCAAATCAAGGTTGTTGTGATTGCCGGAAATCTACCAACGTGGGCCACTATAGGGAAAAATTCCACAGAAGAAAAACCAAAATTTGCTTGTAATACTGCCATCAATCTGAAGATTTGTATTTATAAAGATAATATAGTGGATACAATAGCAGATGCCTTAGTAAATCCGACGAATGAAACCGTAACTCCATTACGTGGTGCAGATGAAACTATTCAAGACGCAGCGGGAACTGAATTTTTAGAAGAATGTTTGAGAATATCATCATTGAAGCCAGGAGAAGCGAAGATTGCCATTGGTTATCGTTTACCAGCTAAGTACGTAATTATGATATGTAGACATAGGAATTCAGACAAGGTGATTTTACGAGAGACGTAAAAAAAATGTTTTAAAGTAATGTTGGAGAATGATCTTTCCACAATTGTACTACCTAAGATTTCTACTGGAGCGTTTAAATTTCGGAAGTTAGAAGCTGCCAAAATTGTCTTGGCTACAACAAGAATATTTTTAGAAGAACATCTTGATGACGTAAACCGTGTCGTATTTTGTGTTTATGACAGAGAAAATTGGGACATTTATCCGCGGTTTCTCCCCATATATTTTCCCCATTGTTGACGAATCTGTTAGTCCCTCTGTCCGCACGTAACATGTATCTGGATTACTTTTCTTGAAGTTTGAATTGTGGATAGGAACACCTTGTAGATGGATGATGAACTTTCTTTTAGCACTGGCCACGCTTACAAGTTACTTTATCTTGGTTTTGAATTGTGCAGCCAAATCCACCGGTGGAACACTTCAAAAATTTGGAACACTTTGAAACTGGGAATACTTCGAAATTTGGAACTCATTGGTATCTTCGAGAATTGTACCATTTAATTTGATTTGACAACGTATAACTACAAAAGTTTTTTTTTAACTTAATTTTTAAAATGTGAGTATGTGAAGAATGAAAATTTAATGTCATGCATATGAATATATGTTTTCATGTTACATCAAGAAGATGCAAGAAGATCGATAGTGAGAGAGCAAGTACCATGCTCCATCCCTTTAGATGTCAAGGATTCGATCTCGAAGAGGACAAGACTTAAGAAAGATGAAGATAAGAAGAATTTGCATTTTAGTTAGGGTTGTAGGTTATATGTGGTAAATAATTCTACCGTGTTGATTTCATATAGTTTGATTACAGACAGTATATGGGGCTATAACCATATTTTGGAATTCGTTTCCAGTCTACGGACGCTTTAAGCCTAAATAACTTAAAGCTCATTTTCCTCAAACTGAAATCAGTACCCTTCTTCTGCCGTCTAACTTTACTATCTTTGCTTAGGTAGATACTATTACGTTTCTTCTTCTTGCGTATAAGTCAGGTTTGATATTGAAGTTTTTTTTTTTTTTTTTTTTTTTGCACTAGAGGAATATATATATTAGTTATTTTGGATCGTAACAAGTCTTATGCGAGAGTAGTAAGAAATTGGGGATGCAATGATTAACTAACATTTGATCGAATTAAATTAACAGATTCAAGTTTATACTTTTTACATACGAATTTATTCCCTTTTATTGACAAATAAGTCTATTGGCCTAAGATGAAAGTCATTTCATACACACAGAGATTTTGTGTACATATCTCTTTTCCCGTCCATACCGGGTCCACTACTTCTCCTTTTGTAGGACGTTTTTCACTTAGGATCACCAAGACGACGGACAGAGGTTCTAACGAGAATCATCCTTAGCCTTACTGTAGTCTCTATTTTATTCAGAAGTCACTTCCTGGTTCAATTCAGCAGTTTTCTATCATTGGACCCGGCAGTACACTAAAGAAGTCGGAATCCAGACAGGGTGGTATGGTCAAGATAGAGCAATGTACTCATAGAAAATACAGTAAAATTTCAATGGATCTTTCTCTCCAAGTATGATACAATATATATAGGTCTATATTTGATTTTACTACATTTATAAGATTTTTGTTCATTTTATTATGATTTTTATTACTCGTATCAAAGTTTCTGATCATCTGCATTAGTGCCAATTGAATTTATTATTATCCCTACCTTTCATTTCCCATACCTGAGCACTAACGGTAATCCACACTAACACTTTAAAAACACATGTCACTCACAATGATATTATGCGAGTCCTAATATTTGTTTTTCTATTCCTTATTTTCCATCTTCCCAGAGACGCTGTCGTCACATGTTCAAGGTTACCCAGTGCCCTACATGAACTTTCTGTGAAAAAGATACTCAGCAGTTTGCAATTGAAGCTTGATTCAAAACAAACAATATCTTGTATAAAGAACTCTATCTTCAACAAACATTTTTGGAATTTCTTCGATATTTTTTTTCTTTATTGTACTATGGAAAATGGAAATTTTCGTGTATTTCCGATTTAGAGGAGTAGTATAGGAAAATTAGTTCGAAGTGCGGAAAAATAGTATAACAAGCTGAAAATTGGTGGATGTGTTCTTTGGATACCCCTGATTAACATACTCAAAATCCCAAAAAATCCCACCTGGGCAACATGCCGCCATCTTGGAAAATGGCCGCCATTGAAAATTTTTTTACTTAGGTTCCTTTTGAAGGCCATAACATCGGACACAAGAGAGATATTGATGTGCGGTTTGCGCGAGGTTATCGCAGACACTCCAGACTATTCACCGAAAACAACATTTAAACCTTTAATTGGAAATCTATGTAAAAAAGTATATAAAAATTACAACTGCGAAACTTTTTCGATACATATTTTCAATACAACTCGATTTTCGCTCTTTTCCGTCCGTTTTATAAAAAAAAGTAATGAAGCAAATGTTGTAGAGCACACAAAATTACACAAGAATATATCCTAGTTTTGTCCAAAAACTCAAGTCTGAATGATTTAATAGAGCGCGCAGTAAACGCAGTGTCACTTGCTTAGCCTTAGTTGCTGCACAAGAATGTAACAAAACAACTTCCAGATGGGCAATACTTCCAAATATTTTACATTTTCTTTTGAAGGAACCTACGGATTTAGAGCATCCACGTCGCTTGCTTGCGGTTGATATCAGGTTCGGCATTTCGTTATCGGTCAGGTCTTCATGTTCTTCTTCATAGATCATTGAATCTGCAGTATCCTCTTGATTTGTACATTCCTCAATTGCACAGTTGCTGCAAAATGGTGAGCATCGAAGTCCATCTTTCCGACAACCAAAATATTTTTCACACCCTACGTGGCAATTGCAGCTTACAAGGTTCATCAGCATATCTCGAGCTGGAGGTTGAGTGCTAGGGACAGGTATTAACTCACCATTACTGTTTTTCTTCCAGCCCCATTCGACTGGAGGGAGGGACACACCACTCCATTCCTGAACCTGATGATACACTCTTAAGCAAGGTTGCTTCGCTGCTGCTGATGTTGGAGGAAGGGTTGCTAAATCGAATGTTGCACCTATTTTCTGTTTAGCAACAGTCCTGACGTAGCACTTATATCTTGTTTTGTTAAGCCCATCGGAAATTTTTCCACCGTACATAGCGACAAGAAATTCTTCATCAGCCGTCACGATCTCATCAACTGCTGCATTCTCCTTATTAAAAATGTCCACTTCCTTGCGAAGGTTTGGAGATGCTTCCAGTGTCTTAAAAGCGAGTATTTTTCCTCTTTTGAAAGATGCCGATGTGGTGTCACAGCCAGATATTGCGTGAAGGAAAAGCATATGATTATACATGTCACCCAGGGCCAGCTGCAATTTCGTAGATTCGAACAATTTTGGGGGGTGCGACTTCGAGCCCGGTATAAGCAACCGAATGTTAGTATTCGTTGGTGCAAATGCCGTAAGAAGTACTAGCAAGTCGGTGTCTGTGCCCACAATAACAGGGTTTTCCTCACTTTTTCCCAGTTCGATAGCAGTAACTACTATGAGACGGTCAGCATCACCCGAAGCGTTGATCACAGTAATTCCATTTTCTTTTAATTGTGATCCTAGAAGCGCTATGAAGCTTGCCTTGTTAGCTTCATTTCCTAAAAATTGATGCTGTGAAGTACTTGCTTCAGTTTGCAGCTCTACCAGCACTTCTGAAGACGAAAGTTGTGATCTTCGTCGCATGCGCTCTGTGGCTTTTGTTGTACATTCCGTATAACCATCAAAAACTATCGTAACCTGTCCTTTATAATTTGCTTTGATGAATGAAACATAGCTCTGACATACATCACTGAAAGTCTCTGGTCTTGGCCAGTGAACTCGATGCAGTAAATCTCCTCCGTCTAGAACAAAGCTTGAAGTTTCAGGAAAGGTTTCAGATGGGGGGCATATTTTCTCCATAACACCTCTTAAAGTTGACTTTGTGCCTTTCCTAAGCATAGTTGCGTCGAATAGTGCTGGTGGCATCGATGCCAGTTCGTAGTTCATACAACCTTCCAGTTCCTCTTCACTTCGAACAACGCATGCCATTCGATGGAACAGCTGGTTAGGATTCACAGGAATCAATTCACCCCGAACAACCATGGCATTCGTCATTGCTGCAAGAGTGACTACCTTGTCCTTCCGTTCAAGCTTGATGTCCGCAAAAGATTTCCCACTAAGCTTCTTTAAGGTCTTAATTCCTTGTTCGTAAGCTGAATCACAGTTCACTGTTTCGTCTGCTATAACACCACTGTGCAAAGAAACTAGAAGATCGGGAGGTTTCTCAAAAGGAGAATGCGTTCGTAACCACATTGCGAATATTTCTATGTTCCTTAAGTCCCTTTTTTGGCAAGCTTGTCCAAGTTCTACATGCTGTTGTGATATTGCGATAGCTACACCTGCGAAATCTTCCAAAGCATCCAGTACCTTCATTGATGCCGGCATAGAATGTATCCAGCGTGCGAGAACAGAGTCGGATATATCACGACCACGAGTTAAGCCTCCGGTCGTCTTTATATTCTTCATCAAAACCTGCTCAATGGTCAAGTCTGACCAAACTCCGCTCCAGAATTTCGATTTCCGTCGTACAGTGAAAAGTCCCTTCTTCACGAATTCTTCATAGTCGGAAGATGACAAACATGATTTCAGCTTTGTCATCTGCTGCAAATACATTTGAGCAGATTTCGCATAAATAATATGGCCACCGGCATGCAAATAGGGAAGGATTTTTTGTACGCTGAATAAGTGCAGTGCCCAATCCCCTGTGCGTTCTGCTCTAACAACATTACGCATGATTTCTACCTGCTCAAAGTACTGGACCCATAGTTTGCCTGTCCTGCTTTTCAGAGCTTCAACTTCTAAAGCTGTTTTAATCGATGAAATAAGCTTTCTCACTGCATCGGTGCGTAGAACATCATCTACTTTTTTCTTCCCCTGGAATAAAAGTTCATAATCTTCTTTAACTTCTTTCAGTCGTTCTTCACACAGCACTTCATCGTTAATGATTTTGGTCACAAGCAATAAGCAGAGAGCATTTGGAGTTAAGAAGTGAGCTCGTAGTGCTCTAGCGTAAGAATGTTCTGTCAACATACAGAGTTTTTCGCAAATAGTTGCTGCCAAAGCTCTTGTAAGCCACTGCCTTCCATAATTGTTCCAACGGCACCCATGAACGACATTAACAAATGTAATCCTCCAAGACGTACAATCACTTTTGAGAGTGGGCTGTCAACATTTGCTGCTAAAACGATGTCCATATCTTTAACGTAAAATGGCTGATCAAATGTTACGATACATGATGACTGATTTTGTTTCTTGCACTGCTCCGATGCAAACTCCAAACAGGAGTATATAGTCGACATGTTACTGGGTATAGTCGTATATAGTCGACAGAAATTTTCTTTTCCATATTTGGGAAAATAAATATACTCACATACTTGGTTTTCTCGTACGTAAGAAACTAACGAACTTATAATTTGTGAAGATATAGTTTTGTACTTTCAAGTGCAAATATTTTGATTGCTTTTCATTTAAATGAAAAAGGCACATAACAACCGGAGAAAAAAAATACTGCACTACACATGGTGCCGTGTTTACTGCGCGCTCTATTAAACCATTCAGACTTGAGTTTTTGGACAAAACTAGGATATATTCTTGTGTATTTTTGTGTGCTCTACAACATTTGCTTCATTACTTTTTTTGATAAAACGGACGGAAAAGAGCGAAAATCGAGTTGTATTGAAAATATGTATCGAAAAAGTTTCGCAGTTGTAATTTTTATATACTTTGTTTACATAGATTTCCAATTAAAGGTTTAAATGTTGTTTTCAGTGAATAGTCTGGAGTGTCTGCGATAACCTCGCGCAAACCGCACATCAATATCTCTCTTGTGTCCGATGTTATGGCCTTCAAAAGGAACCTAAGTAAAAAAAATTTCAATGGCGGCCATTTTCCAAGATGGCGGCATGTTGCCCAGGTGGGATTTTTTGGGATTTTGAGTATGTTAATCAGGGGTATCCAAAGAACACATCCACCAATTTTCAGCTTGTTATACTATTTTTCCGCACTTTGCCCAATTTGGGCCTAATTTTCCTATATTAGAGGGGGTGTGAGGTACATATGTAATTACAGTGATGCGACAGTGAGATGACAGCGAACTATTAATTTAATTTGTTAAATTCTTTTTCATTATTTTTACGAGAATCTTCGACAGTATCATGAACTCTTTAACTTCCAAGACTTTTGTTAATGTTGTACATTGCCAGACATTTTGAATAAGCATTTATTTGTTTATTGTCACTTTCGAAATTGTCAATAAACTCGACTAGTTTTTCTCACCTTTCTGCTTTCCTTTGAGACGCAGACACATTTTCAGTTTGACATCTGAGTAGTGGAATGAAGGTGTAGAAGAACATCATTGTAAGAAGCGAATCGTTAAGAGATAATCCAACGCACCTGGCAGTCCAGCAGGGTTAAGACCCAGTTGTTGGCTGACTCCAGTACATCCACGCTCCTCCAGGAAAAAATTTCATCAACCAGATGAGCAGGACGACACCAGTCCAATTGGATCTGTCAGGCTAGTGTTATTCCTTTAATTTTTAATTGCAACGTGTCTCCTTCTCACCTATTTCACCAACTAGTCATTTTGAAAATCAAAACATTTGAATTTTATTTAAATTCAAACAATCTTTGCAGCTAAGTACCGTGTTATGCATCAGTTTAATCCGCAATTTGTTGCATTAGTTTAAAGAATATTATAGAGGTTATTCTGAGCTACGACTGGTGGTACAGCAGCGGCACATGGTGGTAGATGCTGTACGATACCAAATCTCTGTATATTTTATATGTGCCCACCGGCACTTGGTAGTACATGCTGTAAGATCCTAAATTTTCCAAATATTTCACATGTGCCTACCTTCGCATGTGTGGGATGTTGTGAGGCTTACGCCGTTGTAACGATCCCAAATTTCTAAATATTTTCGATAAATATCATTTTCGATAAACAAGTCAGGTACATTAGAGATTTTAAAAGATAAATCCCATTTAGTTGGACATAGTAACGGTGCATTTTGAGTAACGATTACAGTGTAATTTATAGTTTTTGCTTTTTGAAATTGAGTAGAGTTATTTTTAACCCACCCGTCCACCCTCGCTACGTTTGTGCGATTGCTCAGTTAGAGTAACTTTTGTTTCATAGTTTTTCTTATTTATTGATTTATTTGTGGGTGAGAAGAGAAGATTTGCAAAGTTGTTATATTTTGTTTTTCGTTTTGTTACTATACTAGAAATGTCATTTATATTTTGAAGTTGGATATATATACGGCGAAAAAATATTTTCCAAGAGGCGTGCAAAACCTACTTTCAAAGAAGGAAAAAGGTTTGGATATTAGACACTACAAGAAAGAAAGGTCATGTCAAAGCATTCAGAGGAAAGTTCATTAGTCCAGGCATAATTGAATACATAAATGAATTTGTAAGTGGAAAATCCAAATTCGTATTTTGTTATGTACAAGACCGCCCGAAGATCCTATAAGACAGACAGTATAGGAGTCCAGAGAAGTTTTGTGAAAAGGAAAACCCGGAAGAGAAAGACCACGTTAAAGACTATCACGAAGAGATGCCTACCAACGTCTGTACGGAAGACCATACGGTGAATAAGAAGAAGACGAGACGAGAATATCATCAAGGACCACCAACTGAAGAGATTTTCAACCCCAGGAGACAATGTTTAGATGAAGAAGTTCTCATCCCTTCTCTTCATATCAACGATGTTGTGATTGCCGGAAATCTACCAACGTGGGCAACTATAGGGAAAAATTCCACAGAAGAAAAACCAAAATTTGCTTGTAATACTGCCACCAATTAGAAGATTAGTATTTATAAAGATAATATAGTGGATACAATAGCAGATGCCTTAGTAAATCCGACGAATGAAACCGTAACTCCATTACGTAGCGCAGATGAAACTATTCAAGACGCAGCGGGAACTGAATTTTTAGAAGAATGTTTGAGAATATCATCATTGAAGTCAGGAGAAGCGAAAATTGCCAATGATTTCGTTTGGCAGCTAATTATGTAATTATTTCAAGTAGACCACGGATTTCAGACAAGGTGGTTTTACGAGAGACGTAAAAAAATGTATTAAAGTAATGTTGAAGAATGATCTTTCTACAATTGTACTGCCTAAGATTTCTACTGGAGCGTTTAAATTTCGGAAGTTAGAAGCTGCCAAAATTGCCTTGGCTACAAGAATATTCTTAAACGAACATGTAGATGACGTCGACCGAATCGTATTTTTTGTTTATGAGAGAAAATTAGGACATTTATCCGCGATTGCTCCCCATATATTTTCCCCATGTATGACGAATCTGTTAGTCCCTCTGTCCGCACGTAACATGTATCTGGATTACTTTTCTTGAAGTTTGAATTGTTGATAGGAACACCTTGTAGATGGATGATGAACTTTCTTTTAGCACTGGCCACGCTTACAAGTTACTTTATCTTGGTTTTAAATTGTGCATCCAAATCCACCGGTGGAACACTTCAAAAATTTGGAACACTTTGAAACTGGGAATACTTCGAAATTTGGAACTCATTGGTATCTTCGAGAATTGTACCATTTAATTTGATTTGACAACGTATAACTACAAAAGTTTTTTTTAAACTTAATTTTTAAAATGTGAGTATGTGAAGAATGAAAATTTAACGTCATGCATATGAATATATGTTTTGATGTTCCATCAAGAAGATGCAAGAAGATCGATAGTGAGACAGCAAGAACTATGCTCCATCCCTTTAGATGTCCATGAGTCGATCCCGAAGAGGACAAGACTTAAGAAAGAAAATGAAGTTAAGAAGAATTCATATGTTATTTAGGGTTGTTTTTATATGTGGTAAATAGTTCTATCATGCTGATTTCATATAGTTTGATTACGGACAGTATATGGGACTAAAACCATATTTTGGAATTCTTTTGCAGTCTACGGACCCTTTAAATCTAAATAACTTAAAGCTCATTTTTCTCAAACTGAAACCAGTACCCTTCTTGTACAGGCTAACTTTTGAATCTTTGGTTAGCTAGATACTATTGCATTTTTTTCTTCTTACGTATTACTTACGTTTGATGTTGAAGTTATTTTTTGCATTAGAAAAAAAACACACAGACAGACACAGAGTGGTCTATATTATATTTTACTACATTTATAAGATATTTATTGATTTTATTATGATTTTTTATTATATGCACCTAAGTTTCTGGTCACCTGTATTAGTCATAACTAAATTTATTATTATTCCTTCCTTTCATTTCCCATGCCTGAGCAATAATGGTAATCCACACTAACACTTTAAAAGCACATGTCACTCACAATAAGATTATACAAGTATTAATGTTTATTTTTCTTTTTTTCCATCTTCCCAGAGACGCTGTCGTCACATGTTAAAGGTTACTTAGTGCACTACATGAACTTTTTTTGAAATACTCAGCAGTTTGCAGTTGAAGCTTGATTCAAAACAAACAATATCTTGTATAAAGAACTTTTTATTTTCAACAAATATTTTTGTTATTTCTTCGATATCTTTTTCCTTTTCTTTAATATGGTAAATTAAAATTTTCGTGTATTTCCGATTTCGAGAAGTGGGTGTGAAGTATATGTGTAATTACACTGATGCGACAGTGATATGACTTCGAACTATTGATTTAATTTTGTAAGTTCTATTTCATTATTTTTAGGGTTGTCTTAGAAAGTAACATGAATTCTTTAAAATCCAACGGAACAAAACTTTTATTAATGTTGTACATTACCAGACAGTTTGAATAAGCATGTATTTGTTAATTGTCACTTTCGAAATTGTCAATAAACGCGACTAGTTAACTTCACTTTTCTGCATTCCTTTTTGCCCAGCTTGACATATTCAAGTTCACTGAACATCAGAGTCACCACTTTATAGTCAGACAAAACCATGAAGGATACATCGGCAAGGATATTCGCTACAAAGTTTATGTAAGTGCAGGATCATCGGGGGCAAGCAGATTGCACCATTGGACGACGACGGACTCCATGTCCCGAGAATAACATTCTGTTGGCTCATCGCCACGCGCACATTTTGAGTTTGACATCTGAGTAGTGGAATGAAGGTGTAGAAGAACATCAACTTAAAAAGCGCATCGTTAAGAGATAATTCAACACACCTGGCAGTCCAGCAGGGTTAAGATCCAGCTCTTGGCTGACTCCAGTACATCCAGGCTACTCCAGATCAAAAAGATGACCAGAACGACACCAGTTTAATCGGATCTGACAGGCTAGTGCTCTTCCTGTATCTTTTAATCACAACCGGTCTCTTTCTCACCTATTTCCCCAACTAGTCATTTCAAAATCAAAACTTTTGAATTTTATTTCAATTCAATCATATCTTTGCAGTTAAGTACCGTGTTGTGCATCAGTTTCATCCCCAATTTGTTGCATTCATTTAAGGAGTATTATAGATGTTATTCTGAGCTACGACTTATCACACATCACCGGCACAATAAACACATTTTCATACAATATTGAACCCTTTATACAATAAAAAATGCAAAGTAAATTTTCCAAAATAATTACTAAATTTAAGAGTTAAATTCGTTAAGAACTAACTGAAATAAAGTTCCAAAATTCAAAATGCAAAACTAAATTACTGTCTGAAAAAAAATAAATTGGCTTCAAGGTACACTTTACTGAAAAAAATCACTAAAGCATTGTGAAGGAACAAAAAGGGAGCTTGGGTTAAATGGGAGTCACCTTAGAAGTGTGAGACAACAGTATCTAATTCAGATTGAAATGAAACACATAATTTCTATGTTTAAGAATGGTAGATTTAGGGACGTAAAGGTATTAGAGTTAGAGCTTAGATTTAGTAACAGCCATGGTTTAGTCTCACACTTATAGCGAACGAAGTCAACTCTTCTTCCTTAACTTACATGTGATGATGATAAGGGAGCGCGGTGGCTCAGTTGTAGAGCGTTCACCTCCGGTTTTTGGGGTCTCTGGTTCAACGCACTCGCATCTTGTGGACTTTGTGGTTGCGTGCTCGTGCGTTTTCTCAGGGTTCTCCCGTTTCCTACGGATTACTTCATTCCACCGTTTCATTCATTTCTCATCATTGCGTCTCCTGTAGACTAACCGCCATTACCATGGGACGTAACATTTAAATATTTCATATCATTTTTCATTTTTGTGATGATGATAGGTGACGTTCTAGGAGACAACTCGTCCGTCTTTTGATAGTGACAACGAAGACCTGACTCCAAACTTGATTGATACAAGGCGTTCTCTATGATCTGGAAGTGTTCCAGATCGAGATCCAGAATGACTAAGACGTAATGACCAATCAAGAGACTATCGAATGATAACCACGATCAAGCTTTCTCAAGTCTATTTGTTTCGACTGTTTTTCTGATGTTATACGGAAGCGAAGATGGTAGTTCACTTAGAGCCAAGCAAAGTTCATTATCCCAAATTGACACAACTGAAGTGCACATCTCTTCCTGCTGATGACACAGCACCATGCAGCTCTTCTTCCTACAGAAGCGGCAAACGTCATCAGGATGGTTAGACTTAAACCAGGAAGGGAAAGACTTGTCGGAATCAAAGTACTAACTTCTTAACTTTGCTATTTCCTAGTTGCGTCAATGGTACCTGGGTAAATGTACGTAGCAAACATTGATGCGATGTAACTCCATGACTATGAGATTCCAGTAAAACACAATTGTTGAGATAGCAACTGATCTAAACAGAAATTGGGAATTTCACTAACGCGAGTGAAACATTGAAAGGAGTTAGAAGAGGTACCTGCTGTTTATTACAATTTGGTTATACATAGGACTTCCTTGTAGTATTGCGAACAAAACCTGGTTAATAATTTTCCTGTCGAAATATGATGACGGCAACAGATATCAATGAGTGATGTAAATTAAATCCACCAAGCGATGAACTCCTACTGCGAAGCCTGCTGGGCTCTCAAGAGATGACTGATTAATCTGGATTTAAAATGAAGTCGCCAGACCTGACTTGATACTACGTTACATCACCTCCCTCGACGGGAAGGATCGTTGGGCATCGAAACCATGGAGAAGCAATATAGTTTCGGCGGCTATCTAGACATCTGCGGAGTGTAAAAACAGAAAATTAAGTTATCAGCAGCGTAGGATGCTGTAAGGGAGAGAAAGTTCCTTACCGCTTTAAGATTGAGGGATGGTAAAAGCTAGATCAGTTGTCACTGAAGTAGCTAACAGATGGAGGAGGCGTACCAATAGATGGAGGCAGTTGCATATCTTAAGCACAACACGTCACATCGTTGTTTTTGGTTTGTATCCTTACCAGGTAGCTCACACGATATAATGAAGAAAAAGCACTAATCAATCCTGAAGAAACGAAGAAGGGAGTAAGTTCACAATTTTTCTTCCAATAAAGCAATATGGTATCGTCGCAGTTCAATCCAATAAACACAAACTAACACTTTAGCAATGTAGGTGAGACTAACAACAGCTTCCAGTCTATAAAGTAGCTTTAATGAAGCGCGATAAAAGCTTATGCTACGAGAAAACTGTTACAAAGTTTAAATGAAACTACAAGAGAAAACAACAAAGTAATGTACTACTCGAAGATACATAAACCAAAAATTGCATGTAGAATGGAATCGAAGCAAACATAGGATCTGCAAGAAACTAAAACAAAAGATACAAGATAAGGTAATGACAAAAATATAGACACATAAAGAAAGAAAAGTGACCTCTGTCATACCCAATGACCTAATAACGCGAGTGAGACTTTGGAAAGGAGAAGGAAGAGCTACCTGGTTTTTATTACAATTTGGATATTGTAATGTTCCGCATGTCTCCATAACATGCGATAATCATGTGTACTAAAGGTGTTAATAGTAAACAAAAGCAACGCAGACGACGGACACGAAGAAGAGTCACCCACATTCACCAGCAGTCGACAAGACGAAGATCACCGAGGGTAGCCCACACTCCAGGATAAAAGAGAGGAGCACGCGTCAACAAGCATCAATCTATCCAGGTTGATCAAACTACCTAAAGCCCTAAGGCGCCCGGCCATTGGGTTTACCTCACCCTCTCAGGACGCTCCGTCATTTGAGAGATACCTATCCTTAAGCCCTAAGACGTACGGTCATTGGGTTCCTTTCCTCTCTCACGACGTCCGGTCTCCGAGAGATACAAGTAATCACACAAGTTTAACCCCTCTCACGACGCCCGATCACCGAGATTAACCTCACCTACAAAAGCCCTAAGACGCTTGGTCTTTGGGTTCCTTTCCATAAGCTTACTCGAACTTTTAGAGGAGCTAGTCATTGTATGCATTTGTATTTAAGTGAATCTTTTTTGTAATAAAAGGTGAAGGAAAAGTCCGAGTTTCCGTGTACAGTAATTACTCTACCTAACATAAACGCTAATTACTCTACCTAACATCATTACTCCACTGTAATCATTGTTAGAACGATATCGATTGGAGGCAATGACCATGGAAATACCGAGTAACGACCTTACGTTATCAATCTCAAACCCTACGACACGCATAATAACTTTAAATAAAGGCACACCAGTGGTGTATACGGAGGAGGACGCGGAAGAATATTCTTTAAAAACAGAAGAAGACGACAAGAGAAAAACACCAATTTCGCAAGAAGAGATACAGGAAAGATTAAAACAGACCGCCAAAAATTTTAAAAATTGACCTTTTTAATACAAATACCGGTACTGATTTACCGGAATATCAGCGAATAACTGTAAGCAATTTATTAAACAAATACAGGAATGCGTTTTTCATACAGCCCGGAGGATATAGATTATTTTAAAGGATACAGACGTAAAATACATAAAGATAAAAGTGCGTCGTTTCATCACCGTTCCCCACCTATTCCATTAGGAATTATACACCAAATTGATAAGCAGATACAACTGTTAGATGCCAAAATCATAACTGGGACACGGAGGGGTAATTACTCTTCACCCCTAGTTGCGATCAAAAGACGAAACAGTTCAGAATTCAGACTTGTGTTGAATCTACAAGCATGTAATACTTATAACAAATATTTAAGCATCCCATTTCAATCTACAGAAGACGTTTTGCAGGTTTTAAAAGAGAAAACCCTTATTTCGATCTTGGACATTTCGCAATCGTATTTTCAAATCTTGTTGCATCATAAATACATGACTTTTGAGGTAAATCATACACGCAAAAGTTATAAATTTCTTAGATGCGTAATAAGCCACTGCTCAAGTTCCTAATTTGTGACCATTGTAATTAAAATGATATTAGATGGCTTAACAAAACGCATTACCGATTTTGCAGACGACATCGTGATTGGTACATTACGTAGGAACAACAACTCACAGATTTGGATCTTTTGATCCAAAAACTTCGGAAGCATGATTTTAGAGCAAATTCCAAGAAGACACTTGCTATATAGAGAACTCCCAGTATTAGGATTTCTTGTATCCGGAGGAAAGATCAGCATCTCACCAAAAATAGCAAATAAGATCATGAATTTTAATAAGCCGACTACTAAACGACTACTCAAAAGCTTAATATGCCTTTGCTCTTATCTTCGGAGTCATATTAAGGACTTCATTGCGAAGGTAGAACCGTTCCAATAGCTCCTTACTAAAAATGCGATGGATTACAAATGGACCGAAAAACACGATCAATTATTTGAGAAGCTGAAAGAAGACATTTTGAATACCACATCTCTCTACCATATCGACGAAAATCTAGAGATAAGACTCTATACATGTGCGAGCTCATATCAATTCTGAGGGTTATTAGCTTGTTATAACCCTAAAACTAACGAAGAAAGAGTTGTTTCGCAGTGCAGTCGTCGCCTTACCGTCAGTCTGGCAAAAGTTGTCTTAAAAGTTCAGTCTTAGTCGTCTTAAAAGTTCAGCCTGGCAAAAAGAACTATACGATATAATCTATGCTATACTAAAATTGAGATATTTCTTACTTAATCGTAAATTTAAATTGTTTAAGACGCTAAATGTCTAACTTCGCTACGCACACATCCGGACAGAGTAGGAAAATACACTCGCAATAAACTTTTCTTACCCGACTATAATTTTGGCATCTGCCATATCGAAGGAAAGAAGCATCCGGCCGATATCATCAGCCGCTTAAAACAAAATAACAATGTTACTTCAGAACCCACGGACCCACATCAGGCTTCTGGGGATTTGTATGCATACCCATTCTTCCATTCTTTACAAGAACCCATTCTTCAAATACAACAACCAGGATATTTGAAAAACTTACCGGAAGAACTGCGCAAAGATGACTCGTACGCTGACATAATAAAAGTTTTGGAAGGGAAAGAACCGACAAAATGTTCTACCATGAGAGCTGCTAAGTATTTTTCTTTAAAAGACAACCTACTGTACCGTACACAAAAACATCCAGAACTTGGATTATTTTATCTTTTGGGTATTCCGAAAAGTTTGGGAGGACATTTGTTCGAGTCTATACACAAAGATCCATTGGCGCCTCATTTTGGGTTTTCGAAGACATAAGACAGTCCTCAAAATACTACATGCCAAACATGAAGTCATAATTAGCGTTGAAAATAAAGAACTGCAGAGTGTGTCAATTCCTAAAGAAATCCCGAAGAAACCACAAGGAGAACTCCTTCATCACCCGCCAGGCCTTATAGGAGAATGATGGATGTTTGACGGTTTAGGACCTTTATCCACGTCAAGAAGGGAAACCAGAATACGTTATAGTTGCCATCGAAACAAGCACTCGTTATATAGTGACGAAAGCTGTTAATAGCATCACTGCAGATACAATTGAACAATTCTTACTGGATGACAATATTTTAAAATTTGGTGCCTTCTGTTTCCTTCATCTGCACAAAACCCGGTACACAGAGCGAAGTAACTTCAAAAACTAGCAGAAACATATAACTTTGAATTTACGTTCTAACCTGCTTTCAATCCCCAGGATATAGGATTAGTTGAGGTCATGAATAAAACTTTAAAGAACCCCTTAAAATTTTTCGCCCAACAAAATCACTAAACATGGTCAAATCTACTACCTCACATCACTTTTGGTTTAAACAGTTTCGTCCAATTAGGAACGAAGAAATCAAGCTTCCTTTCAATATACGGGTTGAACCTAGGACAATCATCGATTGTCAATTACAGACTGCTCCTTAGCTACAGTTTGAACGAGACCAATTTGTAAAATTAGGAAAAATTTACATCAAAATTTACTAAAATCTAATGAACAGTAAAGGAAATACTTAAAAAAAAAACATAAGCAAGAAACTTTCCATAATGGGGATAATGTATTAATTTTTTCCCCTTTCGACGGGTCGGTGAATAATCATAATGGATGCACAGGAACTGCGGACCGGCCACAATACTTTCAAAATTAAATAATAACCTCTACCGAGCTCGCATGCCCAACAATTCCAGTGTTACAGAATATTTCCATCGACAGTGTAAAACCATATCACGATGGTTAAGAACACATACAGGGATAATGATGACGAACCCAACAGCTAGGAAGAACATTAGAGGAAAAAACAGCAATGTGTAAACAAGTGATGCAATACGATATGGCCGTGTTTAAATTGATATACTCTAGTACTGACCTTAATACACGGAGAACCTGATTCGCCGCTTTCCATCTGCATTAACCACTTTTTCATAATGAATGACGGCTGTATTATTTCTACTCATAACCTCTCTAATTGTTGTTACGACTTTTTTAATTGTCTCCACAATATTTCCTTATTAACACTTTTCAAAAACTTATACACCTTTAACCCTTTCCGCTTTCTCTCTCCCCTTAAATCGTTCTCCTCTAAATACTTTTTTTTTTATTTTTGATAACTTGCTGTTCACAACTACATGCACCATTGTCGATAATTTTTTACTTAGGAAGTAATTCATAACTCCAATATGCCTTTCTCTTGTAGGAAGTGCAATATCGACAGGACAATCATGACCTCAGCACTTATTTTCTTGCTACCATACATAATACTTTCTACAGAACTAGCTAATGGACTTCTATTTAAACAATATGGACTGTCAATAGCAAAATTTAAGCCAATTATTAATTACGAAGCCACGCAATTCTTGCCATATTGTCTGCATCTCGACTTTTCAGCAACGAAACTGAAAAAGGAATCCTGTACTGGCTATGAAAACCTTATGAAAATACTCTATGAAAAAGAAGAACAATTCATCGCCAAGATTAAAAATATTATCTCGTGCGATTTTCAAGCAGGACGTTACACACGACCTAATCGCTTTATTTTTAACTTATTACTTGGACTTGCAAATTTTGGCCTTAGTGGTTTCATCCTATACGGAGTTCATAAATGAAAATCAGCGATTCACCAAATTCAGTCACTGAATCAATAATAGTCAGATCCAAGAGATTAAAAGATATAACTATGAACTTACGCATTTAGTCACCAACTCGTCAGTAGCTGCCGAGAAAACGATATATTAAGTACACCATGACATTCTTCAACTTGTGTGAACAGTGGGTCACACAAATTTCTGATGTACAAAGACCGCGATATAGGCAACCCAACTAACGCCTGCTCCAAGATTAATTACGCCTGGTAGTAGCTAGCATAGCAGCGTGAAGTTGCCGCCCCCTGTTGAAAGCACAAATCGTAAAGAGTATTTTAGTGCACAAGTGGAGCCAAACGCTGACTGACGAAATGAGAAAATTTCTTGGGAATATTTGGTTACTTGAACTCACAGTATTTCTTGTTTATATGATACACACGTAAAATTATATAAGACCACCTGAAAAAAATATACGGATACCAGAGACTCTGAAGAGAAGGCAACAGCGGGGGGACTTAATCTTTTAATTAATCAAATGAGGATTATACAAACAAGTTAGGTCATATAACTAGTAACATCCAGTATTAGCAAAGAGGATTTCCTTCTGAGAGATTGTGCGTATCAAACAATATACGGATAGATTATGAGGTATACATGGTAGGTTATTTTCTTTTAACTAACCCAAAACTTTCCGCTGAGTTTCGCGCTTGTCCTACCTGCAAATCAATTAAAAGTAAGGATGAATCATTTGGGGAGAAGAATCCAACCCCCAATGAAAATTTTGGGGGTCTAACAGGGCGTGAACCCCTAGGTTCCGGCTATGCTGATTCATACGTAATACTACATCGAAGGAAGAAATTGCTGATTTCATTATTCGTTATATAATTTTTGAAAATACTAACTATTGGAATTTATTTGTAAATATTAAAAAGGCAAAATTCGATAACACTCAAACGAGTTGGAGAACTTATTTCTTATTAACGTATTTCCGGTAGGTAACAAATATAACTGAGGGTTCATGATTTGTATAATATTTGTGAAATTTTACACATTGAGACACAAAGAGAAAAGGGGATAATATAGTGTCAATAAACAACATGACATTAAAAATGTTCTTATGCTTCGTGTCTACATCTGTTGACAGTGTGTGTATCACTAGCACTGGCACAAATGGCATGGAGGTGAGGGGGACATGTTCCCTCAAATCTTGAAACTGAGGGATTGTGACCCCAATAATCCGATTTGAAATGTGTTTTTTGTGGAGAATTGATTAATTGTGCCAGATTGCCACAAGGAAAAATGAGATGAAATTGATATTCTCCCAGAATAAGCATCACATCTGCCCGAACCACAATGTTGAAGACAACTCTGCTCCCCTGATCCTTTACAGTATTGTTTTTCAACATTATAAATATTTTCAACATTGCTTTATGAGAAAGGTCTTAACCGTTCGCCCCCTCCCAATATTCGAGACAGGTTTTCGCCGCTTAATAGAAGGGGAATAAGTGGTAATCTCCTTTGGTTATAGTAACATCCAGTATTACCAAAGATGATTTTCTTCCCATCATCCTTGTAGTTTTCACATTGTCAACAAATGTAGGCACGAAGCGTCAAGAATACTATTTACACAACGACTGTGGTAACTGTAATATAGCTCGTGATATCAATATATTTACGAAATAGATTAGATCGGGTCAATTCGAAAACACCAATTGCCTTTTTTTTACATATACAATATCTACACGCAATTTCAATCCCTTCGGTCCACTCCTTCCCGTACTTCTACGATAATATTTACTTTTTCTGGAAGAGGCCTTAGCCCCAACACTGTTTCTTCGCACAAATTATGTACGTCCACCCAGACTTTAGTCAATTATATTTAAAATAAACTATACTAATTTGTATATGTAACTTTCGTCGGAAAGAGGAATTTGATTTTGATTCATCCGACCCCCCAGATTTAAAAAGCTTACGACAGCAGTGTTCAGATTACTGGTCTATCGCCTTGACCACTTAACTACGATCACTACGGAGTAATTGATTTGTCTATAATTTGTTTACGAGTATAATACACGTGCCGTATTAGATTCAAAATAAAGGAGTTTTGTATTTTGTTTTTAAAAAATCTGTAATGTTGATAATTTAGTGAATACAGTGATATAATGCCCTCCGATCCTGTGCTTTGCCAATCAATCTGACTATTAACAAGCTACTGTTTTGAGCGAATGGTAAACGCCTTTTATTTAGGCGAGCCGGAAGAGGTAACGCTTTAGATGAGTGGTCAGTTCGCATCAAGCCGCCGTCGAGACAACACGGGTGCTCCGGTGCTTACACAGTGTACTATAGCTTATAGTATAGTGGACCATATATATGTTAGGTGTATTTGATTGCTTCATTTCTATATCGTAGCAATTCTACTGAATTAGGAGTTATACTCCGTACTTTAGATTATGGCCGTTTGGGTGTAGTGTCGGTGTATCAGTGCAAAAATGAATATGGAATATTAAAAAAAATCTTCAATTTAAACTGGAATTTGATAAGAAGTTTCGTGCAGTTCGAGGAGCACCCCTGGAAATCTACCATTGGACGAACTCCACTTTTCCAAGGTATTTTTGATCACATGAGTGCCATGCAGTTAAATAGTTATTTTTTTCTAAAATTCAAAACGCAACAAGAATACGATGACTTTGTAGCTCAGGCCCCTAGTGAGGTCCAATTCACTCATTCAAATAAGGAAGTGAGTTTAGTTCGAATTATTTCCGCCGCAGATCCGACTATCCTCCTTCGTGTGTTTGAGTTCCCTATCGAGACACCGAATAACTTATTGAGCGATGCTCTTAGTGCATATGGTTCAGTGATTAAAATAGAAGATCAGGAATGGGCCCCTCCTTATCCACCTGGTATTAAAACAGGAACTCGCCAGGTACATATTAAACTGACATCTCATGTGCCCTCCCGGCTTCTAGTCTATGGTTATAAAGTCGGAGTATCATGCAGTGTACAACCGATTACATGTTTTCGCTGCCAGAGCTCTACGCACACAGTAGCAAACTGTGTACTGAAACGGTGGGCCCAATCCCAGTGGAAGCGAGTGTAATCCCGACCACTTCCCCGTCAATTCCTCGCATAACAGAACTCGGAAAAGTGACTCCTATGACATCCTACAAATTAGCCCCACCGGTCATTTCTACGAAATCTGGTGACCAAGAAGATGATCTTGAGCTTCGACCCTCGGTACAAGACCCAAAGGACATCCCTGCACTTGCAATTAATTCGATTGAAAAGTGAAGGATGATACCCAACTTCCCACTAACGACTGCCTTTATGGACTACATCAGAGGCCTCCGGCATACGAGTTGAGCATCATATCACCTCACACACTATAGAGGTTGAATCCAACCCATCACCAGTTAAGGATAGTAAGGTCCCGAAAGAGACACAGGAAGAGAATCTAGAACTCCTTGAAAGCGATTTTCTCCAGCATGAGACACAAGGGATTAAATTCAGCGATTTTATTTATAAACAAAAAAGACCAAAATTATCCCGGAAAGAAGAAGTGAATTCTCACTTGGAAGGCATCCAAGTATCTCTCTCTTGCGAACGAGTTCCACGTACCCGTTTAAACCAGGTGTTTGACACAAATACATAAGGTATTGGTCTTCAAGGTCAATGGATACGAAGCCACCCCAAGTATGTGCCTCCCTTTGTTTTGTTTTTGTTCTTTCTCTACATTGCGTGTGTAGAATACAAGTGCCCTCCGATTCTAATAGTGCAAGTGTGCAGAGTGGAATAGCGCTAGCTATCACTTCTCCTACAAACAGGAAATCCTTGAGTGTTAGTTGTGTTTAAATCTACCATCGATGTATGTGTTTCATTTTAACTGCAGCACTTAGTTTATTCATTAGCATCTATCATGGATTTTGTAAGCAATTTTTTGCTTCCATTCTTAGTTTTAAGACTCATATTAAATTTTATTGAACAAACTTACGTAGATCTCGACATTGCACAGAAGTGTTATACTACGAAATTTTCTTCTATATGACTGTGATAAACTCTTTATGCGTGATCTCATGCGTCCCATAACTTCTCAGGAAATATAGATGACCCTCTAATCAACGAAAGGAAAGGGCGCGCCAGGGTATGAAGGTCTGCCGTACGCGTTCTATAAACAATATTGGACCTTTCTTTCAGATACCCTAGTCAAGTTGTTTGATACATATTTAACGGGAGGCCCCATCGACGGTAACGTCGGAATCACAATATTCATCCCGAAATCCGCCAATTCCCAGACTGTACGGGAATAGAGACCCATCACTTTACTGCCTACCGATTTGAAACTGTTCACCAAAATTCTGACGGCACGTTTAAAACCCATACTACAAAAGTATATTAGTCCATACCAGGCAGCCACCCACCCCAAGGCGAGCGTTCGACAATTATTGGCAATAGCCTGTTTCATGCAGTTTACGTAGCACTGCCTCAAGACACGTTTGTTATTGTCTCTAGGAGCGCAAGTAAACAATACATTCGCTGCAGGGAGATTGAAACCAGGCGACATTTTTACTTGTCCTGGTCGAAGAGAACCAAGCTTTTTACACACTTCAAGGAGTTGTTCTCCGCGGCTCTATGGATTGCTCCATCAACACCAGATCCAGGCGTTTGGGTTTCATTGGCTGCATTCACCACAGCGTCGCATTTAAGTGTAGCTATATCTCCATAGAAAATACTAATTTTCTTGTTAATGTCTTCATTGACATTATATAGTGGTTTCCTAGTAGGCTTTGGAAACTGCATAGACGAAACCGTAGGTAATTCTTCACGGTCAGTAACGTGTATGTATTGAATCGGCTTCTTTAAAGTCGACACAAGAGTAAGGTGTTCAATGTCTTCTACTTGATTGCTATCGTGAAAATCTTCCTGACGAATACAAGAAACATGATCAGACAGGTCGGTGTCTTCGGGTGGAGAGTCGTCTGGAAAGTATGGTTTCAACCTGGTTACGATGATCGATTCAATTTTCTCCCTTCCTTTGGCTGCTTTATACTTAACAAAGTAAGCGTTAGCATGGTCTTCTCTAACCACAAGAACTAGGCCGAAATAGTGACCAGAAAAAACTTTGGCATAACCGCGTTTCCTAGTAGGATCATAGATCCAAACACGCTGTCCAACATTATATTTAATAGCTACGTGCCGATGATTGTACGACTTAGCTGTCGTACGGAAACGATCATACAATTTGTCCTGGGCTCTTTCCCTAATTTCTTGCAGTGTTGCCAGACGGTCTTCGTTGGAAACGTACAAACATGGTTCATTAATCATGGCTTGATGTTCAAGATATGGGTCAAAGCCATGGAGCAAAGAAAAAGGCGAGAATGACGTTGATAAATTTACTGTGATTATGGGAAAAGGTAACCACAGGAACATGGTCAACCCAACCTCCATGGTCTAAAGGGTTAATCTTACGCTTTAACAAAGCCTCAAAATGTTTAATCTGGACCTCTACGAGACCGGAAGTTACATGCTGATAGGGATTTACGAACTTAATTTCAACTCCAAGGATGTTACATAATTCTTGGAAAAGCATTCCAGTAAAAGCTGTAGATCGGTCAACCAAAATTTCTTTACAGAGACCAAATCTTAAAAAACACGACTGTACAAAAAGTTTGCGAGCGTGGCTACAGTTTGATCGGGAACTGTAGCCGTTACCACATATCTAGTATTATAATCGACAGCAACCACTAAATACTTATGCTGAAGGGCGTTTGCATCGCTGTAGGGACCGGCGCAATCCAGGGCTATTCCTACCATTAAATCTAATCATAATATGTGTAAGAGCTCGTTCAACAAGGAGGGGACTTTTATACGCTTAGGAGTTGATGGCCCACCATCATAAACCCTCTGAACTAGTTTAAATTACTCAAACAGTGGACTGCAATATGATTTTCCTTTCCACATTTAAAACAAGCAGTGGGCTTCTTATTCCTACCCTGATTGTTAGTATTTTGATTGGCATTACCATTTTCATAACGTGTTTGTTGCTCAGACTGTTGCTGATTAGTCTGTTGCGAAGAAAAATTACGTCTACCTCTATTGTTGTTGTTATTATTACGGCGAGAATTATTCTTCGCACCTGAATTCTTCTGTGCATGTTGACCTTGCAACGACAACTGAGTCAGTTGCTTCTGAACATTCGTCATCTGGTCTTTGAACTCATCCGCTGACAGCTTCGGAGCGGAAGCTTCAGGGGTTAAAGTCCGCGTAGAGCGATCAATCTGCTGACAAGGAACAACAACATTCCCACGACCTTCGTAATTTTCTGGCGAATTCAGATGAACTGGCGCTTGCGTGAGAAAAGGATTCTGTTTAACAAGCTTTTCGATAGCTTTTATTTCTAATAGAACCCTTGCCTTTTCCTCATCTAATAAATTTTGAACCAATTCTTCGACCGTGGTATAGGTCTTTTTAATCGCAATGCGCATATACTCTGTGATCAACCCATCAATAATAAGCTGAGTCTGCTTCTGAACTGGAGCCTCTTTATCGTTACGAAGAATTAGGTTTCTTTTTGCGTATACATACGACAATACAGACTCATTGGATGCCTGCTCCCGAGAACGCATCTCATGTTCCGTTAACTGAGGCAATAAAGCGTTTATGAAAGCAACCTTGATTTTATTTTTAAACTGGTCATAAGACATATCTGTGAAATCCGGTTGTTTTTAAATTGTATCGAACCAGTACGCAGCTGGACCCTTCAATAAAGAGCCAAGTATCCATTTTTTCTTAAGTCCCTACCAATTATTAACCTGGGCCAAAACCTCGAACTGAACAATATAATGAACCGCATCATCCCCCATGCGTCCGTAAAACGGTTCAGGTCGTAAAATGTGGCTAAGCACACTGAGGTTGTCTTGTTGACCACCAACTGCGATGTCGGATAACAAAAAGGAAGAAGTACTAGAAGGTACCTCGATATCAGAAATGAATTGTGAAAACCGCAAATTACGCCGAATGCGATCAAAACACTGCCTAGTATAGTGAACACGTCCAGGAGAAGAAGTAACAATAGGCTCAAAATATTCCGTAAGTTGTAAATCGTTATATGCATCATCACTAACATCACACTCTTGAGCAAATTGACGCAGCATAAAAACGTAAATACACACACCAAATCACAAATAATAGCACTTAAAATTAAAGAGAAGCAAGATTCTAACACCAGACATCCTTATCAAATCAACGGTGGTTGGGTGGGGGAAATTCCAAATTTGAGTTAAACAAATAGGTGGGAGGCAAAATTTCTAAAATAACGAGAGAACTCACAGGGACCAAACCGTAGGCGCTTCCACCATAAAACGTAACTGGAATTCTGACCCTTCCAGATACGGAATGAATGTCGGGAAGGTATATTAAAAGAAAACCAATGAAATCTAATAAGATTAATATTCGTTCCCATATAAATGCATCTTCTAATCATACACTAGTTATATGGCATAAGGCCAAATTTTATACTGATTAGCATCTTTTGATAAGTCTTGGAAATAAAACTCAAATTCATATTTAGAAAATAGCATGGCAAACTTATAGGAAAGGTAGAGCAAAGGTGATGAATTTCTAGGGGCGAGCTTATGCAGTCTGGTGTTTGAATACTGCTTGGCCAAAATGGTACTTTAACTTTAACTGGTGTGAATAATCCATAATTCCGTATCTAGCTATCGCGAGTCAATTACGGAGAAGTTCCTTCCACAACGACCCAATCACTTCTTCCACGAGATTCCTCTGTCCGATGGTTTTGTTTCAGTTCTGTTTTCTCCGGGTCCCTCCTTCCTGTCATATGGTCTTCCATATTTGGTGAAGGCGTCTCTCTAGACACCACCCACGTCTAACTCATCATTTCGACGTCACTCCAAAGTTCGTTGTCCAGGTCAACCTCATCAAAGGCGATGTCCTCCAAGCCCAGACTCATCAGGATCGAACCCGGCAAAAACTTGAAGACAAAGCGGAATGCAGAAATCTCTGATTCTAGATGTAAATACGGAAGATACAAACCTCAGGAGGAAAACTTCTTCAATGCTGATCGCGGTAGCTAGATGCAGAAAAACAAGATTCAGCGACTCGTCTGTTTGTCAATCGACTGCATAAGCGGAAGAGGAAGAGGTGAGGGACTTCTAGAATATTTGCCTTACATGCTGGGTTTAATAACACAGAAAAGAAGAGTAATACAAAATGCTCTATGAGCCTTCAGACTACATAAATCAAAATAAAAAAAAATAACGTTTTCTTCTGTTGTGAATCCTCCATGGATCGAACCAAGAGACCGGATCCTCAACATTACGTTAAAAATTGAGCCTTTCTAACAGTTACAAACATCCAAATCTAAATTTAAATGGACAGAAAATCACGATGCTTTCTTTGAACAATTAAAATAAGATATACTAAACGCTCCATCACTTGCCCACTTGACGATTCGCTAGAAATTCGCGTCTACAGCGATTGCAGTCAAACTCATCAGGAGGACTACTTGCTTGCTATGACCCAAAAACTGACAGTGAGAAGGTGGTTGCTTATTGTTCCCAGAGGCAAACAAAAAGTGAAGAGAAAGCTAGCATATGTTAAAAAGAATTGTATGCTCTCATATACACATTGCGCAACATTCGCTACTTTCAACTAAATAGAAAATTTAACCTGCACGTAGACGCAAAGTGTATTGCGACGATGAACACCCAGCCGGACGAAGTCGGCAAGTACAAAAGATATAAGCTATTTCTAGCTGATTATGATTTTGATTTTGATTTTGATATACAATATTTGCCTGGACAAAACACCCAGCAGATATAATCAGTAGGCTAGAACAGGCCCAAGATATTAAGAAAGAAGGTGCAAAAGAAGAAAATGACGAAGAAAAATGGCGGACTATTATGCTTTTAAATCAAATAGCCTTCAAGTTAATACTATAGAAGCAGGATATAACGAGCGTTTACCGAATATCGCAAGAGAGCTGCGCAAGGATGAAAATTACAAAGACAGCATATCCGGTTTAGAAGGAAGGGAGCCCGAAAAGTTCTCCACAGTCAGATCAGCAAGATTTTTTGTCTTAAAACGGCATCTTATATCGAAAACAAAACCACCCCGACTATGCATCTTTTATGCATACCGAAGTCCCTAGCTGATTTGTGGTTCACAACCTTCCACCGCCAGGCGACCAGTTCGCATTTGGAATTTTCAAAATCATACAAGACCGCTATCAAGAAATTTTATATGCCATATCTTAAAAACTATCTTGCTCATAAGATATGCACGTGTGGAGATTGCCAACATCTAAAGAAACAACCGCAAAAGAAACAAGCCGAACTATTACATCACCCGGTGGGAGACATAGCAACAACATGGATATATGACGAGCTAGGACCCTACCCAAGCAGAGAAGGGAGAAATAAGTACGCATTAGTAGCCACGGAACTAGCCGTACAATATGTCATTGCAAAGACATTAGACGCCATAAACGCGGAAACATAGAGAATTTTTTGGAACATGATATTATCCTCAAATTTGGAGCTTTTACAACATTATATTGGGACCGACTCCCAGTACATGGAGCAACTCGTTTACAAAATTTGGCGGAGAAGTACGATTTCGTCTATAAGTACTCACCCGCATATAATCATGCTTCCATATGATTAGTAGAACAAGCTAATGAAATCAAACAGAATTGTCTAAAGTCGTTCGTTCAAGAACACCATACGGATTGGGAAAGATGGTTACCGCACGTTATTTTTGGCATCAATACGTACGTACAAGGAGGGATCAAATGTTCAGCAAGTTTCTTATTGTTTCGTTATGAACCCAGGACCACGCCAGAATGTACGCTCTAATCAAGACAACACATACAAATTGACAGTGATAAACTAGCGTCCATCAGGAAGAAAGTATGAAACAACCTGGAACAGGCGCATAACAGACAAAAGAAGATTTACGATAAGCGCCATAAACAAACAACTTATAATCCAGGGGACATTGTCTTGGTATATTATCCACAAGGAAAGTAGGTTTACCCAAACATTTCACAGTTCACTACGACGGCTCGGCACGCATCCTGGAGAAGATTAATTCAGATTTATATCGAGTAGAATTACCGTCTAAATTCAAGGACAGAATTCAAGAAATTGCGATCGACCGCTTAAAACCATTTTACGAAGACCAAAAGAGGGAAAACAAAATTAAGGAGAAAGGGGCACAAGTCCAAGAAGAAACAACAAAAGTCAAATAAAAAAGGGGTACTTACCTAATAAATACTAAACTGGATATTCCTCTTCCTTTTATAATCCTTTTATTTAACCATACGGTTATATCACTCCACCTCCTATTTTGCGACAGCCTTCGATATTCCCTTACAAACTTTTGTATCAGCCTACTTAACTTTATTCGGCGGACCTCCCGCAAGTGCCGTAATCCACCAATAAACTTCACCCGATATTCTTTCAAAACTACTGACACCTTCTTTATCAACCGTTTATTAACTACGACCATCTTACTCGATTCAAGGCATTAAAAGAAGTATTTTCTTTCTCTTATAGGATGAACCAAATAGCCAGTCAGCGATTTACATCTTCATTCTGCTCAGCTTGGCAACCTGTGGCAATGAACTGATATTCAGCCAGCTGGGACTTACAGTTGCTCGATATAAACCGATCATCAACCACGACGACACCGACTTTGTACCTTATCGTCGTTTAGATTTTTCCTCTATACGACTTAAAAATGAATCATGTTCGGGATATGAAGATTTAATAACCTTATTACATAAGAAAGAGGCACAGTTTATATCTAAAATCAATAATATAATCCCATGCGATTTTAGGCAAGAATGTTCTCACAGCCCTAAACGGATGATATTCAGTCTTCTAATGGGGCTTACAAATTTGGCATTCAGTGGCTTCTCGCTGTTCGAAGTACACAAGTTAAAAGGATCTATAAACCTTCTTAAAGACCAAACAGACTACCTTAATAACCAGATACAGCAAATTAAAGAGAGTAACTTCCAACTAACCCTCATTGTTTCTAACCTCACAGTAGAAATTGAGAAACTAGTTTCTCAGACACTCCATGAGATTTTATAACTAATGTGCACCACGGCAACAAATAAACGATTTCTAATAACTCTCTTAAACTTTCAACTCATAGAACAGCACTTCGACGTAATAATACAAAGTATATTGGATAATAAAATTAACGACGCGCTAATTAAGCCAACACTTGCTAAAAGTATTATACAGGATAACACAAACTTAAGAGGCACTTTAATGGAACACGACTTAGGACTTTTCTACCAATGCTGCAAAGCATATCTTGTGTCATTTGATTCCAATAAAGCAATTTTAGATATTATATTACAAATCTCTATTATAAGGGACAATAATTACTATTTTCTTTATAAAGTATTTAACAATGGATTTCTGACAGATTCTTCATATCCCCGCTTACAAACGCCCGAAAAGAATGAAATGAAATGAAATCTTTAAGTTTAACGTCCCACGATTATGCCGGTTAGGCTAAAGGAGACGGTGATAATGAGAAATGAGTGAAATGGTGGAATGAAGAAAGTGGGAGGAAACGGGAGAACTCCGAGAAAACCCACGAGCACGGTGTTTGTCCACCACAAAGTCCACACGGCGCGAGCTGGGATCGAACCAGGGACCCCAAGCACCGGAGGTGAACGCTCTACCGCTGAGCCACCGCGCCCCCTACAAACACCCGAATTCACCATATGGACACCATCAGGAATCTTTGAATTTGACGTTTCACTTTGTCAAACACATCGTATGTTGGAAATTTGTAAATTCAAAACACATGCTATATCCTCCCCCAAAAAAAACAGATTGCTTATATGATCTTATCTTTCAAAATATAACAACAACATGCCATGCTAAACCTACATTATCTAAAGCAGAAGAATATTTTTTGTATACAACAACGGGACTTCTACTCACAACACGAAAAATAGTAAGAATAGCTCATCAAAGAAATCACATAGTTGTTACAGATGAGATGGATCACTCTTTAACTTATTTTTCCCCATATGAAGATTATGAGTACATTAAAACAGAGACCCTCAATTTACCTACTAGACATACGGCAAACGTTACCATAGAATATCGCACACTTTCGACTAACTATAACTTTAACTTCACCTTCAACCTGCAAAACATACAACAAACTGTAACATCCCTTCAAGATCTAATACAACACGAACGTAGCCATGTACCAAATCATTTTTCCAAGTTACATTTACACCATGCTTTTCCATGGACTATTCTTATTATCTCTTGTCTTATTTCTTCTTCTCCTCGCCATAGGAATAGCTTTACATTTTCTGTATAAACGTTGAAGAACTCAACAGCACTAATAACACTTTTTCCTTTCCAGACATATGTTCCAGCTTCTGCTACCAATAATTCTTCTTTCATTGGTCCTTATAACAATAATAACTTATCTGTGCCTACTCTTTTGCAAGTCCCGTTACAAAAATAAAAAAATTAGCTAATCGACTCCATATATCATTACCATTAGAAAGACACAATACACCGGCGCCTAATACCCAGACAAAAATTCAAACTATGCAACCTACACATACAGAGTGCGACGTCGATATCAACACCGATTCCACTGACCAAAACGCTCAAACGATACCTACAATCTGTGAACTCGTGTATATTTATTAATAACAGTGATGACATTTCTGCCCACTTTGAGGGAAGTGATAAACTCTTTTTGATCCTGCTTACTTGCGACAGAACTACAGTGTTATTACCATTATGTGTATATTTCACAACAAATTTTTCATAATGATAATGGTGTATCATAGTGTTTATAGTGTTTTCTTGTGTCTAAACAGTATCAAGTGTGTCCGTGTTGGTGCAGTTACCTTTTACTAACTAGAACTGTGTATTTTCTCAAAATAAACTTCCAGATTATTTTCTTCCAGTGTGGGGGTGCAAGGATCCCCACACCACATCAGGCGCACGTGTCAACCCAACTCGTGCTATTATTTATAAACATCCTAGCAGACAGCAAGCCAACACGGAAGACACCGAGGAACACCGAAAGCAGACGGACCTCACGGAAGGACCCGCGGAGGACAAATAAAAGGAGGACCACCGAGGGACCCAGCATCAGTCGACCAGCTGATCGCCTAACTTTACCTTCCTATGTCGCTGTGGACTAGGAGCACCTCTTCCTTACCCTACGTCGCACTGGATCCATCTTAAACTTATAATCCAAGCCTAACCTACTACCTGCTAAAATGTTTTGGAAACTGCCATGATTAGAAGGGGCACACGGCAAAATATTTAGTATCCTTTCACTTGGTCATTGAGGAAGAGACTTTGAATTAGAGACACTTGTATTTATTATATTATATTTTGTATTAAAACTTGGTGAAGGGGAAAAGACACCCGGTCTATCATTTGACTCTACCAAACAATACAATATATATATATATATATATATATATATATATATATATATATATATATATAAAATTTTCACCACTTAAAGCATTTTAAATTTAATTCGTAATTTTGAAATAAGGTTGCCTGTTTAAATGTACAGTACACATTATGTTTTGCTACTCCCGTATAAAAATAAAATTAACGGTTAGTTCAAGCTTAACTAATACCAATTTAAACTACTGTTCCTTATTTTCTAACCCTCCTCATCGCTACTCTAGTGGTTAGCGTGTGCACGTGTGGTGCACAGGGTCCCAGGTTCAACTCTCGGTGAGCGAACACAAGGACTTAATTTTACCATTATTCATTTGCCTTAGTCTCCAACCTCCTTTAGCCTAAAGGACATAGTCGTTTAATGCTAAACTGCCAAATTTCATTTCGTGTTTAAGGAGCTTAGCTTAGCAGCACTTCTTTATATATTTACTCTGTGTGTTTATCCGTTCGAAAGACAAATAATTCAAGAAGTACTTGAGGAATTACCACCAAACTTGGCCAGAACATAGATTGTCAAAAGTTAGGATTCATTTTCGTGTATGGAGAGTTGGAACGGAAAATGTAGAAAGAGGTTTGCGTACGTGTCTTTGGCGCAGAAGACTCAAGATCGCTTTGACGTTGGAGCTCATGTGCCTCAGATTCCACTTTAGCGTGTAGGCTCATATTTCATATTGCAGAAAGTTATAAAATGAACGAAAAGTAGTAAGATCATTAATGTATTATTTAGAAAGAGATTGGTATTCCGACGTACCCGATATAACATATGGGCACAGACAGAAGATTCTATAAATGGATTATGTTAAAAATGATAACGGAAACTTCTAAAATTGTTAAGTGACCAGAAATGGTAGTGTCCTTTTCCCTGTCATAGCTTTCCCTATGTTACTGTTCCACAAATGTTGTGACACTTTTGTAAATTAACTTGAATTTATTTTCTCGAACGTTGGTCTCGTTGGAAATAGACTAACGTTATATTAAGATCTTGTGATCATTATATGTATTTCGTGTAGGGATTGGCATGAGCTAGTTCGAGCAAATTTTCTTTGAAACTCGACTCGTCTCGTAACAGACATCTTTTAGCTTGACTCCAGAATTCGGCTAGAAAATTTTCTTCCAACTCGACTCGAAACTCGACTCGAATTCGGTTCGAGTCGAGTCGAGCCAAAACGAGCCAACTCGAACAAAATCCTGTGTGTAGTTTCAAGTACTCTCTTTAATTTTATTACGTAGACAATGTAATGATCAACGTTACTACTTCTGCTAAAATTATTATTATTATTATTATTATTATTATTATTATTATTATTATTATTATTATTATTATTATTATTATTATTATTATTATTATTATTATTATAAGAAGACCGTGTATAAATATGAAAGATAGGTGGTTTTTATCTTAATACTAAATTGACTGCCGACCTCTGTAGCAGCGCTGCTTTCAGAAAAAATGTTCCGGGGGCACACTTAGTATTTGGAGGATACATATTATTTTTACACGCTACTATTATATTTATTATTATATTCAGATGTATTATTTCGGTTTCCTCCGGGGGGCACGCTCAGAGCTCCAAGAAGCAGTGCCTCTCCACAAAACGAAGAAACACTACTCTGTGGTAGTGAAGTCCAAGAAGCAAAAACGTCGTTCATGAGGTTCTGGGTTTGAGTTCCGGATGAGCAATTATTTGGGGTTGAGTCAGAATTTGTTAAAAGTTACAGGGCGCTGGACAAACATGTTCAAAACTGGTTGCCCCAGGTTTAGCGTTTTCAACAGCTTGGCTCATTGCTCATTGCTCGAGCCGAACCGGATGCGCAGGAGTCGAGAGATGTCTGAAATCACGACTCAATTCGATTCGAATTCGAGACAAGATTCTAGTCAAGACACATTTTGTAAAATTTGAGTCAAGTCGAGATTGCTTGTAAAAATCTGGACTCGACTCGAATATCTCGAAAATCTTTGCATATTTTTAAAACTTATTTCGAAGAAACTAATCACTGAGAAACAGCTATTTGCTTTGAAACTAATACCAGCATTTATTACTTTGATAAAGTACGGAATACCTAAACTTATCGCCAGCAACCTTTAATTTTCATATCATTTCAGTTAATTAAAACTAATAGGGCTAATTATATGTCATGATATTTGATAGTACTTTAAATATAATATCAATACTTAACTATCTATTCAGATATCTAATTTGTATATATCTTTTGCGGTAAGGTGAATCTCATGTGAGCAATTGACAGTCTATAGTAATTTAACATAATTGTAACTACCGTCTTTTTGTTCCCATGAACACAATAGGCCTACATCAGAACTTCTGGACTATTCACTTCCCCAACAGGTGTGTAGTATATCATGAGTAATGAAAAAGGCATGATATAACATTTGTTGCACATCACATATTGTGATATGGATATAAGACTATTTTACATAGCTTGTTACAATAAATGGATCGTATGTTCATTCACTTCGATAAATAGCTATCTTATTTTTAAAAAAATCATAAACAGTAAATTATAAAATTATAAATTAGATAGTTGATTTTCATTGCCAGCATGAGAGAATTGTCAATGAGATACTGAACTTGAACATTCACTGCTTGAAAATTCCCTTTTTGAAAACCCACAGATACGACGTTGGCCACCACAAACTTGCTTGGATGGTGATCGAACCAGGGACCCTACGTATCAGAGTTAAGCAGTCTCCACTGACTCACCGTGCCCCACAATCTAATGCTTGCAATTAATCCGTTAAAAAGGTAACGACTAAAATAATCAATTTAATTTTTTGTTAATTTTTAATTTAATCATTTAAGATTTTAGGAGTTAAATTTTAATTGATGTTCGTTAATAATGTTCGTAATGATTCTAAAATTAATTGTTACTTTTTAAAATCACAAACCATGCATAATGAATATTCAACAAATAGTTTTTTCAAACACTTCATGGACATTTCTGAACCTAGCATTAACTTTTAGGTTTTCCAAAATGAACATTTGAACTCAATTTGTTTCTGTCAGTGTTCCCTACAAGAAGGAAAAAAAAACAGTTGCTTACGCGCTAATGTCTTGAAGGACAACGAAATATTTCTGTTGTTTAACCGCAGGGTTGTTTGAGATTTACTACCTTTCAATTTTTCTCTCTTTCCAATGCAGTGTGCTATGACCGCGTGTCTAGCCACCTACTAAAATAAGAAAACGGTGCAAAAGGGACAAATGGTGTCAGTATCATTGATCTTTAGGGTATTATCCTCAATATGCTTAAAAATAGCTGTTTCTATCTCTAACCTACAAAACAAAAATGAACAGGAAGTGTATACCGATATACAAGCTCCTCTCTTGAGATTTTAATAGTTTTCATAGTGTTTATCAGGTAGTCAGACAAAGAGAAGCAATGCCAGCTTAGAAAGAATAAAAGCTTTCTTCTGTGTTGTGTTCTCCTCACATTCACTGTTCTTGAAGAGACAAGTACGACGTAAATGTATTATTTCTTACAAGTACAATCAAGAATATTTGAAACCTATATAGTAAACAATGCAGTACATCCGAAATGTTTTTAAATATATTAGCAGGGGTGTTGTATGTTTTTGTTACACCCCAGAATTTCTTACATCACATTATTGGGTATTCACATTTTCGTACTTAGGAAGATCTTGAAAACAACTGTCAGTTTATTTAATATTATTATATAAGTATTAAACCGCCTACTTTCCAAAATTGTCATGAAAACAACTATTAATATTATTTTTATAAGCAGAGGAAAATTTCAATTTTTAAACCATGCCGCGCACACTAATAAGAACAATAGTCCTAGTGTCTCATGGAATGTTGAATCGAAATAAGCGTGTTTTTATATTTCATATATGATAATATTTTCATATTAAGAAAAATCTTCATATTTTGTGTAATGTTTGCCTAAACTTATATCTAGCTTCGTAGAGCTCAGTGACCTTGAGTCAACTTAAAGGATGAGAGCACTTCCCCTCTAATATGTACGTGTATCTAAGATTTTGAATGTAACCTAAAGAAAGAAATAAAATTAGCAGACGAAAACCGGTTGTTGACGCGAGCGTAGTGAGCTTCGACCAATCGACTCAACCGGTACGTGTGTATGGCGTGGGAGACCCGGGTTGGATTCCCAACGGGAGCTCATCTGGTTCGGATTCCACCTTAATCAGTAAGTCCCATCTCTTTGCCTCCCTGCTGAAAGGGACATTAAACTCAAAATCAACTCAACCGGTATGTGTGTATGTGTATTTGTCCAAATGTTTCATGTTAATACGAGAATGTAACATCATTTATTAAAATTACCTCATTGCGAAAGCTCTACCGTAGCTGGAAAACTGTGGGTGCGCAATCTTTTAGCATTATCATTTGTTTTGTTACAAATGTTCGCACTGTTCTTAAATATTATAAATAAAACTATAGATAATTATCTTTATCATAAGAGGGAACTGGAAACTGAAAGTGGACTGTATAATAAGAGCTTTTTCTCCTTTACCGGCAAATCATAAAAGGCGAACATATTTTGTTACATCAAATCATGAATATTCAAAAGGAGATGCAAAAATTTGTACTTCCAACAAACTCCCCAATATTGTTATTGCGCAAGAAGTGTTAAAACCTTAGATTTATAGTTAAATTGTTCAGAAAACTTTTATTTATATGTCTGGTTGAAACAACACATATATGGAATTTCAGAATATATGCATACATTAAATTCATCGAAGAAAGGCAAATAAATCTTAATATTAAATTTCGAAATGTTTTAAAAACTGCAGATAAATGGGGGCGCGACTGATAAGCATCAAAACATCAAAATTTCACAATTCATAAAATATTTCTACCACTGAAAGTTGGACAACACTAAAGCCAGAAAAATATTGCCTCATTAACTATTTGTTGTCCAAGTGTCAGTTGTTTTTTGTTATAACTTGTGACATTTGCTGCAAGAAATTAAAATCTTGCTAATATCCTACATTTTATTTATCACTATATATTTTTATACTACCTCGTACATTTTGTCTGGACTCGAAATTCGAGACATCTCGTTTCCAATTTCGAGTCGAGTCAAGACAAAATCCGTAGAGTAGAGACAGGAATATGTTTCGGAGTTGAGGCAGCGTTTTCTCGAAACGATGAAAGACAGTCTTAAATTTCGACTCGACTCAACTCGTGTGCATTCCTACCGAGAAGTAAGCTGAGTCAACAGCAGTAGTGATGATTAAAAGTGGTGGTAAAAGGGACCGACAATTGTTTAATCATGATATGTGATATCTTATCTAATGTATTTAATGATTGTGATATCTAGTGTGTGTTTCACAATGATGATAATGGCTGATGAAACTAGGTTAG
This sequence comes from Thermobia domestica, assembly GCF_964235325.1. NCBI lineage: Eukaryota > Metazoa > Arthropoda > Insecta > Zygentoma > Lepismatidae > Thermobia > Thermobia domestica. The sequence continues at coordinate 106,289,373 of NC_137470.1, forward strand.
GGTAGGAGAGGGTTGAATGACTTGTATCTTTTATTATCCCGCAGTTCACTAGATGATAATATTAAAAATATACACAGCATACTCTGCTTAAGTAATAATTTTAAATTGGTACGCACGGCAAAGTCATACTGTTTAAATCATGGTCCCCAGGGACACAGTGGATGGCTCCCAGGCCCCTCTTTTGCTTTTGACGCCACTCCCCTGCTAGGGACCACCAATACGGAGGAATCTATGATTCTGATGTAATAATTTTAATTGTTACGCATGGCAAGCCATACTGGTTAAAGCATGGCCCCCAGGGACACAGTGGATGGCCCCCAGGACACTCCCCTTCTTGTCCTGGTTCCTGAGGAACCACCGCTTAGCAACTTACATTATGAGGGATCGTATATTTTATTCTCTCGTAATTACTCGAACAATGTGTGAGTGTGCTAAAAATGATCGTTCTTAAAAATTCTGAGATGGGAAATCTTTATGCATGTGGGACTCATTGTGGATTCTCCGTCTGAAGGACGTCGCGAACTTTTTTTGTGAAGTGGGAATACTTATTCTTTCGTTTTCATCCATTTTGAATTGAATGATTTACATAGGAAGCTCACCTCATAATTATTCGAACACTTTGTGTGAACTGATAAATAATTCGGTAATTATTTAAAAGCTCGTTGGTAATTATTCATTCGCTTCCCCTGGAAGATTTTGTGAGATGGGAAATATTAATTCATGCGGGACTTTATTTTTTGAGACATCGTATGCATAAGCATAGTCGTTGTTAAAAATTCGTTTGGAAACTCGTTGTAAAAAAAGCTTAAACATACCCTTCTCGGTCGTGGTCTGGAGACTAACTGAGGTTTTAGTGCACTTTTGAAACCCGGAAGAAGTGGGGGTATTGATCTAGTACGATTAGATAAACCTGTTGACTCCACGTTGAGTTATCATCAAAGAAAGCCGAAGACGCATTACTAAACAAGATGGGTAGGGTATTGACCTCGTACGATTAGATAAATCTGTTGACGCCATGATGAGTAAACAGGAAATAAATCCGCCAACGCATTACTAAACAAGATGGCAAGAGTATAGACCTCAGTGAGAGAAAGCTTTTGACGGCATGATAAACAAGTTTGATCTTGCATAATATGAACATGTGATTTCCTTGTGGGTATGAAAATACTTTAAATACAGGTCATAAGAGACAAAATATATAGATACATCATGCAGTCGTATGAGAAAAAATATCACTGCATACAAATATTGAAGCATCATCATCTGGTGCTGAAACAGAATTTTACGAATCATCTTCAGATGAAGAATTTGATATTGACGCAATAGATTTACCAGCGCTAACAGTTTCAGAAACCCCAACTTTATCATTACCGCTATTATCAAGAACATCAAGATTTTGGAGTTTAGACTGTTGTTGTAATAGTCAAAAAGTGGACCGAGAATGTATAAATAAGGCTATTGAAAAACGGGATTTCAACGATACTTTAATATGCGATGGATGTAGAGAAAGATCCTATGCTCATGATTGTATGAATATACCCCCACAATCGTTTGCAATCCGTGCCTGGAGTGTTATAGCAGGCCCTAGTGTTGAACAATATGTGGTTTTACCTATATGTCAACACACACATTATTGGAATATTAACAAGAGAAAAAATTATGAAACATATTTTAAACTCTTAAATGATACGGACTATCAGCCGGAATTACTAGAGGTTCTATTAAGAAAAGACAGACGGAAATCGGATATTCCAGAGTGAAAAATGTATCCGAATTAGGTTAGTATTTCATGCGTGTTATATACTGCTGAAAATATTAGTGTGAATTATGCATTAAAAACAATAAAAGTATACCTACGTGAGAATAAACCGATTGAATTTATGGAATGCAAATTAAATATTCTTCATTTTACTCGTCTCCATAATACCGGATCATTTGCAGTGAAGTATTTACCTCTTGATAAAACAATTCGTGAACTTTTTGAAGTGTATGAACAAGAACGTGGTGAAATCTCATTTATATGCTTTATGCGCAGAACATGTGATCTTTTCAAAAATACAGAATTTGTTGCTCAAATTAATACATTTTTCATTTAGCGCACAAATGAAGTTTCACCATGCGTAAATCAATACATTATTGATATTCAAGTTTTATAATGTCTGATAACGAATTTATTATCCATGAGTGTTGTCTAAGCGCATGTGATGATAAAGTAAATTTCCATTGCTTGGTAAAATCACCAATAGAATATAATTTATTGTCATTAGGTTGCCAAAGACAAATTGATGTTCTGACATTAAATTTACACGGTTTAAACTGGTATAGTAAAACTGGATATAATATATCATTCATACGCAACCTTGCATATCAATTATGTGTAATGAATTCAACCTTTTATTGTAAAGGTTTAGATAAATCTCTTTGGATTAAGAGAATATTTGGAGCTCCTCCGTGGCTAAGCGGTTAGCGTACGCGCCTTTGGCGCGAGAGACCCGGGTTCGATTCCCGGCGGGAGCTCATGTGGTTCGGATTCCACCTTAATCAGTAGGTCCACGTCTCATATAGCCTCGCTGCTGAACGGGACGTAAAACTCGCAATCAATCAATCAATCAATTAAGAGAATATTTGCATTATATAATGTCACTGATTTAGAAACAAAACATTGTCCTGCATTAAATGAATTGTGTGGAAATACATTTAATGAATATTGCTCTTTTCACAGAAATGTTGTAAATAAATCAGAATGCGCATATCGTAGAGCACAACAATTGAATTACTCGTGGAAATATGAAATATCAAGAGCATTAACTAATGCATTATCAAGATTGTAATGAGGAATTATAAATAAAATGCAGGAATACAATTTTAAAAAATATTGAAAAATTTAAAAATGTATGTACATAATAAAAAATAAAAAAACATAAATATATAATAATAAAAAATAAAAATATTTGTTTTCTTCTTAAAATTTTGTTTACATGGTTATAAACAATATCATCATTCTTTTTCAAATGTTTTGTTGTTAAACGTTTTTAAACACTTTTGAAATGATTGAGTGCAAATAATGTGATGCAAAAAGAATAAAAAGATATCCACACAACACAGAATCATCGTATTGATATTGTTGATTATTTGTAAAATATATTTTAGTGTTTTTTGATAAAACGTTTTCTTATTTCCTTGGGAATGTCCATAGCAGGACTGTCAAATTAGAAACCATGTTTCTTCTCATCAATGTACACTGCGACCCAGTGCGAACCATTTGAATCGGATGTATCGAGATTAATTACAAGTGCAGCAGGTGGTTCTACCATTACAGGAAGTTTATTAATAGGGTAAATTGCAGTAACATTTGCATCAGTCACTTCGTCAACCGCTAACACTTTTAACAATTCGTCGCTATACATGATGGTGATGACTATTTTTTCTAATTATAGTAGGTATGCAATTATTACTGATATTCACATGTAAAATATAATCATACTCTGTTACATATTCACTATATTGTAACGCTTCATGAACACTGAACCTATATTGTCCAAAACGATGTTTAGTATGCGCGCACTTTTCAACGTGAAAACGTAATGCAGTATACTTTGGACAGTCTATTTCTTCTACATTTGTAACATTTCTTTAAAGAATTTCTTGAAGAAAGCACTTTCTAGTTATTCCGTAAGTATATATGCTTGTAGTATTTGAACAATATGATTGAAGTATCTCCTTAAAGTATCTACATCGCCTTCGTGCCAGGTAATGCCATACACATTATCACTTAGATGCTTGTTTGTACTTATGATTGGCTCAGACAACTTATTTAATGGATATGGCGGTTTAAATATCCAATTTTGAAAGTCGGAACTTCAGTATTTTCAATTGCTATCTCCTTTACAATAAATTGATCTTCATTATCGTGGAAAGCAGAGAAGTGCACGAAAACCCTCATTATACTTAACTGAATAAATTAGAAAGTGTTATCAGTTAACTTGTGCTAAGGAATCAAATTGTGCATACACAGTACATGTAGTCCGATCAGTTAAAATTTCTAGAAATAATACAGGGGAATCACGAAATTCATCCCACGTGTCATGATCTAAAGTTCCTGTTGGAGATAGAATAAAGCATACAGGGCATATCCATTAGGATATTCTTCAAGAGAAAGAGTATGTGAATAATTTTGATAATATATACCAGTTCCTGATATCAGAGTAGAGTAACTTACAAAGTATAAATCATTATTAAAGGAGTGAAGGGGTTGGGAGAAAATGATTTTGAGCCGACATATAATTACAGTTTGATAACGTTAAAGTTTCGGAACTCATAGGGATTAAGATGTGATTCTGCATTGAAAGCTCTGTTGGAAATGAAACCAATAACCAGGCCTTTAGGAACATTACCCAGAAAGAGATTATCAAGGCTATATGATTTGATTTGTGCAAGAATAGTATAAGATCTTATTTCTATTCTTGTGAGGGGTAAATTGGCCGTTTCTGAAACCATTTACGTATTTAATTGCACAGCTAAATTTTCAACTACATCAATGCGTCGTACATTAAGAATAACATCCTCAAGTGCAAATTTATAACTTGTATTTTCTGGAGACATTAAGCAAAAGTTATGTTTACTGCGGCGTAATTTTACAGTCTAACTTACTTTATTGGCAAGCATACGAACTAAACTTACAATATCAGTATGAAGACGTCCGTACATTTCAAAAGATTTACTATTTTTTTAGTTTATTATGACGCTTTTCAAAACCAGCATTTCTATCATCAAATTTATTAAGATGTTTTGCAGTACCTTTATGCCACATTGCACAGGCTAAATGAGTTTGAGAAGCATTATAAGAATAATTTAATAATGTTCAATGTATGCACGATAAGGATAAGATCCTGATGAAGAACTAATAAATTTATCATTTAACGAAATATCAATTTGACCAAATAACGAATGTAAGAAATTATTTACTGTTGCAACAGTATCATCATCAGTTAAATTTGTACCATCAGCTTTTGTAATTTCAAAACGAACATATAGATTTAGATATGCAGGATGAATAAATTCGACTGTTTCTCTAGGAATAACAAATTCGATAGGTCCTTCTGATGTTAATGTAGAAATATGCCGATATATAGTATTTCTAGTTGATTCAATACGTGTTTGTGTCTTTGAGATAGCAAATAAATCAAATTCATTGGTTCAAGATTCTGAGCTATCGGAATTTAGGAGCGAGATTGTGAAAAGTTATTGTTTATATGTTTACTTTTTGCGGCAGTCCAAATTTTACAATTGTAGGAGCCTTCCTTTTGCGTGACCGTCTCTTACCGGTACCAGTTAGCAACTGCCCAAATTTATTAATGGCTTTTGTCTTTAAACCATCACCAGCTTTAACCAGCACACGCGCACGAACAGATTCTTTAAATGGTCGATTTTCCAATACATCACCCGCGACTTCTATACCGGATTGTAATGCTTGATGCCCCACAGTTTTTGCACCGTGTTTAAAAAATGGTAAAGCAAAACGAAATAACAATTTAAAGAAACTACCTATACCATGTCCCCTCTGATATACACGTCCTGAAAAATATGGTAGTCCACGTCCGCGACGAAAAGTATAACGTCTAGACCTCATCTTTATTATTATTATTATTTAACAGATGCGAGAGAGCGTTTAAAATGTAGTGTCACGGTCAGTATCCAAGATCGAAATGACAAATTTTGCTCTGCGTGATCTTTTAATAGAATTTCAATTCTGTTAAAACAAAATTTTGTAAGTGGCATATAATGAATATATTCAAATGTATTTTCCATATTTAATATCAGAGATTGTCACTGTACTCAATAATAGTGCTTTTGAATCATATAAAAATTGATATTGTATAATATCAGTATAAATAAAAATTTGATGTTGATATCCAGTATCTATGTATGATTGTTTGAACCCGCGACGTTCTTTTACAAGATCTGATTTTTTTAGAAAAACCTAATTTTAGAGCTAATGTAGGTGACAATGTAACAGATTCTACACGTTCATCGCATTCAACATGTGTAATATTTGAAAAGCTAAATCTTATAAATTTTTATACCTCATTTAATTCATCTATTAAATTTGTATCATACAACATTTTTTAATTTGTACCATACAACATTTTCACATTCGGTAACAATATAACATGTTAATAGAATATGTACTTCACTTAACCCTAGGTATCAATCGGATTCTGATAATCGTATATTATTTTTCAAGTGATTAATACAACGTGTCTGACTATTTGTAGGATACATATTTGTACCAGCGTTTGAAACTAATGTAATGTAGCAACTATCATCAATACTTTCAGAAATGACTTTCGTTTAAAGTGAAATATCAAGTTTGAAGTCCCGAAAGAAAATGTTAATTTTAAACCGTGTTCATCTTATAAGTTTATTTCTATCGTATCAAAATATTTTTTTCAACTTTAACATAATGCGGTGTATGAAACACAAAAGGTTTTACATGACCGTTTTGCACATTATATACATTAAGTTTTCGAACTATCGGCTAATATTTTCTTCTTTTAAAATATCAACACATACACTAATTGTATTGGGAATATTATAATCTAAATTACATTGAAATTTACCACATGTTAATATTAAATCAATATTTCTAACTGTTGTGTATACTACATTTTTAATATCATGTGTATTTTCATTAATAAATCCAAAAAATATGTTGTAATCCCGTTGTAATACTAATAACACATTGATGTTTAAAATTTTAAAGAATGTTTAATCATAATTTGATTTTTATTTTGTAAATAATATAAATACGAACATTTTCAGGAATTAAGTGAAGAATGGATTAAATAGAAGAATAATATCCTGATGTTATTCGAACATTATGACGTTCAACTTTATCATACATAACAGTAGTAATAAATATTTCTTAATTTTCGCCAACATTATAAAAACTTCACGGAATATTAATTTGTGTTAATGCAACACACCATTCCTTATCACTTCAATCAATAGGTTGTGCTAATTTAACACGAAACGAAGCTGTAGTAGTATTATCAGAAAGTTTACTACTGGCATTTGAAGAAAGTGTAACGTAAAAGTCATATTCAATGTTTGCATTCACCTTGCAGACTGAACAGAAACTGATCTAATCCACGAACTCATACTTGATACTAATCCACGATATCCCAACCATACATACATCCACTCATTTTTACGTTTTAATACTTTTTCAATTAGATAAGTTTTCTTTGAATTTATAAACACTTTTTGTAATTCTTGTGCATAAAATATTCCTTTAATTTCTTACCCATTCAAATATTTTAATTTATAAGCGACAGGAAGTGATTTAATACATTTATCTACAATAAATATTGACTGTGACGGTTTAGGTAAATATCCTTTTTCCAATATATCTTGATACTTACTAACACGAACGTAATCGCCAAAACTAAATTTAAAAATTTCATTCTTTTTATTTAATGTATTTCCGTATAATGTTTCCCACACTTGATTCACATTTTAATTATTTACTTGTGGAGGTGCCATTTTAATACTTGAATAATATGAATGATTATAATTATTTACAAATTGATCTAAGACCTTAATAAAACGATAAGTATTCTTTGCAGTAAAGTAACGACACAGTTGTTCTTTTAATGGTCTTATAAATCGTTCTGCTAAAGCACATTTGGTTTCAGAATGAACACTATAAAGGTTTATTTCATATTTTTTAAACAATTGTTTTACATGACGATTATAAAATTCTGTACCTAAATCGGTTTGTACATTAAACAGGCGTAACTCGATTTTTTTAAAAAAACTTATTGTTTTACCATTTCAGGAATTTTCTTTGTTTTAAGGGAACAAATATGCATAACGTTAAAAAATATCAATACAATATAATATATATTTATAATTATTATTATACTTTGCAATATTTTGCATATCTGCTAAATACATTTATAATGTTTTATTTGGTACACTAACATAAAAACTTTCCCGTTGAAAGACTTTACGAGTTGGTGCATGTAATGTATATGCATCATGAGGAGCTAACCAATTTTTATTGTTCTTTTCAGACAACTTTGTTTTACGGTGTAATGTTTGTATACTCGATAAAGGATTTAAGTAATCATAATATATTTATGATAATTTTGTCATTTTACATACCATATTCATTCCAATGTTAAATAAATTAGATTCTGCTGTAGGACTAGATGATTTTCTTATTTTACGAATACGTTGTCAATTACTACTACTACCAATATTCATTTTTGATGCAGGTGTGCCAATATTTTATTTAGGAACATTAATATCTAACAAATTTTTAAATTCATGATTTCCCATAGGGTTTCTTGAATATTTTGTTGTCCGAACCACATCATTTACTAAATATATAATATTTGAATCAGGTATTGCTTTTCGTTGGATACGTACTATACTAGACTTATCCTACTGAATTTTATCAGAATTTGTAAACTTCTTTAATAACAGACATGTCTTCCTTCATAGTGTTTTCGGTACTGATTGTAAAATGTCTGATACAAATGGTAAAATAGAAGTATAGTTATCATGTTGCAAAGCAGATGATTTTTTCTTCTTCCTGAATAACAGGTAATGTAAAAGGCTTATGTGAAAAAGATGTATATTGTAAATAACGACCTAAAACTTCCTCAAATAATTTCCGCTTTTACTGTACACTAAGATCATGACGTTTCAAATATTATTCTTTTCTTTATCCAAACGTCATTGATGTAAATCTATAGATTTAATATTGGATCGAATTTCTTGTACTACGTTTTCAGGAACTAAAATCTTTTTACGTAATTCTGACATGATTATAGACTAAAAATACTTCTGCCTTTTGCTGCAAGAAGATATCCCAAGATTAATGGTAGAAGCGCACCACCTTTTTTTGTTAACAATTTCTTCCTTTTCTTCAATGCCGTACGTTGCTGATATAATGCTGTAACTCTGGAGTACAAAATGTTCCCGTAAGTGTACACTCATCGTCACTATCAGTCCAATCGTTAGTGTTTTCATCCTCTATACATGTACTGTAAAGACCGGCCCCACGAAACGTAGGGGAGGATTGAGAAATACAAGTTTTTGGAGAGCAAGATGGTGCATTTTACTACACCATCAATACTTTCCACCCCGTATGTATCTCAGGTCATTTAACAGGCATAGGTTTACATGAAGTTACGAACATGTACAAACTCGTAATATCGGCGTAATATCTGGTACACTAAGATAAAATGAAGAGTGGTAATAATTGCACCACTTGATCGCGTTTTTACGCCCCCTGGAGTGTGGCGTCCGGAACCTGCTAAAATTTTGCGCCATAGGCGAACGGCGCCCACCTAGGATAACTTGGTATGACGTCATAGGTTCACGTGATGTTAGGCTACGACTCTTTGGGTCACATGATATTACGCCAAGTCTCTTCGGTTTTTTTTAATGTCTTCCACTACCCCTGCCTTTGCCGTGTTCGTACGGTCTTACTGGCAGACGCATCTGCCCCTAACTCTCTAAAATCTCTGTCTAGCATTTTACCTCTACTCTCTTTTCGTTTCAATCTTTCCTAAAGTCTGGGTGTGGGGCTCATTACTTTTTTTGCCTGATACCTTATTATTAAAACAGGCCTTTTATCCACTATTCATTCCTTTATCCGAAAAATTTAAAACAAATATTATTAAACAAATTACATAGATGGATACAAATAAAACACATAAATGTCACAACATAACGATACAAAACTAATACAATAATACACTAATCATAAGTAAAATAATGAAGATAAATATTATTCTAAAATATTATGATTTCTCATCTATTTAGGTTTTTAATTATTATTACTATTATTTATATTGGTCTCTCTCCTGTATTGAGTTTTCACCTGTATATAATTCTCTCTTTCATTTATTAAACGGTCTTCCGAATCTCTCACAAAACAGTTATTAAAGTTTTTTTAAAAAAATTTCTCCTTCTTCAACTGCGGTCTTCTTGCAGTAAACAAATAAACTCTTACACTTATTCACATAATTACTCTCCACGACACTTACATGCTACCACTACACAACATAACACAACACAACACAAAATAGTAAATAATAATAATAATAATTATTATTATTACTATTATTATCAAACTTGTTAAGATTGAGTTGTTATTTAAAGTTGATTAAGTATTTTCTTGGTTATATTAAATGAAACCGTAGATGGGACAGAAATTGTTATTTTTATTTTTGTCACTATTATTATTGTTATTTCTTTTTCGATTATTCATTCTGCTGGCTCCTTGCAATGTCTAGTCCTATTTGAACTCTGCTGATCTCTAGTATTTTTGTTCATAGTTTCTTTAGATTCTTCCTATGGTGTTCATTACCAATAATTTCGAGTAGTCCATAAGTGTGTCTGATTTGTTTTAAGTCTATTTTTACTCCTTGATCTTCATCCATTAAATGTATTCGGTCACAGTTGAACACTAGATGATCCGGTGTTTGTATTTGTCCACAGTCACATATATCGCTTTCTAAAAGTCCTAATTTATGAAATGTTGTCCGAAAGGGACCATGGCCACTTAGAAATTAAATAGCTTGTTTATTTAAGTCAAGGTGTCTTAACTCCAATCTTTGTCCTATATCTGGAAAGATTTCATACACTCGTCTTGCTTTCTCAGAAAAATCCCAGTTGTCTTGCCATTTGGTAAGAATAAAATTATCTAAGTCGTTCAGTAAAATTCTTCTTTGAAATAATTTCTCAGTTTTTCCGGGATTCTGTCTTAGGATCCAATATTTTCCAGCTGTCTTTAAGATTGCTAAGTGCAATGGTTCTATTCCCAATATAATTTGCAGTGCTTTTACTGGTGTACTCGCCATGGCTCCAGATATTCTTAACAAGATTGACATCTGAGCACTGTGAATCTTCTTCCTTATTTTTATATTTTCAACTATTCTTTGACTCCAAGTACTGGCTCCATACGATACTATCGCTTGGAAAATTGTTTTTAGTATACATCACAGTGCCTTGGTGATAACTTGTATTCTTTGGCAATAATGTAGAATCTTTTTTTGCTATTCCAATTATTTTTTTATTTTTGTTTCGTTACATGACTGTCGAAATTTAAGTGTTCGTCTATCCAAATACCTAGATACTTAAAGGAATCTACTCCGCTTATTGAATTATTGATTATTTTAATGATGAGGCTTCTCTCCAGCTTTTCTTTGATCTGAATGAACTTTCTTTTATTAGCAGACACTTCCAATTTTGTAGATTTGGTCCATTCTGAGAGAGCCTCCATGGCCATGTTAGCCTTCTCTTCTAGTTTTGATCTAGTATTTGTGTTTATTAATATGGCCAAATCATCAGCATAGGCGACGATGCCGGAGACTATATCTAGTTCATTGACTCTCTCTAGACGAGGTTGTAACAGTGGCGGCTAATGTTAGTGTTGCAGCGTTGCGCAACGACCAAGGCATTTCAAGAAAAAATATTATTATCAATAGTAGTAAAGAACAGAAAAAAATCCTTTTTAATACTTGCATATATACACTTTAAATAACATATTTTTTACTTCTGTAACTGTCCGTTCCGTTAATCCGTTTTAAAAAGCGAAAAATAATCCGTCACAGAGTCTCTAATTTACATTGTGTTGCAGCGAGCATGCAACGACCAGATTCCTTCAGCGCGGCAATTGGAGCAAATGTTAAGTCTCCTTTCCCCTATCTCAAATGTTAAAGGGACTGGTCGTTGCAGTGCTTCTGCAACACAGCACGGTTTCCAGTGAACGAGAAGGTTTTTCACGCTAAATAAGATTTCTGAATTTTCTTTCATTAGCAATTAAAAAATGGAATTTGTTTTTATGCATTCATATTTTTAAATTACGGGACCACACTAAAGCAAATCAATATAATGACAATTAAAAAAGTGATTGCAAAATTACAAAATAAGAAAGAAAATATCTAGTAGAGAAGAAAATAAATAAAAGTAGACCCGCATTTACAAGTTAATTCTTAGCTTATATTGATAATGAAGGCTTCCTCTACAGTAATTTGTAAATCAAATATTAATAAATCTGTATGTAGAATCGCTCCCCTCCCCCCTGTGTGGATAGTATTTTAGTATAAACATATTTCTTTTATAAAATAAGTATGTTTTATACTCTTGATAATTTCCACATAAAACTGTATGATGGGGAACGCCACATTGAATATGGGACTAGTTAGCAATGCTCAGGGGCGTAGCCATGAGGGGGTCCACGGGGCCGGACCTCCCAAAAATTTCGAAACTTGACTAATATTGTAGACTTTCTTAATAAATTATACTTTTTTAACACAAAAACGATTGATGTATGCTAAATATTTTATTTTACGCCTCATTATGTACTCTTCTTTTCTTATAAAAATAATCGTTCTATCATTTTTTCTAAAAATATAGGTGACAGTAAGTAAGAATTACTTATCGTCTTTTCGGGTGCAGTATAAGACAGGTTCCATATTATGAAGACGTATTGGACCTCCCTCAAATACTTTGGACCCCTCCCAGTTAACATTTCTGGGTATAGAACTGTCAGCGCTGTTTGTTTTGATGTTCTTTGATTTTTTTGGCTTCTGTTACATGCTGATCCTTCATCTGGCGGGTTTCGAGGTTTCCTTTCCAGAACATATCACATTGGTAAGCATTGTTTCGCCTCATGTGGAAGTATAGTGTGTTCATCGTGCATTGCGTAACAAGCAAGACGGATGATTTGGAATGTATTTTTTTCTTTTACGCACATGAGTGTGTGTTGATGTATGAATATGTGACATTCGGAATTCATATACCAGTACCTACTTGTATCAGCTGGTTTGATTTTTAATTATTAGGTTTAATTTTATTGTGTGTGCTTTAATTCTGTAAATAACCTACAAATTGTGAATGAATTGTATACGATGACTTCTGTAAATAACTTACAAAAAACATTGACCAGCTTTCAACTGAGGAAAAATTTGCAATTAAGGCTTAGACAAAACAAGCAAAGAACAATTCAGGAGTGTGTTCCAAAAAAAAATCCAGTTTAAATTTACAGGATGTTTTATGGCAGTAATGTTGTTTGCACTAGATACATTTCCTCAACTTATTTTAAATTTTCCTGGATAACTGTGTATAAAGTGTGTTCAATGGACATTTTTTATAACACTAATCTCTGTTACGAACTCTCTGCAGTCAACGCTGAAGAGGAATTCGGATCACTATCAGGGACTGAGTTTGCTAGAATGAATCGTTCGCAAAACCTAGAAAAAAAATAAATAGATAATCTACAAAGCTTCTGAAATTAATATTAACTGTACCTATGGCGTCAGCAAAAGACGAAAAGTATTTTTCTACATGAAAAAGAATTGACACTTTCAAGGAATTGAATGTCCCAAGAAAGGTTATCACTATTGGTTATGCTTTCCATCGAAAAAGACCTGACAATAAGAATACCAGAGTTCAACCACCATGTATTTGACAGATTTGCTCCAATCAAAGAGAGGAGAATGAACTTACTAATTAATTAAGGTGATTAATCGGATAAAATGTTCTGCATTTTTTATTTTTTAAAAACAGAATTCTATTTTATTTAACATGTCACATAGCATTTGCATCTAAAGTTATGCTGATAGTCAATGAGTCAACTTTATATCTCCTGTCTCTTATCGTTCGTACTGCAACACCCGAAACCACAATCCACCTGCCTCCACTGGGTTGTAATACAACGTCCCATAATAATGGCCCCAATACGGAACCTTGTGGGCAGCCTTTTGTTACAATCTTGTTTATTTCAAATGTTGGGCCATTATATGTTACTATCATATACGAACAATAATTCTTAATAATTTTGAGTAATTCCTTGTTTAGATTCAGTTTTTCAAGCTCAGAAGACATCTTCGGCCACCACAGATTATCAAAGGCGCCGGATATATCCACAAAGATTACTATTGTATATTTTTCTCCCAGTCCAGTAAGTGTTTGAATATGATCCATTAAACATTTGATGGCTTTTGTTGTCCCTTTATTTTTCCTGAAGCCATATTGTAGTCTACAATTTCTTAAATCTACTCTCTTGGCACTTATTCTATTAGCTAGTACTTTCTAAAATATTTTACCCATAATGTTAAAGAAACATATGGGCCAATAGGATTTTGTTGTTTTAAGTCCTCCTATATTACTTTTTTCTAGAATGGTTAATTTAGCCATCTTCCATCTATTAGGAACAATTCCAAACTCTATATATTTATTGTACAATTTAGTTAAATATGGAATCCAGAATTGTCTATTCAGTTTAAAAATTTCTCCTTTAAGTTTATCAGGTCCAGCTGCCTTATTATTTTTTATGCTTTTTAAAATTTCTTCAGTTTCCTCATTTGTGACCATTATGTCCCTGTTTGTTATAATTGCTATAGCTAAATGTATTATATTTCTGTCTGATTAATTTATTATCCTCATTATCGGTGTCCGGGTTGTCGTCTGGGAGCAGTTTATTGATGATGAACTTTAAGGTTTCTTCAATATCTCTTGTGTATTCTCCATTTTGTTTTTTCATTGCGGTTAGTGTAAGAGAAGGCTTGATTTTATTCATTATTATTTTGTATGGTATCCCCCATGGGTCTGTATCTAATTTTTCTTTAACAAACGAATTCCAGACCTTCTGTTTCCTTTCTTTGAGTTTATATTGCTCTAATAATCTTATATATTCTTCCTTCCTTCTTGCCTTAAGGTAGGAATCGTGAGTTCGCTGGTATTGCCTTCTCTTCGCTCTTGTGTGTTTTTTAAAGGACTGGACACTATTATTCCAGAACAACGAATAGTTGTTCTGTTTAAAGTTTTTTTTCTGCTATTTATTTTTGAACTGTTTGAGTTATTGCATCCTCAATATCAAAGACTGCCCAATTTAGTTTTTCTTCCTTTTTGCAATCAATATTTGGTAGTTTAACTATTTTATTAAATATTTCCCAGGAAATCTATTAATTGGTAAAGAATACAGGCAGTGCAGGTTAATAAGAATAAAATTTCTTATTCCATGCTTGACATGCAAACAATTCGTTGCCAAAGGAAGCATTCTTCAACAAGCTTACCAACACACATATAAGTGTTGAGAATTATAAGAATGCAAAGAAAATGCTGAAAACATTTAAGGTTAATAATCTCGGACAGTACCATGACCTATATCTAAAAACTGGTGTGTTGTTATTAGCAAACGTGTTTGAGAACTTTAGAGAAGAATGTCTTAAAGCATATGGTCTTGATCCAGCTTGGTATATGACAGCACCAGCTTTAGCAATGTTAAAGGTGACAAATATAGAATTAGAATTATTAACAGAGTATGATATGGATCTGATGATAGAAAAAGGTATAAGAGGTGGAATTTCATAATGTGGTAAAAAATATGTAAGAGCAAACAATAAGTATAAGGAAGGTTACGATGGAAATAAAGAAGATTCTTACTTCATGTACTTCGATGCTAATAACTTGTATGGATGGGCAATGAGCCAATGGTTACCATTTAAGGGATTTAGATGGTTAAGTGAAGACGAGATAAAAGAAACAGATTTCACAAATATACCTGATGATTGTGATACTGGTTACATGTTGTAGGTTGATCTTGAATATCCTAAAGAATTGCATAAATATCACAAAGACTACCCACTAGCACCTCAAAACATATGTCCACCTGGTTCAAAACAATCAAAACTATTAACAACATTATACGATAAAGAAAAATATGTAATTCACTATCGAAACTTAAAACAATGTTTATGACTTGGATTAAAGCTTAAGAAAATTCATCGTATAATAGAATTTGAGCAAAAAGATTGGTTAAACAATTACATAGATTTAAACACAGATGAGAACCAGAGCAACAAACGATTTTGAGAAAGACTTCTATAAGCTTATGAATAATTCAGTATTCGGAAATACAATGGAAAATTATAGGAAGAGAGTTAACATTAAAGTAGTAAGTGATGGGAAAAAAATGAAAAGCTTATAACAAAACCAAACTATAAAAGCACTACAGGTTTTACGGAACATTTAGTAGCTGTTCACATGAATAAAGTTAAAGTGCAATTATGTAGGTATGTCAATTTTAGATTTGTCAAAACATTTAATGTATGACTTTCACTATAATGTGATGAAACCTAAGTATCAAGACAAAATAGAAATTTGTTACACAGATACAGATAGTTACATTTATCAAATTCAAACAAAAGATGTGTACGAGGACATGAAAAATTATATTGATTACTTCGATATGAGTGATTGCTCCAAAGATAACAGGTATAAGATACCCTGATCAATAAGAAAATACTTGGCAAGATGAAAGATGAACTTAAAGGAACAATCACAGAAGAACTTGTTGGTTTAAAATAAAAAAATGTATTCAATCAAATTCAAAAAAGATATATGATGTAAAAAAAGCAAAAGGGGTTAAGAGAAGAATATTATAAGATAATGAATTTAATCAGAAGTTATAAGCACGATTTGTTCAGTATAGAAGTAAATGAGTTAGCTTTGAATGGTGTAGATGATAAGAGATGTGTTCAAAAAAATGGAATACATACCCTGCCCTGGGGACATTATAAGCTAGAGGAGTTGTAGTCTTAGTTATCAGTTTCTAGATGTAAGCTTTTATGATTTTAAATGTCATAAAATCCTATGCGCAAAGCATCCTGCCCAATCTCACCCTACTCAATCTGTGCTGGTCAAAGATGTTTCCAAAAGGAGTTGGCCTTGTGTTTTGGCCGAGGAGTTAGGTTATTACACTACTGAAGGAATCATATTATATGACCGAGAACGTGAGATTGCAGATTTCAACTAAGTTTCCAGAGGGCAACGGCCTCACCAGGCAGGTGGAACCTCAGTTGAGAAACAACATTCTGCTGACACAAAAATATTTAAAAGGACACAGAATTCGAGATATTTTAAATTCTGCCAATCTAAGAAATTGCTGGAAAAGATGATTACAATTATTTTACAATATTACAAACATTTGCTGTGATACAATTTCAAAATTAAAATGCTTATTTAGTAACAGTGATTTAACAGTCATATTATGTAAGTTCTTTTGATGTAATATACTACCTTGCAGTATCTTGTTTCATAAAGCTAATCAGGAATCACAATTAATGTGATTAAACTCTATGACATAATTTCTTCTAAAACATTTTGCAAGATAATAAAATATGACAGACACAAGAGATGATGCAAAGAAAATTAGGTTTGGTTACTTTAAAAATATAATATATCGTAGGATTACTTAGTTTTGAATTCACTTAGCCTAACATCCCCAGCGGTTAAAACTTAGCGGGAGCGTTGTCGAAAAGAAAAGAAAAATATTTATACATAAAAAATGTGAGCATATACATTATATGTAACCTTGCTATGATATTAAACGATTAAAATATTAAATATGATAAAATCGACAGCGAATTTGCACTGGCTGCAATTGTGTGACCCAAAATTAATAATAAAAGATACAAAAATAAGTGCAAATATACGTAGATTAAAGTAAAATAGTTGTGTCTTATTGTGTATATATTGTATTAATTATTCATAAATATTTTTTTTCTGTCATTTCTGATATTTAAGTATTATAATATAGCTTTCTTTCACAATAATTTAAAAAGTAAAGTTACTTTAGCGTTTTATTCTTGGAAATAAATGTATTGGAAAGTGTTCCAGCACATGCTGCAATCAAACGCTGGAAAAATGAAAAACAACAGCAACATCCATAGTAGTTCAGAGATAGTCGCTGGCTCCGCTCACACCCAATGAACAAGAGCGAGCGGTCATCATTAATCTCGACGGGATGTAAGATAATGGCTTTTATGAGTAGCAGGGCACCTTTGAACTGGCGCTGTAGTACAGATAAGGTGCTGAGTTTGTAGTTCCCACAGCATGGGGCATATCTCATTAATAAATTATTAAAATTATGAAAATATATTTTTTGTTATCGTTATACACAATTTAATTTGCACTCACACACACAAAGTATTGTGTTTAAACGTTAAAATTCTCGAAAATTAGCACTTCAAAACTATATTTCATAATATATTTGGTATCAAACTTTAATTGATTTATTTTTCACTATTAATTATGGCGTTAATAACACTAATAAAGGTGGCACATTGGTTAACACAGAGTTGAAGAACAATACTCATTGCCAGAAGAGAAATTGAAAGATTGCTTTTTTTCTGCGATGTTTTTTTGCGTCGGGTCTATGCGTTTTCTTTATTTTTTATTTAATTCACTTATTTTGGTGTGTCCATCACATTGCGTGGAATAATATATATGCTCTTGAGTTTATTTAATCGTCACGTAATATTGAAAATTTGCAAGGAAGAACGACGTCGTTGTTTTTAACATCTAAATTTGTTTGTTGGATATATGCATATATATATCTGGAAAGAGAGAGAGAGAGAGAGAGAGAGAGAGAGAGAGAGATTCGAAGTAATTTATCTTCGTGTTCGGTGAATTACTATATTTTGGCCATAGAAAATCGGTTGGTGGGAGAAGTAGGGAATCCATATTGGGTGAAGGATATTATTTGGATGGGTAGTTTCTTGATTTTGTTGTAGTGTGTCAATGGATAAAGATTTATTAGAATAATTAGTTCTTGCTGTGTCAGTTTTGATATTCAAATGTGGTGAAGAAAAGTGTTTAGTATTGTTTGCTCTTCAAAAGGCTTGGCCTTGCACGTCTAACTATGAATCAGTTTGTGTTGCACAAGAGTGCTTCAATTCTTGCAGTGAGAAATGCTGGTGTAGTTGTGTTAGTGAATGAGCATTAGTGGAAGTAGGTTTAAAAGCATTGTCAGAAATTTGTCCGTCGATAGTATATATGCTTGACAAATTGCGCTGATCGTGAAACTTGTTTTTGATGTTAGCTCTTTTTGTTGTCTCAGGTCTTCCATTCCTGCATGCATTAATCATAACTAGCATAAGGACTATGCAAGCAGCTGATGGGATCGTCTCGATAAAAATGATTTCATAAGTATAAGTGTTCTGAAATGAAATGCGTAAAACTGAGCGTAACTAAACTATATTAAATATTTAATGAATTAATTAAACAAGATTAATTGCTTAAAGATAAATAATTAAGTCTAGGATCTAGGCTCCATATAGCTCGTGAAATAGTGGATTAGAAATCAAAATAATAACTTATAACACCGTATATACTAAATGGTATCATAATTCATAGTTAGTATAAATGTTTAACCGTAATTTATTTATAAATCATATGCTTATACAGTAATCAAAACCGATTTTTCATTGAGTTGTAAACTGAATTTATTATTATATTTTTTTCTATTTTGAATGGCACCTATTAATATGCTTTTCATACATTTGAGCCATAGTTAAGTATTTATCATAACTAAATATTCAATAAATTATTGATTAATCTATAGTTATTCAATTGATTGATTCTATTGAATAACTGATAAATTTGATTGATTGATTATCGAATATTGGTAATTTTCAAACATTTTTACTTATTTTCTTTTTTCATTTTCTTTTCTTTTATTATCACCATGACTTGAGTTAGGCCTACTTGCGAACAATAATATTCAGTACAATCACATACTGAATATGGACATTACATCACATAATACATTAAATAATATCTCGAATTTGGCATACTTGCGAACAACAATAATTCATTATGGGCAGACAGTATGAACAGTAATACGAGGATCATAAAATAAAATTTGTATACAAGGATTAGCAAAACTATCACAAAATTCGGATATATTATTGTCCGAATTGTATATACATCAATTATATTATTAGTAAGAAATAAATGTTAAAAAATACGGAAACTTGAACTATATAGAATACCCAAAGTGACTATAATTCATCGGACTATAAGCCTACAAATCAAGTTTTTTGTGCGCAATAAGTAAGACAAGTGTGATGAAAACTTCATAAAATCGAATGTCGGAAACTAATGAAACTAGACAATGAAATATTATGATGGCAAAATTGCTTACAATTCACATACAAAGAAACTCTACCTAAGTCAATACCATAGTTTTATTTTTATTCAAATATTGACTCATTTTCTACCTAGTTTGTTTAAATTTAACACTTCAATGTATGTATACAACAATTCAATCTCGATATACTGAGGATCGGGAACTTTTTCTGATGTGTATTTCCCTTCTAAAATTTCAAGAAATACAACTTTGTACATTTTAAAATAGTAGTGCGATATGCAATTGATGTTTCATTTAACAAATTAAATTGATCGTAATCAAACTCGATTAAATACAAATGAGATAATTTAATAAAATAGACAATCATTTTTATAAACTGTTGGTTATTATACCTGCTAAGCAAAAAAATTGCATAGTTTGATTTTTTGTTAAAATATGATATGTCGATTTACTATTCATAGCATCGGCGAAGATTCCGATATTTATTACGTGCCGAGGAGGATTTGTTACTATTTGATGTTGTACTCGCTTCAATTTACAGTACACATTGTTGATTTTGAGTTAGGAGTTTCCAACACTGTTTTATTTTCAAGTTTTATCCATCAATTTCCAGTTTTCGGTATGTATTATATCAAATTTCCTGAAAATTGATGTATTTAATTAAATTTGAAAAATCTAATTGCTGTGCATTATAAAAGGAAATTGACATGGAATCAAATTGCTAAGCGTTAAACAAAGAAATCGAGTAGTTTGTAAATGTTTCTTGACTAATTATGTACAATTTTGTAGAAGTATTTATTTCATCCAATATATGAACCACATCCAAAGTTTTTTTTTCACTTAAAATAATTAAAGAAATATAGACTAAATTATTTTGTTTGTCATTTTCTGGATTTGTGTTTTCACATTAATACTCTCTTTTTAGGGTGAAATATTAAACTACCGATGGCACTATATTCCATTCCAAGACATTCCATTTCTTGAATGCCCAAAGGAAGATGTTATATTTCTATGAAGGAAAAACAGCCCTGCGCACCGACTGGGTCGGGAAAAGAAAACTACTATAATACAATACGGTAATTAACATTTCTAATAACTTAGTCCTCTAATGTTTCGTTATACTACTTTAATATCCTAATGTCGAAAATATCAATTTTAGTTTGTTTTTCTCATTTAAATACCTTGTTTTGTATGAGTTGTCATTTACCTTTTTTAATATTTTACCAAATAGTTTGTACTTATTTAAAAAACAAGCTGGCATTCCAGATTTTTGTCCAATTTCTTTGATTAACAACTTTTGGCCTGGAGCAAAGTTTTCTTATTATATTTCTTTTCAATATAACCTCTGTGATGTTTGTATAGTTTTTGCAGGTTCCTGTAGGCAATATCATGGGCTTCCTTCAATGCCATGAATCTTTCTTCGTGTTGCTGGTAATTGCAAGGCAGATCATGCAAATGATCAATCTTCATCCGAGCTTCGTATCCGCGAAGGAGAAAAAAATAGAGAGTATTTAGTTACCTCGTGCACGTGAATGTTTGATGTGAATACAACTCTTGCAAGAACCATACACCACGAATTTATCTTTTTATCTACATAATTCTTAATGGTATGTAGTAAAATTGCATTTGTTCGTTCAACAAGGCCAATAGGAAAATGTGCACCAGTCAGCGAAGGTCAGATTTATGGCAAATCTTTCTGTCATTTTCTCCATTAATTTACTTCTATGTTCGGATTAGCGGTCAAGTAAAATCTATTTGGTAATTCCGAATTTTAATATTAAGTCTTCATATAATCGGTATTTATATTTTTATATTTAAGGCACTGTACATTTTACTGCAACCAAAACGTTCTCCGCACATGGAGTCAGTATGAACTTGATTAAAAACTGGATATGATGTACTAAATAGTATACATAATATATGTTTTTCCCATTTGCAATACGATGAATTCTATGTAATCGGTCATCCCTAATCTCATATTTTCTCTTCGATCTTTCTAGTACAGCAGAACATTTTAGCTTATCTTGAATTGCTTCATAAATTGGTCCAAAAAATCGATCTTTTTGTAATCGAGGGACATCTACACATTTTGAAACTACAATAATACAACTAGTTGTTCGGGATCAAAACCTTGTTTCGTTTTTTCAATGTTAGTATCTGTACTCAATACATCGGCAATGTGTACAGGAATGTACCGGTAGTTTTCTAGTTCTAAGGCCCAGCGTAGTATTTTTGGTGACAATTTCGATGAATATTTCCAGTATGTTAAACTAATACAATGCGTAAAATGTTCAAATTCATTTCATGCTAAGAAAAAGTTGAATGCTCTACAAGCAGACAACATTGCTAAAAGTTCAATTTCCACGATATGAGGTCGTGCCTCTTCCGGTTTTAGTAATCTACTATAGTAACCTAAAGGTGACCAGGAACCATATATTTGCTGTTGCAGGAGACATGCTCCAATGATTTTCGTACAAGTGCCCATGCAAAGGCGTAGTGGTCTTCCAAGAGTGTATGGCGCTAAATGTAGCCATCCAAAAGTACTTGAAATAGTTTCTCAAAAATCTTTTGATTTTCTTCATCCCAAATGAACTTAGACCGTTTCCTCGTGAACTGCTGTAATGGCGCCTTTAGTTTCGCATAGTCTTTAGAACATCTAAGAACGTAATTTGTGAGGCTCAAAAAAGGCCGGAGATATTTCTTGAGATTTTGGCGGTTGAAAAGAACTTATGGCTTTAATTATTTTCTCATTTATTTGATAGCCACTATTTGAAACAATATGGCCTAGAGCTAATTTTTTTCTTTAATAATTGTACATTTTTCTACTGATAGTCAGAGCCCTGAACTACGAATTCCAGCGAAAATCCCTTCAATATATCCTGGGTGTCTGACGACATGAAAACAACGTGCATCTAAAAACTAACGTTTTTGGATGTACATTTGCTAATGTCATGGCCATAATTCTAGTGTATATTGCACCGGCAGATATGAAACCTTGTGGAAGCTTCTGGAACTTGAAACTTATAGATTTGGAATGCTAAAGGCCGTATATTGTCTTGATTAAGGAAATATCGGTATTGTAGAATAGACGGATTTAGTGTCGAGCACTGAAAACCATTTATGCGCACTCAGTGTTGTGAATGTCTGATGCATAGGTGGTAAAGATATTTTGTGGAACTGCAAATTTGTTAAGTGTTCTCGAATCCAATACACATCTCAGAGATCCATTAAGTTTCTGAATAAACTGCATTGGATTATTAAAAAGGCTCGCAGCTTTTTCAATGATCTGTTTATCCAGTAAAATATTTATTAGTTCGCGCACCAAAGGTAGAAGAGCAGCAGGAACTTGGTGTTGTGGTCTGTGGAAAGACACTTTTGTTTTAACTCGATATGATGTTGATATTTTTTTTAGTTTTCCTATTGTTTTCTTGTTCCAGTAGAAAACTCATAACAAAGATACTCTAATTTCTTCCTAACCGCAGGTTCAGCCTTGTTTCCAATTACTAACCTAGATTTATTAAACTCTTTTCTTGCATTAATCATATCTTCAATTTCTTCATCTGTGAGACCCTGTACCTGTAAATCCTTCCTTAAGACGCAGGTTTCCGCTTTCCCTAAAACAGTACCTTGCTTTAGGACGACATCTTTCTTTCCAAATAAAGTGCGAGGGAAAATATTTCCTTTCTTTGTTTGAAGCTACAAATCGGGTTCTAACATCATTTTATTCGCTGGACAGGCGCTCTTAAGCTTTACTGGAGTTGTTACAGACGATTTTGGCCAAATATGACACTTTCGCGGAGTAATGAAAACTGGACCTAAACAGGCTTCTAAAATATTTGCAGTCTCGCTTGAAATGCTCGTGGGTTTTCGGGACTTTCAACTTGTGTCAAATTCCTTACTGACACTTTTGGCTTAACAAGTTCTAATGTTTGTTGAGAAAACCTCTGTATGCTAATTATTTTTCTTCAATAGTCAATTCGCGCACATTGTGTACTAAGAAAATCGTTACCTATTAAAAACCTACTTGGGAAATCTTTAATTATACGAAACATGTTATGGAAGCTTTTTGTCAGCAACACTAAATATTATTATTGCAACTTTGTCTTTTGTAAGTAAATTCTTAGTAATCCTTTTTTTCTGATCTCTCTATTTATTATCCTAGCGGTTGGTGGTACAAGCACACTAGAGATAATTGAGATCTGTGATCTAGAGTCAACAACAGATTTTGCTACCACTCCAGGAACGGAAATAGGTAGGAGCAACATGTTATTTTCACAAAAAATGGAGGCTAAAATCTCTCTACATCTTTTATTTTTGTTTTCTCAGTAAATGTGCCTCTGCAATTTACTGTAGAATTTAGTTTAATGAAACATTACACGAACACTGTTCCATTTGATATGTATTGTTCGGAACAAATGGCTTAGCATTCAAGTTTAATTGATTTTTTGTTGAAGTCTGATCATTTGTATTTCCATGACATGAACTAAATTCTTATTGATTGCAACATGTAGTTGTATAACAATTTTGGCCGTTACATGGCTGAAATTGATAACTATTGTATCGTTGCCTATTTCCTCTAACATGTCTTCCCCTTTGGAATCCTCTATTGCTTCCTCTTTGTCTAAAATTTCTCTTTACAAAATTGTTTCCAAAATTTACGACTGGTTCGTCTTCCCCTTCAAGCTTATCTGTTATTCTATCTTCTATATCTACGTTAAATCCTGACCCTCTAAATTCATCAATGAGTTCTTTTCTTAAAGTTGTATATGGTGTTGTGTCAGTGTTTTTCCTTTCCAAACATAGTTTTACCCACTGACGACCAATTCCTTTGAACATAGACGGAATTTTCTCTTGCTGTCACCGTAACCAGCCGTTTAGTCACTGAGAATACTTTTGGCATAGCACTGAAGGCAACCTAAAAAGTATAAGAAAATCGTTGTCCAAATAATTCGGGATGTCTCTAACACCAGCTTTATGAGAAGCTGGAAACATGAAACATTGGTACTTAGCTATTATTGAAATTATAAATGAAATACACAAAATACATAGTTAAAGGATGCAGCAGAATTTGCGTAGGTAAAATAAAATCTCAGTTCTGTAAAGTGTAATGGTTTGTAATATAAAGTCCCTTCACTATGTCAGCTGATTGCAATGCCTTCAAGTATTGAGGTAGCTCCATGAACTGTCGTCCAACGAAGTTTCTCCGTCAAAATCACACTCCCCGAAAAACTCGGTGTTCGTGGTTTTATTCAAAGGCTGGTTTTACAAAACCCAAACCCCTTTCTTCTCTTTTCTATAAACGGTAGCATACTTCAAGTAATCGGGAACACCCACAATCATGTAGTTTGACGTAAATCGAAAATTCTAGAAGGTTTAGATCATAAAACTCCAAAGTTCAGTACCACAAGCGTTACCATCACTCGACCTCACAGGAGGTGACATCGTCCAACGTGAACTTACCAATATAGCTGATATAGCAGAAAATAATGATTTCCACAATAAAATAATGTTTATGCTTGCGGATATAAATCACTGCAATCTGTTGAAAGAGCATTCTCTGGCATGTTAGTCAATATCAAAATATTGACTCAACGAAGCAACAAAACAAAATATAGCTCGTAATTGACGTGATGTGTAATGTGTAAAGTAACAAATAAGGGAAAAAGGTAGGACAAGGATTAAGACGTAGACTTGTGCAGGGTAAAGGACTTCTGTCATTACATTTACTTTAATGAACCAAACAAGTTTTACAAAATGCTTCAAAGAAGCTTGAAGCTACATGAGTATAAATCTTCTTGGGAAAAATTAAAATTTGTAAGTGACATCCACAAGCATCAAACGAAGAACGTCGGGGGCAATATCTCTCATCATGTAACATGGAAGCCCACAAAATTGTGGTTTAGTACATGAATCGAGAAAAACGTAGACTCTGGACAAAAAACATGAAATCTAAAAAGAACTAAACGAATTTTTAAATAAATAATATCCAAAATAAACACAAGATTAGAATAAAAAATATACATAATATAAAAAATGACCTATAGATGGTATTTAAGTACTGGTCATCACAATATATGTACAAATGCAGAAGCAATGGCGCTGGTTTCTTGTAGAAGTAATAGGTCGTTCATGAATGTAGTCTTCCGACTCCAAAGGAACTACTTAGTTTGAATCAGAACGGAATCGTTGACTTGCAGAATCAAGCATTATGATTCACGAACCCTTACGACTAGACTTGATATCAACGTGGCAGAAAAGGAAGAAAAAGAAGAAAACAACAGTGAGAAAAAATATTTTAAAATTACTAATTAATTAGTAAGTAGTAGAAAATGGATCGATCTGGGACATAAGAGGACATATGAGGCCAACTCACAAGCCCCTGAGAAATTGAGTACCGTACACCGTGAGCCCACGGTCTTTTACGACCTCCATTTTAGGGGTGAATTTATTCCCTTTTATGAGCACTTTTTAGGGGGTGTACTCGTTCTCTTTTATGACCACTTTTTAGTGGGTGCACTCGTTCCCTTTTATGAGCATATTTTCCTACCCCTATTTTAACATAGAAATTACACTGAGACTATGAACACATAGCAGAGCATAAGACTACGTAACACACAAGGGTGTATTCATTCTCTTTTATGAGCATATTTTTAAGGGTGAACTCGTTTCCTTTTACGAACACTTAAGATTACGATACATGGCAAGGGTGTATTCGTTTTTCAACCCCTATTTGAGCATAGCGCATCAGACAGAGACTACGAAACATAACAGGGGTGAACATAACGAACATAGCAGAGAATATGAAACATAACAGGGGTGAACTCGTTCCCTTTTCCAACCCCTATTTGAACATAGTAGAAATTACATGAGACTACGGGGGTGTATTCCACCCCTATTTGAACATAGCACATCAGACAGAGACTACGAAACAGTGAAGATTAGATAACACATAAGAGTACATAACATAACAAGGGTGTATTCATTCCCTTTTTAAGGGGTGAACTCGTTCTCTTTTATGAGCATATTTTTCAACCCCTATTTGAACATAGCGCATCAGATAGAGACTACGAAACATAGTGAAGATTAGATAACACATAAGAGTACATAACATAACAAGGGTGTATTCATTCTCTTTTATAACCACTTTTTAAGGGGTGAACTCGTTCCCTTTCAACCCTTATTTTAACATAGCAGAACTAGTAAAAGAGTATGACTTATTTTCCAACCCTTAACTGAAGATAGCAAACAATACATAAGACTACGGGGGTGTATTCCCCCCCTATTTGAACATAATGAACATAGCAGAGAATAGGGGTGTATTCGTTTTGGATTCCACCCTTAATTGAGCATAGCAGAGAGTACGTTCCCTTTTAAGGGTGTACTCGTTCTAATGTAACATAGCATATTACATTAGTATTGAGCATAGTCCATTTGAGCATAGTCCATTTTTAAGGGGTAAACTCGTTCTAACCCTCTATAGTAAATATAATCATTTAAGGAGTGAACTTGTTCTAACCTATATTTGAACATAACAAAGATTATTTAAAGATTGCAGAGGAATGCGAACTTCCGTGTTTTGTTATCAGTTACATAATAACTTCCGCCATATGTGGATAATTCTCATTACGTCATTCATCCGGATTTTAAAAACATTGAGCTAGTTTTCTCTTTAACAGACAATAACTTGTCATTCAACGATAGGATTAAAAAAAAAGGAATCCCTGAACGTAATGCAATCAATCACAAAGTTATAACTTGTCATTCAACGATAGGGTTAAAAAAAGAAGGGAATCCCCGACCGTGACTCATCCCTATTGCGCAATATGACGTAATGCGATCACACAGGTATAAAAGACTTCCTGTTTGGTGTTTGAAGTGTAAAGTTCAGATTTGTGTGTGTGTGTGTATGTTATTAGTGTGGCTTTGTTTTCTTTTTTAGGTAAGACATTTTATAATAATAATATCATATTATAAAAACTCACTTCAGAATTATTATAGTAACTTTGAGTTATTTTTTTAAATGGCAACAAAATGGTTAAATCAAATACTATCAATTCACCAACTGATACTCTATTTAATAATAATTTGAAAAAACATCATTTTAAAATGTGATACTGTTTTAAATGAGGATAGTGGATGTTTTTTAAATAATAAAAGAAAAGACTGTTTAGATATATTAAAACAAGAACAAACTAATACATCTTTTGAAGTAATTTTTTCTTTGGCTACAACTTTTGTAAAACCAGTAGATTTAGAAACATGTAGATTCTTTGTAAATAGTGGTAACGAAATTATTTTACCGAGTACAGATGTGAATTCTATAATTGAAAAACTATTTAATAAAATTTTATTTGAACAAGAAAATAGAGCAATTAAGAAATCAGGGTGGTCTTTATGTTCTGAACTAAACCATCACTTAGAAATTAAAATCAGTAAATATGATCCTCTGTCAGCTTCATCTTTTATAAAATTACCTCAATGGATTTTATCCAAAAAGAAATGTGTTATAAATATTCAAAATAACGATAATAGATGTTTTATGTATAGTATTCTAGCTGCGTTGCATCCCGCAAAAGAACATCCACATCGTGTGAATAATTACATACAATATAGTAATACTTTATTACCGTTATTTGAAAAAACTAATATAAAATTCCCAGTTGAAGTAGAACACATAAGCAAATTTGAACATATGTATAATTCCGTATTTACTAAAGAACAAATTTCTATTAATATATATGGCATTGATTATGATAATGAAACAATTTTTCCGTTACGTATAAGCGAAAACACATCTGTATTTAAACGTATAGATTTACTGTATTGTCAAGAAAATTGCAACAGTCATTATTGTCTTATAAAAAATCTCAATGCGTTATTAAAAAATCATAAAAAGAAAACTAATGTAAAATTGCCTCAATGGATTTTATTCACAAAATGTGTTATAAATATTCAAAATAACGATAATAGATGTTTTATGTATAGTATTCTAGCTGCGTTGCATCCAGTAAAAGAACAACCAAATCGTGTAAATAATTACATACAATATATTAATACTTTATTACCATTATTTGAAAAAACGAATATAAAATTTCCAGTTGTAGTAGAGCACATAAGCAAATTTGAACATATGTATAATTCTGTATTTACTAAGGAACAAATTTCTATTAATATATATGGCATTGATTATGATAATGAAACAACTTTTCCGTTACGTATAAGCAAAAATACAGGTGTATTTGAACATATAGATTTATTATATTTAAACTCTCATTATTGTTTAATTACAAATTTAAATGGTTTAGTTAGACATCAGTTAGGTACTCATCAAACATTTATTTGTAGACGATGTTTAGTATCTTTTTATAACAAATCAAAATTAGATGAACATGACAAATTATGTAAAGAACACACTCCAACCAAAATTAACATGCCGAAACAAGGAGAAGTTTTAAAATTTCGAAATTTCAAATTGTTATTACAGAATGATGTGATAATAGTTGCAGATTTTGAAAGTTTATTAAAACCTATAAATAAACAAAGTGGATCTCATACAATACAAATTCAGCAACATATACCATGCAGTTTTGGTTATATTGTATGTTGGAGTAACAACTATATGAAATCAGATTTAGTTATTTATCAGGGAGAAAATGTATCGATGAAGTTTATGTCTGCTATGGAGAATGAATTAAGAAAAATCATAAACATATTAGATCAACAAAAACCATTAATACCATTAAATAGTTCTCAGTTTCAGGAGTTTAATCTATGCACTGAATGCCCAGTTTGCTATAGTAAATATACGAGTAACAATAGAAAAGATAAACATCATAACCATTTAACTGGTCAGTATATTGCCACGGTGTGCAACAATTGCAATTTACAAATTAAACGTAAAAGTAATTTTATCCCTGTCTTCTTCCATAATTTGTCTGGGTATGATGCACATTTATTTGTGAAAGAATTAGGTTGCACCCCTGGCAATATTTCTGTAATTCTGAAAGCACTGAGAAATACATAACATTCTCTAAGCACTTTAATTTTAATGGTAGACCTATTGAGTTACGTTTTGTAGACCTATTTAAATTCCTGCCGTACAGTCTCGAAAATTTGGTGTCAAAATTAAAACCTGAGCAATTTGTCTATACAAAGCAATATTTTTCTGATGATAAGTTCCCTTTAATTCTTCGTAAGGGAATTTAATATTACGATTACATAGGGATGGGACTTGGGCTTTTACCCACTGGGTAGGTAAATAAAAATTGGGTAAATATCCGGTAAATACCGAAATTTTATTTACCTACCCAAAAAATGGGTATTTATTACAAACTTCAAGATTACATAATAAGAAGACATAGTGGACTCTAAAATAGCGGAATAAAATCTTCCAGATACAGATGTGGTTAAACAAAGATGCAAAATTGCAACACTGGAAACTCATAATGTATATCTGGTAAAATTGCTTCGAACCATGCCTTTTCTAATTAAGTTCAGTACTGGTACTGATTTGAGACTTGAGAGTAGACGTGCCTCTTATCGTAGTTCAATTTCCTAAGTTTTCTTTTATTCAGGGAGAGAAAAAAACTTAAAATGGGTAGAAAGAAAAGTAATGTTGCGCATATAATGTAAGAAATGATATATCAGTAAATTGCAAGAAATGTGATAGAAACTATAAGCACGCATATGTAAATGAAATGTCAGATCATGTGTATAAATATTTTAAGTATCCTGAAAGTCTAAAGAAAACAATTTTAAAAGGTTTACAAGGGAGAAGTTAGTGTCATTGTTGCAAAATACTGGGACAAAACAAGTGAATGAAAGTGTATAACCTACGTCAAGTTGTAGTAACAATAAAAGCATTGATGACTCTTTACTGACAAGGGCGTCTTATAAAACTTTGATGCAGTTTCATATATGAAGATTCCTCCATCAATGTACAAAGTTCATCTAGTAGCATTATCACTTTTATGGATTCAATGACAGTTGATGAAAACGTAAGTTGCCTATATATGCATACCGTAACACATGTAAGTTAATGACTTAATGAGCTCACACACACATCACATATCAAGTTACGTTTTGGGTTGAGCGATAAGGAAGTAGTTTGCTGGCTTGCTGTGTCTATAACTTGTCTCAAAGTTCAGATAAAAATTGCAAATGGCAAAGGATAGTTAACTACTTATTTAATAAATTCAACAATTAATTTCTTATATATGACATTGCATTTACCCTAGCCCAGCGCAAGTGTTTCTATTAATGTACACGTAATTTTATTTCATATAATTCAAGGATTTGCCGTATGACCTTGTAAAAGAGTCAAAAAATGATGGCTGAAAAGGGGTTGGCAAAAAATTTTACAAGTATTTTCAAATAGCTTATATTTTGCAAAATAATGGCCACATGGTCAAATAAGTTGAAATTTTTAGGGACAATTTGATGAAATGCAAAGACAACAAGGTTGCAAGTATCTAAATCTTCGATGTGGCGGTTGGAGTAATGCTCGTAATGAGGGAATAATCAACTTTAATATTACAAACCCCCATCCAATATTTGTTCAGTTTATCAACACGGAAGGTAACCGTCACACTGCTGAGTGCATTAGAGATAAGTATTTGATGTCATTGAAAAATACGACCCAAGCAAAGTTCTTTGTTCTCATTTGTGATGATGCAGCAAATATGCAGAAGGATTTTTCTCTTGTCAAACAAAGGTATTTCCATTTGCAACCATAGTCACGTAAAACACACACGTTGAACCTTGTCTGCAGTGATATTTTGAAGTTTTCTTCAATTTCCTCACTTATGGCAAATGTTGTAGTCGTTATTGAAATGGTTAATATACTCAGGTATTGAATGCCTTTTCATGCAATTAACAATGAAAAGAACATTCACACTTCTCTCACTCTTCCATGTAAAACCCGCTGAGGATGCTATTTACAATCTTTTGAAAGTCTGAAAGCTACAAAATCACTTTACATAATCTAGCTGTTCATGAAACCACTGCAAGATATACAGCATTTATTAAAGACCACAAAGCAAGGTTACTTGAAGATGAGGTTTTCTGGGTGACAGTTGAAAAGCTAATATATGTTCTTAAGCCAAAAGTCTCCTGGATAAATATATTAGAATCTGATGAATGTAACATACACCGAGTTGTTCCTGCTGTCAAAGAAATCGAAGAACAATTAAGAAAGGCTGTACCTGAATTCCCATTGTCCAAAGCAGAAGAAACACATATTCTTAATAATTTCGAAAGCAGAAAAGTTACAGCACTTCAGCCGATTCACTATACCAGACCATCCATCAATCACAGGGGTTTGATTTGACTCCACAACAAGATCTCGATGGATTGGAGTTCATACACAAGGTTGCAGAGAACATGAAAGTAGATCTTGTAAATGTTATGAAGGATTTCGCACATTACAAGGTAAAGAAAAGTTTGTGGGGCAAGAAGTTCATTTGGACAAGTTTTGGTGAAATGAACCAAGTAATTTGGTGGCAAGGTTTGTGTGGTAGTACCCATTATCTGAAGTCGCACAGCGGATATTAACAGCATCGGTATTACCAGACGCCACAGAAAGATCCTTCAGTAATTTCTCAAAAATTCACACTAAGCCAAGGAATAGACTGACTGCTTTCAGAGCCGGAAAAATTACGTATATAGCTTATAACTGGAAGTTGCATCACCGGGAACAGAAGCCAAAAGTATCAACACAGCGTAAAGCGACTGAGAAGACTGTTGAGTCAGAGCAGCAGGAAGACTTAGAAAATAAGTTATCGGAAGATACAAGTTCATCACATTTGGAATGCACCATGGTACCAAGAAAAAGGAGAACCCATGAAGAAGACAGTGAAAGGGACACTTCTTAGATGTGTGAGATAAATGGAGACATTACCAGCGATGATTTCATATATTCATTTCATGTATCCGATGAATATGGTGAGTAATCTTGGTAGAAATGCCATCTCATAACGAGATAACGTTTTGCCCTTATGTGTATAGAATATTTCGAGAACGTTACTAAGTCCTGAATGTTCTCTAATTCTTTTGTACTTTTATTAGCTTGATACTGCCAATTGAGGTGTATGAAACCAGAGAAAACTAACTGAATTTTGCCCAATTCTAAATTAAAGCAAGGAATCATTTGAATTACGCGTATGAATCTGATGCCACCCGATCATAAACTAATTAAAGAAACTGACGTAACCGTCATGTGAAGCCCATTAACCAATGGCATTTTATCTATTTTGTTCCCAAGAATGCTAGTTTCCCGCAAAACATGAAAATGCAGTTACTTCATTCTGGCTTCAGACAGCTCATTTTTTATTATATTGTGATGCCTAGCGAGCAAGTGTAGGGAAGTGTGAAAGTCTTCGTATATACTCCTACTCTTGCTGTGTTCAATTTGTAGTTATTAAAGCATGCATGATATAACAGAAAATATATTTCAAGTCATGTCAGTTGTAATAGCTTGTCGCCCATAGTCACTTGCAGAATGTAAATTAAAAGAAAAGCATTTATCAGCGTTCCATGTACTTGCTTAGTTTCTTTATTTGCAGAAAAATAAATGTATTCTTTATCAGAGTGATCCGTTGTTTAAACTGTGCTCTCTGGAAAAATATCAAAACAGGAATGACCACATAACTCATTTCTATTAATGAAAATAATAAATTTAATGCCTTTTGACAATTGTTCTAGCTTCTACTGGGTCTAATGTTATCTTTTCATTATTTTTATGTACTGCTCAAGAAGATCTGTATCACATACATGATTGAAAGGAAAAAAGCCCTTATATTTACCCAATTTGGGTAAATACCTGGGTATTTACCCAAGGTAAATACCCAAAAAATATTTACCGGTAAAAATCCCATCACTACGATTACATAACAAATTTAGATACATTTAATGAAATTGAATTTCCTGAAAGAGAGGCATTTAATAGCAAATTGAATGGAACACAAATTTCCGAGACTGATTATCAATATGCAAAACTGATTTGGCGTGTGTTTAAATGTGAAAATTTAGGGGACTACCACGATCTACATTTAAAATGTGATGTGCTTCTCACAGCAGATGTGTTGGAGAATTTTAGAAAGACATGTTTAAATGCTTTTTGCATTGATCCGATTAATTGTTTTACTGCACCTGGGTTGGCATGGCAAGCCATGTTATATAGAACAAAAATTGAACTTCAACTTTTATCAGATATCAATATGTATATGTTTGTAGAAAAATAGATTCGCGGAGGTATTACTCAAGCTGTGTTAAGGTATGCCAAAGCTAATAATCCCTACGTACATGATTTTGATGCGGAAAAAGAAAAATCTTATTTACTCTATATTGACATGAACAATCTGTACGGACTATCAATGATTGACTATTTACCATATGGTGGTTTTCGGTGGGAGGATAAAATTGCCAATTGGCAAGATAAAAATAAAATTATCAATTGGCCCACTGATAGTGAATGGGGTTGTTTTCTAGAAGTGGACTTAGAGTATCAAAATTATTTACACGAATAGCATTCTGATTTTCCGTGTGCTCCCACTAATGAAGTTCCACCAAATGGTAAGTACTCAAAATTACTATTGACACTTAAATCGAAATCGAATTATATCTTGCATTATAGAGTATTACAATTTTATCTAAAACAAGGTTTAATATTGGTAAAAGTACATAAAATATTATGGTTTCGTCAATCTAAATGGCTTGCATCTTATATACAAGAAAATACTCAACGCCGTGCAAATGCTACAATTGAATTTGAAAAAGATTTCTAAAAGTTATTAAATAATTCTGTATACGAAAAGACAATGGAGAATGTACGAAAACGCATTGATATAAAAATAATTAACAATGACAAAAGTGTAAAAATTAGTAGCGCAAAATGAGTTTCAAAATTGGGTAAAATTAGGAGATAATCTTGCATTATTCCATATGTTAAAAAAATCTGTAACTTTAAATAAACCGATCTATGTAGGAGCTACAGTTTTAGAATTATCAAAATTAGCAATGTATGAATTCCATTATAATATAATGAAACCTCGATATGGAGATAAGATTAGCATTACTTATATGGATACTGACTCTTTCATTTACTACATTAAAACCGACAATATTTATAAAGATATAAAAGACATGAATGACTATTTTGATACCTCAAATTATCCTGAAAATAATTCTTTACATAACACAAAAAATAAACACGTTTTGGGTAAAATGAAAGACGAGTTAAGTGGAGTTCCTATCATTGAATATGTTGGTTTACGAGCAAAAACTTATGCAATTCGCACTAAATCTGATAGAGAAATAAAAAAAATTAAGGGTATAAGAAAAAAATGTAACACGTATGATTTATATCGAAGATTTTAAGGATTGCTTAAACAATAATCGAACTATTAGAAAGAAACGAACACAGTTGCAATCTAAAAACATGAAATCTTTACAGTATCTGTTAATAAAATTGCTTTAGATCCTCATGATGACAAGCGATGTACTCTTAATTGTAACATTCATACATTGCCATAGGGACATTATCAGTTACCATTGAAATATTGTGATAAGTGTAAAATGTAAAATATTTTTTTAAAGAAAGTTTTTCAATCGAAAACAGCATAATGATAATCAATGTAAAATATGTAAATAATATTTTAGGAGAAATATATAGAAATGATGTCACAATCAGTTCGAGAACAAATAGTTGCAGAATTACATAAAAGTGCAAGACGAAACTATCCTCGAATACCCGTTATAACGAAAGGGATTCATGATTTATGGCAAGCTGATTTAGTTGAAATGAATAGTGGAAAATTGAAAGGTCTAGCAAAAATTAATCGAAATTACAAATATTTATTAACTGTGATAGATACATTCTCTAAATATGCTTGGGCTATTCCTGTAAAAAATAAAACTGGGAAAGAAATTACACAAGCATTTATAACAGTACTGAGAAAAGCAAACAAAAGGCCTAAATTTTTACAAACTGACAGGGGTCGAGAATTTTATAATTCAGAGTTTCAGAAGGCGATGAACCAAAATAATATTAAACATTATTCCACGTACAGTGATGTGAAAGCAAGTATTATTGAAAGATTTAATAGATCATTACGTAATTTACTGTGGAGACAATTTACACTGCAGGGAATATATAAATGGATTGGCATTCTGCCGGAATTACTACAAAAATATAATAATACTATTCATTCCACTATTAAAATGAAACCTATCGACGCTATTAAAAAAGAAAATGAAAAACATCTATTGACAAACATCTATTGCAAAAAGTTTTCTGTGATAAAAAGAAAAAGTAAATTTAAGATAGGTGAATATGTAAGAAATAGTAAACTTAAGCGTCCTGGTTTTGATAGAGGTTTTACACGCAATTGGAGTACAGAAATTTTTCGAATTGCTAAAGTTTTCTTCACTAATCCTCCGACATATCACTTAGTAGACTCAAATAATAAACGGACACGAATTACAATTAACGGAATTTCCAAAAACATGTTTAATTGAAAAAGTGTTGCGAAAGAAAAATAATAAGGCCTATGTGAAATGGTTAGGTCTGCCAAAAAGTGAAAATTCTTGGATTGATTTAAAACATACTATATTGTAAAAAAAAAGAGAAGTCAAGAATTTATAGGTGAAGCATGTCGTCACAAGTATTTTAAATTCTAGCAACACTGTAAATTTTCGTTCTTCAACAAACGCTGTTTTTTATGTAAAGGAGAAAGAAAGCAAAATATCTGTAATAGAGATGGAATGGAAAATTCCTTTTACATGTATGGTAGCAGGTCCTACAGGTTGTGGAAAATCATATTTTGTTAAAACATTTCTTGACCATTATAGTAAGTTATTTAAAAATATTGTATGATGTTATGGTGAATGGCAGCCGTTGTATGATACTCTTTCAGACTGCACGTTTAAAGAAGGTTTACCTCAAAATAATGAATCTCAAGCACACGAAGGTCCACATCTTGTCATTATTGATGATTTAGTGCGTGAGTGTGACCATCGGATTGTAGATATTTTTACTAAGGGTAGCCATCATAGAAATATAAGTGTAATATTTATAACACTGAATATTTTCCATCAACAAAAAGGAATGTGGGATATTTCGTTAAATTGTCATTATATTGTTTGTTTTAAAAATCCTAGAGACCAAGCTCAAATTAATTATCTCGCACGACAATTGTATCCAGGTAATACAAAATTTATTCAAGAAGCATATCAAGATACAACTCGAATTGCACATGGTTATTTACTCTTTGATTTAAAACAAAATACTCCTGATGAGCAGCGAGTTCGAACAAATATCTTTCCAACAGATTCTTTCAATTATGTTTATGTGCCTGTAAAAAAAATAATTGTAATATGGTTTATATTCTAACAACTATTTGTGCTTTAATAGAAGTAAAAAAAATGATTAGTAAGGAAAATGCACATTTGTTAAAACTTTTAGCAAAGTCAAAACCGAAAGCACGTAAGGCAATTTTACAAAATGCAGATCCTGATTTAATTCGCTCTATTTGTGAATGTTCCTATAACGTATTACAGGGAAATGTTCCATTAAATAAAACAGAGATAAATAAGCTAAAAATATAAAAAGGAACTGAGATATTTGGTGAAAAAAGTTCCGTCATTAAAACAAAAGAAAAAACGAATAATTATACAAAAAGGTGGTTTTCTTACTGCATTGCTTGCACCTATTCTAGGAGGTATACTATCTAGTTTAATTAAATAATTATGCAAAACGCACAAAAACTTATTTTAATCTCACCAGAAAAATTACATCATTATCAAACGATATCTAATCTTGATGATGAAATGAAAGAAATTTTAAATAATAAAAGTTAAAATGCAGAAGAAAAATGGATAAGATATAGAGAAGTCTTACAAAAATATTTAAATATTATTCAAAAACCGGCAGCAGTTACAACAACAGCTACTACTACTACTACTACTACGGAGGAAGAAGAAGAAGAGGATGAGGAGGAGGAGGATGAAATAATATCTACTCTCCCTGAAATTTGTAAACGTAAAGCAAGACCTTTGTTACGTAAATTGAAAAAAAATCCAAATATTCAATGGGACGATAATGGAAATGTGAATATTAATAATAAATTAATTCCAGGTGCAAATATAGTGGATTTGATATCCGATTTTGTTAGATGTCGTAAGAAAAATATTTCAGTTGCCGGCTGGAAACCTTTTGCTACATTATTAGCAAAAGCCAATATACCCTTAGAGTACATTGGTAATCCTCAACGAATAGATTATATTAGAAAACTAACAGAAGACGAAGAGGATGGTCCTCCACCCCGTAAACGCAAATGGTGTACTTATAAGCAATAATACTAATATTCTATTGTAATCTATTGATATTTTAAGTATATAGAAAGAAACAAAGATGAATGAGCCCTACCTTAATTATTACACACATCAAGCAGGAGTTAATTATAACGTGTATAGAGGTACAGCATATGAAGAAGGTTATGGCATTGGTAGTTTTCTAGGAGGTTTATTTCGTACTGTATTTCCTTTATTAAAACAAGGTGCAAAAACTGTTGG
This sequence comes from Thermobia domestica, assembly GCF_964235325.1. Taxonomy (NCBI): domain Eukaryota; kingdom Metazoa; phylum Arthropoda; class Insecta; order Zygentoma; family Lepismatidae; genus Thermobia; species Thermobia domestica. The sequence continues at coordinate 106,327,900 of NC_137470.1, forward strand.
TAAAGAATTGATACGTACAGGAATTAATGTAGCAGGATATGTACTAGATAATAATAGACCTATTGAAGAGTCTTTGCATGATCGATGGCAAGAAGCTAAAACAAATTTAAAAAATAAAGCTCAAAATAAATTAAATCAAGTGTTGGAAGGATCTGGAAGAAGAAAAAGATAGAAAGTTCATTTTAGTGGTGGTGGTGGTGTGAAACGGATAAAAAGATCCAAAGATATTTTTGATTGATTATGGAGCAAAGTAATAGTTTTTATCTCACACTTCGTAGCAATAGTTCTATGAAATATTTTCCTCAAAATACTCTTGCTTGTTATACTACTAAATTATATCATCCTATTGTACTGGAGAAGGGAGTGTGGGAAACAGCTGTTGTTGAAGTACATTATACAAGTTCATTTCAGAATGTTTCCAAATATACAAATAATATTTATTATCGTCTCATGAATACAAAAAACTGGAACATAACTCAAATCTTACCAGGCCACTATTATCATGTTGATGATATTCTATCTCAAATTAATCATAAAAGTGATATATTAAATTTACAATTAAAGGTCAAAGCATCAGTGAAACGAATTGAGATTAATAGAGTAATAAAAGATCAAGAGAAGCATATACAAGTACGCCTATCTCCTGAACTAGCCAGAATACTAGGTTTTGATCATATTCAACAAGAAGATATTGTAGTTGTTCATCATGCTCGTTATCCACCTGACTTACAAAAGGCGCTACCTACACTTATGTATATTTACAGTGATATTGTAGAACCACAAATGGTGGGTGACACCGTAGCTCCATTGTTACGTATTATAAATACAAATATTACAGAGCATGGTATTAATAATGTACATATTTTTGATAATCCTCATTATGTCACCGTGCAACGTAAACAATTTGATCAAATTATTATTGATTTAAGAGATAGTACAGGTAATCCACTTCCTTTCCAATATGGCAGTGTATGTGTAAAATTACATTTTCGTAGACGTAATATGGTATTGTAAATTTTACCATGTGTGAATATTAATAGTAAGAAAAGAGAAAAAAATGCAGTGTGAGTGTATGAAATCAGAATTAGATTTATTTGCTGGTTTACCCACTCAAACCAGTATTATAGGTAATAAAATAGTTCCATATAAGCCTGTGGCTTCGATAACTGATAATGCACCAATAGAATTTGTAGTCCCCGGTCATGACTTACCGCACACAATGTTATATGTTAAAGGTAAAATTACTAAATCAGATGGTTCTAATTTAACTTCTGCCGATAAGAAAATCGGCCCTGTAAATGATTTTCTCAATGCAATGTTCAGTGAAGTGCAATTATATTTAAATAATCAAATTATTTCCTACTTTTCACATACATATCCATATCGATCGTATATTGAAAAACTTCTAAATTATAATGCTGAAGCTAAAACAACGCATCTTCAAACATCAATGTGGTTTAAATATACTGCAGGGCATATGGACAGTGTGGCCGATACTAATGTAGGATTTAAACCACGTTTTCTTCTCACTACTTTAAGTCAGTCATTTGAATTATTTGGTTATATTCATGCTGATATTTTCAATCAGGAGAAATTTTTACAGAATGGTGTACAATGGCGTATTAAACTAATTCCAGCTAAACCTATATTTTGTCTAATGGGTGACGCAGATGCTGATGGAAAAGTTGTAATTACAGATGCAACATTGCTTGTGAAAAAGGTTGATGTATCACCAGCAGTTAAAATAGCACAAAATAAAGTATTACAAAATTCTAAATTTAGAATAAAATATCCTATAACAAAAGTGCAGGTGAAGACAGAAACTCTGCCACAAGGAATTATGGATAGTACATTTCCAGATCTGTTTTCAGGCATAGTGCCTAAACGTATTATTATTGGTTTTGTTACTAATACTGCTTTCAATGGTACTTATCAAACAAATCCATTCAATTTTCAACATTTTAGTATGTCATTTTTTAGACTGTATGCTGATGGAACACCAATGCCCTTCAAACCTTTACAACCGGATTTTGATAATAATCTATATGTACAAGCATATTCTACGTTATTTACAGGTTCAGGTATTTATTATTCTAATCAAGGTAATAATATTTCACTCGCTGAATATCATAATGGTTATACTCTACTGGTGTTTGATTTAACTCCTGATTCAAGCGCAAGTGCTGCATTTCATACTAGTCCACAACGGCAAGGAAGTGTACGTTTAGAGGTTCATTTTAAAGAAGCACTGCCATCTCCTGTAACAACAATTATTTATGGTGAATTCTCTTCAGAATTAGAAATTGATTTCCAGAGAAAAACATATATTAATTAAAGAAAAAAAATGTTAAATACAATTGAGCTTTATGAAGCATTACAACAAAATTTGCCTAAAGATCATTTTATTGGTGTATATGCTGTTGATGAGTTACCTTTGTTTATTCATACATTTCCAGCCGCCATAATTATAAACACTGATTCTAGTGATAAGCCTGGTGAACATTGGGTTGCTGTTTATATATCTAATATGTGTGTGGGAGAGTATTTCGATAGCTATGGTATACCTCCCTATATACAACATCATATAAGGTTTTTAAAACGAAACTGTCTGTATTATACATGGAATAATAGACGTATTCAAGGTGATTTATCTCAATTTTGTGGACATTACTGTTTTCTATATCTAGCATGTCGTGCATCTGGTTATTCGATGCACGATTTTTTAAACAAATTCTCACTCACTACTATTGATGCTAATGATATTATGCTTTATTCATTTATGAGAGTATGATGATGTTATTTTTTTAAACTCCGCCATTGCCGGTCCCAAGCCCTGGAGGAGGGAGGAGGGTTGGGGGTGTTGCTACCCCCGTAAAAAAAATAATCTCTGCTGTGTGTTCGTAAAAACGTGTTCACCCCTGTTATGTTTCGTAGTCTCTGTCTGATGTGCTATGTTCAAATAGGGGTTGAAAAATATGCTCATAAAAGAGAACGAGTTCACCCCTTAAAAAGGGAATGAATACACCCTTGTTATGTTATGTACTCTTATGTGTTATCTAATCTTCACTGCTTCGTAGACTCTGTCTGATGCCCTATGTTGAAATAGGGGTGGAATACACCCCCGTAGTCTTATGTAATTTCTACTATGTTCAAATAGGGGTTGGAAAAAGGAACGAGTTCACCCATGTTATGTTTCATATTCTCTGCTATGTTCGTTATGTTCACCCCTGTTATGTTTCGTAGTCTTTGTCTGATGCGCTATGTTCAAATAGGGGTTGAAAACCGAATACACCCTTGCCATGTTTCGTAATCTTAAGTGTTCGTAAAGGGAAACGAGTTCACCCTTAAAAATATGCTCATAAAAGAGAATGAATACACCCTTGTGTGTTACGTAGTCTTATGCTCTGCTATGTGTTCATAGTCTCAGTGTAATTTCTGCTATGTTAAAATAGGGGTTGGAAAATATGCTCATAAAAGAGAACGAGTTCACCCCCTAAAAAGTGGTCATAAAAGAGAACGAGTACACCCCCTAAAAAGTGCTCATAAAAGGGAATAAATTCACCCCTAAAATGGAGGTCGTAAAAGACCGTGGGCTCACGGTGTACGGTACTCAATTTCTCAGGGGCTTGTGAGTTGGCCTCATATGTCCTCTTATGTCCCAGATCGATCCATTTTCTACTACTTTAGTAACAATTGCAGATAAAGACGTGATAAGTAAAATAAAGGAAAGAATAGTATAATAATATTTAAAAATGATATCAGAAACAAATCTTAACTAAAAAATTGTATATGTTGATGGAATAGTAGAGGTGCAAAAAAACATGAGTATGCAAACTTTGAATAACAGCAACATACGCTATATTATAATTTAAAATATATGTTTAAATATGCTGTAGGAACGAATAAAGGGAAAATAAAATAATGACTAGCAAGGAAGCAGTGGGAGGTAAATCTTAAAATGCAAATTGTCCGAGCACTAAACAGTAGGGAGGGAGTGGTATTACATTATGAATAGATGGAAAATAGTGCAAGGAAAATGTAAGAAAATAACTACAAGCAAAACACATTAAAAAAAACCCTAACTGAAGAAAATCACTCTAATTTGGTATGCGGACTAAGTAGCTAACTAAATAAGATAGAAGATGGGGGGATAGAAAAAAACTGTGAAAGGGTTTCAACTCTCAATCCTCAAAAAAGAAAAACTTGAGGTCTTTTAAGTCTCAAGTGACCGAAGAAATCAGATTTATAGCGACCTGGGCTAGCTTGTGAGGGCAGAGAATTAGAAACGAAAGGCCATCACCAGTGTTATATCTAACACGGACAAATTCTAAGACTCGTAGCAATTTAAGATGATAACTGCAGTTTATAAACTTGTATTCAAGGAAATATCAACGTGAAATAATCAGCGAGCTGTCCGTAAAATAAGAAATATATTGTAAGGTTCCGCATGTCTACACGTCATGCAATAACCACGTGTGAACTACATGTGTTAGTAATAAATAAAAACAATCAGAAGACGGTCCCGAAGAGGAGTCGATCGCAATCGCCAACAGTCGGAAGGACGAGAATCAACGAAGGAAACCGACAATACAGGATAAAAAGAACCTGCACGCATCGACCAACATCAATTTTCCCGGTTCGATCGAAACACCTAGAACCCCTCTCACGACGCTTGGTGACCGAGAGGTACCCATCCTTATACCCACGACGCTTGGTAAGCGGGGTCCTATTTAATCTTACCTAAATATTAGAGAAATACTTATTATAATTTGTGGACAAAAAGACTTTTTGTAATAAAAAGGTGAAGGGAAAGTCCAAATCCCGAGTACATTTTATTGCTCTACCAAATAAATTTTACATGGGGGAGGCGCCGGATAGTTTTTTCAAGAGTTGGCACTCCCTACAGTTCTTGATTCTGAATGCCAAGTATGATTTCATGTTTTGCATGTAGTATTTGTTAAGGACAGTCTTATATGTCTTTGAAAACCCAAAATGGGAATCTGACGGGTCTTTATGAATAGACTCGAACGAATGTCCTGCCAAGCTTTTCGGGATGCACAAAAGATGAAGTAGCCCAAGTTTTGGATGTTTTTGCGTACGATATAATATCGGGGTGGAACTTTTTGCTGGTTCCCCCCCTTCTAAAACTGTTATAATATCAGCGTATGCGTCATCTTTACGCTGCTCTTCTCGTAAGTTCTTCAAAGATCCTTGAGTTCTATTTGGAGAACGGGTTCCTCTAGAGAATTGGATCTGTTTGGATTTAGATCTTCGATTGCCTGATGTGGGTCCATGGGTTCTGAAGTATCACTGCTATTCTGCTCTAAGCGGCTGATGAAATCAGCCGGGTGTTTCTTCCCTTCGATGTGGCAGATATCGAAATTATAGTCAGCTAAGAAAAGTCTATAGCGAGTGTATTTTCCTACTCTGTCCGGGTGAGTACGTTAAGAAGTTTAAGTTGTTTACAGATGCAAAATATCGAATTTACGATTGAGTAAGAGATACCTAAATTTACGTAAAGCATATATAATAGCGTATAGTTCTTTTTGCCAGACTGAGCTTTTGGTCTCAGTTTTTTTGAGACTACTGCTACAATAGGAAACAATTCTTTCTTCGTTAGTTTTTGATAAAAGACATAAACAGCAAACTTTTCCCACTGTAGATAAAGTACTCATTTACTTTCCTTTCGAAGAATTGTTAAGTCATCACAATGAACCGATAGATACTGCGGACCGGCTACAATAATCTCAAAACTAAACAATAATCTCTATTGAGTTCGCATGCCCCACAATTTCAGGGGAAGAGAACAGAATATTTCCATCGACAGGATTAAGCCATTTCACGCCGCCGAAGAATATATATACAATGATAATAATGACACACGCACCAGCTAGGAAGGAGGAAAGAGAAGATAAGAAGAGAGAAAACCGAGACTAACATAATCCCAACAGATATAAACAAGCAACATGTGACGTTCACTCCTCGTTTCGGTGGCAAAAGAAAGAAAAAAGACAGATATGGTTATCGTCTATAATGGTTATCGTTTGTATATAACAAAATATGCAATCCGATATGGTTGTTTAAATTCATATAAATTAGTACTCACCCTCAATAAACAGAAAACCTGATTTTCCGTTTCCCTTCTGCATTCACTACTTTTTCGTAATGAATCGTGGCGGTCTGGTTACGACTTAAAACCTCTTTATAAGTCACCACGTTTTTCACCTGCCCCCACAACTTATCTTCGTTCACGCTTTTTAAAAATTTATATGCTTTCAATATTTCTTTTTTTGTTTTTCCCCGCTTATATTGTTCTCTTCCAAATATTGTTTTTAAATTTTCGACAATAACTCGTTATTGACAATTCAATGCACCATTCTCACCACTCTTCACTTCAAAAGTAATTCATAACTTCAATTTGTTTCTCTTGTAGGGACTGCAAGGTCGACACGAAAATCATCAAATCAGCATTTATTTTCTTGCTGGCATACACAGTACTTTCAACCGCACGAGCTAATGAACTTATATTTAAACAGTATGGACTGTCAATAGCAAAATTTAAGCCTATTATTAATTACGAAGAAACGGAATTCTTACCATATCGTCTGCACCTTGATTTTTCAGCAGTGAAATTAAAAAACAAATCTTGTATCGGCTATGAATACGTTATTAAAATACTTGATGAAAAGGAAAAACAATATACAGTGAAACCTCTCAATAACGGACACCAATGGGACATGAAATTTTGTCCGTTACTGAGAGGTGTCCGTTACAGAGAGGTTACAGTAATTTAATTTCTCCCAACGGTAACTGTATGCAGTAATATACAGTAAATACATTATGTATGAGCATAACTACGTAAAATTCAATATGAAAATACTCTATTTAGTATGTATTTGAGTTACTGGGAGGGATGAAGAAGAAATTGATTTCTGTTAAATAGTATTATTGCTGGGGATGTGTTAATATATTCGTATATTGCAAAAGATAATGCGTGTATGGTAATAATTTTATTCCTACATGGGAGGGAAAAGTGGGAGGGAAAGCGTTTTTAATTTCTCTCAAAAATTCTCAGGACCTTCTCAAAAGATGCGTTAGGAATAAACTAACCGGTTAAACTCATTAGCAAGTGTCCTCTGAAAATCCTCAGTACGGTTGCGGAAAAAATATATGTGTGTGTGCATGTTTGTGTACTGGCGGAATGGATGAAAAAGCAAGTTATTGTGATTACATATGTTTATTGACTTAGCCCCAATTACAAAGAATATCTTCTAAGAAAAAGTGAAAAAGGATGCCTGGAAAACTCCAACCCAGACTTGTTCCAGTATCATAAGTATAAGAAAAATGTTACTTTTCCAAAAAAAAAAAAAAAGTGCGAGGAAATATTGTTTGTTGAAAATGTTATTGTAAAGCAAACAGCGTTTGTTTTGTTATCTATGAAATTGTCGGGGAAAAAATTCAAGGCCCAGAGGAAAAAGGACTAAATTTGTTAGGGAAGGGAAGATCTTTTGTATAGAATTCTTGGCCATACGACTGACCCTATAAAAGTGTTATTACTTATTCAAGGTTTTTTATGATTTCCACCAGAAAGTAGTTTATTGAGGGCAGAAAAAATAATTTCAAGTTCAGCTTGAAGCTATTCTGTTTGATAATTCACCAGGTCTAGACTCATGATAACTACACTTGTGGGGAAAAGACTTTTCTGTCTACTGTAATATATCGCAGAACCGAGAATGATTCCTGTCCGTTATGAAGAGGTTATTGAAACTTTTGGGGGAAGAAAGGACTGTCCGCGTCCGTATCTGAGAGTGTCCGTAAAAAGGAGGGTTTTGTTCCGTAAGAGAACACATATTTTTGCCGGGACAAAAAAATCTGTCCGTATTATAGAGGTGTCCGTTATTGAGAGGTGTCCGTTAAGGGAGGTTTCACTGTATTAACAAGATTAAAGATATTATCCCATGTGACTTTCAAACAGGAAGTTCCACAAGACCTAAAAGCTTTATATTTAACTTATTACCTGGACTAGCAAATTTCGGCCTGCGTGGTTTTAGCCTATACGAAGTTCATAAATTAAAATCAGCGATTCATCAAATTCAGTCGCAGAACCAATATTTAAATGATAAAATTTAGGAAATTAAACGAAGTAACTACGAAATCACGCATTTAGTCACCAATATGTCAGTAGCTGTTGAGAAAATGGTATCTCAAGTACACCATGAAATGCTCCAACTTGTGTGTACAACCACTACAAATGAACGATTTTTACTTACTTTACCACATTTTCAAATTATAGAGCACCATTTTCACTCCCTTATACAGGGCTTACTGCAAAACACTGTCAATGATGTCCTAATAAAGCCAGATCTCGCCCGCAAAATGATTGCTAATAATCAAAATCTACGGGGCTTACTAGTAGAACGCGACCTAAGTCTGTTCTATCAATGTTCAAAGGCTTACCTTGTCGCATTTGACTCCTCAATGTCAAACTTGGATATCATTATCCAGACTCCGATTATACATAATAAGGATCATTATATGCTCTATAAAATTTACAACAATTGATTTTTAACAGATACTGCCCATATCCACCTTAAATTGCCAAGTTACGCTATATGGACTACCGAATGAATCTACGAATTAGATCTCTCTATATGTCAACCTCACCCGATGTACTCTATCTGCAAGACACAGTCTCAAGCCAGTTCTCAGGGAACTGATTGCCTCTACAACTTAGTATTCCGAAATTCGACAGCTAATTGCCACTTGATCCCTACTCTTTCCAAAAATGAGGAATTCTACTTATACTCACCTATGGGATCTGACGACTAGAAAATCTGTAAAACTTACCAGGCATAGGAACCACATAATCGCTGCAGATGGCGTTAACGCATCTTCTACATACTTCTTTCAATATGAGGATTTCGAAAGAGTACTTACTGACATCCTGAATTTGCCTTCACGTCATACGGCCAATTTTACAATTGAATTTCGGCACCTGCCTGCTCAGGACGATATCAATTTTACACTGAATCTTGAAAATTTCCAACGAACATAACATCTATTCATTCCCTCTTACAAAATGAAAATAACTATCTCCCAGACCATTTCTCGGATTTACATCTTGCGCCAACTTTCCCGTGGATACTAATAATCATCGCGGCCTTAATTGTTTTATTACAAATTGGAATTGGATGTTTTCTTTATTATTTGTACAAGCACGTGGTTACGAGTGATCGCTAATCTCACAACCTCCTTCTTTTGCAGTATGTATCATCTTCTTCCACTCGTTATCACGGCCGCTATAGTTCTTCTATTTTTCGCTTTCCTATATATTCTATACCACCGTCTCAGGATACGGCCAGCCCTAACATCGCCCCCCTCGCATCGAGATCTCACATCCACTACCGATGGGTTCGTCCCAGTCGGTGCCAGAGACAATGTTACCATCACCACAATCTACTACGGCCCTCACTATAAGCGACCTAGTATATGTATACTAACAGTAATCACCAGAGCTTTGACAGCCTCTCCTTTGAGGGAAATGACGTGACATACGGATCCTGTTTAGATTAAGAGGACAAACTGTTAGTGCTCCAACTTCAACTTTCATTTAAACTTTCTTTATGTGATAATATCTCAAACAGTGATATCAGTGACCAGTGCTTTTTAACTTTACTTTGTGTTTCAGTGTTATATTGCATTTACAGTGTATACTGTGCCCAATATGCAGATTCCACATGATGGCACAAACAAAAAAATAATCCAGTGGCTTATTTTTTTCTACGCCCCGGGGGTGTAAGGTTCCGCATGTCTACACGTCATGCAATAACCACGTGTGAACTGCATGTGTTAGTTATAAATAAAAACAAACAGAAGACGGTCCCGAAGAGGAGTCGATCACCATCGCCAACCGTTGGAAGGACGGGAATCAACGAAGGAAGCCGACAACACAGGATAAAAAGGACCTGCACGCCTCGACCAATATCAATCTTCTCGGATTGATCGAAATACCTAAAACCCCTCTCACGACGCTTGGTCACCGAGAGGTATCCATCCTTATACCCACGATGCTTAGTCACCGGGTTCCTTTCCTCTTTCTCACGACGCACGGTCACCGAGAGAGAGACACCTAATCTACACCCCTCTCACGACGCTTGGTCACCGAGAGTACCTCACCTCAAAGCCCACGACGCTTGGTAACCGGGCTCCCATCTAATATTACCTAAATATTAGAGAAATACTTATTATAATTTGTGTACATAAAGATTTTTGTAATAAAAAGGTGAAGAGGAAGTCCAAATCCCGAGTACATTTTATTGCTCTAACCAAGAAATTTTACAATATTTTACAATACAATATCCTACTACAATATGCTGGCACAAATTCAAATTCTGCATCCATAATATCACTGTTGGCAGAAGGTAGTGTAATGTTCATCAAATTCCACATAATCCAATAAAACATGTCATAGTAATCCAAACACACTGTCCAGTATAATATCATTATCCAAGTAGCATTCAACTCGAAGATGGCGAAAATCTAAATAGAAGCGTTGGGTTGTATAACACAAATATCATATCCACATATAAACAGTACATAAAAGATATTAGTTCCTTTGTTCCAAAGAACACACCAACAAGTCACAAAAGCATATAAATATGTATGTGTTTCCATAGATTCACTTAGTTTGTAATCATCCCATAGAATCATCAATCGTTCACTTATGCAAATATTGTCCATATAAATCACACAACTAACTTCTTCGTCGTAAAATAATATATTCGTTGTAATAAATTTCACATTAAATATAATAAAGTTATTAGTTCCATACTATGAAACGTAGAATTCTTCTTAAAGTATTTCTTCACTTTTCTGGTAACAAAAGTAGTAAACATGGAACAAAATCCAAGGTTTTCCATCCAACGGAGCAATGCAATGTCATCATAGCCATAAAATATCTAAATTCAATACTTCATTATAATTTTCACCATCTTTTGTTACTTTTTTCCTCTTTTCACTTTCTAAACGTAAAATATAGTGCAACTAAAATAAAATATATGCATATATATATATATATATATATATATATATATATATATATATATATATATATATATAAATCAGTCCTTGAAATCCACCAGCAAATATAAAAACATACACAATAAAATCCAAATATGCATAAGAATATACTAAATAATTAATAATACAATTAAGTAGATTCAAATGTAATAAATAAAAGCACAATACTAAAACCGGTTAATAATAATTCGTATAATCGTTCAAATACAACACAGACATAGGAATATTGGTAGATGATCGTGCATTATCGGTATTACAAGAAGCAGGAGGAGGGGGTGGCAAACCAGATGCACGAACAAGATGAGGGTTTCTTCGAACAACAACACGTCGTTTCTACAGCTTAAACATAAGGAAAAGAGCTAAAAGAAGAAAAGTAATGTCAATCATTTTGACGAGAATCCATAAAACGTCTTGATCCAATGAAATCTTTTCAGCTCTAACGCTACGAAAGCACAATGCACATAAGAAAAATCCTTGACGAAGCAATAAGTAAGCTACAGCAACAGACAAAATAACATTCCATATCATCAGAAAATTTTATAATTTTTTTTCTATAATACATAGGCTTATAGGGAACAATCGGAGCCACAGAATAACTGGAAATGGTTAAATGGGGTACAGAAAACCTTCAATTAAGGTTCAATAAGTTAGAGGTGTTAAAAATTTCATGAAACTAATATCGTTGATTTAAATAAATAAAATTATTAGAAGCGGGAAATGCAGGGAACAAACGAACTGTTGAGGAAACAGCATGAGAATGAAAACACGGGTATACAGCTTTCGCAAAGTAGGCATTTACTTTTAAAAGCATGTTGCAGGGTAGAAATATCAAAAGAGAACCAAATCTTGCTTTTTTGAAATGTGCATTAAATGAGTATTATCACCAGTAATTAATTGCACAGTAGAAGGTGAGTGAGTAAGAACGTACGTGTGAGGTTTCAATTCCAGAAGCTGAGAATGCGTATTATCTCGGAATACATATGAACACGTAGAAATAATGTCATGACCTGTAGTTCCGAAAAACAAATTAAATATACAACGTGCTAACAGGGAGGACACAGCTATATGAGAAGGAATCTTACACAAGTTAGAAACTTGAAGATTGCAATATAATAAATCTGAACCAACTAAAGATAGGGCCAAAAGTTTGATTGAAATACAACATAGTTTGGTTCCAAGTTAATAAAGCAACTCTGATCGTGATAGCCGAAGAGTATCGCTTTAACAGAATACAACTTAAACAAAATGTCACGTTCTCTAAGAGGTACCTTAAGTTGAGCATAAATATAAGTATCAGTAATTGTACAAGATAATAATTTCACAGTGCAAGATCAATATCAGATGACGGTATAACAAGTGTCATTCGATGAGCAGACACAGGCTCTTCTAATAAATGTAACTGGGCTTTCAATACTTCGTAGGGAACAAAAGTTGGATCTAACTTTCCCAAGCGGCAACTTTGAATAGCTCTTTCATATTTTGCAATTCTACCAGCTTTAAAATATGCATAGATAATTGATATATCTCGCCCAAAAGCAAAAATGTTGAAGTTGTTTTTTATCAGAAAGGCTTTGCAATGACTTAGCTATAATTTTCGATTGGTGAAGTACCGTTTTCGAAAATACTTCCATCTTTTGAAAATTCTCGTCTAATTTTGATTGAAATTTTAACAGTTCCGCAGAAGCATTATGAACTTGAATTACGAAGTAATTACTGACGAAGCTGTAAAACATTTTCTTCGAATTTATTAAGTTTTTTTTCTGATAGGATGATAGTTACTTTGCGTAGCTACACCACAACAATAAGAGAAAAGATTTCCTACAAATCCTAATAAAGCACGTTTAGAACGAGAACTTTCGTTATGCGTATACGGTTCGTTAGTAGTCAAGAAATTATTTGCTAGTTGAGAATGTAGGGCACCCAAAGATGAACTAGACTACATGTTCGTATCGGGTAAGAAGAATTATCGGCACAATATAAGTATTTAAACATAGATGGAGCAGGAATAGCCTGCGACAATTCAAAACTTACATTAAAAAAGTGGGGCTGAGTGTTGATAAATAACTTGCCCATGCAGTTCATTAAAATAGAATCCTCTCGATATGGATACTTCTATTTTTTGTGCAGTCGCCCCTTGTCGGTCTGAGAGCTCAGATAATGTACTTATAAATGACGTGATTGGGGATGACAGAACCGACAAGTTGCGCCCAGGATTTGCAAACCTAGAACTTAACAAAACGTGAGGTACGGGATCTAACCTGGGTTGCATTGAAATAAAATCTGGCATGTACAAAAGAAACAGACTGTGATGTTAAAGGGGATAAAAAGGGGTAAGAAGGGAGTAACTTCCATGATAGGTTAACCTACTTGCACTTACTTACAGGTCTGATTGTTGCCCTCATGACGATTCCTCCAGCGGGCCGACGTCCGTCCATCTCTCTGTTTGGCTGGCTGATCGTTCAAGTAACCAAAGGTTAAGAGTCAACGAAACCCGGACTGAGAAACCAACTTTACGAAGACCGCAATTTTAGTTAGAGTCGAAACTTCTTCTCAAAAAAACAATACATCGTCGTTAACAGCTATTTGACGTTAGCTGAAACAAAGGTGCTCTATAGGACAGAGCAAGGTTATATCAGTCGTGAAATCCAAAATGAGGTTCGCGGTCTACCTCTTAACTCGTTTCTAACTCCATGTCGACTGTCCCTTCCAAAAGTCTCTCAATCGATTTTGTATAGCGTTCCTTCCGGGTTCATATCCTCGGTTATTCACTCTGATTTGCGTCTCGATGAAAAAGTGCGTGCTCGTAGATTAACCAAGGTAAGGTGAAGGTAGAAATGCGGACGGGGAAGCAATCTGTTGTTTTATTAATTGAGAAATTACAAACGTAAGAAGTAAATGACAGACAGCAAAGGCAAATGAACTTAGAAAAAAGTCGAAAGGTGATTTAACTTAAAATGAATGGTTATTCTTTTCACTGTAATGTTTTTTCTAAAATAAAATATCCCATTGTTCAAAATGAAATATTTTGCCATGTGTCCAAATACACATATCTTCACAGTTTGATGAAACATATGCTACAAAGAAGCACAGGGTCATATGAAAATATAATACAAAAAAACATACAAATATAAAATCAAAATGAATCTATTTCCCTAAAATTACAGCACTAATACCGCATATAAGTATAACAATAAAAACATGTATATTATGTTTTCTCTTATTTGAGCTAGATCCAAGTTCATTAGTAAAATAAAATACACCTGTTTAAAAAAATCTTGGAAAAAAATAAGTTCTTTCCCAATACACTTACATATATGTGTCTCAATTTTTTTTAAAATTATTCCTTCACTTCACAGTAAATACGTAATTATTAAGTATCGAAGTCACACTAAACAGTATCAAACATCAAGCTTCCAATGCAAAATATAATAAAATATAAAATCATGGTATAATGCAGGTAACATAAATATATTAAGAATCCTAGGATTAGTCATGTCCATTTAAAATCAAAATTAATAGAGAAAAACGCAATATGGATTTTATGAGCTAGTAACTATATAAAAATGTATTCTGAGTAAATAACAATACCTCAGGTAAATAAAGTGACAGAGATACAAATCCATATAATTGCAGATGATGATGCAGTTCTCAGATTAGGCGTTAAGTTAAAAATAGTTAAATTAGTGAATAAATATTATCTAATATAATTTTATAAATATGTAAAATATTAGTTAATATGCGCATATGGAAAGAAAAAATCCCAAATAATCAATTATGTATGGTCATTCTATATTTGAAGGGAAACGTCTAACAGAGATTAGATATAAGTTATCTCAGCAGATAAAAAAAAACAAATAGTGTGATCAAGGTATTCTCTTATTTTTTCAGGTAAGAATATTCTTCTATCAAAATCAAGGCTGTATGAATAAGTGTTAACTATGTCTCAATAAAATAATATGTCCTGAGATAATAGACATTCCTTTTCAGAGAATATAGGTAATACGCAGATAACAACGTTAAAAAACGAAGATTTTCTCCTTATATGTCTTATCTAGAATAAACTAAGCAGACTTATATTCAATCATAGGAAAATAGATGGATATATTGCCATAATAGAGATCTTTGTTTTCTTAGTAAAAAACACAGAAAACAATTCGGTCAAAAGCACCTAATGTTTCTCCAAAACATTACATACTGTTGACAAAGCAATCTTCTCAGCTTCAGTTTTGTCAAAATGAAATGCGCCTGTTCCTAAAGATGGAATACTCAAAGTTCTATGATTGTTTCCAATAGCTCGCTGACAACAGTTGACGTAAAATACTCTTATTGTTGTCCCTTGGCGCACATGGGAATAAAACAATATCTGCTGGCAAATTGAAAACAGGAGAAATTTTGACTTCACCAGGTTACAAAGAACCCAGTTTTGCCCAAACTTCTCATAATTGTGGTCAAGCTGCAAAATGCAAAGCACACTCCATTCCTGAAAGAATTGTTAAAGTTTCATTTGGAGCATTAACGACTACACCACACTTCAGTCCAATATTTCCATGATAAATTTTAATTTTGTCGTTAATTTCCTCATGATAATTATACAACGGTTTTTAACCGGAAATTTATATTTCATTTGAGTAATAGTTGGTAACTTCAACACGTTGACCACAGCAAAATTTTCAGTAAGTGGATGAGAATGTACTTTTAGATGACGAGATTGTAATGGTTCATACATTGGAGCCGCCACTGATGTGACTTCCCTTCGAGCCGCCACTGGATGACGTTTCTTGGGAGATACCTCTGCGCTGGTTTGACGGCTTAGGGAACACCCCCAGAAATATGGACGAGTCTATTTAACCTAATCAAGTTAAATATAAATGAATAAAAATTATGTTAAATAAAATACTTATTATGGACATAAAAAGAAAGAAGAAATATTTAAATAACGTGTGTTGTTAACAGAAATAATATTGGATTATGTGAATTAAAGTAATAAGAGGTTGTAGTTACGACGATGTGGCAACAACTCGTTTCTTCCCTGCCTCGTGGCTCCGTAGCTAGTGGGAGGTCAGTTGTGACCTGTCCCTGCTTCCGCTGAGTGTTGCTGCGAGTAGCTGCCGCTGGCTGTTTGCTTCGAGTATTTGTCGAATGACCGAGTCCAGGAGGGAGTTTGTTGAAGGAAACTGTCGTTGTTTGCTTGTTTGCTGGTAGTTGGTTCTGTATTTCTTTCTTTGAATTTATTAACATTGGGCACAGACAGAGAAGGGAATAGGAGGGTGAGCAGATTGAGGATAATTAAAGGTAAGAAATAAGTTTATTTAACTTCCTTTTCTATCCTTTCTGTGGCTTTATGACATTTAATGTATGTGTTCGGTCGAGTTATTTGCTCCATTTGGTTGATCAGTCTAATTTTGTTAACAAGAAATCGAACTCGGATGAGTTTCTGTATTTGAAAGAAAGTAAATTCCAGAAATTGCAACACAAGTTTTAAGAGAGACTAACGCATTCAACTACTGAGTAATCATTACTTAAGTTATTAGCGTATGTGGTTTGTTGCTGCCACGTTCTATTAAGTAATTAGTTCCGAAAATACTACCTTACGTCATTTATTGCTGCATCGTTCATAAATTAGTAAGGTGTCATATCGTTAAAATTCTTGATTAAATTGGAAAATCGATCTATTAAGAAAGGTATTGTATATTGTATCTTGAATTAAATATTATTTATTTTAAGGTAGATTGCATAATTGAAGGAAATTATTACTTGCATACATACTCAACTCAATCTTCAATTCAAATTATTTATTCACCTGTTGTGATTTTTTGAATTATTGTTAATAAATTATCAGATGAGAAATTAGCTCTGATTTGCCATAATACTGTTGGAAAACTGAATAATACTAAGTCTTGTTTCTGGAAATTTTCACGGCTGCTTGCGGTAACCTAAGTGGATACAAGCCTCTGGTCTTGTGGAGTAAGGATTCCTTTCTTTTTTTTTAATTTGAAGTTTCAGTGTTGAGTCCTATCGGACCAAGATCGAGGGGCATTACAAGATACATTGGGTCGTTGATCTTCTGAGACAGGAACACAATTACTTGCACGTAACACTTCTTCATCTTCTAGGTTCGGTATAACATCTGGGTAAAAGGACTTCAATCGTGTAATGGCTATCGATTCGATCTCTTCCCTGCCTTTCGATGTGTTATATTTGACAAGATATAAATTAGCGTTGTCCTTTCGAACAACAATTGCTGGACCAAAGAAAACTACTGAAAATGCTCTGGCGTGGCCAAGGCGTCTAGTTGGATCATATATATACATACGTGGATATTTGACTTTTGTGACTTTTGACTTTATCATATGACTTTTTTGATGTCCAAAATCTCTCAAATAATTTGTCTTGTGCCTTTTCTCGGATATCGTGAAGAGTAAATAAACGTTCTTCGTTAGAAATATGAAAGTAAGGTCCATTTATAATCGCATGATGTTCTAAGTATGGTTCAAATCAATGAAGAATTTAAAATGGACTGTAAGACGTGGATTGATTCACGGTCACATTTTGAGAAAAAGTCATAGCAGAAAAATGCTCTACCCTACTTCCATGGTTCATGGGGCCCACTTTCCTTTTTAACAACGCTTCCCAATTCCGGACCATAAATCCGGTAAGGCAATTGGTTTGATGATAGTATGCGTTTATAAAATTCATCCTGTGTCCAAAATATTGCATAGTACCAGGAATAAAAAATCAGTAAATGACGTGGATCTATCCAGTACAATTTATTTACAAATGCCAAATCGAAGTATTACATGATTATAAAAAACCGCTAAAGTTGCTGCTGCCTGGTCAAGAATAGTAGCAGTAACAACATATCTGGTATTATGATCAATTGCAGTTCCTAAATATTTGAACGTATAATATTAGTGTCTGAGTAGGGTCCACTAACATAAATTTCTAGGCGATAGAAGGGAGGGGCTGTAGACATCATCTGAAGAGTTCCTGGAGACGATCCTGGGACTTTCTTGTAGCGTTGACGTACTTCGCACTGGCGGCACTGGGCAACAATATACTTCTTCATATGAGGAAAATATACAGTTCCCAGTAACAACTGGTATGTCTTGGAGAAACTGGAATGTGACGATCCTAACGTTGAAGTGTGTGCGAAAAAAAAATCCTTTTCACAAAGAGTAGCTGGAATAGCAACAATACACTGTGGGCTACACGGACCATGATGTTTATGGTAAAGAATTCCAGCTTTCATCTCATAACGCAATTCATGCCGTTCAGTAGTGTAATGCTGTAGATTTTGCCCTTCTAAAAGCAAAAAGATATCCTTGAAATATGGGTCCTTTCGCTGTTCTTCTTTCAACGTATCATTAATTTTGGTGTGGAAAATTCGCGGATCTTCAAAGTTGTTCTCTTCGTCGTCGATGTCTCGACGGGCTGACACATGTCTTAACAAACTGTCTACCAAAGTGTTCGACTTGCCAGGAATGTGTGAAATAGTATAGTTATACTGTTCCAGTTCAGCAAGAAAAATATCTACCTAATAAAAAGTAGCGAAAGCGTCGAAGAGTAAACATCAACGCAACTAATTTGAGTTCAACTGGATTATATATTTTTCATGGGGACCCAGAGCACGACTACAAAACGCAATAGGTACCAATGGAGCGTCTTTTTTGTCACTTTAAAGTTGTAGAACGCATCCAGGAAAACCATGGACACTGGCATCTGCATAAACAAATATGTCTCTATGAGGGTTAAAGTGCATAAGTCTTGGGGCTGAACTAATGGCATCCTTAAACAGCTCAAATGCCTGCTGCTGCACAGCAGTCCACTTAAATGGAGCATTCTTTTTTCAAAGTTTTTGTAAATCTTCCGTTAAAGTTGAGCACTTGTCTATATAATTTCACAGAAAAGACACAGTCCTAAAAAAAAAAAAAACTCTTCAGTTGTTTCCTAGTTTTCGAATGAAATCCGTAATGCGATCATAGATCGACACACCTTGACAGGAAATATTACGCCCAAGAAGTTCTAAAGAAAAGTGTCCCAACTTTGTTTTTTTCTGGAGAAAGTTTTAGTCCTCTACTCCTCAATCTCTCGATTAAGTTTCGGGCGGTTTGAATAACTTCATCAATCGTGTCCGATCCCCATACAATGTTATCGAGGCAATAGTACAGAGAATATTTCTCAAAAACAGCAAGTGTTAAATTCCACAGATCGTTCAATGCTGGTGGAGAAGTGATGCATCCTTGTGGTTACAAACAGAAAAAAAAACTGCTGGTCACCAGGAATCGAAAATGCAGTATATAATTGACTCTTTCCAGTCAACTTCACTTCAAAAAAAAAACACTCGAAACAACACTAATATTAATATACCTTTTCTAACTAGACATACGAAAATGTCTTGAATTGGTGACACCGGGAAGACGGTGGGTACAATGCAAGAATTAAACTGAGATCAGCAATAAACCTAAGAGATCCGCTTTTCTACTATTATAAGGGCTACTACATTTTAATAACCTTTTGTTTAGGTAATTGCTGCATTTGTTCATTGACAGCTTCATGTAAGTCATATGGAATCGTGTATTGACGGGCGTTAACTGGCTGATCAGCTTTTAGTCGAATTTTATGCTCATAGCCACGAGCGTGAGAAAAACCGTATAGGGACAAATAAAACATCATTGAATTCCGTTATTAAGTCATAAAACCGTTGTTTTTCACTGTCTGAAAGTTCTGAATTCACATTTACTCTTGTACAGTCAAACTGATCACTTTTATGTGGTTGAGGACCATTTTCAAACGTAAGAATAGTACACAAATGTTCTTCCCTATCTTCAACCATGTTACCTAAGGCCTTATTGCGTCATAAAAGAAATCGCTTCTCGGTGGGATTAGTTACCCAAATATATGAATTAACACTATCCACATATTACCCTTGCACTAACAAATGACAGTACTTCGTAAAAATCTGTTAGGTTTCAACCAATTTTTCGAACATACCGAATAAAATCACATGGTGACTGGAACACACCTTTTTCTACCGGGTGGCAACCATACAGAAGACAAAACCTTAAAAACTGGTGTGACTAAAGTTGCGAATTCTTGAGACACATAATTAAAATGAGAAGAATCTGGCAACCTTGAAGACGAAATCTTTTCAAACCGTATAACTTCTAAAGTCAATTCATTCTGATCTATGTTAGCCTTGTGTGCAAGCAAAAAATCCTGTCCAATAAGTGGAGGACACGTATACGTACAAACCACTCTAAATGGGTGATATAAATATGTCATCCCAGAAGGAATCGAACTAGAGCTATCTTATTAACTGACAGAGTGTTCGCCATTACTCCCTTTAAAGAAGAACGCGTGCCCATTAACTTAGCACCAAGTGGAACCATGTGAGAGCCTATACACGAAATTTGAGAACCAGAAACAAAAAGAATAGGGTCCTCCTTTCTACTTATAATAGCGTTAATATGTTTTAGAGTTAGTTCCATGTATATAGGGACTTTAACACGCTTAAAAGTCAGTGGCTCTTAATCATCAACCCTCTGTACTAGTTTAAATTGCTCCTACAATGCAGAGCAAAATGATTCTCTTTGCCACATCTGTGTCAAACTACAGTACGTTTACTAGAATTAAGTGAATTGCCACTATTACTGTTTCCACGAGACTCACTGTGTTGTGATCTTTGGCCATTTCCCCTACGAGACGAAAAATTAGGTCTAAAGTTGTCTAAATGATTTGTACTGGTCAGAATTATTTCACTTTCATCTACTTTTAGACTAAGCTCATTTAGCTGTTTCTGAATTGCAGCTATCTGATCTTTATACCCTTCTCTCGTGTGCGAAGCGGAAACAGGAAAGTTCAAAGTCCGAGTCGGAACTTGAGAAGGGTGAGTTTGCACAAAATGTGTTTGTTGCACAGTAGGGTGCATCGAATTTCCACTTTTTTTGAAATCAGCTTACCCTTAGTGATATTTTTTTGCGAAATGGCCTGCATATAACGTGTACAAAATTGCAAGTCGATTGGTCAATATCTTTAGGTGCCACCAACGGCCAAAAGTTTTAAAATGTTGTTAAAAATTAAATGTTATTTTAAAAAATGTAAAATATCTAGTTTTATGAAATATGGTTATCCTATGTGGTTTTGTTTCTGTAAAAGGTCAATATTTTACGTGAAAAAAAATCATCTTGATGAGCCAAGTCATTCAGGTGCCACCTGTGGCTTAAAATATGGACAAATGTGTCCCTACTTCTTCATTTTTTAAAATTAAGTTGGATTGTTTGTGATTCATCTGGATCGTTAATTAGATAAGAAAGGTTTTGTTTTACATCTGCAGCTATTTGCTTATTTCCAAACGTTAATGATGGAAATAACCCAGAACTCACCATGAGGAGGTGGCTGTAGTTCGAGTTCCGCCCACCCGTGTATACTAATGTTGCATATGATAGTGCAAGTCATATTGTTACTCTTTTACCTCAAACTGTTTTTCTTTTCTTTTTTGTATTGCATTCTGGTATGTTTTTTTCTTGAATGTAGTGTTGATAGGACAAATCTATGTCGTGCTTCTTGCCCACATACCGTTGATGCCGCTTCTGTCCCCAATTTCACCATTCTTTCTACCGCGCTAGTGTGAAAGAGTAAGGATGTAATATATTCATTAACCATTGGAGCCGTCTTTACATTTTCTCTTAGCTTCTGCACGCTGAAGTGTTTTGTCAGTTTTGGCTCCGTCAACGTCATGTTGACCAATTAATCATACCACCAATTAATCATCATACACACGAATGAGCTTCCATTTCGACATTTGATTGAATTTATAGACGGCAAATCTATTGGACCAAATACATTTAAAGGACCAATAGGATCAGCACTTCCAATCTGCGAAGAGTTGTCACTCCAGATTTTTCAGCCCGTTCCAGTAGACTGGGATCTCAACTTCACTGAGGATTCATTAAACACGGATCAAAAATATGTGCTGAATATCTGCCAAGCGGTTTCTTCAGGAGAATGACCCATTGAGTTAGCTCACATGAAGCCTGGTAAAATTCATCAAGCTAGATGGGTAATTACTGCAAATAGAGTCTTACGTTTGTGCGTAGGAACAAAAGAACCCACGAATGAATTTAAAACCATCGTCCAGTACATCATGATGGTCTACGCGCCACTCTGGTTTGCTGTGATCCGTAATCCATCGTGTGCAGAAGAAGCTGTTCATTTGTGGCAACTCATCACGACTTCTCGCCACATGGAAGCGAAATACAGGAAAATAATTGATCCAGTGTCCGTAGAAATGCGTGGTACGGTCATCCTGAGAACCTACTTCTATCAATGTTGACTGACCAAGATGCTAACGCACGAGAGCTCGGCTGGGGGCGAGTCCTAAAAGCAAGACAAACGACTTAATCTGGTGATCGCGTACCGGTGCGAGAATTCGTCATCCCTGAAATCAACTTAGAAGCGACAAACTATGTTGATATGATTAATTGGTCAACATGACGCTGACGGAGCCACCACTGACAAAACACTTCAGCGTGCAGAAGCTAAGAGAAAATGTAAAGACGGCTCCAATGGCTAATGAATATATTACATCCTTACCCTTTCACACTAGCGCGGTAGAAAGAATGGTGAAGTTGGGGACAGAAGCGGCATCAACGGTATGTGGGCAAGAAGCACGACATAGATTTGTCCTATCAACACTACAATCAAGAAAAAAACATACCAGAATGTAATACAAAAAAGAAAAGAAAAACAATTTGAGGTAAAAGAGTAACAATATGACTTGCACTATCATATGCAACATTAGTATATACGGGTGGGCGGAACTCGAACTACAGCCATCACCTCATGGTGAGTTCTGGTTTATTTCCATCATTAACGTTTGGAAATAAGCAAATAGCTGCAGATGTAAAACAAAACCTTTCTTATCTAATTAACGATCCAGATGAATCACAAACAATGCAACTTAATTAAAAAAATGAAAAAGTAGGGACACATTTGTCCATATTTTAAGCCACAGGTGGCACCTGAATGACTTGACTCATCAAGCTGATTTTTTTTTCACGTAAAATATTGACCTTTTACAGAAACAAAACCACATAGGATAACCATATTTCATAAAACTAGATATTTTACATTTTTTTAAATAACATTTAATTTTTAACAACATTTTAAAACTTTTGGCCGTTGGTGGCACCTAAAGATATTGACCAATCGACTTGCAATTTTTTACACGTTATATGGAGGCCATTTGACAAAAAAATATCACTAAGGGTAAGCTGATTTCAAAAAAAGTGGAAATTCGATGCACCCTATTGCACAGCTGTAGTCTCCGGAGGATTTAACTGAATTAAAGAATTTGCTAAGAATGGATTTTTCGACATGATTGTCTCTATTGCTTTACGTTCAAGCAACACACGAGCTTTTTCCCCCTCAAGTAAGTCCTGAAGCAATGCTTCCACAGTATCGCTTTTTTTCTTTATTGCCTACTCATGTATTCAGGAGTAAGTCCGTCTATAACAAGCGGAATTTGTTTCGTAACCGGAGCATCTTAGTCATTGCGAAGAATAAGGTTTATCTTAACATATACGTACGATACTACACATTCACTCTCATTCTGCTCACATGCCTTCATTTCCTGTTCCGTTGACTGAGTTAACAAAGAATTCTTATACTCATCAAGAAATATCTGTTTACATTGCGCTTACGTCATGTCAGGAAAGTCTGACTGTTTCGAAATCGGGTCAAACTAATAACTCGCAAGACCTTTCATCAAGGAACATAGAATCCATTTCTTTTTCAAATCCAATAAATTATTTACCTGGGGTAATATTTCAAAATGATCAACATATCTCTCTACATCATCACCTATCTGACCATAAAATGGTTCTGGCCTGAGAATTATGATAAAGAGGTCTTGTGTCCATCTTAAAAACAAACTAAATACAACTTTCTTACAAGGCTATCTATAATCTTTATTATAAATTAATTAGAAATGTTTCAGTTTAGGAAGTATATCACTTCCTTCTTCAGTCTACTATTCCCACTTTGGATAAGTCTGTAAAACAAGATAAGATAATGAAAAACGGCCTACTGTTGTCTGCGTGCAGTGTTTGTGTCGTCCGGAGTGTTGAGTCTTTGAAGATATTAAAAAAATACAGAAAATGCAAAACTTGAAAATACCAAAAAAGTTACGAATACAAAATAAAAAAATCCGCATCTTTTTGTTTTGCTTTATCTCTTTCTGGGCTGGTAGGGTCTATCTTTTTGTTCGCCAGGTATCTTTTGTTTTGTTTCAACTCTTCCTTTTCCGGGGCCACGCTTTTCTATCAACGGGAATGGTTTTCTGGCACTCCCATTCCCCTTGACCGCGTCCGCCCTACGCTGAACTTAAGGTTGGGAGCGTGCTGATGGGATTGTCAGGGTGTAGTGTTAGTTCTTCCCGTTAAAGCCCCGGTGTGACCTCACACCTTTTTTTCCTTTTTCAATGTTTAACTAACATCTTTTTTTATGGGTACATAAACTTTAAAATCTGATCCGGGCTCTCACTCACGGAAGAAGCCCAGACAAAGCGAAACTGAAATTGTAGTAAAGAGAAGTATCGCCGCGCCCGTCGTACGATATCTTGTAATTAAAGATAAAGATGTTGATAGTGCCACATCTGATGAAAACCGCCCGAGTGCTATTAAGGGCTTATCCCTTTTTGTTATTCATAAAGTTATTACTTACCAAGCCGGACAGGTTAAAGACATCAATAAATTGTGGAATGGCACCTTATTGGTGGAAACGATAAATGAAAAGCAAACAGCGAAGCTACTGAAATTAACTTCGATTGGACCTGTGAACGTGTCCGTAGACCCTCATCGTCTCCTGAACGTCTCTCGAGGGGTGATCTCGTGTTGGGATCTTCTCAATGCCACCGAAGAGGAGATCAAGTCGGAGTTAGCGGACCAACATGCTATAGATGTAGCTCGCATAAAAAGTAAGAAGTTAGGTGAACTCGTCGCTACCCAGTCACTGATTCTTACTTTCACTTTGTCAATGCTTCCAGAGTATGTAAAGGCTAGTTACTATCAATTGAAAGTTCGGCCCTATATACCTAGTCATTTTTGCTGCTATAAATGTCAACATTTTGGGCACACCAGCACCTCGTGCAATTCGAATGCTGCTCTTTGGGCCAATTGTGGTCAGGCTAGTCATGATGCGGATCCCTGTAAAGCAACCAAGCCCTTCTGTGTCAACTGCAAGGGTGAGCATCCTGATTGGTCTCGAGATTGTACAGCCTTCCAGCGCGAGAAGCGTATACGGGAGCTCATGGTTGTTGAAAAGATTTCTGCTGCTGCTGCTGCTAAGCGTCGTTTGAAAGAAAGCATTCCTTCCTCGCTTTCTGTTCCATTCGCTACTGTTGCAGCAAGTTCTAAGAAATTTGCATCAACCCAGACATCAGACGTTTCCACACAAACCGACTTCGTCTCAGAGCCTAGTTGTGACCCCAAGAGCCCAGTTGCAACGACAAGCGAACTTCCCAGAACCCTACGGGTTTCCGTTAGAGGTGGCCTTCGGCGTACTCCAGCCCATTGCCGATCACCTTATATCGCTGGCCTGAAATTTATTCAACATATTCGCTGGCTGAACGAAACGTTTCTCACTCCAAATAGCACAAATTCTACTCCAGATCGTAAGCCACCTGCAGTTTCTCTGAAATCTGACATAGTGGAGGACGAACTGATGGATTCCGAATGGGCTGTTATCGGTTCTCGTGGAAAGGTTTTCCTTAAACGTTGACATCTTCCAGTATGGCCCTTCTTCAGTGGAACGTGAATGACTTCTGTAGTCACTGTGAGGAATTGACACAACTAATATTCTACCACTCGCCGGTTCACATCTGTTAGCAGGAAACGCATTTTGCACTACCCAGTCTTTCCTTCTTTCTGGGTACAATATGTATCGGTGTGATAAGCCTGATTGGACCACACTGCTGACGGCGTGGCAGTCAGTGTCTCCTATTCTTTACATTATCGGCAGATTCACATTGCCTCCCGCCTGCAAGCAGTTGTGGTGCGAGTATTTTTCCCTCGCCCGCTTACAATTTGTTCATTATATCTTCCTCACTCAGCAGCCTTTACCACCGCCGACCTGGTTCAGCTCTACCATCAGCTCGAGCAGCCAGTCTTACTTGTAGGAGACCTCAATGCCTATTATCGTATTTGGTGCTCTGTCCGTACTGACGGTCTTGGCCCTCAGATAACGGAATTTCTTGAGGAGAGTGGCTTGCTCATCCTAAACGATGGCAGTCCTACTCATTTCTCCACTGCCTATGGTACATATTTCCGTATCGACATCTCCAAGTGCAGTGCTGGTCTACTAACCTCGTTGGCATGGAGAGTGCATCCTGACCTTTGTGGCAGTGATCATTTCCCCTTGTTTCTTGATGGTCTCCCTGTTGCTCTTCTTTTACCTCTCCGTCGCTTCAATTTTAATCGTGCTCACTGGCGTACATTTCATGCGCTCAGTGAGTTTCATTCTCGTAATGATCTCCCTGTTGGTACTGTTGCAGAGGCTTTCAAGCAGGCTGTTCTAGATGCTGCTCATAGTTACATCCCACAATGTGATGGCAACTTCTCCCGCCGGCGTGTTGCCTGGTGGCCTCCAGAGATTCGTGAGGCAATCCTGGCTCGCCTGCGCGCTCTTGCCACTTTTAAACGTCATCCTACTGACGAAAAAGTGCAGCGTTTCCGCATTCTATGTGCTCGAGCTAGACGTCTTATCAAGCTTTCGAAGCGCCAAATCTGGAAGAATTACGTTTCGTCCATCAATAGTCGCACAGGGATTCCACTCTAGGCGCCGGGTCCGCTCTCTTACTGGCAATACTCCTTCTGTTGATGTTCCTGCTTTGTCTTGTAATGGTGTCTTAGTTACTCACCCATCGCAAATAGCTCTGAATTTGGGCCAGTATTTTGCCTCTACCTTTGAGTCTGAACATTATCCTCCAGCAATCGTTGCCATTAGGGCGCGGTTGGAGCGGACCCCGTTAAACGTCCGTAGCGGCAATACTGAGGATTACAATGCTCGTTTCACCCTTGTTGAATTTGATTGTGCTCTTCGTGAATCGTCCAACACTGCTGCAGCGCTTGATCGTATCTCCTACGAAATGTTGCGCAACCTTTCCCGCGATACCCAGCTTGCTTTATTGCAACTGTATAATCGCATCTGGTTACAGAAGTTTTTTCCACCCTCTTGGTGTGAGGCCCTCGTTCTTCCTATCTTAAAGCCAGGCAAAGTTGCACCTAGCCCCACCAGATACAGACCCATTACTCTCACGAGCTGCGTCTGTAAACTGTTTGAGCGCATGGTCAACATGCGCCTGGTGTGTTATTTCAGTCAATCAAAGTCACTTTTGAGAAGATTTCAAAGTGGATTTCGTCGTTTTCGATCCACTACTGACAATCTTGCTTATCTTGAAGGACAACTTCAAGACGTCTTTCTCAACGGAGAACACCTTGTAGCAATATTTTCTATCTTAGAGAAGGCGTATGACACAACATGGCGTTACCTAATCCTAAAACAATTATATGATTCGGGTCTTCGTGGGCATATGGCCCAATTTATAAGGAAATTTTCTTCATGAGCGACATTTTAGAGTGCGTGTGTGATCTAGCCTCTCAGAGCACTTTGTACAAGAAAATGGTGTTCCACAAGGCAGTGTCCTTAGTGTCACATTGCTTGCTGTTGCCGTCAACAGCGTTCTTTCGGAGATCCAGGCTCCTGTGTCTGGTTTGCTTTATGTTGACGACCTTGTTATTTTCTGTCGCTCCCGCCACCTTCGCGGCATTACTCGGTAGCTTCAACTGACTCTCAATCGTCTTGTTCGCTGATCGAATGAGACTGGACTTCGCTTTTCCACCGAAAAATCCCAATGTATTCAATTCTGCCGAGGGGCGCGGTGGCTCAGTGGTAGAGCGTTCACCTCTGGTGTTTGGGGTTCTGGGTTTGATCCCAGCCTCCGCCAAGTGAACTTTCTGGTGGACAAACTTCGTGCTCGTGGGTTTTCTCGGGGTTCTCCCGTTTCCTCCCACTTTCTTCATTCCACCATTTTCACTCATCTCTCATCATCACCGTCTCCTTTATCCTAACCGGCATAACCGTGAGACGTAAAACTCAAAGATTACATTTCGGACTTGTACCTCGATGGCACCCGTTTGTCATTCGTTGATACAGTACGATTCTTGGGTCTGGTCTTTGACCGTCGCTTGTCTTGTGCACCACATATACGGAATTTTAAATACTCTTGTCTTCGAGTTCTGAATCTCCTTCGTGTCCTTTCCCACCGCACATGGGGTGCTGATCGTACTGTTCTGCTTCGTTTATACCGTAGTCTAATTCGGTCCAAGTTAGAGTATGGCTGTATTGTCTATGGTTCTGCTCGTCCTTCCATGTTACGACAACTTGACACCATGCATCACCTGGGTATTCGTATTGCTACTGGCGCCTATCGAAGTAGTCCCGTTGCCAGTCTGTATGTTGAAACCAATGAACCTTCGTTAGCGTATCGTCGCAACAGACTACTTCTTCATTATTCTGCGCATGTGCGTTGTGTTCCAGACCACCCGTGTAGACCATGTTTCCGTGGTGGTCGGAAATACGAGCGCTATGCTGCAGTCCACGCTACAGATCCATGGAACATCCGTGCATGTTAGAGTTTCCTTGGCGACGATTTCATGTGGTCTTCTCTTTCGTTGGTTCACTTTTGTGCTGTTCCACCATGGCTGCTTCGTCTACCACGCCATGATTTACGTTTGTCTACGCATTCGAAACAGCAGACTAGTTCCCAGGTGTACCAGCGGGAGTTTGCCGCAGTGTTAGATCAGTACCCCGATTTTAGTGTGTTCTTTACTGACGGTTCTTAGGATGGGGATTCTGTTCGCTGTGCCTTTGTCACCGACGGGGGCAGCTCAGAATTCTATTTGTATCGCCTGTGTTCGTGTTCACTGCTGAATTGTCTGCAATTCACCTTGCCTTGGACCACGGTTTCACGCTTTCATTACGTCGTGTGCTTATCTACACCCACTCACAGTCCGTAGTTCTGAGCTTAGAGAATGTCTTCACTACGCACTCTCTCGTTCAAGAAATTCTCGTGAGGTGCCATCAATTACAGCAACAGGGTTGTTTCGTCGTTGTCTGCTGGGTGCCGGTTATGTCGGCATTCGGAGAAGCAAAGATGCTCACACAGCTGCCAATCACGCCGCATTGGCTGGGTTGCTTTGGAGCATAGCCTTCCGTGCTCCGATATTTGTCGTCATTTTTCCAGCTTGATGCGCACTCACTGGCAAGTAGTTTGGGACCAGGCAAATGAGAATAAACTTCACGCCGTTAAGCCCCTTCTCGGTAATTGGCAAACGTCTTCACGCTTGAATCGTAGAGACAAAGTGCCCCTGGCGCGTTTTCGTATCGGGCACTCTCATCTAACGCATGGTTATATACTGCGTGGCATGGACCGTCCGTACTGTGAAGAGTGTATTGTCCCCTTGAGTATTCAGCATATTCTCGTTGAATGTCCTTAATACTCAGATCTCAGAGAACATTATCGACTGCCTTGTATTCTTACCCGTGCGTTGGGGGATGACAGTGATATAGTTAGCCGGGTACTTGCGTTTATTCGTGCTTCTGGGGTTGCTCACGTTCTCTGATCTATTTTAGTGTATTGCTACTATTTTATTGCTGCTAAATTTTTATATTTCTGTCACGTCTTATTGTTATCTATTTTATCTTATTTATTCCTTTATTCTCCTTGTTTGTTTATGTTTTTTGTCTTCTCATTTAGCCGCGCTTTAGTTTCTTGAACACTACTAATGTTAGCATGTTCTTATTTTAATCTTACAATTCTGAGCAACCC
This sequence comes from Thermobia domestica, assembly GCF_964235325.1. Classification (NCBI taxonomy): domain Eukaryota; kingdom Metazoa; phylum Arthropoda; class Insecta; order Zygentoma; family Lepismatidae; genus Thermobia; species Thermobia domestica. The sequence goes on from NC_137470.1 coordinate 106,357,865, forward strand.
TGTTAACCGTGACCGGGACATATACCCTCGATGCTGACGTCCACATTAACCCCCCTACCCTATCTTATCATATCCTATGTAAGGATTCCCACATCACGACAAAAGCACATGTCAACAAAACACGTGGTATTGATTGTAAACATAATAACAGACAGAAGCCGACACCAAAGATACCGAGGAATGCCGAAAGAAGACGGATCTCACAGAAGGACCCGAAGAGGACAGATAAAAGCCCCACCACCGAGGTACCAATTATCAGTGGACCAACTGATCGAAACGTATCCTAAACCCTGGAGGCTGCTATAAAGCTAAGGGGTCATCCTAAACACAAATAATACCTGGAGGCTGCTATGAAGCTAAGGGGATCGCCTTAAATACCATACCTCGTGAGGGCTGCTATGAGCAGAAGTTACATAGAACGGAACCCTTGAAAATCTCGGAGGGTGCTATGAAGCTAAGAAGTTACCAGTACAGAACGCTATAAAATGTATAGCTATATCATTAAAGAGAGACTTTATTATTAGAACTTTTGTAAACACATAAAGCTCAATATTATAATAAAATTGGTGAAGAGATAAAACTCGTTCCATTATTGACTCTACCAAAGTCATTACATAGTGATAGGCACCTGAGTTTTATACGCGACGTTCTTTTTAACGACTTTTTAGGAGGTATTGATAAGGTGAGAATCAAAATCCTACTACATTTTGCTATTAACATTCAACTAAAATTTCTTATAACCTCCCTCCCTTTCTTCTTACCTTCCCTAAGTGCGATTTATGTCAGATACTAGATCAGGTAAACGAACATACAGATCAGGAGAGAATAACACAAATATGACTGAGGGTTCATCTAACATATCCTTTAAAGAACGCCTAAAATACACAGAAAAAATTTTAACAAAGAGCTCGTTGACGTTAACCCCGACCTTGACAGAAAGAAAAAAAACAGCAATTTATGACTTACTGTTTAAATGTAGAGAAGTTTTTACGTATATTCCTGATGATATCGGACATTTTAAGGGATATGGTAATAAAATTAGGATTTCTAAATCGGCCGTATTCCACGACCATTCCCTACCTATTCCATTATACGTTAGAAACCAGGTAGACAAACAGATTCAAGACCTTATCGATTCAAAAATAATCAGGTCTACAGACAATAATGAATTTTGCTCTCCAGTTCTGGTGGTCCGAAAAACTAACACAGAAGAATTTAGAATAGATCTCAATTTACAGAAAAGCAACACGTATACGAAATATCTCTCCGTTCCATTCCAATCAACAGAAGATGTTTTAAACTCTATAAAGGGAAAAAACCTATAAAACAAGCTTGGACTTATAGGCTAATTATCACCAAATTTTATTGCATCTTAAGGGCCGCAAATACATGAACTTCGAGCTCAATCGTACCAGAAAATCATACTAATTTTTGAGATGAACAAGGGGGAACAATAGAAGTCCCAAAGTCTCAGTGTGGCCACGAGGATGATTTTGGAAAGACTACCCGATAGGATTACATGTTTTGCAGACGACCTTGTCGTCATTGCGTATAATTTTCCACAGCACCTTCAGGATTTAGAATCACTATTTCAGAAGCTTAGACAACATGAATTTTCTGCATCACTCAGAAGACACACATCTCTCACCGTAAGCTTAACGTATTAGGACAACTTGTTAGTTAGAAATCCATTAAAATATCACCAAAGATATTCAAGGAAATACGAAATATTAAGAGACCGACTACAAAGCAGATTCTCAAAAGCTTTACCGCCCTATGTAAATACCTTAGAGCGCACATCAAAGATTTTACAATAAAAATTTAGCCTTTTCAGCAATTAGTAACATCTAAATCTAAATTTAAATGGGCAGTAACGCATGATGTTCTCTTTGAACAATTGAAAGAAGACATATTAGACGACCCATCACTCGCTCACTTTGACGGCTCGCTAGAAATCCACGTCTATTCCGATAGCAGGCAGATGCAATTAGCCGGAATACTCGTTTGCTATGATCCAAAAAAAGACTCTAAGAAAGTAGTTGCTTATTGTTCTCGAAGCACACGGCAAAAAGAGTTATACGCTCTCATATATACATTTCGCATATACATGTAAATTTCGCTACTTTCTACTAAAGCGAAAATTAAGACTATACGTAGACGTAAAGGGTATGGCGACGATGAACACACAACCTGACAAGGTCACGAAATGTACAAGATATAAGATGTTCTTAGCTGATTATGATTTTAATATACAGTATTTACCTGGGTCCAAACATACAGAAGATATAATACGTAGTCTCGAACAACCCCAAGATATTAGGATAGAAGAAGAAAAAGCAGGGGAGAACGAAAAAAAGGGTGAGGACTACCATGCTTTTAAATAAAATAGTCTTCAAGTTAATATAATAGAAGCAGGAGATGACAACCTTTTACCAAAGATCGCAAGAGATTTACAATTACAAAGACTAAGTTTCCGTTTTAGAAGGGAAGGAACCGTATAAGATCTCCACGATCAGACCAGCAAGATTTTTTTTGTCTCGAAACCGACATACTATGTGGGAAACAAAACCACCAAGATTATGGCTTACTAGTCGCTAGTAAATTTGTGGTTCACGTCCTTCCACCACCAGGCGACCAACCCGCATTTTCTTTTTTCAAAATCGTGTAAAACCGCCATAAATAAATTTTATATGCAGTACCTCAAAAACTATCTCGCTCACAAAATACGTACGTGCCAAGATTGCCAACGTTTAGAGAAACTAAGACAAAAGAAGCAAGCCGAACTAATACATCACCGAGTAGGAGAGATAGACGCATGATTCTATGACGAACTCGGGCCTTTCCCAAGTGAAGAAAGAAGAAAGTATTACATACTAGTAGCAACAGAATTAGCTACACGTTATGTGATAGCAAAAACAATGGACGCCATAAGCGAAGGAAAATATAGAGAAATTTTTAGAAGTTGATATCATTCTCAAATTCGGAGCATTTACAACGCTGTATGGGACAAATACCCAGTATATGAAGCGACTCGTTTACAACATTTACCGCAGAAGTACGATTTCACCTATAAGTACTCACCCGCACATAATCATGTTTCCATAGGATTAGTAGAACAGACCAATAAAGTTATACAATATTGTCTTAAATTTTTTGTACAAGAACACCAAATGGACTTGGAAAGGTGGTTACCCCCCGTTATTTTTTGCATCAATACATACGTACAAGGAGGGACCAAATATCAGCAAGCTTTTTATTATTTGGTCACGAACTAGGATCCCTACAGAATGTACACTCGCAACAAGACAACGTATACAAATTGACAGAGATATATTAGTGGCCATCAGGAAGAAAGTACAAAGTAACCTGGAACAGGCATATAACAAAAGCAATTTTACGATAGATGCCATAGACAGACGACTAAATAATCAAGGGGCCTTGTTTGAGTATATTACCCCACAACAAATATTGGTTTAACCGAAAATTTTATTGTTCACTACGAAGGACCAGCACGAATTATAGAGAAGCTTATTCTTATTTTTATCCAGTCGAACTACCATCTAATTTCAAGCACAGAATTCAAGACATCGCGGTGTACCGTTTAAAACCATTTTACCAGGACCAAACAGAAGAAACAAAAGTACTCACCTAATACATACCTAAGAAGATTCTTCTCTTATCGGCCACGCCCCTATTATTGATCCACACAACTATTTCGTTCCTTCTTCGATCCTGGGCGATCCTTTTATGTTAACAAATGATTTTTTTTCAGTCTTTTTCATTTTTCTCCCGTAATCTTCTTAAATATATAAGACCATAGATGAACTTCTTTCTGTGTATTTCCTTAACTCTATTCTTTTTCAAAATCTCATATGTTCTTTTTATTAGTTGCCGACTCACTTCAACCATTTTCCGATTAAATGAGTTATATTTTCTTTTCTCTCCGTAGGATGGACCAAATAGCCCGCTCAGCGATTTACATCTGCATACTTCTAAGTTCTGCAACTTGTGGCAATGAACTCATATTCAGCCAGCTGGGACTTTGAGTCGCTAGATATAAACCGATCATCAATTATGAAGATACCAAATTCGTACCCAATCCTCTACATTACGATTTTCCACTGTACGACTTAAAAACGAATCATGGTCTGGATATGAACAATTAATTACTTTATTACATGAAAAACAGGCACAATTTATTTCTAAAATTAATACTGTAATCGCATGCGATTTTAGGCAAGGATCCTCTCATAGGCATAAAAGAATGATATTCAGTCTTCCAATAAGACTTACAAATTTGGCATTCAGTGACTTCTCGCTATACGAAGTACATAAGTTAAAGAACTCTATAAACCTTCTCAAGGACCAGACGGATTACCTTAATACACAGATACAGCAAGTTAAAGAAAGTAATTTTCAATTAACCCACATTGTTTTTAATTTCACAGTAGCCATTGAAAAATTAGTTTCTCAGACACACCACGAGATTTTACAACTAATGTATACTAGAGCAACAAATGAACGATTTCTGATAACTCTTAAAATTTCAACTCACAGAAAAGTATTTCGACTTAATAATACAAGGTATATTGGATGATAAGATTAAAGATGCGCTACTTAAACCAATACTCGCTAAAAGTATTATATAGGGTACTACAAATCTAAGGGCACTTTGATGGGGCAAGACTTAGGACTTTTTTATCAATGCTTCATAGCATAGCTTGTGTCATTTGACTCAAATAAAGGAAACATAGATATTATATTACAAATCCCGATTCTAAGGGACAGTAATTATTATTTCCTTTATAAAGTATTTAAGACTAGATTTCTAACGGATTTCTCATATTTCCGCTTACAAACGCCCGAATTCGTTATGGACACCATCAGGAATTTTTGAATTCGATGTCTCACTTTGTCAAACACATCGTATGGTGGAAATTTGTAAATTTCAAAGCCATGCTAGATCCCAGAAAACGGATTGCTTGTATGATCTTATCTTTCGAAATATAACGATAACTTGCAATGTTAAGCCTACATTATCTAAAGCAGAAGATTTTATTTGTATACAACAACGGGACTTCTACTCACAACACGAAGAATAGTAAGGAAAGCTCACCAACGAAATCATATAGTTGTCACAGATGAAATGAATCTTTCTTTAACTTTTTTTTTCCATATGAAGATTATGAATACATTAAAACAGAGACTGTCAATTTACCTACTAGACATACAGCTAACTTTCCCATAGAATATCGCACACTCAAAACCAACTATAATTTCAATTTTACCTTTAACCTACTAAACGTTCAACAAACTATGACATTCCTTCAAGCCTTAATTCAGCAAGAACTAATCAATTTACCAACTGAATTACATTAATATGATGCTTTGTCATGGACTATTCTCATTATTTTTTGTATTCTACTTGTTCTTCTAGTTACCGTAGGAATAACTTTACATTTTTTTTTTGTATAAACGTTTAAGAAAACAACAGCGCTAATACCATCTTTCCCATTCCAGAACTATGTTCCAGCTTCTAATACCAATAATTCTTCTTTCTTGGTTCTGATAACGATAATAACTTATCTGTGCACAATCTTTTGCAAGTCCCGTTTCAAAAACAAAAGCGTCACTAATCGACTCCGCTTATCTTTGCCATTAGAAGGACTCACTTCACCGCACCTTTGTGAAGCTGTCCCGCACACCTAACAAATTTTTGTTTTTCTTATCTACATCGTTAGCTTATCGTTAGTTTACGTTAGTTTTGCTAAAATTATCGTTACTTTCGAAAAAATAAAATTTTTATTCAAAAAATAAATGGGCAGGCCAACTTCACGGTTCCCCACCCACAAACGAATTTCAAAAGGGTTTCATATCGCATCGTTAGTTTACCTTAGTTTTGCAAAAACTATCGTTAGTTTCGCTAACGTAATCATTTTATTCTATAAGTAAAGTTCCCGCCAAATGTCAATTAGCCCGCGGATCTTGAATTTTCATAAAATTCCATCTCATATTGTTAGTTTATCGTTAGTTTACGTTCCTTTTTTAAAATTAACGTTTGGGTAGCAAAAATAACGATTTTTTTCCAGAAATAATGGTTCCCGCCATATGTAAAGTTAGCCCTCCCACAAGGAATTATCATAACTTTCCATCTCACATTGTTAGTTTATGTTAGGTTTACGAAAAATATCGTTACTAACGTAAAAATAATGATTTTATTTGAGCAATAAATGGGCAGGCGAACTACACTGTTGCCCAGCCGCAAATGAATTTCAAAGCTTTTTTCTATCGCATCGTTAGTTTATCGTTAGTTTATGTTAGTTTTTCTAGAAGCGTTGGTCTCCTAGGTTGTTCTTCAAGTGGGGAAACAGTTAAAGTCGCTTGAAGCGAGGTACGGGCTGTAGGGTGGGTGGTCGATGGTGTAAAATCTGTTGATGCCGTGCTGGGTCGGGCACTGTGCTTACAGTAGCCGCAGTTACATGTCTTACCCATAAAAATCGAATAACTGAGCGAACTTCTTCGCTAGACTAGTTTTCGAAACGAGTCGACATTTGTGTTGCTGTCGGTGATGGGTGGCTGAAACTCTGGATAGTTGCCAACTCCATATATTAAAATTACCGCGTACTTCTCATTTTTCTATAACAGAAGAATCTCCAGAAATTTCATTTCCAGTTTACATATTGCCAGCAAATTTTTAAGGGTACTTAAAATATAGCCTAAAATTTGGTTCCTAGCTAACAAATTGCCAAAAAGATTCTGAAAAGGGCCCCGGATCCCCCAAAACGAAATCCTAGCTACGCCACTTTCGAAAACATTGTTTGTCGAACTAAACCGTTATTTTTGCGAAACTAACGATAGTTTTAGGAAAACTAACGGTAAACTAATGCTGCAATCTGAAAGAATTTTGAAATTTGTTTGTGGGTAAAGAACCGTGAACATTTATTTTTTGAATAAAATCATTATTTTTTTGCGAAACTGACGATAGTTTTGGCGAAACTAACGTAAACTAAAAATAATACTATCCATATCAGATGAAAGTTTACGAAGATTCATTAGGGGGGCTAATTTTATATTTGGCGGGGAAATTTATTTCTCAAACAAAATCGTTATTTTTTGCAAAACTAACATGCACTAACTATAAACTAACGATATGAATTGGAATTTTGAGAGAATTCAATATGGGCGAGCTAATTCACAGTTGGCAGGAAACTTTATTTCTAGAATAAAAAGGTTATTGTTTGAATAAAATGGTTATTTTTGCGAAACTAACGATAGTTTCAGCAAAATTAACGTAAACTAACGATAAACTAACGATGTGATATGAAAAAAATTTGAAATTCGTTTGTGGCTGTGGAACCGTCAAGTTGGCCTGCCCATTTATTTCTCGAATAAAATCGTTATTTTTGCATAATTAACGATACTTTTAGTAAAACTAACGTAAACTAACGATACAGTAACGATGTAAGATGGAAATTCATGATAATTCTTTATGAGCGGGCTAACTTCATATTTGGCGGGAACCTTTATATCTGAATTAAAATAGTTATTTTTGCAAATCAATCGTTAATTTTAGCATAAGTATCGCAAACTAACGATATGAGTTGGAATTTAATAAGAATTCAATATGGACGAGCTAATTCACACATATTGAAAAACTTTATTTCTACAAAAAAAATCGTTATTTTTGCGAAACTTACGATAATTTAGCATAACTAACGTAAGCTAACGATATGAGTTGGAATTTTATAAGAATTCAATATGGACGGACTAATTCACAGTTAGCGGGAAGCTTTATTTCTAGAATAAAGTCGCTATTTTTGCGAAACTAACGATAGTTTTAGCAAAACTAACGTTAAATAAGTATAAACTAACGATGTGATATGAACAATTTTAAAATTCGTTTTTGGGTGGGGAACCGTGAAGTTGGCCTGCCCATTTATTTCTCGAATAAAATTATTTTGGCATATTTAACGATACTTTTAGTAAAACTAACGTAAACTAACGATAAACTAACGATGTGAGGTGGAAATTCGTGATAATTCTTTATGGGGGGGCTAACTTTACCCTTGGCGGGAAATTTATTTTTTCGAATAAATTCGTTATTTAGCAAAACAAACATTTATTTTAGCAAACCTAACGTGAACTAACGATAAACTAACAATATAAGTTGGAATTTTACGAGAATTCAATATGAGCGGTCAAATTCACAGGTGGGGGAAACTTTATTTCTATAATATAATCGTTATTTTTGCGAAACTAACGATAGTTTTAGCAAAACTAACGTAAACTAACGAAGTGATATGAAAAACTTTTGAAATTTGTTTGTGGGTGGGGAACCGTGAAGTTGTCCTACCAAGTTATTTCTCGAATAAAAATTTTATTTTTCGAAACTAACGATAATTTTGGCAAAATTAACGTAAACTAACAATAAACTAACAATGTGGCTAAGAAAAAGAAAAATTCGTTAGGTGGGAGGGACAACTTCACAGACGTCTTCTCCTACTACTAGCGCGATCGAACTTCAAACAACACGATTTACCAATAAACGTGCAAAATTAACGATGTGACATAACGTGAATATCAAGACCGATTTTACTGACCAACATACTCGACCGATTCCTCCAATTAGTGAACTAGTTTACATTTGTTAATTACAGTGATGGCACTTCTGCTCACTCTAAGGAAAATGATAGTGACTCTCTAGTTGGGAGGGAACTATAGTGTCTTTACCAGTACATATATACTATGGTATTTCTAGTGTTTTCTAGTGCCTATACAGTATCTCCAACTGTGTCAATGTTGTGCTGCACCTAACTTGAACTAATAACACTTGTGTCTTTTTCTCCAAAATAATCTTCCAAATTATTTGTTTCCAGTGTGGGGGTGTAAGGATCCCCACATCACGACAAAAGCACCTGTCAACACAACACGTGCTATTGATTGTAAAAAGCGTATCAGAAGAGAAGCCGACACAAAAGACACCGAGGGATGCCGAGAGAAGACGGCTCGCAGAAGGACCCGAAGAGGACAGATATAAGCCTGACCACCGAGGGGCCAAGCATCAGTCGACCAACTGATCGTAATGTATCCTAAACCCTGGAGGCTTCTATGAAGGTAAAGGGATCACTTTAAATACCATACGTCGTGAGGGCTGCTATGAGCGGAATACACCTAGAACCAAATCCTTAACAATCCCTGAGGCGGCTATAAAGCTAAGGGGTTCCTATACAGAACGCTATAACCTGTATACCTAGGTCATTAATGAGACACTTTATTGTTAGAACTGTTGTAAACACAAAAGTCTTAATTTTATAAAAAAATTTGGTGAAGGGATAAATCTCGGTCCATTAATAATGTCTACTAAGTCGTTACAATGCAAATGTAACCTTGGTCATTCACAATAACGTAACATAAATACAAAACTATACAACAAAAAACAACTGGGTAATGGAGTTGTAAAATTATATATATATATATATATATTAGGTCACTAAATCCTAAACAACAATACATATGTTCAAAAATCATGAACCAAAACAAATCGTAGTACCTATAAAAAAGACAAAACAGAACAAGTGAAAAACTAGAAGAAATAACGCTAGTATAAAAAAATCTGAAGAGACAAACTATAGAATCAAACGCACTGGGAAACGAAAAATCCCTGTTGCTTTTCAAAAAATGAGGGGAATAATTTAATCTTCCCACAGAAACGAAGATTGTACAACACAGAAGGGTATAGAATTTAATTACCTTTTGAACACGAAATAAGTTTGTTTCACATTTTCTTGAAACAAATTACGGCATCTAGAAGGGCTTTGTAGATATCGGCGCACCAGCCACTCTCCGTTTAAAAGTAATTCAATCCAAACCAAAGCCGAAATTAAAACCTAATCGCAACAATACTAATTCTTAAATGAAAATATAAAAAAATATAAAAGATATAAACATACGTATAGATCAGCATAAGAAAAACAAGAAAGAATAATCAGAGTACAAATATAATGCGAAAAAATAGATCATCATACACCAAAAAAATTTTTAAAAAATCCTTACACATTAATATGAAAAGAAAACGAATTCCAAAAAGAAGATTAAAATCGATGATTCAAATTTTAAGTACTGACAGGATAAAGGTTTTTGAAAGAAAAAAATATCAAACTTAAATAATTATTTCTAACTAGTAATCTTGAATTTAAATCAGGAGACCAAAAAACGCTGAGAGACTAAAAAACTACAAAAAACTAACATTCCAAAAAGAGATCAATTAAAATTAAATTTTTAAAAAGCAGAGAGAAAATACATGAATATAAGTGCATCCAAAGATTGAATGAAATCGAAAGGTCAAAACAAGGAACATACATACAAATATTTACAGATAACGTAAATATATGTATAATTCAAAACAAATACAAACTCTGGAAATGTGTGCGCAAACTTCTTAAGTTCGGGTGAATAAATTAGTCCATATCTAATTTTGTGTCATAATACCAATTACTAGAAATTTATCAAGTAATCTTAAAGGAGAGTAGAGATAAGACGGCTGTTATCTCTAGTAGGAAATCATGTAATAAAGTCAAAATCAAGATATTCTTCAACATCACGTAAACAGACATGACATGCAAAAATTGTCTTTAGTAGGCATGGAAATAAATTCAAGCAGCAATATGAATTAATGGAGCACAACAATAAGTTAAAAAACCTGTAGAAAACAAAGAAAATTAAACCACACACTCACACACACACACACACACACACACACACACACATATATATATATATATATATATATATATATATATATATATATATATATATATATATATATATATATTGTCAACCTAGGTTGATACCCCTTTAATACCGTGAGTGGAATGTATCCTTCTCTCTGATAGAGCAATTTGAGTCAACCAAGATTGTGGGCATTAGCTCAAGGCATATCCTTAGAATACCTATCTTGCTAATGTTCTAAAGAACGCACCTATTAAGTGTTTATGAGGTATGGCTTAGGGATTCTCAACCACTCTTTTGAATCGGCAAAACAGAACCGTAGATGTAAATAAAAGAGACTTTTATAACAATAGATGACATGTATTCTGTTTCATATTTAACGTGTCTATTGTGTGTTTGTGAGGCGACATACTAAGTTGTGTAAATTCAAGTGTATGTTTAGTTCTGAGTATAAAAGAGAAAAATGGTTAACGGGTTCATACCTGCAACGCTAGATGAAAATGACCACCAACTCACAAGAGTTCCACTATGCTCAATGCTGCAATCTGTGGAGTATTCGGAACTAGCTCCAGTCCATTACTTGTCGACGACACGACTTTCAAATTATTCTCGGATTTCCAAGATCTCACTACTCGATCCTACTTGCTCGACTATAACTGTTATCTCTGTTCTATCTACTGCTGTCTGGCCCCTCTTGACCAAAATGACTACATTATTTCTACAACAGAAGATACTTGCATTACCGTACGTGGCTTTCAAAATTCGGGTCAAAATCATACACGTGCATATGAGATTTTTCTGAGGAAATCTTAGTTAACCAATTCCTCTTAGAAAGGAGCGTCACGTCAGCTCTATACATTTACATAGCTTACATAACGCCGTCCAATGCAATGTGTTGCTGTTAACATAAAATTACAAAATGCTTACAATCACGAAAGATCAATTCAGACAATTGTACGTTATTCGCATTTGCCAACTACGTTTTCTAAAATTACACATACCACAACCAAAACAAATAGTCCTTGAGATTTCAGCAATTTGAAATAAAAAAATAAAATAACATAAAATAAAAATATAAAATAAAATAACAATATTTTAAATTGATAAAAATGAATTGTCAATATCTCTTGAATATATATACCAGAAAACCAAAGCATTCACTCCAAGTAAAAATAATAATTAAAAAACGTGTATACCCTTAAACGTAACCAGCTATTCCTTGAGGCGATAAACAATCAAAACATCATCTGAAAATCATAAACTCCTAAATTCGTAGATGTGTACAACCATTATAATAAACTAGTCGTAAGCAAGTACACTTATTAATAGTCATCTCATTCATTCAACTTTTTTTTCTTCTCATATTCAAGTGGTAGGTTAGTTAAGTATCTATGTATATATTAATAAATTACTAAACTTCATAGTGCACAAAACTCGAACTTATAAGTCAATACGCTCGCAAGTAAATATACCATGGCAACAAACAACATACAAGCCATGAACAAAGAATGAATTTCCATGTCGTCCTGAAATCGACCTAGATATGTTCCATAAACAGAAAACATGTGCGTGCACATAACTAAGAGGCTAGAAGCAAAAATGGGAGGAACGCTTGAGAGAATAAAATGATAAAAATGCAAAATTCGGGAGTTGGTACCCAGGAGAAAGCGCATTCCTTATCCGTTCACATATGATCCCTCACAAGAAAAATGTGGGTGTAACAAACTCTTCAATATATATTATTATAAAGAAAACACTAAAAGGAACAGACGAGACTACTTAAGTGTATAGCAGCACACCAAAAACGCCATTCTTGGTTATAATAAAAATCTACTGATTACTCAAGAGTGGCCTCATTACTTCTGGTACACCTTGTTCACATTACATGCTTATTCTTCATCTTCCTTCAATCTTTGTTCTTCGTCGACATAATAATTTTAAAAGTTCGAGAAATCCAAGTGTAACAATCCTATGAAATGAAACGTTTAGGATAATGATGTTTCTTTTTTATGCCTATAAGTATTCTACTCCCAAAGAAAATAGATCTTCACAGTTCCACGAGAGGCCTTTTTAAAAGTACATTTGCGGAAAATCAAAAGCTGAAATTCGTTTCTATGACGAATATTAACGTGTGTATCCTGTAATGTCAAAGAGTGCATATAGGTACTTACACTGACTTGTACTATTTCGACCATATCAAAAGGTTGATCGAAATATTATAAGTAAGATATTTTCAAAAACGTGAAATCTTACTGAAAAAAATTCTCTTTTGTAAGCATTGCACTTGGAAAGTATAATATTTATTTATAACAGTCTCAAGCAGAACTGTAAAGTATGTTTGTAGAATGAAGAAATGCCTCCTGAAAACTTATTTTCTTGACTTATACTGTTTCTTCCGCGCAGTCTAGTATTAATAAAGTTATTACTTATCATACTGGACACGTTAAAGACATCAAGGTATTACGGAATATCACATTATTGATGGAAACGATTCTTTCTTGATGGATAGCAAACAGCGAAACTACTGAAATTGACTGCTACTGGACCGTTGAACGTGTCTGTAGAACCCTATCGTCTACTGAACGCCTCTCGCGGAGTGAATTCGTGTTAGGATCTATTCAATGTCACCAAGAGGAGATTAAATCTGAGTTAGCGGATCAACATGTTATAGACGTAGCTTGCATCAAAAGTCAGAAGTCAGGTGAACTCGTTACTACCCAGTAACTGATTGTTACCTTTAGTTTAATGTTGCTTTCGCAGAATGTAAAGACCGGTTACTATTGTTTATAAATTCGGCTATATATCTAGTCAGTTTTGCTGCTTTAAATGTCAACATTTTGAACAAAACAGCACGTTGTGTAATGCAGATGCTGCTCGTTGTGCAAATTTTGGCCAGGGTAGTCATGGTGCGGAAATCTGTACAGCAACCATACCGTTCTATGTCAATAGGAAGGGTTAGCATTCTGCTTGGTCTCCGGATTGTAAAGCTTTTCAGCGCGAGAGCGTGTGTCAGAGCTCATGGTTGTTGAGGAGAGTGTTGCAGCTGATGCCAAGCATTGTTTGAAAGAAAGCCTTTTTTCCTCGCTTTCTGTCCCATTCGCCGCTGTTGCAACTACTTCTCGGAAATCTATAGCAACCCAGATGTCTGATTTTCTACCAATACAGGTCCCTCAGAATAGTTGTGACCCCAAGACCCCAGTTGCAACGGCAAACGAAATTAACAAAACCCCACGTGTTTCTGTTAGTGGCGGTCTTCGGCGTACTTCAGCCAATCGTCGATTACCTTATATCGCTGGCCTCAAACTTAGTCAGCATACTCCTGGGCTGAACGACAGGGTTATGTATCCGAAGAGAACGAAACCTACACCAGTTCCTAAGCCACCTGTAGTTTCTCTCAGGTCCGACATGGTGGAGGACGAACTCATGGACACGGTATGGAGCGTAATCGGACCTCGAGGGATAGTAAGCCTTAAACGTTTATCTCTTCCAATATACCACTTCTTCAGTGGAACTTCAATGGCCTGTGTAGCCACTGTAAGGAAGTGAGACAACTGCTTTTTGACACTCGCCATTACTTGTTTACTTGCAGGAAACGCATTTTGAGCCTGCTCAGTAATTCCTTCCTTCTGGGTATGCTATATATGGATGTGATAATCCAGTTGCCTCCAAGAATTTTTTTCTCAAACTCTATTCATTCTCAGTAGACTTGGTTTGAATTTCTACTGCAAGCAGTTGCGATGCGAGTCTGCATCCCTCGCCCGCTTACTATTTCTTTTTTATACAGTCCTCACTCATATGCATTTACAGCAGCCGATATAGTTAAGATATTCCACCAGCTCGAGTCGCCACTCTTGCTTGTTGGTGATCTTAATGTCTATCACTGTCTTTGAAGCTCTGTCCATATCGATGACACAAAATTTCTTGAGGAGAATGTGTTGCATATCCTTAGTGATGAGGGCCCTACTCACTTCTCCACCGCCCATGCTAGGTGCACCTCTCCGTGTGCAGTGCTGGTTTATGATCTCGTCGTCATGGAAAGTGCATTCTGATCTTTGCGTCAGAAATCAGTTTCCATTTTTCCACGATAGTCTCCCTGTTCCTCCTCATTTACCTCCCCGCTCTTTCAATCTGATGCTTGCTAACCAGCGTAAATTCGATAGCTCAGTGAGTTTTATTATCGTGATAATCTCAGTGCTGTAGCGGAGGTTTTCCAGCAAAGTGTTCTTGATGCGACTCATGGTTCCATTCCGGAATGCAGTGGTGAAGTTCCGCGCCGGCATGTTCCCTGGTGGTCTCTGGAAATGCGTAATATCATTCTGGTTCGTCGTTGCGCTCTTAACAATTTTATTCGTCTTCCTACTGACGAAAATCTTCAGCACTTCCGCATTCTACGTGCTCGGGCTTGACGTTTTATCAAACTATCGAAGGGCCCAAAGCTGGTAAACTAACGTTTCCTCCAGCAATAGTCGCACTCCGGTGTGTACTGTGTGGCGTCGGGTACTATCCCTTACTAGAACTATTTCTTTTTTTTTCATGTTCCTGCTTTACCTCTCAATGGTGTGCCAGAGACTAATCATTCAGAGAAAGCTGGCACATTGAGCCAGTATTTTGCATCTATATCTGAGTCCTGACACTACAATCCGGCGTTCATTTCTATTAAGGCCTGATTAGAGCGGAACCCAATAAACTTCCGTAGCGCCAACAGCAAGGATTATAATGCACAATTCACGCTTCGTAAGTTCCATTCTGCCCTCTGTGAATAATCCAATGATGCTCCAGGTCTTGATCGTATATGCTACGATAATTTGCGGAACCTCCATCGCGATACTCAGCTTGGTTAATTGCAAACGTACATTCGCATCTGCGTAGAGTATTTTTTCCCCACCTACTTGGCATGAGGCTCTGGTTATCTCCATCTTAAAGCCAGGAAAAGTCGAAATTAGCTCCAGACCCATTGCTCGCACGAGCTACGTCTATAAACTGTTTAAGAATGTGGTTAAGAAGCGCCTGGCCTGGTATTTGGAATTGAATTCACTCTTCAGCGACCATTAAATTGGATTTAGTTGTTTGCGTTCCACTACTGACGATCTTGCTTATCTTGAGGGTCAAATTCAGGTCGCCTTTCTCAACGGAGATCTTCTTGTTTCTATATTTGTTGACTTAGAAAGGGGTATGGCATAACATGCTGTGACGCATTTTAAAACAATTACATGACTGGGGTCATCATGGACATATAGCTCACTTCATTGTGAACTTTTTTCATGATCACCATTTTAGAGTGCGTGTCTGATCTACTCTTTCAGAGCGTTTTGTCCAAGAAAACGGTATACCACAAGGCTGTGTTCTTAGCATAATGCTGTACTTAGAGTAATGCTGTCGACCTCAACAACGTTTTTTTTTCGCAGATCCAGGCTACTCTGTGTCGTCTTCTTTATGGTGACGAACTTGTCATTTTCTGTCCCTCCCGCCACCTTCACAGCATTACTCGATAGCTTCAGCTAGATCTCAACCATCTTGTTCCCTGGTCGAGCGAGACAGGATTTTGCTTTTCTGCAGAGAAATTTCAATGTGACCACTACTCCCGCCAACACTCTTGCATTGCTGACCCGGACTTGCATTTCGATTGCACTAGTCTGATACTGTCCTTTTCTTGGGTGTACTCTTCGACCGTCGATTGTTATTGGCACCACAGATTCGCTATCTTAAGTATTCTTGTCTCCGAGCTTTGAATCTCCTTCGTGTCCTCTCCCGCTGCACATAGTGTGCTGATCGTACTTGTCTGCTTCCGCTATACCGTAGTCTATTCCGCTTCAACTTAGACTATGTCTGCTTCGCTTTTACGCCTGTTTCTCTTCTCTGCTGTGGCAATGCCCCAACACAGTCCATCGCTTGAGTATCCGTCTAGATACTGGTGCTTTCCGTGCTAGTGCTGTTGCGAGCCTTTATATTGAATTAAACGAACTTTCGATAACATTTCGTCCAGACAGACTCCTGCTCAATTATCCTGCACATGTGCGCTGTATCCTGTCAATCTCTCTAGACCCTGCCTCCCTGGTGGTCGCAATTACAAACGCTATGCTGCACGTCATCGTCCTGCACTCCCATAGTACGTCCGGGCTTGTAAGAGTTCTCTCACTGCCGATTTCATGTGACCCTCCTCGCTTGTTCACGTTTTTGCTAGCCCGCAATGAATGCTTCGGCCCCCAAAACTTGATTTACGCTTGTGTTCCTATTCGAAGCAGTATACCAGTTTCCAGGTCTGCCCTCAGGAGTTCACAACATTACTCAACACTACACCGATTTCTATGTGTTTTACACGGAAGGTTCTATAGATGGGAATTGTGTTGGCTGTGGCTTTGCTTCCGACCAGGGCAGCTCAAAGTTCCACTTGCGTCGCCTATGTTCAGCCATTACTGCTAAATTAACTGTCTTGCACCATGCCTTCCCGCTTTCGTTACGTCGTGTACAGGTTTGCACCGACTCTCAGAGCGTGGTTCTGAGCCTACATAATGTCTTCAGTAAGTACGCTCCCGTAGAATACATTCTTGTGAGGTGCCATCCAGTAAGCAACAGGGATGTATCATCATTGGATCTGCTGGGTTTCGGGTCATGTCGTCTTTCGGGGAAACAATCGTGCTGACGCAGCTGCCAAGAACGTCGCCTTGGCTGAGGTTGCATTGAAACATAGTATTCCTTGCTCCCATCTTCATAACTATTTCTACATTTTGATGTGCTTTTACTGGTAGGCAGATTCGGACTTGATAATTGGGAATTGGGAATAGACTTCACGCAGTTAATAATCTCCTAGGAGAGTGGCGTACGTTTACTTGCTCTCGTCGTAGAGATGAAGTGCTCCTGGCTCGTCTGCGTAACGGACACTCTCATTTGATGCACAGTTATTTGTTGCATGGATTGGACATACCATAATGTGAGGAGTGTATTGTCCTCATGTGTATTCAGCACATTCTTGTTGAATATCCTGAATACTGAGATCTCAGAGAACGTTACCGACTGCCTTCTCTAGTTACCCGTGCCTTCGGGGATGCCACTGATATAGTTAAACGCTTACTTGAGTTCATTCGTGCTTCAGAGGTTGCTCACGTTTTCTTAGCTCTTTCAGTTTGTTTTTACTTGTTTACTGCTGCTACATTTTTATATTCTCTCTTACCTTTATTGTTTTTCTATATATTATTATTGTTATATATTTTATCCTATTTATATTTTAACTTCATTTTTTTTTCATTTAGGAGCACTTTTGTTCAATTGAGCTATATTAGTTTTAGCTAGTTATCTTCTTAATCTTTAGTCTTAAACAACCGTATTAATCGTGACGGGGCATGTAGCACGTCCCCATTAAACGCCTACTCTACTCTACTACTACTTAATTGGCTTCTATAATAGGATTTAGCAATTACTGGCGATAGCTCCGCAATCTGATTAGCTAAAGCAAAGAAATCTGGTTGAGGAGGAATTTTCTCGTGGTCGGAAAATCCATGGGTTTGTGAGTAATTTATGTTGTTCCTAGTGAATGGGCGCTAAAGATTGACAGGATGTTATAGATGAACTAGACTGATTATTATTAGCTTGTTGTGGAGGTACATCAGTATGATTCTGTGTTTCGTGTAAAGGAGGTTGCATGTGTATAGGAAACGTATGTTGAAGAGGTTACTGAATTGGATATGGCACTTTCTGATAATTTTCTAGTAAATATGTTGGATTATAAAGAATAGGTACAGGGTTTTGACCATACAACGTGTGTAGAGCCTGCCATAATTAAACATGGTCCCGCTTGCGTGAAAGATCATTGGCGGAGTCTAGTGCACTTAACTAAGTTTGTAAAGCTTCAATTGTCTTGAATGTTTCCAGTGTTATTTTATTAAGAGAATCCCGTTGGAATTCTAGTGATACATACTGTATCTTCTGTTCTTCCAACGCTGTTGTTATTAGTTTTCCAATAGCTCGCAGCTTACGCAATAAATAAGAGTATATAAATTCATCTGGTCATTGTTGAACTTGGAACAATTCCTGTTCTGGCTTATACGACGGTACTTTAGGTCTGCTTAATATAATTGGTTTACCTTTTGAGAGCTGTAATGCTAAATGTAAGGAAGTATCTTGTATATATAGAGGCACTATTTCCTTTTTTCTTGGCTGATAACCACGACTGCATAGTAGCCATTTGATCACAAGGCATAACATATATATCTGGGTCTTCACGTACGTACCCAGTGTTTAGTAAGACTAGGCATACTGAGACAAGTATTCAATGCACTCTGTATTATGTTAAAAAGTTCTATATGTCTGCCTACCAGACCTTGTTTCAGGCATAAAAAAATCACGCTAAAGGAAAATGAAGAAGAAGAAAGAAAATGAAACATGGACAATTTTTTGATACTGACCTAGTAGAATAAGGGTCGCCCTATCACACTTTTGGCTATCTAATTTAGGGACACCAAAGCGTTAGTGCAAACGATTCAAAGATACTTTGGCCCGGAATTTGCGTCACTTATTAAATTTTACTTATGTTTACTCAGGGGCCAGACACCAGGAGATGCATAAGACCAACCAGGGTACATATGATTACCTTGACCCCTCTTAGTAGGGGCGTATAGGACCTCGTTCCGTTTGATGGGTGTAACATTATCAAAAATGCCAATCTCGGAGGTTTTCGTAAACCTACCCTATCACTTTTGATTACACCGTATTATTTTATACCGTTACATGATTGAGTACAATGGTTCTGGATATAGTACAGATTGCTTCTTAAAATTGAGAGGCATCTCGTTCCCCGTGATAGGTATAAATTATCAACTGTGGAGGAGTTTGACCTTCCCTTTGATGACATCTTATTACTTATAAGACTTAGTATGGTGGTTCAGGTGTGCGGGTTTTTACTCGTTATCTTTTTTGGGTATAAAATTAGAAAACTGGTTCTCTGGTTTACGTGGTTTTATGATCCAAATTTATGAGTAGTCACACCGAGTGGTTAATTTCCTTTCCCTTCTTGGGCGTAAAATTTACAGATGTTTCTGATCTTTTTATCTTATATTGTTATATGATGAGATACAAAAGTCCCCATATATGGCTCACTTTAAACAGAGTTTTTGTATCGATTAAATGTTATCGTACTCTTTTACAGTATAACATTCTAAGATATTTACCTTCTTACTTACCTTAATGGTGTACAGAAGGTCACCTGGAGGGCTCACCTTAACAGTAGCTATGTATAGATTCAGTTTAAAGGCTTTTGTTACCTTTTAAGGCATAAAATTGGGATATTATTATATTATTTATTTATTTATTTTTATGATCCTTTTGGAATATGATTGAGTGCAGGGTGTATGTATAGTCGTCCTTAAATGTTGTGATTTATTTTAGTGGTCAAAAATATCGACGGTTTTTCTTTCCTTTGATAAGGTCATGGTAATTTGAGAGACCAGGAGAGTAATAAAGTGTTTCAAAATTCAGAATCATCCCTTAAACTTGGCAGAAGTACCTAATTTTGGAGGTTAAAGGTCATTTATTCCAGACCCGGTTAAAACATAAATTTATATACTTTTTCTTCGCAGATTAAGTAAAAAATATGGAATAGTTTTGAAAAGCTTCTTCCTGTATACCTTTTTCCTATTTGCTTAATTTCAGTCAATTGGCAGAAGATTTGCTTTCTTTGTTGAAAAAAGATGCTTCTTTACTCAGAAAACAACCGCAAGAGACAGCATTCAATAATATCAAGCAAGCCATCATTTCAGCTCCTTGTTTAATGAGATATAAGCCTGATTGTCTTCTCTATTTTCATGCTTCAAATGTTGAACTTTCTGAACTTTTAAACCAACCTCAAAATTCACCTGACGGTACAAACATAATACGTAATAGTTATTGTAGTCCTACAACGTCACTTAGTTAAAGAAAATTACACCCATACCAGCCTGAATTAATAACATTGCTGCATTCCTATGATCATTTAGATGTTTTGTTTTAGGACGTCATTTTTATTTAAAAACCGATTGTCATAATTTATTGTATTTGAAACAAATAAAGAATAAAGTTAACCCTCCGTGGTCACTCTGGAGTCTGACAGACACCAGAAAAATTAAGTTTTGATCTGATGTTTTTCTGTTGATCTGATGAAATATGGCTCAGAGTAAGTTAAAAGAAGATAAAATACTTGAACGTTTGCTTGCCAATAGCGATGGTGACAGTGCAGTGGTGTAGAAGATTTTAATATTTTCTTAAAGTGCAATTACCAAAGCGTTAACCTTTTCAAGACCAACGGCTCAAGCGGTGAGCCAGTAGTTTAAACCTACGCAGTTCGTCTCCTAATTAATGTAGAGAGATGATTTATGTGTCTGTCTTTTCAAGAAGGAAAAAACGTTCCAATGGTGTGCATTTCATCCACATCAAGGGTCTCAAAACGGAAAGGTAGGAGGGAAATAGGATGTTTTAGTTCCCGTCTCCCTCAGCATTTAGCTGAGAAACTCTCTCTCCAAAGGAGCTACAAGCATAAAAAGTGGCATCAACAAAAATAAATGAACATACTAACTAGTGATATCCTGTGTATGTCTATTGGTCTTGAATGGAATGAGTCAGAGGGATGTTGAATTTACCCTTTTTCAGTGTTTATTTTTTTCACACCTGAAAATTATGGGACGATGCCAAAACAATTATTTGCCGTACGCCAGAAAAATAATATGACATGTACGCCAGACATTCGGAACAATCATATAAAAAATGAAAGAGGAAGATACAAGGCAAAACAATTGGGAACAACGTAAATATGAGAATCACCCAATATATATATGTATATTGTCGTCTAACCTGACGTTGGCCACCCTACCGACGTCCCTAATTGGTACAGAGATCCTAGCTATACCCCCTTGAAAAGCCTATGGGACACAGATTCTAACGAGGTAACTTTTGTACCTCCTGTGCCCAATTCGTAAAAGAAGAAGAAAGTAAAATGTTATTAAAAATACACTTTTCGAGTTTAGGGTGGCTGTGACAACACTGTTATTTGTCGCACACATGGGGGCACAAGAGTTACCTCGTTGAAATCTGTGTTCCATGACCTTTCCTATCAGGTATGGTTTACATCTGTGTGACAATTAGGGGCATACCTAGGGCAGCTAATGTCAGAGTAGACCCAAATACTTCATAAAATATATACATGATGACTCTTAGGAAATACGTTCAGAATTTTTTCCCACTTGATATTGAATTTTCGCCTTTCATTTTTTACGTGATTGTACCCAATTTCTGGCGTACAGGCGATCTTTTCCCTCCGTATGACAAGTAATAGTATTGTCAGCCTTTCACGAATTTTCAAAACAAATAAATTCTAGTTTTTAAAAATATTCTTCTTCTTCTCTTAAGGGCTTGGTATGGGTGGCACAGATGTTAGCTGATTGAAGTCTGTGTTACATAAGCTTTACAACGAGGTATAGTTCAAATCTCTGTGACAATAGAAGGGTTACTAGGGCCGCCAAAGTAAAGGTATATGATTTTTTTAAAATGCTTGTCGGTCCTGAAAAGGTAAATTTTACCGTTGCTCGCAAGATAGTGTATAAAAGTTTTTCTTTAACATTTTGAATAACACGTGTTTGTTATGTCGGTATATAATATGCATATATTTCATTACAAATGACCCCTAAAGTGTTCCAATTTTTAGCCCTTTTGATAAGGTGAAAAAACGTATTTTTCCTTCTGACTGTTAATGAAAACTAATAAAATAACCAAATCGCTTATAAGTGCAAATGTATTGCTTATGGTAAATAGAACGTAAAAAGAAAAACAGTAAAAAGAAAAAATATTGCAAAAATATATTTCAAAAATTAAATAAGATAAAAAGCAGATGAGGTTCTGTGGACCCCAGTGTGACTTCCGTGTCAAAAAAAATAAATAAGTGTGACCACGGAGGGTTAACATTTGCAGATGGTTGAGTGAAATCAAACCTTACAATTTTCCTATTTCACATATTAGTGGCTCCAGCAATATAGAAGCAGACGTTATTTCACGATTTTCAAACACCCTAGAGATATGAAAGATGAGAAAAAGAATCAAGAAGACCCGATAATTTTGTTAAGTCATGTTACATCTTATTCATTTTCAATCTTAGATGAACACAATTTCGCAACAGCGCAACGTAAAGATATTTTTTTGAAAGACATGTTTCTTGGCTGGAACAGAAAGAAGATATAAATCCTAAAATAGAACGTCAAGCTTTTTATTTTACTATTAAGGAAGATATCTTACATAGAAAACACAAAAGATCTCAAGGTATAAAATTTTTAGATGCAGCTCCTACTTCTTTACGTTATAAAGTTTCTAATGCTTGTCATACGTCTCCATTAGGATCATCTCATTCTTGTCATTTTAAAACCTCATATGTTAGTAAAACAGTGTATTTTCCCAACATCAAGAAATATATATATCAGAAATATCCTGAGTGTACAATATGTCAGATTTTCAAAACAAGAAATTCTTTGTCCAATTGTACATTGCTTACTTATAACCCAGTTCCTCCCTTCTGTCGCTTATACATTGATGTAGGTTTGAATTGTTCTCCCAATAATATGTTAAATCTTAAATATCTAGTGGTTGTAATAGAGTTGTACTAGATTCATAATTTCAGATTCTATTCCTGATGTTACTGCAAGAAATTTGTCTTAATTTCTTTACCATAAAGTAATTTCAAAATATGGAATTTTCTATGAAATTGTTTTAGACAAAAGTAGTTATCTTACTAGTAGACTATTCAAAAAAGTATGTGCCATGATTGGAGCTAACATGTGTTTTTTGTATTTTCATGAATTATATAGTAATAATGGTTGTGAAATTACAGAAAAAAGACTAAAATCAGCATTATGTTACCAAGATTTAGGACATTGGATTGATTTGTTACAGCCCACAGTTTTTTCTCTCAACGTTACCAAGAACTTATCGTCTCAAATTTCTCCTTTCGAATGTCTTTTTGGTTTTAAGCCTAGGTTACTTCATCAGGCAATTTTAAACGCCCCGTACCAATACGAAAATAATGCAAATCGTTGCCAGCAGTTAGAATAGATCAGGGAGAAAGCGCAAGAAAATATTTACAAGTTACATAAAACGGCGACATTTTTTTTAATAAGAGGCACACCAAACCTGCTTTTAAAGAAATAGAAAAGATTGGATATATGACAGTACAAGGAGGAAAGGTCACGCAAAAGCATTCAGCGTAATGTTCAATGGTCCAGGCATAATTGAACGAGTGGAAAATCCAAGTTCGTATTATGTTAAGTACAAGAGCGCCCGAGGATTTTATAAGATATATACCTTACCAGTTCAGAGATTGAAGAATTTTTATGATAAGGAAACCCCAGAAGAGGAAAATCACCTTGAAGACTCTGACGAAGAGATGCCCATCAACGTCTGCACGGAAGACCATACGAAGAAAAAGAAGAAGACGAGACACGAAGACCATCAAGGACCACCAACTGAAAAGATTTTCAACCCCTGGAGACAATGTGTGAAAGTTTACATCCCTTCTTTTCTTATCAAAGACGTTGTAATTGCCGAAAATTTACCAACATGGGCAACTATAGGAAAGAATACCACAACAGGAAACCTAAATTGGACTGCAACACTGCCATCAATCAGAAAATTAGAGTTTATAAAGGCAACACAGTGGACATACAAGCAAATGCCTTAGTAAATCCGACGAATGAAACTTTAACTTCTTTAGGTGGCGGAGACAAAGCTATTGAAGATGCTGTTGGAACTGAAGTTCTAGAAAAATGTTTGAGTATAGCATCATTGAAACCAGGAGAAAGGAAAATTGACAATGGTCATCGTTTTCCAGCTAATTATGTAATTGTGACATGTGGACAACGGAATTTTGAAAAGAAGATTTTACGTGATACATATAAAAATTGTTTTAAAGTAATGTTGGAGAATAATCTTTCTACAACCGTACTACCTAACATTTCTACTGGAGTGTTTAAATTTTCTAAGCTAGAAGCTCCCAAAACTGCTTTGGCTAGTACAAGAATATTTTTAGAGGAACATCTTGTTGACGTAGACCGTGTCGTATTTTGTATTTATGATAAAGAAAGTTGGACGTTTATCAGCAATTTCTCCCAATATATTTTCCTATTAATGAAGAACCTGTTAGTCCGTCTGTGCGCCCGTAACATCTATGTGAATTACTTTTCTTCAAAACTGGATTGTTGCATGGCACGAACCAAGGACCATGTTCTTTATTAGAAGTGGGAATCAGCCATCCATTCATTACAAGCAGAACATCTATTGCTGGGAGGAAGTTCATCGCCTGTTAGATGTCATTCACAACTACTATCGACATCGCAAGCAGACAACGAGGAAATAACTAATTACCTTACGTCTGCTCTACTACAAGGAAGTCCTCGTATTTGTAAATGATATGTAATAAATACTGGTAATAATTTCCTTTACCTTTTGTCTACCAAACAGTCTTACCCGCGTTAGCTGAAATTCAGTTTTATTTAGATCAGATCCTTTCTCAATGACTTTGTTTTTACTGGACTCTCATTGTTATGCACCTACGTCGAATCAATGCTCGCTCCGATCATCTACCTGATAAACATTGACACAATAAGGAAATATTTTGATGAGTAGTAAGTACTTTGACTCTGGGAAGTCGCTCTCTTCCTGGTTTTAGTTTATGTGATCCTGACGACGTTAGCAGCCTAGTAGGAAGTACAGCTGCTGTATGTTGTACAATACGAGGCAAAAAACCTGCAACATGAAAGTTTAAGTTCATTGTGAAACTACGCCAACAACATAGGCAACCAACCTAACGTCTTTGTGGCACTGATCACGCCAGGATAACCTTCGGCTTCGTCCCCCTGCACACTTCGTTTGGAGCAAGAAATGCATAGACCACGTGACTACAAACCACAAATTTCTCACAAGATGGAGTAATAGATTGAGGTTCTTCTCATTTTACATCCTCAGTTTTAAAGAGAGAGAAAGAGAAAAAGGTCAACGTGATAAAAACTAAATAAAGAAGAATATGCGAAATATAAAGGAAAAGAAAACGTGCGCATATATTGACAAATGACACATGCACTTCAAAGGGGACCACCTCAAATTTTGTTATGAACCATATATAATAACTGTGAGAATCAGCAAACCACAAAGACATAATTACACACAGTAAGTGTTATATAACACATATTTATTTAAACAAATAAAAATGCTCGCAGAAAGCTGAAAATGTCTTTAAAATCTCAACCATAACTGAAACAAGAGATTACTTCTCTATTGTTTTTCTTCGTAGCATCCATCTACATAGAGAAATGAGAAAGAGAGAACATCTTAAGAGATTCGCACGTATACAATATCGGAAACTGCTAAATGGAAAAAATTACAGTCTTTGGATGGGATTCGAACCCAGAACCATAGTATTAGAAATCCCACATTCTACCGATGTAGCTAGTCTGACAGTAATACCCTTTTCCTCCATCATTATCTATGAAAGATGGAATGGAGTCTGCAGAAAACTACGTCTAACATGTCCACGACAGACCGCCTATAACCTATGTCTAATTGGTACTTAAAAAAGCTAGTTCTACACGTGCATAGTAAGTAAAATCAAATGAGTAGTTAGTACACATCACTTTGTCTGTCTCACTCTATCTCTGACTATAGAAATCGAGGAAGAAGAAAAAAGTATAGAGGTGAGAGCAGGAAGAGCAAGCAAAAATATAAGTTGCAGGAAACTGAATATCAAGGAGAGAGAGAGAGACATAGAGACAGAGAGAAAAATAGAGGGAACGGAGCAAATGATTTAATATACATCGGAAAAGAAGGTTCACAACTGTGCTATACATTTAATGCATTGAATACTCTGCAGGCCCGTATCCACGGGGGGGGGGCTAGGGGGGCCGCCCTCCCCTAAACGTTGGCTGGCCCCAATAAATGTTTCACGATAGGCTTGCAAATGAACTATAATATGGTGATGAAGTATAATATGATTGGGTCGGGCTCCCCCTAACTTCTGCCGCCCCCCCTAAATTTTTGGGCTGGCTACGGGCCTGATACTCTGTTTCTTCTAAATTGCTTGCTAGATGACAAATATTAATTTGTAAAAACGTAGCAAATGCCCGCGTTGTCTTGTTTTCTTACTGTTTCAGTAATAGTGAAAAATTTGGTTTATGCAACATAATAAATTACTAATTTTCCCACAACAACCATGTAGATGTTGTTGATGATTTTGAGTTTAACGTCCGTTCAGCAGCGAGACTATATGAGACGTGAACCTACTTATTAACGTGGAATCCGAACCATATGAGCTGCTGCCGGGAATCGAAGCAACCATGTACTGTTGGTAAGAAATGTCTAAGCAAAAGAAAAAACTGATCAGCAAAATACATAAAACGATAGTCCTGCAAACTATTACTTAAAGAGAATTTATTGTAAAATCAATACATCCATGTGGCGGTATATAGTCGTAAAGTGATTAGAAAACTTAATATTAAACTGTCGATCACATTGTTTTACTTATTTGAATTCAATGTCGTATAGATTCGGTTTTAGCTCTAGATTTCAGCGTTCTCACTTCGATTCTTAACTTGTTGGTAATATGCATTAATCGAAATTATAAAAGTATACGAAATTTAACTAGGTAAAAGAAGAGAATAACATAAAAATCCGGATTAGAGTATTACAATAAACATGTGTATTTTGTTTAGGGTTTGCAAGTCATAGCTTATAGGAATTATAGGAAAAACGTTCGTTGTGAAAGCACAAGAAAACAAAAACAAAAACAAAAAATAGACACAAACCTCAGGGGGGTTTGAACACGAGAAGGTGGAGGTAGTAGACTACTCTACTAAACCGCGCGGCTATATCTTAATTCTCTAAGAACGTTTTGATAAATATTGTCTAGAGTATTTGCACTTTACTTGTTTCTGTTTTGTTGTTTGTCATATAATGTATACGAGTGGCGAATAATAGAATACAACTGTTTTAGACGAGTATGAACAAATTTCACGGACAAGTCGTAATCTTATATGTATCTAAATAGCACAAATAAATCAGATTAAATCTGTAAAGTCCTTCGGGGGTTTTGATGGAAGTAAACTGTTGCATAGTTACGAGTTTGTGTTTATGCTCACCACTCGATGAAAGTTATGTTCTTGAAAGATAGTAACTGCTACTATATTCTAATGTACTGGATTTTTTTTTAAAAAAATGAAAATATTTTGTTACTAACAGTGAGTGAGTATTTTTGCGTCCAACAACAGTTGATTAAATGCACATCTACTTCTGCGCATGCCTTTCATAATACGACGTCATGTATAGCAATAGTGTGCATTATCCTATATTCAAAGACGTTCTAGCACTTTTACTTTGGTGTGTAAGAATGGCGCAATATGATCATTCTGTGCGTGAGAGTGTTATCGCTCTTATTGAACATGCGGGATTGAGTGTTCCTGAAGCAGGCACTCGATTAGGCGTGCATCGTGCAACAGCTTTCAGGTGGTGGAAAAAATATGAGGAAACTGGAAGTCGAACTCGAAAATCTGGAAGTGGTCGGCCACGAGTGTCCTCACCGAGACAAGACCAACGATTAGTTGATCAATGCTGTCGACAGCCTTTCATGTGTGCCCGACAACTGCAGCAGTCTACCGCCTTTCCAGGTGATGTATCTACAGTCCGACGGCGACTTCGGGCCGCAGTCTTAAGGTCCTTCCGGGCTGCTGTTAAGGAGAGATTGACAGAAGATCACAAAGTCGATAGACTGGCTTTTGCAGAGCTAAATATTGCTCGTCACTGGGACACTGTTGTCTTTACAGATGAGAAAATATTTTCCACTGCAAACTTTGGGCCGACACGTGTGTATCGCCCATCTGGAAGACGGTTTGATCCACAATATATGGCCCGTTCAGCGCGAATGAGTCATGTGACGATTCACTGTTGGGGGTGGATATGCAAGGCTGCAGGTGGAGGTCGTATCCATCGAATTACAGGCCGGCTTAATGGTCAAAAATATGTTGATCTTCTCGACTTTATGCTCCCTGAAATAAAAGCACATGTTGGTGACGACATACTACAGCTACAACAGGACCATAGTTCCGTACATGATTCAGCTGTGGTTCAATCATGGATCCAGAGGCAACCTGATCTCGAGCTAGTCGAATGGGTACCTCGAGGTGCTGATTTGAATCCCATTGAAAACATGTGGGCTGCTGTTGTCAGAATACTTCGTGAACGTTGGTCGGACAACCCACCGCGAACAGCTGAAACTTTATGGGAGCAAGTTGAAGAAGCTTGGGGACTTTGTTGCACTCCACGTTTCATCGCTCGCCTTGTTAATTCAATGGGTCGGCGATTAGAAGCCGTAAGGGAAGTCAATGGCGAATATACCCGATATTAAATATAATACCTTCTACACCCTTCCCAGCCCTTTTCAGGGCTACTTAATTGCAACCAAATATATGAATATGTACGCATACTTTCCTGGGTATCGCTGCAATACTTTCACTATTACAATCTGTTGATAATGTTAGGGTTGATCGGAACGTATCCTTCGTGGAGTAGTGGATAGAAGACTAATTTTCTATTCTGCAGACTCGTGTTCGAAACTCCGTCCCATACCCTATTTTTTTTCAGTATGTATTTTTGTTATACGGATTAATACACTCCACAACATACAATGGGAATCGAACCCGGGACCCCGTACACTAAAGGCACACGTGCTAGCCACTAGACCAGCTGTAAGAGCGAATAAAATGTATTTTTTGTGTCTGACATTTATACCCGTTTCACCCTGATGTAATATGTCTATTGACTTTTTAATGTTTATCGTAGTTGTTATTTTGAGGAATGATAAATGTTGTTCATATGGATTCTATTACGTATTCGTCTATAAATATTATATAAATAATCAGAATTATTCATGATCTTCCATGGAAATTCACTGGTGCATGCGCAGTAGAAACAGAAGAATGCAGTTTATTGATATTAGTCCGAATGCAAATTTCTAACAGGCTGTCAGAATTCCTTAATGAAAGCAGTGGTTCTCAACCTGAGGACGCGCAGCTTCCTCCTGGTTAAGCATGAAGGGGGCTAAAGCTACTGGCAGAAATGAATTGTGAAATAAATAAATAAAGCACCACTTATAATGACTCTTTAAAATTTAGATTGACAATTTTATAATGACCGTTTAAAAAATAATACTGAACTAGGAGGGTATGCTAAAGACTTGTTGGAAATAAATATAAGTACCTGAGATTATTATTATTATTATTATTATTATTATTATTATTATTATTATTATTATTATTATTATTATTATTATTATTGGTCTCCCACTTCTTGGCTGAGATGTGAAATATTCACCACTTTCTTCATACCACTAAATCAATTTCTTCACTGTTTTCTTGTCACAGCCCATACCCCTAGCTATCTGAATGGCATTTTGTTCCATAGTTAAACGTCCTATGATTTCCCTTCGCATAGTAACAGATAGGTCTCTACAGCCTTTAGAGCAAGGCATTTTGACAGCCTGTAGAAATTTGCATTGTGATTCGCATTAGTAATGCCAATAAAGTGGATTTTTCTGTTTTTACTGTGCATCATCAGCATCATTATATCAGAAGTATTCCGCCATTACCAGCGGGTCACTTACGCGACTGAGAAACTGCCATGCTCTACGATCTTCTGTTAACCTTTCCATCTTCGCATATGATTTTTCTGTTTTGATATCGCCAATAGCCTAATTCTGCTTATATATAGTCTAATTAATCCCCTCCCTCTCTTTCCTGCAACCATATCCTCTAGCACATCCCTCATGATATAGTTCCTTCTTAACCAATATCCCAACCAGTTTCTCTTCCTCTTCTTAATAATATTTTTCTCCTTCCATTTCTAACACCCTCTCATTCGTTTTCCTCTCGACCCAGCTATTTCTCTCCACTCTTTTCCACGCACATATTTCGAAAGCCTTCAATTGTTTCTAATCATTTTTGCATAATGTCCATGATTCTGCCTTATAAATACAGTAAAATACAGTACAAGAAGCATTTTATGAGTTGTTTTTCTTTTTCAATTCTATTCAAGATCCCACAAAATAGTATTTTCTTCATCCTAAACGCTTCTTTCGCCATTTCTATCCTTGCTTTTATTTCACGTTCGCATGTCATATCATCACTAATAATACTACTCAGATATCGAAAACTAGTCATTTGTTGTTTTCTTCCGCTCCTACTTTCATATTTGACACCGATCGCTTCGTTTCAATCACCATGGATTTTGTCTTTCTAACATTTATTTTCATCCCATATTCTTCAGAAGCTTTTCTCAAGTTTTCTACATCTTATTAACTTTCTTTTTAGATTCTGCAACAACAACAATATCAACCCCAAACCGTATACAGCTCATCATTTTATCTCCTACCGAAATTCCATCTTTATTAGGTAGACTCCTTTTCGCTCTCTCTTCTATATAGCTATTTATTTATTTATTTATTTATTTATTTAATATACAACACAACAGGCTTAATGCCCAATTACAGTGTTGTGTACATACAGCAAATATTACATATATAAATTTCTTAATTATTTCTACAGAAAATTTCATGTTTCACATATGATCTGAACCTGTTTTCTGAAAGACTAAATACATCCACTTTATCAAGCTTATTTACAATATCATTGTATAATTTACACAGCCTCCACATAGGGGATTTATATAATATATTGCTCCTGGCTTTTGCACAATAAAATGTCCCTGTATTTTCTACTCTTGTTTTGAAAGTAGGAATCCGCAATGATATTTTCGAGAAATAATGTCGGCGATAATCTCTGTTGAACTCATCTTCCAATTACACTGTCTGTCTACTGTGCATGCATCAGCGAATTTCCATGAAAGATCATGAATAATTCTGATAATTTATATAATATTTATGGACGAATACGTAATAGAGCCTATATGAACAACATATCATTCCGCAAAGTAACGAATACGGTAAACATAACAAATCAATACATATCAAGGTGAAATAGGTATAAATTTCAGACACTTCAAAATACATTTCATTCGTTCTTACCGCTGGTCTAGTGGCTAGCACGCGTGCCTTTAGTGTGCGGGGTCCCACGTTCGATTCCCGATGGGGGAACTTCGGCATTTTAATTGTTCTATACCTTTTTGAATTCGTGTTCCTGTCGTTCAAGCTTAAAGGAAATGATTTTAAAACGTGTATAACCGAATAGAAAATAGGGACAACTTACTCAGATACGTTCAGTGAATCAGTTAACTTAAAGAAAAGAAACAAAGTGTCTAACAAGGAGGATGTCCGAAGTGTAAATCTCAGATTTCAAAAATGTTTCTGCAGATCGTTAGGGGGGCTCATGGAATAAAGATCGGTTCAACAAATTTTGGCGGAACCCCATATTTGGGTGGGGCAGTGCCCCATTTGCGATTTTCGGCTTTCCTAGTAAAAATCGGCCTTTTGATTTGAAAATGGACTTATTGTTGTCGACAATCGTTGTCACTCGTCTTCATTTGCGCAAAGATACTTCAATTGTGGGTCGGGGATCCCTGTGGGGGGTTATCAATCAGAAGTGTGATGAAATGTTTCCTCTTCATTTTGAAGAGCTGAATTCAAATATGTCATTATTATTATTATTATTAGTTAAAGTACGAAGTTTGAAATCAGGCGATGCAGTATTTACGTAAACTAAATGATAATTTATTTGATAATATTCACTAGCCCAGTATACATTTGCGAGTTTTTGCTATGAGAAATGAAGTGTATACGACATTGAATAGTAAAAATATTACAATAAAAATATATTATTAAAAATATTGATTAAGTAATTGGAGTTAAACATGCTTTCCAGTAAGAATTATATAGAGAGAGGATTTACTTTAAAGTGCATGCAAACGAATATTCTAGTTTTAATCCGATTAGAAATCGATAACTTACACAATACTATTTACTTCATTAGTTCTATAAATATTTATGCTTATCGTATTATAATTCTCTTTAAAATTATGATTTTGTCATTTCAAAACGTAGAACGAGAAATAAATGTAATATTCTACCCAGGGCGGATCCAGGGCCAACTTCTGGGGGGCGGTGGGTTGTCATAATGCAACTTTTAAGGGCTCCAAACTCTGGGATAGATTTTATTTATATATATAAAGTAAGAAAGTTTCCTCTTCTGGGGGGAACGATCGCCCCGATCGCCCCCTCCCCCAGGATCCGCCCCTGATTCTACCTAGGTATTTGTTAAGGAAACCTTTCAAACTGATGATTTCAGGGCATGACCTGTGGGAGAATTTGAGACCTTGTCGACATAAATTTCCCTCTTCGTGGCCATATTTTCGATCATGCTCAAAGTGGACTAATAATGTTTTATCAGTTTTCTCTCATTCATATATTGACCATTACCCCGGGAGAATCTTCTGAAATTATCAATGCTTATAATTAGTTTTTCATTACAAATCAAAGGATAATAATGAAATATTAAACATACTTAATATTTTGTTTCCAGCTTTGGATTTTAGATTTGCAATTCATATAATGTTCCTTTCTAATCGAATTTGAGAGAAAAGTAGTTCCCAAAGATTTATTCAAAGAAATGTTCTCAGTCCTGTGATGAAAATAGGAACACATTTTTAAGAAAAAAAACTAATGAATAATACCTACAGGGTTTGAACTCACACATTTATGATTGATAGACTATTCACCCAAACCGCTCGACCAGTTCGTACGTCTTCACTGAGCTTCTTTAGACTTTTGTGTAAAGTAGTTTTCTGCTCCACATTTTTTTTTATATCGATACGACTATAAGTTTGTTTAGAATATTTGGGCGTTACAGGTCTTGCAATGCATAAAAGTCTTTTTCGTATAAGCTATATACAATTTTACGTCCTAATAACTTATATACAACAGGTTGAATCTGTGAAATGATTGGGGTTGGAGTGATCGTAAATGTTTTCATAGGAGCCTGGATATGCAAACCCGCTTAACGTGGGGATTTACTTTTGTGAACTTTGGTGCATGTAAACAACTATTGTTGCACGCAAAAATACTCACTCACTGTTAGTAACAAAATATTTTCAATTTTTTTTTTTAAATCCAGTACATTAGAATATAGTAGCAGTTACTATCTTCCAAGAACATAACTTCCATCGGGTGATGAGCATAAACACAAACTCGTAACTATGCAACAGTTTACTTCCATCAAAACCCCCGAAGGACTTTACAGATTTAATCTGATTTATTTGTGCTATTTAGATACATATAAGATTACGACTTGTCCGTGAAATTTGTTCATACTCGTCTAAAACAGTTGTATTCTATTATTCGCCACTCGTATACATTATATGACAAACAACAAAACAGAAACAAGTAAAGTGCAAATACTCTAGACAATATTTATCAAAACGTTCTAGAGAATTAAGATATAGCCGCGCGGTTTAGTAGAGTAGTCTACTACCTCCACCTTCTCGTGTTCAAACCCCCCTGAGGTTTGTGTCTATTCTTTGTTTTTGTTTGGTTTTTGTTTTCTTGTGCTTTCACAACGAACGTTTTTCCTATAATTCCTATAAGCTATGACTTGCAAACCCTAAACAAAATACACATGTTTATTGTAATACTCTAATCCGGATTTTTATGTTATTCTCTTCTTTTAGCTAGTTAAATTTCGTATACTTTTATAATTTCGATTAATGCATATTACCAACAAGTTAAGAATCGAAGTGAGAACGCTGAAATCTAGAGCTAAAACCGAACCTATACGACATTGAATTCAAATAAGTAAAACGATGTGATCGACAGTCTAATATTAAGTTTTCTAACCACTTTGCGACTATATACCGCCACATGGGTGTATTGATTTTACAATAAATTCTCTTTAAGTAATACTTTGCACGACTATCGTTTTATGTATTTTGCTGATCAGTTTCTTCTTTTGCTTAGACATTTCTTACCAACACTACATGGTTGCTTCGATTCCCGGCAGCAGCTCATATGGTTCGGATTCCACGTTAATAAGTAGGTCCACGTCTCATATAGCCTCGCTACTGGACGGGCGTTAAACTCAAATTTATCAACAACTACATGGTTGTTATGGGAAAATTAGTAATTTATTATGTTGCATAAACCAAATTTTTCACTATTACTGAAACAGTAAGAAAACAAGACAACGCGGGCATTTGCTACGTTTTTACAAATTAATAATTGTCATCTAGCAAGCAATTTAGAAGAAACAGAGTATTCAATACATTAAATGTATAGCACAGTTGTGAACCTTCTTTTCGGATGTATATTAAATCATTTGCTCCGTTCCCTCTATTTCTCTCTCTCTCTCTCTCTCTCTCTCTCTCTCTCTCTATATATATATATATATATATATATATATATATATATATGTGTGTGTGTGTGTGTGTGTGTGTGTGACATCTGTAATAAATAAGAGATTTATTAATTTAATAAATATACCGACAATAAATATGCACATATATATTGTCTGACATACATACACACCCCACTAAAACTTTCTGAACGTGTTTTAATGTTGTACTCACTCTTGTCCCCGTAGCTCTCTAAGGTTTATTTAGTTAATAATTCGGCTCGAGCGATAGCCATGATCACAAGCATATGTTAATTTTTCCACTCATATTGAGAGCTTCCACTTTGCGTTAATACATACAGGTTGCGAAAAGAGACCTAATTCAGTCTTGTGAAAACCACTAAAATTATCAGTTAAACCGGACATAACCTTTTTTTTTTTTAAAGAAAATCTAGATATTAGCCTATCAAATAAGAAATGGATTGTTGCTGGTCCCGATTTCTCACATCAAGGTCAAATCTAAGGCCAAATATTTAAAGTCTCTCAATTCAAATTTCGAGCTTGTGCTTCTACTTCCCGCTAAATCTGTGCTCATCACGACTTTTTCTCTCCAAGTATCGATTCCGTGATGGGCACAGAAAGGCAACACTTAAAAATTACTTTACTGTTAGGTTGAAGATGAGTTGATTCACTATGGGCTACGTTATTCAAATAAAGTAAAACATTACACTGAAGTTTTTCAGACAACATTAATTGCGTGGACAGCAAACTGTACAGCGAAAAGATGGAAAAATGAAGGGTTAACTTTAAAAAAACCCGCTCCAGTTGAAATACTTATACAGACACAGACAATGACACGGAGAACCAGTCATATTAACAAATGCTGAAACAAATCTTGAATTATTCGCTTATTCACCTAAAAATCACCTTCATTAACATGTCTGCCCACTAGGAGCGTATCCCCCAGCGTGTACGTTAACATATACTTACGAGAGAATACCTATATCTCAGATTTCGAATACAGTTTCAAAAGTTCATTTCCGTAAACTGTAAAAGCAGTGATTACTATGCTAATTATCACAAATTAAATGCAACTTTTGAGTTGCATACACACAACCTACTAGGGAATGAAGACCATGTGCTAACAAAGAGTACACTGGAAAATGAAATAACATGTTATAACAAAAATTAAAATAAGATGATAATCGATACAAATATAGAGGATGAATATGACATATCCGAACTTCGCCAAGTATGGTAGAAGAAGCTATTTGTTTACTTCTTCTTGGCCAACCGCTAAGAACATTTATAAATCTATATGTGGCTTTGTTATACGCAATTAGTACATTCACATTCAGAAACGATGACGAACTGAAGGGTACGAAGGTACAGTTGCAAGTAACAACCGTAGTCATAATAATATAGTTCTACTAAACAACGTTGAAAATAGTGGGTAATTAGATGGTAAGTAGAAATGACCAAAACTGAACAGTTTACATCGATCATTTCGAAATACAGCTAGAAGATTAAATTTACAAGAAATGACAAAAATCAGTGAAATTTGGAGTTATACTAAGCATAGTTTGAGGGGGAAAGCGAGCATCCCCGGTGGGGATACTTCAACTGACTTCTTTGGGGGGGAACAAAATGTGATTGAGGGGGAAAATCCCCCTCATCCCCCCCGGTAATTCGCACCCTGTACATATATATATATATATATATATATATATATATATATATATATATATATATATATATATATATCTTTCTCCTTGATATTCAGTTTCCTGCAACTTTTATTTTTGCGTGTTCTTCCTGTGTTCTCACCTCTATACATGTTTCTTCTTTCTCGATTTCTATAGTCAGAGATAGAGTGAGACAGACAAAGTGTTGTGTACTAACTACTCATTTCATTTTACTTTTCTATGTGTATAGCTATCTTTTTAAAGTATCAATTAGACATAGGTTATAGGCGGTCTGTCATGGATATGTTAGACGTATATTTCTGCAGACTCCATTCCACCTTTCATAGGTAATGATGGACTAACAGGGTATTAGTGTCAGACTAGCTACATCGATAGAGTGTGGGATTTCTAATGCCATTCGCGCTGTGAACGTTGTCGAGTAAACACGTTCTCTGTGCTCTCTGCTGCTAAGCTTGTGTTATGTGAACTGAGTCAAACTCACCCATTAAGTGAAGCATTTTTTTTTCTTTCTTTTTTTTCGTGTTATTTTTCACTGTAATTTTTGTGGATCTTTCGGCGACAGTTTTGGTGTTTTTTTTTCCTTGGTTTGTGACTGCGAATAACTTGAATATGTCTACACGTCGAGTGAATACATTGAAATTTGATTTCGGAGCGGTTAGCCAGCGGCCTACCTCTCTGACAATTCATGAATGGTTATATGATCGTTTTGCCTTTCCTGTTGAACAGGTTTTGAGTCTTGAACTGGATATTTACCGTAAGTGTGTGTTCCTCAAACTTTCGTCTCTCGCGTTATGTGAACAAGTTTTGAATGACACTAGTGGTGTAGTTCAATTTACTGATCCCTCAGGCACATATGATATACGGATTTCTTGGGCTGATACTCAGGTTGTTACTGTGCGTTTACATGTAATTCCTATGGAACTCTCCAATGACACCATTAAGGATGTAATGAGTCAGTATGGTACTTTTTATAATATTCATGATGAACTATATTCTAGTGACCATGTTTACCAAATTCGAACTGGGAGGAAATTATTACGAATGGAATTAAAGAAATCGATTCCATCATTCGTACTGATTCAACAGCACCGTTACTGGGTCACTTATCCTGGACAGGAGAAAACTTGCATACGGTGTCACAGTACCCAGCATTTACATTCAAAATGTCCCCAACGTCCCAATAACGCACCTCGCAGTTCTAATAGTTATGCGGGTAAATTGATCCCTTCTACTACTAGTTTGGATGCTGCAGTGAATTCTTTTGTTCCTCAATTCTCCAGCCTACCAGTGACGTCTCAGGATCGGGTTCCCAACCTATTGCAATCTGAGGCACCTCAGTCCCATCAGATGTCCATGGACATTAATGTTCCTCAAACAACAGATAATCTTCATGAGCACCATGCACCTCGTCTTCAGGATAGCGACTACCCCCCTCTCCCCTCTGTTGCCATCCCTCCGGATGATGTTTCTTCAGTTCCGTCTGTCGCACAGCGCAGCTTATCAACATCTGTCGCTGATCGTCCAGCGATAGTCTCCTCATCCTTGTCATCTTTGGTCGTCAGTGATTCTCCGCATACTTGTGCTACAGCGGCGTCAACTCCCGACGTCCGATTGGCCCCTGCGATTTCTTCGGCTTTACCCACCACAGGTATGACGACCAGTGATAGTGCGTTCAGTGCACGAACTCTCCCTTCTGTGAATGTTTTGCCAATTTCTACCAGCTCTATGGCGCAGGCGGTCTCTGTGGTTTCCTGCGTGCTCGGACCTGGCAACCCAGAAAGTGTCGATGGTGAGAACGATTTGTCACCTTCCACTGTTACTACTGTTCCTTCTCCTCTCGTTGTGGAACCTTCAGTTGTGGGCGCTAGTGTGAACTCTCCTACTTCTGCTTCTGGTACTGGCGAACGGTCTCGAATTAAACGTTCGAGGCGCCAAGACCTCAGTGACAAACTGTTCAAGAAAAATAAAGAAGAGGCTGAGATCCTTCCTGACGTTGATATTCCGATTGTCACTGCTGGTGTTGACTCTCAACCAGATGATTCCTCGCAGAATCAACTCTGATGCTATAATATTTATAGGTACTCCTGTTTTCGTTTGGCACATTTCTTGATACAGATGTTTGCTTTTGTGTGTGTGTCTTGCAGTGCTGGTGCTAAGTGCGAATTGTGACAAATGTGTTATTGTTTGCCTTTTTTCTTTTCTTTTTTTTACTCTCTGTGCTCAGCCGTTGTTTTTAGTGCCTATTTGAAAGTTCTGTGATGTGAGCGTGCCTGTCATGCACACTTCTCATGTCTATGTATGGTTCCTTCTTTTTTCAATGACATTGAAGATTGCCACTATTAATATTAATAATTTACATAGTAATACCAAGCTATTCTCGCTGCGTGACTTTTTACAACAAGCACATATTGATATAGCATTATTGCAAGAAGTTGGATTGGAAGTGTTAGACCTTGGTCCTAATTTTACTGTTTACAATAATTTTACTGTCACTGGCACTGGAACGGCAATGGTTGCTCAGCATCATGTTCAGTTTTCCCCTATATTACTACACCCAACTGGCCGTATTATCAGTGGTCGGCTCGGTAATATTCACCTTCTCAATCTGTATGCTCCTAGTGGCTCTCAGGCACGTGTGGCTCGTAACAATTTCTTTGCATCTGATGTGGCTTCCTGCATTCTCCCCACCAGTGACATGGTTCTTCTTGCTGGTGATTTTAACTGTGTTCTAAATCCTGGAGACCAGTCTCCGGGGTTTAATTATAGTCCGACCCTGCAGGAGTTAACACAAGGTCTTCATCTCCAAGATAGCTGGCTGTCTAGCTCTCCACGTCACCAAGCCTTTACTTATGTTAGCCGTAATAGTGCTTCTCGCATCGACCGCATGTACATGTGTCCCATGCTGATTCGCAACATATTTGACGCTGAAATTGTGCCAACCATCTTTTCTGACCATTGTGCTTATATTGTTACCTTGCGTATACCTGATGTCAAGGTTGAACGCGGGCCTGGTTATTGGCATTTTAATACTTCTCTTCTTGCGGATAACGAATTTTGCGAAGCTTTTATAACCAAGTGGACGAAGTGGTTAACCCAGCAGAGACATTTTCGGACTGTTACTGATTGGTGGTATCAATATCTCAAACCACGTGTTGCCAGCTTTTGTCGTTGGTATTGTGCTGAGCGGGAGCGTGATCACCGAACTCTTTTCCATTTCTACTATCGTTGTTTGGCTGATGCTAAAAGTGCTGTTCTACATAACCCTTCTGCCTTACCTCTCATGAAGCAGTATCAAGCTAAATTGTTGTGTCTGACCCGCCGTCGCATGGAAGGAACGAAAATCCGCAGCAAATCTACAGTCATCGACCCTCAAGAAGAACCGTCGCTCTACCATGTCTTGGCAGAATTTAAACGAGGTACACGCAAATATATTGAGAACATCAAGGATGACGAAGGCAACATCCACTATACTTTTGCAGGTATTAAGCGGACTTTTTACACCTATTACTCCACCTTATATGGCACATCGGACACCGTTGACATACCATCTTCCTTCTTAGATCGCCTCCCATGTGTGCTCGATCAACGTGAAGCGCAATCACTGGAAACTCCATTCACCAAAGAAGAGGTGCAAACTGCAATTATGAGTGCTTCGTCTGGAAAATCTCCTGGAATTGATGGCCTTCCGGCTGAGTGGTACAAACGTTTCTTTCCACTTATTGGTGATACCTTAACTGCTATAGTGAACGAACATTTTGCTCCTGCTGCAAGGACCCCGTATAAAGCGGCTGGCGTGACTATCTTTTTACCGAAGCAATCACATCCTACTACCGTTTCCCATTACAGGCCAATCACCTTGCTGAACTTTGACTACAAGATTCTCGCTCGCTGCTTGAACAACCGCTTACGCCCCTATTTAGCCAAGTTAGTGGGTCCTCACCAATATGCGTGTGTTGAAAACAAGAAGATCTACCATCTTTTACAGTGCATTCGTGACGTTATTGCTACCCTTGAAGACTCTTCTGCCTGTCATGCTCTCCTGTCACTTGATTTCCATCAAGCCTTTGACCGCGTCCGTCATGATTACTTGTGGCGTATACTCTCCACCTTAGGTCTCGGGGAGCAGTTCATTAGCTGGATTCGTATCTTGTACGACAATGCTCAAAGTAAACTTAAAATCAATGGATTTCTTACTGAGCCTGTGCGTATCAAACGAAGTGTGCGTCAAGGGTGCCCATTGAGTATGAGCTTGTTTGCCATTTCTCTTTGCCCTCTTCTTTATAGTATTCATGCTCGTCTCTCCGGCCTTTCCCTTCATGGTCATACCTTACGAGTCTGCAGTTATGCTGATGATGTGACAGTTTTCATCCACGATTGCAGTGATATTCGCACCCTTGATACCTGTTTGATGGAATACACCGCCTTATCTGGCGCTCAGATCAATCAGTCGAAAACTAAGCTTTTGGTTCTTGGCACACAAGCTTCTTCTGAGTATCCACCTCTCACTAACGTAGTGACTCAGTTAAAAATCTTGGGCATCACATTTTCCTCTACCATTTCTGAAACAGTCCGCGTGAACTATAAGATACTCGTAAACAGCATCCGGCATATTCTCCAGTCTCATCGTTCACGCCAGCTGTGCTTATTGTCTCGGATATACTTTCTGAATACTTTTGCTCTATCCAAATTGTGGTATGTGTGTCAGCTGCTTCCTATGCCCAGTGATATTGCTCAACGCATTACGAGTGTTGTTAATTGGTTTCTTTGGCATGGCCACGTCTTTAGAGTTAAGTATCCCTTCACATGCCTCTCACCAACAGCTGGTGGTCTCAACCTTATCCACGTCGGTCTAAAAGCTCGGGCTTTGTTTCTGCTCCGAGGCTTCCAGAGCCTTACAACCAGTCTTACGGGAATCAGCCATGCCCTTCTTTCTTCCTGTCATGACACTGTCTCATATACATTTCCACTTAATGTCTGCCATATTCCTGATGTTTATTGGTATTATAGTGATGTTATTTGTTCCTATGCTTATATGACTGCCGGTCTGACAGCTGCGTTGCCTAGTTCAGTGAAAGACTTGTATCAGTATTTACTTAGCCAACTTTCTCTCCCTCCTCATCGCCTCTACGAAAAGCACCCCACACGACAATGGACGAGAGTATGGAGTAATATCTTTGCCTCTCACCTTTCTGGACCGACAATCTCGAGTTGGTACGCTGTGGTGAACGACCTTGTGGACACTCGTGCTAAACGACATCGCTTACATTTCAGTGACAGTGACCTTTGTATCAAGTGTGGTCGTGTCGATGACTTGGAACATCGATTAACAATTTGTTGTAATGCAGCTCATATTTGGGCGAAGTTTCAACGAATGATCAGTACTATTTGCCGTACAGTGCCAGCTTCTGTTACCAGTGATCTCGTCTTATTTCCTGATTTCCGTCTCTTTCCCAGCGCTAAACACAACTCAGTGCTGTGGTTAATATCGAGTACTGTTCATTATATCCTTACTCCTGAGTTACGCCGTATCACCGACTACCAGGATTACTTGTATACCAGATATAGACATTTTCCACCAACCAGAAGAAAAACCCTATTTGCACATTTCCTCGATGTAGCTCTTGTTCAAGCTTATAACTAACGCCCTGACCTTGGACGTTCTACCACTATGTAATCGTGCATTCTGATCTCTGTCCCTCTACTAATAGAAAACAAGGAACTGTTCTCTGATACTCATGTAATCTGACTGTACTTTATGATTTATATGTAACTCTACTGTAATAAACAAAATGAAAAAAAAAAAAATGCTATGGTTCTGCGTTCGAATCCCATCCAAAGACTGTAATTTTTCCATTTAGCAGTTTCCGATGTTGTATACGTGCCAATCTCTTAAGATGTTCTCTCTTTCTCATTTCTCCATGTAGATGGATGCTACGAAGAAAAACAATAGAGAAGTAATCTCTTCTTTCAGTTATGGTTGAGATTTTAAAGAAATTTTCAGATTTCTACGAGCATTTTTATTTGTTTAAATAAATATGTGTTATGTAACACTTACTATGTGTAATTATGTATTTGTGGTTTGCTGATTCTCACAGTTATTATATATGGTTCATAACAAAATTTGTGGTGGTCCCCTTTGAAGTGCATGTGTCATTTGTCGATATATGCGCACGTTTTCTTTTCCTTTGTATTTCGCATATTCCTCTTTATTTAGTTTCTATCACGTTGATCTTTTTC
Organism: Thermobia domestica; assembly: GCF_964235325.1. Lineage (NCBI taxonomy): Eukaryota > Metazoa > Arthropoda > Insecta > Zygentoma > Lepismatidae > Thermobia > Thermobia domestica. The sequence continues at coordinate 106,400,856 of NC_137470.1, forward strand.
TCTTTCTCTCTCTTTAAAAGTGAGGATGTAAAATGAGAAGAGAAATGAGAAGAACCTCAATCTATTACTCCATCTTGTGAGAAATTTGTGGTTTGTAGTCACGTGGTCTATGCATTTCTCGCTCCAAACGAAGTGTGCAGGGGGACGAAGCCGAAGGTTATCCTGGCGTGATCAGTGCCACAAAGACGTTAGGTTGGTTGCCTATGTTGTTGGCGTAGTTTCACAATGAACTTAAACTTTCATGTTGCAGGTTTTTTGCCTCGTATTGTACCATCGATATTTGGGCATGTGTACTTTGGCTGTGCCAATTTAGGAATGGAATGTGCATGTCATCGAGTGAGTGTCACTAACTTTGGTTCCTTCATGACATTAGAGAGACAGTTGAAACCTATACACTTGAGAAAGCTCGATCTTGATCATTTGGTATTTTGTCATTGGATCGTGGTTATTAGCCATCTTGGTCTTGGACTAGCGATTCCGGCGTGGAGTCCAGAGAACGAAGACGCTTCTTCGCAATTCCAGAATTCTCTACCAACATTCACAGAGAGAGAGAGAGAGGAGAAGAATGAAGATACTAGGTGTAGGGTGACACTGTTCCCTTTTAAGTAGCATTCCTTCTTACAACTTCCCCCTTTATTAAGTATCCTGTTAGCTACAAAAAGATACAATTTAGAGTTATGAATTTCATTTCATGTATCCTTGTTCAAGCCCCTTATCACTTCTGAAGAGCTTCTCGCATTTAGCACATCCCTTTCTCATTAGAACCAGTTAGACTCAAGTTTTTGTACCTTCTTCATTCGCATAGTGTTACATTGTGCAGATTGCTGAGGTTTCGATTCTCTGTTGAAGCTGTCGTCATTTTCGAGTTTTTGCTTTCTCCACCCCTTCTTTGGATATTTTAGAATTAACCACCTCCTATACCCGCCGCTAAACCTTTAAATTCATATTTCGTTGGTTATAATTTGGTTTTTCAAAATTTTATCCTAACCCAATAATCATAAAATTCATTTTCCTGTTTTAAAAGATGACGGTAGGCCGGCTACTATGTTCTCGTCTTCTAGTTATTATCATTTAGATTTAGGTGGCTTGTGTCATTTTAAGGAATATAGCCCTACTTATGGTGAGGGAACTGAAGCGATTCTGCGAGACAATATTTTGTTTCTAAAATATAAAAAGTGGTTTGTACTCCAATTTTTCAAAACGTATTTTGACTTGAATGAGCTGATCGAATTAGGATTTAGAGGCATTTGTTATCGATGGTGTCAGGAGTTGTACAAACTTGTTTGTCATTTCGTAATGGAACCTTTTCCGCTCTTAAATCGTCTGGGCAAAATTACGCCGTTTGCGCTCTTTTTATGGCTAGCGTAGATTAGTTGGAGGTGGACCGACGGTTAGAACAATTTCGACAGCGATATAAGTGTAGTCCGGCCATTCAGATTGCCGGTTTAGTGCAATCTTTTTCTAGATTTTAGAGTGAAGCTTGGATTGTAGTGTCGAATGATAAGTTATTCCTTGTGAAACGTAACTGGATTTCAGGTATTTCCAGTCACTGGATGAATGTAGAAATTGTACATTAAATATTGGCCATAACGAGCCGATAGATTAATAATATTTCTCTAGTTAATATATGCTTAACTACGCAATGGTTAAATAACATTTGGCCTTGATTCTAAATAATCTGTTTCTTTTGTAATAATTTAGAAATAAATCTCAAATTTATATTTAGATATAGCACAGCAAACATAAAGTAGATGGTAAAGCAAATAGTGATGAATTTTAGGGGCGTGATTATGCAGTCTGATATTTGAATTCTGTTTGGCCGAAATGGTACTGTCCCGTTAACTGTTGAGCGATGTCCATGATTCGGTTACTAGCTTCCCGAGTTGGATTTCGTAGGGGTTCCTTCATCGATGATCTCAATCCTCTTTCCGTCCTCGAGAGCCGTCTGTCCGCTAGTTTTGTTACAACTTTTTTCCAGGTTCCACCTTCACGTCACACGATCTTCCTTATTTGGTCAAGGCGTCCCTCTAGACGCCACCCACGTCTAGCTCATCACTTTGACGTCACTCCGATGTCTACTGTGCAAGCCGACCTCATCAGAATCGAACCCGGCAAAAACTCGATGTCCCAGCGGAAGACAAAGATCTCGGACTCTTGAGGTAAACGCGGAAGATTCAAACCTCAGTAGAAAATCTTCCTCATTGCTGATCACGGAAGCTAAAACCGGTAGAGAGGAATCAGCATTTCTGCTGTTTGTCAATAGACTGCATAAACGGAAATTAAAAGTAAAGATGAGGGAGTTCTAGGATGTTTTCCTTGTGTGCTAATTTTAATAACAGAAAACGAAAACTAATACAGAATGCTCTAATATCCTTGAGACTACATAAATCAAATAAAAAAAGAAAAAGAAAATTATCCTCTGATGTGGGTCCAACGGGAACGAACCACCGAGCCGGATCCTCAACATTCCACTTCTTCACAAAAAGGTGCAGAACGATTACAGAAAACACATTTTCAAATGAATGGGTCGAACCTTGAAATCTGAAAAGGACTAAAACGATATTAGTTTTTTTTTTAAAAAAAAAGGAACACAAACTCAATATAACGCAAAGGAGAGAAGAAAATAGACGTCTGGAGAATGAAATAGTCGAGTTGAGTCCTTGTAGCTCCTTGCATATCGCAAGATCTCTTTGCTTGGATGAGAAGCGAGCTAGCCAGAGCCGCCTCTCACGGTGAGAATCGGAAGCATGTGAGCGTATGTGAGCGTTCTCCAAGGTCAAGAAGCAGGATCGTCATAGTGACATAGTTTTCGAGGGAGAAACGAAGAAAAAAACACTGGTAAGTGACTTGCATTTATAAGATAAAATATATAAGTAAATAAGTACATATTATTACACTATTACAAAATAAGTAAATATATGAATGTAGAACTATTATTCTTCATTCAAAATTTAAAAAAGAGATATAAAAATGTGCAAAAATAGAATAGCGATGATAGCGTCGGTTGCTGCATAATTCAAATCACATGGATGCTAAAACGAACAAAAAGAATATATATATATATATATATATATATATATATATATATATATATATATATATATATATATATGTGTGTGTGTGATAAAGGTGTAACGAAATAAGTGTAATAACGTGACATATATAAGTAGCTGAATTAAATATATGAATTATAACAAAATGATTCAAGGAAATTAGTTAAATATGCCAAAAGTATCAATAGTAAATTCAAAAGGTAGGTGTGTCTCAAGGGATACGAAATGCATGTAAGGAATATAACATATAAAAATTTCTTCCAAAGGGAAAGCTAGGTACGTGTTGGGCAAAATATCTATAGGGTGCTAAAATGTTAGGATACAAAACGTAATGTGGAAACGGAAGGGGGAATAAGGAAAATTAAAATACCCTTGAACTACGGTGAATGATTCCTTTTCCCATTGTTCTATTCATAAGTGCAAGGTTTAATTAATAACAATAGGGTGTTCCAAAATTTAAAGTACATATAAATAAAAAAAGCTCTAAAAGGAAGATTTAAAAACAATATTTTGTAAACGACTAAATTAAACTAACCAAAAGTAGATAGCAGATGTTGGTGGCAATACGCGCGGTTTAGAAGGGTTTCTCAAACTGTGCTCCAGAAAGGGAAAGCCACAGGATTATTTAGATCCGTGATGTCCGAAGAAGCCTAAAAATAGGCGTAACTGGCTTATGGCGGCCAGGGTTCGCCTTTTGATGGAAGCTTAGATTGAGAAACGACAGACTACTAACCATGCTGATCTAAACTATATGTGGCCTAATTTTGGTAATACGACATTATTGCAAAACAGATGAAATTTTAAACAGTAAATAAAGAATACGAATATCGGCGTTACGGAAATATTAGCTGATGGTGAACTAATAAAGTATAAAGATCATCAATTTGATTTAAGTGGTGGTCCAAAGATAAGTGAAATTTCGAAAATCGTCTTAGTAACAGGCATGGAAGTTATGGCGAAAGGTGTTCAATAAGTAACAGTGCCATATGTGGTTCAAACCTTAGAGCGTAGTAATCAACAAAACAGACGAATATAGAAAATAGAGTTTCATTCAGAATATAGTTATTATTCAGAATATTATTCAGAATATAGCTCATGAGTTCAATGTAGAACATAGTGAAAACGAAGGTCAGAATCAATTTATTGATATATATATATATATATATATATATATATATATATATATATATATATATATATATATATATAGTGTGGATAAATATTTAAAAAAACTTAAAAGAACTCACTATAACTTTCACCGAGAATACAGGTAAAATATGTAAATAGGTGCACAATTCACTAATACCACTTCACGGTACATTACGTAATTTTGAAAAATAATGTCCGAGTAAATATATATATATATACAACAAAAGTTGATGAGCACTAGCATGTGTGCATATTAACAATGAATATCGAATATATTATTAAGCACATTAAACTAATTCTTCTCCATTGTTTCATTTCAGATACGAAGAACCGATGCAGGGCGGAACTTTATGGCCTTACTATTTTATACATCCTAATGAAAACTACATGCCGCACGAATGCTTGGCAATATGTTCATAACACAACTAATTACTTGCAAAAGTATGTGTCTACTCACAATGCTAATCTGTATCCTAAATAACTTGTACGAAATATTAAATCCTCTAACTGAAATAACTTAGTTCCAAAATGCACGTAATTCTAACAACAAATAATAGCCATCAACTAAGTAGCGTAGAATCTTACTAATAAAACATAAATCACTGAAGTTTCAACTTCTAAAACTCTTTCCAGAGTAACAATATTAGCAATGTCAACATACAACTCATAATATATTCTTCGGCCACTAACAAATAAGGTCAACGTCAAAAGGTTCCAAAACGGAAGTGTGCAAGGGACGAAAAAAAGGACATGCATCGAAACCATGCTCACACAGGAAGTTAAGGTAATTGCTTCACAATTTCTTATCGCAATCTTCTTTACATCCACTAAGTGTATATATAACGTGCTAGTAAGGTAGTGCATGAATAATATAATCACTAATTCCAACTAGTATAATATACATATAAATATATCTCTAATAGTATGATAGGTAAATAAAATCATAATATCCACAAAAACACTAAACACTCATAGACGAAAACGATAATGTTCCTTAATTAGAAGTAAGGAATGTAATCATTAAGATATGAGACGGGATTTGAAGTAGATGCTGCAGGTCGTTGATTATCAGATTAAGTTAAAGGGGGGTGTAACGGTAAACTATTACTACGTTGGGCTTTAACACTTCGTTTGAACACAGAACCTCGTTTATATTGTAAGGATCCCCACGTTTCCGTACCAGACAATAACCACGTGTGAACTACATGTGTCACTAATAAATAAAAACAAACAGACGACGTTCCCGAAGAGGAGTCGATCACCATCGCCAACAGTCGGAAAGACGAGAATCGACGATGGAAGCCGACAAGACAGAATAAAAAGGACCTGCACACCTCGACCAACATCAATCTTCCCGGATTGACCACAACACCTAAAACCCCTCTCGCGACGCTTGGTCACCGAGAGGTACCTATCCTTATACCCACGACGCTTGGTCACCGGATTCCTTTTCTCTTTCTCACGAGGCACGGTCACCGAGAGAGATATACCTAATCTACACCCCTCTCACGACGCTTGGTCACCGAGAGTACCTCACCTCAAAGCCCACGACGCTTGGTCACCGGGCTCCTATCTAATCTTACCTAAATATTAGTGGAATTTCTTATTATAATTTGTGTACTTAAAACTTTTATAATAAAAAGGGAAAAGTCCAAATCCTAAGTATATTTCATTGCTCTACTCAAGAAGTTTTACATGGTAGATGCGTCGGCGTCTATTTACAGACATTAAAAGGACTTTCCTACGGAGCGCTCTTTTCATTAACGAAAACACGCACTTAAAACCTTTTTAGCAATACAGTGTAACTGTTACTAAAAGCAGGATCATGTAAAGGATAGTATCCGTGTTTTCATAAATACTCCACTACAATCATTATTAGACCGATACGGCTTACAGGCAATGACCATGAGGGTACCGAGTTACGGCCTTATGTTACTAATTTCCAATCCAACGGCACGAATAGTAACGTTAAATAAAGGTACACCAGTGGCGTATACACAGGAGGGCGTGGAAGAATTTTCATTTAGAATAGAAGAAGACGAAAAGAAAGCGCATCAATTTCGCACTCAAGAAGAGATAAAGGAAAGATTAAGGCAAACTGCTAAATCTTTTAACATTAACCTTCTTGATATAAATCCGGATTTACCGGAATTCCAGCGAATAGCTGTAACGAATTTATTGTATAAATACAGGGATGTGTTTTCATACAGCCCAGAGGATATAGGCTATTTTAGAGGAAATAAACACAAAATTCGTATAGATAAAAGTGCGTCATTTCATCACCGTTTCCCACCAATTCAATTAGGGATAAGAGATCAAATTGATAAGCAGACACAACAGCTGCTAGATGCCAAAATCATAACGGAGACGCAGACTAGTAATTTCTCCTCGCCTTTAATTGCGATCAAACAGCCAAACAGTTCAGATTTCAGGCTTGTGTTGAATCTTCAGGCATGCAATATTTATACAAAATACTTAAGCATAATATTTCAAAATACAGAGGACGTTTTACTGGTTTTCAAAGGGGAAAAACCTAATTTCAAGCTTGGACATTTCGCAGTCGTATTTTCAGGTAAAAATGCATTCAAAAAGCATTAAATATATGACTTTCGAGGTAAATCATACACGCAAAAGTTATAAATTCGGTAGATGCGTAATGGGTCATTGTTCCTCTTCCCAATCTTTGAGTATAGTAATTAAAATGCTACTAGACGGCTTACCTAAACGCATAACCAATTTTCAAGATGACATCGTGATCGGTTCTTATACGTGGGAACAACAACTTTCAGATTTGGAACTTTTATTTCAAAAATTAGGGAAACACGACTTCCGAGCAAACCCCAAGAAAACGCACCGGTTATATACTGGACTTCCAGTACTAGGATTCCTTGTATCCGGAGAGAAGATAAGCATCTCACCAAAAATCGCAAAGAAGATCAAGAATTTTAAAAAGCTAACTACCAAACATATACTTAAGAGCTTTATTATCCTATGCTCTTATTTACGAAGTCATATCAGGGACTTCACGATCAAGATAGAACATTTCCAGCAGCTTCTTACCAAAAATGTCAAATTTAAATGGACAGAAAAACATGACAAATTATTTGAGAAGTTGAAAGAAGACATTTTGAATGCCCCATCTCTCTATCATTTCGACGAAAAGCTAGAGATAAGGCTGTTCACGGATGCATCCTCTCACCAGATTGGAGGGCTATTAGCTTGTTTTAATCCCAGAACTAACGAAGAAAGAATCGTTTCCTATTGTAGCAGACGTCTCACAAAAACTGAGATCAAGAGCTCAGTATGGCAAAAAGAATTATACGCTATCATATATGCTTTACGCAAATTTAGATATTTCTTACTCAATCGTAAATTTAAAATGTTCACAGACGCAAAATGTCTAACCTATTTACGTAGTCACCCAGAGAGAGTAGGAAAATACACTCGCTATAGACGTTTCTTAGCTGACTATAATTTCGATATCTGTCACATCGAAGGAAAGAAACATCCCGCTGATATTATCAGCCGCTTAGAGCAGAATAGCAGTGATATTTCAGAACCCATCGACCCACATCACGCAATCGAAGATCTACATGCCTACAGATCCAATTCTCTAGAGGAACCCATTCTCCAAATAGAATACTCAGGATCTTTGAAGAACTTACGAGAAGAGCAGCGTAAGGATGACGCATACGCTGATATTATAACACTTTTAGAAAGGGGAGAAAAGGCAAAAAGTTCCACCACGAGGGCAGCCAAATATTTTCGATTAAAATACAACATATTGTATCGTACACAAAAACATCCAGAACTTGGGTTACTTCATCATTTGTGCATCCGGGAAAGCTTGGCAGGACATTGCTTCAAGTTTATTCATAAAGTCCCGTTAGCTCCCCATTTTGGGTTTTCTAAGATATATAAGACTGTCCTTAACAAATACTACATGCCAAACATGAAATCATACTTGGCATTCTGAATCAAGAATTGTAGGGAGTGCCAACTATTGAAAAAACTACACAAAAAACGACAGGGAGAACTCCTGCATCACGCTAAAGGCCATATAGGAGAAGGATGGATGTTTGACGGCTTAGGTCCCTATCCACACAAAGAAGGGAAACCAAAATATGTTTTAGTCGCCATCGAAACAAGTACACGTTATATAGTGACGAAGGTTGTTAATGGGATTACAGCAGATACAATTGAACAATTTTTATTGGAAGAATTAATTCTGAAATTCGGCGCCTTTCGTTTCCTTCATCTGGACAGACGTCCTGTGCACAGAGCAAAGAAACTTCAAAAACTAGCAGAGATATATAACTTTGAATTTAAGTTCTGCCCTGCTTTCAACCATCAAGACATAGGATTAGTCAAAGTTATGAACAAAATACTGCAGAATTCCTTAAAATTTTTCGTCCAACAAAATCACGAAACATAGCCAAAGTTATTACCTCATATTACTTTTGGTTTAAATAGTTGCGCTCAATTAGGAACGAAGAAATCCAGCTTCTTTCTTATGTTTGGATACGAACCCAGGACAATTAGCGATTGTAGACTACAGATTACCCCTCAACTACAACTTGAACGAGACCAACTCGTAAAACTTCGAGAAAAGACACGGCATAACTTACTGAAGGCTCACGAGCAACAAAAGAAGTACTTTGATACAAGACATAAACAACAAACCTTTCACACTGGAGATAAAGTACTCATTTATTTCCCCTTTCGAAGAATTGGAGAGTCATCACAACGGACCGATAGATACTGTGGACCGGCTACAATAATCTCAAAACTAAGCAATAATCTCTATCGAGTTCGCATGCCCCACAATTTCAGGGAAAGAGAACAGAATATCCCGATCGATAGAATCAAATTTTACCATGATGGCGAGGAACACATACCACACGAGGAAAATGAAGAACGCAGCGGATAAGATGACGAACCGAACTGAAAGAAGATAAAAAAAAGAATATCATCCTCTCAGCAGATATAAACGAGCGACACGCGAAGCGCACTCTTCATGTTTCAGCGGCAAAGAAAAAAAGACGGATATGGTTATCGTCTATAATGGTATCGTTTGTATATAACAAAATATGCAATCCGATATGGTTATATAAATTCATATAAATTAGTACTCACCCTCAATAACCAGAAAACCTGATTTTCCGTTTCACTTCTGCATTCACTACTTTTTCGTAATGAATCGTGGCGGTGTAGTTACGACTTAAAACCTGTTTATAAGTCCTCACCACGTTTTTCATCTGCCGCCACAACTTCTCTTCGTTCACGCTTTTTAAAAATTTATATGCTTTTAATATTTTTTGTTTTTCCCCCCTTATATCGTTTTCTTCTAAATATTTTTTTGATTTTGCAGAATAACTCAGTATTCACGATTACATGAACCATTCTCGCTGATCTTCACTTCATAAGTAATTGATGACTCCAATATTTCTTTCTCTTGTACGGACTGCAAGATCGACAGGAGTATCATGAAATCAACATTTATTTTCTTGCTGGCATACACAGTACTTTCAACCGCACGAGCTAATGAACTTATATTTAAACAGTATGGACTGTCAGTAGCAAAATTTAAGCCTATTATTAATTACGAAGCTACGGAGTTCTTACCATATCGCCTGCACCTTGATTTTTCAGCAGTGAAATTAAAAAAACGAATCTTGTATCGGCTATGAACACCTTATTAAAATACTTCATGAAAAAGGAAAACAATACATTAAGAAGATTAAAGATATTATCCCATGTGACTTTCAAACAGGATGTTTCACAAGACCTAAACGCTTTATATTTAACTTATTACTTGGACTAGCAAATTTCGGCCTTAGTGGTTTTAGCCTATACGAAGTTCATAAATTAAAATCAGCAATTCATCAAATTCAGTCGCAGAACCAATATTTAAATGATCAAATTCAGAAAATTAAACGAAGTAACTACGAACTTACGCATTTAGTCACCAATTTGTCAATAGCTGTTGAAAAAATGATATCTCAAGTACACCATGAAATGCTCCAACTTGTGTGTACAACCACTACAAATGAAGGATTTTTTTACTTACTTTAGTACATTTTCAAATTACAGAGCAACGTTTTGACTCCCTCATACAGGGCTTATTGCAAAATACCGTCAATAACGTCCTAATAAAGCCAGATCTCGCACGCAAAATCATTGCTAATAATCAAAATCTACGGGGCTTACTAGTAGAACGCGACCTAGGTCTGTTCTATCAACGTTCAAAGGCTTACCTTATCGCCTTTCACTCCTCATTGGCAAACTTGGATATCATTATCCAGACTCCGATTATACATAACGAGAATCATTATATGCTCTTTAAAATTTACAACAACGGATTTTTAACAGATACTGCCCATGTCCACCTTAAATTGCCAAGTTACGCTATATGGAATACCGAAGTAATCTACGAATTAGATCTCTCTATATGTCAACCTCACCCGATGTACTCTATCTGCAAGACACAGTCTCAAGCCCTTTCCCAAGGACCAGATTGCCTCTACAACTTAGTATTCCGACATTCGACGGCTAATTGCCACTTGATTCCTACTCTTTCTAAAAATGAGGAATTCTACTTATACTCACCTATGGGTCTCCATCTGACGACTAGGAAATCTGTAAAAGTTACCAGGCATAGGAACCATATAATCGCTGCAGGTGGCGTTAACACATCTTCTACATACTTCTTTCAATATGAGGATTTCGAAGGAGTACTTACTGACACCCTGAATTTGCCTTCACGTCATACTGCCAATTTTACAATTGAATTTCGGCACCTGCCTGCTCAGAACGATATCAATTTTACCCTGAATCCTCAAAATTTCCAACGAACCATAACATCTATGCATTCCCTCTTACAACATGAAAAGAACTTTCTCCCAGACCATTTCTCGGAATTTCATCTTGCGCCAACTTTCCCCTGGACACTAATAATCATCGCGCCCTTAAGTGTTTTATTACTAATTGGAATATGATGTGTTCTTTATTATTTGTACAAGCGCGTGGTTACTAACGATTGCTAATCTCACAACTTCCTTCTTTTGCAGTATGTTTCATCTTCTTCCACTCATTCTCACGGCCGCAATAGTTCTTCTAATTTTCGCTTTCCTATATATTCTATACCGCCGCCTCAGGATACGGCCAGACTTAACATCCCCTCCTAGCATCGAGATCTCACATCCACTACCGATGGGCTCGTCCCAGTCGGTGCCAGAGACAGTGTTACCATCACCACAATCTGCTACGGCCCTCACTATAAGCGACCTGGTATATGTATACTAACTGTAATCACCAGAGCTTCGACAGCCTCTCCTTTGAGGGAAATGACGTGCCATACGGATCCTGCTTAGCTTAAGATGACAAACTGTCAGTGCTCCAACCTCAACTTTAAAACTTATGTGCTAATATCTCAATCAGTGATATCAGTCCAGTGCTTTTTAACTTTGATTTTGTGTTTCAGTGTTATAATGTTTTCCAGTGTATACTGTGCCTAATATGCAGACTCCACATGCTGGCACAAACACGAAGAAAATCCAGTGGCTTATTTTTTTTCCCACGCCTCGGTGGTGTAAGGATCCCCACATTGCTGTACCAGGCAATAACCACGTGTGAACTACATATGTCACTAATAAATAAAAACAAACAGGCGACGTTCCCGAAGAGGAGTCGATCACCATCGCCAACAGTCGGAAGGACGAGAATCGAGAATGGAAGCCGACCAGACAGAATAAAAAGGACCTCAACACCTCGACCAACATCAATCTTCCCGGATTGATCGCAACACCTAAAACCTTTCTCACGCCGCTTGGTCACCGAGTGTACCTATGGTTATACCCACGACGCTTGGTCACCGGGTATCCTTTCCTCTTTCTCACGACGCACGGTCACCGAGAGAGAGATACCTAATCTACACCCCTCTGACGGCGCCTGGTCACCGAGAGTACCTCACCTCAAAGGCCACGACGCTTGGTCACCGGGTTCCTATCTAATCTTACCTAAATATTAATGGAATTTCTTATTATAATTTGTGTACTTAAAACTTTTATAATAAAAAGGTGAAGGGAAAAGTCCAAATCCCGTGTACATTTCATTGCTCTACCCAAGAAGAATTACAATATAATTTAAAAAGTATAAATGGAATAAACAGAACTAGCAAAATCTCAATAGCATGTACCAGTATCCGCAGTATGTCTTGATCTAGACAGATACTCTCTGCATTGGGCCTGCGAATGCACAGAGTACACAGAAAAAGTCATGTCGGAACAATATATAGCCAATCGCTAAAGGTAAAATTATGTTCCAGCATATTAAACATATCGGTACAAAGTTTTGTTTATAGTAGATAGGCACATATGTTTTAATTGGCGTAACAGAATACGACGACAAATTAAGATGAGGAATAGTATATCTCCAATCAAGGTTAACTAACTTAGAATTATTAAAAATTTCGTGTGATTTAAATTTTTGGTTCAGATGAACAAAATTATTGTCGGTTAAAAAGGCAGGGAATAGATGTACAACTCTAGGCGATGAAATCTGATTATGGAAACAAGGTAATATCGGTTTTGAAAATAAATGTTCGGAAACTTTTAATATGATATCACACGGTAATGAAATAAGTAGTGATACACATTTACTTTCACTAGAAACGTTCAAGAGGGAGGTATTCGTAGCAGAGACCAATTGTAGCGTAGGAGGAGGCTGAGTCAAAACAAAAGTGTGCGGTTGTAACTCCAATAGTTGACTATGCATGTTATCGTGGCAAACGTACGAACAGGACTACACAATATCGTGGACAGTAGATAAAAAAAACCTTTATATAAACATCTAGTCAATTGAGACGACACAGTAATGTGAGATGGAATTTTACACAAATTCGAAACTTGTAGGTTACAAGACAATAAATCTGAGCCCATAATAGGAAAAGCAAAGAGCTGAGATTGGAAAATAACGTAATTGGAAGATATACTAATCGAACAGGCTTGATTATTATAGCCAAACGAAATAGCTTTAACATAATATAATTTAAATACGGCATCTTTCTCTCGCAAGGGAACTTTTAAGTGAAGAAAATTATAGGAATCAAAAATATCACATGACAATAACTTTAACGTATAGTAAACATTAACACTAGATATATGAATAGCCAGTAACATATTTTTGTGGATCAAAGATTCTTTCAAAATACGTAATTGAGCGTCCAAAACTTTATATGGGATAAGTGTTGAATCTAGCTCGCCTAATCTCCAACTCTGAATAGAGGTCCGGTATTTTTCTTATTCCACTTATTTTAAAATATGCATAGAAAACTGGTAAATTTCTCCAAGTAACGAAAAAATTTCTAATTGATTTCTATCAGCTAGGTTTTGTACAGATTTAGCTAAAAATTTCGTCTGATCCAAAACGGTCTTCGAGAAAGTCTCCATTTTCTGAAAAATTTTTCAATGTTGAGATTGAAAATTAGTCAAGGCTGGAGATATATTTTGTATAAAAATCGAATTACGGAGCAACTGTTCTCGTAGTTGAACAACATATTGAGTTTTGTTTTGCTTATGCTGATAAGCAGATAACTGGCTGTGAGTTGCTTGGCCGCAACACCAGCTAAAAAGGAACCAACCGCATTAAAAATGAAACGAGTATTGAATGTAATTTGGTTCTGTATGGTTCGTTAATAGTTAAGAGGTTTTGGCCAGGTGCGTATGTAATGAGTCCAAACTAGAAGCTAAACTGCAAGTTTGAACTGAATAGGTAATATTGTCATTACAATGTAAAGTATTAGACAGTGATGAAGCATGAGTAGGCTTAGAAAATAGGAAACTCACATTAAACAATAGAGGAACTGCAGGCTGGTACAAAATATTTCCATGGAGTGCATTGAAATAAAACCCACTAGATATTGATACATCTACGGAGGCTAATACGACAGATATTAATACCAAAACCTGCAGCTTCTGAAACAAATAAAAGACAAAAACATATACTATATTCACTATTATCAGAAGGATCAAGTATGACATACCACCATATGTATAACAACTGTATAACGTAAATAACTATAAAATATCTGTATATAAATAATATTGCAAGGAAGAAAAAATATTGACTGTATTCATACCACAAGTTCATAGAAAAACCAATATATATAAATACATCTTAAAGTATTTAGGATCTCAATTTTACCATGTAATATGCATGCCTTGCACTAACAACATATATATTTATATATCAATTATACCATTAATTGGACTCACGTATCAGGTCTATGACTCTTCTCTCAATTTGTATCACTGAAGTAAAATATACAAAGATGAGTAAATGTATCATGTAAGGTAAATTCTACCATTTCCAAAAAACATTAGGAACTTATCAAAATAAGAACATCTTATCATTTCAAATTATCTTCTATCCAGAAGAAATGCGTACCTTGAGTAAAAAACCGTCTAAAATGGTGGAGTTCAACATGTTGAGAAAATGTTTAATAATCGACTACATCGGTAAACGTCATGCATGAATATATGCCAATAACGAGTATTCAAACATCAAATAATGTTTGTAAATTTTACATTCGAGATTCGTCAGAAAGTTAGCTACTCTTTCTTACAAAAATGTCTAAATCGGAGTTACTAGAAATTGTACCTATTCCAGTAAAGTGAACAGATTCGAGATAACTAAAACTCAAGTCAGGAAAAAATAGTTTTCACGTCAAAATACTTAAATCAGGGCAATCTAACATTAAAACGTACGTACATGTATATTGTAGCGATATACGGTTTTACGATTTTAGTTTGGTGATGGAAACTCAGATTTATTGGAATTAAAATTAAAGAGATTAAATTGAAATAATAACGAAATGTTGTCATGTCATAGAAGCACTTGTATTTGTTTATTTACGTAAATGGTTGTATTTGTGTTATGTTGTTACTGAAATAATGGCTAGACGCAAAGTCGTCAGTTTATTTGTTTTGTTTTGATTTGTAAAGTTGTGAACGAAATCTGTAATGTCATCAATGTGAAATATTGTCTGTTAACATTGACACCATTTGAAGGTGGCACAACTTCAGATTTGCAACGATTGTTAGTCTGGGAATTTGGTCACGATGTAAAACGGGTTGAAACCAATTTTTCACCAATAGCTGAGATAACACAAATGATCGACGAAGCGAATTCCAGTGTCTGCAATCATGAACAAAAACCTCTTGTTGGAGAGGATCGGGATCAGAAGGAGATCAGAAGTGGATTAGAGGAATCAGAGACACTTTGGAAGAAATTAGCAGCAAAGCAGTTGTCTGCAATCCATTACGACTACGAATAGATCAAAGATGATCTATTCTTCTTCAACGTCCAAACATAGTACAATAGTTATGGTTGGCTACTAGTTGGTTCAGGTGGATACTACATACAACCAACTATCTAGTCTAGGAGATCCAAGGCGGAGAAGTACCTCTCGCAGGAGATCCAGAACAGTGGAGTATCATTATCCAGTCCAGACACTCATCGTTTAAGCAGGTATGTGTATCTCAGCTATGTGCGTGTTGATCGTGATACAATTTCTAGAGGTTTACGATTTGTGATCTGAATTGTTATGCTACATTCACACTCAAACATACACACAGACATCATGATATTGCTTAGATCAATACAGTTATTAAATGAAGCTTAGATGTGTTATCATTTCCTCTCAATTCACATCGACCTACTCATTTCGGACAATGAGTAGTAGCAATCTCTGAACGTCATACTTTGATGATCCCAATGCTTTTAAGGCACGACGTTAGGAGGTTGTTATGGCGGAGATGCTTTAGGGTCGAATCCCGGTACAGTTATTAGAAAAACCCACCATTGTTATGGTGGAATATGCTTGTTCGAATCCCGGTACAGTTATTAGATAAACCCACCATTGTTATGGTGGAAATCACTTGGTTCGATTCCCGGAAAGTTTAAGGGACTTACAAGTGTTTAGAAAGAATAAGAAAATAGATTAACCCGCACCACCCACCCGCGTAAATATTTAAGTAGTTTATAAGTAATTTAGTAAGGCTGTAAGATGTTGTCGGTATTAAACAACCACAGGGAGCATTACCCTGTGTTACAAGAGGATGGGACACCTGCTACCTTGTTCTCATCATCTAAGTACTATAAATTAGACTTAGGGGTACTGAGAAGTTTTACCGAATACGGGCCAATTTATAGATCAAGTACTGAAGACATCTTTCGAGACAATGTTCAAACTTGGAAGAGACAGCGTTAGTTTTGGTAAATTTTAAGCCAAAGAATTTTGATTTAAAGATCTCATGGAACTTGGAAATCGAAGACACTTTTTGGCAACAGTGTCAGGAGTAGTGGAAATATCTCTAAATCTGAGAAACGCGAAATTTTTCGCACTGAAGTCCACTGACTTAACTTACAAGATTTGTGCTATTTTTCGGGAGTGCGTAGACCAACTAAGAGTCGATAATTGGTTAGAACGTTTTAGACATAACTTTCAATGTTCGACTACCATTCAGATCGCTGATTTGGTTAGAACATTTAGTACGTATGAAAGAAAGTCGAAAATAATTATATCAAGCGATAATATGTTGTTAGATTTAGCAGCTTTTGCTGGTCTATTTATCGAGAGAAATAAGATCCTGTTTCGATAAGTGCATAATGTAGGAAAAGTAGATTTTAGTTTAAGTTTAGGTTAAGGTCAATATATGTAGTATTATAATATGTTATTTATTAGTATATATCAGTATGTTATTAATTAGTATATAGCAATTTAAATATAGAGTTAAGTTTTTATTAGGTTATGTGATTAGTTAGTGTGAAATTATTTTAATCAGTAGGAATAGTTGAATATATTTAGAAATGTTAGAGAATATTATTATAGAATTTCAATATGAACACACGGAGTTAAGGAAAAAAAGAAAAAGAAAGAATAAATAGTAGATTAAGAGAATAAAAATGTCAAATACATGTCTAGAGGGCATGATTTCAGAACTAGAAAAGATAGAGATAGAGAATATGGAATATAATAGAATATAGTTAGAGATATATTAAAGATGTAGACGACTGTAAAATACAAGTATGAGACATTAGGACAATAAAATTAATGAAAAAAAGAAGGTAGGATTGCCAGAGTAAAACATGTACATTTTAGATTGACATTTCCATCGAAAGGTTCTCTACGTAGGTAGGAAACCACATTCTCAAGAAGTTCAAGTTGGTGGAAAACCACACTTCCTCTGAGAATATTTTTTTTCAAAGTACACATAAGTCTTCGACGACAAAGATAGAAGGGGCACCCGCTAGAGAGAATTGGGTCATGTCTCGTTTCTTCGTTTGGTAAAGCAGTGTTGAATTTATTTATAGTAGAGTCCTACTTATCTAGGCAAACGTCGTAGGAATTCGGAAAAAAAATTAAAATTAGAATTTTGGTGTACGGAGTTAAGAAGATTATGAGTAAATATTATTTTTAATATATTTAATAAATGTTCTAATAGTCATTTGGTATGTGGAATAGATAAGAGAGATAGTTACAAGTAGTAGAAAATGGATCGATCTGGCTCAGACATGGAACAGCGTTTAACAACTCACAAGCCCCTGGGAAAATGACCACCGTGCACCGTGAGCCCACGGTCTTTTACGACCTCCATTTTAGGGGTGAATTCGTTCCCTTTTATGAGCACTTTTAAGGGGGTGTATTCGTTCTCTTTTACGAACCCATTTTAGGGGTGTACTCGTTCTCTTTTATGAGCATATTTTTCAACCCCTATATGAACATAGCAGAATATGAACATACAACAGAACAGATAACACATAAGAGTACCTAACATAACAAGGGTGTACTCGTTCAACCCCTATTTTAACATAGCAGAGCTAATAAAAGAACATGGCTTATTTTCCAACCCCTATTTTAACATAGCAGAAATTATGAACATACAGCAGAACAAGATAATACGTAAGACTCGTTCCCTTTTATGACCTCCATTTTAAGGGGTGTACTCGTTCTCTTTTATGAGCATATTTTTCAACCCCTACGAACACATAACAGAACAAGGGTATACTCGTTCTCTTTTATGAGCACTTTTTCAACATAGCAAAGGGGTACGAACACATAACATAACAAGGGTGTATTCATTCCAACCCCTATGTTAATTACGAACAGATAGAAGAGCACATAAAACTACAACCTCCATTTTAAGGGGTGTATTCATTCTCCAACCCTTACGAACACACAGAAGATCAGATAATACATAGCACAGCTAATAAAAGAACATGGCATATTTTCCATCCCTTATTTTAACATAGCAGAAATTACACTGAGATTATGAACACACAGCAGAGGCACTTTTTCAACCCTTATTTTAACATAGCAGAAATTACACTGAGACTATGAACATACAGCAGACCAGAGAATACGTAAGATTCATTCCCATTTTAAGGGGTATACTCGTTTTCCAACCCCTATTTGAACATAGCAGGGTGAACTCGTTCTCTTTTATGAGCACTTTTCCAACCCAACACAGAACAGAGCATGGCTTATTTTCCAACATAGCAGAAATTACATTGAGACTACGTAACACACAACATCCTCCATTTTAGAGGTGTACTCGTTTTCCAACCCTTATTTTAACATAGCATAGAATACACTGATACTATGAACACACAGCACAACAGATAATACATAGCATAGCTAATAAAAGAACATGGCTTATTTTCCAGCAACACATAGCAGACATAAGACTACGGAGGGAGGGTGTACTCGTTATCACTTTTTCAACCCTTATTTGAACATAACAGATAATACATTCGAACTCTATAGCAAAGATTCTTTTAAGGAGTGAACTTGTTTTAACCTATATTTGAACATAGCAGAGATGATTATTTAAAGAATGCGAAACTTCCGTGTTTTGTTATCAGTTACATAATAACTTCCGCCATATGTAGATAATTCTCATTACGTCATTTATCCGGATTTTCAAAAACATTGACCTAGTTTTCTCTTTAACAGACAATAACTTGTCATTCAACGATAGGAATCCCTGAACGTAATGTAATCAATCACAAAGGTATAAAAAAAGAGGGGAATCCCCGAGGATGACTCATACTATTGCGCAATATTATGCAATGCTGTCAGACAGGTATAAAAGACTGACCGACATGTTTTTTTGTAATCACTTCCTGTGTACCGTCTGAAGCGTAAAGTTCAGATATTGTGTATGTGTGCGTTTATATTATTAGTGTGGTTTATTAATAGTGTGGTTTTGTTTTCTTTTGTAAGTAAGACATTTTATAATAATAATATTAATATTATATTATAAAAACTCAGTTCAGAATTATTATAGTAACTTTGAAGAGTTAGTTAAAAAAATGGCAACAAAAGAGGTTAAATCAAATATTATCATTTCTGATACTCTATTTAATAATAATTTTAAAAAATTTATTTTAAAATGTGATACTGATTTAAATGAGGATAGTGGATGTTTTTTAAAGAATAAAAGAAAGACTGTTTAGATATATTAAAACAGGAACAAGATAATTCAGCATTTAAAGTAAATTTTTCGTTGGCTACAACTTTTGTAAAACCACTAGATTTAGAAACATGTCGATTCTTTGTAAATAGTGGTAACAAAATTATTTTACCGAGTACAGATGTGAATTCTATAATAGAAAAACTATTTAATAAACTTTTAGTTGAACAAGAAAATAGAGCAATTAAGAAATCAGGGTGGTCTTTATGTTCTGAACCAAACCATCACTTAGAAATTAAAATCAGTAAATATGATCCTCTTTCCGCTTCTTCTTTTATAAAATTACCTCAATGGATTTTATCCAAAAAGAATTGTGTTTTAAATATTCAAAATAACGATAATAGATGTTTTATGTACTGCATTCTAGCTGCGTTGCATCCAGCAAAAGATAATCCATATCGTGTGAATAATTACATACAATATAGTAATACTTTATTACCATTATTTGAAAAAAACAATATAAAATTTCCCGTCGAAGTAGAACACATAAGCAAATTTGAACATATGTATAATTCTGTATTTCCTAAGGAACAAATTTCCATTAATATATATGGCATTAACTATGATCATGAAACTATTTATCCGTTACGTATAAGCGAAAACACATGTGTAGATGAACGTATAGATTTACTGTATTGTGAAGAAAATTGCAACACTCATTATTGTTTAATAAAAAATCTCAATGCGTTATTGAAGTGTCATATAAAATTGCCTCAATGGATTTTATCCACAAAATGTGTTTTAAATATTCAAAATAACGATAATAGAAGTTTTATGTATAGTATTCTAGCTGCGTTGCATCCCGCAAAAGATAATCCATATCGTGTGAATAATTACATACAATATATTAATACTTTATTACCATTATTTGAAAAACCAATATACAATTTCCCGTTGAAATAGAACACATAAGCAAATTTGAACATATGTATAATTCCGTATTTCCTAAGGAACAAATTTTCATTAATATATATGGCATTAACTATGATCATGAAACTATTTTCCCGTTACGTATAAGCGAAAACACAGCTGTAGGTAAACATATTGATTTATTATATTTAAACTCTCATTATTGTTTAATTACAAATTTAAATGGTTTAATCAGACATCAGTTAGGTAGTCATCAAACATTTATTTGTAGACGATGTTTAATATCTTTTTATAACAAATCAAAATTAGATGAACATGACAAATTATGTAAAGAACACACTCCAACCAAAATTAACATGCCGAAACAAGGAGAAGTTTTAAAATTTCGAAAATTGAAATTGTTATTACAGAATGATGTGATAATAATTGCAGATATGGAAAGTTTATTAAAACCTATAAATAAACAAATTGGATCTCATACAATACAAATTCACCAACATATACCATGCAGTTTTGGTTATATTGTATGTTGGAGTAACAACTATATGAAATCAGATTTAGTTATTTATCGGGGAGAAAATGTATCGATGAAGTTTATGTCTGCTATGGAGAATGAATTAAGAAAAATCATAAACATATTAGATCAAGAAAAACCATTAATACCATTAAATAGTTCTCAGTTACAGGAGTTTAACCTATCCACTGAATGCTCAGTTTGTGATAGTAAATATACGAGTAACAATAGAAAAGTGAAACATCATAACCATTTAACTGGTCAATTTATTGCCACGGTGTGCAACAAGTGTAATTTACAAATTAAGCGTCAAAGTAATTTTATCCCTGTCTTCTTCCATAATTTGTCTGGGTATGATGCACATTTATTTGTGAAAGAATAGGTTGCACCCCTGGAAATATTTTTGTAATTGCTGAAAGCACTGAGAAATACATAACATTCTCTAAGCACTTTAATTTTAATGGTAGACCTATCGAGTTACGTTTTGTAGACTTATTTAAATTCCTACCGTATAGTCTCGAAAATTTGGTGTCAAAATTAAAACCTGAGCAATTTGTCTATACAAAGCAATATTTTTCTGATGAAAAGTTTCCTTTAATTCTCCGTAAGGGAATTTATTTTTATGAATACATAACAAATTTAGATACATTTAAAGAAACTGAATTTCCTGGAAGAGAGGCGTTTAGTAGCAAATTGAATGGAACACAAATTTCCGAGATTGATTATCAATATGCAAAACTGATTTGGCGTGTGTTTAAATGTGAAAATTTAGGGGACTACCACGATCTATATTTAAAATGTGATGTACTTCTCACAGCAGATGTGTTGGAGAATTTTAGAAAGACATGTTTAAATGCTTTTTGTATTGATCCGATTAATTGTTTTACTGCACCTGGGTTGGCATGGCAAGCCATGTTATATAGAACAAAAATTGAACTTGAACTTCTATCAGATATCAATATGTATATGTTTGTAGAAAAATCGATTCGCGGAGGTATTACTCAAGCTGTGTTAAGGTATGCCAAAGCTAATAATCCTTACGTACATGATTTTGATGCGTGTAACGTATGATCTCCATCTTTACGTTATTATTCTTACCTAAGTCTGTTTTTCTATTTAATGTTTTCATTGTAATTTTTATTTAAAACGTTGGTAAACAAATCATGATGGAATGTATGAACTTTTGCTCCTTGGTGTACTTGGAGTATGTATCTATCTACGTAAACTTCTATTGTATTGCCCTCTGGTGGGAATTTTCATGGTTTCTGGCCCTTGTCATCTATGACCAGGTTAGAAGCCATGAAATCTACTTGACCTACGGGAGCAATTTTTTTTTCTTCTTCATGTACAGTGCATAGTAAAGGGCTTGTTAGTTAGTACTATATTTTGAGTGAAAGTGATAAGTAATTCTTTATTTAATATGGTGCTCCACTGAAAATATTTAGTCGAAGGCATTAATAATAAGAGTGTGGTTTGATAATTGTAACTTTGTGTTGGCATTAGACGGATTTATCAACCATATGCCCCACGTGATCCAACAGGAAACGTAAGTATTGCATTTTTTCCCGTTTTCTATAATTTAATCATAGTTTCTTTCATTTGTTTTTTTTGCTTGCTTAATTGATTTTTTTTTAAATCTAATATTGTTATACGGTGCTTACTTTCTTTGGTCTGTTGTATCACGAGGCATTTCTGGTTTATAATCCGTGCTGGTGACCTATCGAAGTACGAGAGTATTTGACCAATGAAGAGTATGTAAACTTAATATGATGCTATTCTGACAGGGTATCTTCCATTTAGAGCATTTTGCTGTACTTAAAATTATAGTTGGATTGTTATTTTTTTTGTATCGTTAATTTTGTTGGAGTTTGTTTCAAATATATGCCTCACACATATTCGTAGTAAGTTATAAATTATCATTTCAGTCTAAATTATATTCAAACCTCATATAACGTATTGGAGTAATAACCTATATATTGCTAAATTTATTAATATATTTTCATTGGACAGACTTTATTTATATTGGTGTGGGGGAGACCTTTATTTCATATTGCGTATCCCTCTCCCGGATGTAGGCCTATTAGTGTTATTTCATTTAACACTCAGCCTTACATTACATGCGGAAAAAGAAAAATCTTATTTACTGTATATTGACATGAACAATCTGTACGGACTATCAATGATTGACTATTTACCATATAGTGGTTTTCGGTGGGAGGATAAAATTGACAATTGGCAATACAAACATAAAATTATCGATTGGCCCACGGATAGTGAATGGGGATTTCTTCTGGAAGTGGATTTAGAGTATCCAAATTATTTACACGAATACCATTCTGATTTTCCGTGTGCTCCAACTAATGAAGTTCCACCGAATGGTAAATATTCAAAATTACTATTGACATTTAAATCGAAATAGAATTATATCTTGCATTATAGAGTATTACAATTTTATCTAAAACAAGGTTTAATATTGGTAAAAGTACATAAAATATTATGGTTTCGTCAATCTAAATGGCTTGCATCTTATATACAAGAAAATACCCAACGCCGTGCAAATGCTACAATTGAATTTGAAAAAGATTTCTATAAGTTATTAAATAATTCTGTATACGGAAAGACAATGGAGAATGTACGAAAACGAATTAATATAAAATTAATTAACAATGAAAAAAGTGTAAAAAATTAGTAGCGCAAAATCCGTTTGAAAATTGGGTAAAATTGGCTGATAATTTGGCATTGTTTCATATGGTAAAAAAATCGGTAACCCTTAATAAACCAATTTACGTAGGAGCGACAGTTTTAGAATTATCAAAATTAGCTATATATAACTTCCATTATAATATAATGAAACCGCGATATGGAGATAAAATTAGAATTGCATATATGGATACTGACTCTTTCATTTACCAAATTAAAACTAACAATATTTATAACGATATAAAAGATATGAATGAGTATTTTGACACCTCAAATTATCCTGAAAATAATTCTTTATATAGCACAAAAAATAAACACGTTTTGGGTAAAATGAAAGACGAATTAGGTGGAGTTCCTATGATTGAATATGTTGGGTTACGAGCAAAAAATTATGCTATAAAAACTGGTGAAAATAAAGAATTGAAAAAATGTAAAGGGATCAAGAAAAATGTAGTTAAAGAACAAATTACGTTTGACGATTATAAATCATGTATATTTAAAAACGAAACGATCTATAAAACACAATTTGAAATTAAAAGTAAATACCATAATTTAACAACAAATCAGGTAAGAAAATTAGCGTTAGATCCGTATGATGACAAAAGAAAAATTTTAAATTGTAATATACACACTGTTCCTTGGGGGTATTATAATAAAGATGTAAAATGTACGATTTGTATATTATAAATATGATATAATTTTTTTTGGATATATTAGTATTTAAAAAAAATATGTCACAATCAGTTCGAGAACAAATAGTTGCAGAATTACATAAAAGTGCAAGACGAAACTATCCTGGAATTCATGATTTATGGCAAGCTGATTTAGTTGAAATGAATAGTGGAAAATTGAAAGGTCTAGCAAAAATTAATCGAAATTTCAAATATTTATTAACTGTGATAGATACATTCTCTAAATATGCTTGGGCTATTCCTGTGAAAAATAAAACTGGGAAAGAAATTACACAAGCATTTATAACAGTACTGAGAAAAGCAAACAAAAGCCCTAAATTTTTACAAACTGACAGGGGTCGAGAATTTTATAACTCAGAGTTTCAGAAGGCGATGAACTAAAATAACATTAAACATTATTCCAGGTACAGTGATGTGAAAGCAAGTATTATTGAAAGATTTAATAGATCATTACGTAATTTAATGTGGAGAAAATTTACACTGCAGGGAAATTATAAATGGATTGGCATTCTGCCGGAATTACTACATAATTATAATAATACTATTCATTCCACTATTAAAATGAAACCTATCGACGCTATTAAAAAAGAAAATGAAAAACATCTATTGACAAACATCTATTGCAAAAAGTTTTCTATGATAAAAAGAAAAAGTAAATTTAAGATACGTGAATATGTAAGAATTAGTAAACTTAAGCGTCCTGGTTTTGATAGAGTTTTACACGCAATTGGAGTACAGAAATTTTTCGAATTGCTAAAGTTTTCTTCACTAATCCTCCGACATATCACTTAGTAGACTCAAATAATAAACCTATTGAAGGAAGATTTTACGGACACGAATTACAATTAACGAAATTTCCAAAAACATATTTAATTGAAAAAGTGTTGCGACAGAAAAATAATAAGGCCTATGTGAAATGGTTAGGTCTGCCAAAAAGTGAAAATTCTTGGATCGATTTAAAACATACTATATTGTAAAAAAAGAAGAAGTCAAGAATTTATAGGTGAAGCATATCGTCACAAATATTTTAAATTCTAGCAATAGAGATGGAATGGAAAATTCCTTTTACATGTATGGTAGCAGGTCCTACAGGTTGTGGAAAATCATATTTTGTTAAAACATTTCTTGACCATTAAAGCAAGTTATTTAAAAATATTGTATGGTGTTATGGTGAATGGCAACCGTTGTATGATACTCATTCAAACTGTACATTTAAAGAAGGTTTACCTCAAAATAATGAATTTCAAACACATGAGGGTCCACATCTTGTCATTATAGATGATTTAATGCGTGAGTGTGACCATCGGATTGTAGATATATTTACTAAGGGTAGCCATCATAGAAATATAAGTGTAATATTTATCACACAGAATATTTTCCATCAACAAAAAGGAATGCGGGATATTTCGTTAAATTGTCATTATATTGTTTGTTTTAAAAATCCTAGAGACCAAGCTCAAATTAATTATCTCGCACGACAATTGTATCCAGGTAATACAAAATTTATTCAAGAAGTATATCAAGATGCAACTCGAATTGCACATGGTTATTTACTCTTTGATTTAAAACAAAATACTCCTGATGAGCAGCGAGTTCGAATAAATATCTTTCCAACAGATTCTTTTAATTATGTTTATGTACCTGTAAAAAATAATAATTGTAATATGGTTTATATTCTAACAACTATTTGTGCTTTAATAGCCGTAAAAATGATTAGTAAGGAAAATGCAAATTTGTTAAAACTTTTAGCAAAGTCAAAACCGAAAGCACGTAAATGCAATTTTACAAAATGCAGATCCTGATTTAATTCGCTCTATTTGTGAATGTTCCTATAACGTATTACAGGGAAATGTTCCATTAAATAAAACAGAGATAAATAAGCTAAAAAAATATAAAAAGGAACTGAGATATTTGGTGAAAAAAGGTCCGTCATTAAAACAAAAGAAAAAACGAATAATTATACAAAAAGGTGGTTTTCTTACTGCTTTGCTTGCACCTATTATTTTAGGTATACTATCTAGTTTAATTAAATAATTATGCAAAACGCACAAAAACTTATTTTAATCTCACCAGAAAAATTACATCATTATCAAACGATATCCAATCTTGATGATGAAATGAAAGAAATTTTAAATAATAAAAGTTTAAATGTAGAAGAAAAATGGACAAAATATAGAGAAGTCTTACAAAAATATTTAAATATAATTCAAAAACCGGCAGCAGTTACAACAACAGCAACTACCACTACTACTACGGAGGAAGAAGAGGATGAGGATGATGAGGAGGATGATGAAATAATATCTACTATCCCTGAAATTTGTAAACGTAAAGCGAGACCTTTATTACGTAAATTGAAACAAAATCCAAATATTCAATGGGACGATAATGGAAATGTGAATATTAATAATAAATTAATTCCAGGTGCAAGTATAGTGGATTTGATATCCGATTTTGTTAGATGTCGTAAGAAAAATATTTCAGTTGCCGGCTGGAAACCTTTTGCTACATTATTAGCAAAAGCCAATATACCCTTAGAGTACATTGGTAATCCTCAACGAATAGATTATATTAGAAAACTAACAGAAGACGAAGAGGACGAAGAGGATGGTCCTCCACCCCGTAAACGCAAATGGTGTACTTATAAGCAATAATAATAATATTCTATTGTAATCTATTGTTATTTTTAAGTATATAGAAAGAAAGAAGAATGAGCCCTACCTTAACTATTACATATATCAAGCAGGAGGTAATTATAACGTGTATAGAGGTACAGCATATCAAGAAGGTTATGGCATTGGTAGTTTTCTAGGAGGTTTATTTCGTACTGTATTTCCTTTATTAAAACAAGGTGCAAAAACTGTTGGTAAAGAATTGATACGTACAGGAATTAATGTAGCAGGAGATGTACTAGATAATAATAGACCTATTGAAGAGTCTTTGCATAATCGATGGCAAGAAGCTAAAACAAATTTAAAAAATAAAGCTCAAAATAAATTAAATCAAGTGTTGGAAGGATCTGGAAGAAGAAGAAAAAGAAAGAAAGTTCATTTTAGTGGTGCTGTTGGTGTGAAACGGATAAAAAGATCCAAAGATATTTTTGATTAATTAATTATGGAGCAAAGTGATAGTTTTTATCTCACACTTCCTAGCAATAGTTCTATGGAATATTTTCCCCAAAATACTCTTGCTTGTTATACTACTAAATTATATCAATCTATTGTACTGGAGAAGGGAGTGTGGGAAACAGCTGTTGTTGAAGTGCATTATACAAGTTCATTTCAGAATGTTTCCAAATATACAAATAATATTTATTATCGTCTCACGAATACAAAAAACTGGAAAATGACTCAAATCTTACCAGGCCACTATTATCATGTTGATGATATTCTATCTCAAATTAATCATAAAACTGATATATTAAATTTACAATTAAAAGTCAAAGCATCAGTGAAACGAATTGAGGTTAATAGAGTAATAAAAGATCAAGAGAAGCATATAGAAGTACGCCTATCTCCTGAACTAGCCAGAATACTAGGCTTTGATCATATTCAACAAGAAGATATTGCACTTGTTCATCATGCTCGTTATCCACCTGATTTACAAAAAGCGCTACCTACACTTATGTATATTTACAGTGATATTGTAGAACCACAAATGGTGGGTGACACCGTAGCTCCGTTGTTACGTATTATAAATACAAATATTACAGAGTATGGTATTAATAATGTACATATTTTTGATAATCCTCATTATGTCACTGTGCAACGTAAACAATTTGATCAAATTATTATTGATTTAAGAGATAGTACAGGTAATCCACTTCCTTTCCAATATGGCAGTGTATGTGTAAAATTACATTTTCGTAGACGTAATATGGTATTATAAATTTTACCATGTGTGAATATTAATAGTAAGAAAAGAGAAAAATGCAGTGTGAGTGTATGAAATCAGAATTAGATTTATTTGCTGGTTTACCCACTCAAACCAGTATTATAGGTAATAAAATAGTTCCATATAAACCTGTGGCTTCAATAGCTGATAATACACCAATAGAATTTGTAGTCCCCGGCCATGGGGATGACTATATTGACTTACCGCACACAATGTTATATGTTAAAGGTAAAATTACTAAATCAGATGGTTCTAATTTAACTTCTGCCGATAAGAAAATCGGCCCTGTAAATGATTTTCTCAATGCAATGTTCAGTGAAGTGCAATTATATTTAAATAATGAAATTATTTCCTACTCTTCACATACATATCCATATCGATCTTATATTGAAAAACTACTAAATTATAATACTAAAGCTAAAACAACGCATCTTCAAACATCAATGTGGTTTAAAGATACTGCAGGGCATATGGACAGTGTGACCGATGCTAATGTAGGATTTAAACAACGTTTTCTTCTCACTGCTTTAAGTTAGTCATTTGAATTATTGGGTTATATTCATGCTGATATTTTCAATCAGGAGAAATTTTTACTGAATGGTGTACAATTGCGTATTAAACTAATTCCAGCTAAACCTACATTTTGTCTAATGGGTGACGCAGATGCTGATGGAAAAGTTGTAATTGCAGATGCAACATTGCTTGTGAAAAAGGTTGATGTATCACCAGCAGTTAAAATAGCACAAAATAAAGTATTACAAAATCCTAAATTTAGAATAAAATATCCTATAACAAAAGTGCAGGTAAAGACAGAAACTCTGCCACAAGGAATTATGGATAGTACACTTCCAGATCTGTTTTCAGGCATAGTGCCTAAACGTATTATTATTGGTTTTGTTACTAATGCTGCTTTCAATGGTACTTATCAAACAAATCCATTCAATTTTCAACATTTTAGTATGTCATTTTTTACATTGTATGTTGATGGAAATCCAATGACCTTCAAACCTTTACAACCAGATTTTGATAATAAGCTATATGTACAAGCATATTCTACGTTATTTACAGGTTCAGGTATTTATTATTCTAATCAAGGTAATAATATTTCACTCGCTGAATATCCTAATGGTTATACTCTACTGGTGTTTGATTTAACTCCTGATTCAAGCGCAAGTGCTGCATATCATACTAGTCCACAACGGCAAGGAAGTGTACGTTTAGAGGTTCATTTTAAAGAAGCACTACCATCTCCCGTAACAACAATTATTTATGGTGAATTCTCTTCAGAATTAGAAATTGATTTCCAGAGAAAAATATATATTAATTAAAGAAAATGTTAAATACAATTGAGCTTTATGAAGCATTACAACAAAATTTCCCTAAAGATCATTTTATTGGTGTATATGCTGCTGATGAGTTACCTTTGTTTATTCATACATTTCCAGCCGCCATAATTATAAACACTGATTCTAGTGATAAGCCTGGTGAACATTGGGTTGCTGTTTATATATCTAATATGTGTGTGGGAGAGTATTTCGATAGCTATGGTATACCTCCCTATATACAACATCATATAAGGTTTTTAAAACGAAACTGTCTGTATTATACATGGAATAATAGACGTATTCAAGGTGATTTATCTCAATTTTGTAGACATTACTGTTTCCTATATTTAGCATGTCGTGCATCTGGTTATTCGATGCAGGATTTTTTAAAGAAATTCTCACTCACTACTATTGATGCTAATGATATTATGCTTTATTCATTTATGAGAGTATGATGATGTTATTTTTTTAAACTCCGCCATTACCGGTCCCAAGCCCTGGATGAGAAAGGAGGAGGGTTGGGGGTGTTGCTACCCCGTAAAAGAAAATAATGTTGGGTTGGAAACGAGTACACTTCTATTCTCTGCTATGTTCAAATAAGGGTGGAATCCAAAACGAATACACCCCTATTCTCTGCTATGTTAAAATAAGGGTTGGAAAACGAGGACACACCTTAAAAGGGAATGAATCTTACGTATTATCTGGTCTGCTGTGTGTTCATTGTCTCAGTGTAATTTCTGCTATGTTAAAATAGGGGTTGGAAAAGGGAACGAGTTCACCCTTAAAAAGTGGTCATAAAAGAGAATGAATACAACCCTAAAATGGAGGATATTGTGTTTATTATCTGCTCTGCTATGTGTTCGTAACTGCTATCTTACATGTGCTGCTTGAAAAATATGCTCATAAAAGAGAACGAGTTCACCCTTAAAATGGAGGCCTGCTATGTTAAAATAAGGGTTGAAAAATAAGCCATGCTCTTTTATTAGCTGTGCTATCTGCTATGTTAAAACAGGGGTTGAAAACGAGTATACCCTTGTTATGTTATGTGTTCGTAGGGGTTGGAAAATATGCTCATAAAAGAGAATGAATTCACCCCTTCTATGTTTCATATTCTTATCTGTTATCTGATCTTCTGTTATGTTACGTAGTCTGATGTTCTGCTATGTGTTCATAGAGGTTGGAAAATATGCTCATAAAAGGGAACGAGTACACCCTTGTTATGTTATGTACTCTTATGTGTTATCTGTTCTGCTGTATGTTCATAGTCTCAGTGTAATTTCTGCTATGTTAAAATAGGGGTTGAAAAATATGCTCATAAAAGGGAACGAGATCACCCCTTAAAATCTGCTCGTAAAAGAGAACGAGTACACCCCCTAAAAAGTGGTCATAAAAGGGAACGAATTCACCCCTAAAATAGAGGTCGTAAAAGACCGTGGGCTCACGGTGCACGGTGGTCATTTTCCCAGGGGCTTGTGAATTGTTAAACGCTGGCCCAGATCGATCCATTTTCTACTACTGTTACATCAGATAGATAGATAAGGTCATCAATAGAAAAAGAAAATAGAAGATAGATTTGAATAGAAA
Source organism: Thermobia domestica (assembly GCF_964235325.1). Lineage (NCBI taxonomy): Eukaryota > Metazoa > Arthropoda > Insecta > Zygentoma > Lepismatidae > Thermobia > Thermobia domestica. The sequence continues at coordinate 106,432,170 of NC_137470.1, forward strand.
TATTAAGACGATATATATACTAGGATAGAAAAATAGTAACTTGATTAGACAATTATTTACTTGAATTATGACAAATAAGGAGATACCGATATAGTAGAAATATAAGAATATTAAATAAGTGAAGTATTGAAGAATATTATTGATGAATATATAGAGAATTATCGTAGCTACGAGAAATGTAGAAATATAGAGAAATATTAAATAATATGGTGATTAAGAGTATACTCAAAAGTAAGAATAATTTTAAGGGAAAGAAAAAGACTTGGGAACCTCCTGTCTAGATAGTTACCCTTAAGAGATATAGAACGTTCGGAGACGGATTAAAGTATCAAGTGTATAAAACTGATCTAGAATGCCGTTTCAAAGGTTAGGCCATTTGGCACTATAATAATATATATGAGAATATAGTTCGTCAATGAGTTATGAAATACTAAGAATTATGATTTATGATTAAAAAGTAAGTTACTGGATTAAGGCTATTATATAAATACTGATATGACGTTTTAGAAGTTTGAATACTTCATATGATTTGACGAAATCCTAGATTTATTGTGATTTGAATGGTTCTCAAACACGAAATTTGGGTAAAAATACGGTTATTGACAATTGAAATATATCGAGTTTTGAACATTGTTGGTTTGGATTTCACTTTAAATTAATGACTAAGTTAATTAAAAGTGATGACAAAATCTGGTTTAGATTTACACGGATTATGACAATTGTATATATGTCATATTTATTTAGTTTGGGTTTGACATTACTGTAGACAAAATGAGTATATCGATGCAACTGCCAGTCAGGCGGCAGTTTCTCAACCAATGCCTCATCTGGAGTCCGAGAAAATGCGGGATTCCCTCTGGAAATTTAATCGGTAAACTTGTTTTGAATACAGTAAATAGAGTAGGCTAGTAGAAATATATATTTCCCATATATTCGTATTTAGTTGTATGTAAATAATAGTAGTATAAGCTAGGTGAGAAGTACAATTTTTAACTAAGTACTATGAAGAAATATATTGATTAAAATAATGAAAAAAAATCAGATTCTCACCTTTCAGCTAGTTTGAAGTTGAAGAAGGGGGTATCGAATATAGAGCCACGAAGCGTGAACCGTAGCCAGTGTGGAACGAAAAGGTTATATGAACGAAAAGAGTCACGCGCGAAATAAAACGACAACACCCTGTATTTTAGTTATGCAAGAAAAGCATTAAGAATAGTAATAGTAATAGAATATCATAGATAAAAGCTAGATAACATCATGCAGATAGAGTAATGACTAAGTTGAGTAACATCAAAACATCAATGAGATTACTAGTTGAAAGCTATGTGAACATCGAACGTAAGAAATTAAAGTCTATTAAAAATAATGATAGAAGCTAGATAATAGAGAAAATAAAGAATAACAAAAATAATATAAGTGTAGAACTAGAAAAGTAAGCTTACTAGTGAAATAAATAAGTCGTAGAAAGTATGTGAAAGGTTTTAAAAATAGACAAACACCGAGAAGAAAATAGTAAAAATAATAGTTAAAAGAATAGTTAATAGACGTAAAATAGTTACAATAGAATACATACGTATTGCATCTTATCTTAAAAGTCAAAATTGGTATGTAAACAATGTATTTTGGACCTAGTTTATTTTCTAAATTCAAGTTTTTTTTTTAAAAAAAAAGAGTGAAAATGATTGATACTCAATAATCGATATAATAATCAATTGGCATATTGATATTTATCAATAAGAACCAAAGTATTCATTATATTAGGTATTTAACTGTATATTTATGTAAAAGAATCAACAGTTGTTGATAGCTTACGAGCGGATCAGTGGATGAGAGGAGAGGCATGACATGCACTTCTCATTGCTAGTGAGCCGCAGTATTCCGTGTCCAAGGAGGCGGGACTTAGCAGCCATGTAGCTGCGCGTCACAAGCCACGCCTACGAACAAGGAATACAGCATTCTCACGCGAATTTTGATGCAATATGTATGGTTTCTAAATGAAAAAAGTACTGTAACGTTATAGAAAGGTAGAGGGAACATCAATACATGCATTTCAATCTAAATATATGAGAATAGGCAGATATAAAGCTTATTTAAGTATTAAATATGAGAGAAAATGTCTCGCTACTACGACTTAAAAAAACTGAAAAGAAGAGATTTAATATGTAACAAAAAGTGACGTTTAGCACTCTAAAAGGTTACATAAAAGTAAGAACATAATTCATTGTAAAGAAATATGCATCATTTGTGCATTTAAAGTGACAACGAAAGATTTTTGAGAACATTAAAGGTAGGCCTATGGAAATATAATGTAAGATTTTACAAATAGTAACCATAGACACAGATATAGAAATATAATAGCTTGAAATAGACGAAAATTGAATTTCACGATTTGTCATTTATAGTTTGCAGAACTATGGAAAAGAAGACTATGGTATTAGTTATAGTATTAACGGGGTTAGTAATGTTTGTCGTAGGAATTTTAATTATTATAGTATATTTAGTATGTGAATTACAGAAATTAAATGATGAGAGAGGAAAGATTAATAGCGTAGAAAACAAAAACACTATCTACGAAGATGCTACACACACTAAACACTATGCAAGCACGCCTATTTAAACACTGATTAACAAAAATAACACTGAAAAACACAAAAATAACACGGAAAACACTTTAGATCACAATCGTGCAGGAGTAGAAATGGCACGAGAAAACACAAGCATAGAGGGTACACATATAGCACTGAATACTACCGAAATCCAGAGTGTTGCACATGGGAACACGAATTTGGAGAATGCCGATACTGTGAATACGGACGAACATTTAACCAAAGACCCGAATAGTGCAAAGGTTTACTTTAGCCCGTGTGACGTGGTAATTCTGTGAAAACCTCAAAATTTTTGACGAAATATTCACAAACACGAATTTCACGGTCAATTATGAACATCGGAAGGAAACGACTAGGAAGCAACGTGGAGAATCTTCAAGATGAGTGCCAAGGACAAACGAAAACTGCAGAATAAACATTTTACGGAATGACTTTCGAACATATTTCTAACCTCAGGAGTGAAAATGGTAACATTAGTGAAGTGATTAATTAATGATGTTTTATTTTATCAATATTTAAACACGTTATAAAATGCAACAACGCAAAAATGACGTTTCTATTAAGCAGCAAAAGTTAATGAATGCATTGTTAAAAAGTGAATAGTGTTTCAGTAAGTGAATCTTTTCGTGAAATAAATCAGTGATAAGACACTGACATGTACGGCAAGAGTGGTGCATTGAGAAACTATGTTTTGGACTTTGATACTAGAATTAGTGGAAAATTACAGAAAAAGAGACATAAAAAGTACATATATATGAGTTTGCAAGAGCATTGAGTAGCACGTAGTTCTATATAATTAATACTAGATGGCAGGAGGTTACACTTTAACTGAGATTCTTGCCACAGATTTTTTTTAAATGAAACAGAGAGAAATTAATGTATATAAAGTTAAATCTAAATATAGAGAATGTACATAATGTTATATATATGAAAGATTTTATATTAATAAATGATTATAGGAGTATATTGATATATATATAGGTGAAGGAAAAATATTTACAAATTTTATTAATTCTTGTATTTTGTATTAAATATTATACCAATTTCTATCTAGAAATTTAGACGAGAACAGAGTTCCCTCGTTTTGAAGGAGGGGTATGTAGCGATATACGGTTATACGATTTTATTTTGGTGATGGAAACTCAGATTTATTTGAATTAAAATTACAGAGATTAAATTGAAGTAATAATGGAATATTGTCATGTCATAAATGCACTTGTATTTGTTTATTTACGTAAATGGTTGTATTTGTGTTATGTTGCCACTGAAATAATGGCTAGACGCAAAGTCGTCAGTTTATGTTTTGTTTTGATTTGTAAAGTTGTGAACGAAATCTCTAATGTCATCAATGTGAAATATTGTCTGTTAACATTGACACAATTTGAATGTGGCACAACTTCAGATTTGCAACGATTGTTAGTCTGGGAATTTGGTCACGATGTAAAACGGGTTGAAACCAATGTTTCACCAATAGCTGAAATAACACAAATGATCGACGAAGCGAATTCCAGTATCTGCAATCATGAACAAAAACCTCTTGTTGGAGAGGATCGGGATCAGAAGGAGATCAGAAGTGGATCAGAGGAATCAGAGACACTTTGGAAGAAATTAGCAGCCAAGCAGTGGTCTGCAATCCATTACGACTACGAATAGATCAAGGGTGATCTATTCTTCTTCAACGTCCAAACATAGTACAATAGTTATGGTTGGCTACTAGTTGGTTCAGGTGGATACTACATACAACCAACTATCTAGTCTAGGAGATCCAAAGCGGAGAAGTACCTCTCGCAGGAGATGCAGAACAGTGGAGTATCATTGTCCAGTCCAGACACTCATCGTTTAAGCAGGTATGTGTATCTCAGCTATGTGCGTGTTGATAGTGATACAATTTCTAGACGTTTACGATTTGTGATCTGAATTGTTATGCTACATTCACACTCAAACATACACACAGACATCATGATATTGCTTACAATACAGTTATTAAATGAAGCTTAGATGTGTTATCATTTCCTCTCAATTCACATCGACCTACTCATTTCGGACAATGAGTAGTAGCAATCTCTGAACGTCATACTTTGGTCATCCCCATGATTTTAAAGACACGACGTTAGGAGGTTGTTAATATATAGAATATGTCTATAGAGATAAGGTAGTATACATCTCTCGAGAAAAAAATAGGTCAATATCTTAATAATCTTTTCCCTTCTTTGCAGGTAAGGGGAAAATTCCTGTAACGAGGATACTACTTAGCAAGCAGCGTGACTACAATATTTTACTGCGTAACTACGTCTTGCACTAAATCCAAACATTTTTTTAGAGAACGATCGCAGTTTCTCTCAGGAATCATACAAGTTTAAAGTACTAACATAAAATAAGGCTTTTTCTAATCACACCTTACATTACCTTTGGAAAATAGAGAGGAATGTGCTCATCAAAAATTTGTTTATTGTCTTTTTTCAAAAAGACAAAAGATAATTCTGTCAAAATCATCTAGGTTCTTCTCGATCATATTGCGAAAGGTCGATAACGCTATTTTTGCTTCTTGTAGCTTATGAAATCCAAACGCTCCGGTTCCTAGACAACAAAAGGCAAGCGTAATTGGCACATTTCATACATTTCAAATAACATTGCCTCAAAATGCGTTTAATGTTGTCTCTAAGAGCACATGTAAACAACACGTTTGCTGCTGGAAGATTCAACCTGGCGACATTTTTACTTGTCCTGGTCAAAGTGAACCAAGTTACTTACAACCTTAAAGGAGCTGCTCTCCGGCGGCTCTACGAATTCCGCATCAACACCATATCTGGGCGTCAGTGCCTCATTGGCCGCGTTAACCACAGCGTCACATTTTAGCTTAGCGATGTCCCCATAGAAAATACGAACTTTATTATTAATATCTTCATTGACGTTATATAGCGGTTTCCTGGTGGACTTTGGAAACTGAACAGACGAGACAGTTGGTAATTCCACAGCATCGTTAACGTGTACGTATTGAACTGGATCCTTAGGTTCGTGACAAGAGTAAGATGTTCAGCTTCCTCTATACGGTAGCTATCGTCTAGGTCTTCCTGACGGATACACGAAACTTTCTGCGGCTGATCTTCGTCCTCGGGTGAAGTACGGCTTCAACCTGGTTACGACAATCAACTCAATTTTCTTTCGTCCTTTGAAAAAATGAAATGAAATCTTTAAGTTTTAAGTTTCACGGCTAGGCTAAAGGAGACAGTGATGATTATTGATGGGTGAAATGATTTAATGAAGAAAGTGGGAGGAAACGGGATAACCCCGAGAAAACCCACAAGCACGGTGTTTGTCCACCACAAAGTCTTCACGGCGCGAGCTGGTATCGAACCAGGGACCCCAAGCACCGGAAGTGAACCTCTACCACTGAGCAACCGCAACCGATGTTTTATATTTGACGAAGTAAGCGTTTGCATTGTATTCTCTTACCACAATACTTGGTCCAAAATAATGACCAGAAAATGCTTTGCCGTGCTCTCGTTTCCTGGTAGGGTCATAAATCCAAACACGCTGTCCGATATTATACTTGACAGCTACGTGCCGTTGATTGTAGGACTTAGCGGTCGTACGTTAACGATCGTACAACTTATCTTGAGCTCTTTCCCTAATCTCCTGCAACGTCTCCAAACGGTCCTCAATTGAAACGTGAATGCACGGTCCATTAACTATAGCCTGATGTTCAAGATATGGATCGAATCCATGAAGCAAAGAAAAATGTGAATATGAAGTTGACAAATCTACCGTGACATTATGCGAAAAAGTGACCGCAGAAACATGATCCAACTAACTTTCCTGATCTAACGGTTTATCTTACGCTTCAAAAGAGCTTCTAAATATTTTATTTGGACCTCTACAAGGCCGCTGGTCTGGCGTTGCTAAGGATTGACGAACTTAATCTCAACACCCAGGATGTTACACAATTCTTGAAAATGTATTCCAGTGAAGCCTGTAGACCGGTCGACCAAAATTTCCTTACAAAGACCAATTCTCAAGGAAACATGGTTGTATAAAAAGTCCGCAAGCGTGGCTGCAGTTTGATCACGAACTTTGGCCGTTACAACATATCTGGTATTATAGTCAACCGCGACTACCAAATACTTATGCCGAAGGGCGTTTGCATCACTGTCGGGGCCCGATGTATCTAAGGCCAATCTAAAGAAAGGAGGCACAGAAGGCATGGTTTGAAGAACTCCAGGTGGCTTCCCAGGAGTCTTTTTGAAGCGCTGACATACTTGATATCGGTCCGATACGATTCGCTACGAATCTTTTCGTAAAGGGGAAATGAACTGAACGTAAAAGTAGCTGGTATGTCTTCCCATAACCAGATAGAGACCCACTCAACATGGATTCGTGAGGAGAACGAAAAACTTCATCCCTTAGCGTCGATGAAATGACGGGCAACCGCTGTGTCCCTGAATGAAGGTGATATTTCCTGAATAAGATGCCATCTTTAAGTTCGAAGCACAGAGCCTGACGTTCCAAATTGTAATCCTGTTTTTTTTCCTCTCTAAGAATGAAATAAATGTCTTTAAAGTAAGAATCCTTGCACTGTTCTTCTTTCAGAGTATCATCGAGTTGACTCGTAAATACTCTCGGATCCTGAAGGTTCTCCTATTCGTCTTCCACGTCTCTTTCACAATTCACATTCCTTGATAATGCATCGGCCAAGAATTCGTTTTCTCGGGCACGTGCGAAATCGTAAATTGGTACTGTTCTAACTCCGAAATGATGCGGGCAAACTTCGCTAACTCCTTCGTCTGACGGAGGAAGGTCAGTGAGTAACAGTCCGTTCTTAAATAAAAATACTTAAAACGACGCAACATAAAGACGATTACAGCAACTTCGAGAAGATATTCGTCATATCTACGTTCATGTGGACCAAACGCTCGACTACAGAAGCCAATAAGCACCAACGGCGCGCAATCTTCATCCGTTTCCGGCTGTAGAATCGCTCCACTCTACCCGTGTAAACTGGCATCACAGTAGATATGAACATACTTCTTGGGAAAGTATCTCATTAGTGTCGGAGCCGAAATGATAGCTGCTTTCATTTTTCGACCGCTTGTTGATGTTCAGCAGACCACTTACACGGAACACACCTCTTGAGTAACTTTAGTAATGGTTCCGCGATTGTAGAAAAATCCTTAACATACGACCGTACAAAGGAACACAATCCCAAGAAGTTCTTCAGCTGCTTCTGCGTTCTTGGTCGCTTATAATTCTTTACGGAATCGGTGATACGATCTGAAAATGAGATTCCTTGTTTGGAAAGCACGTGACCCAAAAGCTCAAGTGAGTAATAGCCTGATTTAATTTTTTCCGGGGAAAGCTTCAACCCACGGTCTGTGAGTCTTTGAAACAATTTTCTCGTAGTTGATATAACTTTTTCAAACGAGTCTCCCCCCAAACAACATCTAAATAATAATACACTGAGTCCTTCTCCAATCCTTCAAGCGTGACCTTCATAACATCGTTAAGAGCACTAGGGCTCATAACCAAAACCATGGGAAGAACTTTAAAACAGTATTGTCTTTCACCCGGGACTGAAAAGGTGGTAATAGGTTGGTTCCTTTCCATTAATTTGATCTGATAAAAACCAGACGTCAGATCTGAAATATTGATAAATTTATGGCCACAGGAACGCTCTAAAACATGCTGCATAGAGGGTACAGGAAAAAATGGAATTACGTGAGAATTAACACCTCTTAAATCAACGATCAGCCTGCAAGACCACTTTTCTTACGCACCAGAGTGATCGGAGAATTCCAGGGCGAATGGCAAAGTTTAATTGCATCCTGTTTCAATAATAAATAATCTGTTCGTTGACGGCTTCACGAAGATGGGAGGGTATAGTATATTGCTTAACGGAAACAGGGTTAGGGTCCGTAAGTTGAATGTCATGTTCTTACCCACAAGCCTTCGAGAAGTCATCAGGCGACCAGCTAAATACATCCTTAAACTCTGTAATAAGCTCATATAATTGCCGTTTCTGACCATCACTAAGTTCAGGATTCACATTGACACGAGTAACGTCAAATACGGGAGTTTCAGAAGATTGAGGAACATTCGTGAACAAATGTTCTATAGCTCTCTGTGTAGCTAGTCCCACAACCTTATTCTTCCACAATAAAAATCTCTTGTCTGTAGGTTTCGACACCCAAATAAAAGAATTTACCTTGTCCACAAATGACTCATGAATAAAAGGACTGACTACACCAGGAACAAAATTTAGGGGCTGTAACCAATCTCTCGACCCCAACAAATCGTAGCATTTACGAACAGGAACTCGAACATTCGAGCGAGGCAGTAGCCAAGTGGACGACACTACTTTAAAAGCTGGTTTTATCATAGTTGCAAAATCTGCAGATACACTACACATATGAGATGACTGTGCCAAGGTAGCGGAAGGTATTTTCCCAAATCTAGAGATAACTAATAAATGTTAGTTTCATTGTCGTTATGGTCTCCCTGTCGCTGTTGTGACTGATTCTTTTGAGCAGACTGTTCTTGATGCTGCTCATGGTTCCATTCCAGAATGCGGTGACAACGTTTCCCGCCGGCGTGTTCCTTGGTGGTCTGCGGAACTCCGTGAGGCTATCCAGGCTCGTCGGCTTGCTCTTGCAACATTTAATCGTCATCCAACAGACGAAAATCTTCAGCAGTTCCGCATTCTGCGTGCTCGTGCTCGACGTCTATTAAAGATCTCAAAGCGCCAAAGCTGGACGAATTACGTTACGTCATTCAATAATCGCACACCTATGTCAACTGCGTGGCGTCGGGTTCGCTCCCTAAACGGGTCTGCTTCTTTACTTCTTGTCCCAGCCTTAAACGTGATCGGTGTTCTCGAGACCAATCCCTCACAGATCGCCAATATATTGGGCCTCCATTTTGCCACTATCTCTGAGTCAGATCACTACCCACCAGCCTTTGCTCGTTCACGTCCACAGCTAGAGCAAAACCCGTTAAATTTCCGTACCGCGAACAGTGAGGATTATAACGCTCCATTCACGCTTGTTGAGTTCGATTCTGCTCTCCGCGAATCGTCGCATACTGCTCCCGGGCTTGACCGTGTTTCCTATGATATGTTGCGCAACCTCTCCCGCGATTCTCAGCTTGCATTATTGCAGCTGTATAATCGTCTCTGAGTTGAGGAGTTTTTTCCACTTGCTTGGTGTGAGGCCCTGGTTCTTCCCATCTTAAAGCCAGGGAAAGCCGCAACTAGCCCCACGAGCTACAGACCCATTTCTCTCACGAGCTGTGTCTGTAAGCTGCTAGAGCGAATGGTCAACAAGCGCCTGGTGTGGTATTTGGAATCGAGTTCACTTCTGAGCAAGTTTCAAAGTGGCTTTCGTCGCTTCCGTTCCACTATTGACAATCTTGCTTATCTTGAGGGTCAAATTCAAGATGCCTTCCTAAACGGAGAACATCTTGTGGCTATATTTTTTGACTTAGAGAAGGCGTATGATACCACATGGCGTTACGGTATCTTAAAACAATTATATGACTGGGGTCTTCGTGGGCATATGGTCCAATTTATCACGAATTTTCTTCACGAGCGACATTTTCGAGTGCGTGTGAGATCTAGTCTTTCAGAGCGCTTTGTACAAGAAAATGATGTTCCACAAGGCAGTGTTCTTATTGTCACGTTGTTTGCTGTCGCAGGCATCAGCGTTCTTTCGCAGATCCAGGCTCCTGTGTCTGGTCTGCTTTATGTTGACGATCTTGTCATTTTCTGTCGCTCCCGCCACCTTCGCGGCATTACTCGACAGCTTCAACTGACTCTCAATCGTCTCGTTCGCTGGTCGAATGAGACTGGATTTCGCTTTTCCACCGAGAAATCCCAATGTGTTCACTTCTGCCGGCGGTGTACCTGCGTTATTGACCCGGACTTGTACCTCGATGGCACCCGTTTGTCCTTCGTTGATACAGTCCGTTTCTTGGGTCTGGTGTTTGACCGTCGCTTGTCGTGGGCACCACATATACGGAATCTTAAATATTCTTGTCTTCGAGCTCTCAATCTTCTTCGTGTCCTTTCCCACCGCATGTGGGGTGCTGATCGTACAGTTCTACTTCGTTTGTACCGTAGTCTAATTCGGTCCAAGTTAGACTATGGCTGTATTGTCTATGGTTCTGCTCGTGCTTCTCTGTTACGACAACTTGACACAGTGGATCACCTGGGTATTCGTATTGCTACTGGCGCCTACCGAAAAAGTCCCGTCGCCAGCCTGTATGCTGAAGCCAATGAACCTTCGTTAGCGTATCGTCGCAGTAAACCACTTCTTAATTACTCTGCGCATGTGCGTTGTATTCCAGACCACCCGTGTAGACCATGTCTCCGCGGTGGTCGGATATACGAGCGCTATGCTGCACGTCCTCGCTCTCCACGTCCATGGTACATCCGTGCGTGTGAGACCTTCCTTGGCGACGATTTCCTTTGGCCCTCTTTTTCGTTGGTTCACTTTTGTGCTATTCCACCATGGCTACTTCGTCTACCTCGCCATGATTTACGTTTGTCTATACATTCGAAACAGCAGACTAGTCCCCAGGTGTATCAGCAAGAGTTTGCCGAACTGTTAGATCAGTATCCCGATTTTAATGTGTTCTTTACGGATGGTTCTAAGGATGGGGATTCTGTAGGCTGTGCCTTTGTCACCGACGAGGGCAGCTCAGAATTCCATTTGCATCGCCTGTGTTCTTGTTCACTGCTGAATTAACTGCACTTAAGGTTGCCTTGGACCATGCTGTGACACTTTCATTACGTCATGTGCTTGTTTGCACCGATTCTAGGAGCGTGGTTCAGAGTCTACAGAATGTCTTCAGTATGAACTCTCTAGTGCAGGACATTCTCGTGAGATGCCATCAATTGCAACAACAGGGTTGTGTCGTCGTCTTCTGCTGGGTGCCGGGTCGTGTCGGCATCCGGGGAAACGAACGTGCTGACACAGCTGCCAAGAACGCCGCTTTGGCCGGGGTTGCACTGGAGTATAGCCTTCCTTGCTCCGATCTTCATTCGTTTTTTCACATATTGATGCGCTCTCACTGGCAAGCCGATTGGGACCAGGCCATTGAAAATAAGTTACATGCAGTCAAGCCCCTCCTAGGAGACTGGGGTACGTCCTCATGCCATCGTCGTCGAGATGAAGTGCTCCTGGCGCGCCTGCGTATCGGACACTCTCATCTGACGCATGGCTACTTGCTGCGGAGATTGAACCGTCCATACTGTGGGGAGTGTATAGTCCCGCTGAGTATTCAGAACATTCTTGTTGAATGTCCTGAATACTCAGCTCTCAGAGAACGTTTCGGATTGCCTTCTGTTCTTACCTTCGCCTTGGGGGATTCAAGTGATGTAGTTTGCCGGGTACTTGACTTTGTGAAAGCTTGTGGGGTTGCTCACGTTCTCTGAGCGTTTTTAATGTGTTGTCGCTTTTTATTGCTGCTAAATTTTTAATTCTTTTAGTTTTTATTGTTTCCATATATTGTTATTGTTATCTGTTTTAGCTTATTTATTATTTTATTTTCTCTTTTGATTTTATCCTTTTATTTAGCGGCACTTTTGTTTATTGCGCTTTAGTATTTTAACGTTTCACTTTAAATCTTTTAGTCCAGAGCAACCGTGTTAATCGTGCCGGGGACATATAGTCTCGTTGCTGACGTCCCCATTAACCCCCATACATTCATTCATTCATAACTAATAAATGTTCTTTCTGATTCAAATCGGCCTCATGTGCTAACAGGAAAACCTGTCCTAACAAATTGGGTGCGGATAGCTTGGTATAACTCTAAAGGGATGGCAAAAGTATTCGGATCCCACACGGAATCGAACGAGAGCTATCTTACTTACAGGTAAAGACCTACCTGTCACTCCCCTCAAAATACTAGATGTAGGAAAAACCTTAGCTTTATTAGGTGCCATCCGTTATGAAATTCAATATATTTGTGAGCAACTTTCCAGGAGATTAGCGCTGTTCCTTCCATTCGGTCTAACCATAATATGTGGAAGAGCATTTTCTACAAGGAGAGGGACCTTTATGCTCTTAATAGTTGATGGACCATCATCATCAACCCTCTGAACTAGTTTAAACAGCTGATGCAATGGGCAGCTCGATGATTTTCTTTGCCACACTTAATAATGAACTTCTTATTTCTATTCTGACTGTTACAATTTTGATTACTATTACTATCCTCGTGCCGTGGCTGTTGCTCGAAACGCTGGCGGTTGTTTTGTCGTGGAGAAAAATTACGCCTGCCTCTATTGTTATTATTGATATTGTGACGGAAGTTATTCTTTGGATCTGAATTCCTTTGTGACTGTTGTCCTTGCAATGACAACTGTTTCAATTGCTTCTGTATATTAGCCAGTAGATCTTTGATCTCATCCGCAGACACCTTCGGAGCGGAAGATTCAGAGGTTAAAGTCCGAGTTGTTCGATCAACTAGCTGACACGGAACAACAAAATTTCCACGACCTTCGCTATTCTCAGGTGGATTCAACTGACCAGGAGCTTATGCGTGAAAAGGATTTTGTTTGACGAGTTTTCAACCACTTTTCTTTCTAATAAACCCCTAGCTTTTTCTTCGTCTAGTAAATCCTGAACTAATTCTTCCACCGTAGTATAGGTCTTTTTAATAGCAATACGCATGTACTCAGGGATCAATCCATCAGTTATTAACTGAATCTGTTTCTGAACTGGTGCCTCTTTATCATTGCGAAGAATTAACCCTTATCCGGGCAACCGGGGCCTCCCAGGCCCAGCAGCTTCATGTTTCTAAAATTTCTCAATAACCATACATATTTCGAAGACATATCGAGTTGGTAAAGCTTTTTTTTTAATTTGAAAACCTTTTCCTGACGTAACCGGGCAACCGGGGCCTAGGAGGCCTCGTATAACTTTAGTGAAATTCGTGTCAAATATTAGGTCAAATTGTCACATAATTATATATTGAACACGTGACTATTGTAACCTTTAGTCGGAACAGTATGCGACAACAGACATTGAATTTTGAGTGTTCTGCACTTAAAATATATACTGGGCCTGACAGGCCAAGGTTGCCCGTTTACGTTACAAAAATGTCTGGACCGGATTTGCTATTCTGCTTGGTCGGCTTACAAAAGCGTGACACGAAGTTTCGCTAGTTGACAAAAATATATACCGGTACATTATAGACTAGTCTGAACAGTAAGTGACAATAGGCATTGATTTTGTGTATTCTGCACTTAAAATATATACTGGGCCTCACAGGCCCCGGTTGCCCGTTTACGTTACAAAAATGTCTTGCCCGGATAACGGTTAAATCCCGTTTCCTATACACATATGATAAAACAGATTCATTAGACGCCTGTTCCGTCGAACGCATCTCGTGTTCCAAACGCATCTCGTGTTCGGCAAGCTTAGCCGAATGCGACCAAAGCACTGTCTCGTATAATGAATTCATCCAAGAGGGGATGTAATAATTGGTTCAAAAAATTCCGTAAGATCTAAGTCATTATAAGTATCACATTCTTTGGCAAATTGGCGCAGCATAAAATATTCTAAATATACACAAATAAAGTAAAAAATAATTACATTTAAAGAAAAGGCAATTCAGATTCTAACACCACGCATGAGATAAACCAAATAGAGGGTGGGAGAGCGGGAGAAAATTAAAATTTCTGCGGTTTACAAAGGTGGGAGGTAAATATTTTAATTTGACGATAGAACCACAGAGATAAAGACTTTAGACGCCATCCACCATGAAACGTAACTGGATTTCTGACATTTCCAGTCACGGGATGAATGTAGGAATCGTGCATTAAATATTGGCCATAACGAGCCGATAGGTTCATAATATTTCTCTAGTTAATATACTTAACTACGCAATGGTTAAATAGCATATGGCTTTGATCCTAAATAATCTGTTCCTTTTGTAATAATTTAGAAATAAAACTCAAATTTATATTTAGACATAGCACAGCAAGCATAACGGAGATGGTAAAGCAAATACTGAAGAATGTTAGGGGCGTGCTTATGGAGTCTGGTATTTGAATCCTGTTTGGCCGAAATGGTTCTTTAACGTTAACTGTTGAGCCATGTCCATGATTCGGTTACTAGCTTCCCAAGCTAGATTTCGTAGATGTTCATTCATCGAAGATCTCACTCCTTTTTCCCTCCTCGAGAGCTTTCTGTCCGCTAGTTTTGTTCCAACTCCGTTTTTCCGGGTTCCACTTTCACGTCACACGATCTTGCTTCTTTGGTCAAGGCGTCCCTCTATTCGGTACCCACATCTAGCTCATCACCTCGACGTCACTCCGATGTCCACTGTGCAAGCCGACCTCATCAGAATCGAACCCGGCAAAACTCGATGTCCCAGCGGAAGACAAAAATCTCGGACTCTTCAAGTAAATGCGGAAGAGACAAACCTCAGTAGAAAATCTTTCTCATTGCTGATCACGGAAGCTAAAACCGGTAGACAGGATTAAGCATTTCTGCTGTTTGTCAATAGACTGCATAAACGGAAATTAAAAGTAAAGGTGAGAGATTTCTAGGACGTTTACCTTGTGTGCTAATTTTAATAACAGAAAATGAAAAATAGTATAGAATGCTCTAATAGCCTTGAGACTACATAAATCAAATAAGAAAATAAAAAGAAAGTTCTCTGATGTGGGTCTAACGGGGACCGAACCAAGGGGACGGATCCTCAACACTAGACTTAGCCGCCTTTGCCAATTTATTTAAGCAATGGAATGCATGGCTGTTTCCTTAGGAATTCAGGAGATGGGATTTGATAATCCGTCAATATTATTTTGGTTTTATTTTCTTCTTTTTTTGTTTCTGCTTTCCCTTTATCACTTATTTGCCATACTTAGTTTTATTTGTTATTTTGTTTGTTATTTTATTATTAGTTATATTTTATGTACTGCCCTATCCTCGTATTTCGGTTTTATAAATTATCATTTTGTCGGCTAATTTATTTTTAATTTATCGGTTCCTGGTCATTATCAATATAGTGCAGTCGCCCCTTGTTAGTCTGAAAGCTCAGATAATGCGCTAATTGATAGCGTGATTGGCGATGTTAGAACTGATAAGTTGCGCCCAGGATTTTGTAAACATTGAACTTGGTAAAACGTCAAGTACAGGATCTGACCTGGGTTGCATATTGACAAAATCAAACATATACAAAAGAAACAGATTGTGATGTCGAAGGGGTTGAAAAAGGTGAGAAGAGAGTAACTTTTAGGACTAGTCAATCTACTTGCACTTACTTGTAAATCTCGGCGTTTCCTTCTCGATGATTCTCCCAAAGGATTGATGTCCGTCCATCCTTCTCTCTGGTCAGCTGGTCGTCCAGGTAGTCGTGTGTTAAGAGTCTGCGAAACTCGGGCAGGGAAACTTACGTTGCGAACACAGTCGGTATTACTCTTTAACGGATTATCCTTCGCAACTGATAACTACAACGTTTGCTAAGGCAAAGTGCTCTCTAAGTTAGAGTAAGGTAAACTTCTGGTAAATTCGAAATCGTGGTTTGTACTCCTACATTTTGACTCGTCTCTCCTACGATCCGGACTACCTCTTCCCAAAAGGTCTCAATGGTTTTGTTTGATATCCCTCCGGGTTAATATCCTGGGTCGTTGGCTATTTCTTCAGTCTTGATGACAAGTGCGTGCTCATAGATTAACCAAAAGTGGAGTGATGATAGGAATGCTGACAAGGAAACAATCTGTCGTTTTTATTGATTGAGAAATTACATATATAAGAAAAAAATGGCAGATAGCAAGAAAACTTCTTAATAGGAAAGTATATGAACTTAGAAAAAAAAACGAAAAGTGACTAAACATTAAATGAACGATTATGCTTATGTGCCCAAAGTCCGAAATAAAATGTTTCGTTATGTTTCCAAATACATATATCTTCTCACTATTATTATTATTTGCATTTAATTCATATGCTCAGGTGTGGTTGTTATTACTTTATTCATTTTTTATTAGTTTTGTGTTCTCTAAAAGGGAATAATTTAGTTTCTGCTATGATTTTAATCTTAACATGTGCTGTGATTTTGTTCAGGTGTATACACAAGGATGAAATTTTACTTACATACGTTATGGTAGGTTAGTTGTCTCGTGTGATCAGCATTTCCTCAGTTATTCCTTGAGTAACCTTGATGCCAGCAATTTCGTTCTTCACTTTGCTTCGAAGTGCTCTTTTAACTGTTATTTTAATTAACATTGCGTATGGAATTATAATAAATTTATCTTTTCTCCTTTCCTGAATTAGAATGCAGTCCTGCTTCGCTTTTCCTTTTTAACTTTTCTTTCATATTTGGCCTCATTTTATCAGGGTTAACCGGAAATTATTGTTTTGAATACGATCATTTGTTGTAATTCTGCTATTATTATTGCTCTCATTATTAGTATTATTTCGATTTTGTTGTTAGATCATATCCCCGTTTCAAGAGTTTTCGTTGCGTATTTATTTTTGATGGAAAGTTGTGGCACCTTTCTAGCACCGTTTAGTTGGGATCTCGTAAGCGTTAGTTTGATAATCCCACCATTTGGGATTATTGTAGTTGGCCTATTTTTGGTGCTATTTAATTAATGTTTTCGTTTCCTGCTATACCCTTCAGTAGCCTCATCTACTGTTTTGTGTGTTGTTCTTATGGGTTATCTACGACTAAGAATTTTAAGATTATAGATGTATATATTTATGTGAATTTGCTATACCCATATTTTGTTGTGCGGGACGTGATGTGGACCATTAAGGAGAGCGTTTTGTCAGAGTGCCATGTCCCGAATTTTGTCTTATTTTTTCTATTCCTTCAAGCATTCCCCCGTTTTGCCTCTAGCTTTTCTATTGTGCATGCATTTGTTTTATGTTTATGTATGGACCATGTGTGATTCGATTTTTGGACGATGTGGAACTGCAGTCTCTTTTATGGCTTGTTTGTTGTTTGCTGTATGGTTTATTTGCTCGTATGCGTTTGCTTTTATTTGCTTTGAGAATTGTGCATTGTGAAGTAAGTAAATGTTAGTAATATGAATATAAATATTTAGCTACGACTCGAATATAAGTAAGAGCATATGTTTAATGAACAAGATAATTTATTGTAAGTGTGTGTATCTACGACTATGTATTATAATGCTCGTGCACATATACGACTTGTGAAGTTTACGATTTTGAGGAGATATTTTGTGTGTTTTGTGCCTGAAGGAAGAACAGATTATGATTAAGGTTATACACGTTTGTTATTAATTTTATTTCTTTGGAGTGAATATTTTGGTTTTGTGTTTTTGATTCTAGTAAAACCTGCACTCCAGTGAACGTTACTATGCCACATACTTTAATTATCTAATTTATTTTATTTTTTCTTGTCACCAAAACTTTTTTTGTGGTCATGTATGTACGAGGTGTACTTTTCCTCTTTGTTTTATACATGAATATTTAACTATTTAGTGCTCCATTTATTTTATATTATTGCTTGAATTTATTTGTTATGCCATCTGAAGACAACTAGTAGATGTTACGTTTATTTACTTGACATTTATATATATATTGATTTAGACTTTGTCTTATGAATTACCTGCCAGAGAAAACCGCCATCTTATCAATACTCTATTGTAAGTTTACTTGATACAATTAATCTAGGTTTTTATATTTTTACTAGAATATGGCCAAATTCTGGTAATTCCTAATTTTGACTTTAACCGGAATATGGTTTAATTTTTAATACACCAGGTTTGACTTTGCGCGCGTAGATATATACTTGATTAATCAATTCACCTATGCGTAGGATATGTATTTCCTGATTTTTACTTCTGATATAGTTCAACCTTCATAATGGATACAAGTATTATTCATTTAAGTTTTTTCTTTTTTAATTTTGCTGGCTACTTTGAGTTTGAATTTTGTTAAAGAGTTTTGCAGTGTTAGTTTTCATAATCTTATAGTGTTTCTCAGTGTTCTTTTGGCCTTCTTATTTAAGTACACGCTTTAAATTCAAGATTATTATTTTTGCAATAATTATTTAAATTTCAAACTTTCTTTCAAAATTTTAAACCTGTTAATACTAAAATTTCAATCCTCGATTTTAATTCATTTTTTTTTCATATTATTGTGTAAGAATTGTTGATTATTATTTATTTTTTTGGTTTATGAACTTGTGTTTTTGTTTTCATTGCATTTATGTATTTCTCTTACTTTATTTTCTTATGCTGATCCACATGCGTGTTTATATATGTTATATATTGTTTTCCATTTAAATATTACTATTAATGATGCCCTTGCGATTAGGTTTTGGTGTTGGCCCTTGTTTCGGATTTAATTCTTTTTGATTAGCGAGTGGATGGGCGCCGATATCCACAGAGACCGCCTCGATGTCCTATTTTGTTTCGAGGAAATGTGAAAGAAATCATATTTCACTTTCAAAAAGTAATTACATTCTAAACCCTTCTATGTTGCCCAATCTTTGATTCTTTAGTTAGGTTACATTACCCCCTCATTTTTTTGATAGCAAATAGGATTTTTCTCCACTTTTTCGCATATCAGTTTTCAAATTGACTTTTTTCGAGATTTGGTTTCTACTACTGTTTTAGCTATTTTTTTCTCCATTTGTCATATTGTTCTCTTTCCAGGTACCTTTTGTTTTATTTGGGCTTGTGGTTTGGACCTTACAATGCTTTATTTGATTTTAGTAATCCTTACTACGTGGGCTCGTGTCCCGCAGTTTTGTGCTCTCTTTCAAATTTCCCATTTTGGTTTCGTTCCAGCCTACGATTTATTTTTTTCTTTTGTTTGTTAAAAATATTTAGTTTATTCTATCCTGCATTTATAACTTGCATTTTATTTTTTTTTATTTGTTAGTAATTCACTTTAATCTTCAATTGCTAGCATAATTCCTTATGTACCATATCTTCATGCAACTTAATATAAACTGTAACGTGCTACTCGTCTCACCAATATCTTAATTGGAACATTAGTTGCTACGTGTGTGATATAGTACGAAGCTGTGTTAGTACGTTATTGCTTCATTTATTCATAGCACTCTGTACTCAACCTCCTGCTTTCTACTCCAGCATTTTCATTCTACTACCTTGGGATGCTCATCACTACGCCTTCACCACATTCACCTGACAACAACAGCTACTGTTGCATCATCGGCTGTTATGGTTGTGCTACAAGTGTGTTCTCATCTCTAGCAAGCGCATCGCATATGCCATCTGTTAGCGTCTGGATAATTATTGGCAGTTGTTCCTACGCTCTTTGTGTGGTGCAGTGGAAAGATGTTTTCTCTCTCCAGCATCCGTCCATCTGGGAAATTTACCATTTGTTTTTACACCTTCATAGAGCTTGGTCATCGTCGAAACACCATGAATCTATAGGCTTTCGCTCCCTGTTGATTCGACTTTTGGGAGGCCGGTCATGTTGGATGGCTCGAACCAAGGACGGTGTTCTTTATTGGAAGTGGGAATCTGCCATCCATTTATTACAAGCGGAATATCTATTGCTGGGAGGAAGTTCATCGCCTGTTCGATGCCATTCACACCTACTATCGACATCGCAAGCTGACAACGAGGAAATAACTAATTACCTTATGTCTGCTCTACTACAAGGAAGTCCTCGTATTTTTAAACGATATGTAATAAACACTGGTAGTAACTTCCTTTACCTTTTGTCTACCAAACAGTCTCAAACGCGTTAGCTGAATTTCAGTTTTATTTAGATCAGATTCTTTCTCAATGACTTTGTTTTTACTGGACTCTCATTGTTATGCACCTACGTCGAATCAATGCTCGCTACGATCATCTACCTGATAAACATTGATACAATGAGGAAATATTGTTTATGAGTAGTACGTACTTTGACTCTCGGAAGTCGCTCTCTTCTTGGCTTTAGCCTATGTAATCCTGACGACGTTAGCAGCCTAGTAGGAAGTATAGCTGCTTTATGTTGTATCACCGATATGTGGACATGTGTACTTTGGCTGTGCCAATTTAGGAATTGAATGTGCATGTCATCGACTCAGTGCCACTACTGTTGCTTTCTTCATGACGTCGGAGAGACGGTTGAAACAAATACACTTGAGAAAGCTCGATCTTGATCATTTGGTATTTTGTCGTTGTATCGTGATTATTAGCCATCTTGGTCTTGGACTAGCGATTCCGGCGTGGAGTACAGAGAAAGAAGACGCTTCGACGCAATTCCATTATTCTCTACCAACATTCACAGAGAGAGAGAGGAGAAGAATGGAGATACTAGTTGTAGGGTGAGACTGTTGCCTTTTAAGTAGCATTCCTTATTACAACTTCCCCCTTTATTAAGTATCCTGTTAGCTACCAAAATATACCATTTAGAGTTATGAATTTCATTTCATGTGTCCTAGTTCAAACCCCTTATCACTTCTGAAGAGCTTCTTGCATTTAGCGCATCCCCTTCTCATTAGAACCAGTTAGCCTCTAGTGGTTGTCCCCACTTAATTTGCATAGTGTTACAGGAGATAGGAACACATTGTAGATGGATGATGAACTTTGTTTTAGCACTGGCCACGCTTAGAACTTAGTTTATTATTATTTTGAAATGTGCATGCAAATCGAGCGGTGGAACACTTTGAAACTTGGAACACTTCGAGAGTTGGAGCACGTTGGTATCTTCAAGAGTTGTAAGATTCTATTTGCTTGGACAACGTATGACAACAGAAGTCTCTTACTTTTATTTTTTAAATGTGAGTATGTTAAGAGTAGAGAAAAGTAACGTCACGTATATGAATTGATATTTAATGGATACACCAAGAAGATGAAAGAAAATCGATGTCAAGATTGCAAGAACCGTGGTCCACCTATTTCGATGTCCAGGATACGATGCTCGAAGAAGACAAGACTCAAGATAGAAGATGAAGACATGAAGAATTTATATGTTAGGGTAGTATGTTACATGTGGTGAGTAGTTCTATCGTGCTGATTTTGTATAGTTCGATTGCAGCCAATAAATGGAGCAATAACCATGTGTTGGAAATCTTTTCTAATCAACTTACGCTTTAAGCCTGAAAAACCTAAAACACTTTTTTTTTATCAAACAAAAATCAGTACCCTTAACGTGTTGTCTAACTTTAATATTTTTGCTTAGCTAGATAGTATTACAACGTTTTTTTTTCATGCATATTAATTTCGTTCTATACTGAAGTTATTTTCTGCATTAGAGGAATATTTATACATATCGGAATTTATTACATTTTTGAACTACTTACTCATTTAATTATCATTTTTATTATTTTATATCTACGTTTATGATCACTTGTATTAGTGATATTAATTTTATTATTAATAGTACCTTTCCTTTCCCATCATCCAGATAACTATAATTTCATCACAAAAAACTAACACTTTAAAGCGCATGACACTCACAATGGAATTATGCAAACACTAATGTTTATTTTTATTTTTCCTTTCCATCTTCGCAGAGACGCCGTCACATACTTATCGTCTTAAATTCAAGGATACCTAGTAACCGACTAAGGACTGACCTTACAATACACACTCGGCAGATTGAAATGGAAGTTTGATTAGAAAAAAAAGTATATTTCATTAAGAATTCTTTATCTTCTACTAAACATTTTTTTTTGGAATTTCTTCGATTATTTTTTCATTTATTGTACTACCGAAATTTAAAAGTTTCGTGTATTTCCAGTTTCGGGGAGGGTGTGTGAAGTAACTGTGAAGTATCTGTGAAGTGTCCATGTGATAATTGTGTAAACTTCTAACTTAATTCTCTATATTCTATTCATTCATTAATTTATATTCAGCAACTACAAAATTATGAACATTTAAAATCTAACGAATCAAAACTTTTATTTATGATTTACATTGACAGGCAGCTTGTTTAATAAGCATGTATTTGTTAATTGTCACTTTTGAAATTGTCAATAAGCGCGACTAGTTTAATTCTTACTTTTCCGCGTAGCTTTCTGCCTAGTCTGACATTTCCTAGTTCACTAACCTTCAGACTGATCGTTTTTCGATTAAACAAAACTACGGAGGACACATCAACAAGGGGTATTTGGCACAAGTTTTAGGAATATGCAGCATCGTCGTGAGAGGCACGTCACTCCATTGGAGAACAACCAAGTCCATGTCTTGGGAGTACCATTCTGTTGGTTCATCGCCACAGATTCAATGGAGTCCAATATCTGACTAGTGGAATGAGGGTGTAGAAGAACATCATTGGTGACGCAATAAGGCGAGAGAACTCGTCGCCCTGCCAGTCGAGCAGGATTTAGATCCAGTTGTTGGCTGACTCCAGTACATTCAGGCTCCTCTAGGGAAAACCATTCATCATCCAGATGACCTGGAGAACACTAGTCTTATTCGATCTGTCAGGCTAGTGCTCATCCTTTATCTCTTGATTTCAATCCCTTCTCTCTCTCTCCCTTTCCCCAACTAGTCATTTTCAAAATTCAAACTTTTGAATTTTAATTAAATTCAATCATAACTCTTAGAACTAACTACCGTGTTTTGCATCAGTTTCATCCTCGATTTTTATATTCATGTAATGAATATTTTAGAGATTATTCTGAGCTACAATCTGATGACACAGCACCGGCACTTAATTATATACTTAAAAGCAAAAGTCAGTTATATTGTTTTGCATGTACTTAAGTATTCGTTGTCTGACATTCCTTTGTTACTGCATATTGAACAAAAACGGTGTTTAATTGTTAAATACTGAGTAATTGTTTACTTTGAAAGGATATATTCATTCTTTGAGAAGCAGAAAAGTGATGGGGTGAGGTGATGCTGGAACTAGTTTGTACCTCTTGTTTTCATTCGTAGATTAAAATAAAAATTACGTTACACTTACTCTTTGCTTAAACTTCATTGGTTCATTGTAAGAGTTCTTCTAATGAAACACTACGAAAGATTGTTAAGTTGTTGAGGAATTTTTTTAGGTGCTCAACGTTTTGCTGCTCAGTAAGTCCTATGTTCATGGAAACAGTGTTGCCAGATTTTTATATAAAGTATTACTATTCTCTTTGAAACAGTTCGGCTGAGTGGAAGAATTTTCGAAACTAAAAATGTTCAAACCAACTTTCAAAAACAATTCAAAAATAAAATCAATCAATTTTTAAAAGCAAAATTGTGTAACTAAAAATGTCAAGCAAAAATTTGAAACTAAAACAGGCAAGTTTAGTAAATATAAAAAGTCTTAAACCAATATTTTCAAATCGAGCTTTTTTCATCTAAACTTATAAACTTAAAATTTTCAAACTCAAGATTTCAAACCGAATTTTAAAAAAAACTAAAAGTTTTCTAATCAAACGTTTTCGAACTAAATAATATAAGCTAAATTTTGAAAATAAAGTTTTCAAACAAAAACAGAAATACTACTAGTATTTCAAACAAATTTCTTTAAAGAGTTTTATAAAAGGCAGTAGTGGGAGTCGATTGCGGACACTCACTGTATTTACCTTGCTCTACCTACAACCTATATGGGACAGAGATGTGCACAGAAGAGGCTTTGACCAACTTAGTTTTACGGAATACTTCCCCACCAGACGCCATTTTTATTAACCGGTAATAAACTTTTAAAAATTCATAGGTATGTGAGTTTCCTTATCAGTGAATTTAGTGACTTAGACGTGATTATATTTTTAGTTAATGCCTCTTACCAGATCAGTTAAAAACACTTTTCCGCAAGACATTAGAAATATGTCAGAATAAAATTTCTGTCCTTCTTTTGATATCGCTCAGCTTCCTAAGTACTCTTGACACGTTACACAAGATCATTGTATTTTTTCACGTTATTCTACCACCTTGCACTATTTCATTCGTGTAATGCCGAGAAAAAGAACAAACGCCTTCCCATGTATCTTCAGGACGTGGCTCTCAATTTAGTATTGTGACTAAAGGCACAAAACCAATTCAACAACTGAAAACCAAATAGGCCAAAAACTACCAGCATTACTGTCGGAATTTGAAAATTTTAAGATTCAACAAGGGGAAAATTAACCTATTGATATATGTTTTCGAAGAAAATTAAAGGTTATTCGTCAAGTTATGCGTCATTCTACAGAGAAACAAGAAATACACGATTTGTCTTTGGTCTTTAAAAAATCTTACTAAAGATCGCATTGGAAACATTTACTACGGTACTGGCTCTAAAATTATATTTACATAACTTAAGAAAAACGCATTACCTTAAGAAAAAGCATGATGGCGTTTAATTTTTGCGACTAATTTCTTCTGTATGTGATCAAAATCCATCGCTTAATAGTTTAAATTCTTCTACGATGGCTAGCGCTTGCTTACCCAAATATAACTAACAATTGACTCCTTCATGCAATCAAACAATCAATTTTCATCACTGTCAACAAACCAACACCAGCATTTCCTTTACCTTCCACATCCCAGCTACAGAATGCTTCTCAATATCAAGTACTTCCAAATCCTTCCTCCTAAGTTAGCACTAAACAACCCCCTCCAGAAGCACATGCGGCAAGCGCATGTAACATTACTAACGCCAATTGTTAAATGGAATAAACAAATATGCCAATCATTTGGCCGAGTTTTCTCTTTTAGTCAGAAAGCTATAGAAATCCATAATATAGACGTGACGGTCGTAATAATCATAAATCACACAATACAAATAACAGCAATGATAGTCAGTGCAGAAACGGATAGTAAAACAATCATAAGAATAATAACAAAAATAGCAATACAACTAGACCGGGAACTTTTACAGTCTGGTAGTGTATGTTAAAAGCAGATCCATTCTTTCAGCATACCTTTTCGAAACAACAAACAGGGAAACGCGTAGAGGTGCCTCAGGGCAAATTTTTTGCCAGAGCATGTTCTTATGGCCTTTACACATGAAGATAATGAATAAAAAAGTCATATCCACTGTTTCTTGCAAACATACCCCGGCATCGTTTTATACTGTAGCTTCATTGACTGCAAGGAGAGAGAGAATAAAATTATTAAATTAGAAGCACAAATTAGTAGTCAATAAAGTACTCAATAAAGAAATATATCCAGCAATAATTGACACAGGAAGCTCTCACAGTCTTTGGTCGAAATTAATGATTACTTCAAATGCACAATTAATTTCTTTTAATACCAATCTCAGAAGAATTGAGAATTCCATTATAAAATTGTGTAACTTTCTCTCGTTCCTTTCGGACTTTTGAGCGTGAAAATTCTTACCTCTTTTCGGGAAAGGTATTTTAGATCACCTAAAAGCTAAAACTAATTTACAACGCAATAACTATGTGTATACCGGAAGCCACGACCACCGACATTTGCAAACAAACTGGAAGAGCAGAGGAGGAACTATCAGTAAGTATAATTCATTCTACGAGACAGCAGATGTCAGCTGATTATTTACCACTCTTTATGTTACCATTCCAGCTACAATGCATTTTCATCTGCCTTTTAACATGAAGAATCTGAACACGGATAAAGAATATTTTGTTGTTTCTTCTCTTGAGAATTTATTGGATAGGTACGGACTGAAGGCTTTACAAACCAAATTACTAACAATAATTTCACATTACTAATATGTAACCCATAATAGGTCAATAACCTTAGCAAATAACAAACCAATTGCTTACGTAGAGGAATATCTGCAAGGTGTTAATATACAGCCAACTCAACAATTAGGCGACTAAAATGATTGAATATTTTATATGTCGGAACAGGAAATTCAGGAAAGATTGGACAAAACTGCACCACTTTCGATATCAAATATAAACGTGGATCTGACAGGGACAGAGAAACGCTTTACCCAATTTACTTTATAAATACACTGACGACTTCTACTATTCACCTACAAATATAGGACATTTTCGTGGCTACATTCATAAAATACGTATGATCAAGGTCCTTCTTTTCATCAAAGGTAACCACGTAAACTTCTGGCGGTGAGACTACAAATTGACCTCCAAATAACACAACTATTAGAAGCCAACATCATCAAAAAACCATCGATAGTTATTTCCCATCGCCACTTCTGAGAGTGCGAAAGCCAAATTCGTCAAAATTTCTAATGGTTCTGAACTCACAAGCCTGAAATAAATTCACAAAATACCTTAGTATACCGTTTTAATCGAAAGAAGACATTTACATATGCTAAGAGACAGGTCTTGTATATCAAGCATCAACATAAAGGAAAGCTTCTTCCAACTATTATTGCCCCTAAGGAGCCACAAGTACGTGACTTTTGAAGTCAATTATAGTAAGAAATCGTGTCATCTTCAACATTGCATAATGCCACATGCCACTTCATCTCAAGGATTGACTATAGCGGTACTCATTATTGTGGAATTTTTACTACCTGGTATCACTGTGTTTGATGACGACCTCATAATAAAAATTAAGAATTGGAAGCAGCAAATTTCAGACTTGGAACTACTTTTCAAGAGACTACGTAAACATGATTTTTCAGCCAGCACAAATAAGACGCACCTGCTTTACTCAGAATTAAACATGCTAGGTTTTCAGTTAACGGCAAATAAATCAAAATTACACATTAAATTGTCAACATGGTACCGAAACAACCTCTAAGCGTGCCTTAAAATGTTTTCTGGGGCTCTGGCATGATTGAAGAGCCCACATTAAAAATTTACTGAGAAAGGGGAGCCGTTTCATGTTATTTTAGAAAATAATTCATAATCCCAATGAGCATCAATCACAACATGACAAATTATTTCAGAAAATAAAATCAGACACAATTCACGCCCTATGCTTATTTCATTTTTACCCAGCTCTGGAAATTCACTTAGACTATACTCAGATGTATCATCAGTATCCACGGGTGGAATTTTGGCTTGCTATGATCCAAAAACTAAACAGGAACGTGCTCTCTCTTACTGCAGCAGACGTTTTACTAAGACTGAAGATAAGGCTTCAACCTGACAGAAAGAATTATATGCCTTAATGTATGTTCTTAGAGTATTTCGATACTTTTTACTAAATAGAAAATTAATTTTATTTATTGATGCTAAGTGAAAGCCTTCATTGAACACTTTGCCCAAAAAAGGGGGAATATTAACTTTTTATAAAATATTTTTAGCGGATTACAATTTCCAAATACATCACATCAAGAGTTTTTAGCATCCTGCAAATACTTTTAACCATTTAGAACACAAACAGGAAATACTGCGTGACGAAGAGCACGAAAGTGAATTTTTTTACATTGAGGACGCTAAAGTTTTAGCGTCTCACTCACTGGAGCAGTCCCTTAAAATTGAACAACACATGGTAATACTTAATAAGCCAGAGAACACAGAAAGAAAACTTTATTTTCGGATATAACTTTTCTTGAAAATAAGGAACCTAATAAAATGTCAACACTCCATTAAGCCTTTTAGATGACTATTATATAGGACACAAAAACATCCTGAATTGCTACTATTATATTTGCTTTGCACACCAAAATCTTTTCTAAACGAATGCTTTGAAGCAATCCACCATAACCAGATGGCCGTATAGTTTTGCTATACTAAAACTTACCAATCCTCATTGCGGAAATACTATTTCCCCAACATGAAGGCATATAGGAAACTACGAGGGTATACAAAATACGAGGGTATACTCTCTGACAGAAACTTAAAAAGCTACTACGTAAGCCATCTCCTCAATTACTAAATCATTCTACTTCAGCTATTGTCACTACGTGGCAGTACTACTCGTTATGAGAAGTATTTGTCGGACAGGGAGAGTTTAACATATTTGTCACATTTGAAATGTTAACGTGTTTCTGTGTTACGAAGATGGTCGATGAAATTACAGCTAAAGTAATCGAACAATTTCTCATAAAGGAAATCGTCTTTAGATATTCAGCTTTTTCATATTTGTAATATTGACAGGCACCCAGTCCATAGCGTCAATATACTACAGAATTTGGCAAAGCTATACAACTTTGAATTTAAGTTCTTACTGCGTATGATCACAAACCTTCGGGTGTACTGGAAACATTCCACAGAATTATAGAAAATTCTCTTAAATATTATGTACAGTAAAACTAAGACCAGTGGCAAAAACTGATTCCATCCATAAATCGATCAACCGCTTCGTCCGCTTCGAGTTTTTTTCTTATTACATGGGTGCGAACCAAACACGATTTCTGATATTGCAAGTGCCTGGATTGCAACAGTAAGAATAAACGGAGCACACTTGAATAGAATTAGGGAAATTTTGAAAGAAAATTTAGCAGCAAGCTATGACAAATAAAAGAAATACTATGATGCAAAATATATAAAAAATAGATTTACGAAATGACAAAAAATACTCGTCGTCAATCCAAACCGTAAGTTTCAAGTACCAGATTCATTCTCCTCTAAATACATCAGTCTACCTTTTATACTTGAAAGGTCAATCCTAATATCAATAGAGTTAAATTACCAGATTCCTATGGTCACGGAATACAGGAAATCTCTGTGGACAGAATTGAGCCGTATTATGAGAGCTTAGATGAAACTTAACACAGATAAAATTAGTTTCTTCTCTCTGTACTAGCAAACAAATTTAAACGAAAAAAAGTCATAGGAAACACAATGCAATTAACAATGCATAAATGGACTTTAAAAATTACCTCTAAAAGCGGCATCCTTTCTCAACATATTTACTTCAGAAAAGGAAAGAAGAACAGAAGTAAAGAATAGAAACAGTCATCATAAGTTGCAAAAGGAAGACAAGCATTTTGATGAATAAAATATTCCTCACTGCAATACAAACTCTTATTACTTACAAAAAGCTGATTCAATATTTTTCACTGAAGATCCTGACAAGACGCTTCCATGTTTAAAAAGCGATTGATCTTGCCAAGGCCAAGTAAACTATAAAATTTATATTTTTCTATTTTCGTGTTAAATTGTATTATTACTGCCATTTATATAGCAAATTCGAAACTTTAGATCGCAGTTATACTATACAGATTTCCAGGATTTCAAGTTCATCACCATCATTATTATTGACATTCAAAATTGGACTTTCTTCTAACATGTATTCGATGCAGCTACATTAGAAACAGAGAATGACATAATATACAGGAGTTAGTAAACATGCAGAGCATTTACCTAATGTAATCTAAATTTCAACCTATTCTTTCCAGTTTTGTCGACTCGCTTTTCGAATTTCACAACCACTTCACCATTCCTTTCCCGAACCTCCTGATAAGACTCTGCGATCTTTCCAACTTGCCCCCAGAGCGTTTCCCCTTTCAATCTATCGAGAAAACAATATGCTCTAACAATTTTCCGTTTATCCTTTCGTGATACACATTTTTCAATCGAGGGGATGAGCGCAACAGTGATCTAACACATTTTCAAAAATCGAGAAAAATCAAGTTAAACTTAAACACATGTAGTTTTTTGATGTACAATGCATGACACATTCAACCTCTTGTGGTTGCTTTTGGTGTATTTTACAAAAAGCACATGTGTTTAACTTTAACATGATTTTTCTCCATTTTTCCGTATTCAAGATTGAAGGAAATACCAAGTGAGACAGAACAGTTTAAGGAAATAATGTCGAAGATACACTCGAAATATAAAGTATATTTGCATGAAAAGAACTTCGTTTCTCTTAAAGAATTTGAGTCAAAAGCACTCGAAATTCAGTCAATTATTCTAGAAGAATATCACTACGTACAGCAACAAAGCAACGTAAAACAACGGACGGAGTTGGCAGCTACACATCATGAGGGCACAGGTTTCGATAACATTCCTAATATAGAAGTAGAAAGTTTGGATCTTGCTTTCTTTTTGAGAACGAGGAAAGATAAAGGACCGAAAATAAATATGGTAAAACAAATAATCTCTTTTTCCTGTCACAAGAGAGGTCACTCTCGAGCACATTATTATAAGTACAAAGAAATTAAGGCTCAGGAGAAGCCGAGAATAAGCGCATACACTAGGAAATGTCAAGAAAAGCGACAAAAAGACACCATTGCAGCTACCTGCGTATGGTTTCGTAAACAGGATGTTTTTTTCTCTTTATTATGACACGGAATTGACAATAGACATTGTGTCTAAAGAAATAGCACAGGAATGGGAAAAGAGAGGATGTTTGACCCAAAAAGTAAACGAGAAAATTTCCTTAGCATCGGGGCATACATATTGCTATAAGACAGTAACCGTGAATCTTTTCATTAAAAATCGTAAATTTAGAACACTATTCTACGTACTAGAACAATCCTCTGTAAAAGTGCTTTTGGGGACGCTTTTCCTAAAAGAACAAAAATAGAAATATTGCTTTCTGAAAGAGGGTGGAAGTTTAAGTCCGAGAAAAATGTAAAACGTTTTATTGGTCCAGTTGGTTCTACAGAAAAAAAAAAGAAGTGGCTCAGGAAATGGAAAAGGAAAGGGCCTCATCTTCGAAAAGAGACGAAGAGGAGAATAAAGAAACAGTAGCTTTTGCAGAAAATAAGAGGACGCCGCGGAGAAAACAACATAAATCAGATCAAAGGGAAGTGAGGTACTCCTAGTTAAATGAGGAAGCCTCTACAACCCGGGGAAAGGAAAAGGGACAAGGAATCGAAATCGAAAACGAAGTTGTAAACATAACGCCAAAAAGGACAACAAAAGGCCTGAGGGCAAATTTCTAAAACGTGAACAAGGGTCACTGCAGGTTGAAGACTCAGTTCAAGAAGAAAAGAGAGGAAGAGAGAGGAACTGGAGACCCCGAAAAGATCACAATAACAGAGAAGAAGTTCGTGAAGGTGTAAATGTTAACAACAGGGTCTGCAATAAGACACAAGGGGCGGAAAGAGACCGACCACAAAACAAGAAAACCATTTTTTTTTGGTTCGAAAACGAAAACAAGTGGAAAGATGGAGGAGCCGTTAGTAATGGTACACTTGTTAAATAGGCCAGTTCTGTTATTCGTGGACATGAGGGCTTCTTGCTGTTATGTGCCTGAGGCCAAAGCAAAAGAATGGGAACAGGAAGGTTATGTTTCTAGAAGGGTCAATTTACAAATAACTCTAGCTTCAATGACAACTAATTCAAATGCTTACGTTGTTGTAGAGGTAAACCTTTTGGGGCAAAGAATAAAGCAGAAATTCTATATCGTGAAATTTTTGTTCAAAAATATAATAGTAGGCCGGGACTTTATTAAACGGAGCCGAATTGTACTTTCGTTGTTTAGGGGTGGTCACAGAATTGTAGGTGACAACTCCCTTGTTTACTTGTTTAATAAAGCAAAGGATCTTGACAAAGGAAGAGGCTTTGTTCACAGAAATTAAAGATGCGATAACAGAAGGCATGTTGTCTAGAGTAGAAATGGATGACGACAACAAAAAAACATTTAGGCAAGTGTTAACAAGAAATAAAGATGTTTTTTCTTCGAAGCCTGGCCGTACGCATTTGATAAAACATAAAATTTTGTTAAAAGAAAACAAACCTTTTTATATGAAATTGTGGCCTCTTGCAAATGATAAGAAACACATAATGGAAAAACTGTTGTGTGAGATGGAAGATGCGGGGCATATAGAAAAAAACTTCCTCGTCAGATTATATTAGTGCACCCATACTTCATCAAAAATCAGATGGTTCTTGGAAGTTAGTTTTGGACGCCAGATATGTGAATAGGATTTCGGAAAGATAACAGTGTATTTTACCGAGTATTACAGAGTCTATTGCCCATTTGGGGAGTAGAGAAAATATTCGGAAAGCTGGATCTAAAATATAGCTTTGCACAGTTGCCTATTCATAAGGATAGTCAGAAAATAACAACGTTCATAACACTTAAGGGGTTGTATTATTTCAAGACCGGTTGCTTTGGTCTTTCCGGTTTACCGAGTACTCTAGCGAAATTAATGCAACTATTATTGAAGGAGTTGTATTTTACTAAGGTAATAGTATATTATGATGATTTGGTATATACAAGTGACTCAGCGGGTGAATTGTTAGAAGTTTTGAATCTAACTTCAGAAAGGTTAGGAAAGCCGATTTAACTCTTAGTTCGGACAAATGTGAGTTTTTAAGACGGAAATAGAGTTTCTAGGTTTTCGTATTACAAATGGTTGCTCCTACCTGTAACCATTCGGTTTCTTAAAATGTACCGAAGAAAAACTTCGAATGGCGAACCAATTCCAGCCACCTAAAAATGTAAAGGGGTTACTAATAGGATGTTTTATTTTTTCAGATTTAGAATTGAGGACATGTCATCCATTCTGGCACTTTTAACAAACCTACTTAAAAAGACAGTTCCTTTTAGGTGGGGGGAAGAACAGAATAAAGCACTAGAACAATTAAAGGCAGCGTTGGCAGAGCACACAGACCTTTTAGTACCAAATTTACATGAGGATTTTCATATCTATATCGACGGGTAGGCAATAAGCTCGTGCTACGCGCTTTGCCAGAAAAATGAACAAGGAGAAATAAAGGTGATAGCCTATGGCAGCCAAAAGATCTACAATCAATGATTCATCGGTGGGTGACCAGAATTTCTAGCTTTCCAGTAGTGATACATTTTATTCAGGGCAAGAAACAGACAGTAGATTTACTTAGTAGGATTGAATCAAATCACATGGAGGGGAAGAATTTCTTGGTTCAAGAGGAGCGTAGACAAGGCTTTCTGAGTGCATGTTTTACTAAAATCTCTATTATCATCCTTAATATTAGATATAATTTACAGAAAAGTAGTGATTTCGTGGGGTAGAGGCTCTGGATTTCCAAAGCCTGCATTCTGTGTATGTCCTTGCAGCTCTGAATTGTCATAAGCTCCTCTTCAAATGTAAGACGTAAAATATAAATAAGAAACGTATAACATAGAATACAATATATATATATAGAAAATATCTTATTGGAAATAATAAATACAGTAGAAAATAATTATAAAACATAATGTTGAAGGACAAGCTTTTCTCTTAAACGATCATACTTGAATGTAAAATATACTTTTAAAACAATTTCCCATTTATACAAGGCAACAAACAAGTGAGCAGTGCCATCTGATAGCCACTATTCATCTCTTCGAACCAGAAAACTATGAATTTGACACCAATATATTTCGTATTTTATAACTTTTTTACTTGTAACCCCTTTCCTTCCTTGGAATGGTTTCAGTGTCTTAGTCCCCACAGCAGATTGTTGAGATGGTAATTTATACTTATAGTAAATTCGTTTGAAATTCCTTCAAGAGTCAATGTTGCACTCTACGTTTCTTACTAAGTCAAAGTTTCTAAATATATATACATACATTACAGTAAGAACTGAATTTTGTATTCTCACCTGACTGTCGTCGTTGTGCAAACATTCATGGTGATATGCCGTAGGGAATTGAGTTACATTAAGGTTATATGATTTAATACGAAGTTTGAAACACCGCAAGTTAAAGAAACGCATGTAATAATAAATATCATATTTGAAAATAATTTCGAATTAAACTAGCTGTGACTACATTACTTCCAAACTGAACTTGTGGAGTGCACAGTATGAGCGTAGCTCAAAGAATATAATCAATAAGAATGGTCTTGATTCGAAGCTCGGACCATACAGGTAGGAGTAACTTACATTAACCGTTTACCTAACAGACAATGACGCACACTGTTTGGCACTACTTTATCAGATGGCTCTATCAAATGTAACCTAACCAACACAATAATAACAAATTTTACTGCCCTAAAAAGTGTTCTGAACAAGGATAATTTCATTATGCACATTGTAACTAAGTTACAAGCGGTTTATATCCTATCAGAACGGCTCACCAACCAAGTCAACTTTTGGAATATTTCATTAAGTTAGCTTTCAACGTAGCTGAAGGAAACGTATGTGCATGAGTAGAAAGTTCTCCGTTGCAGAATGGGTACAGTCATGGTTCGATAACTAGATGGTTCGTGGTTCGAAACCCGTCTCGGAAGCTTCAGACTCCACAGAAAGAACTTGCTAGGAAGGAAAGAGGAAAGTTCGACATCAAAAGTGATTATAATGTGTGCTTTGTAAGGTCGAATGACAGTGCAGTTGTAGCTGTTGGTTCAAACTGTCTTATACACTTGCCAATAGCATCAGTGAGGTGATACTCTCGTGCACATAAAATAGTTTCCTATTATTAGTCTACCATTCGTTATTCAAAAGTACAATGAAGAAATGGGAGGTGTTGATGTTATGGATTGTCTTCTTGCATCATACAGACCCAAACTCAGATCCAAGAAATGGCGGTGGTGTTTCTTCCTGGAAATTGCATTGCGAATTGAATGCAAACAATGAACTCACACTTCTACAGTTTTTGAGGGAATATAGCATGTGTCTTTCGCATCGGAAACATGACATAATCCATGTTCCTCTCGAAGCTCGAAACTCTGACACGCATTACATTGTGGATGCAGCAGAATGACACTGTATAGTGTGCAAATCTAATACAAGAAAAAGTGTTTTCTTTGTCAAAAGAGATTACACCAGAAGTGGTTTACAAAGTACTATTTATTATAAGCATTTTTTCAAAAACCTGAAAAAAGACTGTTAGCTTATGCTCAGCAAAATTCATATGTGTAGTATTCGAATTGGAAAAAACTTTTTTTGGCGAATATAAGTTCTTAAATTTCCAAACAAATACTAGTTATATAGAATTTACAAAACTACTACTAAATACATGTACATATATAAAGAGCAAGTGAATAAAAAGATTAGTAAATACATATCTAAAATAAAAGCTCGTAGGTATTCAACTGTACTCATACGTAAAAACTCGAGCCATCCAATATCTATTTATCCTCATATCTAATATATATGCGTGTGTATGTTTGTAATAAAGATATGGAAACGTAGTCTATATGAAATTCATTAACGTAATTAATTAATTACTTAAAGAAAGTACTGTGAAAGTAAACCTAAGAAGACGCGAATTCTGCACACACGAGATACCAATGTTCCTAAAAGGGAACATCACGTCACAGGATGTTGGCAAGTGGTACTCGACAAATGAAAACGGAAATTTAATTATGGGTGGAAAAGGAGAGAAATTGAAAATTTTAAAAAATTCGCACCAGTGGATTCATGTCCGGTCGTTAAACGGTTAAAAATTAAAACGAAGGGTAATTTTTCTTCTTTTGCTGGTTGGTAACACTGAGGGATCACAGAGAAAATAATCACTAAAACATCAATGACAGTGGCAACACTGAGGAAATCACTTTTCGGAGCATTATTAAAGTAGTGGAATAAAGCACTAAACAGCTATTACATGATCACAGGCAGAATTGGTGCATTTTATACGGCACTTCATTTCCCTCGAGGTAATTCTGTTTTAAGCTTTGGTGTTAACCCTTAATTAGTCGCATGCGGAATTTTGTTCCGCACTTTTACATTTTTCTTTTTGTTTTCCTTACTTTCGATCGTATGCTTTTGAACTTTTGTCTAGCTGCCTTTTAAAGTTTCATGATTAAACAACAATACATATTTGAATTGTTGCCCAAGCCACTAGGAATATTTTGTTATTTATTTTGGAGTGATGCATTTTGCGGAGCAAAGTTCCGCGCGCGACTAAATAAGCTACCCTTTTTTCACCTACAAATTTTACGCTTTCTTTTAGTTTATTGTTTTTAGCCGTCAACAATTAAGCAATTCGGTGACTACAAATGATATCATAAGCAAGCGCCACCAGCACTATTTTTTAAAATTTATTTTACAAAAATATATATTCAGGTGCAGTTCATATGTAAGCAACTGAACTTATAAGCGGTTCATATGTGCATTGTGCGCTCTGAAAATAAATACATAGAGAAGAGAGTTAGTCTTTTCTTTCAAAATGGATCATCATGAACGTGATGGGGACAGAATTAGAAACATGTTGCTGGAAGTTCTGGCTGAAGAGGACAATTTAGATGTTCCAGATATGGAAGATGTCGATGAAGAAGATATCGTTGAAGAAAGCGACAATATCTCTGCCAGTGAAGAATCAGCAGATCAAGATGAAGTGTTGCCACGGGCAGATCATGTGGAACCACTCTCAAATACTACTGCATGGGGACCATATTTTCTAGGAAAGGACAATGTCACTAAATGGTACGCACATGCTCCACGGCAAAATATACGAAGTCAGAATAATTTTACCCATTTACCAGGATTCAAACGACATGCTAAAGAAGCGAAAACGCCGAGCGAATGTTTGAGTTTGTTCTTTAGTACATCTATGCTGAAGAGAATCGTTGAATTTACAAACCAGTGGATTGAAACACATAGGGACGCTTATAGCAGAGAAAGAGATGCTCAAAATACTAATATAACAGAAGTAAAGGCCTTGCTGGGCCTTCTATATCTTGCAGGAGGACTGAAGTCATCTCATGCTAATCTGGACGATCTCTATGCAAAGGATGGGACTGGAATTGAATTCTTCCCAGCAACAATGTCTCTTATAAGACTGAGATTTCTCCTATAATCTCTTCGTTTTAATAACAAAGTTGACTGATACGAGAGAAGAAAGTTTGACAAGTTTTCGCTTCTTCGAGATATTTTTCAAGAATTCAACTTGCACTGCAAAAATTGCTATTCCGTTGGGGAATATAACACAATTGACGAAATGCTTGAAACTTTTCGAGGACGATGCAGTTTCCGTGTTTATATGAAGTCAAAATCAGCTAAGTATGGAATCAAAATATTTGCTTTGTAGAGTATTGCATGCAAGTGTATTGTATGCTCTCAACATGGAGGTATGTGTTGGTCAGCAACCCGATGGATCATTTCAGACCGACAAAGACCCCATCAGATAGTACTTAGGCTAGTAGACCCTATAACCGGAACAGGAAGAAATGTCACTACTGACAACTGGTTTAGTTCCATACCACTGGGTGAAGAACTACAAAAACGTGGACTGTCTCTAGTTGCCACTCTGCGGAAGAATAAAAGAGAAAGCCCTGCAATATTTACTGAAGGCAAGCGACGTGAGGAATGTAGTAGTTTGTTTGGTTACGGTGGAAATATGACTCTCCTTTCGTACGTACCGAAGAAAAATCGAGTGGTTACTCTTATCTCTTCCATGCGCTTTTCTGATGATATTGATGAATCTTCCGGAGAAGCCAAAAAGCCAGAAATGTTAACCTTTTACAATGTAACAAAAGGAGGTGTAGATACGCTAGACCAAATGAAAGCTACATATTCTGTATCTAGAAGAACTCATAGATGGTCACTAGCTGTCTTCTTTGTCTTGATGAATATCGCCGGTATAAACAGCTTCATAATTTTTCAGTCGAACACACATAGTAACATGAACAGGAAAGATTTTCTGAAAATCTTAGCTGAAGATCTTTGATTGGACAAAATGAAGGCCAGAGTAAGTCTGCAATATATCCCCAGAGAATTAAAATCAAACATCCGATAGTATGCAGGAATATCAGAAGATCCATCTACTGAGTCTGATCCAGTTCCAATTTCAGGGCGTTGTGCTTTCTGCATGAAGAAAGAAGACAAGATGACCAAATATTGTTGTATCAAGTGTCAAAAATTTGTGTGCGGTGTGCATAAAGAAACTGTCACATATTGCAAAGAATGTGTTTATCAAGATAGAGTGGAGGAACTTGAAGACGAGGATATGTAAGTAGTATGGATATGTAAACCGAGAGGCAAAAGCATAATTCATATGAACGTTTCAAAATACATAAAAACTATATTCCTTATCAGGTCTAACTATACATGTTATTACTCTTATTATTTGAGTAAAAGCAGAATAGTTTCTTCATTGTTTAGGTATTTATGTCTAACGTATTTTTATATTAGTTTAGGTCTTCAATAGCATAAAATAAATTAAGACGCCTATTAAAACAAATAGTTTAACCTAAAATTAAATAAAAAAAATAAAAAATTAAATATTACATGAGTTTTACTATGTAGTTATTATGCGGAACAAAATTCCGCACGCGAATAATTAAGTAACTTTTTTCACGCGACTAGTTAAGGGTTAATATACATACATTAGCTCACTTATGGTCAGAGGTGTTGGGGTCTGTAAATTCGGTTGCTCCTTAGTCGTATGAGTAGTATTAAATGTGTCCATTGGAATTGTAGGAGATATATCTAAGCGAGGTCTTTTTTATATTTTTGGTATCGAGCGAAGATGGTGATATAGCTTGTATAAAATAATAAGAGTTACCAATACAAAAATGTTACGATTACCACCGGGTCGTGAAGATGTTCCACACTGGAAGAAGAAAAAAATTAAATTATGATCGGTGATTTATCGGAAATCCTATATAAAATAAAATGTTTATGAGGCATTGCTACGAATAAGGTGTTTATAAACAAAATATAAAAATATGCCAAGTCCAATCAATGATATAATAACGAGAGTAGCAATAGCAAGTATGGTCCATGGAAATGCACTGGGGAGATGAAATACCGTCATGTTATCCAATAAAGAAGTCTTCATGCTGAATTTCGGAATTCGTAAAAAAAAAAAAAAAAAAAAAACAAATAGTACGTTTCAAATTCAGGAAATTGTAGGTGAAGGATTCTTTGATAATTTTTATATATATCAATGTAAAGTTCGCGTAGGTTCTAGTAGGAGGATTCAAAATATCTGTTATTACATGCTAGAATTATTGTATCTAAAAGAGTACGTTGATGAACGATTAACAGCGTCAGCAGCTAACATATGGTTCCTTTGGTTTATAATTTTAACAGGTTTACTTGTAGTAAGATGAAGTACCGTGGGTGTATATAAGTAAAATTCCACATTCCGTGATAAAGTAGGTCTTTGATGGCAGCTATTGAATTGCGAAAAAGTAAATTATATAGACAGTCTGTTATTTGAAATCGTGATTCCTTGATAATTTCCTATATACTAATGTAAAATTCGCCGATATTCTAGTGGGAAGATACAAAGTATCCGTTATTATACGTTGAAATTCTTCATATTTAAAAAGTAAGTTGATGAGCGATTAACTGAATCAGCGGCTAACATATGGTTTCTTTGGAACGCTATTTTAACAGATTTACGTGTAGTGAGATGAAGTCCCATGGGTGTATATAGATAAAATTCCGCTGTCCGTGATAAAGTAGGTTTCAGATGCCAGCTATCAGTTGTATTTCGAAAAAAAAAAACATATACATAGTCTGTTTTTGAGAGCAAGGTTGTGCATGTAATTTACGTATGGAGAACATATCAGATTGACATAGTGATAAGTATAACTCATAGATTCCTTGGTCCGTCCAGATTGCATATTCAGATGTTTGAATACGTATATGAGCTGTCTTAGTTAGAAATCCGTTTTTAAAATTTTTATATAAAATATGATAATCATTAGTATGCACAATTGGTGTTTATATTATAATGAATAATCGGCAGATTCTGGGTCGTATGAGATGAAAAATGCTTTTGAACACTGATAAAATAATCCAAGATCTCTTTCCATTAGCGTGCCTCTTAGGTTTATATTCTGTTTATTCATTTCTTTAGCTAAAATAGGTTTATTAAAGCGTCGTTAACTTTATTTTGAAGAATGCTTTCTATTATAGTATCAAAGTGTTGTTCCACATTTTGAAATTTAAGAAAAGCGATCAGAAAACGTTCGTTTGTGGCCGTTGTATTATCTGCCAGGAAAGTAAATGTACACCTATTTTTCGAGTCTGGCATTCCTGCGCTCCATCCGTGAAGAGTATGAGAATTAAATCAATCAAATATTTACTGAGGGGCAAAAAGAAAAGTTTAATCTGAATAAGACATTCCAGAGGGGCACAAGCTGTGAATACGAATAGTGCATAGTGTAAATAAAGGACGACACCGAAAGAGAAAGCCAGAAACAGCTGTTAAACTTACAAAAAAAGAGTAAAAATTGTCGAAGTGGGAACATAAAACACAAATACAACAAATACGCCGACAACTCTACTTTCACCATGTCATGATCTTGGTGTAGTGGGTAAGGTGCTGGCTTGCAAATTCAAAGGGCGTAAGTTCGAATCTCCATCAAGGAAATTTTACAAATTTTTTGTTGATAATACATACAGCTCATGAGAGGGTAAAAGAGGTCGTATTTAGTTTTTCGTAGCATTTATTATTGGTAATGTTTAGTACTGATAATACTTTTTGTCTTTGCGTATTGCTTTTATTATTATATTATTATTATATATTATTATATATTATTATTAGTTTATTATTATTACTGTTATTATTCTTCAAGATTTCATAGTTCAAGTATTGAAACATCCGAGTATTCAAATATCTGAATATACTAAAACGTATGTTATCGCGGATCAATCGCCATCAAAAATCCTAAAGTAAAAAAAATTACAACGTGCATTCGCACAAGCACCTCGACCACTGAACCGCGATCGCTACGCGGTAAACGATTCGTTTTTAGTCTGATTACGTTAGGTTTCTTTGTCTCCGCTTGCAAACTTGTGTGTTATATTTCTTCGATTCAAAATGTCTTTCGTATTTCTTTTATGAAGTCGGCAAAGTTTACATTAATAACTTGAGTTGATCTTGAATTGCTGGTTCACAAGATTGTTTTTTCTCCACACGAAGCTACAAATATAATAGATTGAATTCTCATACTCTCCATTTCTTTCAAAGCAGTCGCCATTACCTGGTCAAAGACTTTTTTCCGCCACGATTCATATTAACCAAAATAAATTTATTTTTCGGAAGCGGAACTTTCACTTTCCGGATTTCGGAAAATTATGGAATTCAGTTAAACTCCGGAATTCAGAAGAATTTCGGAACTCGAAAAGAATCCGGAATTTTGAAAATTACGGAATTCAGAAAAACTACGGATTTCGAAAAAATCCGGATTTTTTTCGAATTCCGGAATGTTAACGAAATCAGAAATTTCTAAATTCCGGATTTTTTCGAATTCCGGATTTATTCCAAAATCGGAATTTTCCGAATTCTGGAATTTTTCCGGTTTTACTTTCGGGAGTCCGGAAAATAATAATTCCGGAATTGGTTGTCCTTAGTTTATACACAACCTTTCAGAACACTAAGCTAGTAGCTGTCTACAAACAATTAATGCAAAGCATTTTGTATCCTGCAATACGTCATGTATTAAAATCCGACAGCAGTTTCAGTATCTAACCAGAAATTGCATGTATCTAGCTACTGGAAGCTGAGGTATGAAGAATTGTATTGTGTCTTATACAACCCTGCAAACCACTGAATATCTAAACGGCTTTCGTTAAATCCAAGTTGTAGTACTCACAGTTACATCCATTTGTGTCTATATGATCGTGTTACTAAAGCTTTTTATATGATAGCGTAAAGTTGTGATAGGATCTACTACAGAATAAAGAACCAATTATCAATTTAACCAAGTTGTTGTATTACTACACATCTGCTTCCGCCTCTGTCAACACTCGTCGATCTCGTTGACGCGACATTTTTGCTTTTTTATGCTCCTTTCTTCGTTTACTGAATTAAACAGTAACTATTCTGAAATATACTACTGCGCATGCCTTGTAGATAAATATATCTGATGCCAATAGTTTCCGTTTTGTCCAAAGAA
Organism: Thermobia domestica; assembly: GCF_964235325.1. Lineage (NCBI taxonomy): Eukaryota > Metazoa > Arthropoda > Insecta > Zygentoma > Lepismatidae > Thermobia > Thermobia domestica. Next base: position 106,474,189 of record NC_137470.1, read on the forward strand.
TGTTCTTTTTCTTATTCCCAGCATGACCCTTTTATTACATTATATGAAGAGCATGTAGGTCTAAATACCTCATGTCTTACATAGAATGTAGATTTAACTCTTCCAGCAAAGAAGAAACATGTGATCATAGTATACAACCCACAGAAGTGATAGGTGGCAATACAGTGATCGTAATCACAAACGACACAGGGAGATAGCTATGCCCTCCCTGCTGGTCTAGTGGCTAGCACGTATGTCTTTGGTGTATGGTGTCCCGGGTTCGATTCCCGCCGGGAGAGAATTTATGATTTTTAACTGTTCTCTATGTTTCTGTGTTCGTGTCCCTATCGTTATAAGTTATTAGAAAAAGCAAGTTAAACGAGTGAAGCAAGTAAAATTAGCAATAAGTAAGTTACTGAAACACGTTCGGTGAGTCAGTTAAAAAAAGTCTACAAAGCACTGGCTTTTCGCGCCGTCCATGCGAGTTCGAATCTATCTCGGCTTGATTTTTTATCCATTTGAGAGAAAGTATTGTTCCTTTTCGATACAGTCTTTTCGTATTTTTCGCTGTCGTTCACAGTTAAAGTAACTGACTATTCTTATTTTTTCTAGGAATGATGGATCTTCTCTTTGGTTTCATGTCAAACATGCTCACCTAATGAAAAGACGCTGTCGATAATATTATTAATAATAATAATAATAATAATAATAATAATAATAATAATAATAATAATAATAATAATATGAAATATTAGTAGCTCACTCCTGTGTGTATTTCGACAATATAATTTTATATTATTATGTGGAAATAAGTAAGGCTGGCTGGCGTCCGCCCCCCTAATTTTTTCGATGCGCCTTATAGGTCCACGGTATCCAACGTTGGTCCCATCCCACTATCGCCTCCTGTTCTCTCGATATAAGTTATCGACATCTTGCCTAAAGAGGGCTCTGCCGTGGCCCCATGACTGCCCATGACAATGACTCTCCGTTCATTTTGCATTGAAATCGCTTATTTTTCTGAGTACTATGAGTGCATACTTTCCAACGTTGCTCCCATCACTATACAATTTCCCGTTCTCTTGATATAAATTGCTAATATTTTGTTTGTAAGGGAGATATGGCGTTACAATCATTACGTTTGAAGAAGAATTGAGGAAGATATTGCCTTGCCACAAACAACAATTATTATTATTATTATTATTATTATTATTATTATTATTATTATTATTATTATTATTATTATTATTATTGTCATTATTATTATTATTGTTGTTGTTTAACTTACCACTAATGTTGCCTACCTTTAGATATTTGCATTACAATGTGTTACTAAAAAACAAATCAAATAACACTCTTCGCCATTCACGTTTCCGAACTCAAAATACATGAGGCCCGGGTTCGATTCCCGGCGGGAGCTCATGTGGTTCGGATTTCACGTTAATCAGTAGGTCCACGTCTCATATAGCCTCGCTGCTGAACGGGACGTTAAACTCAAAAGCAACTCAACTTAACTCGAAATACTTGATTTACAGTTCTCTGTGTTAGAGGAAAGCACATTTATTATATTATTCTTTCAAATACCACGTTTCACAAGTTACTTCACTTTCAATGTGTAATTTCATATCATCACTAACAATCATCTTGTTCCGATACGAAAATAACTCCCTCCTGCAAAAAAAAGAAAAAGGAAAAGAAAAAGCCTGACCGTAGCGAAAGGGCGTGAACCTTCTTTAGGCGATTAATCGGGTCCAATGTTTCAATAAAAGAGGATAAGTCCCTGCACACAAATATTTCAGTAAAAGAAGAAAAGTTATTCAAACTTTCTGAATACCTATATATGGGCGAAATTTGATTCCCTTGGAACTTTTTAAGCGTTTGAAGGGCAGCCATTTTGAACATTTTCATCTGTTTATACTGGTTAACGAACGCATCAATATAATTCAACAGTTAATGCTTGTGCCAAGTTTCGTCTCAATTCGCTGAAAATTAGGGTGGTTATAGTATTCACAAATAGCGTTATATATATATACACACACACAGATAGATAGATAAATAGACACACAGAGAGAGAGAGAAAAAGTGTTTTGCTTCCTTGTCGCACCTGTGGTGCGTCAGAGCTAAACCGGGCCCCTTTGCAAAACGTATTGACCAGCCTAACCTAAACACAAGCCTCTTACTTGCTAACGTAGAAACGTGGTCGGGAGGTGTAAGGCATGTAGAAATTGTATTTTTAGTAATCATGAGTATGCTCCACTTCCATGTTTTTCTTTTTACTTTTTGCAGCTACTTCGGAACGTTCAATTTTTATTCTTTACTAATCGCAAATGGCGTTTACATTCAAAATAAGAGAAATTTTGGTGGCATTTATTCGGATATTCTTCTCTTTCGAAATGAAGAAAAAAATAAAAGCAATACGCAAAGACAAAAAGTATTATCAGTACTAAACATTACCAATAATAAATGCTACGAAAAACTAAATACGACCTCTTTTACCCTCTCATGAGCTGTATATATTATCAAAAAAAATTTAAAAAAATATCCTTTACGGGGATCTGAACTTACGCCGTTTGAATTTGTAAGCCAGCATCTTACCCACTACACCAAGATCATGACATGGTGAAAGTAGAGTTGTCTGCGTATTTGTTGTATTTGTGTTTTATGTTCCCACTTCGACAATTTTTACTCTTTTTTCTAAGTTTAACAGCTGTTTCTGGCTTTCTCTTTCGGTGTCGTCTTTTATTTACACTATGCACTATTCGTGTTCACAGCTTGTGTCCCTCTGGAATGTCTTATTCAGATTAAACTTTTCTTTTTGCCCCTCAGTAAATATTTGATTGATTTAATTCTCATACTCTCCACGGATGGAGCGCAGGAATGCCAGACTCGAAAAATAGGTGTACATTTACTTTCCTGACAGATAATACATACCAACCGCAAAATATTATGATGAGTTTCGGTTATCAATTTTCCGACAGCTACTGAAAAGTTTGTTCCCAATTACTGATTTCAAAATTACTTTTCTTAATTTCTTGTATTTGAGAATTTAGATAATCATTTTGTGCGTGCTTTTAACTAAGAGCTGATTTTAATTTATGAACTTCATATAAGCTATATCCACTAAGTCCAAAATTTCCGAGTCCAAGTAATAGGTTAAAGATTATCCGCCACGGTCTTTTGGAACATCCTGTTTTAAAATTGCAAGGTATTATATATTCGACTTTATTAGTGAATTGACATTCTTAATCGTGCAAAAGTGTCATTAATTTTTCCCATCCAGCACAAGAATCATTAGTAAGGTGCACTGCCGAATAATCTAAATGGAGCCTATAAGGTAGAATTCTATATTGTCATAACTGATTATAGGCTTGAACTTGGCTATTGATATCCCATATTGTGTGAATATAAGTTAATTCTCTTTTACGCCTGCCGTAAGCAGAATGAGGATGTAACAAAGTAAAGTGATGAGCATTCTCCTATTGTACGTGTTCTTCCTATAAAGAAAAGAAAAATAATTCTGAATAGCAAAATGATATTGTATAGCAATAAAGTAATACGTGAAATTCAGTTTAGAAAGATGCATATGGGCAGTGATGTGTTAAAATCGATCAACAAGTATTTAAGGGATAAAGGTGTGTTGGAACGAGACAGGAGGAGGATTGTAAAAGCATATAGATATTTGGATAAAGTTAAAGGTAATAAGTTGTGTAAGCAGGCCAAAATTATAGCTGAGAAATATTTAGAAGTGTTGGATAGGAACGGTGAAGTTACGGTGCGGTTAGAGAAGAAGGTGGATAAAAGTGGCAAAAGAAGGCTAAAATTTAGTGTTTACTTGGTAAGTACTTTGTATAGTTACTTAGTATATTGTATTGCATTATTTGTGTATTCAAAAATGATAATGCTTTATAAAATACTTGAGCTGAAGATATATATACCAATAAAATAATCCAATTTTAAATGACGATGATAATAATAGTAGTCCTAAATTTTTGGATATTCTGTATAATTATCGTGGTTTTTGACATATCCTGTATAATATTTATGTTGAGTGATGCCGGTGGCAACATGAAGTCTATAGTGGAAAAAAACAAAAAATATAAAGAAATTGTAAAATTAGAAATTAGCTGTCCTCGTAAAGATCAGTTGCCTTTTAAACGCGGAATTCAAGTCTCAGCATCCTTTCATTCAGTAGCAGAATAATGAATCAGGTATAAAACAAAGAGGAAATGTGTGTGTCACTATGAAAAGTGTTTTTCGTTATCTTATTCCTTTCGTTTTGTGCTACTAATTAAAAGAAATGTTTAAAAGGTGGAATATTCCAGAGCATATCGCATCTTCTTTTCTGCTATTGCTCTTATATACATTTTTGTAGATGTCTTAGCTAGTGTAGAAAATAAAAAGAGCTTATTTATTCTTGTTCTATGTCTTCTCAATTTTCATAAAATGACTTAATTCGGTCTGCTGAAATCTCCTGTATTGTTTGACGATATGAGTCTGGAAATTTGATCCTATAAAGATTAGGGTTAACTCTTTTGATAATTTCTAGAGGTCCTAGATATTTGGATGAAAATGATTCTGGTATCCCAATTTGACGATTGGGAAAAAAATAGTACTTTCTGGCACTTATCAAAATTAGATTTGTTGACGTCTGCGGTCAAAATATCTTCTCTGTTTTTTATAACTTACGATTAAGTTATCCTGGACAATCCCATGTATATAATTTAAATGTTCTTTGCCGACGCATAACGTCGGATTTGACGCTAATACTATATCAGGGATGGTCTTAGGTTAGTATCCATGAATAAGAAAAAAACGTGAATATTTAGTTCCGGCTTGTACGAATGTATTAATTGCGAATGTTATGTATGAAATTAGTTTTGGCCAATGATTTTGATTTTCCGTTACAAAATCTTCAGAGCGTTCTGTATGATTCTATGGAATGTTGCCACTACACCCAGATTTTTGTGGTCATATGCTGGACAAAATTTAATTTCAAAATTGTAGAATTTTGCTAGGTTCTGCACCCTCTTAGCGTTATGTACAGGTAGGCATCCGTTTGTATTTGCTGGTGCATTATCGTGGGTCTGCGTATGTATGCGTTTGTGGGTGGTGTTGCGTTAACGTGCGCGTTTGTATATCCGTCTGTATGGTTTTGCCAAATTTATGCGTTATTGTATGCCTGCGTATGCATGGGTGTATATGTGGTCATGTACTACCGTGTGCTTGCTTGTGCATGGTATATGTGTGATATTGTATTGTATGCATCTTAGTAATACACAATTTCACTTTCATTATCATTTGAGTATACAAACATTTTTCCACTTACCTAATGGGTATTGATAGGTTTAAACTTAAAGAGCATTTCGTAAAACACATTTGCGTGTGCAAGTAGGAAATTATCTTAGAAGTGAATACGTGAACTGATAGTATAAAGAAAGCATATTGAGAGGTTGCGGCAACACGAACGCAAACATTATAATGCGTGGCGCACTGGCAGGTACGTGTTATGAGAGGAACAGTGATGCTTAGATAACATATGTAGACTCCATTGCCGTATGCAAGAGATAGCTAGTGACTTTTATGTACGTATGATATGTAGATTACTTTGTAATACGAAGTTAATATTAAGCTGATCGGGTACATTTTCCCGCCTTGCACCATTAGTGAATTTGTTTCGCACTCGCTAAAGATAAATAAATCGTATGCACACTAGGTAAAATGTATGTCAGCTAGGAGTTACTATTTAGGTCATCAGGTACGTTATCCCGCTATGCATACATTACTGCATTTTACCTGCGTAGTAAGTAACAGTACAAAGGAGAATGCGCAGTAGGTAAAATATGTCACGTAACAGTTACTATTGAAGTGATCGGGTTTGTTTTCCCGTCATGTACAAATTAGTGCATTTTTCTGCACAGTAGCTATCACCACAAAATATGAATGCGCAGTAGGTAAAATATATCTCATCTAGCACTTACTTTTCATTTGATGGGTTTGTTTTCCCGCCGTGGACAAATTAGTGCATTTTTCTTACGCCGTACCTTACAGTATAAAACATAATTGTGTAGTAGGTAAAATATATGTCAGGTAGTACTTACTATTCAGGTGAACGGGTACGTTTTCCCGCCATGCAAATATTAGTGCATTTTCGTGCGCAGTATGTAACAGTAGAAAACACGATTGCGCAGTAGTATAATATATCAGCTAAACTTCACTGCTAAGATGGTCGGGTTCGTTTCATGCCATACACAAATTGGTGCATTTCTCCTGTGCAGTAAGTAACAGTATAAAATATGATTGTGCAGTAGGTAAATTATATGTTATTAAAGAGTTAAGATTAAGATGATCGGGATTGTTTTCCCCAGTGCACAAATGAGTGAAATTTTCTTCCACAATAGCTAACGATTAAAAATGGTACGCGCAGAAGATAGTTACGTATTACTCAGTACCAAGAAAAGAAAAATATCAGATTTGAATGTAAACGTGAATGCGTCAAAGCAAATTACAAACTTATACTAAAGAAACTTATTTTACGGGAAACGTGTTTTATAAGGTTTACGGCATGTATCGCTTTTGTTGACGGATAAACAGAATCTCAAGCTCCATTTTATTACTAAGAGCAACAAGAATAAAATTAAAACGGTATTACTTGATTTTCTCTCAGACTATACCCGTTTTCCTCCCCTCCTATATTACTGGAGCGTTATAACTTTGATTTCCCGTTCCACTGCAGGCGGTAAGACTTTGATTTCCTCTCCTTTCGTTTTAACATTTCTATCATTTGTGCCGACAGGAAATTCTATTGTTTGCGAAACATGTTGAAACTTGTCTTGAAAACTCCATATATGTGTGACGTCATACCATGTAATGTTTTTATACTGTATTGTACAATTATAGTCATTTGAATGCTGACAAGGTTACGTGCGTGACATAAATGTATTACTTACACAATTTTAAATTATTTCATATTGTTTATTGAGCTTAGTACCGCACATAATAAAATATAAAAAGTTAACTGAACACAGAAGAAAAACAACTTAGAATTGTATTCAACATAGTGAATTATTAATTGTACTACACAAAACAACAAAATATTGAAGTGAACTATTGTTTAAGACAAATTTAGTGATTATATTAACACCCGTATACACAAGCATCAGATTACTATTATATTCATATTAAATAATTCAATTCCTGATCACTGATGGAGTTCCTAAATTTGGAACTAAATGTGGTTGATGAAATTCTATTCCAAGAAGAATTGAAGGGCCTGCATAATGGTGAAACAGTCCTGGCTGCATGGTAGCAAATTGTGAAATTGTATCATAATGGCGTAGAGGAAGAGAAAAGTGTGATTATTTGCTCTCCTTATTACATTAGTATTTTGCCTCTGATGAACACAAGTGTAACGGGATATGAAGGCCTGTCCACCAGCCTTCTTGAAATTTCATCTATTCTTTGGAAGTGCTGCAGTCATCGCCTTTGGGAGTTCGTCCCCTGGCAGATGACAACAACATTAGACCACGTCGCCCGACATCAGCTTCAGTCTTTTGAATCATTAAAATTGAAAACTGTTTGCTTACTACAAGGAAGCTCCTTGTATGTATCTTGTACAATAAACAGTGGTAGCGACGTTCAGAACCTTAACCTTTAACAGTCTCATCCACGTTTGCTATTTTCCTTATTTCTGGTTTGATCAGCTGCTTTCTCAATAAGTTTGTTTCCACTGGACTCTCATAGTCATGCTTTATTGTAGATCAATGGACGCTCCGGACATTTACCCAGGGTCTTTGACACAACTATGAAGCATCACTACTGTGTAAGTATGTGTCGTCAGTAAAAAGCACTTTCCTTCCTGCTTTGCTACAAGAAATTCTCGACTAAGTTAGCACCCGGAATGAACTTTAGAGAAGTCACGCTGTCTCATTGATAGGAATCCAGGTGCACTTGAATTGTTGAGTTGAGTTGAGTTTAACGTCCCGTTCAGCAGCGAGGCTATATGAGACGTGGACCTACTGATTAACGTGGACTCCGAACCACATGAGCTCCCGCCGGGAATCGAACCCATGTCTCCCACGCCAAAGGCGCGTACGCTAACCGTTTAGCCACGGAGGAGCTCTGCACTTGAATTGTGTCTATCTGGGGTAATGAACGGGGCCATGACTGTGTGGAAATTTCGATCTTTTCTTCCGGATGACGTCAGAGAGACAGTAGAAACAAATAGACTTGAGAAATCTTAATCTTGGTCATTTTGCTGGTCGACTTACGGAGAGGAGACCAGTCGATGGTAACTTAACCGCAGTATTACTTCACCGAAAGTCCACTTGGCTTACCGAAGAACTTCAGACCATCCTCGGAAGGACCAGACACCGGCCTGCTCATCTTGTCAGTGTGGGTGAGACTGAATCTTTTAGTTGCTATTCCCTTGCCTACCATCTTTCTCTTCACGCACCTTAAGCTACCATTATCTAATTTGAAACCGTTCTTTTATTTGTTTTATATTTGCTCTACCTTTGCCCAGTTGCTTTAGCCCACTCTAGCTACGCAACCCCTCATACTTCACTTTGTGTTACATGGTGGATTGGCGCCGTAAGTTTTGATTCTGTTGGTCTTCTTGTACGTTGTATTTTAGTTCGCCCGACCCTCCTGTAAGTTTGTTTTTCCCCCTCCCGCCGCCCTTGATAATTTTGTGATTTTGAAAATTTCATTATGTCGCTGTCCTTAGCCTCTAACCATATTCCTTACCCTATCTTGCACGACGAAGGTCGTCCGGCATACATTAATTCTAATTATAAATTTTACTTGTTGGACACAGGTGTTTTAAAGTCATTCACAGAGTTTGGTACTACTTTTGGGGATACGATAGATAGCCAGCTATGCAGTTCTTTCATACATAACCTGTTCGCCAAGTGGAATATGGTTGAATTTAAACCCTTGAAGTGTGATCTTTCGGATCTCCTTGATTTAGGAAAGAAACGTCATTTCTTGGCCTTGGTTACTAGGTTAGTGACCATCCACTCCTTCTTGCGAGATGTTATTTTCTTTGGGATTAAGTCAGCTGATCCTAACTTTTCTGTGCTGGTTGTCTTCAAGTCAGGCATAGATCAAGATGCCCTAACTTCTTGGGTACAGAGATGTAGTCATATTTTGCGTCACCTCCTGTTATTAGGATTCCAGACCTACCTAGAACGGTGCAAAGATTTGAGCGTCTCGCTCACGCGGTAGTTTCCCCTGGTCCACAATTACTTAATCTTGCAGTGTTTGCTAACCTGTTTATTGAACGTAATAAGTGTTTTCTTTTTCATGCAAGGTTTGGTTGTTTTAGTTTTTTCTCCTTGTATGGTGTAGTTAGTTCAATTGTACGGTTTGTATTTATGATTATTTTGATTATTTGGGTTTATTTATTATTAGTTATGAGGAATCTTAGTTTTTTTTTTCTTTGCATTATTAGCGTTGATAATGTTTTTCTTGAGTAGTTTTAAGAAATTTATGTGACTATCTTTGATGTCCCTTGTATATATTTTAATTATTATTATATTCTTATTTTGGTAGTTAGTGGTTTTTATTTAATCATATTCGATATTCGTAGTTCGGTAGAGTTTTCTGTTGTTTTATTTAGGATTCCAATATTCAGTGCAATTTTGGTCGTTTGTTTTTTTTTTAAGACGAAAAGGAAAATTTATTTTCGTTCGGATTAGTTTCTTTTTTTTATCGTTTGCATTCTTTTGCGAAGACTTTGTGGATTGAATGAAGTTCGTTCACTTTAGTAAACATTATGTTAGATCAGTATCGTACTTTGAACTGGAAGTGTCAGCTCGTACTGCTATCTGGATATCAGGTTCGAGCGACCTTGACTATGTAGAAGTAAGCATTTCCGTTCCTTCTGTACAGCGAATGCACACTTTTAAGCTCTATTTTAATTAACATTGGTTGTAATATTTATGAAGATAAAGTTTTCCCTTTTCCTTTTGATTTTTGTGATTGGAGTTTTGCATTTAAAATTATGGCTTTTAAATTATGACCTCTTGTAGTCAGGAGCATATATAGATTTTTTTCTTTTTGTTGGTACAATGTGATTATTGCGATGATTTACTCCTGACCCCCCCCTTTTTGGTAATTTTGAATTGGAGTATAGTATGATGTTTATGCTATAGCACCTATTTGCAATTGTATACTTGGTAGAGTTCGATACTCCCTAGTTTTAGGAGGATTGTGAAGTGATTCTTTGTTTTGTTGGTGCTTTCTGGAGTAGTATACCATTAAATTCCCTTGTTCTTTGTCTTTGTGCTATGTTTTACGGGTTCGTTACTCATTTACGGTATAGAGTACGCCCAATTTTGTGTTAAAGGACCTATGTGGACCGTTAAGGAGTGCGTTTAGCCCAGGGTACCATGTCCTAAACTTGTCTTTACTTTATTATTATTCCTTCAAGCATGTCCCCATGTCGTTTTGCTAGCCATGTAGTTGTGCATGCACTATTTTCGTTATTTTGTGTTTTTGTTTCGGTAGGGCTGAGAGTGTCACCGTATGAGGTTTTCCCATTGTATGATGGGCGGTTTCTCGTACCATGAAGGGCTAGCTTGATATATGTTGTAGAGTTGATAATTAATAATGAGCAGAAGATGCGAACACGAGTATAGTTGACGATAAGTGTTTAACACAAACACATAAAAGTATTATTTCCTTTAATAAGAAGAGTTAGGAGATATATTTTGTGTATTGATGCTTGAAGAAATAATGGGAAAAGTTAATGGTATACGTTGAAGTCTAATTTTTTTTTATTTTGACGATTACTTGGTTTAAAATAAATTTTTGAGGTCATACATATATTTAACTATCACATTTTTGGTCATATTGATTTGTGACTGTCTTTTCATACCTCGATTGACATGAGTTATATACTTGCACTTATGTTTTAATGATAGATTACCCTGATTTGAGTGTTTAACATCACAATTTTTCTTTCTTTTCCCCGACATGACCTTTTAGTTATATCGAATTTACTGGTAACTTCGATCTAGACGCCCTTGTCAGGAAGAGTAGCTACTTTCTGGCATAGGACCTTATTATTCTACATTGTGACGATTGTGTTTATTTGAGTTTTTTCACCCGACTTTGAGATGTGAAGTATATAACCAGGTATGTTGATAGTTTACGTTGTTTCATTTTCGCTTTTAACTTATTATCATGAATTTTAAGGTTTATGAAATTTGAGATTGAATTTGGTGAATTTATGTAATGTTAAAATTTATCTTGATTTTTTTTGTTTTAATACAAATTCCGATATTTTGGTAAAACTAGTTTTGACAAATAGTTTTTGCTGACCTACATAATGTTTGATCTTTCAGTCTAATCGTTATAAACCCCGTTAGAAAAAATTGAGAGATTACGTTTTGGTTGTGGCCTTTGTTTTGGGTTTAATTACTTTTGATCGACGAATGGTGGGAGCCGATATCAACAAAACCTGCCCCGAAGCTCTCTTTGCTTCAAGTAAATGTGAAACAAATTACACACCATTTCAAAAAGTAATTAAATCTTAAACCCTTTTGTGTTGTCCAACGTTAATTTTTTTTCTTTCACACCAACCCTTTTTTAAAGAAAAGATTGTTCGAATTTTACTTTTTTATTTTGGTTTGTTTTGTTGTGTTGTGTCTCTAATTTCAGGTACTTCAAGTTAAGGACTTGTGAACGTTGTGTATGGTTCTTTGAACTAGTGACCCACTTTATCGTGTTTATTACTGTCTTTTCTATATTACTAGGTCACTTGTTTTATTTTTTGCTAGTACCTTACATTGTTTGTCGTTTTTTTGTCTTTCAGGCTAAATGTCCTTGGTTCGATTCCATCTACACTTCATTATGGTTATAGTGTTACCCATATTTGCTATTTTTTTCATTTTGAATTTAAAATTATTTGATAATATTTCTTCAGGTAGCTTAACCTACATTCCCGCTTCCCTAAAAAAACTTTACGAACTGGAAGCTCTAGTCTCACTGTTGTGTTATTGTGTTTTCGTGTGATTGGAACCTTAGAGTGACAGTGCTAGTTTACTTTATTTACTAATTGGAAACTGGATTGTGGACTCACCTCTGCCTTTTCTTTCTTCATTATTGTTTTCGTCTAGTGTTACTACCACTTGACGCACCTACTAAGTTAACAACTGAAGAACGTGTTATGATACAGAGGAAATGTTACCTGCCTCATGCGTGTGTTGGTTGTTCCAGTTAGCCAGCAGTGTCATGCCTCCTCCATCTGTTGGTGTTTTTGCGGAACTATCTGCTTCATCTGTCATGGGTACTGTGGTAAGGAATCTTTTCCTTGCAGTTGCACTGGAGCATAGCCTTCCTTGCTCCGATCTTCCTTCCTATTTTCTCATCTTGATACACTCTAACTGGCAAGCCGATTGGGACCAGGCCATTGCGAATAAATTACATGCAGTGAAACCAATCCTAGGCGAGTGGCGTACGTCCTCGTCCGCTCGTCGTCGAGATGAAGTGCTCCTGGCGCGTTTGCGTATCGGACACTCTCATCTGACGCACAGTTACTTGCTGCGGAGGATAAACCGTCCATATTGCGAAGATTGTATAGTCCCCCTGAGTATTCAGCACATTCTTGTAGAATGTCCTGAATACTCAGGTCTCAGAGAACGTTACGGACTGCCTTGTGGACTTACCCGTGCTTTGGGGGGTGATAGTAATATTGTTGGCCGGGTGCTTGAGTTCGTCCGTAGTATTGGCGTTGCTCACGTTCCCTGAGCAGTCTTTAGTCCGTTATCCTTGTTTTAGGTTTATTTTGTATATTGTTATTGTTATTATTTTAACTTATTTATTATTTTATCTTCCACTTTTGCTTTTATCCTTTTCCTATTCATTTAGCAGCATTTTCGTTCTATTCCCTGTATTCTTTTTAGCCTGTACTTCCTTTTTAATCTTGCAGTCTTGAGCAACGTTTTAATCGTGACGGGGACATATAGTCTCTTTGCTGACGTCCCCATCAATCCCCATTCATTCATTCATTCATTCTTTTCCTTGCAGCATCCCTTGCCACTTGGGACTTATCGCATCTTTTTTCCACCTTCCACAGATGGTCATCGCCGCCCAAACGTCGCTGCTTCTCCAAGGTTTCGAAGCCCGACGATTCGCCTCTTTTTGGAGGTGGGTGACGTAACGGGATATGAAGGCCTGTCCACCAGCCTTCCCGAGATTTCATCTATTCTTTTGAAGTGCTGCAGTCATCGCCTTTTTGAGTTCGTCGCCTGGCAGATGTCAACATCAGACCAAGTCGCCCGACATCAGCTTCAGTCTTTTGAATCATTAAAATTGAAAACTGTTTGCTTACTACAAGGAAGCTCCTTGTATGTATCTTGTACAATAAACAGTGGTAGCGACGATCAGAACCTTAACCTTTAACAGTCTCATCCACGTTTGCTATTTTCCTTATTTCTGGTTTGATCAGCTGCTTTCTCAATAAGTTTGTTTCCACTGGACTCTCATAGTCATGCCTTATTGTCAATCAATGGACGCTCCGGACATTTACCCAGGGTCTTTGACACAACTAGGAAGCATCACTACTGTGTGAGTATGTGTCGTCAGTAAAAAGCACTTTCCTTCCTGCTTTGCTACAAGAAATTCTCGACGAAGTTAGCATCCCGGAATGAACTTTAGAGAAGTCACGCTGTCTCATCGATAGGAATGCAGGTGCACTTGAATTGTGTCTATCTGGGGTAAACGACGGGGCCATGACTGTGTTGTTAAATTTCGATCTTTTCTTCCGGATGACGTCAGAAAAACAGTCGGAACAAATAGACTTGAGAAAGCTTGATCTTGGTCATTTTGCGGGTCGACTTACGGAGAGGAGACCAGTCGATGGTAACTTAACCGCAGTATTACTTCACCGAAAGTCAACTTGGCTTACCGAAGAACTTCAGACCATCCTCGGAAGGACCAGACACCGGCCTGCTCATCTTGTCAGTGTGGGTGAGACTGAATCTTTTAGTTGCTATTCCCTTGCTCTACCATCTATCACTTCACGCACCTTAAGCTACCACTATCTAATTTGAAACCGTTCTTTTATTTGTTTTATATTTGCTCTACCTTTGCCCAGTTGTTTTAGCCCACTCTAGCTACGCAACCCCTCATTCTTCACTTTGTGTTACACATGTTTTGAATACATGTCTTTCCCCTGGAGATGTGTTTGATTTATTATTCGTTAGATTTTTCGGAGGGGAGAACATGTACCAATTAGAGGTTTGTTTATCATTTTTATAGGGAGAAGGAAAACTTAATAGAGTAAATGATAGATATCGTAATTTTAGCACTACGGCGCGCGCTTTGTTTTAGCTCAGCGTAATGTTGCATCATCATCATCATTACGTAGCAATTCCGTACTCAATATCCCCCAAGGAAATTCAAACTTGAGTAATATGGATCGTACAACGAGTTTTGATGTTGCTGAAGAACAACAATATAATAAAAATTCCGTCGATAATAATGATGATTGTACGGAGATATTGGGAAAGTTTTTAGAAGTGTTTGGTGTCGATGAAATTTCATCAGTTCAAATAGCCCAAGGGACAAATCTTGTAAAGAATGTTCATCCAGATGTGCAATGTTCACGGGATACTATTGGCCACGGCTCAGTATCTCCACAACCAGGACCATTTTATTTGAATGTATTGCATAGCCGCGACCAAGTTGTTAATAAACAATTTTAAAAAATCATACAATGATAACTTTGAAATCGTAAGAGACAGCAAAAAAAGAGTTCACGAATTTTAATCATCGTTGAAGAGAAATCGCTGTTCGTCCAACCGGTGAGCACAATATTCAAAATCCCGTATTATATATTAAGAAACTGGTTATCTTTGCGTTAGATGAGTTCTCCCACACGCTCGGACAGAGGATTACGTTGGTCTCTGTATCGCTAGCGCGAACAGTAGAAAAAAACAGCGTATATTCCATGGAGAAGGAAAGCAATTTAATTGCTGAGGTCATTTAACTTCATTGGAGATATACTAAATTCCATTGAAGAATTCATGCTCGGAAATGAATTCCAATTTGTGTTTCACTTAGTTAAAAACGTAAGCGGGTAAGGTATTAGGAATGATTTTAATGCCGCCCGTTATGAAGATATGGAGAAAATTCTCACCCGCCATGTTATTTATGTTAGCAGATCAGACATGCTCTGTCTTCCAAAGAGTACTGTTCGGTATTTGGAAAATCTAGACGGTAACAAAGATAGTTTATATAATTTGAAACGATACAATTATAAAATTTGGTACATCAAGGCGGGGCAATTTTGTAGTAATACAAATAATAATGTTAAAGCAAAAAATGGTTGCGATTTAAACGATGTTCATGCTTTACAGAAATATTTTTCAGGCAAATATAAAATTGTAGTCTATGAAAGAGATGAGTGTGATAACGGTAGCAAATATAAGGTACTTGTCCCTTGAACTCCTGATCCAAAGTAAATGTTTATTTCATATGATAGAATTATTACAGTTGGCCATTTTGCTCCAGTTAAGTGCATTATATCAGTTTTAGAAAATACAAAATACTTTACGAACTGTATGGAAGCATATGATGAACGATGACATAATCATAAGTGTGAATTAGTATGTTTATCTTGTAATAAGCAGCATTATAAAAACTCGACACTACGAAAAATCAGATGTGATGCGAGTAATGGAAAGTTTACTTAGGGTAAATATTTTAATACTCATTTGGCACGTAATGAAGCTAGTTTTAGTGAGTGTCATTATGTAAAGGTATGTCCCGACTATAATCACATTATTGTAGTAGATTTTGAAAAGTTGCACGTAAGTTTGGTGAGCATTTTCTTCCACGTGTAAGGTTCACGTAGAACCTAATCATCAATGATTTCTGCAAAAATTGAAGCCTACACATATCAAAAGACTTCCGTACATTTCATGATACTGAAACGATGTTAATGCCGGAAGATGAGAATGGTTAGACGAAACGTCAAATAGCCTTGATTTGTTGCTGACATACATGTTTATAATGTATGAGCGGTGATAAAAACATTTGCGGTGATAAAAATGGAAATCTATCATTCTCTTTTAAAACAATGGATGACTTCATTAAGCACGTTTTAATGGCTTAAGATAGTAATTTTGGCGCAAAACTCAAGTAGTAGATTTGCTGGTGTTTTCTGCCTAGAAATCAAATGGAGAAGCAACATATTATTAGTGATGTTTTGATAGAGGTTCAAAAAAATAATTTGTCTGTCCATTACAAATAGATTCTTCTTCCGTCAAATGGGTTTGTTCCTTGGAGTTGAATTATCAAAACTCCCTAAACCTTTAGGACTATCTGTAAATTTGAAGAATAGAGATTTCCGATATTTATTTAACAGTTCGGAAAATCAAAATTATGTAGGTCCGGTTCCCGCTCTTGAATATTTTGACACTGACTCGCGGAGCACGGAAGAAAGAGAACAACTTATCCCCTGGCACCAAGAAAGTGCAGCAAGTGGCGAGCAACACCACCTGCAAAATGAAATGTTGGCTTAGTGTGAAAATGACGTTAGAATTCTTACAGAAGCTATCCTTACATTTAGTAATATCACAGAAGAGAAAACGAGCATTCTCCAATATTTTACTGCTTGTTCAACGGTTGTAGGGTTAAGCATGAATACGTACTGTAACCTGTAATTACCGGAGAATACCATTGCGGTAATTCCCCCAAAAGGATTTCAACATAATGAACGGCAACGTGCAAAATCACTCTTGTGGTTAAAATATGCTGAACATCAACTTAGGAAGAATATCCAGTACTGGTGTACTGCTCCAGAATTACGGTTCGGTAAATACAAGTTTGACGGATATGATCCAAGTACAAATGCAGCGTATGAATATTATAGGTGTCATTTCTACGGGTATTTCATGTATTCCTAACAACCGTGATGAAAACGTCCACGGTTCTCAGGATCCTTGCGATACGTATGCAAGACGATAGGAACAAACCATGACTCGCCCGGAATACATTCAAAATCTTGGTGCAAAGTTAAACGAGATCTAAGAATGTACACCGTGTCTCAAAAAGGTTGAGCGCATTCTTTATTGTTGTTTGGGTCAAAAATTTTCTAAGTCCAACTTCGGGTATCTTCGGAAAAAAGTAAACCAGGTTCGAACCTCCTTTGCAATCGGGAAAAAGTTTGTAGATGTGTTTTTCTTCTTTTAAATAAAATAGGACTTGTTACCAAGTGTAGAAAAAAAAGCAACATTGATTGAAATACTTAATGCTACAATATTTCGAAACATTTTATTAATGTCAACACATGCTTGTTTGTCATTTAGCTCTTCATAGGTAATTGAACATTTAGATACGTAAACGAATCTTTCCATATGTAAAAGAATGCTCAAAGTTAAGACATAGAACATAATTATCGCCTGAGTACTAAAATAAAAGTTAAAGTAGAACAAAAACAGCGTTTGTAGTGGATAAGAATGTCATAATTATCTTGAGAAACGTTATACACATTTCGCTAGAAGCATGTTTCTGAAAGTCCTTATGTTAGCTCACTGGTAAGGTGTCGGATTTCAAATCTTAAAGTTACGAGTTCGATTCCCATATGGGTCAGTGTTTTTTTATGAAATTGTAGTTTCCGCAATTCATGAAAAATTACATAAACTAATTACATTAAAATACGTCAGTTATATATATCACATAATCATTGCAGAACATAGTAATTATTATGTTTAAAATATAACATCTGAGATAGGTAGGTGTTCACAGTAGGTCGCTATTATATATGAGAATGTTTAATACAAGTTAGGAAAATCGTTCAATAGCAATAAATAAATTATGTAGTGTATTTATTTGCAGCTATTTGTCATACAGATGTAACTTCTCAATATTCTCATTACAGCATCTTTTTACATTCGTGAAATACAGTATATTCCTACGGATATAGAAAGTGTATAAACAGAGTATCCAAAGTCGGATCCTGCTTCAACACACATAATTTTTCCGATCCCCTTAACGCCACGGGAAGAAACACAAATTCTCTTTAGAACGGAATGTCGTTACTTAGAGTCTCATTCGAACACGTTGAATATGCTTTTGTACCTTCATGTCTCTCTCTCTCTCTTTCGCTTTATTTAGGTGTGTGTGTGTGTTGCATAATATCCCAAGTTGAATACACCATTTGCAAAGTATATCAGCATCATTGTCATCGAATACCAGAAATTGAAAGTCGTGTTTGGGTTGCGTGTTCATGTTAGCTCACTTGTAGAGTACGGGCTTGGCAATGAAGAGGTCTTGAGTTCAAAGCCTGCAGCGATTTATCATTTTTTGTTAGTAGAGTTGCACTGAAATCGGACACAAGGAGTGGTTTACTTCTAGAAATATTTTCAGAAGCGTTTAGGTTGCCCTGAAAAGGGCTGTTTTCGGGAGTTAAGGCGAGGACATTAATATTGTCTCCATGACCCTTCTGAACTTATTACACGCTGCATTCTTCTGGGCATGGAATCTATTAAATGGGTGACAAATCTATCTCCTTCCCCTACCTACAGCCGTGTTCCGGAAACAAGATGCCACAGGTCATCCTGAGTTCTTGGTGGATCTGCCTCAGGCCAACTGTCCCTTAGAGTACGCTTCACTTCTGCCCACATATTTTCCATGGGATTGAGGTCTGCTCCACGAGGCGGCCAGTCAATTAAATCAATCTCAGGCTGCCCTGCGAACCATTCCTGAACCACACGGAAAGTATGTATTGGCGACTGGTCTTGCTAGAACTGAATTACACCATCAGGCTGAAATACTCATACAGATGGCACAATGATATTACTCATAATGTCTAAGTACTGAGCACTGTCCAGATGGCCTTCAATTCTGTGAAGCTGTCCTTCTCCGCAACTGGAAATCCAACTCCAACATGGAATAGATACATGGCCACTGCGATTGCAAGCAGCCACATATCCAGGGTCATATCGGGTGCCTCTCGGACGATACACAAAACGGCGTCCCTCATTTGATGTGAATATGGATTCATCTGAGAAAACTACGTTTTCCCAATTGCGACCCACATTCGCCTGTGCAAACGCGAGACGGTAAATTTTGTGGTCGTCTGAGAGTTTTTCTTCACGGCAGCAACACAGCCACGTAACCCAGCATGACGAAGCCTCCGCAGAGCTGTATGCTTACTACCAGGAAAGAAAGAAGCTTCCCTTAGCTGTCTAGACGTCCGTAGTGGGTCTAACCGGGCTTCGTTTACTAATCTCGCATCTTCGGCTTAGATTGACACATGCGGACGACCAGGAGATCGTAAATTACGAGTCTGATCTGTAGCACCATATTTCCGAATCCACCGCCCTCCTGTAGAGGCCGGTACACCAACTCGCCTGCTAGCTGCAGTTGCAGAATAGCCTTCCAACTCCCATAAAGCAATTACTGCTGTACGTCTATCCATAGTTACCAATGTTCTGAGCTGTGAGCAGGAAGCAATAGGTAAAAGCTAGTACCTGACGTGTGATTGGTTACTTGCACGACACGCCTATTGTGGGGAACGACTTGGTCAACGACTCGCGAAAGAAATCTGAAAATGGTGCGCCGTAATAATATTAAAAACAGTTTTTATAAAGGAATATTAATACATACGAAAAGCTGTTTAAAGAATGAATTGTTATACTGACTTTATACGTATAAAAACATATACCATATACCAAACAGATTGAGCGATATGATGATAACTGTTTTGAGACGAACACTTTCGAAGCCCAACTTCGAGTACCTTCGGAAAACAGTAAACTAAAGCTGCTGGTTCGAACCTCCAAGCCAACCTTAGCAAGAGGGAAAAAATGTACAGATATGTTTTTCCTTCTGTTAAATATAATAAGACATGTTGAAATGGTATTAAGTGTAGAAAAAAAAGTAACATTGATTCAAATACTTAATGATACAATATTTCGAAACTATGTATTCACACTCTCGTTTCGTCATTGTGATTTCCATACGGAAAAGAGCATTTACGTATGAGCTCAGTTATATTTCAGAAGCAGATTCCGAAAAGCGGTCATGTTAGCTCAGTGGTACACCCCCGAGCGTTTAAATCATGAGTTCGATATCCGTTCAGGTGAGATTCTTTTATGATATTCTACTTTCCTCAATGCATGAAAATTATGTAAATTAGTTACATTACAGTTCATCAGTTGTATATATATATATATATATATATATATATATATATATATTCATATCATTTCACGACATAAGTAATACTTATCTTTAAAATATAACATCTGAGGTATTCACAGAAGGTCGGTATGTTGTATGACAGTATTGACAGAACTTCAAACTCAAGACTACACTTTAAGCAAAAATGATTTATGATAGTATTGATGATAGCTTTTACATTACACTCGTTTCAACGCTAGTACTGATGTATATCCTAAAAATAGTCCTTCACACTTTATTATTCAATTAAATAGTACTATTCAATTATATGAATTTGATTCGTGTGTTGGTTTACCTGAAATACAGATTCCACTAACATGTCATAATGTTATCGATAGGGAAATGTTTGGTTTACACTAAAATGTAGTCAACCTCAGAAAAATATAATTACACCGGGATATTATCCGACCGTGTAACATTTAATCGAAGAATTAAATAAAGAGTCCAAATTCATAAGATTTAATATGACAAATACCGTATTCGTAGATTGTAATCATCATCTTAAATCACTTACATTGACATCAACATTGACTTTACAACTGGATTTCCTGGAATTAAAGATCTTGTTTCACATAAACGTGTATTTAAACAACCTTACGTTGATATTGGTTATCCACATCAGATTTTTGTCTATAGTGATATTGTACAATATCAATTATTAGGTGATACCAAAGCCCTATTACTATGTATTGCACCATTTTGCAATGTGAAATACGAAAAAGTGCAAACAATCATTTTTCAAGATATTCATTATTTACCAGTTGCAGCATTTTGTTTTAACAATATCGAAGTACTACTAAAGGACCATGCAGGGCGAAATTCTTCATTTCGTTCTGGGATATTGGCGGTAACACTTCATTTTAAACGCGCTGCTTGTCCTGCTATTGCTACTCTTAAGTAAAAATGAAATCTAGACGTATATGTTATCAACGTATTCGTGGAATACCTTATTTTTCAGAAACAGTTTGTCAACGCGGACACGGTACCGGTAGTTTCTTTAACGGTTTAGCACGTATTGCATTACCGTTTCTTAAACAAGGTACCAAAGCACTAGGTCGTCAAGCATTAGAAACAGAAATACTAGTTGTAGGCCGTGTATTAGAAAACAGTCCTGTAAAAGAATCTTTTCGTGCTCGTTTAAAAGAGGCTGGTGAAACATTAAAGACAAAAGCTGTTAATAAAGTTGGTCACTTACTATCTGGTAGCGGTAAGAGACGGACACGAAAACGTAAAGCTCTCGTAATACGTTTTGGACCGCCAATGAAATGTAAACGTTCTCGTACTGTTAAGCATGAAACAAAAAGAAGGAAGACTAAAGTTGTACTTCAATAATGGCTTTACTTAAGTCGAATAGTCATGAGTGTTGTACTTCGGAATTTGAATTACTATCCGTTCGAATGACACAAACTCCCATAGAAGCAACTTCTCATATGGAATATCGTAATATTTCTACACTAACTTCAGAAGGATCTGTTGAAATCATTATTCCTGGTGAAACAGGTGTATTTATTCATCCAGCATATTTTTTTCTTTACGTACCTTGTAAAATTACAAAATGAAATGGTAATAACTTAGATGAAAACAATGTAGTGGAAAAAGTAAATAATTTTCTACATTCGTCATTTAGTGAAGTTGATATTTCATTAAATGATAAACTAATTAGTCCGTTATTGTGATATTATCCTTATCACGCATATATTCAAACCTTGTTAAATTATTCAAACGATGCATCGCAAACACATCTGACATCTTCATTATGGTATAAAGATACCGCAAAAAATTAACATATTAAATTATACAAATATTGGTTTTAATAAACATGCTGTTTTTTGTTAAGAATAGTGCACCATTTGAAATGTATGGACGTATTAATGTTGATATTGCAAGTTTAGGTTGTGTGCTTCAAAGTTGGTCTTCCTATTAAATTACGTCGAACAAAAGAGATGTTTTGTTTAATGTACGCTCCAAATACATCTTGTAAAGTAGTGCTTCAAGAAGTTACGATCTATGCACGACGTGTTGACGCATCTGCTCATGTTGGTATGGAAATAAATTCAGGTATGGTGCATGAAACGGCTAAATTACTTCTCAAAAGAGTTGAAACTCGATCATATACAATACCTAATAAGTAAATTCATACACTCTTTATACTCTGTTTTTGGGTATGTATATAAAGCGACCGTTATTGGATTTGTCTTTAATGGACAATCAGAAATCAATCATTTGGAATTCTAAAACTTTAACGTTGACAAGTTGCAGTATAAATTCGTTTAAAATCATTTCCTCCCAATTCCCTGATTTTTCAAATAATTTATACGTCCTAAGTTTCCAGACTATGTTCTCCGGTACTGGAATATTTTATGAAGAAGATGGTCATAATGTTACCTATGATGTATAACCAGATGGATACACTCTTCATGCATTTATTCTATAACCTACTGCTACATTGGAAGATACTACGATGGATGTTGAACGCGATGCTCCCGTTAATTTAAAAGTATAGTTTAAAGAACCATTAGCACAACCAATCACTTTATATGCACAATTGATTCTCTCATACAAATAAATAAAGATAGAAATGTATATGGTGATAATTCATTTTAAATTATAATCTGTTGGGTAGCGTGAAGGTTGTTGTTCACTTCTCCGCTTACCGTGGCGAAGACGACGACGAACTTATTGTTAAAGAGTTAGCAACAGATAATCTAGATATACCATTCATAGAAAGCTGGATATTTAAACCTCCGTGCGCTACTACTCAACTGTGTGAAACAATAATAGAGGCAAACAAATACTTGTGTGATAAATTTTATGGAATCCCATGGCACGAAGGAAATGTCGAATACTCTCACCTTAAAGAAATTTTTCGCAAATATTGTACAAATATTTCATCTGTTTACACTTTCGTCAAAGCTCGCCAGGATTTTCTGCACCGAATTCTTCAACTTGATATTATCAATCTCGAGGATTTGGACTGTCCACGGTATACATCTCTAGGATTTCATGTGTCAAAGTGTGCACATTATAATCATCACTTTGGACATTACAAGTGCAGTGTTCATGA
Source organism: Thermobia domestica (assembly GCF_964235325.1). Lineage (NCBI taxonomy): Eukaryota > Metazoa > Arthropoda > Insecta > Zygentoma > Lepismatidae > Thermobia > Thermobia domestica. The sequence continues at coordinate 106,497,425 of NC_137470.1, forward strand.
AGCTTTATTATACAGTGAATATGTAAAAGTGTATGACTGTGTTTTGTTTGTGAACAATACCAGTGATAAATATGATCCTGCTCCGATAAAGAAATAAAAAGCATGTATAGAGATGAAATGATAAAAGTTTCTCTCAGTGATAAAAAACAGGATAATATGTGAATGATACTTATTTCATTGATACAATTGCACAAACAGTGCAAACTCCTCTTTACTAATCATTAATCTTGATACGTCAGCTTTCGGAGGAACTCATTAGGTTGGACTATACATAAACAAAAATCATGACGGATTTTTTTGACAGTTTACGAGCGCCAATGCCAAAAGAAATTCATTCATTCCTATGTAAAAAATAATAAAGTTCATTATGTAAATAGTCAAGCATACCAACACGAAGCATCCATTTTATGTGGGTATTTTCTATTATTTTTCATGTAGCATATAGTACGCAATAATTCATTTGAAAATAATTTTAGTCTGTTTCATAAGACAAAATTAAAAATATGATAAAATTGTTTATAAACATGCAAATAACTTTTTAAAAAGAAAACAAATATTTATCTGACATAATAAGTTTATTGTTTATATATATATTATGTACATAAATATATAAATCAAAAAAGATATTTTAAAATATTTTTTTTAAAATTTAATTTCTTGTGTTTCATTATACAAACATGAAACTAAAGAAAAGTTACAACATTGAAAACGAGTTGATCGTTGGAACTTCCAACAATTATTAAGTTGTTGTACATTTCGTTATACACAACCTGAATTTTACGCAAGTTGTATATTTTGTTCTGGAAAAGAAGAATATTCATTCATAACATTTGCACATAATATATTTAATGGTGGATTTTGTTTTGATTCTTGATAAACAACATTATCCGACAAAAATTGTTTGTTAATCCCAATGGATATCTCCGCACCTCTATAATAAATTGTTGGATCTTGCAAATATAATTGATATAAGATGTTACTTATATGTAATGCAGTATGCCCGTTTTTTTATTATTACAAGTTAGTCTATATAAGTTTCATGTTATCCAATCAATATGTTTTTGGCACCGTAAAGATAATTGATTGTATTCATCGGAGATTTTACTAAACAATGGAAATTTGCTGTATACACCTGCAGTTAAACAAAATTCACGAATAATAAATCCAGTATTTGAAATCTCGAAAGGTTCTACGTCAATACCGTATTCACAAACACATGGTGAAATTTCATGTTTACGATTCAAGAGAAACGCAATTAATTCTGCGACAAATTAAATGTTGTTTAGAAGTTCACGCGTTTTTCGTTTAAAGTTTATATTTGAGATTTCACTATGATGTTCTTCAAAAACTTGAAACAAATCAATAAGAGTTATTTCGTAGATAAATGCTGTACAGCAAAAGTTCCAATATCATGAAGAAGCAAACACTGGTGTTGAAGATTCAACGTGCATTGTTCACAGGAAGTAATATTTAAACGTAAACAACATTTAATGTTTTTAAAACACACAGTTCACTAATATTATTGTCACTACAAGATATACAAATATAATTACCACCACCAATATGAGAATACATTTTTAAAACAGAATCACTTCAATGAATCATATTGCATAGGATTTCTCACCAATAGGAAAACTATTTACATAAACACAGTCACTTCATTTAGTTTGCATACCATTTCTTTTTGCCTTTGGTTTTAAAAATTCTAACTAATTAGCTCATAAAATTAGTGTCCTTTTCTTCAATTAAATCAAAACATGTTTCATAAAAAGTTCTTGGGTAAATATCCTAATAATATGTTCTTGCGTATACGTAAAATATGTCTTCCACTTTGACGTCCAGCAGGGATTTCAGCGCACGATGTTATAATTCCTCTGGACTCATAAAAACACACTTATGTCCATTTGATTTTACAATCATTCTGCACATCCATTACAAATTATGATTTTGTCAGTGTCCCAATTAGTAAGGACGTCAATTGTACATTCACGGTCCACTTTATGACTACTACATAAACAGTTTAAACTCTAGAATCTTGAAGTTGATCCTCTTAATAGCGATGGTGATGCAGGCGCGATGGTAATAGCGTTTGAGATGCTGTCTCTAGTTTTTCATATTCCTCTTCTTCATCTGACGATAATGAATAAATTTCATGATCCGAAAATGATATGCATACTAACTCAATGGAGTCCGGGGAATACGGCCTGTTGTCGGACTCTAACTTCTTCCTTCGGGCTGGAGGAGATGATAGCGTCCCCTCGCCGTCAAGTTCGCTGAATACTAACTTACGTATGGAAGCCATAGCGAAATACATAAAAGAGTCTCCTGAAACAATATTTAAGCATTTACCTCACAACAAAATGGTGTTGTAATAACAACAAATTGATAAATGTCTTCCTATTCACTTACATATCCAATCCGTCAACATTACAACAAAATTCCTGTAAACAATAAAAAAATCTTAGAATTTTCCCATGTGTCCCTGACCATTCAAGGTCGAACTACTTCTCTGTCAACAAAAGTACAAAGAAAGCCGCCCTATTAGAAATTCCAAACACACGCGTGTATGCTCAAGGTCAAAACACTTCCATGTCAACAAAAGAAACAATTAACATGCACCTGTGCTCCCTAAACAATTTTCTCCGGCGTGCGTGACCATTGAAAGTCAGTCAACATTCCTGTCAACAATAAACAAATGTTCTACACAATCAAACAAAATAGTTACTTAAATACAATGCAGAAAAAATATAACAAAAGAATAAAACATCTATTGTACAGTGTCATCATTCAATAGCAATATATATATATAATAAAATAATAATAAATCTTTATTTTCAAGTTAACATTGGCTCGACTCGAAAGACTACTACGATATCCTCGTCAATCCACTACTAGGTGATACCATAAAATGGTGAGAGAGTTAGGCCATAGAATGACCACCTAGGTCTCCTGATCTATCTCCGCATGACGTTTTGTACTGGAGATATCTGAAAAAAAGCGCATGAACAGAAATCGGATAATATTGAGAAACTGAAGGAAAGAATAATAAATAGTTCGAACTAAATAACATCAGATATGCCCCTCCATGTAGCGGACCGTCATCGTCGGGGAGGGGGTGGAGCTGAGAGCGCGGTTTCATAAGTCATTCATTTATCAACCCTCATCTTCATATCATCGCCTGTCCTCCCAGCCGCGAATACCGCTACCGGACTCGCGGGCGGTTGGTAGGAGTCCTGAAGAGGAAGGTCTAGTGGACGTCTCCCACCACTTGGGGAGGACGTGCACCCACCCGGCCTAATGTTGTGTGCGTCCAGTGTTTGAGTCTTTGAAAATAAATTAAAGAATCGCAGAACAAAATCATTAAAAACAACAACAATTTAAAATACAAAAAATCCGCACCTTTTTCTTTTGTTTTGTTCCTTTCGGGGTCTATCCTTTTGTTTGCCAGGTCTCTTTTATTTTGTTTAACTTCTTTCTTTTCCGGGGCCACGCGTTTTTGTGGACGGGAATGGTTTTCCTGCACTTTCATTCCCCTTGACCGCGTTGGCCCCACCCTGATCCTAGGTGTTGGGCGTGCTGATGGAATTGTCACGGGGTAGCGTTAGTTCTCCTCGTTAACGCCCCGGTGTGATCTCACACCCTTTTTTCCTTTGTACATGTTTCTTATAAATAATACTTATATAGGTACAAACACTTTAAAATCCGATTCGGGCTCTCCCTCACGGAAGAAGCCTAAACAAAGTGAACAAGAGAAAGTGGAAAAGACAAGTATCGTGACCCCTGCGGTTCGATACCTTGTAATCAAAGATAAAGATCTTGACAGTGCCACTTCTGAGGAAAACCGTCCGATACTATTAAGGGCTTGTCCCCTTTTGTTATGCATAAAGTAATCACATATCATGCCGGACAGGTTAAAGACGTGAAGAAGTTGCGTAATGGCACTTTATTTGTGGAAACGACAGACGAGAGGCAAACGGAGAAGCTACTTAAGTTAACTTCTATTTAACCGGTGAACGTGTCAGTCGAGCAGCATCGTATGCTGAACGTTTCCAGAGGGGTAATATAGTGTTGGGATCTTCTCAATGCAACCGAAGAGCATATTAAGTCGGAGTTAACGGACAAAAACGTACTGGACGTAGCTCTTTTCAAAAGTAAGACGTCAGGTGAACTCGTCGCTACACAGTCCCTGCTTCTTACTTTCAGTTTGCCCACGCTTCCGGAGTACATCAAGGCTGGATACTATTGTTTGAAAGTTCGGCCCTATATTCCTAGTCCCTTGCGCTGCTTTAAATGTCAACATTTTGGGCACACCAGCACCTCGTGTAATGCGAGTGCTGCTCTTTGTGCGATTTGTGGCCAGGAGTAGTCATGGTGCGGAACCCTGCAAAGCGACCAAGCCCTTCTGTGTCAACTGTAAGGGTGAGCATTCAGCTTGGTCTTGGAATTGTCCAGCCTTTCAGAGCGAGAAGCGTATTCGGGAACTCATGGTTGTTGAAAAGATTTCTGCTGGTGATGCTAAGCGTCGTTTGAAAGGAAGCACTTCTTTTCCGCTTTCTGTTTCATTCGCTATTGTAGCAGCTAGTTTTCGAAAATCTGTAGCAACCCAGACATCCGATGTTTCCACCCAGACAGATTCGGTCCCAGATAATAGTTGTATCAGCAAGAACCCAGTTGCAATGACAAGCGAACTTCCCAGAACCCCACGTGTTTCTGTTAGTGGTGGTCTTCGGCGTACTCCAGCCCATCGCCGATCACCTTATATTGCCGGACGAAACTTAGCCAACATATTCGACGGCTGAACGAGACAGTGCTCACTCCAAAGCGCACAAAATTAACGCCAGTTCGTAAGCCTCCTGCAGTTTCGCTCAAGTCTAACATGGTGGAGGACGAACTCATGGACTCCGAGTGGGCTGTCATTGGACCCCGTGGGAAAGTTCGCCTCAATCATTGCTCTCACCGTGAGGAATTGACCCAGCTGATCACTGACCACTCGCCTGTACTCATCTGCTCGCAGGAAACCCATTTTAAGCCCACCCAGTCCTTCCTTCTTTCTTGGTATACTATGTATCCTTGTGATAAGCCAGACGCTGACCACGTTGCTGGCGGCATGGCAGTCTGTGCCTCCGATTCTGTTCATTCTCAGCAAATTCACATGGTATCCCGACTGCAAGCCGTTGTTGTGCGAGTATACTTTTCTCGCCCGCTTACAGTTTGTTCATGGCACTATCCTCACTCAGAAGCCTTCACAACCGCCGACCTGCTTCAGCTCTTCCATCAGCTTGAGCCGCCAGTCTTACTTGTACGAGACCATAATGCCTATCACCGTCTGTGGGGTTCTGTCCGTACTGACGGTCGTGGCCGACAGGTCACCGAATTTCTTGAGGAGAGTGGCTTGCTTATCCTTAATGATGGCAGTCCTACTCATTTTTCCACTGCCCATGATCTTGTATCGACCTCTCCATGTGCAGTGCTGGTCTCTTGACCTCATTTAAATGGAGAGTGCATCCGGATCTTTGTGGCAGTGATCACTTCCCGTTATTTGTTGAAGGTCTCCCTGTTACTCCTCCTTTTCCTCTCCGCCGCTTCAATTTGAAGCGTGCTGACTGGCGTCAATTCCGTGAGCTCAGTGAGTTTCATTCTCGTGATGATCTCCCTGTAGCTGTTGTGGCAGAGGCTTTTGAGCAGACTGTTCTTGATTCTGCTCATGGCTCCATTCCAGAATGCGGTAACCACTTTTCCCGCCGGCGTGTTCCATGGTGGTCTGCGGAAATCCGTGAGGCTATCCTGGCTCGTCGGCACGCTCTTGCCACTTTTAATCGTCATCCCACTGCAGCGTTTCCGCATTCTACGTGTTCGAGCCACACGTCTTATCAAGCTTTCGAAGCGCCAAAGCTGGATGAATTACGTTTCGCCTATCAATAGTTAATCACCTTCGGAGATAGCTAACACTTTGAGCCAGTAGTTTGCTTCTATCTCTGAGTTAGCACATTATTCTCCTGCATTCATTCCCCTTAGAGCCCGTTTAGAACCGACACCGTTAAACTTACGTACAGCCAACAGCGAAGATTACAATGCTCCTTTCACCCTTGTTGGATTCGATTCTGCTCTTCGTGAATCGTCCAATACTGCTCCAGGTCTTGATCGTGTACCTTACGAGATGTTGCGCAACCTCCCCCGCGATACACAGCTTGCTCTTTCGCAACTGTATAATCGCCTCTGGGTGGAGGAGTTTTTTCCACGGGCTTGGCGTGAGGCTCTCGTTCTTCCTATCTTGAACCCAGGCAAAGTCGCAACTAGCCCCACGAGCTACAGACCCATTGCTCTCACGAGCTGCGTCTGTATGCTGTTTGAACGCATGGTCAACAAGCGCCAGCTGTGATATTTGGAATCCAATTCACTTCTGAGCAAGTTTCAAAGTGGATTTCGTCCTTTCCGATCCACTACAGACAACCTCGCTTATCTTGAGACTCATATTCAGGACGCCTTTCTCAACGGCGAACATCTTTTCGCTATATTTTTTGACTTAGAGAAGGCGTTTGACACCACGTGGCGTTACGGAATCGTAAAACAATTATATGACTGGGGTCTCCGTGGGCACATGGCCCAAATATCTCGAATTTTCTTCACGAGCGACACTTTAGAGTGCGTGTGGGCCCTACTTTGTCAGAGCGCTTTGTACAAGAAAATGGTGTTCCACATGGCAGTGTCCTTAGTGTCACGTTGTTTGCTGTCGCCGTCAACAGCGTCCTTTCGGAGATCCAGGCTCCTGTTTCTGGTTTGCTTTATGTTGGCGACCTTGTAATTTTCTGTCGCTCCCGCCACCTTCGCTCGACAGCTTCAACTGACTTGCAATCGTCTTGTTCGCTGGTCTTTTCCCCCGAGAAATCCCAATGTGTTCACTTCTGCCGGCAGCGTACCTGCATTGTTGACCCGGACTTGTACCTCGATGTCACCCGTTTGTCATTCGTTGATACAGCCCGTTTCTTGGGTCTGGTCTTTGACCGTCGCTTGTCGTGCGCAGCACATATACGGACTCTTAAGTACTCTTGTCTTTGATCTCTGAATCTCCTCGTGTCCTTTCCCACCTCATATGGTGTGCTGATCGTACTGTTCTGCTTCGTTTGTACCGTAGTCTAATTCGGTCCAAGTTAGACTATGGCTGTAATGCCTATTGGTCTGCTCGTGCTTCTCTGTTACGACAAGTTGACACAGTTCATCACCTGGGTATTCGTATTGCTACTATCGAAATAGTCCCGTTGCTAGTCTGTATGTTGAAGCCAATGAACCTTCGTTATCGCATCGTCGCAACAGACTACTTCTTAATTATTCTGCGCATGTGCGTTGTATTCCAGACCACCCGTGTAGACCATGTCTCCGTGGTGGTCGGATATATGAGCTCTATGCTGCACGTCCTAGCTCTACACGTCCCTGGTACATCCGTGCGTGTGAGAATTTCCTTGGCAACGATTTCGTGTGGCCCTCTCTTTCATTGGTTCACTTTTATGCTATTCCCCCATGGCTGCTTCGTCTACCTCGCCAATATTTACATTTGTCTATGTATTCCAAACAGCAGACTAGTTCCCAGGTGTATCAGCAGAAGTTTGACGCACTGCTAGATCAGTACACCGAATTTATTGTGTTCTTTAAAGACGGTAAACACCGATAAACACCACCTTTAGAAGACACTTATGTGTCGGGTGGGGAGGATTGCGTGCTGCAGTGAAATTTAAAGCTGTGTCGGTGGTAGTTCACTACCAAAAGCGCCACCCCTACCGAATTGGTCTAAATTGAGTAGCCAGACGAAGAGTGTTCTGGGGGAAGGCAGCAGTTCTCCAGTAGCCAAGTTGGCGGAAATCATAGTGATTGGTACGGCAACTTGGACGTTAGTCCCACGCGTGGTCAGAGTGACTTTAACGGCTGGGATACTGCGGGGTGGAAGGCAACGGGAAACCACCACTCTATTTTCCCTAGTTTGCTAGCAGCAAAAAGAGAACATATGAACAAAGGTCTTTCGCTGGTCAAAATGTAGTTCCGGAGGTAAAATATCCCCCCATTCGGATCTCCGGGAAGGGGATGGCTTGGGAAGGACTATTGGACGAGAAAGTAATAATGGGGGGAGGACAGACAGAGAAAGAAAGACAAGGAAGAGCAAAAGGTTTAGGATAGGGACATGGAACGTACGTACTATGTTACAGGGAGGAAAATTAGAAAATCTTAAAGAAGAAATGAAACAAAATAATTTAGATTTGGTAGGCGTTTGTGAAATTAGATGGGAATTTAATGGGGTATTGAACAGCGAAGAATATAGAATGTTTTATTCAGGTAATGAAAAGGGCGGTCATAATGGCGTAGGAATAATTCTTGGAAAGCGCTTAAAGGAGAAGGTAGTGAAAGTAGAATTTATTGATGATAGAGTTATGATGTTAAGACTTAAAGGAAAAACCAAGGATCTAGTGGTGATACAGACATATGCACCGACGACTTCGCATGCAAATGAAGAAGTAGAAAAAAATTATGAGAAAATAGAAGAAATTATAGATAGGGAGAAGAAAGGTGCGTGTATAATTCTAATGGGAGATTTCAATCCAGTTGTGCGAGAAAAACAGGAAGGTAGTATCGTAGGCAAATATGGTTTAGGTGAAAGAAATGTAAGGGGAGAGGGACTGGTGAATTTCTGTAGACAGAATTCACTAGTAATTGGGAAACTTGGTTCAATCAGTACAAGAGAAGAAGATATACATGGAAATTACCAGTAGACGGCGGAAGATATCAGATAGACTATGTTATGATTCAGGACAGGTATCGGAATAGCTTAAAGAACGCGAAGACCCTTCCCGGGCCCGATATTTTCTCTGATCATAATCTTGTGCTGGCCGAAGTAGATATTCAACTGAAAAATGTAGGCAGAAAAAAAGGAGGTAACAAAGTGTTGAATACAGATACATTGAAAAACGAGGAAATAAGAAATCTTTTCGTTAAAAAAATCGAAGAAAAATGTTCAAAGAATAGGTGCAGGTAGTGACGCACGGTGGGAACATATTAAACGTTGCTTACAACAAGCCGCAGAAGAAGCAGTAGGTTACCGCGAAAACAAAACTGCTAAGAAACCGTGGATTACAGAGCAGATGTTACAGAAAATGAGAGAGAGGAAGATGTGGAAACAGGTTGATACAGAAGAGGGCAGAAAGATGTACAGAAAGTTAAATAATGAATTACGAAGAGAAACAGACAGAGGGAGGGAAGAGTTTTACAAAAGAAAATGCGAGGACATAGAAGAATTAGAAAGAGTGGGAAATATGAGGAAATGTACAAGGAGGTGAAATCGATGGAATTTCGGAGGAAACAAGGGTGTATTATGATGGCAGTAGAAAATAAGAATGGGAAGGTAGTCACCGAGAGAAATGCGGTCATACGAAGGTGGAAAGAATACATTGAAGGCTTATATGAGAGTAGGGATAGACCGTGTAGCCTAAATGTTGAAGTAGAAAATGAAGTAGGCAAGGATGATAAAGGATTTAGTATTCTTAGGGATGAGTTTCAAAAGGCTCTATCCGAGATTAGGAATGGAAAGGCAACCGGAATAGATAACATACCAATCGAATTCATTAAAAATATAGGAGACAAGGGAAAGAAAGAATTGTTCCGACGATGCAATGAAATATATGAAACAGGAGAATGGCCAAAAGACTTTCTGAAAACGATCATGATACCGATGGCTAAGAAATCGAACCCAAAGAGATGTGAGGATTATATAACTATTAGTCTCATATCTCATGCAGCTAAAATTCTGCTCCGAATACTGAACAGAAGGTTATATGAAAGAACAAGTAAAGAAGTTGAGGAGGAGCAGTTCGGGTTCAGAAGAGGCAAGGGCACAAGAGATGCAATTGGATTATTAAGGGCGATCGGTGAAAGATTTATAGAAAAAGGGAAAGAGGTGTATGTTATATTTATTGATCTAGAAAAGGCTTTTGACCGCGTGAATTGGGAATTGTTTTTGGGAGTTCTAACGATGATAGGGTTGGAATGGAAAGATAAAAGACTCATAAGAAATTTATACATGAACCAACAAGTAAGTGTTAGGGTAGGGGAAGAACTGACGGAAGAGAGTGCAATTGGAAGGGGAGTACCACAAGGATGCTTCCTCTCGCCAATACTATTTAATGTCTATCTAGAAGAGATAGTGAAAAAGAGTTTACATGATGATGATGGTATTTCGGTAGGAGGTAGAATGATTAGATGCATAAGATTTGCAGATGATATGGCGCTTGTTGCAGAGTCTGAAAAGAAAATCAATAAAATGTTAGAAAAAATGAGAAAGTTCTTTGAATAATATGGAATGAAAATAAATGCTAGAAGGACAAAAGCCATGGTGATTGGAACAAAGGGGTCAGTGTCAAATATAAAGGTAGGAGGGGAGAAAATAGAACAAGTGAATAGTTTTCGATATCTGGGAAGTATTCTTACTAATAACATGAAGTGCGATCGTGAAATAAAAGCAAGGATAGGAATGGTGAAAGAAGCTTTTAGGAAGAAGAAAAGTCTGTTTTGTGGGACCTTGAAGAAAGAGTTGAGAAAAATACTCATAAAATGCTTTGTATGGAGTGTCGTACTGTATGGGGCGGAAACGTGGACATTACGTAAAGGTGATGAAAATCGACTGGAAGCCTTCGAAATGTGGGTGTGGAGAAGAGTGGAAAGAATTAGTTGGGTCGAGCGCAAAACGAATGAGAGAGTGTTAGAAACGGTGGGTGAGAAAAGAACACTTTTAGATATTATTAGGAAGAGGAAGAGAAAGTGGTTGGGACATTGCCTAAGAAGAGATTGTATCATGAGGGACGTCCTAGAGGGTATGGTGTCGGGAAAGAGAGGGGGCGAAGGAGACTACAATTAATGGATGGTATAGAAACAGAAAGAACATTCGCGAAGACGAAAAAGTTAGCGGAGAACCGTGGAGCATGGAAGCTTCTCAGCTGCGGCAAGTGACCTCCCAAGAAATGCAGAATATCTATGATTATTATTATTATTATTATTATTATTATTACGGACTTTTCTAAGGATGGGGATTCTGTGGGCTGTGCCTTTGTCACTGATGAGGGCAGCTCAGATTTCCATTTGCATCGTCTGTGTTCCGTGTTCACTGCTGAATTCACTGCAATTCAAGTTGCCTTCGACCATGCCTTAACGCTTTCATTACGTAGTGTGCTTATTTGCAACGACTCACAGTTCGTCGTTCTTAGCTTACATAATGTCTTCACTACGCACTCTATCGTTCAGGATATTCTCGTGAGGTACCATCAATTACAACTACAGGGTTGTGTCGTCGTTGTCTGCTGGGTGCCAGGTCATGTCGGCATTCGGGGAAACGAACGTGCTGACACAGCTGCCAAGCACGCCGCCTTAGCTGGGGTTGCTTTGGAGCATAGCCTTCAGTGCTCCGATATTTGTCGTTATTTTTCCAGCTTGATGCGCACTCACTGGGAGGTAGTTTGGGACCAGGCAAATGAAAATAAACTTCACGCCGTTAAGCCCATTATCGGTAATTGGCGAACGTCTTTACTCTTGAATCGTCGAGATGAAGTGCTTCTGGCGCGTTTCCGTATCGGACACTCTCATCTAACACCTGGTTATCTGCTGCGTGGCATGGACTGTCCGTACTGTGAAGAGTGTATTGTTCCACTGAGTATTCAGCATATTCTCGTTGAATGTCTTGAATACTCAGATCTCAGAGAACGTTATGGCCTGCCTTGTGTTCTTACCCGTGCCTAGGGGGACGACACTAATATAGTTAGCCGGGTACTTGCGTTTATTCGTGCTTCTGAGCTTGCTCACGTTCTCTGAGCTCTTTTAGTGTGTTGCTACTATTTTATTGCTGCTAATTTTTTATATTTCTGTCACGTTTTATTGTTTTCTATATATTGTTATTGTTATATATTTTATCTTATTTATTCTTTTATTCTCCTTTTTTGTTTCTTCTTTTCGGTTTATCATTTAGCAGCTCTTTGGTTCATTGAACCCCATTAGTTTTAGCATGTTCTTATTTTAATCTTACCATTCTGAGCAACTTTCTTCATCGTGACGGGGACATATAGCCTCGATGCTGACGTCCCCATTAGCCCCCCTATTCTATCCTACATCAGATATGTTAGCTGTAGTTATGGATGAGTTTTATTTACGGTTGGGTCATTGTCAGGTCGGAGAAGGACATCTATTGAAACACTTAATTAAATACTACCTTTTCTCAAACGCAAACACGACATTTGCAACAGAGAGGGTTTGGAGTTGAAAAATACTAACGGAGTGAATCTTGGGGCCACTGTCTGTGCAGTGACATATTGTACAATTCGTAAAAGGCTGCACGTAGACAAAGAGAAAAGGATATCTGGTGCATTTTACAGGAATAATGTTTTTGATTCATTCCCTTAGAATTTCTTCCCACTTAGGCCTGCATAGCAACTCATTCTGCAGTTGTTGAACATAACAGGACTTTGCGATGTCGAATTCATTTCTGACAACCCCAGTAGCCAATGTTCCATAATCACCTTGTACTTTGGAGCCCTACATATAAGTACATACTGCACTATAATACTTTCCTTTTTCCGGAATCTACTATGATTACTACGGACTATCATTTAATAAAGCAAACTTCGGATTTATAGGGACCCTATACACTGTTAGAAATATGTATACGTTGTTATGAACTCTCAAGTCAGTAAAGTTTCGCACAAGTGTTGGTATTACATGTTTTCATTTACATGAAGAAACATCGAAGAGAGTTGTTGTAGGGATCCAGGTTTCAGTTTTATACGTGCGCAGAGTGCGAAAACATGTTTTCTTAGCGTAGGCGCCAATTCAATTCTGATCTAGTATTTGCTGCCGCCATCGTCATTACTCATTATTTTTATAGAATTTGGAAATATTTTCAGTGAATAACAAATTCGATCTCTGTAATATTTGCAAATATGATTAAAATATGACTTTAGTCATGCTCTTAATGCAGTTTACGTTCTCGGAGTTCAGACAACGCACCTCCGAGCTTCAATACTGTTTGAATCTGAAATTCTCTGTTTGGAAACGTAGTGATATCAATAGGAACCTGGACTTGTAACTTATCAACTCAATTTCAAATCTCTATCAATTTTGCCGTATTCTTTTCGCAGTATTCTCTATCTCGCAGTATTCTTGAAAACTAAATGGTAACTGTATATTTTAGCGAAGTTACTGGAAATGCCAGACAGCAATGGTTGCTTTGCATTTTACAGGCAATTTTAGATTTTTAAGATTGGTGTCCTCTAGCAACCACGTAATATCTACTTTAATGACCTACGAATTTACTTGAAGTACAGTTCGCGGGATTCCATTTAGCAAATTTAGAATCCTGGGACATTTCATCATTAACCAACTTTCGAGCACTTTGGGATCCATCATCCAAAACCCAACTGAGCTGAATACTACGTATGTTAACATACTTTTGTGCAGAACAATTTCCAGTGAAAGTTGTAAGCTGTAGGGCCTGGGACAAGCTTTGAGAACTACACGTTCCGATTTAGTTTGTTCTATAGATATCGAATTTGGTATTAAATATGGGGGCTCTCACTTGACAAATGAAATAAAATCTTTGAGTTTTACTTCCCACGCTTATGCCGGTTAGGCTAAAGGAGACGGTGACGATGAGTGATGAATGAAATGGTGGAATGAAAAAAGTGGGAGGAAACGGGAGAACCCCGAGAAAACCCACGCACACGGTGTTTGTCCACACAAAGTTCACTTGGCGGGGCTCTCATTTGAAAAATCACAGATGGGCCCCGTGGGGCGCACACATGCGCCACACAAGTTTTGAAAGGCACGGGCTTCCGATAATTCTATTGATATCCTGCAACTGTTGTATCTTTCACATTTTCAGAAAAACGCATTCTAACCAAGATATATAGCCGTTCCGGAACTTTTCACAATACTCAACCTAATAGATTTTCCGGCCCTGTAGGGCCTAATATTCACATCCTACAGCTGTGACCAGTACATATTCTGATTTAGTTTGTACCGTAGATACCGAATTTGGAATAAAAATGGGGGCTCTCATTTGAAAAATCACAGATGGGCCCCGTGGGTCTCACACATGTTGATGGACAAGAGTTTTCGATAGGTCTGTTGATATCCTGCAATTTTTGTATGTTTGTAATTTTCAGAAATATACATTTTAACCAACATATTTTGCCATTCCAGAATATTTCTCACTACTCACCCTAATAGTTTTTTCCAGCCCTGTAGGGCCTAATATTCACATTCTAGAGTATTGAGCAATACATATTCTGATTTAGTTTGTCCCGTAAATACCGAATTTGGAACAAAAACGGGGGATTTGATATGAAAAATCACAGATGGGCCCCGTGGGGTCCATACATTTTAACGGGCACGAGTTTTCAATAGGTCTTTTGATATCCTGCAACTTTTTTTATCTTTCAAATTTTCAGAAAAACGCTTTCTAACCAAGGTATTTAGTCGTTTCAGAACTTTTGACCAGTTAAGGGTTATTCCATAATCTACGTGTTTATTGACGAAAATACTATGTTGACCGCAGTAATTTTGAAAACGTTAATAAATAAGAAAGAAAGGTACTCTGCTGATATATGTTATTAATCTAAATGATAAACATTCCTTTATACAAATTTTAGTCCTTAAATGTCATATTATGCTTTGTGATAGATTAAGATACATACACATCGATATTTTATTTTTTTGTGACGACGTTTTATAACATCATATGTAATGTTGGAATCTACTTCTACAAGCTATTGTTTTTTTTATTACTTCGAAGCTTCCATCGTTGTGCAATTTCCCGCGACATAAACATGAGTGGAGTGGGGATTTCTCCACAAGGAGCCAACATTGAGTCAGTTCGCGTAAGGAAATATTTTGGATGGTGATCAAATAGGCAACCGACGCCTATTCTACCATGAACTGCGAATAAAATAATTGAAATGTTACATAGTTGATTAACAACTAAAGTCGGAGCTACTCCACCTCTAGGCCGGAGGGACTAGAAAAGAGTCGGAATTTCGTAGAAATAAAACATATACGGATGATAGAATAATTAACAATTTGGAGAATACCAGAATAGGTTAGATTTCAAATAAAACGGTAACTGAATATATTGCAGAGCAGGTGACAGCACTCCTTTAGTTGGATAATATGCATAATGCAACTGCATACTATCACAGTCTCACCCACAGAAGGGAAATGTCCAAATCCTTCCACAATGAATTCCCTCAAGAACTAACCTGTTACAACGGTTTTGTATATCTGATTTATAAATTACTTCCATTTTTAATTGTAGGTACTTTGGATAACGGTGCTTAAAAGTACACAATACGTTATGAAGGAGAAGAAAAAATGTAGAATATGTGTTGAGTTAGATTGATGTTCATGTAATGGTAGTTGCTGTAATTAGAGATAGTTATATGTTTCGTGTTGCTATGACAACAGAAATGTTATTCATGAAATTTTGAAAACAAAAAGTTAGTTGTGCTATGCAATTAATGTGCTTAATTTTCAAGGTATGCAGTTATTATAATTTGCAATTACATAAAAAATTGAAGTGTTGAATCGTGTTAACTTATCAACTGATTCGAATTGTGGGCAATATATGTAACATATAAATAACAAAAAAAGTATATAAATAAAGTTACATATGTTATAGATTGAGTTTTCTGTCCAGGAATCCTTGATATTTATGTGAAGTAAAGCAAGCAATCTCATAGATAACCGTCAACACGGAGTACACTTTATAGAGAAGTAAAAGGAAAATTTATCTTAATCTTAAAATGAATATACCAATAGTATAAAGTATTAATGGTGAAGCTGGTGATGTTGGAACACCAGGGTCGGATACAACAAGGAATGTGCCCGATCTTATAAAACAGTTGGGTCAATTCTTGTCACAGCAAATGAAGGAAACGGATACTAAATTTGAACAAAAGTTTAAGCAAATGAATAGCAAATTTGAACTAGGTACACAGCATATAAATAATAAATTTCAGCAACTGATACAGCAAACAGAGCAGATGGATACTAGGTTTCAGTAAATGGATAACAAATTTGAACAAATTACCCATCAAATGAATACTAAATTTCAGCAACTGACACAGGAAACACAACAGATGGATACTAGGTTTCAACAAATGGATAACAAATTTGAACAAATTAAGCAGCAAATGAACACTAAACTAGAACGAACAGACTGCATGATGGGAAAAAATTTGGACAGATTTTAAATTGGACAAAATTCGGTGGAAGTGATTGAAACCCAAGTTAATCAGCACAGCAATCAAACTAAAGTATTACTGGAAGAAATAAACACAATCAAGGAAAGGACCATTACCATAAATTATAATCATGATCAGATCAGAATAGCGACCATAGGACAAATGAACCTAGATCAGCTTTGGAAGAAAGTGATATATCGGAAAGTTATACTGAGAGGGATGATAGTGCTTATAGCGCTGGGAAAGAAGAAAGAACACCGTATTCATCACATCGCCGGGAAACACGATACGTAAAGTCTAATCATTTGAAACAGTCTCATACTCATCACCATTTCAGATTTAGTGAAATAAGGTCTTTAACGAAATTTAATGGAAGGTCAGAAGACATACCGGCCAGTGTATTTTTGGAAAAGTTCGAAGAAGAATGCAACTTAATTGGGGTAGACAAGTCTAAATTTCTTAAGATTTTACCAAACGTTTTACTACCACCCTGTTCTGTTCGGTTCAAAGTGATCAGAGGGAGTTTACGTAATTATTTAGATTTTAAGAACGCACTGCTTTCCAATTTTGAGAATGATTTTATGTTGGCAAACCGAGACGCTTAGGTTCGAAACAGACCATATGATCTGAAAATTGATAAGAATCTTACTGGTTTTGTGATTTCCGTATATAATGAGTTGAAATTACTTAATCCATACATACAGGAATCACGAATCATAGCACCGATCCGGATATTGCTGCCTTTAAGATTGCAGCAAATATTCATTTCTGCACAATGCATTAATTTCAATCACCTAATTATGATAGTACAAAATTTTCTAAATCAATCAATGGTGCAAAGTAAAACTTATCGAAACCAAACTAATAACAACCCAAGCCAAGCCAATTATATTCCAATCCGAAATATTAATGTGCGTGAAGAATGTAGTCCTAATGAAAGAAGTAATGATAGATTCAATTATACCGGTAATAGAACCGAACCCAATTTCCGAAGAAATAGAAATAGTTATGGTACAACATTTAGAAATCAGGTAAACAGTACATCTAATTTTTCTCTAAATGGATTTCGTAACAATTTCATAGGTAGCAGAAATTCTCAAAATAGAAGCCAAAGAACTGGAGGAATTCATAATAAGCAGAACGGTACTCAATATAATGCCATTCAATGTAACCTAATTGGATATTTTGGTAATTTAAACTCAGCTAAAGTTATGGCGTCCGTCAAAAACATATTCAATTAGTTTCACTTTGAATACAGTTATGATTTCATTTGCAATTCGCACTTTGTTTGAAGTCTATACAGATAATAAAAACGAACGTTACATTATTAGAAGGTTTAAGCTTCACTTACCAATATTGTGCTTTCAGAATCTTCTTTATTATCTTAAGTATACCCAAATGGAAGAGACATGTTATGTAACATTTCAATATACTTTAATTTGTCTATGAGCTCCGACGATATTCAATTAAATAATCTATTTTGGGACCTAAATAATCAGATAAAGGATCGTATTTTGAATAAGTCCTCTTCGTCGATAATATTATAAAATTAGATTGAAATTGTATATTAAATGAATGTAAGATTATTGTTAAAACAAAATGAAATTAATATATATATGTATTGCAATTTATGTTTGTGAGGGCGATTCGAAAAGTAAGGTAACCACGTATGTAAGATATGTAACGGTCCAGGATTCTTTCTTCAATTGTAATCAATTTAAGAAGTCTTCGTCGGGAGCCATACATACGCGGTATTGTATATCTGATTTGTAAATTACTTCCATTTTTAATTGTAGGTACTTTGCACAACGGTGATTAAAAGTGCACAATATGTTATGAAGAAGAAGAAAAAACTTAGAATATGTGTTGAGATAGATTGATGTTCATGTAAAGGTATTTGCTGTAAGTAGAGATAGTTATTTGTTTCGTGTTGCTATGACAACAGAAAGATTATTCATGAAATTTTGAAAATAAAAGGTTAGTTGTGCTAGGCATTTGATGTGCCTAATTTTCAAGGTATGCAGTTATTAGAATTTGCAATTACATATAAAAGTTAAAGTGTTGAATCGTGTTGACTTATCTAGTGATTCAAATTCTGGGCAATATATGTAACACAAATATAACAGAAAGTGTATAAATAACGTTACATACGTTATACTGTCTACCATCAAAATCAAGCTTGACGTACCAAAATACAACCGTATTCAGTAGTTTTGTTGTCGACTCGTGTCTCACTTCAGATAAAAGCGTCGAACGATATTTCCAAGTGTTTCGAAAAGCCACCAAGGGATATTCCGAAACTACCAAATCAGCTTGCCCTGTCATTCTGATCTACACTAGTATGAACGTTCTCAATTCCAAGATTACATGAACAAGCATTCTTCAGTAAGAAACAGAAAACTTTCCAACGAAGCAAAGTGGCGACAAATTGGTTTCGGTCTTCTGATAAACCAATGCTTGGTTGATTATTTTCAAGTAAACGTGTCTTCCTATTAAACAATATTTGAACGCCTTCTTTGCAGCTAATACGGCTAATGATTTCTGCTATATTGTCGAGAAACATTCTTCTGTTGATGTCAAAAGCCTCGAATGATAACCAATGGCACGTTAATTTTGTATCGTTTCGTCTGTACACTGTTTACACGTCGCTGAAATTCCGCTCTTAGACACATCGATTAACAAATACAAATGTTTATCCAGCCTATAAGAAGCTAACATCGGTGCTTCTGTCAGTCTTATCTTGAAAGTTTCGAACACCTGTTGGTGAGTCAAATCCCAACTGAATTTTACTCTTCAATTACTTTTTAATGATGCTACAATTTCGGCAATAACCTCCTTTCAAAATTACACAAACCGAGGAACGATCTGAAATTCTTAACCGATTTCGGAACAGGATAGGTCTGCATTGATTTTCATAAACAATCTGTAATGTGGTAACTATAGCGTAAAACGTTATGTCCAAATGCTAAGATTTATTGAAATAAAAATTAAGATTTTTCCAACTCAAACTCTAAGCCCTGATTTTCTGACAAGTGTAGACAAATATCTTCAAATTTCACTAGTTCGTTCCTTTGAGTTTACATACACATTGAGTTCATCGACGTAATATGCTATCTTCTCAGGTGAAGGTTTGACAATATCATTCACAAGAGTATTGTATACTATCCAAATATGCATGAGGTCCTACGTGGCCGAGAATCTGATGCTAGTTCTATATCAAAATATGCCAACGAAACATAAAAAATTTAGATACCATACTATTAGGTCTGCGAGAAACTATATCCTGTTTTAAAGGCAATGCAACAGAATGATTCTCCATCGATGATTTTCTCTAAGACAATACTGGCCAATTAGAAAAAAAGTAAACCATTCTACCAATTAACGTATTCGTATATTTACGATATTCTGCTTGCAAACCTGTCGGAATTTGATACTGTTTATGGAAACGAGTTAGCTCTGACTTCAGTAGCACAATGTATTAAAACCCTCTCTCACGACTTCATCTATTTCAATTCCATGTAACAATATCAGCAAACTTCCAGCATAAATCGAGAATTTTCCGTTTATATTCTGGACTTGCTTTTTTTTTATTTTAAATTTCGAGGCGTCAGGCCGATCTTTCAAACGTTCATGGTTTATATAATTTCGATATTCGTATGCCGTAATAATATATGTTGCACAATGTTGTAAAGATCACAACATCACAACAGAAGCAGATGCTCATAAACGATACGTACTAAAATTTGCAAACGATACACTAATGAGGGACACACAAAGGAAACCGAAAGGAGACGAGCCGCACGAAGGGAACCGAAAGAAGACGAGCCACCGAAGATTACATATAAAAGAGGAACCACGGAGGAAGCAAGCATCTGTCGACCACTAATTGCAACCTATCGTAATTACCTGGAGGCTGCTCTGAAGAGAAGAGGTTCTTCTAGCCACAACTATACCCTGTAGGCTGCTTTAAAGCGAAGGGGCTTTCCTTAACATTACCATATCTCAGAAAGGCTGCTATTAGCTGAGGTCTCCATGGATAAACCTATAAAGCATTTTGATGGTGGAGGCGCCGGACGCTTTGTTTAACTTTTTAACAAGCACAAGATTAATTAGGTCAGTACCAAAATTTTTCTAAGGTCTATTTTTTCCTGGTTTTCTTTTTCACCTATCTTGACTGCGATTTTATGCTGAACATGAGATCTGGTAAACACACATATAGGACAGGGGGAAATAACAATAAACTTTTAAGATGACAGACAGGCATCTACCTACGTAATATGCACATGTTCTGAATATTTCCTAAGATAAGGCACGCTAAAAGACATAAGGACCCAGAATGATTTTTCATGCTATTCGATCACATGACAACAATGCAGTCATGGTCACCAGACAAAAAGAAGGAAATTTTACCAATATATTTACGGTATTGGCGCGAAAACGAGAATAATAGATCAAATCTAATAATTAAAACCAAATTAGGATCCCGAAATGCAGGGAGTACAATTTCAAATTTTCCTTTAGATTCTCTACCATTTGGAACGGATTTAAAATCATTTCAGAAGTTAGCGAAAGAAGTGACAGGAAGAAATATTTATCTGAAACAAATAGCACTAATAACATTTGAAATATTAGAAACACATTCAGCCATTACTTTCGAATAGTTAATAGGACCATGCCAATCATTTTCGGAATTGATTATCTCCAACTTACTTGTGCCACAATAGATTTGAACAAGAATATATTTTTTAATATCCACGGAAGCCTCAAGTACCAGCTGAGAACAATGAAGATGCGTCTTCACCTATTACAACTCGAGCAATAATGAACCTCAGCAAGACTGTTTATATCTGACTAAAAACACTTCCTCCTCGCTTGCATAGATTGATTCCTGTAGCAAAAGAAAACAATAGATGACACGGAATTGTCGTATGTGTTATTACTTCCTGAAATATTCGAGAGATATAGATTACGTCCGCTTGACCAGAAGATTGATAATAACAAAATGACCATTTAATCTTGAATCCTAATACCCACAGCATTACTATAAATAAGGATACATCAGTAGCGGTTCTTGAGGAAGGTCACGAAATTTCTTTTAACCCTCTAAAAACATTAATTTTTCTAGAAAGAGCACACCAATTTACAACGAAAGAAGAGATTGAGCAACGATTAAATTACACGGTAAATAAGTTTTAAAATGAAGTTCTTTGGCATGAATGCCAACTTAAACAAAACTAAAAAAAAGCAGTTTATGAATTACTGCTCAAGTATAGGGACGTTTTTACATATGCCCGTGATGATATTGGCTATTTTAGGGAATATGTTCATAAGATTAGAATTTCTAAGTCGGCTGTATTTAATGATCGTTCCTCACCGATCCCACTTCATATACGCGACCAGGTAGAAAAACAAATTCAAGAACTCCTTAATGCAAAATTTTAGAGCTACAAACAAGGAAGAATTTTTCTTTTTGTACTGCGTAAACCAAGCACACAAGAGTTTCGGATTATCCTTAACTTGCAGAAATGTACAGTTACACCAAGTATCAGTCACTTACTTTCCAATCTACAGAAGACGCTTTAAGTTCTCTCAAGGGCAATCTTTCATAAGCACCCTGGATCTCTCGACCAGCTATTATCAAATTTTGCTTCCTCCCAAAAGCCGAAATTACATGACTTTCGAGATCAATAACACGAGAATGTCGTATTAATTTTTGAGGTGCTCTACATGACATAAAACAAGTTACGAATCATTGTCAATCGCAACGAGGATGTTTTGAGAAAGCCTACCTAATAGGATTACTAGTTTTGCTGATGATATCGTGTGCGGGGATTACGACTTCAACCAGCAGCTAGAAGACTTGGAATTACTATTCAAGAAACTTATAAAACGCGATTTTCGTGCATCTAATAAGAAAACACAGTTAATAATATTGATACATCTTGTAAGCGGCGAATAAATCAAAATTTCAACAAAAACAGCCAAGAAGTTAAGAAACTTTATAAGACCGACTACAAAACGGATTCTCAAAAGCTTTATAGGCTATGTTCCTATCTCATGCCACAAATTAAAGATTTCGCTACAAAAATTGAACCATTCCAACAATTGGTAACTCCTAAATCTAAATATAAATGGACAAAAGAACATAACACTCTCTTTGAACAACAGAAGGAAGATAGACCTCAGGCTCCTACTATCTGATTTTGACGATTCTCTAGAAATTCGCGTGTGTACTGACAGCAACCAGATACAAACAGAAAGAATACTCACCTGTTGTGACCCGAAAACTGACACAGAAAGAGTGGTCGCTCACTGTGGTAGGAGATTAACGAAATACAAACAGAAACCTTAGTACAGATCCCTGCTTTGGGATGTATTTGACCTTTGACACTTAGATCCGGCCCAAAAAGTGTGTTGGTAAGTAGTAATACCCTCTCATTCTCTTCGACGCTTGTATGGATATGTATAAACAAGATGAAACATGATTTTTCTTTCTTGTTCTTCTCTCTGCCCATCCAAGGCTATGCACTGAGGCTGAGATATTCAATAATAGAAGCTCTCATAGGAAAATTGAATATTGGATTCCACGTGAGGCGATGCTTGTGGGGTTGTATCGTTTCATGACATTTTGTTATTGACAGAGATAGAGATAAAAAAAGAGAAAGAGAAATCAATTTATAGTTTTAAGACGAAACACAAATCACCATAATTCTTTCAAGTGTTAAACGCTCACCCACCGATAGTCGAACCCGAACCTTATGTAAGTACTAAAGGCAGGTGCGCTAGTCAGTATAGTATTGGAGTTTATTGTCACTTTTTGGCACGGTTGATAAACTACACAAAACTCATTGCTTGACTGGGATTTGAATGATTATTCCAGTTTCATTCAAGGCTTATTGCTCTCAATGGAGGAATAAACTCAGAAAAAATACGCGCATTTACTTGATAAACTGAGATGGGTATATGCTAGGATGCATTCTAGCATATGTCTGATTGAAATGAAGAAAACTCGTTCAGGATTATAGATGTGGTACTGAAGTAAAATAATGAAGCGAAAGAAATGCAGTATTAGAGAGACGAATTTACAATTTAAAATGGAACCTGAACGATCATAATTCCTTCAAATAGTCAATGCTCTTTCACCGAGAATCGAACCAGGAACCGTGCAAATAGCAAAGACGCATGCGCTAAACAGAATAGTACTGGAGCAAATTGTCACACGAATTTAGACTTTAAAATGGAACCCGAAGCATTATAATGTCTACCAATTTTCATTCCACTCTCAGCGAGAATCGAACCAGGACCTATGTAAGTAGCAAAGGCATATGCGTCAACCATAACAGTCTGGAGTTTATTCTCACTTTTCGAGAGATGGAGTTACAATTTAAGATGGAACCCGAACCATCATAATGCCTTCACATTTTTCCATGCTATCTCACCGAGAATTGAACCCGGACCACATGTAGAGCTAAAACGACACAGAGAGAGAGTGTGAGAGAGAGAGAGATGTGTGTTCTGAAAATTCATTTACACGTTGTTTCGAAAATTTGGATTCTTGCGTACTCTGACGAAATAATTTTGGTTATATGGTACTAGAATAAACTTCTTTTGTTTCGTTTTGGTGCAGGTATAATAATGGAGAAAGACACCATGTTCGTATCTTTATTTGAGCAATGTTATTTATTTTATCCACTATCGATGCAGCTTAAAAAGCGAATTGTTGATATCGAATGAGGAACATCATGCATTTGGGCAGTACATGTGGTTCGGACCATAGCACCTTCAGGTAAGCTTAAGGGAAAGAAAAAGAGAGAGAGATTATGTATGCTGATGTGTTTAAAGTGTACGTTAAGTCTCATATAGACTTGGTATTGAATATAATAATAATAATAATAATAATAATAATAATAATAATAATAATAATAATAATAATAATAATAATAGTATTCACCATGTATAGTTTAGGAAGCAAATCGTTTGCTTGGCGATGCCTGAGATCGTTATGTATTGAGGCAGTACACGTCATTCGAATCGTAGTGTGAAGTATCTGTCTATTGGAAATGAAGTGACTGTGTATTTGATATAAGGAAGCATGAACTTTTGGAAACTTATTGAAGAAAACTTTGACTAGAAGTGTACATTCTCAGACACCTGTTGTAAATGCATATTTGTTAAATAAACTCGACTAGCTTCCTTCTTTCCTTTCCGCATACCTTCGAGCACAGCCTGATACTTCCCGATTAAGTCATCATTCTTGAGTTGGACAAAACTAGGAGGAACAGAACAACAAGGGGTATTCGACACGCGATCAAGAGAGGTGCAGGATCATCATAGAGAAGCGGATCCCACCATTGGAGAACCACCGACTCCACAAGACAAAGAGTACCATTCTGACGGTTCATCGCCGCAGACACCTTCAAGTTTGTCATCAGAGTAGTAGAATGAAGATGTAGAAGGACATTATCGTAAGACGCTTATCGACGCCCCTTGCAGACCAAAAGGATTAAGACTCAGATGTTGACTGTCACCAGCTAATCCAGACTTCTCCAGATATTCATCATTCCAGATGACCAGGACGACACCAGCTTCGTTGGATATGTCAGGCTAGTGCTCATTCCTATTCTTTAATTACAACCTTTCTCTTTCTCTCACCCTTTCCCCCAACTAGTCATTTTCTAAATTGGAAGCATTTGAATTTTATTTAAATTCAACCACAATTTTACAGTTAAGTACCGTGTTGTGCATCAGTTCCATCCCCATTTGATTGCATTTATTTATTTCATATTCTGAGCTATAACTGATGACACAGCACCGGCACATGGTGGAGATATTGTGAGGCTTACGCCTTTGTTACGATCCTAAAATTTTGATAAATTACGATTCTAAATATTCGGTAGATGCTTAAGATCCCAAATTTTGAGTAATTTGTAGTGTGTAATTTATAGTTTGTCGAGAGAAATTAAGTAAAGTTATTTTTAACCCACCCGTCCACCCTCGCTACTTTATTCATTTGCTCTGTTAGAGTATTTTTTTTGTTTTTGTTGTATTTTAATCGAATGATAAATGGGTGAGAAGAGAAAATTTTGCTAAGTTATTATATTTTGTTTTTCTTTGTGTTATTTACATTTTGGTGTTGGATATATATACATAGTAGTGTAAGATATTTATCTCAAGTATGATTTTGAAAATAGATATAATGGAGAATACTAGTATTATGTCTTCTGCTATAGATCGTTTAGTAGAACCCCCCAAATTTTCCGGCAAATTGAACGAGTCAGTTCAATCATTTTTTAGTCATTTTGAGGATTTTTCTGTCCTTCATAACCTACGTGATGTACAGAAACGTCATTTGTTGCCGTATTGTTTAGAAAACGGGGCTCGTGCTTATCTGCTAGCTTTACAATCGACCGCAGAATATGATAGTCTCATGTATGTACAGATTAAGAAGAAATTAATAGAGGCTTATGAAGATAATATAGTTTCGCAAGTTTTAGAGCAAGAAATGAGAAATAGAAAACAGTTAGATTCTGAATCTGTCCTAGATTACATTTTTCATAAATGGAAATTAATACTTGAGTACGATCCGAAGATGCCAGTGACCGAACAACTTAACTTGATAATCGATGGGTTATTGCCTTCGTTTTATTCTGTAGTTGTAAGAAAATCGTATAAGACTGTTATTGAGTTAGCAAAGTCCTTAGGTCTCGAGGAAAGAGTTAATGTTCTTGTTAGAATGCGTAGTCAGCAATTGAAGTCCTTGGCAATAACAAACGAATACAATATACATCCTGTTAGTAAGAATGCTATACAGCAAAAAGAAAATACTTTAGATGTTAATATTCAGAACGAAAATGAAATTGTAAGTCAGCCTAAAAAAATACATTGATAGCTCAGTTAGACGGTATCAAAGTCCAGTTACAAGATCTCGTGCAACGAACAGCGGCCGCAAAAGCTTCTCACGCACACAAAGGAAAATCTGTGTGTATACAATCTTATGAGCGTTCGCGTTTGGAGCAAAGAAATCCATCCAACGCATCCTTCTATCACTTGCAGCGTTTTGCTTCCGACAATGCAGGCAATGTAAATGAGAATGTTAAATCGAATAATAGGAATAAAGTAGACAATAATATGTGTAATAATGTTAGAAATAGTAAGCGATATTATGTTCCTATTCAATATGAAGCTGATTTGCCTCATGTTAAAGCATATATTGATAATAAGCCGCATTTATTTCTATTGGATTCAGGCAGTACTGTTAGCTTAATTTCTGGTAATAGTTTAAGCAATAAGCATAAAATACTTAAAGGAACTACTTTTATTCGTGGTATCACTGGAAATTCTCAAGGAAGTGATCAAATCGCTTTAGTGAAATTTAAATTAGGAGGACAGTATTTTACGCATCCTTTTCGAGTGTATAATAATTTTCCGTATAATAGCATAATTGGCCAAGATTTTTTGAAAAATCATCTTGCAATGGTTGATCACAATAAGAATTCTTTTAGTTTTGTTAAATTTGGTATTCCTCCAAGAATTGAATTGCCGCCATACGTTTCTTTTGAAGAAATTTCTAACCATATAGCAAAATTATATAAACCTCAATTTTTAGTGGCTCGCTCTGTTGTTTTGCCTCCTAATTCAAGTGTTCAAGTTACATTAAAGAAAGTAAATGATCTTGCAGGAAATCGCAATTTATTAGTTCCCAATGAGTTAATAGATACGCAGGCAGAAATTTTTGTGCGTAAATCAGTTGTAGACGAAATTCATCCGGTAATATCTGTGATTAATCCTACCAAAAGTAAACTCTACTTGAAAAAAGATGTTGTGTTGGGTTCTGCCGAACATGTTATCAGTGATACCAACTTCAAGAAACAAAATAGCACTAATAATAAGGTTGATCAAGTTAATGTAGTAGATACGAAATCTTTTCCTGAAGGTTATGATAAATATAGAGTAAATGTTAACCCTGAATTGTTGCCTGTGACGTGTAGTCACATTAAAAAGTGGAAGTTAAAAAAAAAAAAAAGTTTGTGAATCTTATTGCAAGTGGTAATGTTTTGCTTATTCAATAAGAGATGGCAGCAGTAGTAGTCTCGCTGCTTGGTGTGCTTGACCACGCCTTCTCTTCCCCGCGGCTTTCGAGTGCCGTACTTGTTGTTTGTTCATAAGGGAAAGTAATATCGAATAAGAGCTGATGGTCTTCTGTTACGTGTTTTTCGTTACACGAAGTGTGTTTTTGGCTTCCGTCATGCTGTGTGTGTGAGTGCTAAGTTAAAATGGAAAGAAGAAAAATGGAGTGCATAAAATTATAACACGTAACTAAAAATCTAAATTAGCTTGAAACTAAATACGTTGAAATTACTTCTTTTTAACAAAAATTCTTTAAATGGCTTCTTCAATTAGGTTAAACGAAGGGATTAATTTGACAAGACCGATTTAAAAGGATGATTTTTGTCCTAGAATGAAACTTGCTTCGTGAAATTAATGCAATTTAAACATTCGAGAGTAAAAAATCAGGTGCTTAAAATTGTCGTTATAAACTATTAGGTAAAATTGACAAGGTTAATAGTAAGATAAAGACGTAGGTAATGTTATTCGGCTCACGTTGAAGAATGGGTATTTTCTTTTTAAACTTAGTTGTTTTCATTCTCTTTTTGCAATTTTGTGCGTAAAAATTTTTAAAGCGGTTAAGATTTTTAAAAAGGGAATTATTATTCCTTAAAACTAAATACGTCTTTTGTTTAAAACCAGATTAAATATAGCACTAAAAACTTCAAAAAACGGTAAAAGTAGTAAAAAGGGGAGTAATTGAAGGTAGTTAAAAACGGTTAGAAAAATACCAGAAATTCTTTCTTCAGATAAAGGGGAAATTAAACTTAGGTTTTGTTGTTTGGGTAAGAAATTAAACTTGTTGAGAAACATAAAATTACTTGAAATACAGTTATTAAAACCCGGTTCACTTGACTTAATTAACATTAGTCATGCACAATTAATCCTTAAAAATTATTAATTGCGTTGAAACTTCTGAATTAAAAGATATACTTAAATAATTGTGTGAAAGAGTTGAATGTTTGTTGGGTCAAAATAGGCAATCCATTTCTTCTATTACACGGAAGTAAGTACGTAACTGCTGAGTTTTGGTAAGTATTGATTTTTATAATATTTTTGTAGACATTAGTTGGATGTACACTGCACTGAATGTTGAATGAAAGTGATTATAACTTAAGCGATAAAAGTATCTTAAAAATTAAAAACTGAGTGAATGAATTACGAACTAAAGATTGTCAAAGTTGATATTTTTGGAATTTCAAGCACGATAATAGTGGAACTTTACCATTTGCAATTTGATATATTACTACATAAAAATATTTGTTTCTGAAAGATAATTAACCTTACTAGAAGTCTTCTCTCCTCCTGAAAAATAATAACTTTGATAAATTATAATAAATTGTTTGAAATTTAAAG
Organism: Thermobia domestica; assembly: GCF_964235325.1. Classification (NCBI taxonomy): domain Eukaryota; kingdom Metazoa; phylum Arthropoda; class Insecta; order Zygentoma; family Lepismatidae; genus Thermobia; species Thermobia domestica. The sequence continues at coordinate 106,526,149 of NC_137470.1, forward strand.
GCTCTTTTGATTATTTCAAGAAATTACTCTTTTTATTAGACAAGGTTAAATTGTGCAGTGCACATAAGTGAATGTGATGTGTGGAAGCTATTGGATATTTTCTTGTGTTTTTCTTTTCCAGGATGAATTGCACTTTTTGCGATTAGGTCTTGAAATATGCCTTGCATATAAGACAGTTGGCAATAAAACCTTTATGCTCTTTAGTTGCGAGGAAAAATAAGTTCAGTTATTTTACAAACCGCGTTTGCGCATTATATTTAACAGAACCGGTGAATTCCTCATGTATGCGACAATTAATAGGTGTTACTTTCCCTTATGAACCGCCAACAGAATTTGAATGAATAATATACAGGGTGTCATAGCAGTAGATATCTATTTTGCAAGTTTGAGTAATTTAAAGTAGAGTAAATGTTAGTTTTGATTAGAACTACGGTTTTCAAGTGTATAGTGCTCAGGTTAAATACATTTATAAGAAATTGATCAGCAAATTAAGAATTATTGAATAGGTCGGAGTACTGTTTGGATATTTAGTAGTTGGAATAATTATTAAATTGATTGTATCGTTTGGTAATTGCGATTGGCATTAAGTTCTATGGTTCTATTAAATTTTGCGGCTTTGAATGTTGTTTAGATTAACCGTCTATGCAGTTTATGCTATTGCCTTGTTCAGAGAATACAGAAAATAAAACAAATATATGTATGTAGGTTAATGGAGTGTTGGGACAGAACTTTGTTTATATTCCATTGAAGTATGAGAAATTTTGGTCTGTAACTTTATTCCTGCCCTTAGATTTAGTAACTGGGTTTCCGTAAAAAAAAAAAAAAAAAAAAAAAAACGAAATCGCGAGTAAGGCTGGTGAAATGATCTCTCATGCGTGACGTCTACATGTTGGAGTCTGGTGCGGAGCAGCAGCAATAAGATATTTTGTGTTAATAATAAAATAATAAAATTGATTATAATTTGTTTGGTAATCTTGATTGTTAGACATTATTTATAGTAAAATTTGGTAATTATGAACTTGTGTGATTGTATGTGTGAGAGAGTAGTTAGAAGTAGATTAGTACAATTGTATTCTGGTTGCATATTTATAAATTTTTGCATTGTAATCCCTTCCCTGATTTCCTTAAAAAAAAAAGTTTTTTTTAAAAATGGCTGAGTATTCGTCTTTTTCGCGCAGCAATATGAGTTTAGAACCTGAAACCTTCTACACTGTTGATAGGACGGGGGAAGTCGAACCTTTAATTACTTCAGATAGTGCGTCTAGTTCTTCTGGAATGCCTTTTAGCTCAGCTAGATTAAATGAGACGGCTTATTTATATAATAGTATTCCTAGTTCTGATTCTGATTCTGATTCGAATGAGTTACAGCAAAGTTGCTTAACTGTTAGAAATAATTCAGATGTAGGTAATGCTGTTTCGAGATGTAGTGGCGGTCTCGGGGTGTCAAGTCATGTGCCTTACTCTGATCCTAATAGAGTTAGTTTAATGAGTGCTTATAGGCATAAAGGATCAAGTCAACTCAATACAAATAGGAATTTAACTAGTAATCATGAATTACGGAGGGTGAAATCCGAAACTTTAATGTCTCCAATGAAAGGTAATCCTTTTGTGAAGTATGATCAAGGAGATGCCTGTAATTTAAAAATTCCTTTTAGATCGTCCGGTATAGGTACTAACTTGTCCCTTTCTAGTGCTCTCAAGGATCATGAAACAGTAGTTAAAGAAGTTGATTTTGAAATCCCAACTATAGGAAGGTTTCAAAATGGTGGACAAAGATTAGCAACTAATAGTAGCAAGGTTCAAACAACATTAAATCAAAATTTGTCGAAAGTAGGTTGTGATTCTAATTATGGCCAGGCTGAAACTAAAGTCAATCTGCCTTTTAAGTCAAACGTAGGTTATGCTTCAAATATTCAGAACCCTGTTCAGAATTTCGAGGTAACTGGTGGATTTGGTGTACCGAATAAATTAATAGATAAATTTATTTTTGACAAAATTACCCAGAATTTAAACGAAAGGATTGGTCATTTAAAAAACATTGATGGTTCAGATAGTGTCCTTGTGTTTGAGCTTTTGGTAACTTTAAACGAGTTAATAGAAAATTATGAATTTCCCTTGAGATTAATATTATTTGCAATTACAACTAAAACTAGAGGTCTTCTGTTGGAAGAAATTAGGTCATGTATTCGCCTTCAGTTGGGATGGAATGATGTTAGAAATAAGATCTTTTACAGATTTGTGTCTATGAATGCTAGGGCAAAGCTTATTTCGGAAAGAGTATACAGATGTATGAGATTAAATGAAGATGTTATGGTATTTATTAATAGTATCTCTCATTCAGCTAAAGTTTTGGGAGTTGGTTCAACTGAGTTTGATATCGTTTCTATAATCTTACATGGTATACATCCTAGTTACCGATTTAAATGTTTTGGTAATAATTGGCCTAGGACATTAAATGAATTGGAACAACGAGTTGAAACATATAATCTGTATAAGCGTTCTAAATTAGAATTTTTGAAATTTAACTCTAAATCAAGAAATGAGAAACAGATTTTTTCTGGAAATAAAGGTAGTAATATGTTGACTATGTCAACTCAAGGTGGTACCGGGTTCGAGTTTCGACCTGATGTTAGGAAGTCAAGCTCAAATCAGGGAAATTATTTTAGAAATTCTTCGATGAATGGAAACTATGGTGGAAACAAAGGGAATAAGATTAATGGCGATAGAAAATTTCAAAAATTTGGTAACTCTTGTCCTTCGAAACAACAGTTTAGGAATGATGATAAAAAATTAAATTTGGATAACGGAAATTCAAAACAAGGTTATAATTATAATAGTTATAAAAGCTCTGACTCAGATTTCAATAAACGGTCAAATAGAAGAGTGGTGCCTGCCAATATTCAAGGAAAATCTGCATCATTTGTTTTTGGCAAAGTAAATGGTCTTCGTGTAGCCCTTTGTGTAGATTCAGGATCATCATTAAATTTGTCCAGTAAAGAGTTTTTGGACAAGAATCTTAGTAATAGGGGAGTTGTAAGTCAGCAATGTGAACCAGTTAAAGTGGACTTGGCAAATGGGAAACAACTTATTAGTAACCTCGTGATTACTCTTCAAGTCGAAATAGTAGGGATGAGAAATACTGTGTCATTCATTGTGGTGGATAGTTTACCATGTGACATTCTTTTAGGGGTGCCATATTTAACTGTGGTTAATGCCATAATTGATTTGTGCGATGAAAAATTAATTTACAAAGATACTGGGAGATCCGCTAGTTTATGTTGGATAGATGATCCAGAGGTTCGAGAGACTGTAACATCGAAAGATAAGGTGGTGCATCCGTCAAACTTGGTGTGCGTATATCTGCGTGGAAGATCTTGTCCTTCTGGTTTAAATACTCAAATTAAGAGTATTTTACCGGAGAAGCTTTGTGGAACTACCTCTCCTGTATTTGAAAATTTGAATAGACCTGAGAATTTATTTAAATTGGGAGTTGGTGATAGTAGTGAGGAGGTGCATTATCATGGTGCAACATCATCTGGATCAAAGGGTTTGGTTGATAGAATTGAAAATAAGCGTAGTGTGTCTTCGCAAACTGCGAATGATTCATCGATGGCATATGTTACGTCGAATGGTGGACATAATCATCAGAGTGAGTGGACAGATAGTTTTGAGGAAGAATTTGAACTTCGTTTTAATAGACTTACTGGACAGTTACGGGGAGATTTATCAACATCGTCGGAAACTCATATTGAATTAAAGCAAGAGTCCTTAAAGAAAGAAGACGAGTATTCGGATGAGACCGATTGGATTGAAACTGATGTTAGAGATTTTATAAATGAAATAAAATCTGAATATGCTGATATTATTAGTAAAAGAATTGGGTGTCTTAAAGGCTATAAATGTAAATTATATTTGAGGGAAAACAAATTTATAAAAGAGAATCCTTTTCCAGTACCTCGTGATAAGCGTGAAAATTTTGTTAAGGTTATTAATGAGTTAGTTGAACGGGGTGTTCTAAAAGAAGTAGACCATTCAAATTATGGCAGTACTTGCTTTATTGTTAAGAATAGAGATGGATCTTTTCGTCTAGTTGCTAACTACATAAAACTTAATAATATCTTGGCAGATTACTTATATCCTATTCCTAACATGGAGGAATGTTTAGGAAATGTTACAGGGTGTAAATTTTTCAGTAAAATTGATTTATCTAAGGCATATTTTCAAATTGAGGTAGATGAGGACAGCAGAGACCTCACTACAATAGTTACTCCTTTTGGATCTTATCAATATTGTAAATTACCGGCTGGAATAAAAATTGGTTCGAGTGTTTTGGCCAAATGTATGAGAGATGTTTTGGGGGATTTAGAGGACAAGGGCGTTTATTCTTACTTTGATGACGTCTTGCTTGCCCACGAAACAAAAGAAGAACATATGAAAATGATAAGGTTAGTTCTTGATCGTTTGCGAAAAGTTGGTCTTACTATCTCTCCAACTAAATCCTTTTTCTTTAAAAAGAAATTAATGTATTTAGGGTTCATTGTAGATGGAAATGAAATTCAAATGGATCAGAGTAGGATTGATGCAATAATAAAATTACCACCTCCTAAAACTAGAAAAGGAGTTCAAAAAATATGTGGGTTAATGCAATTTTATGCTCGATTTATATCTGGTTTTCAAGATATTATTGCTCCTATCTCAGAACTTAGATCTGTAAAGAAACCTTTTGTTTGGGGAAAGTTACAGCAAGATGCTTTTGACGAAATAAAAAGACTGTTTTCAGAAAATGTTGTCCTAAAAAGTCCAGATTTAAATAAAAGGTTTGTGATTCATATAGATTCTTCAACTCGTGGAATTGGAGGGGTAATTTCACAATATACTGAAAATAATGAATTAAAACCTGTTGGGTTTTTCTCTAAAAGGCTTTCGGAAGCTGACCGACATAGGTCGATTTATGAACTAGAATTTATAAGTTTAGTTAAAACTATTCTACGTTTCAAACATTATCTTTTTCGAGAATTTGATATTTATACGGATAATAGGGCGTTATCTTGGATAACTAATAATCCTAAGAGACTACTAAAATATGGCTCAATGGTTGAACAATTGTCTCAATTCTCCTTTAAGATTCATCATATTGGAACCAAGGAGAACCTTGTAGCTGACGTTCTTTCAAGGGTGTATGACCCTTATAATTTTGAAATGCAAAAGGAGATAGTTGGACTGCATCTTCTGAATAAATATATCTCTTGTATAAATATTTGGAATTTACCATACCTTAAGGAACCACTTCAAAACTATCAACGTAAGGATCCGCAATTACAGCATATAATAGAAAGTTTTGAAGAAGGTAATCCTGTTGAAGGTTATGATTTCCATAATGGTTTTTTGTTAAAAAGAACACGAGCTGTAAGAGTACCTATGAAGATTGTTGTTCCTTCTGCCTTAAAGTCATATATTTTAGAATATTTTCACCAAGAAAAATTAACGGGAGGACATTCTGGGATGCAGAGAACGTTAAGGAAAATCCTGAAAAGGTTTACTTGGGACCAGGTAGTAGATGATGTAAAAAACTATGTTAGATCTTGTGAGACTTGTCAAAAATCTAAACCTTCTAATGTAGCAAAAATGGGACGCTTAGGTTCAGTAGTAGAAACAAGGGTAAATGCTAATTGGATGATAGATCTTATAGGGCCCCTACCTAAGTCTAATGGGTTTACATTTATACTAATTGTAGTTTATAATTGTTCGCGTTTTGTTATGCTTGAAAAGTTAAGAAAATTAAATTCAAAATTAATCTGTGATCGCCTTTATTCGTTGTTCATTAAATATGGATTTATTGAAACTATTTCAACTGATAACGCTTCTGTCTTTACATCGGAACTATTTGAAAGATTCTGCTTCAGTTTGGGGATGAAACACATAAAATTGAGTCCGTATCACCCGGAGGCGAATATTGCTGAACGTTATGTGAAAACTTTGAAAGTGAGTATGAAATCATATTTCGCTGAATGTCAAGACAGATGGAGTTATTTTTTGGAAGAATTACAGTTCAGTATGAATTTGTGTGAACATGAAGGTATGAAGGCTGTTCCTTCAGAAATATTTTTAGGTCGTCCTCTGCTTAGTCCATTAGAAGCTAGATGGAAAATATCAGATTCAAACATTGATGGGGGAAATCAGAAAGAGATTTGGATGAAAGCTATGGAGAACATGAGAAAAAGTTGGGAGAAACGTAGAATATTATTTGAGAAAAATAGAAAGGAAATAAATCTTGAAATTGGAGATCAAGTTTTGATTAAAAATCATGCAAAATCTTCCTTAAAGGATAAATTTGCCAAGAGTCTTTCTTATGTATGGGTGGGTCCATTTAAGATAATTCGTTTTCTTACAACTAACACTTTGTTAGTTGAAGATGTTTCTGATGTAAACATAAAAAGAAGGGTCCATGTATCTGACGTGAAAAAATTCTTTCCTAGAAGAAATCAGAATTAAGTTGTGCTCAGATTTGTAAAATAACTATTAAAATATGGGTTTGTTGTGATAGGTTAGCAACCAGTTACGTTGTAATTATTGTCTGATACAAATTATGTAAAGGGTAAGGAATAAAGAATAAAAGGTTAAGAAGATTCCTTCAGTATTGCTAGTAGTAAAATGCTTATAATTATCATCTCCGACCTATCCAATAAATTTAAGTTTATGTATATAATAATGTATATATGTTTTGTAAATATTTTTATTATATTGTTTCTTAATATTTTCACAGAGGCTGGTCCTTGATGAGGTGTGAGTGTCCTAGTCATGTATTCATTTCCTGTTTGTTTTTTTTATGTGCCTGTCAATTTGGAGCTGATGCAGAATTGCATTCGCCTCATTGTATTGGTTGTCCTGTGGAATGTTTTGTTAAACTTGGTACCAAGGATGAAGATTCAAGGATTTGAGAAGGAAGTCGACTTCAAAATTTATCAAAATTAATTTGAAAATTGAATCTTTAAAAAATTTAAACGAGAAAAAAAAATAAGAGAGACTTTCAGATATTAAAGTTATCTATAGATATATATATATTTTTGAAATGTTCATCTTGAAGTTGTTATTGTTATAAAAATTTTTCTTGTTACGTATATAAAAATTTTTATTGGGCAGGAGAGAGGTTGTGACGTGTAGTCACATTAAAAAGTGGAAGTTAAAAAAAAAAAAAAAGTTTGTGAATCTTATTGCAAGTGGTAATGTTTTGCTTATTCAATAAGAGATGGCAGCAGTAGTAGTCTCGCTGCTTGGTGTGCTTGACCACGCCTTCTCTTCCCCGCGGCTTTCGAGTGCCGTACTTGTTGTTTGTTCATAAGGGAAAGTAATATCGAATAAGAGCTGATGGTCTTCTGTTACGTGTTTTTCGTTACACGAAGTGTGTTTTTGGCTTCCGTCATGCTGTGTGTGTGAGTGCTAAGTTAAAATGGAAAGAAGAAAAATGGAGTGCATAAAATTATAACACGTAACTAAAAATCTAAATTAGCTTGAAACTAAATACGTTGAAATTACTTCTTTTTAACAAAAATTCTTTAAATGGCTTCTTCAATTAGGTTAAACAAAGGGATTAATTTGACAAGACCGATTTAAAAGGATGATTTTTGTCCTAGAATGAAACTTGCTTCGTGAAATTAATGCAATTTAAACATTCGAGAGTAAAAAATCAGGTGCTTAAAATTGTCGTTATAAACTATTAGGTAAAATTGACAAGGTTAATAGTAAGATAAAGACGTAGGTAATGTTATTCGGCTCACGTTGAAGAATGGGTATTTTCTTTTTAAACTTAGTTGTTTTCATTCTCTTTTTGCAATTTTGTGCGTAAAAATTTTTAAAGCGGTTAAGATTTTTAAAAAGGGAATTATTATTCCTTAAAACTAAATACGTCTTTTGTTTAAAACCAGATTAAATATAGCACTAAAAACTTCAAAAAACGGTAAAAGTAGTAAAAAGGGGAGTAATTGAAGGTAGTTAAAAACGGTTAGAAAAATACCAGAAATTCTTTCTTCAGATAAAGGGGAAATTAAACTTAGGTTTTGTTGTTTGGGTAAGAAATTAAACTTGTTGAGAAACATAAAATTACTTGAAATACAGTTATTAAAACCCGGTTCACTTGACTTAATTAACATTAGTCATGCACAATTAATCCTTAAAAATTATTAATTTCGTTGAAACTTCTGAATTAAAAGATATACTTAAATAATTGTGTGAAAGAGTTGAATGTTTGTTGGGTCAAAATAGGCAATCCATTTCTTCTATTACACGGAAGTAAGTACGTAACTGCTGAGTTTTGGTAAGTATTGATTTTTATAATATTTTTGTAGACATTAGTTGGATGTACACTGCACTGAATGTTGAATGAAAGTGATTATAACTTAAGCGATAAAAGTATCTTAAAAATTAAAAACTGAGTGAATGAATTACGAACTAAAGATTGTTAAAGTTGATATTTTTGGAATTTCAAGCACGATAATAGTGGAACTTTACCATTTGCAATTTGATATATTACTACATAAAAATATTTGTTTCTGAAAGATAATTAACCTTACTAGAAGTCTTCTCTCCTCCTGAAAAATAATAACTTTGATAAATTATAATAAATTGTTTGAAATTTAAAGGCTCTTTTGATTATTTCAAGAAATTACTCTTTTTATTAGACAAGGTTAAATTGTGCAGTGCACATAAGTGAATGTGATGTGTGGAAGCTATTGGATATTTTCTTGTGTTTTTCTTTTCCAGGATGAATTGCACTTTTTGCGATTAGGTCTTGAAATATGCCTTGCATATAAGACAGTTGGCAATAAAACCTTTATGCTCTTTAGTTGCGAGGAAAAATAAGTTCAGTTATTTTACAAACCGCGTTTGCGCATTATATTTAACAGAACCGGTGAATTCCTCATGTATGCGACATGCCACATCAACAGCAGCAATTATATGATTTAGTAGAAGAATTTTATTCTAGTTTTTCTTGGAATGAATTTGACTATGGTTGTGCTAAAGGATATAAGAATAAAATTGAATTAGTAGACAATATCCCAGTAAATCGACCCCAATTTTCGATACCATTTCATCTACGGGATGAGATCAAAAAACAAGTAGATATTTTATTGAAAAGTAAGATCATTGAACCTAGTATTAGTCCGTATAATTCTCCGGTAATGCTTGTTAAAAAGAAGAATGGACAGTATAGATTTATACAGGATGCGAGATTTTTGAACAAAAAATGGTTCCTGACAGTTTTCCGGTTCCTCCTATCCAGGATATTTTGACTAATTTGGCAGGACGCAAATATCTATGTTCTAGTGACGTTTTTGGAGCTTTCTTTAATATTCCCCTCACTGAAGAATCAAAACCTATTACAGCTTTTTCGATTCCGGGCGTGGGATCGTACCATTTTAATTTTTTGCCCCAGGGTGTCAAGACATCTACTAGCGGTATGAACAGATTAGTGAAACTCACCTTGGAAGGTCTTCCACAAGATAAAATATTTGCCTATGTTGACGATTATTTTTGGTCTAGTGATAGTTTTGATGAAATTTTGCAGTTAACTCGTATGTTGCTTCAAAGAATAAAAGAAATTGGTTTAAAGCTTTAGCCAGAAAAAAACAAAATTGGGATATTTTTCATTAGATGTTTTAGGTCACACTGTTAGTAAAGATGGTTTGTCTATTTCGAAACGAATAATTAACTCAATTTCCAACTATCAACGTCCCAAAACAAAGAAACAAGTTAAAAGTTTTTTAGGATTGGCTTCTTTCGTTCGTTCGTATTTACCTAATTTTAGTCAATTAGCAGAAGCGTTACTTTCTTTGTTGAAAAAAGACGCTCCTTTTCGTTGGAAGGACGCACAGGAGACAGCATTCAATAATATTAAACAAGCCATCATTTCAGCACCTTGTCTCATGAGATACAAGCCTGATTATCCTCTGTATCTCTATTTTGATGCCAGCAAAGTCGCTCTTTCTGGACTAATCAAACAACCTCAAAATTCACCTGACGACACAAATCTAGTTCCCATTAGTTATTGTAGTCGTGCAACGTCTCCTAGCGAGAGAAGACTACACCCTTATCAGCTTGAATTACTAGCATTATTGTACTCATTACGTTCATTTAGGTATTTTCTTTTAGGACGTCATTTTTATTTGAAGACAGATTGTCATAGTTTAATTTATTTGAAGCAAACAAAGAATGTAAGTAAAATTTCTAGATGGATGAGTGAGATCGAATCGTATAATTTCACTATTTCACATATCAGTGGCTCCAGTAACGTAGAGGCAGACGCCATTTCACGTTTTTCTAACCCCCCTAGAGATTTGGAAGACGAGAAAAAGAATCAAGAAGATCCGAAAATTTTGTTTACTCAGACCACAAATTCATTTTCAATTTTAAATGAGTCAAATCTGGCAACAGAACAGCGTAAAGATCCGTTTTTTAAAGATATTTTTTCTTGGTTGGAACAGAAAGAAAATAGAAATTCTAAAATAGAACGCCAAGCATTATATTTTACTATTAAAGATGGAATTTTGTATAGAAAGCAGAAAACTTCTCAAGGTATAAAATTTTTAGTTGCAGTTCCCACTTCTTTGCGTTATAAAGTTTTTAATGCTTGTCACACGTCTGCATTGGGATCATCTCATTCTGGCTATTCTAAAACCTATGATATGTTAGTAAAAACAGTGTATTTTCCCAACATGAAGAAATATATATATCAGAAGTGTAAAGAATGTACGATTTGTCAAGTATCGAAATCGAAAATTGGTTCTCCGTATGGTACATTGCTTACTTATCCCTCCGTCCCCCCTTCTATCGCATCCACATAGATGTAGCTGGGAATTATTCCCCCAATAATATGTTAAATCACAAATATATGATAGTTGTAGTAGACAGTTGTACTAGATACATAATTGCAGATTCCCTTCCTGATGTTACAGCAAGTACTTTGGCTTCATTTCTTTATCACAAAGTAATTTTAAAGTTTGGAATTTTCTATGAAATTGTCTTAGACAAAGGCAGTGCATTCACTAGTGGACTATTTAAAGAATTATGTGCCATGATTGGTGCTAACATGCGTTTTGTAAATGTACATGGGCATTATAGTAATGGTGTTTGTGAAATTAGTATTAGAAACATAGAACAACGATTGAAATCAGCTTTATGTGACAAAGATTTAGGAGAATGGATTGACTTATTACAACCCATAGTTTTTTCGCTTAACGTCACCAAGAACTTATCGTCTCAAATTTCACCATTTGAATGTCTTTTTGGCTTCAAACCTAGGTTACTTCATCAGGCAATTTTAAATACTCCGTGCCAATACGAAGATAATGCCATTCGTTTACAGCAATTACAAGAGATTAGAGACAAAGCGCAAGAAAATCTTTACAAACGTCATAAAACGGCGACAAAATTTTTTGACAAGAGACATACGAAACCTGCTTTTAAAGAAGGAGAAAAAGTTTGGATTTTAGACACCACAAGAAAAAAAGGTCACGCCAAAGCATTTAGCGGAAAGTTTATTGGTCCAGGCATAATTGAACGTGTGGAAAATCCAAATTCATATTTTGTTAAGTATAAGACCGCCCGAGGATCTTACAAGATAGACAGCATAGCAGTCCAGAGATTGAAGAAGTTTTATGAGAAGGAAAACCCGGAAGAGGAAGACCACCTTGAAGACTCTGACGAAGAGATGACTATCAACGTCTGCACGGAAGACCATACGATGAAAAAGAAGAAGACGAGACGCGAAGACCATCAAGGACCACCAACTGAAGAGATTTTCAACCCCAGGAAACAATGTTTGGAAGAAGAAATTTTCATCCCTTCTCTTCATATTAAGGATGTTGTGATTGCCGAAAATCTACCGACGTGGGCAACTATAGGGAAGAATTCTACAGAAGAAAAACCGAAATTTGCCTGTAATACTGCCATCAATCAGAAAATTGGTATTTATAAAGGTAACATAGTGGATATAAAAGCAGATGCCTTAGTAAATCCAACGAATGAAACCTTAACTCCTTTAGGTGGTGCAGATAAAGCCATTCAAGACGCAGCTGGATCTGAATTTTTAGAAGAATGTTTGACCATATCATCATTGAAGCCAGGAGAAGCGAAAATTGCCAATGGTTATCGTCTACCAGCTAATTATGTAATTATGACATGTGGACCACGGAATTCAGACAAGAAGATTTTACGAGAGACGTACAAAAATTGTTTTAAAGTGATGTTGGAGAATGATCTATCTACAATTGTATTACCTAACATTTCCACTGGAGCATTTAAATTTCCGAAGTTAGAAGCTGCCAAAATTGCCTTAGCTACAACAAGAATATTTTTAGAAGAACATCTTGATGACGTAAACCGTGTCGTATTTTGTGTTTATGATAGAGAGAATTGGGACACTTATCAGCGATTACTCCCCATATATTTTCCCATTGATGAAGAATCTGTTAGTCCGTCTGTCCGTACGTAACTTGTATGTGGATTACTTTTCTTGAAGATTGGATTGTGGATAGGAACACCTTGTAGATGGATGATGAACTTTCTTTTAGCACTGGCCACGCTTAGAAGTTAGTTTATCTTGGTTTTGATTTGTGCATCCAAATCTACCGGTAGAACACTTCGAAAATTTAGAACACTTTGAAACTTGGAATACTTCGAATTTTGGAACACGTTGGTATCTTCAAGAATTGTACCATTTTGTTTGATTGGACAGCGTATCACTACAGAACTTTCTTTTATTTTTTTTCAAATGTGAGTATGTGAAGAATGAAGAAAATCAACGACACGCGTATGGATAGATATTTCGATGGATATATTAAGAAGATGTAAGAAGATTGAAATCAAGATCGCAAGAACCATGCTCCATCCTTTAGATGTCCAGTATTCGATGCCCGAAGAGGACAAGATTCAAGAAGAAAGAAGATGAAGATAAGAATAATTTATATGTTAGTTAGGGTTGTAGGTTATATGTGGTGAATAGTTCTCTCATAGGAATAGGAAGCAAATCGTTTGCTTGGCGATGCCTGAGATCGTTATGTATTGAGGCAGTACACGTCATTCGAATCGTAGTGTGAAGTATCTGTCTATTGGAAATGAAGTGACTGTGTATTTGATATAAGGAAGCATGAACTTTTGGAAACTTATTGAAGAAAACTTTGACTAGAAGTGTACATTCTCAGACACCTGTTGTAAATGCATATTTGTTAAATAAACTCGACTAGCTTCCTTCTTTCCTTTCCGCATACCTTCGAGCACAGCCTGATACTTCCCGATTAAGTCATCATTCTTGAGTTGGACAAAACTAGGAGGAACAGAACAACAAGGGGTATTCGACACGCGATCAAGAGAGGTGCAGGATCATCATAGAGAAGCGGATCCCACCATTGGAGAACCACCGACTCCACAAGACAAAGAGTACCATTCTGACGGTTCATCGCCGCAGACACCTTCAAGTTTGTCATCAGAGTAGTAGAATGAAGATGTAGAAGGACATTATCGTAAGACGCTTATCGACGCCCCTTGCAGACCAAAAGGATTAAGACTCAGATGTTGACTGTCACCAGCTAATCCAGACTTCTCCAGATATTCATCATTCCAGATGACCAGGACGACACCAGCTTCGTTGGATATGTCAGGCTAGTGCTCATTCCTATTCTTTAATTACAACCTTTCTCTTTCTCTCACCCTTTCCCCCAACTAGTCATTTTCTAAATTGGAAGCATTTGAATTTTATTTAAATTCAACCACAATTTTACAGTTAAGTACCGTGTTGTGCATCAGTTCCATCCCCATTTGATTGCATTTATTTATTTCATATTCTGAGCTATAACTGATGACACAGCACCGGCACAGTAGCTCCTTAATTAAGGTAAGCCTTAAAAAGTGTGTGAGCTGATGTGTTTCAAGTGTAGGTTATGTTTTATATAGCTTTGGTATTGAAGTTTAATAATAATAATAATAATAATAATTGTAATAATAATAAAATAATAATAAACAATTATTTTTTAAAACTAAGAACAATTATTATTATTATTATTATTGAAAACATACTTCAAGTTATTTTATTCTTAAGAAATGTGATACGTGAGGACTGGGGTTTCTGGTTTATGAAGAATGAAGTATGAAGGAAAGGTGATCAGCTTATTTTTTGGTATGGGACCAACCATTAAAGAAATCCTTAGAGGATGGAACTTAAACTACAAAGAAATATTCGGGCTACACTATTAGTTCTATAGTCAACAATGAAATTTAAAATTGAGAAAATGTAATGCTGTATTATGATAAAGCTTATATATTTTTAATTTGCCACAATAGATTTCGAGACTATTAATACGGAATCGAAGCAAAAAAGGAAGAAGAAGATGATGATGATGCAGATGAAAGTGAAATGTTAAAATACAGGGTTTTATCCAAAGTATGATTCACCCTATGGGTATCGAACCTATGGACAAATCCATAGAAAACACGTTTGTTACCAACTTAGCTACAAAGAAATATTCGGACTACACTATTAGTTCTACAGTGAACAACAAACATTTTAAATAAGTTTGTGTTCCATGCAAGAGATTTTATAAATGTAATTTCCACTTGTGAGTTGAAATACTCCGATAGAAACGAAACCAAGTGTACAACTTTCTCCCATTCTGCCAAATTTAACTTCACTCCAAACACAAGTTCTTTATCAATAGGTATCACTGATTGAAATGTGTCACTATCCAGTCCAATACAAATTAATTTTGTTTTCACTGCGCTAAGATCATATTCAAAATTTTACAAATACTCTTCCTTAGTATCTATAATTGATGAACAAACACTTAAACGACAAGTTTCTCTCTCTCGAAGATATTATGTTCAATTTTTTTTTAAAAAAAAAAAGTCGTGTTTCATGTTACACATAAATCAACACTGAAGTCCATGTGAGATAGAAACGTAGGCACGTCAATTATTTACTGACTTTATAAAGATCTACGACTCGGTTAGGAGGGAAACAACGTATAACACTCTTACAGAAATTTGGAATACCGAAAAGTTAGTTAAACTAATTAAAATATGATTAAATGATTCCCAAAGTAAGGTTCTAGTAATAAATTATTGTTCACGAACATTCACGTCGAGAATGACCTGAAACAAGCTGATGAGTTGTCGTCAATATAATTCAACTTTGTTCTGGAGTGCACTATAAAGAAAATCAAAGACAGCAATCAGGTCCTAGAGTTGAATAGTATTTACAAGGATACGGCGTATACTGATAATGTAAATATATAATAAGCGATGAAACAATAGTAGTTAGAACTGCAGAAATTTTAATTAAAGTTTCCAGGAATATTGAATTAGAAGTAAATAGAGAGTAAACGAAATACATGGAAGTTAGTCTGGATCGTAGTACAGTATTTTTTTTTCGGAAGTACCAAAAGAGAAAACCCACTGACACAATGTTGACCACCACAAAATTACTTGCCCCTGGGCTCGAATCATGCACCAAAGGTAAGCGCTCTTTCACTTAGCCGCCATTTCCCCGGTGACAGTTGAAGTCACTAAACATCAGAATTCACTTAATACACTGTTATAAGAGTTTAAAGTAAAATTATTCTATTTAACTTCTGCAGAAAAAAGTTTTGAATACAGAAAAAAATGAAATGAAAGCTTTGAGTTTTACGTCCCATGGTTATGCCGGTTAGGTTAAAGGAGACGGTGATGATGAGTAGTGGGTGAAATGGTGGAATAAATAAAGTGGGAGGAAACGGGAGAACCTCGAGAAAACCCCCCACACGGTGTTTGTCCACCACAAAGTTCACTTGGCGGGGGCTGGGATCGAACCCGGGACCCCAAGAACCAGAGGTGAAGGCTCTACCACTTTTTTAAAAAACTTCCTGACTATTTTTTTCTATTTTAACCACTTCTCAGGACTACTAGACACGACAGGGACACGAACACAGAAACATCGAGGACAGTTAAAATTCCACCCTTGCCCTTCAGAAGAACTCGAACCCTCAATGGGCTTCACCTCACAATCATCAGCCTAACGCCTCAGACCGCTCGGCTACACCCACCGGCTACCACTGAGCCACCGCGGCCTCCGTATTGAATACAGACACACCACTAGTTATTGCTATCTTCAGTGAAATAACTATATATGAATTTGTTTTCAAGATTCCTCCGTTTCCTAACACCTTCTTGTTTTCACAATAATCAACCACCTTATGATCACCGTTTCTCTTTGTTCGGTCGCAGGATAATCATGACTAGATTAATGCAAACTATTAACTTTTTTCCGTAAGGTTTCTTCCTGAGTATACTATGTAATATTAGTGTAATATTTGGTGTATGAGTACATGCTGAGCACATTTAGCATCACGTTGACTGAAGTCAAATATATTGTACGGAATATTCCTTCATACATTGTTTACAGAGATAACACCTTTGAAACCTTTTTTTTCCTTGTCCATATTAATGATATATTGATGAATAACAATATCGTGTCCGTGGGGTTTCTGGAGATACTCCTGTTTCTTTCGGCATTTTCTTTGTATTTCTTCAATTATTTTATAATCACTTACGTTTAGTCTAAAGGATTTGTCCTCTTCTTCTTCTATCACCCTTGCTTCTTGTACATCTTTCTTATCCCCCTTCTTATTCAGGTAAACACCCCTGTCCCATTTAAGATCTAATCTATCTTCCTCTTTCATTTTCCTCTGATTCTCCCTCTTTTGTGAGTGGATATGTACGCATCGTTGTTTCATTTACACAATTTGCTTTATCATTAACCAGCACAAAATTAAATGAGAATAGAGTAATACAATAGATGACTTCGGACTAGAAGTTAATCAGAAATACAATGATGGCGTTAAAGCAAAGATGGTTATACCGTTGGATTTATGGTAAAATTTGCGATTAATAAGGTGTCAATGTTATGCGTTTTGTTTAAAACTTTTGTCTGATTCAAAATGGCGGATTTGAACATGGCCGCCATCAAGGCAACTCTTACCATAGACCTAATATTTATACACTTTCTTTTTATTTAATTATTATCATTAACACAAAATTTACAAGGTGGGGTAAAGGACTAATACATATGCTGCAACAATATTTAATTTCCCTGTAACTTTTTACCAATTGCGCGTAAATCAAAATTAACGTCACCATTGTTCTTCTGATTAAATTTGAGCCTTAAATCATGTATCACATGACCCTATTCCCATTTTAAAAACTTAACCTTTATTCAAAATGGCGGATTTCAAGATGGCCGCCGTCACGTATACCCTTACTATATAACTTCCCCCTAGTCATAGTATGTACCCATATATTTGTTATTCACCTTTTGTCGTTACAAGAGGTCTTGCAGGGCTTTTACCTCCAACTGTATGAAGACTATTCTGTACTTCTATGTGATGTTCTGGTAGCTGTATCTCCTAAGCCCCTGGAGCTTCGCACCTACAACTTCACTGAAATACTGCCCACATTTAGCACTACTTTCTCATATGTGTCTCAGTCAGCAACTCGATTCACCCAAACGTAAGGTTTACTTGTCAGTTTACCTGTTGTCAGCACCTAATAATTAATGCTGGACAAGGCATTCATCATTGTGAAATGTTTCTTATTGCCTTGTTATCGTTTCATTTATTTTGAAAAGGTGCGGCTTAACCACAGCCAAAAAACAAACAATACAAAACAAAAAATCAAACGGAAAACAAAATAAACCCAAGTGGAAACAAAAGAAACAAACAAAGAAAAGAAAAAAGAAAATTCCTTGTATATTAAATGCTTCCTGTCAGTGCTCGACTCTAGTCCTTCGTCTTTCGTCGTTCTGTTCTTGTCTGTTTTGTCAATGTCTCGTCATTTGGCTTCTTCTTCTTTTCTTCTATTCTGGGCGTTATTCTTCAGCTGTATCTTAATGGTTTTCCCTGTATGTTTTATATTATTTATTGTTTCACTTCACTGGTTATTCACATGCAATGTTAACACTATTTCACTATTTACACGTCTTTCCACTTATATTGCTCCTTATATTTTTCACCTGTATGACTATTTTAAATTTTCTTTTATGCTCAAACTTTCAAAAATTACTTTCATTTACCACTACACAACACCACACTATAATATACTACACAACACTGCACTAAGAATTCATCCACTAAGCACACATATTTCAAACACTGTTATTACACTTATTTTTCCATTTGCTCGTGGTACTAGGCTGGTCCATTGAACGATAATTGGGGCCCAAGATTCACTCGTAGAACTTAGTGTGTCTCTTGGTCCGAAGTATCCCACCTTATCGTCATATATATGTTCTCAGCACAACCACCTGGAGACGTTCCCCTCACCATCACACAATTTGGCGTGTTTCTTTTATTAATCCTGTATAAATATTCCGCATACGGTCCATGTCCTGTGGTGTAGTGTACTATGCCAGAATTTACTTCTATATGTTTCATGTTCAACCTTTCACGTACGTTTGGAAATATGTCTCTGGTCCGTGTTTTGTTGTCTTTTTTCACCCACTTATTGTTCCAATTACTTATTATTATTTGTTCTAATTCTTCGTTGTTAGTCGGTATTAATGTGCTTAGTTTCTGCATCTCCTCTACTTTACCCCTTTTAAGGTAATAGGTCATTGCTCTCTGATTGACACAAAGGTTCGTCGGTTTTTGGCCTAATACTATACACAATGCCATATGCGATGTAGTACTAAAAGCTCCTATCATTCTTAACATTAAACTCCTCTGTGGTCTATTAATCTGTGCTTTCAATTTCCTATGCGCCCATACACTTGCTCCATAACACATAATCGCATTTAGTATCATTTCGTGATATAATTTCATTGTTTTTATAGGTAATCTATATTTATTTGTTGCCAGTGTTACTAATTTATTTATGATTTTCTGCCCTTTTTCAGTCACGTAATCTATATGCGAACTAAATGCCAATTTATCATCTATTTCTATCCCTAGATATTTAAATGTTTTGACTCTTTCTATTTTGTTTTCCTGTGTTTTTATTATTGGGTCTCTTTTTAATATTCATCAAAAGATCATATACTTCGTCTTCTTTGCTGACAATTTTAACTTATTTTTAGTGCACCAGCTCTGTAGCTTTGCTAATATTTAATTAATCCTTGAGTCTAGTTCACTTCTCGAATTTCCCGTCGTAATAACTGCTAAGTCGTCCGCAAAAGCTACTACCTTTTCTACATGATGCACTTTTTCCAGTTCTTCCAAACACGGTTGTATTTGAATATCCCACATTAGTGGTCCAAGAATGGACCCCTGTGGGCATCCTTTTTCTACCTTTATGTTTATATCTTTCCCCTCTGTTACTGTTCTTACTATCCTATCCGTAAGGTATTTCTTTATAATATTGATGATATATCCGGGAATTTTGATCTTTCTTAAGTTTTCAATTAACGATGGCCCCCACAGATTATCAAATGCTCTTTCAATGTCTATAAATATTGCCGCTGCATAACTCTTTTCTGCTTTACTCATTATTACCTGATTCACAAATGTATCTAGAGCATCTTCTGTGCATTTTCCTTTCCTAAATCCAAATTGTAGATTGTCGTTCCTTATGTCTCTCGCTTCTTTTATCCTTTCCGCTAATATCTTTTCATATATTTTGCTTATATTTCTTAGTAGACATATTGGCCTATAAGAACTAACTTCTGTATTATCTCTGTCTGTGCTTTTCAGTAATATGATTAATCTTGATTCCTTCCACGAGTCTGGAAATTTCTCTCTCTTGAGCAACAGGTTAAACAATCTTGTAAGATAAGGTATCCATATTTCCTTGTTCTTTGAGTAGACTTCATTTTTTATCCCATCCCATCCTGGAGCTTTAGCAGTTTTTAGTTTTCGTAATATGCCCTCAACTTCGTCATTTGTAACTTGTTTATAATTGGTTTCTAAGTTCCCCTCTTCGTGCTGCATACTTTTCCTTCTTAACTCATGATGTTCTTCTGTATCATTCTCCTCTTTATCTTTTGGAAAAAATTTCCTCATGAGTACTTCTGTTTCCTCTCTCGTTTGTGTAAATGTTTCATCTTCCTTTTCAACCGTGCACAGGACTAATGGATTAGTTTTTTGTGTTGCTAATCTATACGGTAGACCCCACGGATCTAATTCTATCTGTTGTTTGAGGAACTTTTCCCAAATATTTTTCTTTGCGGTAAGAATCGCATCTTCGTATTCTTTCTTCACTGTTCTATATTGCTCTAGTCTTCTTTCCCTAATCTCCTGACTAATTGCCATTTGATAGCTTTTCCTCTCGACTCTCACTCTTTTTCTTATTTTTTCCAAGTCCTTGTTCCAGAAATAACCATATCCTCTATTCCGTTGAATTAGTTTCGTTGATCTTTCTATTGCTTGCTTCGTAGCCGTTTCTATATTATCAATTATTTCATTTATTTCACTTTTTTCATCTATTTCCGGCAATTTCAGTTCCGTTTTAAATTTCTCCCAGTTTGTGTTTTTGTAATTATAATTTTTGAGTAGATCATTACTTCCTTTTTCTATATGAATGTTGAAAGTAATAGTCTCATGATCACTCATTGTCACTTTATCCTGGACCTCCCAATTTTTTATCCTATTGGTTAGTCTTCGTGTTGCTAAGGTTATATCAATATATGATTGTCCTCTAGGCCCTACAAATGTTGGTTTATTGCCAGTGTTAATAACATATAGCCCATTCTGTTCTATAAAATCTCCCATTTTTTGACACTTCATCAGTATGCGGTGATCCCCATAGTACCGATTCCGAATTTCAGTCTACTGTCAAGATTATGTTTTTATCAGAATTGTTCCATATTATTACGTTTAATTTATCCAGAAATGTTTCTATATTCATACTGTATTGAAAGTATGCGTTTATATTCCAAAAGGTAAATGTTCCATATGTTATTTCCCTTACTATTATCCAATTATCACTAAATTACGATATTTTCAGGATTTCAGAGTCGTTATTTAAAATTATCGTGGCTGTTTTCGGTTCTTCTCCTCCTACTATTATTTTCGCTGTATGTGGAAAACCCATGACCCTTCCTTTTACTCCATATGGTTCTTGTACATTTAGGATGTCTGTTTCATTTACTTCAACGAATCTTCTTAATTCCATTATTGCCGCTTTCGAATGTTGTGCATTATTTTGTGCCATTCTAATTACCTTTATTGGTTCAGGCATATTTCGTATTTACATACATATCCGATCCACTCTTCGTGCCATCAAGGTATACTCTTCCGTATGCATTTACCATTTGCTTGTATACATTATCAGTCCCCCAATAAATTCCTCTTCTTTCAGACGCTTCATCAACAAGGTCAACCAGTTCCCATCGCTCGCAGGTACGTCGTACACTTTTAACTCCATTCTATCTACTTGTTCTAAGATTGGATATGTTATCGTTCTGCCTTTCGGATGCATATCTTTTATTATTTGCCTGAGAGCTATTATTAATATGCTTCTATCCTGTAGTTTTGCAATTCTATACATGTGATTTATATTATTATATAATGGTCTTGGGTCTGGTAAAATAGGATCATTTTCTTCCTTAGTGGAATCTTCTTTATTTACCTGTATTGGTTCTTCTTTGGGTGGAAATAAGAATTTTCCTCCCCTTGTGTGAAGGATCTGTCTATACAGGTATGTTTTCTAGTTTTTTATCTTTTGATCTTGACTTCTTGTTTTTTATGCTATTCTCTAAAAGTTGATGTAATTCTCCTTTCTTATTATCTTCATTTTCCTCCCATGTTATTGTTTAAACACATTTATCTTTCATTGATTTCACTTCAATCCTTTTCCGTTGTAAAAATCTCTCTAGTCTTTCCTTATCTCTTTTAATTTTGCTTGGTGTTTTTTTTTTCTTCTTTTCATCAATTTACTCTCTTCTCTATCCATAATTTATTCTACTAATTATCTTTTCTCTTGCATACCTATACGAAACACATTCCTCTGAGTTTGGTGTTTGGCACACAAATATTTTTATCCTTTTCATCACACTCTTGGCTTCTATGTTGTAGTGTACCACAGTATCTCTTTCTTTCTCTTTCTTTACCTGAACAATATTTTGTCACATTACCATAATCTTGTCAAATGTAACATTTTGGAACGACTATAAAGTACTTAATTTTATTTGCCTCATAGTCGATATACACCTTTTCTTTATTGAGCAAAATATTCCTTATTCTAGGTGTGACTTCTATCACCAGATGACACCTATTTTGGTTCTTCTTTCCAGCTCTAAATCTTGGTTTTATTCCTCTTGCCTCTTGTTGCTCATCATCTTCGAAATTTTGCTCTAACATTGCATCAATGATCTCTTCATCTTTCATATCTGCCGGAATGCAATATATTATCATAAGTGGGTTTTTCATTTTATTTTCTTCGAATCTAAAGTCCCTTTTTATTTCGTCTTTTTCCTTAATTTTCCTTAGGTCTTCTTTTGTGGCTGTCTCCAGTACAACGATATCTTTCGTTGTCTTAACACCTGTGATTCTTAATTTCCTTTCTTTCTCCTTTCTTGGGTGAATAATGCTGGTTAGTCGTTGTGCTGTTTGTCTTGTGGATTCACCCTGGTTCTGTTTAAATATTAAAGCTGGTTTTGTTTTGGCTGATATCTCCATTATTGTTTTCTCTCTTTCTCTTGTTTTTCTTGTTCCTTTTTTAACAACATCTGTCCATTGCTGCGTTGTTTTTTCTTCCGTATCCATGTGTTCTACCTTAGTTTCTGTTATTTTTCTTCCTATTTCTTGAAGCTCACTGAACACTGTCTCGGCATCTACTCTCTGTCCTTCTCTATGATGTTCAAGTTGTTGGTGCCGGATATCTAGTCGTTTATCATGGCCTATTTCCTGTTGTCCTAGTACTATTTGGTTTTCTACTAAATCGTCCCTGGCCTTGTTATATTCTTTTTTTCTAAAAACTGCAATTCTTCTTTTAATTTCCTAATTTTCCTATGTTTATCCCGTATCTTGTTTTCTATTTCTTTGTTATGTTCACTTAACTCTTGTATTTCCTTTTAAATTCATGAGTATTGTCTATCCCTGTTCTGCTTAATTTCTATTTTCTCCCTTTTTAGTTCTTACATTTCTTTTTCTAATCTAGTATTTCACTGACGAAGTTCTTTCCTTTGTTTCCTTTCATCAATCTTTCCTCCTCTTGGTCCCGACATGATTTCCATTTCCATCATTAGTTTTTCTTTCATCACTTCTTCGTATTTTTGTTGTGTTTTAATGTTTTGTTCATTTAAGGCTTCTATTTTCCCTAATAAAATTGCTCTATCATTTACCCACACTAATACCAGCTTTTTTAGCTTTTCTAAGTGTCCTCTTCCTATTTTTTTCCAGTCTAGTAGTCCCTCGAGATATACCATTTCTTTGTCTGCTTGGGAGATGCTGCCGAAGCTGGCCTCTTCCTTTGTTTGTCTTTTTGATTGCTGTTGCATCTCCGGTGTAGATTCTTCCCTAGTTATTTTCCTCTGTTCCATCTCATCCATCCTTGTTAGCTTGACCGTTGGATTTGCGGGGGATTGGTCTCTTGTTGGTGTGCTAGGTGGTGTTCACAAAACTCTTTGCATTTTGTACTTTAATAAGTCTTGTTTATTTATTAATTAGTGTTTATAAACTGGCGCCATGATGCTGCACCAAGGACGGGCGCCAAGAACCGCAGTGAAGACCGTTAGGTGAAAGGGATGGGGAGAGGGCGGTCGGGGTCAAAGACCCCGCCAAGCGTCCATAGACGAAGACTCGGGGGAGGCAAAGAAAAATTTTCGGGGTGTGGGTGTCGAGGTCAATGATCTCGCCAAACGTCCGGAGACGAGGACTGGGGGACTGAAGAAAAAATTTTC
This sequence comes from Thermobia domestica, assembly GCF_964235325.1. Taxonomy (NCBI): domain Eukaryota; kingdom Metazoa; phylum Arthropoda; class Insecta; order Zygentoma; family Lepismatidae; genus Thermobia; species Thermobia domestica. The sequence continues at coordinate 106,550,003 of NC_137470.1, forward strand.
GGGTTGTCGAGGTTAAAGACCTCGCCAAACGTCCGAAGACGAGGACTCCGGTGGGCTGAAGAAAATTTTTTTCGGGGGTCGAGGTCAATGACCGCCAAACGTCCGGAGACGAGGACTCAGGGGGTGTGAAGAAAAATTTTGGGAGGTCGAGGTCAATGACTTCGCCAAACGTCCGGAGACGAGGACTAAGGGGCTGAAGAAAAATTTTCGGGGGGGGTCGAGGTCAATGATCCCGCCAAACGTCCGGAGACGAGGACTCAGGGTGGAGGGCTGAAGAAAAATTTTCGGGAGTCAATGACCCCGCCAAATGTGCGGAGACGAGTACTTGGGGGGCATGGGGGGAGGGAGGTCTGCGGTCCATCCCAGGCACCCTACTCGCACGGCCACAGCACCATGGCCACCTAAAGTTCTTAGCCCTCCATTATTATATGCATATGCACCAAATTGATAGAGAAAAGTTCTAACTTTTTTTACCTTGCAGCCGCCACTGTCACTTTCAGTACACTTGCACTACCTGAGAGTTCATTTACTCCTGTTGCTCGAACAAACCTGGAAATGCTGCGCTTGTAGTTTTTACTTTTTAGAAAAATTTTCTTCCACGTTCATATATTCCTATGTATTATATGGACAATAATGCACACAGTTTTTTGGTTATATTTCTTGAACCACTGTATGGATTTACATCGGGTCTTTTTTTCCTTATTCTGTGAACATTCACAAGTATTTTGATATAACTCACTCCTCAGTACACCCAATTTAACAACTCAAAACACCACTTATTACGGAGCACTAACACACACGTTTACAGTATATGACACGTATTACCGACCATGTAGCGGACCGTCATCGTCGGGAAGGGGTTGGGGCTGAGAGGGCGGCTTCATAAGTCATTCCTTTTATCACCCTTCATCCTCATATCATTGCATGACCTCTCAGGCGCGAATACCGCTACCGGACTCGCAGGTGGTTGCTGGGAGTCGGGAAGAGGAAGGTCTAGTGGACGTCTTCCTCCACTTGGGGTGGACGTGCACCCACCCGGCCTAATGTTGTCCTCGTCCAGTGTTTGTATTGTACGGCGTGTTGAGTCTTGGAAAATATATATATATAAAAAACAAAAAATCAAAAAGAAAACAAAAAAACAAAACTAAAAGAATATAAAAAACAACAAAAATTAAAAATACAAGAAAAATCCGCACCCTTTTGTTTTGTTTTGTTCTTCCTGGGCTGGTAGGGGTCTATCCTTTTGTTTGTCAGGTTTCTTTTGTTTTGTTTCACTTCTTTTTCCGGGGTCACGCGTTTTTGTCGACGGGAATGGTTTTTCTTTGCATTTCCATTCCCCTTCACCGCGTCGGCCACACGCTGATCCTAAAGTGTTGGGCGTGCTGAAGGGATTGCCTGGGGGTAGCGTTAGTTCTCCCCATTAAAGCCCCGGTGTGACCTCACACCCTTTTTTCCTTCGTAAATGTTTATATAAAACCATACTTTTATGGGTAAAAACAGTTTAAAATCTGATCCGGGCTCTCCCTCATGGAAGAAGCACAAACAAACTGATACGGAGATAGTGGAAAAGACAAGTATCGTGACCCCTGTTGTCCGATATCTTGTAATCAAAGATAAAGATGTTGACAGTGCCACCTCTGAGGAAAATCGTCCGAGTGGTATTAAGGGATTATCCCCTTTTGTTATTAATAAAGTTATTAATTATCAAGCCGGACAGGTTAAAGATAACAAGAAATTGCGTATGGCACTTTATTGGTGGAAACCATGGACGAGAAACAAACGGCGAAGCTCATGAAATTGACTTCTATTGGACCAGTGAACGTGTCAGTAGAACCCCATCGTCTACTGAACGTTTCTAAAGGGGTGATATCGTGTTGGGATCTTCTCAATGCTACCGAGGAGAAGATTAAAGCTGAGTTGGCGGACCAACATGTAATAGATGTCGCTCGCATCAAAAGTAAGAAGTCAGGTGAACTCGTAGCTACCCAGTCACTGATTCTTACTTTCAGTTTGCCCACACTTCCGGATTACGTCAAGGCTGGCTTCTATCGTTTAAAAGTTCGGCCATATATACCTAGTCCCTTGCCCTGTTTCAAATGTCAACATTTTGGGCACACAAGCAGGTCGTGTAATGCGAGTGCTGCTGTTTGTGCAATTTGTGGCCAGGTTAGTCATGGCGCGGAACCCTGTACAGCGACCAAACCATTCTGCGTCAACTGCAAGGGTGAGCATTCCGCTTGGTCTCGCGACTGTCCCGCCTTTCAACGCGAGAAACGTATCCGAGAGCTCATGGTCGTTGAGAAGATTTCAGCTGCTAACGCTAAGCGTCGTTTAAAGGACAACATTCCTCCCTCGCTTTCTGTCCCATTTCCTCGAGTGGCAGCCGCTTCTCGGAAATCTGTAGCGACACAAACGTCTACCGTTTCCACCCAGATGGATACTGTCCCTGAGACCCGTGGTGACCCCAAGACCCCAGTCGCATCCACAAGCGAACTTTCTAACACCCAACTTGTTTCAGTTAGTGGTGGTCTTCGGCATACTCCAGCCCATCGCCGATCACCTTATATCGCCGGACTGATACTTAGCCAGCATATACGAAGGCTCAATGAGACGGTTCTCTCTCCTAAGAGACCGAAATCTACTCCATTTCGTAAGCCACCTGCAGTTTCTCTGAAATCTGACATGGTGGAGGACGAACTGATGGACTTTGAGTGGGCTGTTATTGGACCCGTGGTAAATTTCGCCTCAAACGTTGATCTTATCCAGTATGGCGCTTCTTCAGTGGAACCTCAATGGCTTCTCTAGTCACAATGAGGAATTGACCCAACTGATCACTGACCACTCGCCTGTACTTATCTGCTTGCAGGAAAGCCATTTTAAGCCTACCCAGTCCTTCCTTCTTTCTGGGTATACTATGTATCGATGTGATAAGCCAGACCCAGACCACGCTGCTGGCGGCGTGGCAGTCTGTGCCTCCGATTGTGTCCATTCTCAGCAAATTCCCATCGTATGCAGACTGCAAGCCGTTGCGGTGCGAGTATACTTTTCTCGCCCGCTTACAGTTTGTTCATTGTACGTTCGTCACTCAGAAGCCTTTACAACCGCCGATCTGCTTCAGCTCTTCCATCAGCTTGAGCCACCAGTCTTGCTTGTAGGAGACCTTAATGCCTATCACCGTCTGTGGGGTTCTGTCCCTACTGACGGTCGTGGCCGACAGGTCACCGAATTTCTTGAGGAGAGTGGCTTGCTTATCCTTAATGATGGCACTCCTACTTATTTTTCCACTTCCCATGATCTTGTATTGACCTCTCCATGTGCAGTGCTGGTCTCGACCCCATTTAAATGGAGAGTGCATCCTGATCTTTGTGGCAGTGATCACTTCCCGTTATTTGTTGAAGGTCTCCCTGTTACTCCTCCTTGTCCTTTCCGCCGCTTCAATCTGGCGTCAATGAGCTCAGTGAGTTTCATTGTCGTGATGATCTCCCTGTAGATGTTGTGGCAGAGGCTTCTGAGCAGACTGTTCTTGATGCTGCTCATGGTTCCATTCCAGAATGCGGTGGCGACGTTTCCCGCCGGCGTGTTCCATGGTGGTCTGCGGCAATCCGTGAGGCTTTGCTGGTTCGTCGGCAGGCTTTTGCCACTTTTAATCGTCATCCCACTGCCGACAATCTGCATTCTATGTGCTCGAGCTAGAAATCTTATCAAGCTTTGAAGCGCCAAAGCTGGATGAATTACGTTTCGTACATCAATAGTCGAACAGCTATGTCCACAGTGTGACGTCGAGTCCGCTCTCTTACTGGCCATACTCCTCCTGTTGATGTTCCTGCCTTGACAGTGAATGGTGTCTTAGTTACTCACCCTTCGAAGATAGCTAACACTTTGGGCCAGTAGTTTGCTTCTATCTCTGAGTCTGCACATTATCCTCCTGTGTTCATTCCCCTTAGGGCCCGTTTAGAGTGGGCACAGTTAAACTTCCGTACCGCCAACAGCGAAGATTACAATGCTCCTTTTACCCTTGTTAAATTCGATTCTGCTCTTCGTGAATCATCCAATATTGTTCCAGGGCTTGATAGTATACCCTACGAAATGTTGCGCAACCTCCCCCGCGATACACAGCTTGCTCTTTTGCAAGAGTATAATCGCCTCTGGGTCGAGGAATTTTTTCCACCGGGTTGGCGTGAGGCTCTCGTTCTTCCTATCTTGAAGCCAGGCAAAGTGGCAACTAGCCCCACGAGCTATAGACCCATTGCCCTCACGAGCTGTCTGTAAGCTGTTTGAACGGATGGTCAACAAGCGCCTGGTGTGGTATTTGGAATCCAATTCACTTCTGAGCAAGCTTCAAAGTGGATTTCGCCGTTTCCGATCCACAACAGACAATCTCGCTTATCTTGAGGGTCAAGTTCAAGACGCCTTTCTCAACGAGAACACCTTGTGGCTATATTTTTTTACTTAGAGAAGGCGTATGACACCACCTGACGTTACGGTATATGAATCATATGAAAAAACAATTATATGAATGGGGTCTTCGTGGGCATATGGCCAAATTTATCACGAACTTTCTTCACGAGCGACACATTAGAGTGCGTGTGGGATCTAGTCTCTCAGAGCGCTTTGTACAAGAAAATGGTGTTCCACAAGGCAGTGTCCTTAGTGTCACGTTGTTTGCTGTCATTGTCAACAGTGTTCTTTCACAGATCCAGGCTCCTGTGTCTGGTCTGCTTTACGTTGACGACCTCATCATTTTCTGTCCTTACCGCCACCTTCGTGGCATTATTCGACAGCTTCAACTGACTCTCAATCGTCTTGTTCGCTGGTCGAATGAGACTGGACTTCGCTTTTTCACCGAGAAATCCCAATGTGTTCACTTCTGCTGGCAGCGTACCTGCATTGTTGACCCGGACTTGTACCTCGATGGCACCCGATTGTCATTCGTTGATACAGTCCGTTTCTTGGGTCTCGTGTTTGACCGTCGCTTGTCATGGGCACCACATATTCGGAACCTTAAGTACTCTTGCCTTCGAGCTCTGAATCTCCTTCGAGTCCTTTCCCACCGCACGTGAGGTGCTGATCGTACTGTTCTGCTTCGTTTGTACTATACTCTAATTCGGTCTAAGTTTTACTATGGCTGTATTGTCTGTGGTTTTGCTCGTCCTTCTCTGTTACGCCAACTTGACACAGTGCATCACCTGGGTATTCGTATTGCTACTGGCGCCTACCGAACAAGTCCCGTCGAAAGCCTGTATACTGAAGCCAATGAACCTTCGTTAGCATATACTACTTCGCAGTAGACTACTTCTTAATTATTCTGCGCATGTGCGTTGTATTCCCGACCACTCGTGTAGACCATGTCTCCGTGGTGGTCGGATATACGAGCGTCCATGGTACTTTCGTGCGCGTGAGAGTTTCCTTGCCGACGATTTCATGTGGCTCTCTTTTTCGTTTGTTCAGTTTTGTGCTATTCCACCCTGACTCCTTCGTCCATCTCGCCATGATTTACGTTTGTCTCTGCATTCGAAAAAGGCTACTAGTTCCCAGGTGTACCAGCAGGAGTTTACCTCACTGTTGGATCAGTACGCGGATTTTAATGTGTTTTTTTTTTCAACGGTTCTAAGAATGAGGATTCTGTAGGCTGTGCCTTTGTCACCGACGATGGCAGCTCAGAATGCAATTTCCATCGCCTGTGTTCAGTGTTTACTTCTGAATTGACTGCAGTTAAGCTTGCCTTAGACCACGCTCTCACGCTTCACTCCGTCGTGTGCTTATTTGCACCGATTCTCAGAGCGTGATTTTGAGTCTACAGAATGTCTTCAGTATGTACTCTGTCGTGCAGGACATTCTTTTGATATGCCATGAATTGCAGCAACAGGATTGTGTCGTCGTTGTCTGCTGGGTGCCGGGTTACGTATTCATCCGAGGAAACGAACGTGATGACACAGCTGCCAAAAACGCCGCCTTGGCCGAGGTTTCACTGGAGCATAGCCTTCCTTGCTCCGATATTCAGCGCCATTTCTATTCTTTGTTGCTCTCTCACTGGCAAGCAGATTGGGACCAGGCTCTTGAGAATAAGTTACATGCAGTCAAGCCACTCGTAGGAGAATGGCGTACGTCCTCGTGCCTTCGTCGTCGAGATGAAGTGCTCCTGGCGCGTCTGCGTATCGGACACTCTCATCTGACGCATGGCTACTTGCTGCGGAGATTGAACCGTCCATACTGTGAGGAGTGTATAGTCCCGCTGAGTATTCAGCACATTCTTGTTGAATGTCCTGAATACTCAGCTCTCAGAGAACGTTTCGGATTGCCTTCTGTTCTTACGCGCGCTTTGGGGGACTCAAGTGATATAGTTCGCCTGGTACTTGACTTCGTTCAAGCTTGTGGGGTTGCTCACGTTCTCTGAGCTGTTTTAATGTGTGGTCGCTTTTTATTGCTGCTAAAATTTACTTTCCGTTTGCTTTTATTGTTTTCTATATATTGTTATTGTTATCTGTTTTAGACTATTTATTCTTTTATTTTCTTTTTCATTTTCTGTTTTTATTTAGCAGCACTTTTGTTTATTGCGCTCTAGTATTTTAACCTTTTCTCTTTACATCTTTTAGTCCAGAGCAACCGTGTAAATCGTGACGGGGACATATAGCCTTGATGCTGACGTCCCCATTAAACCCCCTATTCAATCAATCAATCTCTCACTGCGTTTTGGTATTTTGTCTATAAAAAAGTCTCCACTCGTAAATAAATTTGAACAAGTTCTCGTTCGTTGAGCTTTTATTTTTATTATCACATAGATGTGATCTGTAAAGAAAAAAATTAGCAAATGTTACTTTACATGATGAACATGAATTTATTTTACCTGAAAGAAATAAGTAATTATTAATCTTATCACACATATTATAAAAATATGAAAAACAGTTATTGATCTTTCTTATCCGATATGAAGATTTAAAACTTTCCTATTAGTAGATGATGGATGTCCTTTGACCAGATCCTTTTCTGGCAGGTTTTAAACGCAGAAAACATTGCTTAAATTTCTTCTTCTTCTTTTGCTTCGGGTAGTTTCATCGCCTCTTGAAGACATATCCTCTCTTAATGTATACTGTAATTAATGGAGAAATAAACGTTATTTTACATGATGAACATGAATTTGTTTTCTGAAAGAAAAATAAGGAATTATTTATCTTATCATATATTTTAAAGAAGAAACGGTTATTCCTTTCTTTATCCGAAAGAAAGATATAAAACTTGCCTATTCGTAGAAGACAGATGCGTTACAGTCTTTTAATCAGTTCATCCTCTGGAAGTTTTAAATGCAAGGTTTAAATGCAAATGCCTCAGAGTAAAACAAACAAAAGAGTCCCAATAAACATAGGGCGAAAATTCCATCGTTTACGTTTTGTAGACAGCCGAAAACATGTAAAAATGAATTATAAAGGTCCAAAACTATGGGACCTACTGTAGGAGGGTCAAGACTTTACTAAGGAACTAATACCTGCCCTATCCAAAAATGCGTGTTCCAGAATCCTGATTTGCTTCCACAACAATTTTTATAGAAGGAGTTTGACTATGTGCCTATTGTTGCATATCCAAATAAGCTGGGTTATTTGGGTACCTTTGATTTCCAGAGAGAGAGGACCGATCTCAAGACCAGCTGCCTGGGACACTTACGGTTATTACCCTTACCGAGGACATCGTCTCTCCATAGGGCATTGCGCAGAGTCTCTTCATCATCAGAAAGACATTATTCTTCATAAAAATTGTAGTCTCAAGCATCAGTTGATGCATAATGGTAAAATCCTCTAGAAGACAATAAACTTAGAGCGTTAGCGACTTCTTTCTTTGCCTTTAGTTTCTTGTACTTTCTCATCACTTTTCAGTTTACCTTCCGTCTTGATTTCTTGCTATTTATTTCTGCTATGTTAAGTGGTCCTGTATTTATTTCATGTCACCAGGTTCAATATTCTTGGTTTTCTGCGACATTGTCACAGCGTCGAGGACAGCGTCCTGCCAGTCGATGACCAACTTGCAAGAAGCCGTCGTTAGTGCACTTGCACTAAGCACACTTTGTGCCGTCATTGAGCTGAATTTTGATTTTTATAAGGAAAATACCACGGAGATAGGGCAACAACCAGTTGCACTCGAAAGCAAAAAAAAAAAAAAAACTTGTCATTTTAGAAAATCTTGGGAGTTCCAGTCAGACAGAGAAGAAGAGAGCGTCGCAGCTCACGTCGAAAATCATTCTGTCGTGAGGATAAGCCTTGTCTTATCACTCACAAACAGGACAACTTAACGTTAATATCTTACATATCTTAGAATCATAGCTAGCTCTACTTTCATCCCCATGCTTTATTAGTCGGTCATGTCTCTTAAATTAAAATTGTGTTAGTTTTATTCCAGTTAACCTTATTGATGGAGAACACATTGGTTTGTTAGATGTTCACAGTTAGCATGAGTAAGGTATTATCTGTCAGGAAAGTAAATGTACACCTATTTTTCGAGTCTGGCATTCCTGCGCTCCATCCGTGGAGAGTATGAGAATTAAATCAATCAAATGTTTACTGAGGGGCAAAAAGAAAAGTTTAATCTGAATAAGACACTGCATTGGGGCACAAGCTGTGAATACGAATAGTGCATAGTGTAAATAAAGGACGACACCGAAAGAGAAAGCCAGAAACAGCTGTTAAACTTAGAAAAAAGAGTAAAAATTGTCGAAGTGGGAACATAAAACATAAATACAACAAATACACCGACAACTAAACGTTCACCACGCCGTGATTTTGGTGTAGTGGTTAAGGTGCTGGCTTACAAATGCAAAGGTTGCCAGTTCGAATCTTCGGTGAGGATATTTTTAAAAATTTGGTTAATAATACATGGAGCTCGTGAGAGATGCTAAAAGAGGTCGTATTTAGTTTTTCGTAGCAATTATTATTGGTAATGTTTCGTACTTATAATACTTTTTGTCTTTGCGTATTGCTTTTATTCTTGTCTTAATTTTGAAAGAGAAGAAAATCCGAACAAACGCCACCAAAATTCCGCATATTTTGAATGTAAACGCCATTTGCAATTAGTAAAGAATAAAATTTGAACGTTCCAATGTAGCTGCAAAAAGTAAAAAGAAAAACATGGAAGTGGAGTGTTCGAATCCATACTCATGGTTATTAAAAATACAATTTCTACATGTCTTACACCTCCCGACCACGTTTCTACGTTAGCAAGTAAGAGGTTTCTGTTTAGGTTAGGCTGGTCAATAAGTTTTGCAAAGGGGCCCGGTTTAGCTCTGACGCACCACAGGTGCGAGAAGGGAGCAAAACAATTTTTCTCTCTTCCTCTGTGTGTCTATTTATCTATCTATCTGTATATATATAACGCTATTTGTGAATGCATTAACCACCATAATTTTCAGCGGATTGAGACGAAACTTGGCACAAACATCAATTGTTGGAATATCTTGATGAGTTCGTTAACCAGAATAATCAGATGAAAATGTTCAAAATGGTGGCCCTTCAAACTCTTAAAAACTTCCAAGGGAACCAAATTTTGCCCATAACTAGGTATTCAGAAGGTTTGAATAACTTTTCCTTTTTTACGGAAATATTTGTGTGCAGGGAATTGCAATATTGCACCCGATTAATCGCATAAAGAAGGTTCACGCCCTTTCGCTACGGTAGGCTTTTTATTGGCAGGAGGAGGGTTATTTTCCTTTCGGAACAAGATGATTATTAGTGATAATATGGAATTACACATTGAGAGTGAAGTAACTTGTGAAACGTGTTATTTGAAAGAATAATATAATAAATGTGCTTTCCTCTAACACAGAGAACTGTAAATCATGTATTTCGAGTTCGGGAGCCTGAATGGCGAGAAGTGTTATTTGATTAGCTTTTTAGTAACACATTGCATTGCAAATAAAGGTAGGCAATATTAGTGGTAAGTAAAACAATAATAATAATAATAATAATAATAATAATAATAATAATAATAATAATAATAATAATAATAATAATAATAGGTGTTGTTTGTGGCAAGGCAATATCTTTTTCAATTCTTCTTCAAACGAAATGATTGTAACGCCATATCTCCCTTACAAAGAAAATATTAGCAATTTATATCGAGAGAACGGGAAATTGTAGAGTGATGGGAGCAACGTTGGAAATTGTGCACTCATAGTACTCAGAAAAATAAGCGATTTCAATGCAAAATGAACGAAGAGTTATTGTCATGGGTAGTTATGGAGCCACGGCACAGCCCCTCTTTAGGCAAAATGTCGATAACTTATATCGAGAGAACAGGAGGCGTTAGTGAGATTTGACCAACGTTGGACACCGTGGACCCATAAGGCGCATCGAAAAAAATTAGGGGGGGGGGAGCCAGCATTACTTATTTCCACATAATAATATAAAATTATATTGTCGAAATACACACACGAGTTAGCTAGTAATATTTCATATTATTATTATTATTATTATTATTATTATTATTACTATTATTATGGACAGCGTCTTTTCATCACGTGTGCATGTTTGTCATGAAGCGAAAGAGAAGATCCATCATTCGTAGGAAGAATAAGCATAGTCAGTTACTTTAACTGTGAACGGCAGCGAAAAATAGGAGTTATTACCTGTAGCGAAAACAAACAATACTTTCTCTCAAATAGAAAAAAATCAAGCCGAGATAGATTCGAACTCGCATGGACGACGCGAAATGTCAGTGCTTTGTCCACTTTTTTTTTTAACTGACTCACCGAACGTGTTTCAGTAACTTACTTATTGATAATTTTACTTGCTTCACTCGTTTAACTTGCTTTTTCTAATAACTTATAACGACAGGGACACGAACACAGAAACATCAAGGACAGTTAAAAATCAAAGATTCTCTACCACCGGGAATCGAACCCGGGACACCATACACCAAAGGTGCACGTGCTAGCCACTAGACCAGCGAGGAGGGCACTGCTCACTCCCTGTGTCGTTAGGGATTACGACCACTGTATAGCCAACTATCACTTCTGTGGGTTGTATACTATGATCACATGTTTCTTCTTTGCTGGAAGAGTTAAACCTACATTCTATGTAATACATGAGGTATTTAGACCTACATGCTCTTCATATAATGTAATAAAAAAGTCATGCTGGGAAAAAGAAAAAGAGCATTCCTTGGACAAAACGGAAACTATGGACATCAGAAATATTTATCTAGGAGGCATGCACAGTAGTATATTTCAGAATAGTTACTGTTTAGTTCAGTAAACGCAGAAAGGGGTATAAAAAAGCAAATATGTCGCGTCAACGAAATTGACCAATGAAATCGAAATTGACAGAGACGGAAGCAGATGTGTAGTAATACAACAACTTGGTTAAATTGATAATTGGTTCTTTATTCTGTAGTAAATCGTATCAGAACTTTACGGGAGAGCAGAGAAAGACTTTCTAACGCTGTCATATAGAAAGCTTTAGTAACACGATCATATAGACACAAATGGATGTAACTGTGAGTACTACAACTTGGATTTAACGAAAGCCGTTTAGATTTTCAGTGGTTTGCAGGGTTGTATAAGACACAAAAAGATAAGACACAATACAATTCTTCATACCTCAGCTTGCAGTACCTAGATACGTGCAATTTCTGGATAGATACTGAAACTGCTGTCGGATTTTAATACATGACGTTTTGCAGGATACAAAATGCTTTGCATTACTTGTTTGTTTGTAGACAGCTACTAGCTCAGTGTTCTGAAAGGTTGTGTATAAACTAGGGATAGCCAATTCCGGAATTATTACTTTCCGGACTGCCGAAGGTAAAACCGGACACATTCCGGAATTCGGAAAATTCCGATTTTGTAATAATTCCGGAATTCCGAAAAATCCGGCATTTAGAAATTTCTGATTTTGTTAACATTCCGGAATTCGGAAAAATGCGATTTTTTTCGAAATCCGGAGTTTTCTCAATTCCGGAATTTTCTAAATTCCGGATTGTTTCCGAGTTCCGAAATTCTTCTGAATTCTGGAGTTTAACTGAATTCCATAATTTTCCGAAATCCGGAAAGTGAAAGTCCCGCTTCCGAAAAATGAATGTATTTTGGTTAATATGAATGGTGGCGGGAATAAGTCTTCGACCAGGTATTGGCGACTGCTTTGAAAGAAATGGGGTGTATTCAATTCAATTCAATCTGTCATATTTGTAGTTTCGTGTGGAGAAAAAACAAACTTGTGAATCAGCGGTTTAAGAACAACTCAAGTTATTAATGTAAACTTTTCCGACTTCATAAAAGAAATACGAAAGACATTTTGAATCGAAGAAATATAACATACAAGTTTGCAAGCGGAGACAAAGAAACCTAAGGTAACCAGACTAAAAACGAATCTTTTACCGCGTAGCGATCGCGATTCAGTGATCATTGTGCTTGTGCGAATGCACATTGTATTTTTTTTTTTTACTTTAAGATTTATGATGGCGATTGATCGGCGATAACATACGTTTTATTATATTCAGATATTTGAATACTAGGATGTTTCAATACTTGAACTATCAAATCTTCAGGAATAATAATAGTAATAATAATAATTATTATTATCTCGTAGAAGATTAAAAGCTAGGAGCTAATTATCGCTCAAGTCATACCATTACAAGCAGAAACGTGACATTTGGAATGAATATTTTGGTTTGGTTTAATGTTGCTCACAAGAAGAGGAGTTTCTCATCTCGTTTCTAAAACAAATAAAATAACATGAGAATTAACATTTTACATTCGAGACGGGTCAAAGCTAACTCAAAATTTTCGTCTCTCTTTGGAGATGAGAATTGAGACGAGACGAAAAGTATGGTAAACATTTCCCGTCTTGTCTCGATTCTCGAAATAGTGTATGTCCATTCTTTAAGTAACAATTACTCTGTAGACTGAATCACGTAGGCTATTTCGTTACATTATATTTCAGAGCTCATTGAATTATGCTCTGTGTAGGTATTTTGTAGCAAAGCTTTTATATTTAACTCTGCATATCCTAAAAATTAGTTTATTATATGCCTTACTGTTGCGTGAGATTCAGTTATATTTATTACAGTTATTTCCTTGAAACATACAGTAGAATACTTTCTACATGAAACTTCAATGGAACGTTGCAGTTTAAAATGTTGGTAGTGTCTTGAAGGTACGGAACCCTTTCCCAGAAATCTCTACTTTTAAGTAAGATTTGCCAAATTTCATTGGCAAGTTTAATACTTTTATTATTATTATTATTATTATTATTATTATTATTATTATTATTATTATTATTATTATTATTATTATTATTATTATTATTATTATTATATCAACACCGTGTATAATCTTTAAAAGATATACGGTTTGTATCTGAATAGTAAAAACTAATTGACTGTAGATCTGAGTCGTCGAGAAGTCTTCAGGAGGGAAGGACAGCGGTCACGCTCTGGGTTTCAGTTCCGAAGGGGCAAGTATTCGGGCTCGAGCCAAAAGTTGTTAAAAGTTATAAGCTTCAGCCAAATATGTTCAAAACAGCTGGGACCGGGTTTAGGCTTCTCAACGGCTCGAGCGGCTCGGCTTACAGCTCATTCACTTCGAACTGAACCGAGAAGCGAGCCTAGCCAACAGCTCACCCAACCGAGCCGATTTGAGCCATCGGCTTAGTTGAGCTGAATCGAAACGTGCCGATGGACTAGTTTCAACTTAGCTAGCTTGAACCGGTTCACATGAGCCGAGTCGAGGACCCATCTCAACCGAGAAAGCTCGAGCCATTGGCTCAATTGAGCTGAGTCGATGGCTCGTTCCAACTGAGCCGGCTCGGGTCATCGGCTCATCCCAACCGAGCCGACTCGAGCTGTTCGCTCAGTAGATACGAGCCGAGCCGGTTGATATCACTACCCAAGTTGGTCTTCTGCTTGGGCTCAAGAATTCGACAGTGAAGGTCTCAGCCTTGATTTTAAGAACTACCGTATATACTTATATTGGTGACTACGACATTTGAGGCTGTCTCGTAATAATAATAATAATAATAAAACTCTTGTCTTCTCGTTATCTAGACGAGACGAGATACACCAAAAATTGCCCCACGAGATGCACTAAAATTACGAGACCAGACGCAAACCTGTCGTGAGCAACACTAAAAGTATTCCACATTACTGCTTACTAGAGATGCAAAAAAGACGGCGTTTTTGAATCGATGGTTTTTTTCACATAAAATGCCGGCTTTTTTTGAAAAAAAAAAAACGAGAGTTTTGGAAATTTTGGCTTTTTTCATTTTCATGATTTTTCTATCTAAATAGCTTTCTTATAGTATATTCTATACTTAGATAAGAATTCCATGACCTAAATGCCATATTTCGCTCTAAAATTCACCATCAAGATGGATGGAGCACATGTTTTACGAATTAAAGCTAACATGAAGAATGTAGTATTTGAGGGCAATTTTAGAGGCTATTTAACTTTATTTTAACTTTTGAGTTATCGATATTTTTTCTTCTCGATATCATTTCAGTTTGTCGTCTGTTTCATTTCTAAGAGCTTAGTACTCTAGCTTCTAACGCAGAAGTTAAACTTACGTTTTTCTATATATCCGTCAAAGCGTACGTTTTTCAATATATCCGTCTAACCGTGCTTCCACATTTCTGTTATACTGTAGCTGTGCAACGATTTAGCAATAATTTTCCGGATACAACCTTGAATACTAATTTATACAAATAATCAGTAGCGGATTTAGAAACGTACTTTGGGACGGGTTTCTCTGATTGTTTCATTTTCTAAAATCTCCTAATTTTATTTGGGAGGAGCTTGAAGTTTATGAGTACAGGCATAACTAATAATGTATTTCGTTTCGTTTATATATTTAGCGATAATCTTCCGGATACAACCCTGAAGATCATTTTATACTGAGAATCAGTGGAGGATTTAGAAAAGTATTTTGGGAGGGTTTTTTTCTTACTAATGTTTAGTTTTTCTAAACATTCGTAATTTTTATTTGACGGCAGTTTAAAGTTTATGAGTAAAGGCATAACTAAAAGATATTTCGTTTGTTTTAGACATTCCGTAATTTTCGGGAACAGGCTTCAGTCCGAAAGACCGCCCCCCCTAACCCTCGCAAAACCGTCACTGCTGGTAATTAGTAATAATTACGATTTAAAAACAATAAGAAATGAAGTCAGCCAACTCACAGTACATGCACTATTTCTACTTCATAGATGGAATTAAGAAAAGTTTTGTCACAATGGTCGAATGATGAGTTGAATTCCGGACTTCTCGATAGAAGCGCAAAAGCTCCGGTCAATCATGTTTGTTGTGCAGTTGTATTTATCTTAACTTAAATATATTCCGTAGTCCTTTTTTGTGTGTGTTTTGGTGGGGTGGGGAGAGTTCTATAATGATATGAAGGGTGTGAGCCAAGAACATGGTAACTAACAAATTTTCAATTCCTGAGTTACGCAGCATCAGATAAGCAGCAACGCATAGCGCTTCGTTTAATCTCTCATGTATATACTTATGTGAAAAATCAGCTTTCCGACTTTCAAAATGGATTGTGCAGCAGAAAATTTCTAATTTCTTAAAATAGTAAAATTATGGGTTACCATGTTCTTATCTCACACCCTTCATGTTCAATCCCTCTTGTTAAAAATAGAGAAAACTTGAGGACTGAATAAACCGTGATGGTGCTTATATAAAACTGTAGAATTTCAAGAATATACAAAACCAAAAGCTCTAGGTGTGCAGCCTTTAAGTATATCATATAAATCTAAGTATTTTTCTTATGTTTTATTTTAATTTTATTTTGTTCCAAAAAGATGGTATGGAATATTTTGAAGTAAAAATACTACATAGAATTTTGCTACTTATTTGAGTATTTTTTAAAAGAAGTATTTACTTTTAGGGTTGGCTGGTTTACACCAGCTGTTTTTCTTCTTTTTTTAAATAAACAACTGGTTTAAACCGAAAAAAATAAAAGGTGCGAAAAATGCGAATCGTGTGAACTTCATGGTGATGTTTCCATACATCAAACCATCTGCATTAGTTTTATTTCCTTTTCACCTTTTAATCATGGTGTCCCATGTTCAACTCTCGGTCGAACCACAACCCTTCTTTCATGCGTAAACAAAGTAGCGGTTCGGATGTCACTTTAAGCGAAAGTCTTCTCCTTGATAACATCGGTATTACGTAAGGATGTTAAGCCTGAACATACGAAACGAAACTAAATTGTATATTTCTGCATGCCTGAATGGCTGTTGTTTTATAAAGAAGCCAAGGTTACTTAAATATACTGATATAAATTGACAAAATTTATCGATTGCCTACGTAGCTTCCAACATTAGCTTGGATTGTACTTTCAATGATATGTACGCACTAAATTTGTAATTTAATATCTCAGTTTTAGCGTACTGATTATGATACGTTGACCTTTCAATTTTACATGCAAAGCAATAACAGGATTTTTTCCGTTATTGTTTTACATTTAGAGTAATGACGGGATTTTCCCGATGGCTAGGGCGGGAGTTTCTCAATTTAAGAAATGTACTGACCGGACTTCTTTAAGCTTATGTGACATCTTCCAGCATAACCCCGTTGTTGCATAATAACACCAAGGCGAAACAAACTTATTTCTGTCAACATGTAATATAAATACATAAAGCAAAATATCTAAACCCAAAAAAACCTTGTTTAAACCAAACAAGCCTAGTTTAAACTCCCCCCAAAAAACGGGTTTTTGGCATTTTCAAAAACAACCATGGCTCTTGCCAACCCTGCTTACTTTTCTATGTAGGAGGTTAAAAAAAATCTTATTATATACATTGGTTAATCCTTTGGAATTCATAATGTAAATATGTTGAGAAGTAAAACTGTTTGAAACATCTTTTCGAAATTCATGGTTTATTTTCGAGGTTTTATATTATTATCGGCATCAACCACTAATTAAATGACTTTTTGTGTTGTAGAGAAGCGAAACAAAATCTGGTTTATCAATTTAAAGCACAAGTTTCAAAAAAGCCCAAAATTTCCGAAGCAAAAAAGCGAAGCAGAAAAAACCGAGTTTTTTTTAAAAAAAGCCGTTTTTTTTCGAGCCCTTGCATCTCTACTGCTCACATTTCTCATGGCTTTTGCTTTCCAGTCTAATCAGGCCATTATTTCAAAACGAGTTAAAACGAGCTGAACGAGCGAGCGAGCCATTATCAAACTCGACTCAACTCGAAACTCGCCCTCGAAAACAGCTTGACCTTGATCGCTACGCGGTAAACGATTCGTCTTTAGTCTGGTTAAGTTAGTTTTGTCTCCGCTTGCAAACTTGTATGTTATATTTCTTCGATTCAAAATGTCTTTCGTGTTTCTTTTATGATGTCGGCAAAGTTTACATTAATAACTTGAGTTTTTCTTAAGCCGTTGGTTCACAGGTTTGTTTCTTTTCCACACGAAACAACAAATATGACAGATTGAATTGAATTGAATACACACCATTTCTTCCAAAGCAGTCGCCATTGCCTGGTCAAAGACTTATTTCCGCCACGATTCATATTCACAAAAAATAAATTCATTTTTCGGAAGAGGAACTTTCACTTTCCGGATTTCGGAAAATTATGGAATTCAGTTAAACTCCAGAATTCAGAAGAATTCCGGAACTCGGAAACAATCCGGAATTTAGAAAATTCCGGAATTGAGAAAAACTCCGAATTTCGAAAAAAATCCGGATTGTTCCGAATTCCGGAATGTTAACGAAATCAGAAATTTCTAAATTCCGCATTTTTCCGAATTCCGGAATTATTACAAAATCGGAATTTTCCGAATTCCGAAATTTATCCGCTTTTATCTTCGGCAGTCCGGAAAGTAATAATTCCGGAATTGGCTATCTAGTTTATACACAACCTTTCAGAACACTAAGCTAGTAGCTGTCTACAAACAAACAAGTAATGCAAAGCATTTTGTATCCTGCAATACGTCATGTATTAAAATCGGACAGCAGTTTCAGTACATAACCATAAATTGCATGTATCTAGTTACTGGATCTGAGGTATGAAGAATTGTATTGTGTCTTATCTTTTTGTGTCTTATACAACCCTGCAAACCACTGAATATCTAAACGGCTTTCGTTAAATCCAAGTTGTAGTACTCACAGTTACATCCATTTGTGTCTGTATGATCGTGTTACTGAAGCTAACTATATGACAGCGTTAGTAAGTCTTTCTCTGCTCTCCCGTAAAGTTGTGATACGATTTACTACAGAATAAAGAACCAATTATCAATTTAACCAAGTTGTTGTATTACTACACATCTGCTTCCGTCTCTGTCAATTTCGATTTCATTGGTCGATTTCGTTGACGCGACATATTTGCTTTTTTATACCCCTTTCTTCGTTTACTGAACTAAAGAGTAACTATTCTGAAATATACTACTGCGCATGCCTCGTAGATAAATATTTCTGATGCCAATAGTTTCCGTTTTGTCCAAGGAATGTTTTTTCCTTATTCCCAGCATGACCCTTTTATTACATTATTTGAAGATCATGTAGGCCTAAATACCTCATGTATTACATAGAATGTAGGTTTAACTCTTCCAGCAAAGAAGAAACATGTGATCATAGTATACAACCCACAGAAGTGATAGCTGGCAATACAGTGGTAGTAATCCCTAACGACACAGGGAAAAAGCGGTGTCCTCCCCGCTGGTCTAGTGGCTAGCGCGTGCGCCGGATGTATGGTGTATGGTGTCCCGGGTTCGATTCCCGGAGGGGGAGCATCTCTGATTTTTTAACTGTCCTTGATGTTTCTGTGTTCGTGTCCCTGTCGTTATAAGTTATTAGAAAAAGCAAGTTAAACGAGTGAAGCAAGTAAAATTAGCAATAAGTAAGTTACAGAAACTATTTCGGTGAGTCAGTTAAAAAAAAGAAAAACTGGACAGATCACTGGCTTTTTGCGCCGTCCATGCGAGTTCGAATCTATCTCGGCTTGATTTTTTATCCATTTGAGAGAAAGTATTGTTTTTTTTCGCTACAGGTAGCCACTCTTTTCGTATTTTTCTCCGTCGTTCACAGTTAAAGTAACTGACTATTCTTATTTTTTCTACGAATGATGGATCTTCTCTTTGGCTTCATGTCAAACATGCACACGTAATGAAAAGACGCTGTTGATAATAATAATAATATGAAATATTACTAGCTAACTCGTGTGTGTTTTTCGACAATATAATTTTATATTATTATGTGGAAGTAAGTAAGCCTGGCTGGCGCCCGCCCCACTAATTTGTTTTTATGTGCCTTATGGGTCCACGGTGTCCAACGTTGGTCCCATCTCACTAACGCCTCCTGTTCTCTCGATATAAGTTATTGACATTTTGCCTAAAGAGGGCTCTGCCGTGGCCCCATGACTACCCATGACAATGACTCTTCGTTCATTTTGCATTGAAATCGCTTATTTTTCTGAGTACTATGAGTGCATACTGTCCAACGTTGCTCCCATCACTCTACAATTTCCCGTTCTCTCGATATAAATTGCTAATATTTTCTTTGTAAGGGAGATATGGCGTTACAATCATTTCGTTTGAAGAAGAATTGAAAAAGATATTGCCTTGCCACAAACAACACCTATTATTATTATTATTATTATTATTATTATTATTATTATTATTATTATTATTGTTGTTTTACTTACCACTAATGTTGCCTACCTTTATTTGCAATGCAATGTGTTACTAAAAAGCTAATCAAATAACACTTCTCGCCATTCAGCCTCCCGAACTCGAAATACATGGTTTACAGTTCTCTGTGTTAGAGGAAAGCACATTTATTATATTATTCTTTCAAATAACACGTTTCACAAGTTACTTCACTCTCAATGTGTAATTCCATATTATCACTAATAATCATCTTGTTCCGAAAGGAAAATAACCCTCCTCCTCCCAAAAAAAAAAGCCTACCGTAGCAAAAGGGCGTGAACCTGCTTTAGGCGATTAATTGGGTCCAATATTTCAATAAGTCCCTGCACACAAACATTTCAGTAAAAGAGGAAAAGTTATTCAAACTTTCTGAATACCTATTTATTTGCGAAATTTGGTTCCCTTGGAAGTTATTAAGAGTTTGAAGGGCCACCATTTTGAACATTTTCATCTGATTATTCTGGTTAACGAACTCAAGATATTTCAACAATTAATGTTTGTGCCAAGTTTCGTCTCAATCCGCTGAAAATTATGGTGGTTAATGCATTCACAAATAGCGTTATATATATACAGATAGATAGATAAATAGTCACACAGAGGAAGAGAGAAAAAGTGTTTTGCTCCCTTCTCGCACCTGTGGTGCGTCAGAGCTAAACCGGGCCCCTTTTCAAAACTTATTGACCAGCCTAACCTAAACAGAAACCTCTTACTTGCTAACGTAGAAACGTGGTCGGGAGGTGTAAGGCATGTAGAAATTGTGCTTTTAATAACCATGAGTATGGATTCGAACATTCCACTTCCATGTTTTTCTTTTTACTTTTTGCAGCTACATCGGAACGTTCAAATTGTATTCTTTACTAATTGTAAATGGCGTTTACATTCAAAATATGCGGAATTTTGGTGGCTTTTGTTCGGATTTTCTTCTCTTTCAAAATTAAGACAAGAATAAAAGCAATACGCAAAGACAAAAAGTATTATCAGTACTAAACATTACCAATAATAATTGCTACGAAAAACTAAATACGACCTCTTTTAGCATCTCTCACGAGCTGCATGTATTATTAACAAAATTTTTTGAAAATATCCTCACCGAAGAATCGAACTAGCGACCTTTGCATTTGTAAGCCAGCACCTTAACCACTACACCAAAATCACGGCGTGGTGAACGTTTAGTTGTCGGCGTATTTGTTGTACTTATGTTTTATGTTCCCACTTCGATAATTTTAACTCTTTTTTCTAAGTTTAACGGCTGTTTCTGGCTTTCTCTTTCGGTGTCGTCCTTTATTTACACTATGCACTATTCGTATTCACAGCTTGTGCCCCTCTGCAGTGTCTTATTCAGATTAAATTTTTCGTTTTGCCCCTCAGTAAACATTTGATTGATTTAATTCTCATACTCTCCACGGATGGAGCGCAGGAATGCCAGACTCAAAAAATAGGTGTACATTTACTTTCCTGACAGATAATACAAGTACGACATTCATCTTATACTTGAGTATAAAACCATTCGTGCTATTTCGGACTTGAACCCGTTATTTATGTACTGTTACATGGTCGTAGATGCTTTTGGTGAGATCTCTGTAGTACCTATTTGTTTATTTTATGTGTAGCGACACCACCCACCGAAACTTCCTCCACCCAACCACCCTCTTGGTTGTGTATATTGCATTTATGTACTTTAGTGTATAAGTACAAATTGGTTTATATATATAATTTAGTATGATTTTGCTTTCTTGTGTGTGTTACAATGGCCGAAGTTTCTCATTTCCCTGTGGTACGACGTAATGGTCATCCTGCTTTCTGTAGGTCCACAGTAAGATATTTTCGTTGGATCGTTCGATACATCCACGTTTTATTGAGCACAATGCCCACTATAACTATGTTGTTGAGGATTATTGATGGATACGTATTTACTTAATAGTCGCTATAACAAATGGTTTATGGTAGAATTTGTTAAGAAAGACTTTGACTCAGAGAGTTTATCACAGGTGGACATTAAAACAGATTTTTTGTCTTTGGTTTCACGTATATCGGCACACAGTTCTCTTTTTCAAACAGCTACCTTTTTTGCCATGAGAACTAAGAGTAATCGTTACACCGTCACAGCTTGTTTTCGGTATGGAGGAACACAGGACAGGTTGGATGAGCTACTACAGTTTTGGAATCATGGGTTCAAGTTCAGGCCACGTATCCATACAGCAGATTTACTTGGTTTTTTTACCCGATGTGGAAAGCTGGACTCTTTGCGTGGAAAGCTGGACTTTTTGCGGTGTCTCCGGAAACCTATCTGTTGGATCTCGCAGTCTTTGGAGACATGGTGAGAAAGAATAACATATGTTTTTTTTCTTCATAATAAAGCTGAAAGTTCTTTGTACATAAGTTATACCGAGCTGATATCATTCTTGGGGTAGGATATTGTATAATCATGATATATTTTATTTTTGCAACGTTTTAGTTTTTGAAGGTGAAGATTACTCGTTGAGAGTTTGTTTCCTGGCCACGGATGTGAGTCCGCTTTTCTTATCTTCATATTACATTACATATTGCACTTGGTTTCGCTCTTATGATACGTATTTATGTCTATATATTCAGTTGTTAATAAAGGAATGTTTTTATAACTAAATTAATTAAATGATGTTGGGATAAAATATTTGGAGAATATAATGATATCAGGTCTCGATTGCTACGGTTTAAAAAAGAGAAAGATGATGAGAGATTGGTTTCCATATTGGTATTCGTGACGATATTATCTTTAGAGTTATTATATTTAAGACATGTTGTTTGGTATGTTTTGATTTTCCAGATTGTTTCTTGTGAGCCGTAAGTAAGTGAAATTGCCTTACCTTTCAGTTTTAAAAAAAATCTGTAAAATCTCTTAAACATGATTCAAACAATAGTCGCCATATTTTATTATTTATCTAAATTTTATAATCATGACCTAAATATTTTTTTTTTTGAATTATCTAAGCCTTTTTATTTTTGAACTAATCAAGTTATTTATGGGGATAACTACTTCAGTATTTTTTGTCATTGTGGATGTGTGTTTGTGTTTATTATTATTATTATTATTATTATTATTATTATTATTATTATTTGTAGGGACAGGCTAGAGAGATGCCTTTGTCTCGGGAGATAGTTATGGCAGTAGCGTAGCAAATGACAGTCGGAGTACCGTTTAAGCTTTTGGGCCCGTTAGGGTTGCCGCTCCTTTTTTTTTTTTTTTTTTTTTAGAGTAAAGCATAACATATTGAAGATATTTTAAGGTACCAAGTCAGACGATATATATGAATACTTGTAAGTGAAGTGATATTTTGAAGTAAGAATAAACGTACACAGCTCTGGGAGCTTTTAATTGTGTCAATTTGTCCAAGGAAAGTCCTCATATTAAATGTTTTTTTTTTAAATTTATTATTTAGTCAGTTGATTATTTAAAAAGAAAAGGTCATATGTAGTAGTAATCTCTTGTGACCTCGATTGTTATGAAATTGTCCAAATTTTATATATTATTTTCTTTTCCATTACTTATTGTTATTTTCTAAGACACCTACATAAAGTTAATTTCCTTCACTAGATTTTGAAGCAAAGGAGTAGTTTTTCTTAATTTTGATTTAGATATTTTTGAATGATTCTCTACGAGTACAACGTTTAATATATGCATACATTTGTGTGGTAGCTTTTGAAAGAAGTAAAAGATATAGTTATCGAATTGTTTAGCATTCGCTACTGCTTCGTTTTATTGTTGTTAATGTTGTTTTAGTGATTTCAGGTAGGATTAGAAACCTGTATGCCACTTTTGAGTCATTAGATAACTCGGTACCTATTGTTTCTTGTTAGGGAACATAGGATTACGTACATGCTATTTCAGTTGTTGAGGACGTTACTAGGTAATGATTCATTTTTTTTCTAATTCAGTTTTATTACTCCCCGAATCCCTTTAGTTTGAAGCACTTATAATGAGTAGGAATGGTCATATCCACGAGTGGGTTGCGCGGATCCAAGCAGCTTAACAACCCATCCAGAAGAGATGCAGAGGGCAAATGACTGCATCTTTATAAATGCTTCAAGGATCCTCCAATATTCCCCTTTAGTTTTAATTCTTATTTTTTTTATTTGTTGTTTGTCTTTATCAAGTGTAGTATGCGTAGTTCATTGTTTTGATAGTCAAATATTTAGTTTCTTTGATTAAGATAAAACTATATGAAAATACTTATCCTTATCATTACGTTATTAATTTTAGTAATTTTTATATGTACTTACGGTTTTTTATTTCTTTCCAAGTTGAGATTTATCCATGCACTTCCACTGATCTCACAAGTAAAAGATGATTGACAGCTGATGCCCTCGTTGTCTCCTGTTGCCGGATGATCTGCCTCTTTGCTCCAGTAAGCAGTTTCTGCCATCTGTTGGACGACTTGAAGGACTATTTGTTACTTTTATGAGATCCTGGGTTGGATGCCAATGGACCACCACGACATTTTTTCCCCATCAAGATTTTTTTCAGATTACGTAAATGTGTCATCGCGAACCTCCTGACGGATGCTCGCCTCAGGACACATCTTTGTGGAGCTGCGGGATATTGCATATCCAAATAAGCTGGGTTATTTGGATACCTTTGATTGCCACAGAGAGAGGACCGATCTCAAGACCAGCTACCTGGGACACATACGGTTATTACCCTTACCGAGGACATCGTCTCTCCATAGGACTTTGTGCAGAATCTCTTCATCATCAGAAAGACATTATTCTTCATAAAAAATGTAGTCTCAAGCATCAGTTGATGCATAATTGTAAAATTCTTTAGAAAACAATAAACTTAGAGCGTCAGCGACTTCTTTCTTTGCTTTTAGTTTCTTGTACTTTCTCATCACTTTTCAGTTTACCTTCCGTCTTGATTTCTTGCTATTTATTTCTGCTATGTTAAGTGGTCCTGTATTTACTTCATGTCATCAGGTTCAATATTCTTGGTTTTCTGCGACATCGTCACAGCGTCGAGGACAGCGTCCTGCCAGTCGATGACCAACTTGGAAGAAGCCGTCGTTAATGCACTTGTACTAAGCCCACTTTGTGCCGTCATTGAGCGGAATTTGGATTTTCATGAGGAAAATACCACGGAGTGAGGGCAACAACCAGTTGCACTCGAAAGCAAAAAATAAATAAATAAATAAATAAATAAATTGTCATTTTAGAAAATCTTGGGAGATCCAGTCAGGCAGAGGAGAAGAGAGCGTCGCAGCTCACCTCGAAAGTCGTTCTGTCGTGAGGATAAGCCTTGTCTTATCACTCACAAACAGGACAACTTAACGTTAATATCTTACATATCTTAGACTCATGACTAGCTCTACTTTTATCCCCATGCTTTATTAGTCGGTCATGTCTCTTAAATTAAAATTGTGTCAGTTTTATTCCAGTTAACCTTATTGGTTGAGAACACATTGGTGTGTTAGATGCTCACAGTCAGCATGAGTAAAGTACAAGTACGGCATTCATCCCGTACTTCAGTATAAAAAACCTGCTTTTTCGAACTAGAATCCATTGTTCTGTACTGTTTCACTAGTTTATCATTTTTCTTTGAAGATCAACCTGACTGCAGCGAGTAGCTTGAACATGTTGAAAAACTAGCTGATGCCACAGTCGAATGAACACAGTTATTCCTCAACAGATTTCTGTTGAGCTTAGTACCAGAAAATGTGCGAGGGTATCTTATTTGAAATTTACGACAAGGATAATGTAACACGCAGAACAAGATGGCTCGTTAATATGGTGGTCACTCCAGTCTCCGAATTTCACCTTACGTAAGTTCTTTTCTTATGGAAATTTGTGGAGTATCGTGTTCATGTGTTTCCATTCTCTATTAATCTTCAAGATCTTAACAATGTATTACCCCTGCAAAGGCTCTGGTAGACAGTGATATGGTGGCATGTATAGGACGTAATGGATTATTTATAAGCTGTATGTATGTATAATGTATTGACGTATGTATGCTGTATTACGGAAGATGACCACGTGGAACATCTGTGAAATATTTAATGAACTTGATAAGATATTTGCATTTGAACACCATGCCATATCTTATTCATTGTGTTGTTTGTCTACTGTGATTTCTTGAAGGTTTGACTGACTTGGGCTAAGTAGGAATTTTGCAAACTGCAGGTAATGTCTTTTTGATATATATGCAGTGCATAAATAAATATTCCGTTTCTGTAGAATACAACCTATTAATTGTTTCTTGCAGCAAACGACATACTTCTTAAGAAGTTACAGTCATCATGTTGTTTCGTTCAGTTTGAAGTGATCTATTGATTAATGCGATTCCCAACCTTTTTCGACTGATGACACAATCTACTGAGTTCCGACGATGTCGCGATACACTTTCTGGATTATTTTATTAATATAAATTATAATAGTGTAAAAATATGCTTTTACAGAGTACCGACTCTTTGTACTATTGAGCATTGTAGGCTTTGCTAGAGTCCTTGACTGGTATAGCCTGTCTCAAAATTGATTTTAACTAATTATTAAATGGTTGTTGATTGGTAAATTTCAAAGTTTTACAACACATCCTACTACATGGCACGATACATTAGTGTACTGAGGCGCATCGGTTGGGAACTACTGGAGAAATTTGTGTCTCATTTCTGCACAATTTTATAGTTATTTTGGGGTCATTTCATTAACCATCCTGGGTATTGTTATCTTCCTAATGCCCTAATGAAATGATTCATTGGGGTATCAGTTTAATCTTAATAAGTGGCGTGGTTTTTCTAGAGCATGATTTTTTTTTCTAAAAAAGTTTGTCTCATAAACTTCGCATGAGAATTTACACTCACTCATAGCATTTTGTTCAGCTCATCAACATCTAGTAATTTGTATGTGTCTCGTCTTTAGACATTGTTTATTTCGTTAATTACAAAATGTAGAATTTACACGTATGTGCACAATCTGGTAGTTAACAGTACGTTTTGCTGCATGTATAGTATGTAAATAAATAATTTCTTCCAGCAAAATACAAATTGTTAATTGTTACTAGCAACGAGCAGGATACTTTGTAGTGCTACAAAAGTTCGTTTAATCGCTATTATTATTTCCTGATAAATTGCGTATGAGAATTTGTCTGCGAGCTTGTTCTTTTTTTAAACTCAACGAGATATCTTGGTTAAGATATGTCTGATTTTTTGATAATATTTTAGACAAGCATAATTCAAAATTTAAGAGTTAAAGATAATTGTAGGCTATATTTCATTAACCTCCTTCTGTATTGCCATCTTGCTAGTACCGTTATAAAGAACTAAATGATAGATTTCAGTACGAGTTTCACCTCAGTAAGTTACGTGGTTCTCCTACTCCATCAATTTTTAAATTTACAAGCAAATTCATTTTTCCCCATTTTCTCACAAACTACACATGAGCTTTTGTACTTCGCAGTATGTGTATTATTTTGTTCAGCATAACAAAATCTGTTGATTGGTATGTCTCGTCTTTGAACACTTTTGTTCGTTAAGCAATAACATTGTGAACTTTATTAACATAAATATTTCATGTATCAAAAAATTCATCACTGACTGAGCACCAACCGCACTATTACAAATGTCTGACTTGTCATAGAGCGTACTGGGTACCGTAGTGGTTAATCGCCTGCTAAGATTAAAAAAAAAAAGTTTGATTCTCGGTCCAATTGTACTTCTTTCATTCTTCAAACCGGGGTTGCTGACATGGTCGTGCAATACAGCTTGGTTGGAGTAGAGGTGATGTGGTGAGGAACGACCGACAAAGTAAGAGCTGATCTTGCGTAATGGCCTATGCACTAGCCAGCTTTTCCAGATTCAAAACCCAGTCGTGCTTGTGAGCTCATTTTAATAACAGATCCAGTCCAGAGCCCTGCAAACCGAGGCCCGAAGACGGCCCGGCCCGGCCCGGATGGATCTGAATTTTGTGCCCGGCTCGAGCCGGCCCGGCCCGAATTTCGAACCGGGCTCTAACCCGAACGCTATGAAAGACGGATCAGAAACTAATGTTGGCAGCCTGTGTTAATCGTAACGTGTTTGGGAAATTAACTCTTTATTCAGGAGTGTAAAGTACTGTACTTCTACTACTCTTATTATTAGTACTACTGCTACTGCTATTAATAATAATAATAATAATAGTACAATTACAACTATTACTATTACTACAACTGCTACGACTTTGCGTCAGAGTTGACATGTCTGGTGGTACATACTTTACAATCTAAGTACAGAAAAAATCGAAGAAATACAAGTTATTATGGCCAGTCTGCGTAGAATGCGAACAGATGCTTGACGAGGGGCAATGGTGGCTCAGTAGGTAAAGCATTCACGTCTTGTGCTAGAGGTCGTCGGATCGATCCCTCCTCGTGTTATGTGAGCTTTGTGGTGGACAAACACGGTGAGCGTGGGAGTTTTTGGATTAGCCCGTTTTCGTCCACTGTCTTCATTCCACCAATTCATCCATCATCCATACGTCTTGAGCCGGAGTTGCCTAAAGAACATATAAGAAAGTCAAGGCCTTGACCTACTAATTAGAATTTGTTCCGCTACCATTAGACCACGGAGGCCGAAACCATGAACTGGCGTGTTCATAAGATTAGCGCAATTTGTAGTAATGTTCAATTAGCACGGCAGATTCCAAATCATATTACATGTTCCTGTATTCTTTATAATTCGATGCTACAATAATAATAACAAAAAACAATGATCAAATATATCACCCAAACCCCGGGATCGATGAAGTGTTCCTGGAACGGTTCGTAACAAGAAAATAACAAGAGCTATATGACGGAATGCGAGACAGTAAACCAAAACAAAATCCACATATATCATTGTTGAACGAAAAATACCTCAAAAGTCCCCTGAATGAAAAATGTATAGATATCAGCTATCAAAAATGCCTCTTAATATCACATATAATAGAAGGGATAGTTGATATTAAGAAAATGAAAATATAAGGTTTCCTAAGAAACCAATAGTGCAAAATGAACATCGCTTTACTGTATGTCTTTGTACGCATCGATTAGCACGGAAACAGAGTCAACAGTCTCAGGCTTTAGAGCATTTCTCCTTTCCTGAGTACTAAAAGCTCTTTCAGTAGACGCACTAGAAGCAGGGATGACGAGATACTGACGCGCTAATTTACACAATTTTGGTAATGTTTGTTCTTGTTGCTTCCACCACTGCAGTATATCTAGTTCTCTTACACATGATGACATGTTGAGGTAGATGTCTACTTCATCATCAAGTTCACCAGAGACTGAATGTCTATCTTCCCAATCCATTAGTTTATTCTTCTTGGTAGGTGGTTCCAAGTTATGCCAAGTAGCCTAAAGGAGACGATGATGATGAGAAATAAATGAAATAGTGGAATAAATAAAGTGGAAGGAGACAGGAGAACTCCGCGAACCCCCCATACGGTATTTGTCCACCACAAAGTTCACTTGGCTAGAGCTAGGATCAAACCAGGGACCCCATACACCAGAGGTCCACCGTTCCAGGAACACCTAATCGACCCTGGCGATTTGGTGATTTATTTGATCATTATATTTTGTTATATTTGTAGCATAATACTATAAACAATACACGAACATGTAACACCATTCGATATTTCCCTTGCTAATTGAATATTACTACAAATTGCACTGATCTTATGAGCACGCCAGTTTATGGTTTTGGCCTCCGTGGTCCAATGGTAGTGTACCAAATTCTACTTACTAGGTCAAGTACTTGATTTTATCATACGTTCTTTAGGTAACTATGGCTCAGGCTGTATGGATGATGATGGGATGAATTGGTGGAAAGAAAACAGTGAGAGGAAGCGGGACCACCCCAGAAGCTCCCAAGCACACGGTGTTTGTCCACCACAAAGCTCACATAGCATGAGCAGGGACTGATCCGACGACCTCTAGCACCAGATGTGAGTGTTTTTTTTTCTACTGAACCACTGTTCTCCCTCATAGATCAGCATCGGTTCACATTCTACGCAGACCGGCCATAATAACTAGCATTTCTCCATTTTATTCTGTACTTCGTAGGTAAATTCGGTACCACCAGACATGTGAACTCTGACGCGAAGTCGTAGCACTTGTAGCAGTATTAGCAGTGGTCGTAGTAGCAATAGTAGAAGTAGTAATAGTAGTAGTAGAAGTAATAATAGTAATAGTATTAGCAGTACATCGCAGTCTTGAATAAAGAGTCAGTTTTCCAAACACATTACGATTAACATAGGCTGACAGTAAGACCGTACAAACACGGCAAAAATAGAGGTAGTGGAGGACATTAAAAAAACAAATAGGCTGACAGCATTAGTTTCCGAACCGTTTTTCAGAAGAGCCGGGCCGGCCTGGTTCGGCCCGAAATGTGCCCGGCCCTGTTAGGGCCCGGTCCAGTTTGATATTACTTGAAACGGGTCGGGCCGAACCGGGCGCGCCGGCCCGTGCAGGGCTCTGGTCCCGTCCTTCATAAACTTTACAGCAAGGACGCAAAACTCACAGTCACCCTTCAAATTTAATTGAATTTTAAATTAAGGCTCAGGCAGAGAAGTGTAGCAAATTAAGGCTCAGGCTCAGCCGTAAAATTTGGCTGTGTGCGGACCCACACACATTTTATTTATCAAAGCGTATTTTCTACAAAAACATTAGGTTAACGATATAGTTCTTCAATATATTCATCGGATTAGTACAAGATTAATCTTGTTATGTGTTTTCTTCGTAGAGCATATGGAAATCGTTATAAATACCATGTTTACAGCTCTTTATGAAAGAACGATTGAAGAGCTGAACGTGAAGCAGTGTTTTGTGTGGCGTGATATTTTCTCAATATTGTAACCGGAAGTGGTAGCAAATTTCTACCACTTTCCGTCATAGTAGCGAGATTAGAGTGAATATTAAATATATTCTTGGGACACTTCATTGATTGCAGAAAACAACTTCTATCTAATGACCGCTTTTACTCTATAGCGACCACCGTTAAAACTGGTACTGCTCGATTTTCGGGCACAAATTTGTGTCAGGGAGAAAGCGCTAGCATCCCGCTGTCAATACACAAACTGTGAACCATAAACGCTTTAACTCATTTTAGTAACATTTTAATAGCATCTATGTATCCTTAAATACAAGAAAAAAAATGCTGAAATCATTCACTTCCTTAGTGTTTGGGTAATCGTCGAATAAAAACGGCAAAAACTTAGCGACTTTCTAGAACATGAATTCTTATGAAGAAAGGAAGGAGGGAAAAAATCATACAATCAGACACTGTAAACTAAGAACAGCGGAAAAGGTTTTCTTTTAACTATTATTATTATTCATAATGAAAGCAGCCAACTTGATTCGAACCAGGATCAAAAATTGTAAATTCCAACAGAAGGAAAGAACTAAACACGCATGGCTTTCGAAACACACTATGAAAACTACCTTTCAGTTGTGTTGAAAGCGAGGGAACTCTAAATCCTCTTTGTTTTTTACGATTTTCTTTGCGTTAAAAAGCTTATGTGTTTTTTTTTTAAAATAAACAAAGTTTTCTGCATTTACCAAGTACTATTTTGCTCTAAAACGTTGCATTAAGTAATGAAATAGAATCAGAATGTTTCAAACAGCATACAACAACGTATTTGGGAAGGTTTTAGTACCCTTTTCTATCTTATGATCCCCTCTCATTACCTCGAGTGTGTTGTTGCCAAACTTATAATTTTAAGGAACTTAGAAAAATTGAGGCGTACAATTATATTTTGAAGAAGTATACGTTGATACAGTATAGTTGTGCGGAAACTTCTACAAAACGAAACAAAAGAACAACAACAAAGTTCAACTAATTGTTTCCGGGCTTTTGAAACATATAATTCAAGTACATACGAAAATATTAAGAATTCTGTTAATTAAAATGCTCTTTTTAAAAAATGACGTCACTTGCGATAAAATGATTATTACCTGCCCTGTTTAAGGTGTAAAGTTATCATTTTCATGCTTTATGTTCTTAAACAACTGCATACTGATGAAAACCATTTTTTTTTAAAAAAAGATAACAAAAGGAACATAACTATGGAACTGATTATGTGATTCCTGAAAAAGTCATGTTGGTAAAAGTTGAACTTCTATTTCTTGAAACTTAAGAAATAAAACTTAATAATGTTATAATTCTTACATACAAGAATTAACATATTAGGCAAGCATTTCTCCATTAGTTTGAATTGATATATGTATAAATTTGTTTTCTATCGATGTGACTTCCCTCAGGAGCCACCACTGGAGGATTGCAACTCGGAAAGAGCAACGCATGGTTAGTGGATTTTACGACATCGTTACAGAGTAGGAAGGAAGCGATGGGAGGCACACGTGTAAAATCATGCGCTCTGTACTGAAACAGTGCCGAAGAACAGTGTCATCGTGTCACTATCTATTAGGGATGACCAGAATCGGTTCCTAGTGGAACCGGTTATCGGCTCTGAACGTATCTGGTTCCGGGACTGGTTTTTCGGATCCAGGTCGAACCGGTTCTGGAACCGGGTTTTCGGATCCAGGTGTGGAACCGGAACTTTGTGGCCATCCCTACGCTAAACCCGACCTGCTGGCAGCTGTGAACAGTATGCTAGATGGTGGAAGCAACTGGCAGGCTCCCAGGCGGCGGCCACTTGTCTCATTTGGCTAAACAAAC
Source organism: Thermobia domestica (assembly GCF_964235325.1). Classification (NCBI taxonomy): domain Eukaryota; kingdom Metazoa; phylum Arthropoda; class Insecta; order Zygentoma; family Lepismatidae; genus Thermobia; species Thermobia domestica. Next base: position 106,582,283 of record NC_137470.1, read on the forward strand.
TGGGTAACTTGAAGATGAACTTTGTGCCTCCTTTTCGAGTCTTTGGTGCTTTCGGAAACAGGTCTGGAACCGGTTCTGAAAACCGGATCTCCAAGAGAACCGGTTCTGCCAGAACCGGAACTTTGTGACCATCCCTTACATCTATGCCTGGAATAATTATACTTTGTAGGTATACGGTTCCTTTAAGAAACAATGTTGACATGAAATTTGTAGTTTATTGTCCCACGTTTATGTACCGAGGCTAAGGGAGACGGTGATGATGATACTGAATAACGGAAGTGAAAGGAAACGAGATAAACCGAGCGTGAAAACCACACGGTTCCTTTAGAAAGGAACAATGAATATTCATATGGTGAACTGTGATCACTAATAAACCAAACGATATAAAATTAAGAGATTGTATCAAGAAATTACAGGAGTTGTTATGTAATAAGCCACAACAGAACCCTACACTTTGCCAAAGCATGACGATTTATGATGCATTAGTCTTTATATAACTGCAGAAAAGTACTACCGTCAAGCTTTATGAAACGATTATTTACAATAAACAAACGAAACAATATCCAACATGTTCCCAAAAATGCATCGTTTCATGGCTTCGGATATTACATTGTTCTTTTGTTATTCACCTTGGAGCGTTTAAATTCAACATTAGTGCAACACACTCATTTATGTGCATATTTGCTGTCGTGCATGCTCCCTATAGAAGCATCCCTCGCAGGCCCACCTGCTACGCCTCTGCGTTGACTTAGTTAGATTTAATTCGTGCTTTTTAGTGGCAACCTAGGACAGATTTGTTGATATTCCTTGCGCTGTAGTTTTTGCTGCCTGCACACAAGGCTCCCAGGACATAACATAACGTATCTCTGTAAAGTACCAAAGGGTGTGGAATTATATTTTCAAGCTATTCGTTAAGTGAAATATTATGACCCACGTCTGTGGAGTATATTCACGAAACATTCTTGAACCGCTGTTTTTTACACTATTTTATTTTACCTTGTATATGGAATAACATCCCCAATTCTTCGTGTTGGTGGTTTTACAGGGCCTGCACACTTATGTTACTCCCTCGAACTCAGGTAGCTTAATTACAAACACGCGTAGAGACTATGCAAGTATAGAACAATCATCCGATCCTTATCCTTAGTCATGATGATAATGAATTTACTGGTAGCGTTAACTACAGAACCAATCGAAGGGTACTCATTGCCTGAAATGGCAGATATATAAAGTAAATTTTGCAGGTCTTATGGTATCAACACGTCGAAGTAGCAACCTAATTTCTAGTAAAACTCCTCCATGATTTTCATCTTGTGCGGTCTTGTAAAGTGACGGAGGAGATTATTATTATAGCTAAATACTTTGTGTGTAAAACTTTCATAGACATACTAAGCATATATTGAGGTCATACAACGCTTAACACTGAAAAGTGCTTTGTGCAGTTTTGTTTATTTTTTTTTTAATTCTTTAATTTTAGCTAAGTTTGAAGTATGACTTATAAACGCAATAAACAACACGGCATGGGAATCTATCCCACAGATCTTCCGAACTGCTATGCATGATAATCGCTCTTGTAATCGTTTCTTCACGAATTTCGGCCACCTAGATTTCTGTTCTTTTGTATGTAGCCAATATTATGGTATCTTTGCAATGACTCATTGTCGTGAAAGAACACAAAATGTTATGCACTTGTTTAATATGAACTATGTAAAGTTAGCAACTTTCACTCTATCCAAACTGCCATCTGCTGTGCTGCCTGTTAGTTGCCAGTTGTGACTGATTGGACAATAATTAAAACAAATAATGGTGCATATTTCTTAACGTTTTTCATCTACGCTTGTTTTTAATTTTTTTCTTCATATTGCTTTTCTCTGTGACACTATAGTATAAAATTTAGATTCAACACATACTATACTACAAGTATGTGTGTGCTCCACCTGTATTACGGTATTGCGTTCCCAACACAGACAATTGAAGATCGCTGAAGAGCAGCCATACGAATTCGACTGGCTGCAGCAGCGATAGAGATTATTTACAGGAGGAGACCAACTTCAATCTAATTTCTCAGCCGACAGTTGGATAGCAACCTGACATCGACAATAGTTTCTTTTCGGCCAACGGTCTTGACCGTTGTGGACCACAAGTAAACGTCACGTTTGGGTGAATCGAGTTGCTACCCGAGACATTTGTTATAGAGTAGTACTAAGTGTGCTCAATATGTCAGGGAAGTTTTAGATGCAAAGCTCAAAGGTTTTAGGAGATACGGCCATTAGAAAGACACATGGAGGTACATGTTATAGCCGTAATACATAGTCCAAAACATGAGAGATGTCTTATACCTATTATTTCCTCGGAGTATGTTTAACAGAAGGGGTCCAGAAGCATGTAAAAAACACAAAATGTGGATGATGCAAGTACTTAGACTTAACATAACGTAACCAAATCTAACCTAAGCTAACCTGAACTAACCTAATATTAGTAGAAATATGCGAAATTCTATCCTTTCTTTTTTTGCAAATTATGCTGGATCCCTATACTAGCATAATATAATATAAACTAACCTAATGGGGACAGAAATTACCAAACTCGTAACATGTTTTTAGAAAAAAAAAATAGCTGGACCTCTTCTGCTAAACATAGGCCATTTCCTCTAAACTAGATCATGTTCGTTTTTCCTGCATATTTAAGTGAAGAAACACAAGAAAAAGTTGTTTCTCTTGCAAATTCGAAGTGGTTTTGTTATTGTACACGAAAGTTACCAATTACTACAATCAATATGCAGTTGAGTAAATAGTACATGCCTCGCACAAATACTGTATACACAGTGAGCACACCTGTCAAATGCAGTCAAGTCGCACTTGTAACGTTTGTCGTTCATAATTCCGTCCAAAGCAGTAATCGTAAGGAACGATCCTACTTTCAGGCTCCTAATTCAAGTATCCAGCCTTACGGAAAGAGAATCGGATCATGTTGCGAAACCAAGGAGCACTGAACTGGTAAATTAAGAACGATTGAAGTTGCACGAACCTGTCACGATGCCAGATATTCACTTTACTTCCTGTTATAACTGTATCAGTGACGAAACGAACAAAGGTTTTGTATGGACCAAAGAAGTGAACATCCAGATGCTGAATCATGAAACTACATCCACCAGGTATCAGCCGTTTGATCAATATAAAGCCTTCTGGCACACACTGTGACGAAATACTGTCGTGTTAGTTTGCAGACCATGAATCAAATAACAGGAGGGCTTTCTTCCAATCACTTGGAATGCTACTCCACATTACGTCCGAATAGAAAGTCTTAAGATCCTGCTTGTTCATATTCGCTGTTGTACCAGCAGATGAAATTAAGATTATATTAGCCGTATTTACTGCAGGGAACCTACCATTTCGTTCAACCACCAAAACATACATGGAACGCAGAACTTCTTCTTCCATGGACACAACCGGCATTATCATGTTGAAATGAGATGTTGCACTCATATATTCCACTGTACGTGGCCGCGGTGGCTCAGTGGCAGAGCGTTCACCTCTGTTGCATGAGGTCCATGGTTCGATCCTAGCTCGCGCCAAGTAAAATTTGTGATGGACAAACACAGTGTGCGTGGGTTTCCTCGGTGTTCTTCCGTTTCCTCCAACTTTCTTCATCCACCATTTTATTTATTCCTCATCATCACCGTCTCATTTAGCCTAACCGGCATAACAGTGAAATGTAAAACTCAAAGATTTCATTTATATCCCACCGTTGTTCTGATCTTCATTGATCCTTTCTCCATCAACGTCCGGTATGAATGCAATTCCTTCTCGAAGTAACTTTGATCCGCATTGAGGACATTGGCAGCTGGAATGCCATCAATGATCATAAGATCACGTATAGAAATAGATTAACATGTACTTCCATGTGACGTTCTAGTGGCTGTATCTCCTAAATCCTTTACATTTTGCACCTAAAACTTCCCTGTCATACTGAGCACACCTAGTACCATTCTATCACATACCGTATCTGCGCGAATATAGGCCGCAATTCGCAATTTTTTCCCCCAAATTTTGGCTTGAGAAATCATGGTGCGGCCTATAATCGAGATTTTCGCCCTCAGATCATAAATCGTCAATTTCAAAATGACATGTACACGTACCTTGTGGGTTGAAATGAACACCATTACAAGTTACTACAGTTAATTTTGTAAAGCAGCAAAGACTTAAAGGTGAAAATAGCAGAAAAACATTTTTTCGCAAAAATTGCCACCTTCATTGGGTACCGCTAACCCATACACTGACACAAAAAACACTTGTACACTTAATACCTTTATTAACAGGAATACGTATCTTTGTTATACATTATACATAATTTATACGGTATATTTATATACAGTAGCTTTTCTTGAAAAAAGAAAAGCTATTTTGTTTCGCAGTACTGTGTGAGCTTGTTTGTACCCACCCAATTCAAGCACAATTGCTTCCCACCATCTCAGCATCAACAGCTCCTGATTCTTCACCCTCCCTCGACGATCCAGAATGCCACTCAGAGTCACTATCACAAAGATGGTCATCTTCATGACTCACCCTTAGTTATGTGGGAGTTAAAGAAGGCGAGGGAGAGATGCATTTCAACATACTGTCTAATTAAACTTGCACGTAAATTTAGTGCTGCGGCCTATATTCGAGATTTCCTTTTTCTATAATATCGTGTCAAAAGTAGGTGCGGGTTATATTCGGGCAAATACTGTGTGTCTCGGGCAGCAACTCGATTCACCCAAACGTGACGTTTTCTTGTCAGTGCGGCATCTGTCCCACCGTAAAGACGCCACGGTCGGCTAGTCCGTCCATGGGCCGACAAGCGGCATATATAAGAATGGCAGCCTATTCCTCAAGAGGTGTATTACCTATACAAGCAACATATTCCGTCTATTTAGAGACGAATTATTCTTTCTATCTGCATGATTTACTATGACTTGTGCGAAATCAGGAGACAAGAGGAAAAAAGGAAACTGGCGAGTCTTTATTCTCAAGCTTTACAGGAAAGTAGTTTCAGACGAACATCTGATGTGTTTCTTCCCCTGTATCTGTTTCCTTTCTCGATTTTCTTTCACCGTTATCAGGAACTTGTTAAATCTTTCATCATTTTTTTAATGTATGTAAATCTACACTAGAAGTGTGTATTATGGGATTTTTACTTCAGAATGCGAAAAATTGGATTTCATACATCCTTTCTCTGGACTTTTCACCTGAGGAGCTTTGCGTTATTTTCTCTGTTCATCCTTGTTTAGTTTCGTTCTGCAGGAAGTGTTTTGTTTAAGAAAACTGCAAGTTAGTCATCTTTTAATACACACTAATATTTAAAAACGTCAATACTACATTTTAAACAAATTTTCATGATCTTAGCCAGTAATTTCGATACGTAGCTTTCAATGAAACTTAAAATGTTACACCTTCGTTTTAATGATTACTTCGGATGGCAAAAGAAACCAATGTGATAACCAAGCTCGGGAATCAAACTTGGAATCCATTCAGCACCCGTGCATTGAGAGCTTTGCTAATATCAACCTGAACGCATTCTAAGATATCTATATGGAGATGCTGTTTTCCCGCAATCTGTGAGGCGATTCCGCAGGAAAACTACTATATTAGAAATTATGGATTAAGCAATTATAGTAAAAACATACTAAGACGAATTATTACGCACATAACACGCACGGAGAAGATGGATTATGTTTATAAGACCTTAATTAATTTTGGCATCAATCAATCTTGGGCATGGCATTGAAAAGGCTTCCTCACTGTCAGACACAGTATCTTCTGTGCTCTGGGGCTTTCCTGTTTGCATCAGCACAACTTCTTTTTCCGTATTGACCCGTCTTTTTCACTAACTGGCTTTCATGTACTTCCGGTACATTGAACCAGATGAGGAAACAGTTGGCTGTGAGGGGGTAAAGGATAACGTAAAAAATAGAAGGGTTATGACAGTCATTCTACGAGAAATAACAATCAGAAATATATATATATATATATATATATATATAATATGATTTTAACCCATTACTTTCTGTGCACTCATTTTATTAGAACATTGAAGAAGACTTTACTTTTTGAACATATTTACAGGCTATTTTAACATCAGAGCATACAAATGTATGTGGCATTCACTTTTGTTCGCAGTAGCGTACTATACTGGAAAATTATCGAGCAGAGCAGTGGAAATATCCCTAGTCAACTTGAGTAGGCACAATATTATCAGTTCTTATTATCCTAAATCTTACTGCGAATGTTTCAGCCAACAGTTCACCACAAATCTTTATATTGGCAGACGAATTGCATCACTTTTAATTATGCGATACTGTAAAAATAAAAATAAATACGCACTTCCAGAAGCTTTTTAATATTTCTTGTGCCAATCTTCTATACGAACTTGTTTCCTGTAAAGTTACCAATTAATAATTAACAAACATTCACTTGAAATAAAACTGTGCGTTAAAAAAATTGCTTATCTTCAGACCGAGAGATCTTAAACCTGTGAACTTAAAAATTTAAGTTTTACCATTATTTTTAATCCTGAGAAAAATGTTACTTGAATTCTGTTCCTTAATTAAATAACACCATGTGCTGTACGGACGCTCGAATTAACACATCACTATTTACAATTTCATACTAATTTTCCCAAATTTTGAATTTGAGTTGAAGTTTATGTTCAAAACTTCTGCTCCGTGAATATGATGGATATGACCAGATGTACAAAAAATAATAGTTGCAATTCGTTGTAAGAATTGAACCTTCTTTGTTTTATAGGATTTTTTTCATATTTCTTCTGCTTCGTTTTGTTTCATAGCAACTTTAATTTTCTGAAAGGATCCGTCCTGAAGAAGGCAATAGCTACTTGCTGAAATGTTAAGGGTGATAGTTACGATCTGGGCGCTTTTCTTAAGTATTGCTTTTGGTTAGTATTCTGCGTATTTCTTCATATGTTTGTAACGTAATAAGAATGCTATCCTCGATGTAATTAAGACTGATATTAAGTAAGGATAAAACTGGCTTGTGATTTTAAATCAGTGTTGCGGATATTTCTTGGTAAAGGCGGATATTTCTTGGTAAAGGATCTGAATCTCGATCTTGGAATTAATTTATTTCATGTCGTGGCTTCTATGCAGTACATCGAAACCCTTCTCATTATTGATGCGTTGTCGTATTTAATGATTCATCATTTTGTAATGTTTAGGTCGAGGTATTTCTTTCTCGCACTATTTTTTATTTTCGTTTGAACTTACTGTATCGTCACTTTAATGTAAATGATACGACTATGAAACATCAAACGTGAGATTTCATTTCTTAAGTTCTTTCTTACAAGGACTAATTTATTCTGAGATTTTTTCAGTTCTTTTCTGGGCAGCTCAGCATTAAATATACGATTGTTATTCCACGGGTGGTGTTTCGACTTCATTTCCAGTCCTGGGAGTGAGCTTTTCGTTAATTTTTACAACAGAGAGTAACATGATGATACATACACAGACACAGAAGCACATGAAAAAGAAGTAACTTTTCCAATATACAAACCATGTGTTTGTACTTGCACTTTTACTTATCAGATTATGGCATAGACATATGATTTTCATGTGCCGTCCTTACCGTACCATCTGTATTTATACCATCTTTCTTCGGTAAACGTGATAATACAGTCTATATTCTCAAAGTAGACCGAGAAAACCTGTCACGTTTTCCTATACACTTTAATTTCTCAGCATCCCTGTCATTTAAAAAAAAAAAAAAAAAAAAAAACTTGTTTTTCTGCTTCCACTCTTAATATTCCACTACATAATGTTAGTCAGATAAATATAAGTGTTTGTGCAATTTCATTCTTGGACACGTTATCCTAAAGTGTTTGCAGATCATTTCCTGTTTGTTGGACTGAGATAGGAAACACCTTCAATTCTACTTACTTTCGAAAACCTGGGTTCGATTTCCGGCAGGAACTCATGTGGTTCAGATCCAGTGACGACGCCAGCTTAAAGTTCTTAGGGGGTCAAAGGAGGGGCAGATACATTTTGAGGGGGGCGGCTATTTGCCATACCAAAAATGTCATATTTATTACGCTTGACTTATTTTGAAGCCTAAACATAAATTGAATTACTTTTGCGTCTGCTACAAGTAACACATTCGTCTAGTACTATATTCTACGTTTCTCTCTCTCTCTCTCTCTCTATATATATATATATATATATATATATATATATATATATATATATATAGAGAGAGAGAGAGAGAGAGAGAGAGAGAGAGAGAGAGAGAGAGAAAGAATTTACGAGGAGCTGCTGAAAATGTTGTAGTCCAATCCAAGAGTGTAGGTACTAGGTAGAAAAATGACACCGTAGTTTAGAAAAACATCTCTGTATGTACAAATACAAATTTTCATACTAATAATGAAATTCTTATTGTTTCTCAGGCCTCTGAAATGACTATGTGTGCCCAAACAGATAATTTCAAGAACATCTAGATCCTAATTGTTATAACATTTTTGTTCCACCAAAGAAAGTCACCGAAGTAAATTAATTAGGAAATCAGTGAAACACCACGGGACTCTCCAACGTTATATGAAGTGGTGAAGAAGTAAGTGGCTTAGTATGAACGTGGCTATTTCTCAACAAATTATGCTTTATATCCAGGATGATTAAAAGCAATGACTCTTCCCGAAATCATGGATGCAATTTGTGACATTATTCTTGAAAATTCTTGCAGCTTTCAGCCAGTGGCGGATATAGCCCGAGGCCAACCAATTTTTGAGTGACAAAAGTAATTTAAGCTATTATTGATAACAGTTTTTAAAGTGTATAGTAAATTCGCGATATACTTATTAGGTCTGAGGTCTGCCTGCACCCCGCTTTCTCAGTTTTTGCCTTCTCAGCAAAACTTGTGTCAGAGATTCTGGGCATTCCTTTGTAACTCATCGGTAACATAATTCAGAATGGCTTGGGTATGCGCAAGTTCTCGACATAATGGGTCCCCAAAAAATCTGTCAGGAGAATAAAAAAGTGACGGCATTAAGAGAAGCCTTCTTCCAATTTGACCGTAATGCTGATAAATTTCGCTCACGAATAGTAACCATAGATGAAATATGGTTGTACCACTAGGATCCTGAATCGAAACAACAGTCAATGGAGTAGTAGCACTCATTTCTCCCTCGCCCCAAGAAGTTCAAGACACAGAAGTAGGTTGAGAAACTGTTTGCAACATTCTTCTGGGATAAGTATGGAGTGGTACTCATAGACTACTTCCGCAACGGTCAGATATTTAATCCAGAATCTCTACATTACTTACAAAACTGAAAGAAAAATTCAAAGTTCAACGCCGCGGGAAATAAGAAGAAAGGAATTATGTTCCTTCAGGAGAATATACCTGTCCATCAAGCCCTTGCAAACACAACTGACATTGCATAATCTAGGATTTCAATCTTCAATGTCTAGATCATAATTCTTATTCCGCAGATTTAGCTCCGTCTAACTATTACGTGTACTTATTTCCCAAACTTAAATAACATTTGAAAGGACGCCATTTTAGATCTGAAAGGGGGTAGTGCTACGAACAGTAGTGCTAGGAAATCTTCAGATTTTTTTTTAACTTCTCTGCAGAAACTAGAGCACTGTACAAGGTAGTATATTAACTCTCAGGGGAAGTGTAAAAGAAGTAAAACTTCACCATTCCACTTGCACTTTTTCTGGGTTGGGCTAGGAATTTTTCAGCAGTTCCTAGTCAATATGGTCAACGTCACGTCAGTACTTTGAAACAAAATAAGTAAGGGAGCACTAGTATAAACCAATCACTAACTAAAGGTCAGCACTCTGGCAATACGTTTTATTGGGAATCAATTTAATTCCATAAATTTATTATCATTACTTGCAGGAAGGGAAAACACAACTCTTTTTATCCCCTTCAAAAAATTAAGCCCTGGTAGTTGCAAAGTAAGCTGTTATAAGCACATCCTCTGAATACTGAAAGCCGAGAATAATGTTTCAGAAAAATGAAGTATAGAAACTTTAAATAAAACAAAATATGAAACTGAAAACTTCAAACCTGGATAAATACAAACAAGTTATGTAACTGGTTTTACCTTTCTTTTGTTTCCAATCGAAGTTGATCCAATGAGAAGAAAGCAAGTCGACCAATCTGTTTTCTAATTTAGAGCCTTTTGAGGTAAATTTTAGTTATACTTCTTTCTTATGATTTTTAATTATTGTGCCTAGTGAAATGAAATGAAATGAAATGAAATAAAGACATTTTCATTTCATTTCATTTCACTAGGCACAATAATTAAAAATCATAAGAAAGAAGTATAACTAAAATTTACCTCAAAAGGCGCTAAATTAGAAAACAGAAATATGCGTGCATACCCAGACGCAAAAAGAAGAAACCTTAAGGACTAATCTGCCACATAGTAAATGCATGGAAAGTAGACTACAATTTGACATCGAGATTGGTTATGATACTGATATAAAATACTACATATAGAATGTTTAAAGATTGTAGGAGTCTGGGGGGGCAGTCAGGGGGGCAGAAGTAGCTACTAGGGGGCGCTCGCCCCCTTGCCCCTCCTCTGGCGTCGTCACTGTTCGGATCCCACGTTAATCTGTAGATTCACATCTCATATCCTTGCTTCTGAAAGGGACGCTAAACTTTAAGTCAAATAAAAATCAAATCGTCTATAAATTTTGCTTCAGATAATGGGAAATCGTATTAAGGAGGAAATCCTAACTCACAAACAATTGAAGCAAGAGGGAAATGAAACAGGCAAAAACAATTGCTACATTTCGCTTTTATTATTGTGATTGATTTGTGAAAATTAAATGTATTATTGTGTTTATTGCAGCCAGGAATATATAGAGTTTTCTGTTTAAGTCATGTGCTTGCAACGGATATACAGAGTGGACGGAATTACCTCTTTGTTGAAAATTGCTTATAACTTCTTTACTACTTAACCAATTTTCATGAAACAGAATATTTTATTCCTTATAATAGTTGAATTGTTATGCATTGCTAAAACTCCATATAAGCACCACCATTATACACCAGTTTTCGTAAACGGTTGGGAATATTTGCGACAGACTTCTGCAGATACTACAGCGGTACGTATGTGAAAACTTAGCAAATTCATTCCTACAATTCATGAAGTTTTGTGCGATAAACTTCCTCTGTCGCCCACCTTCAGAGGGAGAAGTCACATGGCATTAGGTCAGGACTTCTTAGTGGCCATTCAAAGAAGACCACGACGTCCCAACCAGCGTCCTGGTAAATTCATATCGATCCACGCACAGACAGGACGTGCGAAATAAGGCGTAGTCCCATCTTGCATAAAGATTAGGTTGTTGTAATTGTCCTACGTGGATACAATACCCTTAACATAATATTCAGGCTTAGCGAAGTACCATTCTGCAATCATTGTGTCGCAAATGATGCATGGATTCATACTTTCGTGGACGTTAGGCTGTACAGTTGTGTGACCTTTGGGTAATACTTTTTCAGCAACCATCTTCGGATCCCCTGCTGTCCAATAATGACAAATATGCCGATCAACAAAACCTCCAACATGAAAGACGGCTTCATCTGACCACATGATATTACCGGAAAGATCGGACCAGTCTTCATACCAATATAGTATCCTCTTACACACTCCAACCGATAATCACAGTCTTCCGGCTATAATTTATCGTACTAATTTAATTTCCATACACGAAAATTCAACTCTTCCTTCAGAATAATTGGATTTTGTGTTTGATTAAACTAGCTTCGCGAGAACCCTGTCTGTGATTTTTGAGGACTTCGAGTGAATATTTCTCGATCCAGTTCCACATTTTCCTCCATCCTGGATGTTAAGGGGCGACTGAGTTTCCTAATACGTGCTACAGAATTTGTGTTCATTTGCTTTGAATAACAGTTTGTTGTGGTCTTTGTTTCTACAAATGTACGAGGTCCTTCCACACTTCCCCACCATCTCTGTACTTGTTCGACGACATACTTCGTACCGGGATACCAGCTTAGCCCACTCAAGCAAAGTTTGGCTTTGCGCCATGATCCACCACTGATACCTACAATGGCATAAATTGGCCATCGTGTAGTAAATTCTACCATCGTAAGGAACTAAATGCTTCTTATTTCATGAAAATCGGTTAAGTATTAAAAAGCTATAAACAATTTTAGATAGGAAGTTAATTTTCGCACCGAGATAGGGAGTCGGTAAGTGCATCCATTTGTAAGGATCATGCATTTCCGGTTACCAGTACGGAATTTGGTCTGACAAGGGCAGTGGCGGCGATTGAACGTTAAAAGTGGGGGGCAAGACTTGACGGAAAGTTGTATAACTAATAGGATACTATCTTTTTGGTTAAAATACCGTATATCGTATTTCATATTTTATTAAGTAAATTGACAAGACCAACGCAAGTAGATACTAGCCCTTTGTACTCTTAAACAACAAATGTGTAAGAAGAGATTTGATTCCTTGCTCACGAACATCTTAAAATTCAAAGCGGCTGATTACTATATTGAATCCTTGTAAGAAGTGAAAGTATGCTGGAATTCTTGTATTCCAATAGGTTAATTTTGGGGTTATTTTCCGTGGCAATTAAAACGCAATTTCTGCAGCTTTCTTAACTCTACGGGAGGATAACCATCACGTAATCACGCAACGGTGAATGTTATATGGCACCATTTTTTTCTATGAACCAGTAATACATACAAAAAGCTTACATTTCCAAATGAAACTATATACATTAATTGGTTACAAAAAAGTGGGGGGCAACTGCCCCCTTTTGTCCCCCCCCCCCTAATCGCCGCCCATGGACAAGGGAACATCTTATATTGATAATAGCATTTCGCGCTCAAAGAGTGCGAAATCAATAGAGGACTGAAAAAAAGGGAGAAATCCAAATTTATATGTGCGGACACCAAAAAACATAGGAGATACAAAGGAAAGAAGGAGTAATAATAATGTGCAAATAGCAATGTAAAATAGACATTGACATAGAAATACCTGCAAAAGGAGTAAAGTCATCAAAAGGACAGTTGCACAACAGTATCGCAAGCATTGTACCCACAGATGTGCTCAATATCGTCAGAGATAATGCAGTGTAGCCAACTGAGCACAAAATAAATTTTGTGCAATGACACGAGGCACAAATGATAACGTATATAAAATCTAATTATAAGAAGTAACATACCTGTGAATTCCGGATGGGCAGTGTTGCCAACCGGTGAAGATAGCCATGTATGAAGTCCAAAAGTATAACATCGCAGATGTAGAAGAGTACATACGGTACACGAGTCTAACTAGTGAAAACTAAAATACGAGGCCACTAATAAAAATAGAAGCACTGAAGTACTAAAATAACGGACGAAGCACAGTGTCGAAGCAGTGTTGCCAAAGTGGAAAATCAGAAAAGCATCAAAACACAGCACAAATGCCGAAATGTTGCATGCTCTTGGCGGGCTCACTTCTCTAGTTCACGCAATATTAAGCACCCTAAACCTTATTGGTAGTCACTATGTCAGTGTTGCTGTTGATAAAGCAATCCTCATGACGTTGGCCTCTATGGGGAGAGGGTCGCGTGAAAATAGTAATAAACTGACAGAAACTACATTTGTACCTACCAGGAGGGTATCCCTGATATTATGTAATAATCACAAGAAAAGGCGTAAAATATAGCACACGCAGTTTGCTTGTGGCACAAGCAAATTGTTTTATTGGAAACCGTTGACATGTAGTTTTGTAATGAGGGTGTGAGATAAGCAAAAACACTTTGTGCAATGTGCACACCTGACGAAGCTCACATTGGTACATCTTTCTTCCTGGCATTCGTCTGAAAGTGTGGCATCAAAACAGTATTCAATTTTTTGTCAGAAAGTACGCTGGCACTTCATCAGTATAACCACATCTAAAGAAGGCAAACTTGATCATGTCCCGAAACCTGTCGGCAGAAAACTGGTAATAAGCAAAGTATTGCACACGTAGAAAACTATCTCTTCTCCAAATGTCGAACTCACCACTAGGCAAAACACTGTCCATAATGAAGCGGACGAAGTTTTTGTACTAGCGAAAGAGCCCAACATAAAGGGGCTGTATGAGTCCGGTGCATTTCTCGGGAATTAATCTTCGCTCAAAGTCGATGCGGTCAGGAACTGTGTCCTGAACAAGCGTCACATCCTTATTTGTACTCCATGAGTCCACAAGCAGAAGAACACAACTGGTAGAAGTTCCTAGGTTTAATGGCCAAACCACTTGTGCCATGAACGTTTGAAGATCGCCTTTTTTCATGTTTGCAGTAGTTCCGGCGAACGATCTAATGTTTGGGGGATTAACAGCTTTAGTTCTAGGAAAGCGACCAGCGGGTTCCGCCACGAGTACATAGAGAGGAGAAAGAAGACTACTAGACATGGAAATCAACGGCATGATCATATAACAATGTGTAGTAGCGGCAAGAGACCCCACCTCAATATTTATTCGTTTAGCTCTTTTCACAGCAAGAGTCCAGTGGGAATGCAGCTCCTTTTCGAAGCGACTTTCGATTAAATACCTGTTCAAGAGTGTATTTTGATGCGATTACGATTCTCTTATCAGAAATAAAGTGACCTGCACTTTCCTTTATCTTATTCTCATCCAGGTGGTAACCTCTTCCAACTCGATGGGTAGCTTTCCGAATACCTATATTATATTTTCGCTTAAAATTATGTAACCACGTCCGTGAAGCTGTGAAATTGCAGGTGCCAATATGACCACTAAATTTCGGTTCAACCATCAATTGGTGTTTTATGTGTAATACCCACACGCGAAGAGTTCGGTCATGAACGATGGCGTTGCTAGCTCGGGTTTCTTCGAACAATTTCCAGACTTCCTCGGTGATACGTCTTATGAATATTCCTTTCCGACTCTTCTCAAATCTAGAAAGTTGGTGCGCGTAACGCAGACGTCTAAATTTGCTCTGAACCGTTGTGAATTTTAATCTGTTGGAAGTCCCGTCAATTGCCTTGTGACGTGGTGCTAATTTCATCTTGCCTTATTTTTTCTGTCTGGTCCAATACTTGTACGCATTCTCCAGATATTCAGTTGGAAGATTTATATGATGTTTCTTTGGAGGTGATGGCAGATAATCGGAACTGCTACTTGTCGGTGATTGTGGTGATGTGCTGGGTTTCTTCTGTGATTGGAAACTTGTTTGTGCCTCTTCAATGTCACTATCGATCATGTTCACTAAGATCGATTCCGAATCAAGGACGTCGAGTGTGCTGAATTCCTCCACACCGATGGCATTCCTCGTCAGTTGTGCTATTCCACCATGGCTGCTTCGTCTCCCACGCCATGAGTTACGTTTGTCTATGCATTCGAAACAGCAGACTAGTTCCCAGGTGTACCAGCAGGAGTTTGCCGCACTGTTAGATCAGTACCCCGATTTTAGTGTGTTCTTTACGGACGGTTCTAAAGATGGGGATTCTGTAGGCTGTGCCTTTCTCACCGACGAGGGCAGCTCAGAATTTCATTTGCATCGCCTTAGTTCCGTGTTCACTGCTGAATTGACTGCAATTAAGCTTGCCTTCGACCATGCTCTCACGCTTTCATTAGGTTGTGTGCTTGTTTGCATCGATTCTCAGAGCGTGGTTCTGGGTATACAGAATGCCTTCAGTATGCACTCTCTCGTGCAGGACATTCTTGTGAGATGCCATCAATTGCAGCAACAGGGTTGTGTTGTGGTTGTCTGCTGGGTGCCGGTCATGTCGGCATCTGGGGAAACGAACGTGCTGACACAGCTGCCAAGAACGCCGCCTTGGCCGGGGTTGCACTGGAGCCTAGCCTTCCTTGCTCCGATCTTCATTCCTATTTTCACATATTGATGCGCTCTCACTGGAAAGCCGATTGGGACCAGGCCATTGAGAATAAATTACACGCAGTCAAACCACTCCTAGGAGAGTGGCGTACATCCTTGTCCCATCGTCGTCGAGATGAAGTACTCCTGGCGCGTTTGCGTATCGGACACTCTCATCTGACGCAGAGCTACTTGCTGCGGAGGCTGAACCGTCCGTATTGTGAGGAGTGTATAGTCCCCCTGAGTATTCAGCACATTCTTGTGGACTGTCCTGAATACTCAGATCTTAGAGAACGTTAAGGACTTTCTTGTCTCCTTACCCGTACTTTGGGGGACGATAGAGATGTTGTTGGCCGGGTGCTTGAGTTCGTGCATGATATTGGCGTTGCTCACGTTCTCTGAGCTGTTTTTAGTTTGTTGTCATTGTTTTATTGCTGCTAAATTTTTATATTTTCTCACATGTTTTAAGTTTTTTTTTTTGTATATTGTTATTGTTATTCTTTTTATCTTATTTATTCTCTTATCTTCCACTTTTGCTTTTATCCTTCTATTCATTTAGCAGCACTCTCGTTCCTTTGCACTGTCTTCGTTTTAGCCTGTAACTCCTTTTTAATCTTACAGTCCTGAGCAACGTTTTTGATCGTGACGGGGACGTATAGCCTCGTTGCTGACGTCCCCATTAACCCCAATTCATTCATTCATTCATTGATTTCGAGCTCTCAATAAACAAGCACCACTCGGTAGGGTTATGTTCATGTCCTAAAGACTGAAATAAGCCATCTACATCTTTGCAATAAACAATGCCTCTATTTTCAACAAAATAGTCCTCAAAATTACTTTGTCGTTTTCTAAACAAACTTATTGTAACATTTTGAGCTAAGAGATTCCAACGTTGAAGCCTGGAGCCCAATAATTCCAATAAGTCTCGAATAAGATCGTTAAGCTCTTTTTGTGTGATCAAATGAGGTAACGTTAACTGAGTTGTAGAAGTCTGAAAATCTACATCTTCTCTGCTGCTTGGAACGTCTGAGGTATCTTCTTCCGAATCAATATTGTAGTGTTCTGGAGGTTTAGGTACTGGAAGATCTTCACTGTGGGGAATTGGTCAGATAGCTGACTTTAAATTAGGGTACTGAATCATGTTAACAAAAAATTGGCTACTTACCAATGAATACTCCCTTGAAAAATTTAAAGATTTTCACGTTTCGGAACTCTCAGCTGGTTCCATCCTCAGTGGCAAGGTTAAAAGGATTAAAACGGAAAGGAGAAAAAAGGATTAAAACCAGGAATACATACCACTATATAAAAGTAACGTACAAAAACGATCATAAGATGAACAGAATGATAAAGGAATGAACTGAATAAAAAAGAACGTGGTGTCTATGTTAGGCCACTTTTGCCAGATCCAAAGTATGCATCAAAGGTAGGTACCCAAGTTCGATCAATGTTGCCAGTATCAAGGTTCAATGCAGGTTTGTATATATGAATAAAGAACGATTCTTTAATTTCAGGTTGTTTTCTTGATTTTGCTGAACCTATTACCCTAACCTGCCTTATATTATGTGAATGTTGTTTTAGATGAAGCGCCAAACCCGATATGCCTTCTTCTTGTGACTTTTTTGATTGTCTAATATGTTCCTTCACACGCGTGTTAATATTACATTTAGTTTGGCCAATGTATGAGGAACCACATTCGCAATAAATGCTTTAAATAGCTGCCTTATTTAATGGATCGACAAAATAGCTTTTAAATCCAGTGAGATATTTTTTGTAAACTTTTGGGGAGAATACTTGAAGCAGATATCTTATGCTTTGCAAGAATACGTTGAATTTTTGTTGAAATATGTGGAAAATAAGGAATTCCAATCCAAGTTTTAGCTTCTTTGGAAGTTACCGTTTTGGGGACTTGCAGCGATCTACGTGTTTGATTCCCCACGTAACAGGAATACATACGCATCGCTGCATGTCCCCAAAACGATTTATGAACGGCGAACATGTTCTGCGTCACAAACCAGGTATCTGGGATGCTGTATAGTCAGACATGTTCATTGAGAATACGTTTATGCGTTATGGCCATGGACCAGGAGGAATAATCGAACTTAGACTAAATCCATCAGCAGTGAAGCGATGGGCTTTCAACCTTCACCCCTGCAGTCGTTTAGTAAAATACGTTTATGTCATGAGAGATGCTGGACGAGATATGGAAATAACTAAGCATAAGGATAATAACTACGAAATGCCATCTCGAGTAAAAGAAGTTGCTGCAGACCGAATTAAGTTAAAAGAAAAGCTATCTCATTATATAGATCCTCTGAAGACCAATGATAACCCAAAAACTATTGTGAATATTGTGACAGAGAAAACTTGTTCCCAGAAAGTGAATGTTGATAATGCTGTTGAGAATGATGAGAAGGCGTTGTGTTCTTACGAAGAAAAACTACCAACTGGTCTTCACGATCCAATCTGAACAACGGTTCGTAATGTTTCCTGCGATGACGTCAAAAGAACAGCTAGTATTGGTGTCATTGGCGCCAGCTGTTGTACAGGCGTGCAATGTGTCTCACATCTACAAGAGTTATTGATACTAAAGGAGTGATTTCATATGAGCGTGCCGCTGTCCCCACATCTTTGTTTGATGAATATTTGACTCCCAGGTTCTGCAAAAGTAAGTCAAAACTGAAACAAATATTACAGGTAGAGAAGTCTATGAGATTGTACAAGCACGAAGATGCTGTCATACTTGATGGTTGTGCTGTTTTGTGGGTGATCAACTCGCCATCTAACTTAACTGTTCTTGACTTCATAAAATTGTATCGGTCATATGTGCTTGAAAAATTGAACAAATGCAACGTGTACCAGATATTTGCAAATACAAGGAGTACAGCACCAAAGGAGGAATAAGAAGTGTCAGAACAGGATCAACATGTAGCAGGTATCATAAATTGTCTTTCAATACGTCCTTGCCCTCCCAACAAGTTGTGCTGAATGTTACGAAGAATAAGGTGCAACTTGTACAGCTGATTTGCAAGTATCTAATGACAGAAGGGTTGACATCAGATTCCGCCAAAAGCCTATTCATCACTGGACCAGAAAATGTTGCAACAGAAATACCTGCTGATTGTATCAAGGAACGTCCAGATATGAAAAACGCTCACGAAGAGGCTGATGTCATAATTATCACACAAGTAGGGTAGCCATTCAGCTGGACAGAAATTGTGCAATAAATGTAATTAGTGATGACACGGATGTTCTTGTCCTTCTGATGCACCACTGCCACACACAAAAACTTACTTGTAACATTTTTATGGAGGCAACTCAAAGTCAGAGAGGAGTTATTGACATTGGATTGTCTGTGTCCAAACACCGTGATATTGTTTCAAACTTACTAGCACTTCATTTTCTTTCTGGCTGCGATACAGTTCGTACTCTTTATGGCATTGGAAAGCAGAAGGCAATGAAAGTACTACAAAGTGGAAAGGAGCTTCAAAAGCTTGGAAATAAGACGTCACTACTTGAAGATGTGATTCAGGAGGCATCTGAGTTTATAGCTTCTTGCCATGGTAGTAGGATAACTGGCCCTACAATGTCTGATGTCAGAAGAGATGTCTGCCTGAAGAAATTGTCAGACTGCCGTACATATGCCGAAATTGAAGAGCTTGCCACCAACTACGGAGGCACTCTCTGAGAATGTAAAAAGAGCTCATTCCCAGGCTTGTATTTGGAAATAAGCAGATAAACCAGACCCACCAAACATGAATCCGACACATTTTGGGTAGTATCGTGATGAGCTGAACAAAACATTGCAACCAGTTACTGTACCACCGGAAACTGTGATGGCACCGAAAGACATCTTGAAGATGGTGATTTGCGGCTGTTCTTTTCAAAACATGTGTAAAGAACGTTGTGGCTGTGTGGCAAATCATAATAGCTGCACTGACTTCTGCAATTGTGAAGCCTATAAACGATGCCAGAATATCTTCACACGTCAAAATACTAGGAATCTAGAAGACGAAAACATGGATACTTCTTCTGACGAAGACTGACAAGTGACTGATCTGTGATATTTATTATTTTGTTGCGGAATAACATAGAAACATTGGCATTTTGTATTGTAAATGTACATATTTTGCATTAATGTGGCCAGCAACATAATTCTTGATTAAGAAAACGTCCATGATAAAAATATAAGAAAATCTTCAAACCTAAGCTTGTGTCGTTGCCTTTGCACACAGAAATGAATGGTTTTGTAAATAAATATAGAGAAGCCCAAAATGTGGAAAAAATGTTCTGGAGCGCAAACAAGGCGAGTTGCGGTGACGGAGAAAGCATCAACACCCAATCCAAAATTTCAGTGTATCAGATATTGTTCTAAGTATGTACACCTTGTCTCAAAAAGGTTGAGCGCATTCTTTACTGGTGTTTTGAGGCAATAATTTTCTAAGTCCAGCTTCGGGTATCTTCGGGAAAAAGTAAGCCAGGTTCGAACCTCCAAGCCAGCCTTTGCAATCGGGAAAAAGTTTGCAGATTTGTTTTTCTTCTTTTAAATATAGTAAGACTTGTTACCAAGTGTTTAAAAAAGCAACATTGATTGAAATACTTAATGATACAATATTTCGAAACCTTTTTTTTTTTTTTTTTAATGTCAGCACATGCTTGTTTGTCATTTAGCTCTCCATACGTAATGGAACATTTAAATACGTTAAAGAATCTTTCCATATGTAAAAGAATGCTCAAAGTTAAGAAATAGAACATAATTATCGCCTGAGTACTAAAATAAAAGTCAAAGTAGAACAGAAACAGCGTTTGTAATGGATATGAATGTCATAATTATCTTGAGATCCGTTATACATCGCTAGAAGCATAGTTTTAGAAGTCCTTGTGTTAGCTCATTGGTAAGCTGTCGGATTTCAAATCTTAAGGTTGAGAGTTCGAATCCCGTCTAGGTTAGTCCTTTTTTTTAAATTATATTTTCCGCAATGCATGAAAAATTATATAAAATAATTACATTAGAATACATAAGTTGTGCATATATAACATAATCATTGCAGAACATAGTAATTATTATGTTTAAAATATAACATCTGAGATAATTTTCACAGTAGGTCGGTATTATATATGAGGATGTAAATACAACTTAAGAAACTCGTTCAATAGCAATAAATAAGTTATGTAGTGTATTTATTTGCAGCTATTTGTCATATAGAGGGTAATTCTCAACATTCATAATACAGAATGTCATTTATGTTCTTGAAAAGTTATTCGATGCATAAACAGAGGGTATAAACAGAGAATCCAAAGTCGGAACGCTCACAAAAAAATTCATGAACCCCAAAGGTCACGTGAGCAGACTGGAATTGTCCTTATGAAGCATGCCACAGCAGAAAGTCTTTACATAGATTTTCAATTCAATTGCTGATATATGCTTTTGCAATGTGGAAGTGGTGATGCCTTCAGTCGCCCTCTCTCGCTCGCTCGCTCGCTCACTCTCTATTTATACAGAATATAAAAGTGGATTTATGTGTGTATTTCAACATAATTCTGATATATCTAGAGCAATTTTAACTATATTTCTTACAGTCTGGAAAAAGAGTACTGTCGGGATACATATCAAAAATGCTAGAAACGGGTCGATATTAGTATCGAATCCATAGTTTCGTGGTCGCTTAGGTGAATGGTTCTACTTTCAATTCAAGTCCAACTAAGCTCCCATTAGCACCCAGGGTGGTTACGTAGCGACATAAAGATATCGAAATCATTCGATATTAGAATCGAATCGTAAGTTTACAGCGCCGCTAACAGTGCAGCATTTCCCATTAGTCCACAATAGTCCACATTTCACATTAGTCCCATTGCCTAGAGGGCAACATATTTGCAGAGTGCAAAGTTTAAAACTTGAATAATATTTTATTTTTTCCGTATGAAAAAGTTATAAATCAAGAGCAAATATACTATTTCACATACAATCCTCTTTTACTATTCTAATATGTTTAATAATAGCGTAAGAAATCTAATAGTAATTCAGAACATGTTTCACAGTTGTTATTTTTTGTTACATAGTTGTAGCTGTAGCATGTAGTGAGTGGAATTTAACTGTAATAAATTCACTAATTAACCATATTCGAATTAAGTTTTATTTTTAAGTTCGGGATGAAGGGGCGGAGAAATATGTAGTTATTGGGGGCACCGAGCTTTTCTACATTTTACTTTCAATATCTCCATTTTTCTTTTGTCATTTGTTCCTAATAAAAACAGTTCAGTCACTTTTGGATTGTCATAGGATAGTAGGAGTTGGATTTTGGGATGCAGCCTGTGAGATTCTAGAGGAGCTAACTGCTTGAAAATGTATTTTTGAATCGTCTGTAACATATGAAATAAGGATATGTATCATAAAAAATTAAAAGTAACTATGTCTCCGTAATCATCACGGTCAAATTGCAAAGTCAAATAAATTGACGTTTGGTATATAATCAGGCTCCAATCCCAACTGGGAAGTTATCATACGCGTGTCACTTTCATTATAATACATATCCTTAGGGGGAGTAGAAGTCCGAATTTTTGCGAAAAATTGAGTTGAGTTTAGTTTAGCGTCCCTTTCAGCAGCGAGGCTATATGAGACGTGGACCTACTGATTAACGTGGAATCCGAACCACATGAGCGAAAAATTGAGTATCTCACAAGCCGTTCAACTGAGAGCTGAAATTCAGCATATAACTCTTTATTAAAAATAAAGAGAATATGTCCTGGCATTTTTTTAAATTATCTTTTATGAGCGGGGGGACGGGGGTGCATTTTCTATATATTGGAAATTGGTAGTGGGTTGATTTGTAAAAATAATCGAAAACGATTGATATTAGTTGAGAAACAAATTGAGTAATGCAAATTAAAGTTCTTTTTGAATTTTATACCCACTGCTTTCTATTTATAATTGCTGAAGCTGGTGTTTAATATATGGAGCGTTCCGAGCATAAGGCAATCAAGCCATAAAGTTAGAGAAAAATGGCCATAAAATTTGTATTCTAAACTTAATTACATGGGCATTTTCAATTAGTACGGCATGCTTAATTACATAGAAAATTAGTTTCTCTCTCTCTCTCTGTTTTTTTTTTTTTTACGTTGGTCTACTTTTCCTTGATTTGAAACTTTCAAATTTCACCCTATTTTCTACTGAAATGTGTCTGTAAGGCAACAAAGAAATAATTATATATGATAAATTTAAATTCATTTTAATTTGGAAGATGAGAAACACTTTGCCATTATATATCGTAAAGGTCAGACCCACCAGTATTGTAACAGAGAGGTGCTTGAGCCATTAACGGTAGAAATTCAAACTCCGATAAGTGATAATTTCACAGTCTTGTTATATTACAAGTGTAACCTCTTTAGCCAATGGAGAGGAGGACGTGGGCCATCGGTCAGAGTTGATGTCGATGGGTTTTGGTGGGTCGGAGTTGGTCACAATGGTTCAGAGTGGTTCATAGTTGGTGGTGGGTAAGAATGGATCACGATGGTTGATGGATCAGAGTGGGCCAATGGGGCATTTGGGTGGTGGGTCATAGTGGGTCATGGTGGGTCGTGGATCAAATTTTCATTGACCCACACCATCTCTGGTTAAAATTGTACTAAAGATAAGAGGCACCGAAGATGCATGTCGGCTATTATGCTCAAATTTTGCTCATGGATAGTACTCCACCAGGAAGCAATAAATCTGAAACGGTTCACGGTATCACCTTCTAGAACTCGAGATGTAGGGGTTTGTCTGATTGGCTAAATTAAGACGTCAATGATTTATCCTTCAACAACCAAGCTTTTTATGATCGTTTCCGTGGGGAAGTCAGAAGAACACGTGCCTAGTAATCGTAATATTGATAGTTTGCGTCCACCCCGGGTATTTGTTTTGTGTTTTTTGATTCACCTAAATATAAACAAATCACACATATAGGCATTTTGACATATTTTGGGAGAGTAATTTTGTGGTTCGTTGGCGTTTCATCGCGTCTCTGCTGCTGGTAGTAAAGTTTTCAAAATGTAACTTGGGCCACCACGGATCGTCGCTGCGGGGCCACCAATTTCTGGCGGGAGGTCAATAGTTGACCATCTGTAGTCCACCGACGCTTACAGCTTAGAGTAATGAACGATGTGTTTGCCTTGTAGAGTGCATGACTACCGACGTCGGCAGTCAACTAGCTTTTAGTATTCCTTTACTAACCATCTATTGTTCATGTTTGTACACGGTGTTGTCATAATAATAATAATAATAATAATAATAATAATAATAATAATAATAATTATTATTATTATTATTATTATTTGTAGTAATAGTAGTATAATTATTGATGATAGAATAATTATTGTCTATGTATTGTCCAGGTAGGACTACACATGGATGTTGCTCGTTTTGGTTCGACTTGACTCTAATCCGAGTCGAGTTGGAAGATATTTTTCGCGCCGAGTCCAAGAGTAGACCTCAAAGATGTCTGTTTCGAGTCAAGTCGAGTTTCAAAGAAAAGTCGTTCGTGCCCATTCCTACTAATGAGAGCTTAATCGGAGTTAAGCGAAATTGAAAGTCTCACTATTTATCTAAGCGACCCCGAAAACTATGAATCTAATATCGATCACTTTCTACCAATCTTTTATATGTATCCCCCTCCCATTCACCATAGGTAACCCGACAGCACTCTTTTCGAAACTATAAGAAATGTGGTTAAAATTACTCTAGGCCAGTGGTTCTCAATCTAATTCCTATCACGATCCCCTTTTATCACACGCTATTGCCAGCGACCCTTTTATAATTTGTTTTATAATAAGCTTGTGTGGGATTTTTAACATACCTATTTCTATAATAGTAGAATCCATTTTTTTGTTTATAGTGAACAGTGCCATGGAAAATCAGCGCCCAGGGCGAGAGTATAGTACGATGTCACCATATATATGAGTGACGTCGACAAACTAGCTACGAAGCGCCACCATGGTTGGCACGAAGCTCAATAACATTTTCAAAATAAACCCTACCTTTCCTTAATTTTGAGCACATTTTATTACGTTTTTCCTTCTATTTTACACATGTGCACATGCACTTTCCTAACATGAGTAACACACTTCCTCCGAAATGTGTGGCCCCTTTTTCCGGCGCCCGGCACTGACAGTGGATACAGTAACTGTAATATCTATATTCCCAACGACGAAGGTGCTGGTTCAAGATGGATGTTAAACTCCTTCATTGAAGAGGCCATTAACGTATCCGATCTAAGCCCACAACTTCTTGACCAAATAATAGAATGATCATGCGACAAGTCTTTGCAACTGGTTTTTTGTAACGAAGACTTGGACAAGTTCTGCCTGATGAGGAGAGAAGAAAACCTTGTCTGGGGATTGCTGCTTTAAAAGTAATAATTCCATTTGCTATATCGTACTTGTGCGAAAGTGTGTTTTTTATGGTAAACATTAAAACAAAGATAAGAAATCGCTTATCAGTTGAAAATGGCTTGATAATGTTCGTCATGAAGATTGAACCGGACATTGCTGAACTAGTGAAATTACACCATGCTTAGGTGTCTCATTAGGTTTTAATTTTAATTGTATTTCAATGTGCTGGTTTTGTTGCATGTGTATTTTTCTAGTATTTCTATATACAGTTCTCATTAGTTTTATATCATACCTCTTTGATTTAAATTCATTTTTAAACAACTCTACTAACTAACTAACTCTATGGCCTATGGAACACGGAGGTTCAATGCCGCGTTCACAAAAGCTCTACACTGACTTCTATCCTTAGCCAATTGGATCCAGTTTCTACTTTGTATTCGTATCTCAAGGAAAACCATCTTAATATTGTCCTCCCATCTACGCCTAGGTCTTCCTAATGGTCGTTTTCCGATTGGTCTTCCAGTCAAGATTTTGAAAGCGTTTCTACTTTCTTCCATTCTAGCTACATGACCTGCCCACCTAAGCCTTCTAGACTTGACGACCCTAACAATGTTGGGTAAATCGTATAAATTATGTAGTTCATCGTTATGAAGTTTCCGCCATTCCCCATTCCCGTTCCTCTTGGGTCCGAATATTCGTCTAAGGATCTTGTTCTCAAATACTTTCAGTCTATGTTCTTCCCTCAAAGTAAGCGACCATGTTTCGCAACCATACAGAACAACAGGCATGATTATCGTTTTGTATATTTTAAGCTTCAATTTTCTCGACAGAATTCGCGACGATAAGACTTTGAACCGAATAGTAACACGAATTCTACACCCTTTGAAAATGTTCAGTAGACTTATTTTTTATTGTTCTTTACAGTGTGTATAAAAAACAAAAGTATGCCTATCAGAACAAAATTAAAAATAATATTTAAAAATAATTTCTGGTATTAGATTCTAACTATATTTATCTCTTCCGCCTATCTTCGCGATCCCCTAGGAGCCGCGACAGCCAGGTTCAGAAACCCTGCCCTAGGCATACATTAGTTATGTTGGAACATACATACATACACTTTTATGTGTATAAATGCAGATAAGAAAGAGTTGAGAGAGAGCGATTAAGGAATTACCGCTCTCAATCTCTTCACTTTACTTTTGCGTTTCGCGAATTTCTTACGTGACAGTTTGGGGCTAGCTAGTTTTTTGTCTTGGACCACGATCCGATTTTCGATATGCTCTACCTAAATGCTGTAATGCGAATATTGAGAAGTTATCTGCGATGAAAGTAGCTGCAAATAAATACATTACATAACTTATTTATTGCTATTACACGATTTTTTAAATTTGTATTCAATATTCACACATAACACACCGACGTTCTGTCAATACCTCAGATGTTATATTTTAAAGATAAGAATTACTTATGTCGTGAAATGATATGAATATATATATTCAACTGATATATACAACTGATGATATGAATATATATATATTCAACTGATATATACAACTGATGAATTGTAATGTAACTATTTTACATAATTTTCATGCATTGAGGAAAGTAGAATATCATAAAAGAATTTCACCTGAACGGGTATCGAACTCACGATTTAAACGCTCGGTGGTGTACCACTGAGCTAACATGACCGCTTTTCGGAAGCTGCTTCTGAAATATAACTGAGCTCATACGTAAATGCTCTTTCCGTATGGAAATCACAATGACGAAACGAGAGTGTGAATACATAGTCTCGAAATTGTATCATTAAGTATTTCAATGTTACTTTTTTCTACACTTAATACCATTTCAACATGTCTTATTATATTTAACAGAAGGAAAAACATATCTGTACATCGTTTCCCGATTACTAAGGTTGGCTTTGGAGGTTCGAACCAGCAGCTTTAGTTTACTGTTTTCCGAAGATACCCGAAGTTGGACTTCGAAAGAGTTTGTCTCAAAACAGCTATCATCATATCGCTCAATCTGTTTGGTATATGGTATATGTTTTTATACGTGTAAAGTCAGTATAACAATTCATTCTTTAAACAGCTTTTCGTATGTATTAATATTCCTTTATAAAAACTGTTTTTGATATTATTATTACGGCACACCATTTTCAGATTTCTTTCGCGAGTCGTTGACCAAGTCGTTCCCCACCAGCGTTGCCAGACTCACAGCTCGGAATTATTCCAAAACCTGATCGAACTTATGCTAGATTCGGTCAAATTATGCTAGATCCTCATAATTACTAATTCAGGAGTTTAAAAAAAGGAAGTTGAGATACGATAACGTAACTTAAAATACACAGAGAGCAAGAATGCAATACTTCACGCACCAAAATTTTAACTCAGCTAAATTAATGCAGTCGTTGCCAGACTCAATGGCGTATATATCGTATAAATGAATGCAAAATTTTTGTTTACATATTTTGAAAGAAAATTACTTCGCAGCATAAGGGGAGTTGGGAATCGTCTGCTGGGGGGGGGGGCAGATTTTTGGTCGGTCTCGGAGCTGTCATTTCAGGAATAAATATGATCATGAAGTCAGAAATAAAGATGGTGAAGTTGTCAAAAAGTTGGGGGGAGAATGGCCCCCATAGCTCCGCCCATGCCTCGGAGTTAAAGGATTAGAAAACTCTGGGTGGAGCCACAAAAAAGCCCAAAGACGTTTCGAACTTACTTCGGAAAATAAGACTGCCTGTATGGTTTACCGACTGTATGAATCAATGGAAGAGGATACATTTCTGCCGTTCTTTTTCTTCCCACGACCAACTTCTTTCTCATCTCCAGGTTTTACGGCTTTCTGATAAACTTGCTGAAATTGCGCTAGATTTGGGCAGGATGCTAAAAGCAAGATGCTAGATGCTAGAGACATGCAAATTATGCTAGATCTAGCATCATTATGCTAGATCTGGCAACGCTGTTCCCCATAATAGGCGTGTCGTGCAAGTAACCAATCACACGTCAGGTACTAGCTTTTACCTACCTATTGCTTCCTTCTCACAACTCAGAACATTGGTAACTATGGATAGACGTACAGCAGTAATTACTTTATGGGAGTTGGAAGGTTATTCTGCAACTGCAGCTAGCAGGCGAGTAGGTGTCCCGGCCTCTACAGGAAGGCGATGGATTCGGAAATATGGTGCTACAGGTCAGACTGATAATTTACGATCTCCTGGTCGTCCGCATGTGTCAAACGAAGCCCAAGATGCGAGATTAGTAAACGAAGCCCGGTTAGACCCACCAAGGACGTCTAGACAGCTAAGGGAAGTTTCTCTCTTTCCTGGTAGAAAGCATACAGCTCTGCGAAGGCTTCGTCATGCTGGGTTACGTGTCCGTGTTGCTGCCGTGAAGGAAAAACTCTCAGACGACCACAAAATTTACCGTCTCGCGTTTGCACAGGCGAATGTGGGTCTCAATTGGGAAAACGTAGTTTTCTCAGATGAATCCATATTCACAACATCAAAGGAGGGACGCCGTTTTGTGTATCGTCCGAGAGGCACCCGATATGACCATGGATATGTGGCTGCTTGCAATCGCAGTGGCCATGTATATATTTTATGTTGGGGTTGGATTTCCAGTCGCGGAGCAGGACAGCTTCATAGAATTGAAGGACATCTGGACAATGCTCAGTACTTAGACATTATCAGTAATATCATGGTGCCATCTGTACGAGTATTTCAGCCTGATGGTGTAATTCAGTTCCAGCAATACCAGTCGCCAATACATACTTCCCGTGTGATTCAGGAATGGTTCGCAGGGCACCCTGAGATTGATTTAATCGACTGGCCGCTCGTGGAGCAGACCTCAATATCATGGAAAATATGTGGGCAGAAGTGAAGCGTACTCTAAGGAAAAGTTGGCCTGAGGCAGATCCACCAAGAACTCAGGATGACCTGTGGCATCTTGTTTCCGAATCATGGCTGGAGGTAGGGGAAGGAGATAGATTTGTCACCCATGTAATAGATTCCATGCCCAGAAGAATGGAGCGTGTAATAAATTCAGAAGGGTCTTGGACACAATATTAATGTCCCCGCCTTAACTCCCGAAAACAGCCCTTTTCAAGGCTACCTAAACGCTTCTGAAAATATTTCTAGAAGTAAACCACTCCTTGTATCCGATTTCTGCGCAATCCTACTAACAAAAGAATGATAATTAGCTGTAGGTTTTGAACTCAAGACCTCTTTATTGGCAAGTCCGTACTCTACCAGTGAGCTAACATGAACACGCAAACCCAACCTGAAGAAACACGACTTTCAATTTCTGGTATTCGATGACAATGATGCTCATATACTTGGCAAATGTTGTATTCAACTTGGAATATTCCGCAACACACACACACACACACACACACACATAAACAAAGCGAAAGAGAGAGAGAGAGAGATATGAATATACAAAAGCATATTCAACGTATTCGAATGAGACTCTAAGTAACGACATTCCGTTCTAAAGAGAGTTTGTGTTTCTTCCCGTGACGTTAAGGGGATCGGGAAAAGTTATGTGTCTTGAAGCAGGATACGACTTTGGATACTCTGTTTATACACTTTCTATATCCGTAGGAATATATTGTATTTCACGAATGTAAATGACATGCTGTAATGAGAATAATGAGAAGTTACATCTGTATGACAAATAGATTCAAATAAATACACTACATAACTTATTTATTGCTATTGAACGAGTTTCTTAAGTTGTATTTACATCCTCATATATAATACCGACCTACTGTGAAAATTATCTCAGATGTTATATTTTAAACATAATAATTACTATGTTCTGCAATGATTATGTTATATATACACAACTTATGTATTCTAATGTAATTATTTTATATAATTTTTCATGCATTGCGGAAAATATAATTTAAAAAAAGGACTAACCTAGACGGGATTCGAACTCTCAACCTTAAGATTTGAAATCCGACAGCTTACCAATGAGCTAACACAAGGACTTCTAAAACTATGCTTCTAGCGATGTATAACGGATCTCAAGATAATTATGACATTCATATCCATTACAAACGCTGTTTCTGTTCTACTTTGACTTTTATTTTAGTACTCAGGCGATAATTATGTTCTATTTCTTAACTTTGAGCATTCTTTTACATATGGAAAGATTCTTTAACGTATTTAAATGTTCCATTACGTATGGAGAGCTAAATGACAAACAAGCATGTGCTGACATTAAAAAAAAAAAAGGTTTCGAAATATTGTATCATTAAGTATTTCAATCAATGTTGCTTTTTTAAACACTTGGTAACAAGTCTTATTATATTTAAAAGAAGAAAAACAAATCTGCAAACTTTTTCCCGATTGCAAAGGCTGGCTTGGAGGTTCGAACCTGGCTTACTTTTTCCCGAAGATACCCGAAGCTGGACTTAGAAAATTTTTGCCTCAAAACACCAATAAAGAATGCGCTCAACCTTTTTGAGACAAGGTGTACCTAGCTCGAGGGTCGCGAATCTGAATATTCCATATGGAATATATTGATTTCTATCAATTTCATAAGATTTTTGAAGTAACTATTGAAATCTGCAGCCCAAAAAACATATAATACGATACCCATGTCGATACAATACTCCAAAAATATTCTTGTCAATTTTACTGCCGACATATTGGGTGCCATATTGAATATCTCGATTGGTATCAATTTCACAACTTCTTTGACATTATTCGAATCTGCAACCCAAAAAACATATAATTTGGTACCCATCTTTATAAAATATACAAAAATATTTCTATTAATTTTACAGCAGCCATTTTGAGTTACTCAAAACGCTTAAGGTGTACATTTGTACACCCATCAGATTGAGATTCAGCACCCTCAAATTAGGTAAAAGCCACCGAGAAACATTAGACATACTGAAATTTGTAGTTTCGATGGATTTCCTCCAGACTAATTCCTCATACATTGGCCAAGCTAAACGTAATATTAACACGCGTGTGAAGGAACATGTTAGACAATCAAAAAGTCAGAAGAAGAAGGCATGTCGGGTTTAGCGCTTCATCTAAAACAACATTCACATAATATAAAACAGGTTAAGGTAATAGGTTCAGCAAAATCAAGAAAACAACCTGAAATTAAAGAATCGTTCTTTATTCATAAATGCAGACCTGCATTGAACCTTGATACTGGCAACATTGATCGAACTTGGGTACCTACCTTTGATGCATACTTTGGATCTGGCAATAGTGGCCTAACATAGACACCACGTTCTTTTTTTTTTCAGTTCATTCCTTTTTCACTCTGCTCTGTTCATCTTATGATCTTTTTTGTACGTTACTTTTATATAGTGGTATGTATTCCTGGTTTTAATCCTTTTTCTCCTTTCCGTTTTAATCCTATTTACCTTGCCACTGAGGATGGAACCAACTGTGAGTTCCGAAACGTCAAAATCTTTAAATTTTTCAAGGAAGGATTCATTGGTAAGTAGCCAATTTTTTGTTAATTTTGAATATCCCCCATACGTCCATGTAATTATACTGAATCTTATGTTTAGATTTAGAGGAAAAAATTCTTTACATCAGTCAAACAAAAACAACAGTCAGTTACATGATCTTTTTTTTCGCGCCAAATCATAGGAAGAGAAAATTTCATAGAAATACGTTTTCTTTGTAGCCAGCTTCTCAAATTCCTGGAACACGTAGTGGAACATATGTGGGGCCCAAGACTTATCCTGATGTCCAACCCTGCAATCAAAGTACAGTTCATAACACTTTTTCACTGGAGGTGTATGGCTACTTTCTCAGTTTCCATACAAACATATTTTCATGTGAAGGACAAATTTCGTGTTGCACAGTGTTATTTTTGCTGCTAGGGGTTCATGGTTTGAATTCCAGCCATGCAATTTCTGATAAACATTATGTCCATGGGTTTTCTTAGGGTTTACCTGTTTTCCCCCACATTCCCATTATATAAATTATATCATCATAATTGATTTTGATTAGTCATCTGTTTTCTCTAACCTACGGATA
This sequence comes from Thermobia domestica, assembly GCF_964235325.1. Lineage (NCBI taxonomy): Eukaryota > Metazoa > Arthropoda > Insecta > Zygentoma > Lepismatidae > Thermobia > Thermobia domestica. The sequence goes on from NC_137470.1 coordinate 106,614,499, forward strand.
ATAATAGTGGAAAGCGAAATTAGAAATTCTAGTTCCTAATTTTTAAGATGTGTCAAGTTTTGCTTCCACATGAATGCAAATACATTATTCTATTTCATCTAGTAATATTTTGAAGTGTGATATGAGCTACTCGCCGCTGCATTCGAAATTTTAGAATATTCATCCCTTATATTCTTAAAGATTGTTAAACTATATGAAACAGATCAGTTTTCACAAACATCTTGTAAACCACGGGTTTACTCACAGCTCACCAGTCGGCCATGAACTGTAGATCCCTGTTATATATACTAATTGAATCTGTTGTTTGAGAAACCCGATTTGTCCATGAAACTCTATCTTCGGTATAATGGGAAAACGTGTCATGTCCTGAACAAATCGTTTTTTTCTTGGTTCCTTATATTTACGTAGTCTTTAGAGTCACTTTCTATCTACCGCATAAGTCAGTTTTCTGCTGAAATCACTTTACTCTTGCAGATGCTATTTTAACCATGAAATCAAATGCACTTTTCTAAAAAATAATTTCCGGTGTCAGATGTTGCTGTCGTGGGAAGGTCCCGTCCAATTCCCCCTCTAATGTCGTCACTGTTGTGTTGGTATTAAAGTAATATTGATGACACCAGTGGCATAGAGATTTTCTAGTTTACGGTACGTACTTTATGATATTACGTAAAATATATTTCAACATTTAATAGTACGTACTAGACCCGTACGCAAGGGGTGAGTTCTGGGTGTCCGCACCCCTTACTTTGAAAGCCAGAATTTCTTGTAAATTTAGTTCCATTTTAGGGGTGATTTTACCAATTTTAATGTAATCAATCCTCATATTGAATTTGAACCACCTGAAGAAAATTCTGCTTACGTGCCTGACACTTACATATGTTTACAAAGGTGGCGATTTGCTTTTAGAATTCAACGTTGGAGATCAGCGACATGAATCTTGATATGTGCAGCAAAGGAAGGTTTGAAAGATTGAAGCACACAACATGTTACATCTCATATAGCTTGTCGCTGTGTATGCCACCGGAGGCAACTAGTTTCTGACAGAGAAACAACTAACTTCTCGACTTAATCCTCTTGTACTTTGTCATAACGTCGCTCAAAGAGATTAACTTACGTTTATCAGTCTTCCAGTAGTTGATAGCCATTCATTTCTGTTCCAAATTCATTGATTTCTTCCTTTCCCCACAGGTCCCGGAATCTTCCATTTCATTGTCATACTTATATTCTAGTTCGTAAAGATCTCCAGAGTTTTGAATCGTGGATGGATTTTGGATATCATCAGCTCCACCAACATGAACTGTGGTATCTGCTTCAGATGGTGGCAGATACCCTTTCATACCTAAGCTATATAATGTCTTGGATGCGAGTTTCCCGCGTGTACATCATACTGGAAATATACGCCGACACTTGCCCTATACAATTAGATAGATTGATGTCCATATTCCCTTGTGTGCACTTTGTCCACTGGAAATGTATGTGTTGTGGGCCGAGTCCAGATTCATATTGAATGTAACAACATGCAAGTTTATGTTTTTCCTTGGTCTGAAATCACTGATCAAAGGCACTACTTCAAATAATGAAACAATTGGTATGGATGTAAACATAATAAGCAACTCTGTAACACCAGTTACCATGTATTGTTTCTAATGATCGCTATTATTTAATTTAGAAGTGTCCATTTCTAATAAACAGAAGTGAATTTTCATGTTATGAACGTTAATATCGTCATTCATATTTATATAATGGTATAAAGTGATTCTTACGATATAAGAATTATTGACACTTTATCAATTGTTAACCAAACACATGTAACATGATGAAACCTCTTGTGCCACACGATCAATGTATAACTTTTATGTATACATTAATATCTTCAGCCTTGTCATAGGTATACATCTTGCAGTATTCATATCAGAAGTAATTATTGTAAGTGTTGTTTTCCTTTTCCTCCACACTTTTGCACCTTTAATCACACGGTTGCCGATATAACAAATTACGGGTCTCTTTATTTTGTCTCTAGTGTCCACTGTATAAGTTTCATTAAAATCGGGGTATGTCGCCTGGGTACCTTCCCTTGCAAGATATGACACACAATATGTTTCTTGTGTAAAACAGACCACTTAGTTTAAACTTCAGTGACACGTTTGACCTGAATAAAATAAGGGATAATACGAAATGTTTACAATCAAATAGGTAACTGCACTGACTAACCAAACGAAATAATTTTACTGTATGAAGTAATATGTAGACTGAATATAAAATCTGTGCTAAGTGCCTAAAATGAAGAAGTTCAGCTAATGTAAAATGTGGCCTATGTTCCTAACATTATTCAGTGAAAAACTAGCTGTTTAGTATTCAATGTGGAAGTAGTTCAAATAATCCCCAGAAGAATGCGCGTGCCAATATGTTCAATCATTTCTGAAGTAACATCTGGGCTGTCTAGTCAATATTATCGTTTTGCATTTAGCGCGGATTTTACATTCAGTCTACATATGTGGTAAGAAAAAGGCAGCCAGGCACTTGCAAATTTCATCTTTTCATCTATACGCATGACATATTACACATTTACATATTTTGCAAGAGAATTATGGAACCTTCTTACTGTAAAAAGTATTGAATTTTATGCATACCACCATGCCACTATAGTATTATCAAGATTTTCGTAAAATGAAAATTAAGCGTCTTAATTTTCAAAATGATTGCACTGCCTCACGAAATGTAATCTCATGATAATAAATATACATAGTAAAATTAAAATTCCGCTATGTATTACTATAAAGATGGATATAAACCTAGTTAGAATATTACAAATTATTTAAACTTAATATGAAGAAGAAGAAGAAGAAACAGTTCATGATGCTGGCAACCCGGGATATTTTCCTGAACTTTCGCTTTATTGCTCATATCACACGTTTCTATAGTAGTATAGTCATAGAAGTTCACACAGTTAATACTGTAATTGTACAAACTTGTAGTATTGAAGTTAAAGCATCAAGTTGTAGCCTAATTCTTTCATTGGCCACTGAACCTTCAACAGAGAAAATACCCTTTTCTCAATAACCATGAAGCACTAAACAGGTAGAGCAACAAAGTAATCTCGTGCAGACAAATTGACGATGAAGAGCACGTTTTACTAATTTATGTAAGGCAGTAGTGTCAGCAATGCTTTGTAAGAGTAAAAGTATGAAGATTCCTTAAATATTTAAATACTTTTCATAAAGGACAACAGAGAGGCACATAATAGTTCACAATTAAACAGTTTCGAGTCAAAATAGCGTCCCGGAAGCTTTCCTCGGAATTCCTCAATACAGAGTAAAAAGCCAAGTCATTTAGTCACCCTACATGATAGTAATAAACAATAATGTTCTGTATATGTCAGACAACTTTCTCTTTTGCGTTAGTTCTGTCATATAATTTCTGACGTACATATCTATACATACACCCTGTTACTAAAATATTGACAACACATCTTAATGTCAAGATGCAAGTATATACTTACGGAACATTTTTATCCATAAATTGATCACACATGTTTTATCAGTTGTTCATTCAATATTAGAGGCTTTTACTTATTCTTCCTACTGTCGTTTCGTGAACTTATGTGCCGCTGCTTAGTGTAGTTGCAAATATTTTCCCTTTTCACACGAGAGGCTCCGGGTTTGATTCTCAATTGGAATGCTCGGTCAAAAAGGTTATTACAGTTTTTGAGGTTATTACAGTTTTTGAGGCAAGCCATCCCGAGTGCGGTTTTTCCTGGCTTTTTCATTCGCAAGAGGAAATTTCTGGATGGTACTTATATGTTACTTTCTTCGTTTCAAACTCCTTTCATTCTTTCTCTCCCGAAGCTGGATAGTATGCTCGGCGAGGAACATAATCAATTACAGGTGACGTTCTTAGGCCATAAATGCCGGTAATACCCAGAACATGTATAAATACGTAAATAATCGCATCATTTGTGTACCTTCTAGGTCATAAATAACGATATTTTTATAAATGTTAAAATACTCATTAATTTGAATTTTATTATATACAAACTGAAAAGGTAAAGTTTGAAAATGTATTATTTAATTTTGCATATACATTGAGTAAGTAAAGTCCACATACAATGTATTTTAATTATTTGCATAAAATAAGAATAATATGTCACTTTACATTTCGTTCTCAATGAGCCGTCAGTTTCTTGTAGTCTTGTTTGCATGACAGTGTTGCATTTAATACACAAACTATTGATTACTTAGAGTAAATTTAAAATATATGATACTAACCTGCATTATCCATTGTACCACATTTTTCAATAAATATTTGCTGTAAATTATCTTTCATACGGGTCACGACCGAATCACGAACCAATCATTAGTCTGGATTTAAAATTATATACAACTTGTAATAAAGAAAGTTATTTAGTAAAATCACGAACACAAACTAGGTAGTATAATCAGGAAGGACACAGACACGTGTGTGTTTGCGTTTGTGATTGTCAAACTAATGAAATCATCTTTAAAAAAATGCCTAATTAATTCGCAATTGCACTACGTTTATTAGAGCTGCACCTTGTCACTTACTAAGGCATGCAAGTTACGAATAATTTCCAGAATAACACTAGACCATTTTCCACACAATGCAATGCAGAGCTACATTGCTCCTAGCTTACTATTCTAAAACTAACCTAGATGTTCAATTTACATCATACGCAGAAAGGAATATTTTACAAAGGATTCTAGAATGTTTGATCATTGTATCATGTTGTCCTTGTTTTTAATAATCAGAAGTACTGAATTTTAAGTTAAATGTCATGTCCACACGATATTTTTTAATAGCACAGAACAGTCGATTTTTTGTGTGTGTGTGTGTGTTTCATACCTTTAATAACTTGTTGCTTTAATAAAGATCATCACAAAAATACACGCCCGCTATTGAGTCCTACATGTAGCTTGTGCTAACTCAATCCAGGTAATGAGTGTTCCTGTCCAAATCTTTAATTACATTATCTTCGTAACCTACCTTACCCTTCATAAATGGAACTCTCTACGGGTATTTTCTATGTAAACTAAGCATTCAGTTCCCTTAAGTTATGTTATACTACCCGTATGCTGTTTGGCGACTTCAACTTACTATTTGAGTTTTATGTCCCATACTTATGCCAGCTAGACTAAAGGAGGTTTACCTACTGTTGTGTCTCCAGAATGTGTAGATAAATTTTTACTTTCTATTGCTTGCTGATCAATTTCCCACCTCCCTTTCTTTCTTTTTGTTTTCTCCAATTTAAAAGAAAGTAACTCATGACATTATGATGTCTCTCAAAAGTATAAAATCAAAGGGATTACTTAAATTTGTCCTGTTTTCAGCATGAAGCAGGCTTGTAATTAGGGTAATCCTACCATGATCATACGAGCACTGATCCAATGCCAGTGTCCTTGGATTCATGTGACACAAATGATAATATATAAACTTCGTATGATTCCAAATTTTAGGAAAACCTGTCTATACAACATAATAGGAGTATGTGCACTAGAAAGATTATAAATACTTATGAAGTTTAAAACTAATTATTTGGATTACTTATGCATACGGAATTGGTCAAATCGACTTAAGTCAATTTTTTCTTATAACAAGATGGATGAGTCAGTAATGCTCATTTTGATGTTAGAAAATTCAACTAGAACAGTTCATTTAGTTTGCCTTCTTAAAGTTAACTTATATAATGTGCTTACATTTTGTATATTATATACGTGAACGCTACAATTCCTTATTTTGATTTTTCTTCCTTACTTACACAGAAGTTTATTTCGGTATACGTATCAAACACACATAAGGAAGTATCACAGACAAAAACACACATATGCTAATATACTGAGTGCAATGGCAATTTTCTATTCATATGTATACACAAGAAATGACCATTAGAAAGTGCCATTTTGAGTACAGCTTACTATGATTATGTAGTGTTACTATCGTAAGTGCACGAATAATGACTTACTAGAATTAGTACATTCAATTCAGGTTTGGGCCCCTTTCAGCAACGAGGCTATATGAGATGTGAACCTACAGTTTAAAATCGAAAACGCGTATATGCTAACCATATAACCACAAGAGAGCTTCAATACGTTCTGAGTTATTCATAAGTAATAAGTACTTTACTGAGCAAGGTTAAACCAAGGATTAAGCAAGTAATACGACTCAATGTGAATCTCGATAGTACGATCAATGCTCTCTTATCGCTTATGGAACCTCTGCATCAAAAGAGCGCGCACTACTATGTAGTTCAACGAAGAGGGTCAAAGTGAGTGTAGAAAATCTAAGTGGGTGAGTGTAGATTGATATGTTATTTAAAATGAAGCCAGTCACATATTAAAAAACTTATTCACCGAAACAAATATAAGATAGCTATGGTTAATTACAGAAAACAGCTAAAGCCAATACATTCCACACACGCAATTTTAGTTCACTACGATTTCAATGTATGTAACTACACATATGAATACTGTGTACAGGTAACATAACATTTGTGAACACTTTACTCATTTCTAGCTGAACTATATTTTTAACGAAGTCGTTCTAATTAACTGTAAATGTACTATTACTTGACATAAACTGTGTACTACTTGGTGAACTTTTGCTCGCAGATAAATTAGAAGACAAGAGCATTTTCTTAATATTGATTTAAAGTAGAGTAAGTTATTAAGATTGAATTTATGTTTATGTTTTGTATATCTATATCTACATAAATACACTCAAATAATATTTATATAAACTTCTCTCAGCACTCAGTAAGTAACGTTACTCTGTTAACACTTTCCTTAAATTAAAACATCAAGTACTTTAAATAAGAAAGCGGGAAATCTATACAAAACACTTATGATTTAGTTGATTGCGTTATGCAAAATAGTTAAATTTGTGAAACAAGCACCAATCTCTGCTCTCACTCCTTAATTCTACTATACAAGCTAATAACATTAGTAGTAGTTGTTCTCATTTAGTAGACCTTTTGACCCAAATTTTGACAGTCTATTTAATGGTATACAAATGTATTTGTAGCGTATAACTTACGCAGTTGGCACACAACACCAATAAATACATACATAAACGAACTCATTATGTTATATCAAAACTTTAGAAACATGGTATTCATCAAATAGCTATACATCACAGATTTTAATAATTTATTAGTAATTTTATATTTAGCAATTATTATAAGAATTATCATAAAATATATTGAATATTATAGTATTAACAACAACAATGAAAAATAATATATACACTTATATATATTGTTATTAGGTATAAAATATACAAATGATAAACACATTTAAACACTAATAATATTAACTTTTTCGTATACATTTCAGCGACTCCTTGAGTCATCCTCGGTATATGTCCGCTAAGGAATTTTTCCTTTGATTTGGGGATTCACATTTGGTGGTTCTCAACAGTATTTATATGGTAGATGTCGTTTTGAAGTTTAGTTTAAATGGCGAGATTGTACTTTACAGAATTGTCAGCATCACTTAGTTCTAGAGAAAGAAAAGACAAAAGTCATTATCAGCAATTGATATATAGACTATAACATGAACTAAAGAGATTGTTAACAAGAAAGAAATGTATAACTTAAAAAGCAGAAGACAAAACTTACGCTTAGAAGTCTCATTTTGGCACTGTACAGCAATACCAGCCCTACTATGACTTCTCTTCCTAGTTTGGGGAAAAGTGCAACTCTTCTTGAATATTCCAAAGTGAAAGATTTATACTTATTTTCTAAAATATTATACGCTCTCAGTTTTATTCGAAATTTTATTTTGAATTTAATACAGGAAAACAATTACTAAAAGGCATTGCTAGGTCAATTGCTGAATAATTTTATTATTTCTCGCAAATCGATGTCCTTCCATCTCGCAAACTGAAGTGTTTCTAGTCCTACATGAAGGGTATACCGTTCACATCAGATATGAGTAATTAATACGACACATAAACGAGTATTAACAAATGTCTCAGTCATATAGTTTAAATAATGTAAGATAAAAATCATGCTATCTAATTTACCTTTCTTTCTTGTCTTATATCCCTTCTTTGCAATGGGACTGAGTACTAAGGGAACGGTTGTCGAAACCTTGAGCTCTATGGATAACGTTAATTTTAATGAAAGTGAAACTAGAAGAATGTCGCGCCCGTCCATGCCTACCTCCACACATGTCCATTGACCTTAATATGTACAAGTTTGTTGTAAAAATAAATGCATTATGAACAGTGATTTTTAGATTATAAAGCATGCAGTGAGAAAAAATGGTCATTCCATAGAGAGCATTCCAAACGGTAAATCTCAAATCGTGCGTACTGCCTGGAATAGGGACCTTGTTACTGCCTAAACATTTTTTATGGAACTTGGAGTAACGTTCGTCCAACAGGGAATATTTATTTAAATGCAGCCAATAAAGTATTCTACGATTACTAATATCACAAACGCTTACTTGCACCAATATGTTTGAAACGTTTTGCATTTATTACCATTTGAATTATTGTTTGTGAAAGGTTAATCTGAATTTAGCGCAGGGCACCCGTGTTGGATTCCCACGGAGCTCATGTGTTTCGGATCCCACATTAGTCTGTAGATCCACGTCTCATATAGCATCGCTGCTGAAAGGGTCATTAAACTCAACTAAATCAAATCAAATCATAAATGAAAGATTAATCGGAAAAATGATCTGGTCCCGCGCCCTATCGTAAGTTCTAAAACCGTTCATTTATATTTTAAAAGTGATTACGTCTATCCAAGGATTAAATCACATGCACAATTTTGTCTGTAACCCAGAAGCAAATGAAATAAATTAATTAATTAAATGAACTAAATTAAAATGATACAACTGAGAAGAGCATTGTTTACAGATTATCTGCTGTCTGTTCAATAAATTCGTTACAAACTTAGAGATAGATAAATGAGGTTTTGCTCACAATTACACTACCTAAGATAGCAGTTCCTTTACTACTTAAATAAGTTAAGAAAGCTTCAAACTAATACATTTGATCGTCACCTTACATGTTTACATTATATGTTTAATATAGGAAAATTGTCAGCTGAACTTTTTATTTACCCATTATTAAACCATTAAACCTAAACTCTTTGCTGCTGCTACTTACGAAATTCTATAACAGAACAACTGGCTTTTAGATACGTGAGTTGTAATCACAACATAGTTTCTTAACTTTCTCTTTCACGTTTCAACGACTTCTTGCAGTCATCCTCGGTACATGTTCCCTGAGGAATTTTTAGATTCATATGACTGTTGTTGATAAACATGTTTAACTCCTTCGGATTTTCTTCTGCAAAATTTCTCGAAGAAGATGCTGAAGAGATCAGTGAAATTTACAAACATAGTATCTAAAGCAGTCTGCTCTGGTTTTCTAAAATAGAGTTTATAAGATTTTAATTCAAGTATATTCCCAATTGTATAACAATGATCGGAAAATACTTTGATTGTAACGAACTGAACCCAGAGTCGTGCGCACTGACCAGTGGAATACATATGACAACGAGTTGTCTGAATATCGATAAAGATATGGGTAATTTAAGAAAGTTTAGACAGTGTTATTTCATGGTATTATAAAAATACCTATAGTAATATTCAGTTCATAATAATTTACTTCATTCACATTAACATTATAGTGTACTTAAGTACTATGTAAGAAATGTCCGTTTTTCTCACCGGAAAAATACGTTTATGGAAAATGAACTTTAACGAGATCGAAAGTTTGACTATTCGTCTCAGCAATATAGAAAACTGGATTCGAAATTAATGTAAGCTGTTTTAGGTTACTTTTACATATCATGTCTTCCTACTAGAAGGGATATTAAAAAGGAATAACGTGAACTTATTCATGTCAGAAGTCATGACAATTTTGGTTTCGACACCAATATAGGTAATTTTATTATTATTTTTAAACGTTCTCTATTTTCCACACCCCTTTGGGACTCTAGGATGCCTTACTCCCACTGGGGGCTGAACTTGAAATTAAAAAACATCGGAACTTAGAAACCTTTAAAACTGTGCATTCAACACTAATATTGGCCGTATTGAGGTTACTTTCACATGTCACCCCGCTCCCTAACCTAGAGTTTTAAATATGGCTAAACATGGACTTAAATTTACTATTTCTCTCACCGGCCACGGAAACTGGATTCGACAACAATATCGGTCGTTTTCGGTCATTTGTACATTTCAACCTATCCTACTCCCCTAAAAGCACTCTGAGGGACGCTGATCTTAAACTTTATCTGGACTGTCACCAATTACTTGGCGACCTTTGAAAGCTATTGATTCGACACTAATATCGATCATTATCAATTAATTTACACGTCACCGTTCTCCCCCCTTTCACATAGAGATTCTGAACTTGAACTTAAATTTCGTTGCGAGTGCCGCAATTCGTATCAGCGATTTCAGAAACTTTGAATTGTACAGTAATACTGCTAATTTTTAATCATTTTTGTATGTCACCGCCTCTTACTCCCCTTTTACTGTGCTAGGAACTCTTAATTCTACTGAAGGCTGAAGTTGGGCTTAAAGGACATCGGAATTGTCCCCAATCAACTTAACGACCCTTAAAAGTGTGAATTCCACAATAATATTGGTTGTTTTAGATTGTTTTTACAAGTCACTAATTCTCTCATCCTATAGGTGTTAATTAGGGCTAACCTTGGACTTTTAAACAGCATCGGGATGTCACATTCATCTCAGCAACCCCAAATACCATGGATTCGACATTGATATTGGTCATTTCCGATATCTCATCACCACTCTAACTCCCTCCATAGATGTGCTAGAGATGCCTTACCCGCGGATTACTCTTTTCGAGACTGTTAGTAATATGAGTACCAAGTTTGTTAAAATTGCTTCAGGTGTTTTACAGTTATGTGGAACACACACACACACACACACACATATATATATATATATATATATATATATATATATATATATATATATATATATATATATATATATAATTAAAATTTGCATTAAGATTGCACAAGTAACCGCAATTATTATTTCTATTTGTTTACTTATATTTCTCTCATTATCATTCCCCTGTTTCACATCAACACCGCCGTGGACATTGTAAGGAAATACTCTCCTCCACCACGATAGCAATTGCAAATAACGAAAAGGAAATTGAAATTTGAAGGAGGTTCCAGCCACACACATATTGAATGACGTATTCTGATGAATAGCATATCCACCAACGTTCAATGTAACGCTGTCTGTGCTCTGGACAGGTAAAGGGTAAAATCCCAGCTTCACACGCAATGATTGCTGATTAGAGTACACTGACTGGGACTGAATAGATTCCTTCATGGGAGAGGGTTGAACACATTTGAATGGTTCAGATCCGTGAACTTTAAATCCGTGTTTCTTTTAGCCTTGGTCGTGAAAACAAAAGCAAGAGTATATATATTTTTTTTAAAAAAAGTGACAAATACAATTGACAATAACAGACGCGTCTTTGATCTCTCACATTTATCACATTTACTGTAACTTTAGTCCTATCTAACGGTTCTTTCTACTTTACAGATTTTTATTTGATTTGCTCCCGAAGAAATCAATCAGAAAACCACTATATATATGGTAGAAGAGTATCTGAACTCACCCGATCTAGATGAAACTTCGCACGGTGGTTGGCCATACCTCGCTGCTCATGTTTATTAAATGCTGTAGTGTCGACCTTTCGTTCTTAAGCTACATGATCAATTTCATAAATCAATTCATTGAACACAAATACATTATAGGCTTCGGTTAGGTAAAGTTCATTTTGGCATTAATATAAATCTAGTTTAATGATTACGGGAAATATATATTTTTTATGACTATGAGTAATATTTGTGTCTCACGTTTTTCACTCAGAATTTTTGTCTATAGCCGTGCGCAGAGTGTTATGATTATTGTCGTTCAAATGCATTTCGTTAACATGTAACTTAAGTGTTAAACCTAAAGAAAATGATAATAACAAGAATCAGAAAATTAAGCTAATTCCAATGTATTTACCCTCCAATACATTGAATTGTGTTAGTCTCATTGAATAAACTGTAGTCTAAGCTTATATGAGCAACATTATGTAGATAATTTGTACATCATGAAAAAGATTATCGTACAAATTTATAAACCAAAACTTTTTTTTGCGGATAATACACATTTTGTCAGGATAAATCGTAGTCTATCCAATTCATAGTTGGATCCAAGAAGGGTAAAAGCTTTTTGGTCCCTTAGGGGCACAGGCACCAATGTTATAAAAGCCTGCTGAAGGAGAAAACTGAACCACTACACCCCTGATCGTCTACCCAGGAGTCCATACTGGATTAGATTCTGAGCTTCACATGTAATATATTAATATTTCGGAACTAAGATATATAAATACAGTAGTATAGACATGCAATTGAAAAAAATATTTTACGACCAAGTTTCTACCAAGTGAGTACCTGCTATCAAAAATATATTATTTTGTACTTAAAAATGTGGATTATGTACGAGAAGTACATGTATACAGTGAAACCTCTTAATAACGGACAACAACGCGACATAAATTTTAGTCTGTAAATGAAAAAAGGGCCTATGTTTAGCAGAAGGGGTCCAGCTCTTTTCTCTATTTTTTTTTTTTTTTTTTTACAATTTTGATAATTTCTGTTAACATTTGGTTAGGTAGTTTAGTTTGGGTTAGGTTAGTTTAGCTTATGTTATATTAGTGTAGAGGTCCTGCATAATTTTGCAAAAAAAAAATGATAGAATATCGCTTATTTCTACTAATATTAGGTTAGTTCATGTTAGCTTAGGTTAGTTTGTTAGGTTAGGTTAGATTTGGTTACGTTATGTTACGTCTAATTACTTGCATCATTCATTTCTCCTGTAAATTTTGTTTTTTACGTGCTTCTGGACCCCTTGTACTAAACATACTCCGAAAAGAGTCTATCAGAGAGAAGTTGTGTAACTTTAGATTGCTCACAGCTCATGTGGTGCCTGAATTCAGCAAACAATAACTGAACTAGTTGTTAATGTAAATGTAATCCTATATCTAAACAGGGGCGTCATTTAGGGGGTAGGTAGGGGCATGTGTCCCTCCCCTGAGTTTGAGATTTATATAGATTTTATCAATAGAATAGTAGTAAGTCAGTGAAAAACGCGAAATTTTACATCTATTAAGGGGTCTTGCCCCCTCAAGCCAAATCTGAAATGACGTTACTGTATCTAAATCCTCCAAATATTAAACAAATTACTGGAATGAATGATCTCCACTTCTGTTAAAAAAAGCAAAAGTCTAGCAGGGAGACTAGTTTGTGTTGTAGCAATAATATATATTGCATGTGGTGTAATTCTCTTCAGTATATGTTATAAATGTGTTAAAATCTTAATTAACGTAGTGGCTATATATAGAAGTAAAAATAAGTCAATGGAAAAATGCAACATTATTACTAAAGAACGAAAATTAATTGTGGCAAAGGAAAGAGTAATTTGAAGTGCGGGTTACGACTCTTCTGTGATGATTCACGAAGTCATTCACTTATTACAAATACATGTTTTTCCTCAGGAATGTTTTATTTATTGTATAATATTACCGGTTTATTTTCAAAATGCAGATAGTACTTTCTTGGGTTAGAAATGTATAAACTGAGAACAATCTCTGTTAAGAAGATATTGCTAAAACGTTAGGGTGAAATGAGGACTGCCATGTTCGTAAAAGAAGGAGTTCTGTCCCATATAAATACATTTTTTTAACGGGACATATAACTCAGTGCTTAGTATGGAGGTGTCCGTTGAGAGAGGTTTCACTGCATTACTTATGCATTTAAGTTAGTAAGGGTCATCAACCTTACCAAATTACACTAGGTCAGGACATGTCTTCACACATTCGAGATATAAATCCTCCAGATACCGTTGATAATCGTCTATTTCTTTAATAGTAGCCTCCATCTCCTGAAACTTTTCATAATAAATATGAAACTTTAAATATGACTCCTTTGCTTCTACCAAGTCAAGCGCGAAATGGAGTCGCATTGAAATATCACTTGCTTTTCGAAAATACCCCGTTTTCCTTTGAATAACACATTTTTTCAGATCATTCAACTCTCTTTTCTTTCCCTCATATTCGTCAATGTAACTTTTAATGATTTTCTCCAAAGGTTTCATAATGCAAACTTCCTTTTACGAATAGTCAAACCTAAGAGTAAAACTCGCTTTCTATAAGCGCTCAGGACTAAGCAAGACACAGCATATTAACTAGTACTTACCCAAAAATTTATCACTTTTCGCCAACCAAACTTTGGATTTAATGGGAGTCGTTTTGAAGCGCGATTAGAGCCATACTAAAGAGTTCGACTAACATAAAGGCGGATTTTCATGCCCGCGTTAGAACGGAAGCATCACATGTAGCGTATTCACCGTAAATTATTTTCGTTTTCATACATCCGTGCGTTTATTGCGCCAAATTACTACTCCCTAGCTAATGCGCATGCGTAAAATAGGAAGTTTGCGACTTCCGCCATGTTAGTCAGTGAATACAATAGTGTACGCGCGCTACTTCCGTCAGAATTGAACAAATTTCTACTCTGACGCGAGTGTAGCGCGCCATCTCCGATGCGTGATTTCATTGGCTGTTTAGCACAATCGCTCGCAACTCACGGAGGTAAAGGACACATGAAAATCCGCCTTAAGTCTCCTGCAGTAGTCAGTATTTTAGTTGATGCTAATCATACGGTCGAAACGACTCTCCATAAGGCGGAATAACTTGGACGTGGTATTTAGTTTTATTCCATATTTCCTAAACTTACGTTCATCATGAAAATTTTGCATTTCCACAGTTCGAGTTTGTTATTTCATAAACCCAATAGTTTTAAATCCCAATATCAAAATTGATTTCACTTTTGAAATATGGTTTGCATTCATTCGGGCAAATTACTCTAAGATGATGTTTGAAAAATAAAAGCTTCTTTCCACAGGCTATAATTAGCATTTTCTTCTTACAAATAATTTGCTCATTAAATAATGCATGTACTAGGTTTGACATACATTTTTAAATTGATTAAAAGAACCGTGCAGGTTTCGTTTTGGCGCACCGTTCAAAACAATTGTTCAAAAATTAGTTCTCTTTCACTAATTTCCTTCCCATTGTTTTCAAAATGATTTGCGCAGGGTGACATGTAAACACATCACGTGGCATAGATAAAATTCAAGGTGGTTATCAGAAGTACTTGCTAGAAAACTACAATTATTTTTCGATTTGTGTATAAATACAGCGTTGGGATGTATGCACAAAATATACCGTGCAAAAACGACAGAACGACCTGTGCTAGGTGGTAACAACAGCAAGAATCCTATCTAACAAAGTCAGGTGGGGCGAAGCTGGAGGGCTGAGCATTAGCAAGGGGGTGAGTTCGAAGTGAGCAGGCGTGTCAGCGAAGGCGGATATAAGCGTAAGCAAGGGTAGTGCAAAGTATTGAACTTTACCTGTAAATCTTACAAAATGTGGTACGCTGAATGTAAACCAGCACCAAAATACTTTTTTACTTTTAATTAAAAACCATCTAAACCATATTTTTTCTATTGGATACTATTACTTAACACAAGTAAAATGAGGTTGCGAATTACCGAGGGTAATTTTTCAATCACATTTTGTTCCCCCCGAAGAAATCAACTGAAGTATCCCCGCCGGGGATGTTCGCTTCTCCCCACAAACTATGCTTCGTAAGACACCAAATTTCACTAATTTTTTACATTTCTTGTAAGTTTAATCCGCTAGCTGTATTTCGAAATGAGCGATGTAAACTATTCAGTTTTGGTCATTTCTAATTTCCCCACTATTTTCACCGTTGTTTAGTTGAACTATATTACTATTACTACAGTTGTTACTTGCAACCGTATCCTCGTACCCTTCAGTTCTTTGTCGTATGTAAATTTGAATGTACTAATTGTGCATAACAACGATCACATATGGACTTATAAATGCTCTTAGCGGTAGGCCATGAAGAAGTAAACAAATAAGGCGTTATTCAGAGAGAATTCGTTAATCGAAGGTAAGCCACAGACTAGTTAGTAAGGATTCTTAAACTTTACTAAGGAAGGTGCACTTTTTTGTATTCAGAGTCTACTTTGAGTACAACTAAAATGATGATTTGGGTATGATTAACTTATAGAACCCCAATGCATCGGTGAGTAAAGTAAATGTGCCAACTATGGAAAAGTAGATGAGGGCATGCGTAGTCTGTAAAAATGAAAATACATGAATTACGAAATACGAAATGTTGTGTCGCACTATAAACCGTGGGTAAAATATTAGTCTCTGCTCTAGATTAATTAGTCACATGTGATTAACTTTGTCCTATACTACGTCCTAATCAGAGACTCTGAATACAATTTTGACAACCATCCGTTAGTCAACCCCGTAGTATGGTGTTAAGCAGACGTCAAAACGACTCTGCATAAAGCCCATAGCTTCTTTCACCATACTTGCCGAAGTTTGGACATGTCATATTCATCCTCTACATTTGTATCGATTATCATCTTAATTTAATTTTTGTTATATTTAATTTTCCACTGTGTTTTTTGTTAGCACTTAGTCCTAATTCCCTTGTGGTTTGCGTCAAGTTGCGTTTAATTTGTGGTAATTGGCATGGTAATTATAATAGCTATCCGCTATTTTTGTGTTGCGTTGCGATACATTAATTTTAGGCACACCGATATGGAATGTACCCGTATACCACAATTAACTTGTTCAGGCAATTCAGAGTCATATTTCTTTGCCGTTTTTCTTTGTTAAAAAAATCAGCGAACAGCTGTTTCTAAAAAATGGTTCTTGGTCAGGTGAAAAAAGGCTATGATTATCAAGCCCTTATGAAGGACCCTGATTAACTAGCTGTTTGCATAATATCCAATAAATAGAACAAGTGGAGCTAATAGAATATAAGTGGACTATTATTGTCTGGACATCACTACCTTTTACAGTTTACGGAAATAACTTTTGAAACTGTACTCAAAATCTGGGTTATATATTCTCTCGTGGCTATATATTAACGTATACGCTGGGGATGCGTTCGTAGTGAACAGACACGTTACTGAAATTGATCAAGCGCATAATTGAAGATTTGTTTAAGCCTTCGGCTACCAGGTGCGTACATTGGACCCATACGGATTTTTTAAATCTGTAATTATAATGATACTGTGCGTTTCCAGATATTGATATTCTTTGACTTTTTCGTGTTTGCATTCTTGTTTTAAATTACATAAGTATTATTTTATTTTTGTAACTCATGTGATAGGTTTAATAATTTAAAGCATTAAGTCCCAAGCGGGTCCATTGGACCCAGACCTTTATTGAGTGCAAACATATTTTTGAAACATCAGCTTCGGTTGAAATTGTGCATTGTAGATGGCAACATTAGCATTTTAATAATCTCCTAGCTATCATGATGAAGCTAGAAATAAATATGAGGGCTGGAAAGAAGACATAGCAACATTGTTTTATTCCTACGCAAGGAGTTTTGTTCGTGATGCTGTTGGCAACACCTGTAGAGGGTGTGTGGAGCTATACAACGCGGGTTGCAGCGCTAGTGTTGGTGCTTCGGTGATAGTAGTGGAGTGTGTTGAATGTAGGTTGTCAAATCACACCGCTCTAAAGGCGGTGTTTTCCAAGTTGGAACAACGTGGGTCATAAAAATCAAAGTGGCCCGTCGAAAAAACACAAATGAATGTCATTCTTTATTACGTGAAGAGTGGGGTAATGTTGCATGCAGTGTCGGGCTGCGATACTTTGAGTTGCAGCATTTCGTGCAGGATGAGATATAGTGTGCAACGGGAACCAAGCGGAGGTCGACATAGGATCGGAAACAGTCATTGAATTGATTCAATCTTTGCTGCATGTGAACAGGAGGTGGACTGGCAGGTAATCGGCTAATGAGATAGGAACATCCAACACTACAGTATTCAATTTGTTCCACAATGTTCTTGGTTACCGTAAAATTGCATTCCGGTGGGCACCGCATCACCTTAAAAGCGTTCTTAAATGGCACAGATACTCCTCGCCGGTGATCATTTGGCACATTACAGACGATGTAGTAACGTGTTCCGGGACAGGACTGTCGCACTTTGTGAAATTTGGGTGCGCTCGTATGAGTCAGAACTTAAGCTCCAATTCAATGAATGGTGCCACCCGGGTCTAGGAAAATTCGGTGTAGGAAAATTCGGTGTAAGAAAATTCGGTGTAAGAAAACTCGGTGTAGGAAAATTCGGTGTACAGAAAATTCGGTGTACGGAAAACTCGGTGTGGGGAAATTTTGGTGTACGGTAGATTCGGTGTAATACATATTGAATATTACTACTTACAATAATTTACGACATTTCATATTGTGAAAACGAAAACCATATAATGTAACGAATAAAATGTTATTACCTATTTCAAGAAAAGCAAATTTATTTTTCTGCCTTGAGTCCAATACCTCTTGCATGTCTTTTGCGGGGTATTACTATAAACTACTTTTCATCACACAATGAAGCTGACACTTTTTGTCAGAAATAAAACAATTACAACTATAAGTTCAGAGAATAGTTATAGGAACAACTAAAAACACCTTTCCTATATAGTACATCATAGAACATATACAAGGTGATTCTTTTAAAACTCACGGATTTCATTTGGGGGTCTAGATTTTCTAACTGAAGTCCGATTTTCATGCGGTTTGTGGCAAATGATCAAGGAAGGTTGGAAGATTTATGGAACTATGCTTACGGTTTACATTCATTTGGGGTAATATAGGCCGCGCCTCTAGAAAAGCAGCAAATATTCGCCACTGTACCGAATTGGAATTAGGTGAGGTGCGGTATGGAGATTTGAGTTTCTTCGTTAGATGGTAACCTCGCGACGGTCAATAAGAAACAGGAAACTGGGCCTTCGTATTGAGAATTATGCTGTGCTACTGTACCAATATGATCAGGACGCAGTTACAATAATGTACTCTTTGGAGCAACGTGATTTTATCGTTAAAAAGATTTTAGAGGCCGGGATCTGTTGTTGCTACGCAAAGGGTAGCTACACGCAACTTTGCCTCACGTTCTGCCCCAAACAGGAACATAATATGGTCGCTAGTGAATAAATTGCAGGAAACAGGATCTCTTCTGAGTAAGGCAGGGAAGCATCGGACACCGCTGGCGGATGTTGTTGGACATAAAACTTAAAGATTTCATTTCATTTCACTAACACTTAATTTGTATTCTCACTAACACTTAATTTGTATTCTTCAATTTCGCTTCAAATATCCAATATCTCATTCGAACTGTAACGTACAATGGCGAATATTTGCTGTTTTTCTTGCGGCCTGCTCGATATTACCCCGGATGAATTTAAACCAGTAAACATAGTCCCATAAACCTCCCATTCTCCCTTGATAATTTGCAACAAACCGCATGAAAACCGGACTTTAGTTGGAAATTCTAGAGCCCAATGAATCCGGGAGTATCACTCTGCATATACATATGTAAGATGCAAAAATATATTGATCAAAAAAGTCTTAGTGGAAAGGGCAATATAAAGCAGGATGGTTTTATCATATAATATTTGTACAAATAGTTTAATTCTCCTCCAATCAGACACTTTAGTTTGTTTGCCTTAAGGTAAACAAGTACTGCAACCCTATTGACTCCTTATTGACTTCTCCTCCAATCAGGCGTAGATACTTTAGTTGAGGAATTTATTTTTACACCTTTGAGTAACATAAATAAACTATGTCGTTTTTGAAGAATTTAAATTTAAATATTTATTTATAAAATATACATAAAATCGTCAGAACATTTTTGAAAAATCTACAATTTTCAACTTTACCCGTCTAGTAACCTACTTTTTTTTTTTTTTTTTTGAAATATAAAATTCTAGGAGACATCCGCGAAAACAGCATAAAAACTTAAGTTTTAAATGAAATGTCGATTGGTATCGATGATCGCTTCGCTAAATCACACAAACGGACATCAATAAACAAATTTCTCGTCATGTAAGTGCCATGAAATGCTAAAATCTGTCGAAATCTAGAATTCAAATTATTTCACGATCACAATTTTTCAAAATTTGGTATAGCAGACAGTAAAAGTACGTTCTACACAAAGTTTGAACTTAAAACTAATACGCTCATTTATCCTCAAAGTTAAGTTTTTAATAAATACTACTGTCTACTACAACGAATCTTTCTTTACACCGAACATTCCCCACACCGAGTTTTCCGTACACCGAATTTTCTGTACACCGAATTTTCCTACACCGAGTTTTCTTACACCGAATTTTCGTACACCGAAATTTCCTACACCGAATTTTCCTGCTCCCGGTGCCACCCATCATCACCCCGACCCAAGAAGCTGAGTCAGTATGAAAGGAATTGTAACCTAGGTGGAATATGAAGGTAATAGTGATAGTGGCATATGACGTACGTGGTGTCATGGAGCGTACTACCAGGGGTTTCTGGAACTTCTTCGTCCTGCACTGCGCAGGAAACTTCCCAACTTCATAAAGGATCCACCCATTATTTTGCATGACAATGTCCGTGGCCACAACGCAGTTCCTGCGAGAACTGTGTTTGAACGATGGGGGTGGGAGCTACTAAACCACACACCCTATTCATCGGACATGCGCCTATGTGATTTTTGTTTGTTCCCTAAAATGAAAAAAAAAACACTGCGAGTTTGTGAAAACTTTGGGAAATGTTATATAATTTTATTTTTTGTTACATAGGAGTACATTTCTAATGTATACATTTCAATATTATTTATCTTAGTATGTGTAACTTCATAAATAAAAATATACTTTATTTTCCTTAAAGATAGAAAAACACTAAGCGTAAGTGTATTTCACTGATGCTCTAGTTCATAGAAGTTGCTACCCTCTTCAAAAAGGAGTACATATTTGTTAAAAAAAAAAACAAAAAAACAACAAACAAAAAAAAAAAAAAAAACAGAAACATCACCGTGGGTCCATAGGACCCGGTTGGTATTGAAGGTATACAATTTTGTCTGTAATTCCAGGGTTAAGAATTTGTTAATACGACTGGTTCTCTGTGTCATTGTCTGTGTCTGTATAAGCACTTCAACTGGAGCGGGCATTTTAAAGTCAACCCTTCCTTTTTCCATCTGTTTTTTCGCTGTAGAGTTTGCTGTCCACACCAATAATGCTGTCTGGAAAACTTCAATGTAATGTTTATACCTCATTTCATAACGTAGCACAAAGTGAATCAACTCAGCTGTAACCTAACAGTAATAAGTGTTTACTTCCTGAGCTCCGTCTCGGAATCGATATTAAAAAAAAAAAAAAAAAAAAAAAAAGAGAGAGAGAGAGAGAGAGCGTAGCATTAGCGGGAAGTATAAGTGCAAGCTCGAAATCTGAATTTTGAATTCTTAAATAGTTGGCCCTGATGCCAGAAATCACGACCAGCAACAATCCATTTCTCGTAAAATAGGCTAATACGTAGATTTTTTTTTTTTAAAAAAAAAGTAAGTTCAGCTTAATTGATAATTTTAGTGGTTTTCATAATACTGAAGTAGATTTTCTTTTGCAAGGCTGATTTCAGTGTGAGAGGGAAAATTAACATATGCTTGTGATCAGTGTCGGATCCAAGATATGATCAAGGGAGGGGCTAAACCATAGTTTGCAGCTTCATCCAGTGTAAAGCAGGATTGAAGCCCATTTTATCCAATGTATACCTTATCGTCAAGGGGCGAGCGCTATAGCCTTTATAGTCACACTTGGATCCGCGCATGCTTGTGATCAAAACAATTTCTCTGGCCGAATTATTAAGTAAATAAACCTTAGAGAGCTACGGACACAAGAGCGAGTACAACACTTAAACACGTTCAGAAACGTTAGGTGTAGTGTCTGCATTTCAGACAACATATACATGGTTATTTACCGTAGATTTATTGAATTAATAAATTTCTTATTTATTACAGACGTCATATCATATTTATGTGTGTGTTGGGGGGCGGGTGCTTAAGGCATTATTGTCTCATTTTGAATTATTGCACCTTCAGACTCTACGCCCTGTTGGTCTAATTTTATCACACCAATATAAATAATCTAATTCGCACACTGAGTAAAATTACATTTAAGTTTCTGTTCTGGTGTCATTTCAGTGTTGTCAAGAAAATACGAAAACGTGAGTTTTAAAATAGGTTGATATATAGGTTTATCAACTTTTCTGGTATTAAAAGATTGTATAAGATATTCTACAGTTATTTTCCTGGCACATGTCTGTAGTATGTGCTTGGTGCCAGCAAACACTGACGGCGCGAGCTGAAATCGAACCAAGGACCCCCAAGCACTGAGCGACCGTGTCGACCTAAGTGAATGATAATAGAATAAAAAGTAGAACGTATCATGTCTTCGTATCTATCTGTCTGTCTGTAGTATGTGCTCGGGGGCCAGCAAACATTGACGGCGCGAGCTGAAATCGAACCAAGGACCCCCAAGCACTGAGCCACCGTGTTTCCCTAAGTGAATGATAATATAATAAAATGTAGAACGTATCATGTCTTCCTATCTATCTGTCTGTCTTTAGTATGTGCTCGGGGATCAGCAAACATTGACGGCGTGAGCTGAGATAGAATCAAGGACCCCTAAGCACTGAGCCACCGCGTCCCCCTAAGTGAATGATAATAGAATAAAATGTAGAACGTATCATGTATTCCTATCTATGTGTCTATCTGTGGTATGTGCTCGGGGTCAGCAAACATTGATGGCACGAGCTGAGATCGAACCAAGTACCCCCAAGCACTGAGCCACCGTATCCCCCTAAGTGAATGATAATAGAATAAAATGTAGAACGTATCATGTCTTCCTATCTATGTGTCTATCTGTAGTATGTGCTCGGGGTCAGCAAACATTGATGGCGCGACCTGAGATCGAAAAGCGTATATCTGTTTGTCTGTCTGCGATCTGGGTGGTCAGACAAAGGAGCCGAAAAGTTACCAAAATTTGGTAATGATCTCAGACTAAGAGGAAGCGTTTTGGGGGTGGTAAACTCGAGTTTATGTTGCTTTTAAAGTTATCTCAACCCTCATGAGGTAAGGAACACCACACTAATAGGGGGTGGGTTATTGATACATGTAAAAATAATTTAAAACGCTACATATTAGTGTCAAATCCATAGCTTTGAGGGGCCCATTGTGTTCAGTAATGAAACTTCGATTTCATTAACACAACATCTAAGGGGGTTGAAGTAAGGTGGGTCCTCCGGGGGGTGATATCGAGACTCGTAAAAATAATTCAAAAATATCGAGACTCGATATTAATGTCAAATCCATAGTTTTCGGGTCCACTCTGTTCAATGATGATAGTCCAAACTCATTAGCAAACCATCTAAGGGGGTTGGAGTTGGGGGGCCCCCAGGGGTGATATCGAGGCACGTAAAACAAATTAAAATTATCGATATTAGTGTCAAATTAATAGTTTACGGAGCCGCTGCGTTCAATGATGATACTCCGAACTCATTAGTACACCAGCTAAGGGGGTTGGAGTTTGGAGTCCCCAGGGGTGATACCGAAACACGTAAAATAATTTTAAATGATCAAAATTATTGTCACATTCATAGTTTTGGGGGCCGCTGTGTTCAATGATGATACTCTAAACTCATTGGCACACCATCTAAGGGGTTGGACGGCCCTCTAAATTGAATTTCCGTATTTGCTACGGAATAAAAATATCATACTGAGCTAAGTGATAGTTTTCGCAATCATTCAGACATCATACCCTCGTAAGAGAGAGAGAGAGAGAGATGGAATCTTTCAGTTTACGTCCCACAAATATGCTCCTTACCCTGTAAAACGGACGATATTAGTGTCAAATACATATTTTTCGTGGTCCCTGTAACTCTGAAAGAATACATATAAAATTCACGTACAGAACGTTTGTACAATTAGACAACACACTTGAAGCAAACTGTGAACATACATTTGTTTCACTTCCATGGAATACGAAAAAAAAGTTGACAAACATTTTAACTACTTAAAAGGCATGCTATTTGTTTCCTTGAAATTTCTGTCTTTCCGTATAACGTATTGAAATCTATGTGTATATATACTGTTTATATTTATTTGGAATATGATTATAAGTAACGAGATGCATTTCTTTTTTCTTTTAGGTTGAATACAAAAAAAAAACAAAGATACGTGTATATTCGTTATCCTTATCCTTATCCTTACTTATACTCTTTTTTGAAATATATATATATATATATATATATATATATATATATATATTCCGTTTTACATAATACACTCATATTCTGTATAAATAGTTACATATCCATATATATAGGAAAATATCTTTTTCAATTACTTATATACATCTAGGGGGAATAAAATGGAAAACAAGTGTACACAAGAATTATTAAAAGAGATTACCATCTTTATTAAGGACATAGAAGAAGTTTTTGTTAATGTCATGAAAATATGTTATTTCGATATTAGTTTTAAAAGTACACATTGAAAATTTCCAAAGGAAGCTTGAGTCTCGGAGCCAAGGTCATACCCATGTAATCGACACTTATGGTGTACGGTATTACCGATGTTCAATACTACATTTCTTTTTAGTTTTAGAAGAACACCACTAATATGCTTTGAAATGAAATGAAGTATCTAGTTTAAGGTCCCATGATTGTGCACCAAGGCTAAGGAAGACAGTGATGATGAGAAATGACTAAAATGCTGGAGTAAAAAAGTAAGAGGAAACGTCCAAATCCCGAGAAAACCCACGCACACGCTGTTTGTCCATGAAAAAAGCTCACATGGTGCGAGATGACACATGTGTGGCTTGAAAACGAGTAATATCCACAGAAAACGCGAACAACTAATTCAGAAAACGACATACTGTTGCTATAAGCTGCAGGAACAGATCGACTCACACGGATTGCATAAACTACTGGGAACTAGTGATGTGAGGTGGAAAATTTTCCGGAAAAATTTCCGCTATATTTTTCCGTTCTAAAAATATCAGTAATCAAGTAACAATTCCTCAGCAATCATAAAATTGGTTGAATTCATGTACATAAATGTTAAAAAGTGAAAGATCGTTTAATGAATCTGAAAATTTTCAGGGCTCAGACAATTTTCAGTACTATGAAGGAACAAGTTAAACAATTTTTCATGAATAGAAATATTTTCTGTCTTATATGAAAAAATTGAAGAACTTTTTATGAGTCGGAAAATTTTCATAATTTTGAAGCAAAAAGTAAAACAACTTTTTGTGAATCGGAAAGTTTTATTGCTCATAGAAACAAGTGAAAGGAATTTTCATAGATCGGAAAATTTTCATCATGATGTAGAAACAAATGGAAAAAACATCCCATTCTATTATTTAAAATTTCAATTTATCAAAAGTCGTGAATATTTTCCGATTCATAAAAACGTACACCACTTATTCCTACATCGTTGTTTAGCCGTAAAATTTATTGGTAATATATATTATCTTAAAAAGTTTCATGAAGTGAAAATCTAACGATTCTTCATTTCAAGAATGTTTCTAAAACTTCAATGCGTTCTTCCCTCAGAATCCACCTTTGATCTTACAATATTAGATTTCATCAGTTTAATACGCATAAGACGGTTTTCTCGTAGCTTTACTACTTGATAGATTTACATATTGCAACATTTATAAATAAGTAGATATAATATAAAGAGCATACTGGAAATTTTTGACTATCCAAAATTCGAGTTTAAGTAACTCATGAAAGCAAATACTGACCATTTTCTGGAAATAAACATTTATTTATTCATATATTCATTCAGAAGAGAAAGTGAAAAAATATAACTAATAAGGAAGCTGATTTGTGTAGTTGTTCTTCCAATAAAATAATAAAAGAAACATAAAAAGCAGCACTATTAGCGCTGCGTTCTAAAAGCAAGGAATTTCATTTAAATTTACAAAATAAAAAACATATTTCTTATATATATATATATATATATATATATATATATATATATATATATATATATATATATAAAATATATATATATATATATATATATATATATATATATATATATATATATATATATATATATATAGTGCCTGTACTTGTTCTATAGAATCGTCATTATTCCTAATACATTTTTATACATAATAATGGTAGTTTTACAATACAAATATCTGCTCCAAGATGTTGATTATACAAAATTCGAATATTGATATTATGACTTACGAGTGTTAAAAACAATAAAATCATTTTCTGAAGATTATTTTCTGTTACAGAAACAATCTTCATAAGGAACTTTTATGTAGTTATTTCATTACATAGGCAGGCCTACATGTGAAAAAGTGGTGGAATTTTCTGTTTCTGAAATTGATAAATTCACAAAGGTTTCTTTTCAAGTTCTTGTTACATTTTAAACATTGGAATGCAATAATTGTTCTCTACGAACTCGATGTATGTTTTCTGCACTTTACACACACACACATACACACAGAGAGAGAAAGAGAGAGAGAGAGAGAAACAGTATATTTTTACTTCCCAACTTGAAATATTAGAAAATTTTCTGGTTTCCGAAAGCTAATTGGAAAATGATAATTTGTTGCTGTCTAACTTTCCGCTACAGGAATTGAATTTTATAGCTGAATGTTCTGTGAAATAGAGTGGAAAATTTTCCACCTAACATCACTATATATAATATCCAAAATTGTCCGGAGTATGAAAAGTTTTTTCACTTGTTTCTACATCGTGATGAAGATTTTCCGATTCATGAAAATTTCTTTAATTTGTTTCTACAGAGCAATAATACTTTCCGATTTGCAGAAAGTAGTTTTACTTTTTGCTTCAAAAATGATGAACATTTGCCGACTCATGAAAAGTTCTTCAATTTTTCCATACACGACAGAAAATATTTCGATTCATGAAAAATTGTTTCACTTGTTCATACATAGTACTGCAAATTGTCTGAGCCATGAAAATTTTCAGATTCTTAAACGATCTTTCTCTTTTTAACATTTCTATACATGCTTTCGATCAATGTTATGAATACTGAGGAATTGTTACTTGATCACGGATATTTGCCAAGAACGGAAAATTTTCCGGAAAAATATAGAAGAAAATTTTCCACCTCACGTCACGGTTAAACAACGATGTAGGAATAAGTGGAGTATGTTTTTATGAATCAGAAAATTTTCCGTTTCAAAATTTTCATCACTGCTGGGAACACATTCACTCCTGCAGTATTTTTACTGAAGCCAAGAAATCCATCTTCTTTTTTACATTATATATAAAAAATTCAAGTAGTGCCGGTATTTGTGCAAGACTCTTGCGCAAGAGTCATATGCATGCAAGACTCTTGCGGTCATCACTACTTATTCTTCCGTTTCGCAACTTCTGTTTGAATCCGATTCCCTGTGGTGATGCTACATGACCTTTAGATTGATTAATATAGCTATATTAATCATTGTAGGGGAAGCAGTGACTCAATGGTATAGCGCTCACCTTTGGCGCGTGATTCCTGGTACAATCTCAGCATGCACCAAATGGGATTGAGCAAACACCATATGCGTGGGATTCGAAATTAATATCCGTCGTTTTGTTTTATTTTTATATGTCTCCTTGATCTCCATCTATTAGGATGTTATTCCTTATCCGATTGTAACGAAATTTAAAAATAAAGGTGAAGTTGTGTTTTACCATTGAGCTCGGCGACCCGAAATCTATGGAATTGACATTAATATCGGTCATTTTGCATTATTTTTACGTGTCTCAGTATCCTCGCCCCGATGGCCACCTCTGATCCGCAGCCAAATGTGGTAAATGCGTTCGGAGTTTCACTATTGACTTCAACGACCACGAAAACCATGGATTTGACAGTAATATCGATCCTTTTGGATTCTTTTTTAAATGTATCGCTATTCTCAGCCCTCGTTGACCCTCACCCAAGGCCGTAGCCGATGTGGTGAATGCGATCGGAGTTTCACCACTGATCTCAGCAACACACTTTGTCTTGGTCTGTGGTCTGGACCAAGGTATCTGTGACCCAATTTTTGGTAATTCTAGGTGCACTCGTTCCCCAGGCCCCACATACATTATATTTACTTTAATTATATTGCATAAGTAAAGGAGTATGGTTGTTCAATATCAGAGCATTAATCTTTGATGCATGAGGTCTCAGCAGAAATCGCTGTACGTGACCTTTTTCTAGGTTCTCAATGACGGTTCTGAAGGGAAGACAATAATTAAAAAAAATCTTTTAGTCTGAAAAGGAGACGTCGAAATAAAATCACTTTCATCATTCAATTGTGTCATTCAACAGAAAAACTTATCTTAATGAGTATTATCTGAATTTCTGTTGATATAATATCTCCAAGCCCCACAGAGGCAAACAGACAGACATACTCTTTATTTTATTTATATTACATAAGTAAAGGGGCACGATTGTTCGAGCATTCATCTTTTGTACGTGAGATCCTAGGAGCAAACACTGTATGCGAGGACTTCCTCTAGTTTTCAGTGACGGATCTGAAGGGAAGTCAATAATATAGAAAATCTGTTAGGCTAAAAAGGAGATATCGAAATAAATTCACTTTCATCATCACTCAATTGTATCATGAAACAAACTTATCACAATTTCTGTTTATATAATATCTGCATGCCTCGTTATTCTCAACACTCCACCACCACCGCAGTCCGTAGTCGATACAGTGAATGCGATCGTAATTTCACCACTGATCTCAGCAACACACTTTTTCTGCACCAAGGTATCCGTGACCAAATTTTGGTAATTTCGCTTCACTCGCCTGGTCCCCTTAGATCTATCACTTTACAAACAGATACACAGACATACTGTTTTATTTCTTTATATTACATAAGTAAAATGACACAGTTGTTTGCGCATTCATCTTTGGTACGTGAGATCCCAGCAACAAACACTGTATGCGTGGACTTCCTCTAGGTTCTCAGTGACGCCTCTCAAGGGAAATCAATAATATAAAAAAAACTGTCAGGTTAAAAGGAGCCCTGGAAATAAAATTACTTTCATTGCTCAATTGTATCATGCAACAGACAAACTTATGTCAATGAGTATTATTAGAATTTCTGTTCATATAATAAAATAAATGAAATCTTTAGAGATAAGCTTTTAGCTTAATAAGATCTATCGTTTGATATTATCAAAGCTGAAACACACACACACACTTCTTCATTCATATTATAGTAGCAATTTTTTATTAGCATTTAGGGACTAGTCATCTCTCTTCACCTGCAGACATCTTAGTGTCATTATAACACGTTTCGCACGAAAGCTAAGAGCGAGTTGCATTATCAATGAAATATTAAACGGCAGAACTCAGACAGACACTAACTAATCTTGTATTCCTGGAACTATGTGTGTGCCTTTTTTTAACGTTAGAATTCAATGTCATTACCAAGTAGGAGAAAACTATAGGTAATACACTTTACTCCTTGCAGTCTAGAGCTCCTTCGTAGCTAGGTGAAGACGTTTTCAATGTTTCGGGCATAAACGTGGGACGTAAAACTTAAAGCAATATTATCCTTATTTATTTACTATTAGTAATAGCATGTTTTTTCACTGTATGCATACCTATTTTAATAAACAGCATGCGATCAGACGTCCAAACACATCCACTTCTATTGCATACACAGGGAGGCAAACAAACTGTATCAACTATCAATCACAATTAATCTTATCCATTTCTATACAAGATTCAATCACACACACAAACACACACTCAAATCACGTGAGCCAATACATAACACGAAAACGTGACTTAGACCAAAAATGTAATAGCAACATTCAGGGGAACTTGATTCGATGAGATTTCACATATTACGCTATGGCAAATAGCAAATAGTCACTTTCACTTGAAACAAAACGAAGGCTGAATTCGACGGTGTCTGATACATACATAATCTGACACAGTACTTCAAAAAAAAAATGACTTTGAAAAAATGTCCTAGCAATATCGCATTTTCCTATGGGGAACTTCGTTTGATGAATATCCCATCCTCAGATCATAACCACATCTTCAAGATGCTCAATACCGACATCATATACTAGCACGTGGAAGCCAAGACCAAATTTCGAAGATGTTTGAACTTAAGCGTACAACGCTATACCACGTAACAAGTAACCTGTGCTGTATCCCCTTAGCAACTCACACTCTACCGGTAATTTCTACATACATACAACGCAAAGTGATTTCGTGGTTACCCAAGCCCAAATTCGACCCAGCAATTGATCATTTTAAGCAAATAGTCATAATA
Organism: Thermobia domestica; assembly: GCF_964235325.1. Lineage (NCBI taxonomy): Eukaryota > Metazoa > Arthropoda > Insecta > Zygentoma > Lepismatidae > Thermobia > Thermobia domestica. Next base: position 106,644,755 of record NC_137470.1, read on the forward strand.
GGATATTCCCATCTATCAACTATCCAGCCAGTGCCCAGGCAACGTTTCCAGGGGGAAAATTTTCTCACGGGACGTAGTCGATTACTCCTACTCTGGCAGTGTCGGCCGGTGGATTATTGTTTCAGGTGTTGCAGTACGAACGATCGGAGACATAAGATATAAAGTAGACTCATTGACTAATTAGCATTACTTTAGATGCAAATGCTATGTGACATGTGAAATTAAATAAAATTCTGTTTTTAAAAAAAAATAATAAAATGCAGAACATTTTATCCGATTAATCACCTTGCACACGATGCACACATACACTAGCACACGATATATAGAACAAAAGAACCCATATACACAAATACACGATTGTATACGAAGATGATAATTGAATGCACACGAATATAAACAAGTAAACTGAATCTGAAAGTCACTTCCACGCACAAAGAAATGAAAGACTAAAATAGATTTTTCCTTCTGAAAACATGTGTTTACTAGCGGCAACATTAAAATGTTAAGATCTGTTGTGTCAGGGAAACCGTCCCCCCACTGTTGCTAAAAGGACCTTTACGATTCCATCCTTGCTGGTGACCGCAATAACTATGTGACGTAGATTCAATTCTTCAAAACAAATCTTCACATGTTTCTAAGCTGTCAATTTGTTTCTAGTTTTGTAAGCACTTTAGAATGCAACCGGTGGAAGGATACCTCCGACCAGGGTACGCACTAAGTACTCTGAGTGGGCCTTGGACCTGAAACATAGGTTATTGGGAGAAAATCTATTGCAACCACGAGAACATTCAATAAACGAAGACTCAAGGGACAGTCAAGAGAAATGTGGTATGGATTAGTGTAGACTAGTGTAGTTTAGTATATTTTGGTGAATGTGGCTTAAGTGTCAAGTTAGTGTTCTTAGTACTTTTAGTGTGTAAAATGGGCAAAATTAAATAAAACACACAGGGAAAAACCAGTCTATAAATAGTGAAAGAATTAAATATGATCACAGGAGAGGAACCTGAAATAGCAGGTAAAAACCAAGCTCATACAGGGAAAACCTGAAGATAGCAAAATAAATAAAATAATATAGTAAAAAAACACTAAATAAACATCCGATCTAAAAATAAATAAAATATAAAGAAACAATAAATAAATGAAGCATAAGAAAATTTAAAAATTAAAATATAATAATTATAGAAATAATAAACACTTCTGACCAGAGTATATACACTTGTTTATTAAAAACTAAATTCCAGTGTTTTACTGGAATTTAGTTTTTAATAAACAAGTGTATATACTCTGGTCAGAAGTGTTTATTATTTCTTTAGTGAGTTCCAGAGTCGTGATGGATAGAGTTGCATAATAATTATAGACGATAAATATGGACTCAACCAAGCTTAGTAAAGGAACAAAGCACAAATAACTTCAATAATAATAACAACAACAACAATAATAACATATATACATAAATATACCAAAACTAGAAGTAGCTAGATAGTTAGAAGTAACTAACTAAATATTAATAGGATCAGAATTGAATAAATAGAATAGTAAACAGAGGTAGGAAATGATAGGGTAGATTAGAAAGAATTTAGATTACTTTGATTTGATTAGCAAACAATTAGTATTAGAATATGTTAGTGTCAAGATCAATGGTTATAGTACTTTCGAAATTGTTAAAGTCAATAGTTGAGTCTTTTATGTATAGTTTTTTAATTCATTATTTGTTTTGTTTCGTTCTTATATTTTTGTTTCTTGTTTGTACTTTCCTTTCCCTCCTTTCATCCAAATCTCCTTTCACCTATTCCCAAATACAAAACAAAATAAATTAAAGAAATAAAAGGCAATGATGTTAACCCGTGCCGGTTTTAATTTTCAGATACCGGTTTTGAAAGACGGGCCTGAGCATAAGCAAAAAAAAAAAAAAACTTTAAAATGCAATATTGTCCCCCACCCCCCAAAATGCAACTTCTTGCTATGTTTTGTCGGTTTTGCTTTATGTAGGTCAATATTGAAATCGGAAAGGTTAGTGGAGTTCTCTCACTTCCGGTTTATAGAGAAAGAGTAAAAGATAAAGATGAAAGTTATATTTCTTCGACAGTTTATGGATTGCCGGAACCCGATTCTTGGTATCTTAACTTTTATGCTCCACATTGATCAACGTAAAATGCGTGGAGCAACCTGAGAAGATTTCAAAGGTCTTGAAAATAAACAGTCGATTAAGTGTATTGGCTAATAATAAATGTTCAAGAAACCATTCATCTGGACCGCTACAATCTCTTTGAGACTCCACTGCGTTCATAACGTGAATGAAAAGGATCTCACCAGATGTCGCTATTATGTAAACTTCGTTGTCAGTAATTATTGAATAGCTCATCCATAAACATAACATAAAATTTTAAAAGTATGCTAGAAACAAATGTATAAGTATTACTACTTCAGTGTTTTGTGATACCCATATCGTGGTGAAGACATTCCACGCCATATGTTCAAATACTTCTGAAAATATTTGGAACATTGTACATATTTATTACAGCTCGGGTCAACGCTCTCAACATCACCATTAAGGCCAGATATCACGTAAAAAAATGTCAGACCAATTTTTTGAGAGCGTGCTCTAATTTTGCACGCTTAATGAACTAAACCAACATTCAAGTTCTATGTTATGCATAACATAGAATGACGTTTTATTTTCGGGTAGAGAGGTGGAGAGGAATTTATAAATAAAAAAAAAACATGCGTCATTAAACTTGTTAAACAATCAGTGCAATGTTCGCATAATCAGGATACCCTCACCAAAGGTTTGGCATATCTTCCACCCAACTTGACCCCAGTTTGAACTCGTACAGCATACACACCCGTATGACGTTCTGTGGAGGTCCCATTTTCACTCTGTCCTTACGAAGTTCACGTGGTAGCTGAACTGCAACAGCCAGGTATTATGTTGGATTAACCCACACCAACAACTGACCTTCCCTTTATCTCCACTTGCATTCAACTCACGGTGTGAGGGCCAATTGAACACGTACCTCCCCAAAAAACGACAGAACTTTCTTTGTTTCCTTAATACTTAATATGTACGTATATATATGTATATATACGTATGCAACTAATACATATCAATATATATATTAGGGTAGGCTGAATTTCAACTTTTTTAGAAAATCTATTTAGCGAAGCGGTTAAATGGCGTCTTTTAGTTGGCAAAGTGTGCCAGGGTTTTTTCAGAATTTTTAGTCAACGCCTTCAAGTGCCGCATCGAGGTTTTATGGAAAATCTATGCAATCTGCACTACGCTTACAATATTTCACGTTTTTGGCTGTGTAAAACACATATATTCTGTTTTTCGTCTTTTTTTTTTAGATTAACCCTTGTGGAAAGCTTGAACTATACCTAATTCACCTCTTCAAAGCTCACTTATGTGCAGTTCCTTGCTTAAATTGGGCAAATTTGAACGTTTAAAGCAAGAATATTGCGTTTTTGTTTGTACGTAAAAAAAAAAAAAAGATTTATTTTGTTTAGCCTAAGAGTAGAGTTTATTTACTTATTTATTTATCTTTTTCTGTAATGCCATTCATTATCAACATTCACGATAATTTATTCTTTGTCCAAAATAACCCAGAACTCACCACGAGGAGGTGACTGCGCTTCGAGTTCCACCCACTTTTAGTTCCGCCCTAACGCCCTGTCTAATTTTCTGCCATGGCCTTAGTTGCTTGCGTCCTCACTTACTTGCTTTACTCTTCTAGTCTTTTTATTTTTCTCGATCCGAGTGTTGTTACTTCCTTCTTAGAAATCAAGACACAGCGTATTAATCCGTCGCGACTTGCTGGCCCGCACACGGATTGAGAAGCTTGCATCACCAAACGCACCATTCGCTCTGCTGCTGTGTATGGCACGGAAATGCAGTTACTTCTTCTCTGGACAGTTTCACTAATCGCTAGTGCAGCAATTCAAGATGCAGGAAACATTTAAACGGAGCGCAAAAATCTTGTTATTGATAAAAAATAAGATTAGGGGAAAAAGAAAATTCAGAGCAGCTGTTAAGGAAGTAACTACATAACCGGAAAATCTGTTAGAAGTGTCTTTTTTGATGGAAGAAAAGACTAGAACATAACGGAAGCGAAAAAGTAAAACATTGGTATTGACTGCAGTATAGAAGAAGAACACTTAACAATATTGGAAGAACAGGAATTTAAACTAAGTCATTGATTCAAAACTGACGTACAAAATTGAATATATTAAGGCCTGTTTTGGAGGAAAATTTATTTTACTTAAACTTCTTGTAAATTGTTCTTTTACATAGCTAAATCAAAAGGTTATTACTTACAAAATTAATGAACGTTTAAATATGCTGAAGACCATAATGGCGACTTAGCAATTCAGTCAGTCAACCAACTTGAGGATACTAATAATATGCGACACTAATATGAGGATACTAATCATATGCGACATCATATTACTTAGCGCAGCTTAACTTTCTGTATAAGGTCCCAAGTTTATGCCATTTAGGCTAAGGGGGACAGTGATTAAGGCAAATGACTGATGATAGAAGAATTAATGGGATGAGAATGTGAGAGAAAGCGAGAGTACCCGACAACTCCATCTACACGATGTTATCCACCACAAATTTACTGCAACGGGAATCGTATCAGGGACTCCACTCACCAGAGGTAAGCGCTCTACCACTGAGCAACCGTGCCCTGGCAGTTTAACTTTAAGAAGGCATAACCACACAATTTGCCTATTATAATTCAATCAAAATCTTTTGCTTTTTGTAGAATGCTTCAGAATAACTGAATACAGATTTATGATATATTGCAAAATGATATGTCTGAAAAGCGATTATTCTCGGAAAAATACGTTCAAACATCTGCATTGTTGTTACTAGAAACTATCATTTCATCTATTTGAACAGAATGAGATTGGAAACTCACACGGACTTTTGTCCGTATAGAGGAGGCATGTCAGCGACAGTGTGTATGCGCGTAAAAGAAGACAAGGGAGAGAAAGAAGCACCATCCTGCGTTACGTGGTCATTACGATGTAACATATTTTTGGAGTTCAGGATAAGCAAACGTGGGACTGTGTCCGTAGAAAACAAACCCGTTACCACGTGAAACTAAAACCAAAATGCTTATTTTCGCTTTGTGTTGACGCAAACCGTTACAAAATGAGAGGGTCCAGGTATAAGTACGAGGGTTATTTCAAAAGTCTTGCACACAACCGGTGCACGACCGTTTGAGTGATTTGGTCCAGTTCACTTTTAGGTTAGTTGTGGGGTAGAGTTTAGGTTTGACGATTGTTTCTGTGCTTTCTGGTTTGCGTAGCTGTGTTGTGAGAAATTCAATGGTGAACCTGACTGAGGTTGGGTTACACATGATGATAAGCGTTCCTATATCAAAATCGAAACTCTATGTGGAAAGAATCCAACTGAAAGTTACAATGTTTTGCGGGAAGTGTGTGGAAATAGTGAAGTGGATCATAGCACTGCATTACGGTGCTCAGCTAGTTTTCGTGAAGGTCGTGTAAGCACTGCGGACACCCCAAGAAGTGAAAGACCATCAACTGCAACAGACTACATCTCTGAGATTATTGTGAATGACATTTTGAGAGAGGATCGACGAAAACAAGTAAGAAAATTGCATATGAGGCCAAAATGTCAGTCATTTCAGTTTAAATAATCATTACTGTGAAGATGAAGATGAGATGGCTTCTGCATGATCTGAGTAAAGAGCAGAAAGTATGTCGCAAAAGAATCGCAGAAAAATTGCTTCAACGTTATCAAACAGATGGAAATCAGTTTTTACAAAGAACTGTTGCAATTGATGAAACTTGGATAAGAGAGTTTGAATCAGAACTGAAGTTTCAGTCGTCACAATAAAACAGTTCAGACTCTTCACGCCCGAAAAAATTCCGCCGGCAACAATCAAAGGTTTAACTCACTATGATACGAATAGAGAGATGGCTACAATAGAGTGCCACAGGGTACGTCTCTACAAGGCGTATACTACAAGTTGTTTCCGCAAAATTTTTGCGCTCGAAAATTCGTGAAATAAATCCTGACATGCTTGCAGCTTGTCCTCATTCTGAACGATAATGCAAGGTCGCATACTGCTCTTGATGTAAGGGTGACACTTAACAAGTATGAATGGGAAATACTTGTCTTCCCAACATAGTCCTGATTTGAGCCCACCAGACTTTGATTTGTTCACAAATTAAAACAACCACTCTGTGGAAAACGTTTTGATTCGATTGAAGAAACTTTCAGTGAGGTGACCCAAGTGATCAAACACATCAACAATGAAGGTGACCTATCAAGAATACAGAATTTACAAAATGTTGGGAAGCTGTCATAAACAAGTATGGAGATTGTATTGGAGGCCTGTAAAGGTATTTTGTACAATAAATTATTTAATTCCATAATATCTTTCAGTATGCAGGACTTTTGAAATCACTGTCGTACAATATATTGCAGAAAAATATTCCGAAGAGTTGCTAGGACATAATACAGGGTGTCTGAAAGAGAACTCCCTAGAGTTAAGTATAAATTTAATTGGGAAATGAATGAAAGCTTACATCAATGAGTACATATCATGAAAGAGAATTCCTTCAAGTTTTGTTTAATGTTGGTAGACTTCAACGTAGCATCCATTTGTGGCCCTGCACACGTCGAGACGATATTTCACTTCTCGCCACGTATTCACAAACATTTCAGGTGTAACTGTTCCAACCGCCACGACGATTCTTTCCCGTAAATGATTGATGCTCTGATTTTTACTGTACACAATGTTTTTTATGTGGCCTCAAAAGAAAAAAGTCCAGTGGGGTTAAGTACACATTGTTGCTGAGTTGCTCTGCACTGCACTCCTGCCTGGACAGCATTGGTGCCCTCTCAAGGTCAAGCAGACTTGCCAACTACAGGGGAGTCAAACTTGGAGAATTGATGAATTAAACACCACAAACTAGAATAGTGTATGTCACTTTGTACAGATTCTAGGACACATTAAAAATAGGGAGTTCTTTTTCAAACACACTGTATTGTAAGTAACGGTACATCTAAACACAAAATGCAAACATTATAAACTATTGGTATCATAACAAATAACAGCCTATGTGCCATGCTAAATAACAGTTTATGAGTCTAATTTTGTAATAATGTTCGTAAAATTTGCGGATCGCAAACGAACGTAAGTAATGAATATATTGCATAACAAGTATCGCAAAAAATCCAAACTTTACATTTCGTTAACACAATCCATTGCAGAATGAAGCAGTATAAAAACATTTTAAGATATTCGTTAATCACGACCCAGCTGCTGCATATGTAAAAGAAAACTTGAACCTGTGATTTTTGTGATAATAATGCACAATTCACATATTTTTACGTTTGGTGAAGTATCATAAAAGGAGTATACTTTGCTAAAATAATCAAAACCAACCTACCTATCCTAACTCATATTTTACGTTCAAGTGCAAAAGGAAAGAAAAAAACACGTAACGTTCAAGTAATATTTTAGTGAACCCAATCAACACTATATTACAGAAGTTAAACATATCACGCATTGTTGTACGTGAGCCTGTGTATAGTACATTATGTCAGTCTTACTACTTGCATTTTGGTCAATTTATTTACCTTGAATTTATAATAAATATGGCGCTGGTATACTTTTGACGCATCAAATTTTGAAAGATTTACAGGTAAAATTCCGTACTTCGCATGAAAAGACAATTACAAACAACAAATTTCTGCAAATACAAAGTAATACATCTGTACTTATGCTTGCAAGTATAGGTTACTAGTGTAAAATCCTTGCAAGTACGTTACTAAGGATAAAATAAGTGAGTTCATATAAATGATGGTTGTATTAGTAGAACCGTAGCTAGAGATTTCGGCGCCCCGGGCGAAGTAGAATTCGGCGCCCCTCTACACTCACCTTACCAACTTTTTTTACATGTAAGAGAAGCAGCTTTTGTTGTTATGCTAAATTTTTATCAAGCTTCTGGGACAGACCATTGCAACAGCGAAAAGCGATCATTACGTACCCTTTTACAAATAAAAGCTGCATTCAAGATGCTTATTTTGTACTTTCTGGTTAACTTGACAAAACTACTTCTGGTTGTATACAAATCCATTTGCATACAACAGTTATGAAAAGAGCATGGAGCCAATTCTCCTACGCGAAAGAAACCGTGTTAGACATTTAGTTGGTGGACGCGAGTGGTGGCTTTGGAAATATCCGAATTCCCTGGGCATAGCAGTAATGTCAGAAATTGAGCTCAAGCCCAGAGCAGTGGCGTAGGGAAGGGGGGGGCCCGGAGGGGCCGGGCCCCCCCAAAGAGGTCCGACAATGTACTTTGGTACTTTGATGTTTGTAATTTTTTATATATTTTTATGTTTATATATTTTCTTCTTTGTAATTTTTCTATATGTACCTATAACAGCACTTGGGCCCCCCCCAAACACACATCCTGGCTACGCTACTGGCCCAGAGGCCTCAGAAATGGCCAGGTTTTGGGCTCGGGTTTCTTCTATTCGACTATTAAACATTAAGTTATTGGACGGAGTTAGTAGTATTGGAAAGGTCTTGGTCCCTTGAGCATAGTGGTAATATCAAAATTCTAATCCGGACCTCGAATCCATAAAGATAGGGTCCTGAGATTTTGGGCTCACGTTCATTCTATTCGACTAAAAACCGTGGGATTTTTACACGCGCCTGGTGCCGATGGGAAGGTCTGGATTTCATCAGCACATTGGTGATGTCAGAAATGGAACCCGAAGCCCGAGAAATGAGGTTCTGAAAGTTTGGATTCGGGTCCATTCTATTTGCCTATTAAACATGGAGTTGTTGGAGGAGGGTAGTAGCGTTGGAAAAGTTTTTGTCCCTTGAACATAGTTGTGACGTCAGAAATCGGACCCTGGTCTCGAAGCCTCAGAAATGGCATCTATAAGTTTTGAGCCAGGGTCCCTTCTATTCCTCATTTAAACATGGAGTTGATGGACACGGGTGGTGGCATTGGAAAGTTCCTAGACGTCTGTGTACAGTGAAACATCAGAATTCGGGCCCTGGTCTCAAAGCTTCGGAAGTGGGGTTCCGAAATTTTGGATTTGGTTCATTCTACGTGAAGTTGTTGGACGAGAATGGTAAAGTAGAAAGGTCTGGGTCTTCTGGGCACTGCCGTGATGTCAGAAACCGGGAATCGGACCCTGAAGCCTCAAAAATGGGGTCCCGAAGTCTTTGGCTCGGGTTCCTTTTATTTGCCTATTAAACACGGAATTGTAGGATGAAAGTGGTAGCGTTGGAAGTCTCTGTCCCTTGAACACAACGTTGATGAGAAATTAGTTCCTACCCCCATCTTTTTATTTGTGTCGTAAACCTTTTGCATAATTTGATCTCAATACCTGATAGTGCAAGATAAAACCATATTAATAGCCGAATTGATTATTTTATCTCTCGGAATTAAGTATTGAGATTGAGGCATTGCAAAGGATTACAACACAATCCAAACTTCGGGACCCGGACCTGATTTCTGACATCACCGCACTGCTCAAGGGACCAAGACCTTTCCAACGCAACCACCTGCATCCAAAATCACATTGTTTAATAGCCGAATGTAAGAGACCCGAAAGCAATATTTAGGGACCTCATTTCCGGGACCTTGAATCCAGGGCCCGATTTCTGTAATTACCTTTGACAGACGACCCGAACTTTTCCAACGCCATCACCCTCGTACAACAATTCAGTTTAATAGGCGTATAGAAGGGGCTCATGCCCAAAACATCGGGACCCCATTTCTGGGACCTCGTGGTAGGGACCCGGTTCCTGTCCACCATTATGTTGAGGGGAACCGGATCTTTCCAACATCACCATCTGCATGCAACAACTCCATGCTTAAACGAGAAATATAGTGAACTCGAGCCTCACATTTCGGAATCTCATTTCTGGGGCTTCGAGGCCAGGGCCCAATTTCTGACATTACCGCTTTCGTTAAACGACCCCAACCTTTCAAACGCCAACACCCTAGTACAACACCATGTTAAATAGGCAAATAAAAGAGGCCCGAACCAAAACTTTTGGGACCTCATTTCCTGGGCATCAGGTCCCGGAGCTTTCCAACACCACAATCTGTATCCAATAACTCCATGCTTAAAAGAAAAATAGAATAGAGCCGAGCTCAAAATTTCGGGACACCATTTTCGGTCCTTTGAGACAAGGGTCCAATTTCTGACATTACCACTGTGCTCAGACGACCCAAACCTTTCCAACTTCAACACTCACTTTCAATTCCATGTTTAATAGGAGTAAAGAGAACCCGTGCCCAAAACTTTGGGACCCCATTTTTCTGGAGCCTTATGGCTGGGTCCCGGTTTCTGATATCACCACTGAGCTCAGGAAACCCGGACTTTTCCAACGCCACCATCGGCATTCACTAACTTCATGTCTAACACGGCTTCCCTATTGTAGAGGATTTTAATTTAATTGCTCTTTACAACTCTCCAGGCTCTTTACAACTATTTACGTTTCAAACTATCCATAAGAAATGAAATTTCAATACATTAGAAACTATGTTCTTTTAAAATGTTCAAAATGGGTGACAGCATTGCTTTCTAGTAATAATTGTAAACTTTCGTAATTTTATTCTCTATTTGAATAGTATTTTAATTTCGAATCTTTTAAGGTAAAACATATTTTTTTGTGAAATGTAACGGAATACATACGGATATATAATGTGTGTATATTTTGTATGTATGTGGATAAGTAAAAATATCACACAACTACATACATATGCAGAAAAAATATCGATGGAGAAATGATTCCAATAAAAACATTCACATTGGAAGGAATTCGTATATCAATTGAACTTTTAAAAATAACGGGTAGTGATTAGTCTTTGGAAAAGACAAAATCGTTGGTTAAGTTCTGACTTCTCAAGCCTCTACTACACAACTTCTTCAAGTTCGAAAATATTATTATTCTTGTTTACTTTCATTTTAGCATTCCCGCGCAAACAGCAGCTTGCATGTTCCCTTCACTCCTCTACCTTTCATACCTTCATTCTCACCATCGTGATTAACCCGATTGGGTAGAAAGGCGTGATTAACTAAGCAAATTCATCACCATCAAAACACATTTCAGAATTTGACCGTTTGACTTTGAAAATTCTCCTGCGTAATCTGTAAGACATTACTCGGAACCTTGATATTACATCGTCATTAATAAATCATATATAATGGCTTTCTTTAATAAATGAAAAGCTTGTGATTGTTATTGAAACGTTTGAGTTGCGAGCGGAACGAGCAAATTTTTAACAAATCCATTTCTTTGCTAACCGACAATATTGATTTAATAGGCCGAAAGAACTTTTATGGGGCGCCACGTCTTTCAACAATTTTCCTTTCTTCTTGCTCGTTCGGCGCCTTCTTGCTATCAGCGCCCGGGGAGAGCGCCCCGCTGGCCCATCTCTAGCTACGGCTCTGTGTATTAGAAACTATATTCCACCGGTGCTGTATTTGTGCATAGTGTACAGAAGTTGTATTTTATGTTTACAAGTGGAACGCTATATGTATGAAACCGTGACAAGTATTATTGAAACTCATATCTGCCAAAATCTACTCGTTTTCACTATCCTCATTTTTGCATATACCAACCTTCGTTGACGCACCTGCTCCATTTCGGACGCACCCCGTCGCTAGAGTCCGAACTCCAGCTCTGCCCTGCCGTGACTCGGTTAGGCTAGTTTTAGACGAAAGCGTTTATCGTAGCATTTCTCGTAGCAGATGTGCTGCCAAAAATGTCATATAATATTCTATAACATCAAAAGTATATTGTGCTTTTACACGGTAGCATTTTGACAAGCATTTTGTCGTGACATAGCAAACAAATCACTGCAGAAGAGCGCAATTATGGCTTCAAAACTAAAAAGAGATATTTCAGTCACTATTTCTTCTAAAGCCCTTTTTTGCATATGCTTATTATGATACAAAGGACTTTTAGCGGTGCAGTCATACTATACAGATCCATAGATTTTAAAATTTACAGAAGAAATTTCTAATATTTTAATAGAGTAGTGTATAAGTAATGGAAATATGGTGTGCACTTACATTTGAGATGCGTATTTACGTGGAAATATAGAAATTAAAGTCGAACCTAAAATGCACGTAATCTTCAATAAGCTGCCATAAAATTTTGGAAAGTCTGTAATTTCCCCATTTTTGTATCGAGAACAGAATCCAACCAACCCCTTCGGAACTTCTAACCTGTTCCCAAAGTACTACTACTGCCCGTTCCTACTCCTCCACCTACTACTGCTACTACTCTTACTATTACTATACCTACTCCTACTGTTACTATTCCTAAGTACTCCTACTTCTACTCTTACTACTACTTACACCTGTTACTCCTCCTACTACTACTACTTACATCTACTACTACTACTACTACTTACTCCTCCTCCTACTACTACTTATACTATGGATCCGTATAGTAAAACTACACGTTGCCAGCTGTCTTGAAGAAGACCTGTCAAAGGGAATCTGCACCGGAGAACGTAAGAGTACACCTCAAAAATGATTGCTGAAGGTACAATAAATGAAACGAGAAAGTATTTTTTAATGAATTTCTGTGTGGATCCGTATAGTGAATCTGCCCGCTTTTAACTTTGTACAAAGAAGGATCTTCCTCATATTTTTTTTTAATCAACACAATAATAGTACTCCTACTCCAACTCATTTTTCTTTACTACAACTCAATTTCCCAACAAAACAAAGAGCATGGATATTTGACATAAAATCTTTCGCTTCATTTTAACACACCACGTCGCTGCTATCGGAGCAGAAATGCTGGGAAAAATGCTACGAAATAGAGCAGGTCCTATCGACAAGAAATGTCATAGGGCATGGGAAATGCTATAGCATTTGCTACTTTACACGGTAGGATATCGATAATACGATTTTTGCTACGAGAAATGCTACGATAAATGCTTAGCCTCTAAAACTAGCCTTAGATAGCACTCGTGCTTTTTAGTTTCCGACTAGCATAGGTTGTTCCTTGATTTTTGCATTGCAGTTTTTATGCATACATCCGGACGCTGTATTTACATGCAAATCCTAGAATTTTACTTTTTCAACAATTGATTATGAATAATTTATGATAGTCCCCTTGAAATTTAGCTATTCAATTTGAGATGTTTTCATGTCGGCCAACTCAAATCATTAAATAAACAATAAGAAGAAATTTGTGAAATAATTATAATTTTTGAACAATTATTTCGAGTGGTGCGGCAAATGTAAACCTGAACGACAAATATTCCTAAAAATGTGCTTAAAACATTATGTTGAGCTTCACATGAAAGGCAGTAGCGCGTTTCAAACTTATTCGATGAATTGTAACTACACATTCAATAAATGAGCTGACTAATACAGAAGATAACGTGCAGTTTGACAAGCTGGCTTCAAAGTAGAAATTTAAAAATACACGAATTTTATTTTATGGTACATACAATTATGTATTTACAGAAAAATGCCTCTTTCATTGGTGCATGTAGGCTACAACTCATACAGCTAACCCTGGCAGAGATTTATAACATGATAGCAAAATAATAATAAATAAAAAATACTCACTTAGGGCCAATGATTTTAAAATTTAAAGTTCCTTAGTGAGAGTTCATCTGTACTAAGAATACCACACAAGGTAATTTGTTTCGTGACCTAATGGGTAATGGGAAAGACTTGGCGAACTATTCCGATATGGTTTGCGTCAACGCAAAGCAATATTTACGATTTTGTTATTGATCATCGGCATAGCAGTTATAATGACTGCTTGCATTTCTTCTATGTACAATTTCTTGAACATTGCTTCCGAATGATCCCCTTAGGCATATGTTAGCAAACGAAGGAAGTTGGTAATTATCTTGGTTACACCCAATTGGCTACACCCACCAGCTACAACACAGCCAAAAAAAATGTGCTTGGAAACCATCCTTTGTATTGCTTCAATTGCAAAAAAGTGTTACTTATTTCATTCATTCGTGTTTAAAAAAGAAATGGTAACAAGTCGGTAATATTTACAGATAATATTGAAATGTTTCGAAATTACTCCCCTAAAGTTGCACCAGAATAAGTATATTCACCGCATAAAATAGCTATTACGTAGCTCTCCTAAACGTATTTCTACCATCTTGTTGAATTCGTATTACTAACTCAAGAACAATTTATATCCACATTAAGTTTAATTAGTCAATTTAAGAACTCAAATGGGTTTCATTTTACTGTATGTCCATTCATTAATGTTTTAATAATTTCTTCACGATTTCTCCAACGCTGAGGGAAAAAGGGGAATTTTGAAACAGCGTTACCATCTTGTACAGCACAAAATTCTCAACTTTTACAAAGTACCGAATATCTCGGTAAGTACTTGACTTATCGATCTCAAATAAACTTGACAATGCTCCTCATGACATGCTGATTTGCTCTATGAATTTTAAACCATACTGTACTAGGGACCTCTTCCAAGTTATTGCACTATTTCCAAACTCAACTTTTCTCTCTTCTCTTGTGGCAACACTGTTTAACTGATCCTTCTAAAGTTGAAGTCATCTTAAAGAGTTCTTCCCAGTATTTCATTGTTGGATTCTTCTAATGTGTACAAATAGTACTACTTCATGCCTTGTGTGTGTTAAAAGCGTTTAAATTTGACACATGTTTAACGTTATTTCTAAAAAAGTATGCAACACTGATCTGCGAGTGTCATCTCTTTCGTCTTTGTTTTTATTGATGAATAGAACTATGAAATTAAATTTAGGTCATTTTATTTCAAAATCAAAACTTTATAATGGGTTGGCAACACTGTTCACCTGGTGATGTTACCCAATACATGAATAGATGCCCCCCTTCCTGTAGTTTCTTTGTGCGAAGCTTCGCTTCTCTCTCTCTCTCTTTGTTCGTCTGTTATAAAGGTGGGACATTATAAATAGTGCACCCGGTATATATATATATATACTGGCATGTATTACTCGCTTCGCTGGGTTCAATTGAAAAGTTAAATGCTCAACTCCGTATCTCAAGTGTTTAGTTCCCGTGGAATATGATGGCATCGATTTAAACAGCATCGGAAAGATCATTGATCATCTAGGCGACCCCGAAAACCATGAATTCGACACTGATATTGGTCATTTTTGATCATTTATATATATGCACATATATATTTACCCCTCCCCTATGTTGCGGGTCATGGCATCGGAACTGTCACCGTTCATCTCAGTGACCCCAAGAAATGTGGATTCACCACTAATATCAGTCGTTTTCTATCATTTTTAAATATCTATTCCTCCCTCTCCCCCAAGTTGCGGGGTTGAATTTGAATTTAAATGGGATCGAAAGTATCACTGTTTATCTCAGCGACCCAAAACTATAAATTCGACATTGAGAGTGTTCATTTCCGATCATTTTTATTTATCTCTTTCTTCCCCTCCCCCTAGTGGCGGGGTTGATTTTAGATTTAAACCGGATCCAAAATGTCACTGTTCATCTGAATCCGGAAACTTTGGATTCAACACTAATATCGGTCACTCTTTATCATTTTTAAATTTCTCTCCCCTTCCCCCTGCTCTACGTTGCACCTTCAAAGTGAATACCCTAAAGTAATCCCAGCCCTAAAATCGTGTATGTTGACAATTTGATTGAGATTAGGGATGTGCACGAGTCGAGACACACTTTGTAAAATTCGAGACGAGTCAAGACAAACTTATTTCTCGACTCGAATTTTCGAGTCGAGTCGAGACAGCTCGTAAAAATCCCGATTCGACTCGAATGTCTCGAAAATCTTTTTATAATTTTTAATATTATTTTGAAGAAAGTACTCACTCAGAAACACTCGGCACGAGAATTTCGGAAACTGCAGGACTTGTCAGGTGTTCGAGGAGTAGTGTGGTGAGTGTCTTCAAAAAGTGTCGAAACCAAGGGGAAACGACGTCCAAACGTCGAGGTGTTGGGCGCCCCCCACCTCATTACATATGTCGGACGTCGTAGGCTGGGCAGACTGGTAAAGCAGGACAGCAGCGAACTGCGTCGGAACTAACATCAAAGTTTAATGCTGGGCAAAGTACAAGTGTGTCTGAACTAGTGTTGTAAAATTTACGGAAATTTTAAACCAGTTGGTAGAAGAAACCTTTTTTTGATTTCTTTCCGGAAAAATTGTTAAAATTGAAAAAATAAAAAAAAGTTTGTATTAGATTAATTTTACTAGTAATAATATATTTTTTTTCAAACGCATGAAAACTATAAGTTCAAAAATTTCAATATTGTGAATATTAAAAAATAGCACTCGAAAATCAAACTATTCCATTTAATATCTATATATTAAAATACTAGATTTATGCGTATATGGTTGTCCCCATAGAAAAGTTTATATGTTTGTCTCCAGTCCTTTCGGCAATGAGATCTTGAACCCACAAGTGCTAGAAACGTGCCTTTTTCATTGGTCGATTCCAAATTTTGTGTAAATTGTCCAGTTCTAATTAATATCTTTTAAAAAAGAATGGCAATTAGTACTTTATTACGTTCTTGGTGCTACACTGGAAGTACTGAAATTTTTGAAAAAAGTAAAGCATCATACCCTACGAGTTATATATTCCAACATCATATAGTTGTATGTAGGGGTTGTATATCTCTCAGGTGTTTGTTTCATGGCCAAATGATAAGAAAACGAAGGATAACAATTTTTCCAGTCTAAGATGAATCTTCATTGTTTGGAGAGTTTATTTATTTATTTATTTATTTTTGCCCAGTGAACTCCGTATATCACTGACATAATTAA
This sequence comes from Thermobia domestica, assembly GCF_964235325.1. Taxonomy (NCBI): domain Eukaryota; kingdom Metazoa; phylum Arthropoda; class Insecta; order Zygentoma; family Lepismatidae; genus Thermobia; species Thermobia domestica. Next base: position 106,661,554 of record NC_137470.1, read on the forward strand.
TTGTGTGTGTAACTTATTTACTTATTACATAATGGATGCAAAAAGAAAGAAAACACTGGTCATATATGAATTAGAAATTCCAACCACAAGTTGGCTCAAATCTTGAAAAAAGGGGCGAGATATTGAAAAAAATATCGAAAATATCCCCTTTATGATACCCCTTGCCGATTTTTATGAAGACGTCCTTCACTTGTGTCTGTAAAGGGACATGTACAATAAAGTGCATCGAATTTCCACTTTTTTTTTAAATCAGCTTACCCTTAGTGAAATTTTTTTGCGAAACGGTCTCCATATGTCATATAGAAAATCGCACGCCGATTAGTTAATTTCTTTAGGTACCACTAACCGCCTAAAGTTTCAAAAATTTGTAAAAAAAATACATTTTTTAAAAACAAATTATACATATTTACTTTTACGAAAACATTTTATCCTTAGTAGTTATTTTCGGCAGAAATGCACATATTTTAGGTGAAAAAATTTCAGCTTGATCAGTCAAGTCCTTCAGGTGCCACCAGCGTCTTAAAATTTGGACGAAACGCCCCCAAAATATATTTTATTCAGTGTTTTGTAAAAAAAATCGAGTTTTCGTCTCTTAAAAACAGCTAATTAGGTAAGAAATGGGGCAATCAAGGTAAAAAAAAGACTTTATAGTAGAATGAATGTTATCAAATAAGACACATACCAGTGGTTGTCCAGCTTATGTTCGTAGCGCGAAAAATAAATGATTATTTTTGTAGATAAAACTCCTTTCGATAAAACACCTGCACTAAATAGAATGAAGTTGCCCAAGAGCGAGTTTGTCTTAAAATTAAAAGTGGAGTAGCATCGAGAGAAAAGAAAAAAAGTGACTCATTGTTAGTGTGTCTGCAGATGAGATTAGAAGTAATTTTGCGTTGCTTTCTAGACAGAAACATTGGTGTTTGATGTGGAAACTGTTTACGTTGCTGATTGTGTTTAAGTGAAAATACGTGTGCATTTGTGCGCGTTTTTGAAGGATTGCGTCCTACTTGTGCTTATCGGCAGTCACTGAATGTGTCAGTTCGTCATTCCAATGGTGCGGCAAGTTTGTTGAGGTCTTGCGTTGACAAAAGTGTCTAACTGTTCAAAATTGGTTTCGGTGAATAAACTATCAAGTGTCCGTAAAGATGTCACCTAAAAGGAAGTCACGTTTGAATGTAAGGAGCTTTGTCCATAATGTCATTTGACCCCCTGCAGAATTCACTTTTAGTCAGCTTCCAACAATCGCTGATATTCTTAAGCAATTATTAGGGAAAGGAGAGAACACGAAATGGGATACAGCATCTCAGATGGACCCCTCTACTAAAGCGCTAGCTCATTCTGTAGCAATGAAAGTAATTCAAATTTGGGAAAATGTATCAATCAGGGGTGCAGCTATTTTGAGCGAGAAACGGGTTATAGCGTTAATTTTACATTATACATATCACAAAAAGGTCCGTCAGCTGCAAAAGTTCATGGACAAACCCGTTTCCTTTGCTTCCAAAGTTACAGAATTCCAGACGTTCGCCAGCAAAACTTCTTGTAAATACATCGACCCGGTTGCTTGCACTTGTGCGAGAAAGAAGAAAGTGCCTAAATTGTAGGTTTCATTTTTAATTGACCAGAGAACCACCCGACAAATGGGTATGACAGGACTTGATAGAAAGGAGACACAGAAACATGTCAAACATTTATTGCGAAAAAATCGAGGTCAGAAAAATCAACCAAAGCCCAATGAAATTAGTAGTTCCGGAAGACAAAACGATAGTGTCCCTTTACAAAATGAACGGGAGAAGAGTCAGATTCCACTGTCAAGTTTCTTCCTGCGCTTAAAAGAAAGAAGACTAGCCCTTCTAAACAAATGAAAGTTAGGTTGCCGACATTCTCCAATGCAGTATATAGATGTAATATATCAGACCGCAAGGCCGCAATTATTGCTTCGTCGCTTTTGGTAGATATCGGACTGGTTACCCCAATTCATAAGCAGAAGGTGATCGACAAAAGCAAGATTCGGAGAGAGAAGAAATCCTTAGGAAACGCCATTGTTGAAGAAGCGAGTGCATCACTTCAATCGACCAAAGTAAAAGCGTTATACTTCGACGGAAGAAACAATCAGACTCTCACCGTTGAGACTAAAGACGGCATCAACCACCGAATAATGAAAAAAGATCACTACGTACTGCTACAGGAGCCAGGATCGAACTGTCTTGGCCACGTCTCTCCTTCATCTGGAAGAGAAGAGAGCATACGGGTTGCCATTACAAAGTTATTTGTTCATCAAAATATCCCCCTGTCAGATCTGGTTGTTTTGGGTTGCCACGGTTCTGCTACCAACACTGGTCAAAAGAATGGTGCGATGGCACATATTGAAGTCTTCCTGAACAAACCCCTTCAGAGAATCGTCTGTGTGATGCACACGAATGAGCTCCCATTTCGACATTTGATTGAATTCATAGACGGCAAGTCTACTAGATCAAATACATTTAGAGGACCAATAGGATCAGTGCTTCCAACCTGCGAAGACTTGCCACTCCAGAGTTTTCAACCCGTTCGAGTAGACGGGAACTCAACTTCACTGAGGATTCATTAAGCACGGATCAAAAATATTTGCTGAATATCTGCCAAGCGGTTTCTTCAGGAGAATGCCCCGTTGGGTTAGCTCACATGAAGCCTGGTAAAATTCATCAAGCCAGATGGCTACCTACAGCAAATAGAGTCTTACGTCTGTACGTAGGAACAAAAGAACGCACTAATGAACTTAAAACTATCGTCCAATACATCATGATGGTCTACGCGCCACTCTGGTTTGCTGTGATCCGTAATCCATCGTGTGCAGAAGGAGCTCGTCATTTGTGGCAACTTATCACGACTTCTCGCCACATGGAAGCGAAATACAGGAAAATTCATCCAGTGATCCGTAGAAATGTGTGGTACGGCCATCCTGAGAACCTACTTCTATTAATCTTGACTGACCAAGATGCTTAAGTACGAGAGCTTGGCTAGAGGCGAGTCCTAAAAGCAAGACAAACGACCCAACCTGGTGATCGGGTACCGGTACGAGAATTCGTCATCCCTGAAATCAACTTAGAAGCGACAAATTATGTTGATATGATTAATTGGTCAGCATGCACGTTCATGGAGCCACCACTGACAAAACACTTGACCCTGCAGAAGCTAAGAGAAAATGTAAAGACGGCTCCAATGGCTGATGAATCTAATACATCCTTACCCTGTCACACTCGCGCTGTAGAAAGAATGGTGAAGTTGGTGACAAGCGGCATCAGCGGTATGTGGGCAAGAAGCATGGCATAGATTTGTCCTAGCAACACTACAGTAAAAAAACATACCAGGATTTAATACAAAAAACAATTTGAGGTAAAAGAGTAATGATATGAACTTGGGCTACCATATGCAATATTAGTATATAAGGGTGGGCGAAACTCGAACTGCAGCCAACTCCTCATGGTGAGTTCTGGGTTATTTCCATCATTAATGTTTGGAAATAAGCAAAGAGCTGCAGATGTAAAACAAAATCTTTCTTATTTAATCTACAATCCAAAAGTAGGGACACAATTGTCCATATTTTAAGCCACTGGTGGCACCTGAATGACTTGACTCATCAAGCTGAAATTTTTTACACGTAAAATATAGACATTTTACAGAAACAAAACCACATAGGATAATCATTTTTCATAAAAGTACATATTTTACATTTTTTTTAAATAACATTTATTCTTTAGGCGGCCGTTGGTGGCACCTAAAGATATTGACCAATCGACTTGCAATTTTTTACACGTTATATGGATCCCATTTCGCAAAAAAATATCACTAAGGGTAAGTTGATTTTAAAAAAAGTGGAAATTCGATGCACCCTAATGTACAGATATGAGGAATGACAAGGAGATTCATGCTCATATATGAATGATGAGTTGCGCAAAGAGCGCAGGTTCAGCTAGTTGAAAATTAATAGTCTGCGCTTATTTCTCTTATGTCGTTTATTCGTGGATGTGCATTAATTACAGAACTTTTACAGTTACATACAACATGAAGTGTTTCTATTGTATCAAATAGGTCTCTTGAGTGAAACTGAGTTCTTAATATGCTCTTTGATCTGGTGAAGTTTTTGTTAATTTTAACCAAGTTACTTCTTAAGAGAAAGAGCAGTATTCAAATTTCACTAATACTCATGCACTAAAACATACTCGTATAATTACTATTATTTAATATTTTAATATAGAAACTTATACAAACTTTAGGTACAAAATCCTGTCACACGTTTTCTAGTGCGACAGATTATCTACTACAATCAAAATCAAAGTGACTGTGTTTGTAACTTAATAGCTCTTGAATCATCAGACCAACCTCGAAAAAATTTTCAACATAGATGAGTTTCGGGATGGTTGGTTTTTATCATTTCACTTTGAAGGTGCAACTTGAGGGAAAGGGAGAGGGGAAAATGACAGATATTAGTGTCGAATCCAATAATTTTCGGGGTCGCTGAAATGAACAATGACACTTCCAATGCCGTTTAAATCAAAATTCAGCCCCGCAACTTGAGGGAAGGGAGAGGATATATATATATATATATATATATATATATATATATATATATATATATATCGATTTTTCTGGTGGTACGCAACGGTAAGGCATACCGGCACCTTTTAATGCTAGCGGAATATTTTCTTTCCTGTCTTAAAAATGGGTTGACAAGAAACTTTAAAAAATACTAAATAGTGAATGTATAGGTTTATTGAAAATCAGTTTTTTTCGCTTTCCCTTTATCTTTCTGGAGAAAGAGCTGTGAATCTTTGTTCCTTCTTGAAGCCAGTCAATAGTATTCATGGATCTTTCGCTCGCTGGTATGTCCTCACGCTTCCCTTTGTTAATTCCTTTTTCGCACGGTAATATAAACCATAAAGGCTCTGAACCGACGATATTTTTTTTCTGAAAAGACTGACATCTCACAACAAAATAATTCCAACAAATTTGTCTGTCGCTAATTCAATGGCCATTAGAGATGGAAAGTTGTGGGTTGAATCCCTGAGATAAATAAAGCAATAAGGAAAAAGTGGTCGCTGAGCAAAATTCAGACTCTCTCTCTCTCTCTCTCTCTCTCTCTCTCTCTCTTTCACACATACACACATATTATATATAAAATTTCCATTCAATTGTCTACACAAGCCAGCTACGAGTCTTTTGTTTTAGCCACGGGTGCAATCCAAACTACTCTTTCCTCCTGCTAATTTTACATAGCCTACCGAAGGACCACGCAGATATTATCGAAACTATTGTTCTATTGTCTCTTTGTATGCTTTGGCAGAAATTTCTTTAGATATCGAAGAACGCTCAATTTTGTTACTTGGTGACACGTTGGGAAAAGCAATTTAGTAAACAAAGATTTCTGTGTAAAATCTTATTTTTTTTTTCGCATTGAGAAGCAACTTATCTCGTCGCGCTCTCGAGTTTGTGCTCAATTCAAAAGATTGAAGTTCTGACCACAGCGGCTCAAGAGATCCTGCATTTTGCAAGCGGCTTCGGTTTCGGGAAGACTAAAACGCCGTAAGATGGATTTTCAGCAATGAAGTATCTTTCATTTAGTTGGTTGTGTGATTTGCAATGTGGTTTGGCAGACAAGAAAGCTGTAAATATTTTTGAATTATGAAAATTTTAATTGAATCTTAAACGTACGCATAAGTATGTAGTGTATAGAGGTACGTTGAGTAGTTATCTCCAGATATGAAAAAAATATAGTCGCTTTTTTAAAATTGCCAATGACCATGTGAGTGCTATGATGCTGTCTGGAATAGGCTATAGAACGAAAATTGACAGGTACGTACGCAGGGAGTGGGATTTGAGGGTCCGGACCCCCCGAAATCCTGATATTTGTGCAAATTTAGTCTAATTCTAGGGGCAAGTTTACAAATTTTATCATAATTTACCCGCAAATTGGATTTGAACCTCCCCAAATACGTTTGACTCTTCCGAAATAAATAGGAGGTGCGGTGGCTTAGTGGTACAGCGTTCAACTCCGGTGCTTGAGGTCTCTGGTTCGGTCCCAGATCGCGCTGTGTGAACTTTGTGGTGGGCAAATACTGTGCTAGTTGTTTTTTTCGGGGTTCTCCTGTTTCCTCCCACTTTTTCATTCCACCGTTTCATTCATTTCTCATTATCACCTTCTCCTCTAGCCTAACTGGCATAAACGTAGGACGTAAAACAAAGATTTCATTTCATTTTTCCTTCCAAAAAAATTCCTGGGACGTACTCATATTTTAATTCTTTTATAAAAATGCTGTTCTACTCAAAAGTGTAGGGTTTAAAGTCTGAACCTTGGGAGCTAATTGTGCTATATATTGTGCTCATTATTATTATTATTATTATTATTATTATTATTATTATTATTATTATTATTATTATTATTATTATTATTATTATTATTATTATTATTATTATTATTAAGTTGAAAGGCATGCAACAAACTTTTCAATATTTTAATCGTTATGAACGTGCGGTCCAGCGTACCGGCAAATTTATTTTAAAAAAGCACTATATATAACTAAAAAGCTAACTAACTCTATGGCCCATGGAACCCGGAGGTTCAATGCCGCGTTCACAAAAGCTCTCCACTGACTTCTATCCTTAGCTAACTGCATCCAGTTTCTACTCTGTATTCCAATCTCTGCGAGATCCATCTTAATATTGTCCTCCCACCTGCGCCTGGGTCTTCCTAATGGTCGTTTTCCAATTGGTCCTCCAGTCAAGACTTTGAAAGCGTCTCTACTAAAAAAGCACTATATATATATATATATATATATATAGATAGATAGATAGATAGATAGATAGATAGATAGATAGATAGATAGACAGATATAGCTATATACATGATCGAAAATTGCCGTCGAATCCATACTTTTCGGGGTCCCTGAGATGAACAAAAAATGCCGTTTTAATCCACAAATTCACTCCCATTTGTACTCCTGAGGGGGGACAGGAACATGTAAAAGTAATTGCAAATTACCGACATTCGTGTCGATTTCTTAGTTTTGGGACTTGATAAGTTCATTGGTGACAGTTTTGGTGCCCTTTATATCCAAATTGAAACGTATTCTCCCTGTACAAGCTATTCGGCTAGTCTGTAATAATAACGAACGGAAGTTTCACATATTCAACCCTTTAATATATTTCTCGCTGATTAAATTTACTCACTTGTCCGGTATATGTGCGTATGTGTAAATAATATCATATCCCTTTTTGAGTTAATCGAAAAACATACAAATGATAAAGTGGGAGGATTTTACCAGAAATCAGAAAACTAAAATGTGAACTTAAAACCTGGTGCTTTAAGTTTTTTTTTTTAGCAAAATACATTGTATAATGCTGCAAACATGTTACAGCAAGTAAAATTACTAGCATCAGACGAAGAAATAATTTTTAAATCATATTGTCCGGGTTTTGCTAATATTTCCGAACACACTATTTTTTTATTAATGGGTTCATTTTTTTTTAATTTTACCGACCTTGATAAAATTTTCAACATAGATGAGGTTTGGGATGGATTTTATCATTTCACTTTAAATTGCAACTTGAGGGAGGGGGAGAAGTGAAAATGACAGATATTAGTATCGAATTCATAGTTTTCGGGGTAGCTGAAATGAACAGTGACACTTCTGGTCGTTTAAATCCAAATTCAGTCCCATTAGTACCCTAAGGGGGGATGACAGTTTTGTTGCCCTTTGTGTTCAAAATGAAACCTATTCTCCCCGTGCGAAGAAGGGGTATTCTGCTAGTCTGTAATAATTACGAACGGAAGTTTCACATACTCGACGTTTTAACATATTTCTCGCTGCTCAAATTTCTCACGTGTGCGGTATATGTGTGTATGTGTAAATAAGATCCTCTCTTTTTTTGAGTTATTCGAAAAATATAAAAATAATAAAGTGGGATTTTACCAGAAATCAGAAAACTAATAAGTAGAATTAAAACAGGGAAATACATTGTATATACAGCAGGACGTCGATAATCCGAACGTCAAAAATCCGAACGCGGTTCCTAGAAGCTTTCTTAACGCTAGCGATAAATAAACAATAGTGTTTCCGTCGACGTTGTGTGAAGTCAGTGTTTTTACAAAAGTACATTCATATGTAATTGACATACACATTTTTATTTTTATTTTCTCTTAGGCCTATAAGTTTTAAGTGTAACGTACAAGATCAGTGTAATTTAGTGTACGAGCAGGTTCTTCAGAAACATTAAATGTAAGTAGCCTTACGTACGGCATTGTAGTTACTGTATGTACTGAATAACCACTGTATCGATAGAAGAACATACCGTACAGTATATGTAAGCCTAAATTGCATTTTCTTGGTGATTTTCGAAAATCCGAACAATTTGAAAATCCGAACTACCTGTGGTCCCAATTAGTTCGGATTTTCGACTTCCTACCGTATATGCTGCAGACATGTTACAGCAAGTAAGATTACTAGCATCAGGCCAAGAAATAGTTTATAAACTATATTTTCTTGTTATTGCCAATATTTCCGAACAAATGAAACCAGTAATGGCCATCGTAAACTAACAACATGAACTACTGAAGACAAGATGCTAACACTGAAACCTCTCGTGGGTATATGGTTGGCACACTTGCCTTTCACACATGAGACCCGGGTTTCGATTTCACCATAAGCTGTAGGTCTACGTTTCACATAGTCTCGCTGCTAAAAGGGATACTAAACTACAATCCAATCAAAAATTATAAAGATCGTCGCACTTTAAATTCTTATTCCTGAAACTACCTTGCACTTTGAATTTACTCAATATTGACACAATGTATCGAGTACGTAATTAGTAGATCTAATACGAAGGGTAAGGGTAAAAAAGAAGGAATGTCAGGAAATTGGATTTTCGTGAAATCTACGTTTTAATATTGAAACCGCGTACAAAGTGAATAGGTTTAGTCAAATCATTCGCCCCTTTTTACATGGACATTTCTACGTCTACGTATGCATGACATATAAAGTCAAATATTACCAAGGGTCAATAGATAGGAAAAAGCACCCGATAAAGCACATACATGGACATTCCTTGTTTTGTCCCCTTCCCTTTCATATAATCCAGTAAAAAAGACACATCCATTGTTGACACAACAACGGAAAGCACCGTCATGAGTTGACAACCTATCCCTTATGAACAAAAGAGTGCACAATGGACAGATGAAGCATGACGTATTTCCGCCAGTATTTTTTGTTCATTTGTTTCCGCTGGGTTCCGAAGTTATGAGCTGCATATAAAACTTGCAATAATTGTGTTTTAAATAGACTTATAACTATTATAATGAAAGAGAGAATTGGAATTTTTGTTGAAATTTCTGAAAGAATGAACTTCAAAGAACAAATGGATCAAGGATGAGGGATGAAAGGAATCATATTTACATGAAAATAAAGTGAAACATACACCAGCCTATTTTTTCTGTACGTAGCAGACATGTTTGGAAGCGAAAATGAGAGTTTTACATTCTTGCACTTCGGTTGAGAGTCGAGCCGAGCCAAGTCTCTGCGTGGCCGACATCAAATTTGGTTCAGATCCGGCCAGTAATTACTCAAGTATGAAGTACCACATGCAAGACAAGCCGAACCTCTTGGTAGCCAAGCTCGACCATCAGATACAGCGATCTTTATTCCAATATGGCGACAAACCAGAAATGTCAGGGAATTTGAGAAATCCTGAAAAAGTCAAGGAATGTCGATTAATAAAAATAAGTTTTTAAAAACATTTAAAAAATAAAACTTAAGACTATTTCATATGTTGTTGAGTGATTTTTGTTTAAAAAAATATTTTTTATTTTGCAACTTCAGACTTAGAAACTTATGTGTGTTTTCCACTAAGGAAGTGTAATAAACTTATGCGCTGCATCTATGCGCATTATCTTTTGCTTTTCGATTGTACAATGGAATATACATTCATATTAGTGAATCGTCCACAAAATGCAATTGGGTCAATAGTGCAGTGGTTAAAATCCAGTTTCGACGTACCCATAATTCCAACCTCTTTTCCATTTTTGTTCACAGTAATTTCTATTTTATCGGTGTTTCCGGTCCTACATTAAGTGAAGGTGCTTCATAGAAATGAAAGGATTTTGAAATACATTTACTCATATTTGAGTTTACGTGCTTTCATTGTAATGTGTTTTAATCCGCAAAGAGGTTATTGATGTGGTTGCGAGTTTAGGAAAAGTGCTGATAAAGTTGCACTCAGCGTATGCATTAGGTCAATACCCAGTGGTTAGCCGGACTAATTTCATCGGACACTTGATCCTTAAATATGGAATACTTAAATAAATACCAAAGTGTATTTTTTACTTTGTGGTTATAATAAAATATTTATTAATTTTTATACACTTCTACGTACGTATTTAGTCATTCTCCATCAATAGTTATACACATAGGTGGACACTCTCATGAGGTCACCCCTCAACCTCATACCCTCAAACTCAGTGCGTGAGTGTGAGGCGAGTGAAGTAGAGGGATTTGATGTGGCGTGAGAATGAATGAGGTTGAGGTGTACTGAGGGCTGTGGGGGTGACGTTGAGAGGCCGTGAGAGTGACGACGAGTGAGATTGAGGGGTGGTGAGGGGCCATGAGGGTGTGGGCCAGTGAGGTTAGGGTCCGTGAGGGTGAGTGAGATTGAGGACCAATTTTTGACTTGAGGTTGAGTGAGATTCAGAAAAAGTATCCACATATTGTTATACATTTGTAATGATTTATTAATCATGATGCGTGTCATTAGATAGTTTCTTGTCATTTAAAAATTATCCTGGCCTTAAAAATTATTCAATAGTTTGCGAATAACATTTGTGGTGCAGAAGTTTAATTAAAGTTTCGTTCTCTCCATTTTTAATAGTTCTTTGAGCGAAATTTGTGTATGTATTTTTACTGTCAATACGAAATGTTCAAATATTTATAGAACAATATTATTTCAGAGAAGACGTCTCAAAAATATTTTGTAACTGGAATGCAACCTTTGAGAGGGGGCATAAAAACAGTTCTGGGGATTGAAGAGTGTATCACCATGGGGACACTTATACTAGCATCCCTCTCCAGAAAATACATAACAAAAACTGGATTATTTTTATTGAAGCGGACGTTAAGTTGACCGTACATGCGGCTTGTTTGTCGCCTAGGGACTAGCAATTGGGTCGATAGCCAATAGGATTGCGCGAATATCCCTCCGTGTATGAGACCATTTCGAACATATTGTATGCAATCGCGTCATCACCTAGTGATGAATGAAATTGCCTACAATCTGGTCGAAACGGCTTCATACACGGGGATATTCGTGCCATCTTATTGCCTATCTACCTAATAGCTAGTCGCTAGGCGACAAATTCGCCGCATGTGTGGTCACATTTAGCGAAAATTCTATTATTCTATTCGATTGGTATTTGAGTGTCTGTCTGTTTGTTTCACGACAACTCTCATAAAACTTATCCGATTTGGATGAAACTTGATATGTGCCTTCGTTCCTCTTGCAGAAATAACCCTGTTGTTTGGGGTCTCATTTCATTGAGTAAAATTGGCAAAACACACCCATGCTGCGAGTTTGCATATATACACTCAAGAAAATTTTCCAGTATAAACCATGTAAAAAAATTCAATTGTAAAAATCACAAGGAATTTAAATTACTTTATTAAAAAAGTATTCATGTACATTAAATACTCATTATGAAACTATTATTATATACTTTATCACTCTGTTTACAGATTTTAATGCTTGTTAAGATATTCCTATTTATTTAATTTTCTTTTTGTAAATTATTACTTATGAATGAGTTACAAAATATGTTTTACGGGCACCATTTAATTAGATTCACAAAATTGTTTAACATTATTATAACTCATTACTTATATGATATGAAACAAACAGTGTACATATTGTTGTATTATTGTGTCAGGCTCAGAACAGTCTGTAACATTTTCCTCATCGTCATCACTTTTCCTCATCGTGAGTTCACAAATCTCAATGAACAAACGAGGAGTGATGGTTTGGTGTGGCATAACTACTACTGAGGTGATAAGATCTTTCTTTTTTGATGAAAATGTTACAACGGCATCATTCCAGAAACTACTAAGAGAGAAGATATTTGCCGAACTTCATCGTTTAAATTTAGTTTAAAGTGATGAATTACGGTTCATGCAAGATGGAGCACCACCGCATAGCTAAAATACAACTATACATCTTTCGAAAGAGAAGTTTGGGGAACGACATATTTCTATGGAATCAAGTGTGAAATGTCCACTAAGAAGTCCAGATCTTATTCCATGTGATTTTCTCTTGTGGGGATTTCTAAAGCAAATTGTCTATGGAACCATGGAACATTGTAGATGACCTGAAACAAAGAATTGTCCAGAGTGTACTTTATGTCTTGCTCGTTTAGGAGGGCATGCTGAATAAAAGTAAGTACAATTTATTTATCTTACGCTTAGGATAATGATATCTTTAAACAATTCATGACAATGTAGCCAAAAAGTGTTGTTTTTGAGAAGGAATGATATGTTTTGTTGAGTTTATAGTGTAGATTTACTTAACTTCCAGCAATTGATTCTTATTCCTCGCGAGGCATTTGTTTTTACTACAACTGTGTCCCTAATATACGATTTCTTCGCATGTTTACTTGTGCAGTACATAGAAGTATGTTATTTTATAGGAAGTGGGATCATACGGTTACTGTGTAAGAATCAGGAAAAATATACTTTTTTTTTTTTTAAGAATAAAGAAAACAATATTGAAACATTAAAGTTCACCTACTAGACTTTTAATATTTAAAATGTTACTCCACATTCAGAGTTTTTCCATGGTTTCTCCAACATTTTCCATTGTCATTTTGTGTTCTATTTCGAGTTATTTTGGTGTAAGTGTGCAAAAACTACATTGGTGACTTGTATATTTGATTTTGTGGTATAAGAAGAGTTCTAATTGATTTTGTTTCTAAAACAAATGCAAAAATTATTCGATTATATTCCAGTGACGCATTAAAATGAAGCTATATGCTTAGTCTGTTACACTGACATAAGATATTAATTTACATTATTTCCGAGATTTAAAAAAAATCAAAACATTTTTCTACAATAATGACAAGTTAGACATTAATTATAAGACATATTTACTTTCTTCCTGTATGTTCCTCCGAAGGATCTTTATCGTGAATTTTTATGTAACATTTGGAAGGGAGGCTGTAGCCCGGTATAAGTCATTGGGACATGCAAGGAGCATCGGAATATTAATTATGTGACATTTGTGATTAATCTGACGCTCACTGACATTTCCAGACTAAAATTTGAAATTTTTTAAAGGTTCACCATCAATGCTTCTCCCCACGTCCTCTCCTAAGGCGGTGCGTTACCAGAATAACATTTTGGATTTGTAAACCGCGTACCTTTTTACTACAATAACGACAAATTTCATATTAATTGACAAAAAAAAAAAAAAAAAAAAAAACTTCTTCCCGTATGTTCCTGCTAAGCATATTTATGATGAATTTTTAATGTGAGTTTTGGAAGGGGTGCTGTAACCCATGTTGGTCACTGGCAAATGCAATTTTTATATGTATAAGAAATTTGTATATAGTAATTGATATTTCATACAGAGAGTTGATGTGCCTTCCACTATTTACTAATTTATAAATATTACAAAATGTACTAATTACTAATGCGGATCTAGGATTTTCAATTTTTTAACCAATTTATTTCTCGTCGGCCATCTTTCCTAAACTGTAACTAGAATTAGTGAGACTTAAATGAAAACTTGACCAACTTCCCAGTAAATTAACTTTATCACTTTCAAGTTCGACTAATTTTATAGTTGGTAAGACAGTATTAAGCTATCGAATTCGTGCTGTGCTTAAAAAAAATAGAAGTGTTTTTTTCAAATTTCTAATTGTTTTGATTATAATAAATAATTCACTATCATGCATGAAATTTATGACTTATATGTAAAACTGTTTCTGATGCTATTTTTCCTCCTGAATTCAAATACGTAATCCATTTTCCCTAGCACATCAGTTTTTTTTTTTTTTTTTTTTTTTTTTTTTTACAATTTGGAAAAACATGTTGACTGATGAATAAATAAAAAGTACTGTTTGGTGTATACGATACATACATCTCGCAACCGCGCAAAATGTGGCAACGCCGAGACGTCAGATGGAAACAATGAAGCAGACAGTTATAAGTCGAGTGTGGAAGTGTTGTCTGTTCTGCAGCTGTTTAGGTTTTTGCTTTGCAGTTGTTAGAAAAGAACACGTTTTCATCATGGCGAATCAAGGTTGTGTAAATCACACAGATTCATTTTGTTATATTTGTGACAGGTTTGTTCTTGAAAAACAGCGACAGAAGATAAGTAAAGTTGTGAAAGTTGCATACCGGACGTACTTTAGTATGGATATTGGTGACCAGGACAAGAGTTTCGCGCCTCACATTGGTGTCACTCTTATGTTGGGGGATTACAACTATGGACGAAATATGTTAAGAAATATATCCCGTTCGCCACACCTATGGCTTGGAGACGACAGAACTTGTGAAAATTAAAGGACACACTACAAAATCTAGGAAAAAATAGTGTATCTCAACCTTTCGTCAACAGTTTGACCTGTTCCACATGACGAGCATTTACCCATCCCTGTTCCACTGACAAATGTGACAGTAGCTCCGACTTGGAAGACGATCAAACATCATCCGATGTTTATGTACCTGTAGGGACCACTGAAAACAGTCATTAGTTTACACAGACTGAACTCAAAACTTTAGTCAGGAACCTTAATTTAACGAATGGAAAGGCACATTTCTTGGCTCTACTCAGAAGTGAAAGAACTTACCCGCGCCGAGAACAAATTTTGCATGGTACAGGCATCGTATACAGGATCTCTTGCCCTTCTTTTTAGTGTCAGACTGTATAGGGTAGTGTTCAAACTTAAATGGTTTCATGGATCACCTTGGAATAGAATACAATGCTGCTGATTGCAGATCGTTTATAGATTTCTATAATACAAGTCTAAAAGGAATTCTTCACAACGGAAACACATTTCCTTCTATCCCTGTGTACAATCAGTAATAATGAAGGAAAACTGAGAGTATGCAGTGTTTGTTGAAGAATATAAAATATGGTCAGCACAAATGGCTTTTGTGTGGTAATTTCAAGGTTATTGGTCTATTGCTTGGGCTACTGACTGGTTACACAAAAATGCCTTACTTCCTATGTGAATGGAACAGCAGAGCAAAATCCCTTCACTTGGAGCAACAGCTGTGGCCAACCAGACCTACATTCATCCCTGGTGAGAGAAATATTCTTGATGCACCATTAGTGGAACCTTCTAGTGTCTTAGTTCTGTCTTGACACATGAAGTTGGGGCTTATGAAACAATTCGTGAATGCTTTGGACAAAAATGGTACATGTTTCAAATACATTAGTGACAACTTTCCAAAATTAACATAGGAGAAACTGAAGGAAGGATTATTTACAGGGCCAGAGATACAGAAGTTGATGATGGATTCAGGTTTTAAGAATACGATGAGGAAGTTAATTGCTTGCGTGGACAAGTTTTAAAAGTGTAGTCAATAGCTTCCTAGACTGAGAACTACGAAGAGCTGGTTAATTATATGTTACTACACTTCCGACGATTCGGGATGTAACATGAGTGTAAAGTTACACTTTCTGTATACTCACTTGAGCTACTTCTAAGTAATTTGGGACATTTCGTTGAGGAACAAGGGGAGAGATTCCACCAGACAATTAAATTTATGGAGAAAAGGTATCAGAGAAGGTGGAATATTAGCATGGTTTCTGATTGTTGTTGGCTTCTGTAAAGAGAGTGAAGTTTTGCTTGCGTTCTTTTGTTCCTGAACTAGCTTCATTTATTGATTTGTGTTTTGTTTGTATGTTTGAGTAGACATTGTTATTGCTTGTATAAGTGTTACAAACTACGGAACTACTTTCATTTATGCAGGTGTGTTAAATGTATATTTGCTACTATAGTAATTACCAAGTATTCTAACGCATTTGATATAGTACGTGTATAAGTATTACTACTGCTACTATAAATACTACAAACAACACCAATGGCGATTAAAACATTGCAGATGTATGTTTAGATATTTAACATAAAAATACAAATATCCGTGAGTAAAAATGAAGTATTGGTAAGTAAAGGTTTCCACTTTTGTTTATACAATAAATATGTGTATGTAGATTTCAACGCTTATATGTCTAATTTAGCTGTAGATTAAACAATTAATGTGCTACAGAAAAAAATATATTTTGGAAATCTATGCAAATTTCAGATTTCAAATCACCCTAAACATTTTATCTATCTCGAGTTTAAAATTTTCTATATATTTTTTAAAATAAACAAATTAATTATTTGGACTTTTTTCTGAAGAAACCTGATGTGCTAACGTAAAACGAAGTTCATTTTCGTTAATCAGCATCCTCAAATTATATAAAAAGAAAAAAGTCAAAGTCATCAGAAACTTTATCTCAAAATGTTGGATTGTGTTATTTAATAATATTGTTCTGTATGCTGGAATATGAAACGAATATAATATTCCAGCGTTTGTATATTTAAAAATTAGGCTAGCTTTATATATTTCAGATAATAACGTACATCCTTCTAAGGAATTATTCAGACATTGTGATTGAGACGTAATAGAGAAAGGATTATGTCTCAATTACATTGTGAGGATTTCCACTCACATAATCCCGTTTCTACATTATGAAACTTTCCATTTGACAAATAAACTATTGTTGGTAAGTCACAATGAAACTTTTCGTTGCCAAATACAGAACCCCAACATTTCACTTACTACATTTTTGATATACTAAATGAATAGATACTTGGTGTTCGTAATAATAAATCTAAATTATTTGATTCCAAATAGAAGCATATTAGATAATTTATAAAAAAGACAAAAATTATTAACATGAATGATTCTTTCTGTTACTTTCTTTTTTAATTGGTAAAGCAGAAATTTGAAGTAAGCAGTTCTAAGCATCGCTTTATTGTTTACTTATGTCGCTAATCTCATGGATTTCTAATCATATTAATCGAAATTTTCCACCTTAAAGACTCCTGATTACTACTCTGGTTTTGTTTCCAACTTCTGTTAACCCAGCACAGAAGAATCACATGTGGTGGTAAAACGCAAGTAAGCCAAATGTGTTCATTGGAAGCCTCATCTTTCCATCGGAAAAGACAGATTCTTGTGTTTAGTCATTGTGAAGTTGCGAGCTTGGAAACAGCGTCTGCAATCGAATTTTCATAATCAGACAGTTCAGAAACCATATTTTATCCCTTTCACGAGCCACGTGATTTACGCTTTCGTCAAGGTCGTCTTTCTCCAAAGATATCCACCTTTAGCTACTCTCGTTGTGTACGTCGGTAAGTCTTTCTCTAAACTCTGTAGCACTTGAACACATAGCAATCCTTTAAAGTTCCAATCATAATCCTTAATAATTATAACAGTAAATTGCGGCTATATTAGACCCCTTCGCCTGGGGAAATCGAATTATGTAATGTAGTTCACACTTGGCGGGGGCTTCGATTGCACTTAGTACGATTTCATGCTTGATACTCCACAAAGATTGAACACTAGAGTCTGTCTTTTGGTATAGGGGATGTGCGACCACCAGTGAACATATTTGTCTAATCCGCGTTTCGCCATCTCACATGGTTCTCCTCTAGTATTAAAAGATGTGGAAATAACGATTCCTGTATATATTATTATTTATTACTAGCAGATTGTCGGTAAACAAATATACATTGCGACAAAACAATCAGTAGTAAATCACGTCATTGACATTTATTTATTTATTTGGTGTACGACATCATGAAATATAAGAAATGTTGTCAAATGGATGTCAACAAAATGTTACCCAACATTTTTTGTAAATATATGTGGAATCGCGCCTATACATTATGTATTCAAAATGTTGACCATTACGTCGCATATATTCTTCATAGTGCTCATGTAGATTAATGAACATATTAGTGAACACGGGTTGCTGGAACGACAAAACAAGTGACGGAATCTTCTCTCTTAACTCTGGTATAGTGGTAGGGGGTTGTCTGTTCGAAAAATTGCTTCCTTCAGCATTCTCCATATGTAGGCATTTGGAGTCGTGAGGTCAGGGAAGTGGGAAATCCGTTTCACGGCAAATCAAGGGATGTCCAAACTCTCATGAGCAGAAGAGAAAGTGACTCACTTGTAATGTGGGCAGTAGCTCTGTCTTGCTACATCCATTGTTGTTGTAAGAACAGATTTTTGGTGCGGTAAAAACCGCGCAAGAATGGGTCAATAATCAACTGTCGAAAGACGTAGCGATCAAGGCACACATAGCTTTCATTACTGAACCATATGTTGCTATTTAAATCATCTTCATATGCCATAGCTCCAGAGCAATAGAGTGGACGTGCGAGTTCATCTCCTGCAGTGAGACGCTGCCCCACACCATATGAGTGGAAATGGTGCTTGACAATAAACCCGTTCTCCTCTGTTATAACATTATCTTCCCGCCCATTGCACACTGCTAGTCCACACACAACTGAATAAACATTTGCTGCTTATAGCTCATACCACATTGCACCTGCGCGCTATTCGTACACGAATTTAAGTACTGTTTGTTTTGCCGCATACTGTATTTTATCAATATTATTTCTTTTAACTGATTACTTTCATTTATGTTTCCGTGTATATTTCTTGGCATATCTGGTAAATTTTAACCTTTGAGCACGAATTTAGAAATTGAAGTGAAAATTTTGTATTTTAATATGTCAATAATATTTTAGTATTCTGTACAGAATAATAGACAATAGAGAATTACAAATACCACTAATTGTAGAGGAATTGTCCATTTCACTTAACATTTTCATTAAATATAGAAATTTTAGTTAAATAACCCTTCAATTATAAACAAATATTGATAAAATCTGCTATGTATGTTTCATTTGCCAGTTTTAGTAAAGTTTTCGTTTTATGCACGGAATCTTCTATTACCCAATGTACCATTAAGCCTCTACTAGGGACATGATGTGATGTTTGGGTTATACGAGTACACTCTCTTAATTCTTTTATCACACTGCCTTGTGCAATTTGTGAAGTCCCCATCAAACATGGATTGCAATCTATACAATTTCTTTTCTCAATAACTTTGATCAATTTGGGGACAGTTTCATGTAAGGTAGAGGATATTATGTTATCTTTAAAGTATAAAAATATAGATTCTAATATATAGAGCCATTCACTTACATTCAGATGTTAATGGCAAAATAAATTGTTTACGTAGTAATACTTGCAACTAAATGTACGAAATACAATAAATGTTTTGAGAATTCAGGATTAATTCTTTGGGAGTAGACCGTGAATACTGTTCAGGTGTAAGACTTATCCACTGCATGTATTTCAACGACTTCAGTTTCTTTTTCTTCGCTTCATTAAATATAATTTTATAATTTCTTTTTCAGGTTACCGATTTAAAGTTAGGAGTAACTTCCAGCTTTCATTCACACAATGGACTTCAAAATAATGCCAGCATCTGTGTTCATTATACCAATACCTCTTTTTTATATATATTCAACTGGATACAGATCTCTCAAGTCCTTAACCAGAGCGTGTCTATAGCAGGACTATTTTATTATAAAATCGGATTGTTTTAACCTATCGCGACAGTGAAACGAAAAGTGATTTAACATATTTATTTGATCCGATATAATTCATAAGAAGTAGTGAGACAATTGTCTAAATTCAATTATTGTGTGCTTTTATAATTTTTCTCAAATGTGCTGTGTACTCAACAAGTGTTCGCTAAATATATGACTTTCTTTTGTAATTTTTATTTAAGCAATTGTTCGGTAACAGATAGGAATACAGTTTGAATAATACACTAATCGGGACAAAGAATTAAAAACTGATTTGACATTTTTATGTAATCTGATGTGATAAATCATAGAAGGCAGTAGACAATCGTTTAAATTTGATTATTGTGTGTTGTTTTTATAACTTCTTAAGACTTTCTTAGTTGTAAACATTTTCTCAAATATGCTGTGCATGTAGGAAGTGTTCTGTAAATGTGTGATCTTCTTTTGTAATAGTTGGCTAAGAAATTGTTCGGTGAAAGGTAGCAATACAGCTACAAAATGACAGCAACACATGTAGTAATATGCATGCACTGTCAGCATTATGAAGCCATTAGAAATGTTATGTTCTTTCTGAAGGCACATTGCAAGAAGTTGTAATTAAGATATCATATTAATGTATAGAGTCACAAAATGAGTTATTTTAATTGCATTACTCTGTTGAGTGTTAAATGACCTTGCGGACTTTAGCTTTAGTTATTTATAGTTTTAAGTTGTGACATAAATTTTAATATATAACCTAGCAGTGTTTTTAGTTTATATTAAGCTAACTCGGGCTTTTGTATGGCGTTAAAAGAAATGTCGACGTAGTCAATAGCAAGGCCTACATCTTTCTTTATGCCACTGGTTCTCCAGGTTGGGGGTTGTGCCGGGCCGATCCCCCGGTATTTGAAACCTGCGATTGAGCGTAGTTTAACAATAAGCCTCGGATGTGGACTGGTCTACGTAGACGACAACCTCGCTATAGATTTGTTTCTGCTCAATTGATTTGTATTTGGATGACATTTGGAGCCGGCGTCATGGAACAGAGAAGTAAAGCGCATGCGCACACAGCAGGACTGGATGGAGTGATGCTCTGAAAGGAAATGCTGGTAGTCTGCGGTACGGAAATCTCCAATTAACCATTGATTCCTCTCCTCACACGGTAGGACATGGACCCTCTCAACAGTACCCATCAGTCGGTCGTGCAAGTGGCTCTGCCTCCTCGTCACTTCGACTTGGAGTCATAGCTGACAAGGATCACGCAGGTATGACTTGTCAGCCTCGTTGGCCACTTCGAACCAAGACGGGGAACAACAGGGGATTTTGGGCTTTCTTCAATTATAGATCAGCATCAAACACCGAAAACAGATACTGGCCCGATGCATAGCAATGAGGAAAAGCTTGGTCTTGCACCAAGATACTTGATTGTCAAAGACAAATCTACTGACACAGCTGGAGCACTTATCAAACTATCACCATTTATTGTGCATCGACAATTACATCATATTGCCACAAGTAGCTTTGCGCCTGGACATATAAAAAAACTGAAAAATGGCACATTACTGGTTCAAACTGTTTCCGACAAACAATCTCACCTGCTATTATCTTGTGCTCATTTAGGCTTTGTCCCTGTTGTAGTTGAAGCCCATCGTCAACTTAATACCAGCAAGGGTTTTTTTCACGTGTTTCTACTTTAAAGGTCTACAAGGGGTGGAAATATGTGAAGAACTTCAGGACAGCCATGTCATTGCTGTGCATCGAATCACAACCAAGAATGGTACATTGCAGCCAACGGACTCTTACATCCTTACCTTTGATTTGCCTATTCTTCCGACGCATTTGAACGTCGCTTACCATCACTTAAAATTCCGACCTTGCGTTCCATTACCATTACGATGTTTTATCTGTCAGTGTTTTGGCCACTTAGCCCCACCCTGTAATCTTTTGCCATCTGTGGCAAACCAGCTCATGGTCAAGCTCCATGTATGGCACCAACTACGTGCATTAACTATAAAGATGGCCATTCAGCTTGGTCACGTGATTGTTCTAAATTTCTGGCCGAGAAGAAGATACATGAACGTATGGTCCTTGAGAAGATCTTAACTGCTGAGGCTAAACAACAACTTCAACCGAAAGTTTCTTCCCAAGATAACTAGGTCTCAAGGTATTCAAATAGTAGATACTGCCGCTTGATGTTCCCAGCGTACTCGTCTCCTTCAAGGAGTCCCATGCTACTGTTTCCTTTGTCAAATCGGGAATCTCCCGCTCGAAGCACAGGTCTCCTTCAGCTTCACAGCCTACGCTTACACTGGATGATCCTTCCTCTCCTCGACTAGTTAAGCAAATCCCTGCCTCTCAGCCACCTGCCTGTCCGGCTGCTGGCTCGACCTCGACTGCCCCTCTTTCCTCGATAGACGAGTTTTTAAAGCAGTCAAACAGCCAGCTTCCTATCAAACAACTGTCTAAAAATCAACTTAGAAAACAGCTTCAGGCTCAGGCTCAGTCTTGCAAGGCTGCCACCATATCTTTCGCAGCTAGTTTTCCTGACCAGCAAAAGAAGAAATTTGCACGCACCCAGTCTTCTAGACCACCTGGGGTAAAGAAACAGAAACATTCATCACGCAGTCCCTCTAGTGATGACGAGTCTCTCATGAATGATATGGTGGAGGAGGAACTTCATAATTTTATTCTTGTGGAAGGCCGTCAAAAAGGAAAGCGCAGCACTTCACTTCTTGTTCTCGACGCTCGCTGAATATGTTTCTCATTCAATGGAATATGATTGGCTATTGCACCACTATGAAGAATTTAAGCAAATATTGATATCGTTTTATCCTACCATCTTCTGTCTTCAGGAAACTCATTTTACTGCTACCAGCAATTTGGTTCTCTCTTTCTATATCGTCATGATCAGCTTACGGTCGTGCAGCAGGCGATGTTCAATTGGTGTGTCTGATGCCAACCGCTCTGCTCTCTTACACGTGACAGTGATTTGCAGCTTATAGCTGTTCGTGTCTTTCTGAGGCCACCTGTTACCATTTGCTGTGCCTACCTTACTCCCCATGACGTCTTTACTGCTGCAGATCTTGAAGTGATTGCCGTCAGCTGCCATCCACATTCCTGTTCTTGGGTGATTTTAATTCTTACTGTACACTGTGGGGCTCTCCTCATAACGAGCCTCGAGGTCACGAGTTTGCAGCTTTCCTTGACAACACTAACTTATTGATCCTAAACGATGGCAGTCCTACTCATTTTACTACTGCTACTGGTACCTACTCTCATTTGGACCTCTCCGTTTGTAGTCCACAATTTGGTCTCCACTTAACGTGGCGAGTGCCTTTTGCCATTCGTGCTACAGATCTTGCGGCGACTCTTGGATTGGACGTCCCTGAAATTTGTCCATTGGTCTTCTTGACCATTCGTCCGTTGACTTTTCTTCCACCAGTCATCAGCTTTCATCTCGCGCAGTTTAAGAAGTCTGTGACCAGTAGTCAAGAATTTTTTCAGGAGTTCTCATCTTTTCTTCATCAGTACCGCACCTACACTGTCTTCTACTCAGATGGTTCGAAGCATACGGACTCTTTTGGTGGTGCTTTCGTCACGGATTATCATAGCGCTGGTTTCAAGCCCCATCCTAATTCTACAGTCTTCACTGCTGAATTGGTTGCTATTTTGCTGACTCTGCATTATATTCGTCGACTCCATCTCCGATATGTTCTCCTCTGCTCTGATTCCAGCAGTGTTTTATGTAGCCTCAATGATATGTCAACTGTGCACCCAATTGTTTAGAAATTCTACTTTCCTGCCATTCCTTACGTGTAGCGGGCTGTGACATACCATTCTATTGAGTCCCTGAGCATGTTGGTATCCCAGGAAACGAGCGTGCTGCCTATAAAGCTGCCCTTACAGGATCTGACTATCTGTTACCGCTCCCCAGCTCAAATCTTCGTCCTGTAATCGATTGTCGTTTCCTTCAGCGCTGGCAGACAGACTTTAACCAGCACTTGCGTAGTAAACTGCACGCTGTCAAGCCTCGACTTGATGTTTGGGCCACGAATTCTCGTCCTTCACGGCTAGAACAACGATTGGCACGTTTCCGTTTCGGGTATAACCATCTGAACCATGGCTACCTGTTGCGTAGGCAGAATCCGCCTTCCTGCACCCTCTGTGATGCATTACTCACTATCCGCCATCTTCTCGTGGAGTATCTTCCTCCTGCTCCTGGGCAAACCCGCCTTGGACTATCAGTTAATATTCCTACTTTGCTTGGAGACGATGCCCAGATGATTCTGAAAGTTTTCTCCTTGTAGTATTCTAAGTTCCTGAGTGCTTTGTGAGTGCATTTCTCACATTTATTTTAATTAATTTATTTATCATTTTATCTCGTGCTTCTCTGTTCTCATGGTGGTGGTATGCTTGTCATAGCATTTCTTTCCTTTTATTTTCTTTTCTGCACAGTCATATCCAGTACTAATTACGGGCTGCCCCACGTGTGTTAACCTATTGCCGTGCTGTGCCGGCAGAGAAGATTAACATGTCTTTGTGTACCAACCAGCCCTTGTGTGTGTGTATCGAGTTTGCACATTCTTAAATGCTATGACATTGTCATTCGTAAGTGAACTGATGCCTTTGATTATGATATAAACCTTGCTTTTAATTTATTTATATTATTTTGTGGATACTTTGCTGTTATCATTTGTTATTTCCTACTTTTTAATGTCACAGAAGGGTGCAAAAGACCTCACTGTCGACGCACCCTGCCAAACTATTTCAACGAATCAATCTTTCCTTATTATTAGACGTAGAGTTCTCATTAAACGAAGTACTTCATATACGTGTTTCCTTCATTTTTCTTTTTTAATTCGTTCTGTCTGTACTTGAAGATCATACGAAGTTTCTTTGTTATTAATTTGAGTGTCATAGTTATGTACGCGAGCGGGACGTACTTCACAACTATCAGTTGTATTTAAACACTTAGAAACTGTTTCATTCTAACTGTAGAGAGATGCATTGGGATAGTAAGTATGACAGAATGTGAACACAATTTAGAAACCACTATTTATTGTATTCAATAAGTACAAGATGCAATCTGTCAATAATTTAGAATAAAGTAAATCAAAAATGGTTAACTGGCAGACTTCAGTCTAGTTTGAGAGTCAAGGAAGTGACATCAAGTTTTAGATACATATGGCAAATATATACCCATGCAGAAAAACGTGATAAATTTCTGCAATATACGTCATGTCCCAAGACTGTTTTGGACTTTGAGTTACAATGTTAATTTTCAATATACACCCATATGTGCACTTGGCACTACAACTGCGTACGCTTGTATACTCCAAGTATTTTCAGTTTTTTTTTTTTTTTTTTTTTTTTTTTTTTTAGTCATGTTTAAGGTCTGGTGAACATTTAACTTTCTTCTGACATTGTATTACCATTGGGTTTCTTCCATACCACATATTGTCAATTGTAATTTTCCATTGAATCTTTTTCTTCGTTGACATAATAACTAACATTAGGCAGACCAAATGAAGGAACATAAGTATTTACAACTGGTAAGCTCACAATGAGGAGGAGAGACCTGCCGTAGAAGCTTTTTCCGAATAATATTGCAACAGAATCACAATGATTAGCTATATCCTGTCATAATAAAGTTAAAAGTATATTAATGAATGTACGGCTGTTACATAAGGTTCTCACATTTCTCGAATAGCGTTAATGCATACATACAGGGTGTATACATATATAATGTGTGTGTGTTACCAGTACTGTATTGTGTATATATGTGTGTGTATACTATATGCATATCTGTATTGATAGACTACGCTACGCTCAGGATATTTTGTATGTTGATATTTATTGTAGATTTTCCTGATAAGTTTTATTGTTTTGTTTGAAAAATGTAGAGCTGAAATATCTACTTTGTTTCAAAAAAATTCTAAATAAAATAACATTTAACTTTTGACATCGGTGTCTCATTAGTGAATTTTATTTTTTTTTTATCTTAACGTTTGTTCTTTTCTATTTCTGCCTGTTCAGATACAATAATATGTTTGATAGTAAAAATCTGTTGATGATATCTTATTACTGAATCTTTGACTACGCTTCTCATGTCCTGCTGATGCGCATATATTATGCACACTACCACACAGCCACTCACAATATCACAATGCCAACACATTTGGAAAGGCTTTCTTCCAGAAAAAAAAAAATGTCCCACGGGGCTAAATCGAATTATGAGCTGTTGCATTGGGACTTTGCTTTGCAATATACTGCAATATCTTGGACAGCTCAAATTCGAAAAATATGGGTTTTATTCGGAAACAATTTTCATTATTAGTTGTGTTGATGAATTGGAAAGAAATTTAGCAACTCAATTTATTGAAAATAACGAAAATTTTCTTACTATTTATTATTTTATATTTTGCGATGAACAAATTCAGTTTAAACTCATTGTGAATAGAATTTGAATAACGCGAGTTTGCATAATAAAGAACATATAACTGCCTTTCCCAAGTATTTATTATGCATATCCATTTTGATCGTTGGAGGTCCTAGCATTTGATATGCACAGGGTACTGTTTTGTGCGTCACCCTATATTTACAGTATACTGCATATATTTCCCACATGAGTAGTAAGTAATCTAAACGTATGCAATATCTCTGTAAACGGACACCTCATATTTATGGACAGATACTTATGTCTCATATGTGTCCATTACTCAGAGGTTTCGCTGTTATTACATTGAGAGAAGTCGGAATGTGATTTCCAACGGACGCATGGATAATAATAATCATCGCACAAAAAGAAACATACATAGAAATCAAAATAAGCGATTTTATCAGTTTTAAAAAGACAAAAAGGAATGATAGCAGTTACTTCGCTGCATATATTCATACTATAGAACATTTCCTTCGAAAAGAAATCTTCACACTGAACAAACAATTTAATGTAACTAAATAGATTCAATAGATAAGAGTTCGCATAACTTGGGTCTATTTTGCGATCATGTATAAATTTATTTCGAAATTTATGTATCTTGGATCGTACCTAGAGGAGGATAGTGGATTGCATACAGACATACAACACAATACAATCTCACCGGTTAAACTTGAGAAGGATGAGAGGGACTTTGCGACTAGTTAAAGGCCGTATATAAAAAACTGTAATAAGACCGTCAATGGTGTGCAGAAGTGAAATGTGGACAATCACAAGGGCCTAAGAAAAGCAGATGGAAATGGCGGAGATGACTAGATGGATGTTTGGTATGACTGGGAAGGATATAATAATGAACAATTATCTAAGAGGCATTGTGAAGATGGGACCCTTGAGTAAAAAAAAAAAAGACTAAGAATGGAGACAGATGGCTTGGACATGTCGAACGAAGACACGACGACTATGTTCAAAAATAATTGGAAAGCTGGAGATAAGTGTTGGAATTGAAGAGTGGCACAAAGTGCTTATTTATCTAGCACTGACCGTTGCTAAGTAAAGAGGCATTAGTATGTAAAAATAAAAAAATGTTACGATTAAGTTAAGAAGATTGATTGATTCGTAATCAAGATTTCAGGGATTTGCACGAAATGGAGTAAATGAGATTGAGTTGGTGAGCTAGACTGCAATAGTGAGTTTTGTGCTATATATAGTTAGGAAAGAAGAGTCAAGTCCAGGCATAGATTGATAATAAGAGTAGTAATCGCATGACTTGAGGCAAATTTTTCCGCCCCCTGGAGCGTGGCGCCCGCCGCCGCCGCCAAAATTTTGCGCCCCGGGCGCCCGGCGACCATTTTTGGGGTTACATGTTATGACGTCATAGGGTCACGTGATGTTAGGCCATGCCTTTTTTGGGTTACGTGATGTTAGGCTCTGGAGCATGGAGCCCGCCGCCGCCGCCAAAATTTTGCGCCCCGGGCGCCCGGAGCCCATTTTTGGGGTTACATGTTATGACGTCATAGGGTCACGTGATGTTAGGCCATGCCTTTTTTGGGTTACGTGATGTTAGGCCACGCCTTTATGGGTTACGTGGTGTTAGGCCACGCCTTTATGGGGTAGTTTTACGAGGGGGGTTGATTTTGTTTTCTTTTACGGCATAAAATTTTTGGAGATCGTTACTTTTTAATGGAATATAGGTGTATGTATAGTTTACTTTGCGGTATATAATTTCAATTTAGCGCCCCTAGGCCACACCCCCGTTCGCCTTTATGGGGTAGGTTGTTGATTTTGTTCCCTTTACGGTATAAAATTTGGAGATTGTTACCTTATGATGGAGTACAGGTGTATGTATAGCTTATTTTGTGTTACTTGATTTTAACTTTTGCGCCCCTGGAGTGTGACGCCACTGAAATTTTGCGCCCCGGCCCCTTTAGTTTACATAGTTTACGATCT
Source organism: Thermobia domestica (assembly GCF_964235325.1). NCBI lineage: Eukaryota > Metazoa > Arthropoda > Insecta > Zygentoma > Lepismatidae > Thermobia > Thermobia domestica. Next base: position 106,689,591 of record NC_137470.1, read on the forward strand.
GCCTTTATGGGGCAGTTTCACGTCTGAGTTTATTTGTTTCTTTTTATGGTTATAAATTTGAAGAATGTTATTTCCTTTTTTACCTTATAGGATGTATATATATATAGCTTACCTTATTTTTGTTCCCTTTGATACACCCATGCGCACATCTTAGCATTACGTCATGGGGTCACGTGATGTTAGGCTTTATGGGTAGACCTACCGAAGGGGTGCAGGGGTACATAGGACCACCCCCTTAAATTTTGGAAATTGCCAAATCTAAAAATTTGGTGTGGTAGCCTAGGACCACAGTATGTACCTCTACTAGTATTGGGTGTCTATGTCGTTCCCTTTCATGGGTAAAAAATTGCCAAAAATTCAAATTCGGGGGTTTTTTGACCTAATTTATCCTCTTGGATGAGGTGTTATTATCCCCCCTTTGATGAGGTGTTATTACCCTATGTGGATATATGTGCATATACAGGGTCAATTACCTTTCATAAGACATGGGTATATTTGTGCACCCCTTTAAAAATTTGGGAGGAGTACCTTGGCCCACCCCTTAAATTTTGGAAATCGTCCAATTTAAACATTTGGTATAATAGTATAAAACCCTAATATAGATCACTATAAATTTGGGTGGTCTACCTCGTTCCCTTTTAGGGGTATAAAATTGCCAAAATATAAACGTAAGCAATACGTTGTATCACGTGTTTGGTTTTTTGACCTAATTTATTCCAATGGATGAGGTCCTATTACCTTATATGGTTATATGGTCATGTATAGGGGTCCATCCCCTATTATAAGACATAGGTACATTTGTGCACCCCCGGGAATGATACCTTGGCCCACCCCTTAAGTTTTAGAAATTGCCAAATTTAAACATTTGGTATCATAGTACTGGACCCTAATATATATTACTACAAATTTGGGTGGTCCACCTCGTTCCCTTTTAGGGGCCATTTTGTTCCGCTTTAGGGGTGAACATGGATACAGTGGTCCACCTCGTTCCCTTTTAGGGGGCATTTTTGTTCCGCTTTAGGGGTGAACATGGATACCTTGGAATCGTCCCGAGTTTGATTCTTGGAAATGTTGAATTTAACGACCCCGCGGAAACGGTGAGAAATGATAGGACGAAACATGAACTTACTTGACTGAGGATTGAAGCAGGGACCTCATACAGTAGAGACAATCGCTAAGCGACCGTACACGTGTGTTGATTACTATGCAATGGTCCCGAGTTTGATTCTTGGTGCTAATGTTAGAAAAATTTAACGTCCCACTTGAAACGATGATGAGAAATGAGAAAACATCATAAACTTACTTGCTTGCGGCTTGAAGCAGAGACCTCAAACATCAGATATAAGAGCTGAGTTACCATACTCCATTGAGAAGTTCAGTTTGTTGATTACTATGTAATGGTTCCGAGTTCGATTTTTTGTATTAGTTTCAGGAAATGTTGAGTTTAACGTCCCCTTGAAACGATGATGAAAAATGATAGGAGGAAACATGAACTTACTTCGTTGTGGATTGAAGCAGGAACCTCACTCGTTAGAGACAAGCGGTGAGCCGCCGTACTCCATTCAGTGCGAACAGTTTCGCGTATGAAAAGAAGACGAACAGATTATGTTACATTACACATTTCAGTGCGAGCAGTTTATACTAGGTTTATGTTTCATATAGAAAGATAGAAGATCTGTGTTGTCATCTTTTTACTTCGTGTGCGACTTTGACCTTGAAGAAAACCTTGTTGACTCAGTGCTAAGCATTGACGTATACACACAATCTTATTGTTTAGTTGGCTGTATTTAGAGATGAATCAGACATTTAAGGTTGTTGGTTCGAATCTAGTTGTGTTCGCTGTAACTCAGTGCCTGAGCGATACTTACCGAAATTTTTCCAGTGTTGCCAACACTATCAGAATGAATCGATTCATTTAGTCGGAGCAGTTTCGTGACGAAAACTGATTTTTGTTCTGCACACAAAAATTTTTTCTGAAACAGAATTTTGTTTGTACATAAAAATTTTTTCTGAAACAGAATTTTGTTTGTACATAAAAATTTTTCTGAAACAGTTTTTGTTTTGTACACACAAAAAAAAATTTCTGAAACAGAATTTTGTTTTCGTACACAAAAAATTTTTCTGAAAACATTTTTTTTTCGTACACAAAAATTTTCTGAATCAGTTTTTTTTCGTACACAAAAAATTTTCTGAAACAAAAATTTAGTTTGATTTTTTTTCCGCAAAACATTGATTTATTTTATCGGTAAACTGATTCAGAAAAAAGAAATTGAAATCGCAGTACAGGAAAAGAATTTGATTTTAGGATGTGAAATAAAACACAGAATCATGTTTTTGTACATTTATTTTTAGCAAGTGACATAGAATACAGAATTTCTTTTTCTTCAAAGGAAGACGTGTTCGTGATGGGTACAAATTCTGTAAAGAGAAAATAAAACATATGAATGTACATGGTAATATTTATTTTGTTTCCTGTAAAAGAAGAAAAACAGATTATTAACATCGAACTAAATGATCAAGAGAGAGAGTGAGGTGAGAAAAGAAACGCAAATGTGACGTACCTGAATTCCTTTTTTTTTTCTCCACTGGTTTTCTGCAAGGTGATGTCATCTGAGTTTGTCTCCGTTCGTGCATCGTTGAAGCATGTCCCGTGTTGATTCTTTGCCCCTTCTTTGGGAGGTGATGTTGGTGGGATTAGGGAAAAATATGGCTGTTATTCTGTTCTGGCTTTTTTATACCCATAGGGCAATGTTTCGTATGTGTCTGGTATTAATCGGCGTTTTTTATAGTTGAAACTGTACTTCTTTTCTTCAGGTTTTGTGACAAGATGATGATCGTGGGTTCTGTAAATTTTGTGCGGCGTGCTAATGGAGATTTTTTCACTCGATTGATTTATGATCATTTGCTCCAGACTATTAAAATTTAGCTTTTGACTTGCAGTATAATTGAGTTTAAACCCACGAATTTTGCATACATAACTGGTTGATTTCGTGTCGGGGTTGTAGATTTCCAAGGCGTACTGTTTTGGGCCACCAGACACGAATTTTTTAATGTATGCTTTTGGTCCAATTGATTCCAGTTCATTTGACATTGAACCAAGAAATACTTCTGGTTCTATTGTGGGCTGTGATGGTCGCTGCGTGAATATTACGGAATCTGTATCGAAATACAGTACTCTTTCTTGCAGCAATTCTAAATATTTGTAAAGTTCCAGACGAGCTTGACACGTTGTAAAAGCTCCAAGGACAACATTAGCATTGTGATTTTGTACTGGAACATCATCTTCATACTGCCAATAAAGGTATAACATCGAATCGTTAACAGGTAAAATTTGGTTGACTTTTATATCTGGAGCAGTTAATTTCTGATACAGTTCTTTGGGGTCGTTAATGATGGTCGTTTGGCTGAAATTGTCTCTTATAGCGAGTCGTCCCCAGAAGGCATTCAAACAGAGTTTTGCAAGACTACGACGTGCTGAATTTGAAATTATATTTGCTGCATCCAAAGTTATGCCTTCACGTTGTTGTACCACTTGAATATACTGCTGCTTTTCTTCTTCGGTGACGCAATTGGCAGGCCAACCAGAAGCTTCCAGCTTCGATTTCAAAAATGTGTTAATGTATTCGCTGAATAATCCGCCAGTCTTGGTTTCTGGATCATATACAGTGATGTCGTAATCCCAAATTTCGTAAATTTCAATGACTTGATACCCAAGTTCAATGGCTTTTTGAATTTCATAGGACACCCACGTTCCTGTTAGACTTCGTTTACTGTCCGAATGTGTACATTCAGAATCTTGATTTAATGCTGTGGCACAGGCAGCACAAAGTGGAAACAACAACTTCTTATTTGAGCGAAATGGCAGCACTGGATGAAACACATTTCTGCTAGGCAAAATCTTCAACTTGACTAATCCGTTGACATCTTGAATGTCGGGCATTTTTGGATCTCCCTGTAGATATATTCGTGGATGCCCTATTGGATACCGTCCACATTTATTCACATAAGGATACAGGGAAACGATATCCAAGAATTTTATTTCTTCGCCTTCATTTTCATTTGCGACGTGATACAATTTAATGGCATTTACACGGCCACCATAGAAGCTGTCTCTTGGATTTAATGGTGTCTTATTCATATAAGGATGTGTGCTTAAAGAAGAGGCCAATGCTGGATTGGATTTTAACACTTGACGAAATTCACATTCCCACATTTCATGTACTTTATATCCCATGGATCGTAATAACTTCATTTTACGCTGTGTTCTCTCGTAGCGATAGTTCATCGTTTCTTCGGAGTTCTCATAAATGGGTTGATCACGGCCTGTAGGGACACATAGAGGACAGCCATGGAATCTACAGCCATCAAATTCATACACGTGTTCCTCTTTAGTGTCGGGATCTTTGTAGTAACCGTCCAGATGAAAACCAGCAACATAAACTTCTTTACCTTTGGCCGCATGCAGAATTGAATGGCCCTCTTTTTCTTCCATGTAGGCAAGCCACTGCAAAGCAATCCGTAACTGATTGCTTCTGTGACGGTATCCTCGTGCAGGAAGAATGCTAATAGTATTGGGTTTTAAGAAATTTCGTCGAAATACTAAATTGCACGCACTCGCCAAAGTGATAGCCTCCAGGAAAGGATTAACGTGAGTTTCTTGTTCAAAAGTGGTCATGAAAGATATAAATGCCATTCGAAGTACGTTGACGTCCTGAACACAATAGTTCACCAATTCTTTTTGGAAAATAAACGTATCGTTCTTGTGTTCGTTGTACCATGTCATGAATTTCTCTCGTTCATCCACTTTCATTTCATCTGCACCATAATAATGGATGTCCGGTAATTTTCCCACATACGTTTGATTTGCAGCAGTATTAAAAAAGTGTGGAAAATATCCTTTGGTCGCTGGTAAATGAAATGCCTTGGATAATTTACTTAAAGCCATTGGCATGAAATTTAAAGAGTCAATAAACGATAAGTGATTCACTTTCATGCTTAAAATTTTTGCTCCGTTCAAGATCAAAGTAGGTTTCAATTCATGTTCTTCCACTAAAGATTTAAGAATAAAATGACCATCATATCCCTTACAATTATGTGCCAAAGATACAATAAGTTTGATGTTGGGTCGTGGTTGACGTAAATACGCAAGAAAGGCATTGATCGGATCATCTTGAAAAATATGTTCCCGCTGTCCACAAACTTCACACGGATGATGTATATCTTCATCTTGAACACAGTTGTAACATACTTGTTGGGCCACCAGTAAATTGGGCTTATGAATGAATGTGTCTTCATCAAAGAAAGTATCCTGTGTGGCTTCGATATCATAGAAGACAATCATAGCCTTCTTGGCATGTAACACTGATGGAACTCCAGGTTTTAATTGAGTCGTATCAGGCTTCATGTAGCATTGGTGGGTAGACGTAACGTGTTTATGACATACATTACAAAAATAATCTGTACAATCATGTTTTCTTTCCCCTGTATGGACAAACGAATAAATGCGTAGACATTTGGCACACTGTTTCACCATCTTGCATATTGGCTGGCCCTTATGATATGGTAGAGTCAGATGATTTGTATAGCATGTTTCACCAAAAAATTCACGATTGCATTCTGGACACTGTTTCTTCGTATTGGTCTTACTGCATGGCGGTTTCTGCAAACATTTCTCACACATGGCCGAACAGTTCTTGACGTGTGCATTACGATGATCATATTTTTTTGTGGCATGCAGCACAGTAATAGTTGGTAGAAAAAACAGACGTTAATGACGTGATGATGTCATAATGAGAATTGATGCACATTAAATTGATTGAAATCTTGTCTTCGCCACCCGGCCCTTCATACAGAATATCTTCTCCGGTAAAGCTGGTGTATACGGTAAGTTTATAATTTGTCAAGTAGCGTTGCAATTGTCGCAATTCTTCCACAGATCCCCCATGATCTAAATTCACTGAGGATCGAGACAAAAGTTCATGTACGTCTGGAATAACAACAAACTTGAGCTGTTTGCGATATTGATTGTACAGTTTCTGATTTGTATCTTTATATTTCTTTAGGCCAATAGCAATCACAATTGCATAAGCCAAGCAATTCTTGTCGGTGTTTTTTACTCGTAGAATGCCTTTCTTGCATTTTAATAATTCGTCGTTTGATAAAAGACCTCGACGCACCAATCCAAATCCACGGGGCACATCCACATGATGAAAATGTACAATGAACGGTTCGTTCATGAGAAAACTATCGTTACTTTGAAGGATGCGATCAAAGGAAGCCCATAAAGTTTCCTTTGTCAGATTACTTGCACGCCGAAAAGATAAATAAAACGGTTTGTTCTTCTCATCATGAGATAAAATCGATAATCCAACCATCGATAATTCGTCGACATTTTCCAATAAGTAATCCAACATCTGTTGAAAAGAAGTCTGAACCCATTCAACAATATGTGTGTCACTAGTCGGAGCATTAATTTGAATTTCCAGCATTCGTCCTTCAAGATTAAAACGCCGAAAATGTCTATTGATTTCTCGCAAGACAGTAAAGCCAGAAGTAGCCATATTCAAATAGGAAAAAGGTAAGGTAAGCAAAAAAGGAATAGGCAAAGAAAACAAATATCTAAAACGAAAAAAAAGCACGAATTAAAATTGAATTCAGAAAATCGCTAACATGTTTAACTGTATCAAAATGACTACACGATCAATCCTAAAAGAATTATCATATCTCAAATAGTTTTACTGTTAAAAATTTTTATTGTCGTCATACTGGAAATCAAACCCGGGACCAACATGTAACTGACCTAACTTTCTGTAGTGATAAAAAGAATGAATGAAATTGTTTTTCTAACTGTGTTAAGAGAATCATTGTAGTAAGCATTTTTTCCTCTGACACTGAACTTTAAAACGTATGACGAACATGAAACGAAAACAAAATCTCATGCGCTTGCTTTTCTCGAGCTAAGGCAAGAAAGACTCGAATTCGTTTCTCGGCGGGAGATCAGATCCCACATTAAATTGTAGGTCCACGTCTCACTGTTAAAAGGCACGTTGTAGGGAACAAAATCGTGCGCAGTTTCTTTGTTTATGTTAATGGTAACTTTCAGAAACTGAGCTAAGTGGTTAGCGTTACGCACCTCTGGCCCGGGTTCAACACCCAGTATGCGCTCAGATTCAACATTAAGCTGTATTCCTAGCCCCCCACTACTGAAGGGACGCTAAACCAAAATCAACAAATTTCTCGTGCTTACTTCTAATGTGTGGGATGTGGCCCGGGTTCAACTGCTCCAGATAAAGTTTAAAGCAACAACAGAGATTTTTGCCATTAAGCAAAATGTTGACGTTTTCTAGTTCACTAAGAAATACCGATTCATCAGTTATTTCAATCTTGGGGTACGTATATGTCCGAGTTAGCTTTCATAGTCAAGTGTACAATTGCATCTCTTGTGGCAATTAAGACTGATTTATCCGTACCCATTTTAGGTAGAGACTGGTTAGATATTTTTACTCTCATGTGGAGGCAAGAAAACTTGGATAATTTTTTGAAGATTGAAACTATAGCACCGTTGGTTTATGAAAGTAACGAAGCACAGTATTATAAACAACAGATTCTAGCACAGTTTGATGCTATATTTTGGGATAATATTGATCAACCAGTGAAAGGATATAAAATAAATATTCCAATGAAGCTGGAGAACATTCCTATTTTTAGAAAAGCCTATGACATACCCTACGCTTTATTAGTTGAGGTTAAACAAAAAGTAGATAAATATGCACTTTGAGTATCTGGAAAATGGTTGAATTTTCAGATTGGGCCACACCCATGATAGTCGTTCGAAAGAATGGGGATGTTCGGCTCTGCTCTGATTTTAAACAGACGCTTAATCGATATACAGAAAAAATGTACATATCCGATTTCGAAAATTAGTGATATTCTTAATAAAATTGGGGGAGCTAACTATTTTGTCGTATTAGACCTCAGTAACGCGTATCTACAGTTATAGGTCGATGAAAACTCAGCTAGGTATTTGATAATCAACATCCCATGGGGGCCTTTCCAACAGTGAAGATTACCCTTTAGACTAGATTGCTCGCCCCAAATTTTTCAACGGTTTATGGACCAAATACAACAGAATTGTCAAGGGACTTCCACGTATCTATACGACATATTAATCTGGGGTAACTCATTGGAGGAATGTTTTAATAGAACTGTGAAGGTATTGGAAAAGTTTAAGGCATACAATGTAAAGCTCAGAAAAGATAAGAGTACATTCTTCAAGACCAAAATCAGGTATTTAGGATATGATTTCGAGGGGGATAATATTTTGCCGGCCAAACCCAAATAAGAGCCGATACTTACTGCACAACCGCCAAAATGTGTTCAAGAGTTGCAATCATTTCTGGGAATGGTAAACTTTTTACCATAGAAATTTACCTGCTTTGTCAATGAAAATTCCCAATTTGAATCAATTATTACATAAGGGTGTGCGATGGAATTAGGATAAAAAACATCAAATCGAATTTGATTTAGTAAAAAAGAACAGAAGCACAAGTTCTCCACCCCTTTGACGAAAAGGAAGAGATTCTGATTATGGCTGATGCTTCTCCATACGGTGTGGGAGCCGTGCTATTTAATAGTAATAAAAATAAATTACAGACTGTCGAATGTGCGTCAGCAACTCTTTAAATCGGAGCGGAATTACTCACAATTTGAAAGAGAGGCTTTGGCCGTTGTTTTTACGATAAAGAAGTTCCATAAATACATTTACGGCAGATTCTTTAAAATTATAACAGACTCTCAGCAGGTTCGCTGGATTTTTGGAGTAATTGCGCTACCTTTCACTATTACTCCACACTTATTTAGATGGTATTTGCTGCTAACAAATTATAATTTTCAAATTATATTTCACAAGGATGTAACAGTTGCGGATTTTTAAATCAAGATTTCCTTTGAATACATCTACACAAGACGAAGAGATGTCGCAACACTATATGAGTCAGCTACAAACGTTTCTCTTAACAGAACAGGAAATTGTACAGGGAAGGCAGCAAGACAAGTGCATGCAAACCATTCTAAACTGTACAAGGAATGATTAGCCTAAGAAACTACCTAACACTCTGGATGATAAATAACATAAACTGTTTTTCAAACATCGCTACAATTTGGAAATTCAAAAGAATCTATCATATTTGCAAGGAAAAGTAATCGTACCTAGCAAACTACGATATACTTATTTAAATAGGTTGGGGGTGGAAAAATTATAAATACATCAAAAAGGCAAGTATGGTGGCCAGACTTCATTTCGGATATCCACAATTTTGTTAAAATGTATCATTTTTTGTCAATTGATGACCAACGTTCCGTTCAAAAGAAAGTATAATAGCTAACCATCGACTAAAAAACCGTGACAGAGAGTGCAGAGAGTGCTAGATCATTTTTCAATCTTTAGATTTGTAGTGTTACTATTATCGGATGTATTTTCCAAATGGATCAAGGTGTGGGTTGTGAATAGTACCAATTTTCAGGAAACTGTGGAGAAATTAGAGGAGGCTTTTCAATTATTGGGTTCTGCAGATACTCTGGTTACAGATAATGGACCACCGTTCACATCCATAAATTTTAAGAGGTTTTGTGAACAAAGAGGTATTTATTTGCTTCACACACCGCCTTACCACCCACAAAGTAACGGAACAGCAGAAAGAGCAGTACAATCAATTAAAAAAAAATTGAAAGTAAAATTTATGCAAGCAAACTACAAGGTGAGCAAAAGGATATTTGAATCATGGATTGATCATATCAATTACGTATATTTATTTACGAATTCCAAGTTTTCAAACAAGACACCGGAAAAAAAATTATTAGCCTCCAAACCTCGTTCTTGGTTTATTATTCCACGTATTAAGCTGGATAAGACACAAAATGAGACGGAGAAGATTAATGGACAAACCATATGGGCTAAAAATCATCAAATTTCCATACTGAAGTTTATTAGAGGAGTATTACTAAGTAAAGTGGAAAATAACACATAAAGTATTGGTGAATGGTTTCACTCGTCTGTATCATACTCATCAAGTTAAATTTGGCATTTACCTGAAAAACCAGAAGAAATACAAGGAAAGTCCAAGCGAAAGTATGAGAACTGACCTGTTGAGGCTAGAGGGCACTCCAATATATCCGACTTCCTGGCGACAATATAGTTCTCAATCAGTTTCACTAGGAGAAACACGAGACAATGAAGTGCTAGAAAATATCATAAGATCGACAAGGATAAAGAGACCTCTAGTTCGATGGGGATACACGTAAAAAGAAAGTCATATTTTTTTTCGTAAAGGGGAGAGTTGTGTTGGTATTGAAGAGTGGCACAAAGTGCTTATTAATATAGCACTGACCGTTGCTAAGTAAAGAGGCGTTAGTATGTAAAAATAAAAAAAAGAAGATTTGTTACAATTAAGTTAAGAAGATTGATTGATTCGTAATCAAGATTTCAGGGATTTGTACGAAATGGAGTAAATGAGATTGAGTTGGTGAGCTAGAGTGCAATAATGAGTTTTGTGCTATATATAGTTAGGAAAGAAGAGTCAAGTCCAGGCATAGATTGATAATAAGCAATCCAGTAAGATATGTTTGTTTAATGTTTACTTGGACTCTGAGTTACATAGTTACACACGTTCTTGTGGGAAAGACAAATAAAATAATTTGATTAACAATAAGAAGCAAAGGGAAGAGAGGGAGACCGAAGATGAGACAGAAGAACAAGGTATAAGATGATTGGAGAAAGATGAGATGGGAAATAGAGGAGGAAAAGAATTAAAGAGGCGAACGTTGACCTCATTTAAAGGTAGAGGCACAGAGTTTCACTTTCGCTCGTTGTTCTAACTTCCTGTCCATAATGAAATCGCAGACATGGTAACGCACGTGGTCAGAATAGCACCAGTTATAGAGCTCTTATGAAAATTGGTACTCTCTGTGCCTAAGCGTGCAACCTTGCGCCACCATCTGTTAGCGAGTTACAGAACTAGTCTCGAAACTTCTTGATTTAACCTCGTAAATTGTGAGGTTAATGATGTAAGTATGAAGTCCATATCCATAATGAATGAATATATATTTTGTGTCAACTTGGGCTACACATATGAATTGCAGTAATATTCCACTAAGTGACAGTAATAACAATATCAATTCCACAACACAGTACCCTACAGTACTTAGTGTATACTTAACAGCATTCGTTATCGTTTATGTGATATCAAATTGATTTACATTAAAACTAAGAGCATTTTTGAAAGTAGCAACTCATTATCTACATTTTTAGACTTCCAAACTCTATATATAATGTAAGAAGTCTTATAGTCTAGGTATATCCGTCTTACCTGCCAAGTGTCGTAACGTAAACTAGAAGATAGATAGACGTACGTACGGGCCGTACGTAGTGGTAGGAAAGAATTCAGGATTGACTACGTACGGGCCGTACCAGTAGTCGAAGTGAAACGGTATGCGGTAGTATGCCAAAGCACCTCTGTTTTTTTTCAGTGATGAAGACATATCGTATCTGGTTTCTCAGGGGTCAAGACATACCGTGACTGGAAAGTGGATGCTAATATACCTTTAGTAAATCCAGTACTTTTTTATGCACAGTAATTGACGAATAACCTTGCACGTCAAAATTTTATTTCTTAAGTAGAAATAATTTCTGAGTTGGCAATACCACATTCTTGTTTTCTTTTTCCTACCTTTCGTTTTGAGGAAGAGGTGTCTACAAAGAAGTTCAAGCCTTGCTCCTACGCAAGAACTTGTGTTGGTTGCAAATAAGGGTCACATGACAGGAGTCATGGGCCCAATCCAAACAAAAGCTATGTATTGAGGCGACTCGCTTAAAATGAAATCGGTAAGTATAGTTATGACTTCGCGGTGACTTCTTTTAATATTACAATAATAAAGAACTCATAACTGAGTCCAATATTTACGAGGAATAAAAACTATAGTTTACGCAATCAAACAATCTGTTGTTTTGATTAAGTGTTCGGTTATTATGTGATGTGTCAGGAAGATTAAATTGATGGATCTTAATTATATACTTTCATTAAAACTTATTTTTGCATCTTTCTAATAATTGAATAACATTGTAATTGCGCGTGCGGTGATTATCTGTGAGCGTGGAGTTCATCCCTGAGATCTTTGTGGCGATTGCTTTTATTTCAATTTGATATTGTTAGTTAATGGAACTTAAATAATTTTAATATGGAAAAGTTTTTAGTAAAATAAAATAGCAAACAACTCCAGATGACGACAGTGAACGGAAAGGTGAAGATAAGCAAAATACTACGAATAGCTCCAACTCTCTTATATGCTTTCTCCATAATTTAATTTATCAGTCAGGAAGTTAATTCCCAGGGCATGAGTTTTGCTACATTTTCTGATTATCTAACTAAAGCACAGTGGGAGACCAAATTTAAATAACATACGTTGTGACATACAATAATGGTGGATTTTGGGTGTAATTAAATCTGAAAGAGCTAGAATTTTAAATGCATGGTGTACGTCAACAGTAAAAACAAACACACACACAAAAAAAGCGATGCTCAAAAGCGTCAGGCTATCCGAAGTATATCTTTAGTAACAAAATCTATATCTCATATGCAGTGTCTTAAAATTGTTCAAGAGTCCAGTAAAAATCGAATGTTTCATGTAACTGCTACACAAGAGTCTGTACATGAAGAAACCACACGCAGTTTTTTTTTTAGAATGGTATATAATTTGGCCAAACTAGGTAGACATTTTACACAAGGGCGTCATTTAGAGGGGCAGGAGAGGGCAATTGCCTCCCAAGAGTTTGAGTATTACATATACTTTAATCGATTGTCTACTAATATACTAGTACAAAACGCAGTCTTATGTCGGTGGTGCTCTTGCTCCCCCCGAAACGAAGTCCGAAAAGGCGCCCCTGGTTTTACAAACTTGCCTTCATGGATAGATACTCAGAAAGCCAATGGTGTTGATATAGGCCATATTTTGCATTCTGATCATTCCGCAGCTGATATATCTATGTACTCCCATGCGCAAAAAATATTGCGCGTATACTGTAACTCACAATTTTTCGCAATTATTCCATTTTCCATATGTTTATTGGTAAAATTCAATTATTAGTACGTGGAGATAATAGAAAGCAATCCATCTAAGGAGATATTTCCAAAAAATATAATAAAATAATAAAAATATAAGCAAAAAACAAAATTATGTTCGGTTTTGTGTATACTGGCAATAATGTTTTCGAGGGAATTTTTGGAGTAGCACAGCACGATTGCAGAGGGAATAACAAGATTAGTACGAGAACAGCTGAATCAAGGAACTGGAAGTTGGAGCAACATATTGCATTTATTGGCTTAAATCTAGGGTGTAAATTGTCTGCCAAATATAAATTAGCTTCTGTAAGCAAGATGTTATACGGAAAATATAAACAAAGAGAAAAACTGTTGTCTTAAGTTTGGAAGTGACTTGCACTATAGCCATGAGCATTTATTTCTTAAGAAAAAGATAAGTAACAAAAGGAAATTTGTGTGGTCAAGTGGGTAGAGTAACGGACTAGTAATTCTTATATTGTTTTGACACCAGATCGAATCCCATCCGGTCCTGTTCAGTTTTTTTTTCTTTACAAAACATTGTAGAAAGTGTATAATTTTTATGTTAATAAAACTGAAACAATACAATTAGGAAATAACTTTTTGTTTCCTCTGATGACGTATTTATTTAGAATTAGTGTACTATTAGTAATACCGATTGCTTTCAGTTTATGGTGTTGTATAGCTTCCTTTATCATCCTCTTTTCTTGAAAAAAAAAATTTCTCCAATAAAGTATGAAAAATATATATCTTAGTATCAAACATGATTTATCGTGATGAAATAAACAAGTTTCCCGTTATTAAAAAATAAAACTATAGATAATCATTGAATTTGGTCTTTAGGTTTTTATTATGCTATATATATTCTTTATAAGACTATACTTTATAAGGCAAGATGAGCGATCATACCCTCAAATTTAGCTAGTGAGTGAAAGATGTTTTCGGCACAAATATTTTACAGGTTTAGGTGCATGAAACACCAATACGCCATGGTCTTGACCTTCGTTTTTTTCACATTATTATCCGACATATCATAGCAGGTAAAAAGCAGCATCAATCGGCAAGAAGAACTGCAAGTTGTGGTCTTAGTCTGTTTCTGATGCTCCGGACTCGATCGCCTAGCACGCTCGTCTATACCTTGACTCATACGTCTATCATTCAGTGCAGGCACATATCCAGCTTTTCTTTTCGGAGGGGACCCGACACGAACCCTCGTAAGCACGTAATTCTAATGTTTCCAAAATATCAATAATAATAATAATAATAATAATAATAATAATAATAATAATAATAATAATAATAATAATAATAATAATAATAATAATAATAATGCAAAAGTTCTGTATTTCTCTTAAACGTTTCTTACTTCTCATTTATGAACCGGTCAAACTTAATTCTAACTCACACGAAATCAAAAAATATTTTCTAGAGACATGTAAGGAAAACTGTTTGCTACGTATATCACATAAAAAAAATAGCAAATGGCAATGAGTGTATCGTTCTAATACAGTAATGTTATAAACAGACCGGAAACGAAATTGTAATCCCATTTAAAAGTGTTCTTTAATTCCACCTGGTATCAATGGCATTACGGTATATTCTTACAAGTAACACTTCCCAAGTGTAACACTCCGATTTTGATAAAATTTGACAGGCAGATACTACACATAAAATAAACGAATACATGTTTTTTTTATTTTCTGCGGAAAAACTGTTTTACGGGGGCAAAAGCACTCACCCAAAATTTTGAAAGTTGACGCCCGAAAGACAAAAACAAGTGGACCAAAGTGTACGAAATTGTGCACAGATATGGCAGACGTAAAATGAAGGAATACGTGTTTTGTATTTTCCTGGAAAAAACGGTTAGGTGGGACGCAGACCCCTCCAAACCTTTGATCATGAAATATCAAAAGTGCTAGTAACAATATGTCTGATGTGTGTAAAGGACGAAGAATTCCGATGACACTTTGTGTATGGACAATACGCAAAAACTAAACGAATGCCTGTTTTAAGGGACAAAATCCCCCATCCAAAATGATGAAAGTTGACGCCCGAAAGGCAAGAAGAAGTGAACCGAAATGAATGAAATTGTGCACAGATATTGTAGACGAAAAATGAGGGAATATGGGTTCCGTATTTTCCTGAAAAAAAAAAAAACGTTTCGGTGGGACACAGACCCCTCCAAAACTTTGATCGTGAAATATCAAAAGTGCTAATAACAGTATGTAAGAAGTGCTTAAAGGACATGAAGAATTGGGACGACACATTGTGTAGGGACAATACGCAAAAAAAAAAAAAAAACGGGTTTATTTTCTGCGAAAAATTGGTTTTAGGGGGCAGAATTCCCCACCCAAAATTTTGAAATCGTGCACAGATATTCTAGACGTAAATTGAGGTAATTGTGTTTCGTATTTTCCTGAAAAAAAGCGATTGAGTGGGGCACGGACCTTCTAAGCTGTTGATTAGGAAATATCAAAAGTGCAAATAAGTATGTATACGTCAGAAGTTCCTAAAGAGTATGGAGAATTGCAACGAAACTTCGTATAGGGACAATTTGCAAAACAATGAATGGAATGCATTTTAATTTGTATGAAAAAACAGTGTTGGGGCCTAGAGCCCCTCCAAAAAAAGTTAATATTACCGTAAAAGTGCAGGAAGGAGTGGACCGAAGCAAATGAAATTGTGTGTAGATATTGTATAGACTGTATGTAAAATAAGGACTTTCGTGTTTTAAAGATGTCCCTATCAATTTTGGCACATCAACAGCAAACAGGAAATTAATCGGCACGTGTTTTTGTTTATGCGGAAAAACATTGTAAGGGTTAAAGTTGTCTCGTAAAATACTACAAAATACGCTATACTGTTTGTGCTTGTTGTTGATCTGCCAAATTTGAAGAAATCTGATGGAGACACTTGTGAAACACGAGAGGCTTTATTTTTCATATCCAATATCTACAGACAATTTCATTCGCTTCGGTCCAATCCTTCCGACACTCAACGCCTCGGTCCACTCAAAAGGTTTTTCTCTCTTTTCAGGAAAATACGAAGCACGTATTTCCTCATCTTACCTCTACAACATTTGTGAACAATTTCATTCAGTTCGGTACATTTTTTCTTCCCTTTCTTGCGTCAAATTTCAAAATTCATGCCGGGGACCTTTTGTCCTCTAAAACCGTTTTTTCGCAGGAAATAAAAAAGCCGAATTTGTTTATTTTTTGCATATTGTCCTAACACAAAGTTTTGTTCCAATTCTTCATGTAAATTTAGGCACTTCTGACATACTGTTATTAGCACTTTTGATATTTCATGATCAAAGGTTTGGAGGGATCTGTGCCCCACCTAACCATTTTTTCCAGGAAAATACAAAACACGTATTCTCTAATTTTATGTCCGCAATATCTGTTCACGATTTCGTTCACTTTGGTCCACTTGTTTTTGCCTTTCGAGCGTCAACTTTCAAATTTTGGGTGAGGACTTTTGCCCCCTAAAACCCTTTTTTCAGCAAAAAAAATAAAAAAGCACTTATTTGTTTACTTTATGTATAGTATCTACCTGCCAAATTTTATCAAAATCGGAGTGTTACACTTGGGAAGTGTTACTTGTTAGAATTATAACAACAACGCATTGTCCACAGTTTGGACACTGACTCAAAGTAATCTGACATAAATAAAAAAAAAAAAAAACTCAAAAGGGAAAAAGTAGGTTTATTAAAAAGTGCTTGAGGTTTGGTAAGGGACAGCTTCCAGGACCTCACGCTGGATACGTCAGTGAGTCAATGCATTATATTTGTTTCTTGCAAAGATGATAATTAGATGCGTAATGTGTAAAATTATATCATAGTTTGACTTTTTATAGGTCTTTCCTTAACACATCCATATTATCCGGCGTTCTGCCTGCCTGTTTTATGTCGGATAAGCGAAACTCTACTGTATTTTCAGATAGCATATACACAGGAGCTAGAGGTCTGCACGGGCCGGAATTTTTAGAACGGACCCGGCCCGTCCCCTTTAATTTATAATCTATAGGCATTAGCGGATTAAGGGCGGAGCCAATGGAGCCCAGGGCCCCCAGCTCAGGGGGCCCTTTAAAATCCCTCTGTTTAATACTTACGCTCGCGGTATCGCTAGATTTAAGTCTTTGCATCAGCAGCATTTACCTGTTAATAATGAATGAAATTATTTAATTGTTAATAACGAATTTAACTAAACTAATTATTGTAAACTTGAAGCACATTCAAATATTGCAGCATAGTTCTCGGTAGTTCCATAAGTAATTTCAGAGACCACGGTGTTTCAGTGGTAGAGCGTTCACCTTTGGTGCATGGAGTCTTTGGTTCAATCTATGCTCGCGCCAAGTGAACCTTGTGCTGGACAAACACTGTGTGTGTGGGTTTTCTCGAGGTTCTCCCGTTTTATCCCACTTTTTTCATTCCACCATTTCATTCATTTCTTATCATCACTGTCTCCTTTAGCCTATCCGGCATAATCGTGGGACGTAAAACTTAAAAATTTCATTTCAAATCATTTCAATCAAAAAACAGTTGCAGGAAGTATGTAATTTCGAATAAAACAAACTACTATATACAATTCTGAGTATATTATTCTTTTATGAAATTCTCGCGAACCTTATTTCTAAATTGAAGGGTAAGAAGACTAAATGCATTCTCTTATTATTATAGACCCATTTCAATTGAAGCAGTTGGAATAGTTGAAAAAAAAAAAAAACATACCCTATATTCCAGTGTGCCACAATCGGTATAACGCGCCACACTGGTGTGTCCAGCAAAGTGAACAGTGTGACGCAAACTTTTTCTTATTATTTGCAAGAATATTTGTCGAGTTCCTGTTATTTATTATTATTATTATTATTATTATTATTATTATTATTATTATTATTATTATTATTATTATTATTATTATTATTATTAACGATTTTTCAATGGATCAGCTGTCTGTATACGGTTAAGCAACCACAAGTATCACATTGAAGGAATGAGTGTAATTATTTACTTTAATAGTAATACAAAAGTCTATTTGCTTGTATATTCTACCGGTAATAACTGCATCCGTCTAGAAAGCTAGGACTAACAACAAAGGGATACCAAGTTGTGACCACACACCGCCCCAAATCGTGGGTGCCACAAGTTCTCTTCTACGCCTTAGAACAATAAGGGCTGTAGCGTTCAGGGAGAGAGGAAAACAACTTAATTCCATTGCAGTTATATGCTTATTAAATGTTAACTTATATTTATAAATTATGTAAGTGATCGTATCGTTCTCTCTTTATTATTATTATTATTATTATTATTATTATTATTATTATTATTATCATTATTATTATTAATAATAATAATAATAATAATTCTTATTATTATACATTTCTTAATACGTTGATTGCCATGTGTATGGAATTCCATACACACGGCTGTCCTGTACAGTAGAGCGTCATTATTTTCCATACGCAAACAAAGTAGATATTCCAAGTTTGTTGTGTTCGTTCTATAGGTGTGTATGTAATTAGATACATATGGCGTAGAAATCAAAATTTAATGTCCATGCCACGTATATGAAAAAACATACACAAAGACATTTATGAATAAAGACATTGAGTTTGAGTTTAACGTCTCGTTCAGCAACGAAGCTATATGAGACGTCGGCCTACTGATTAACGTGGACTCCGAACCACGTGAGCTCTCGCCGGGAATCGAAGCTGGGTCTTCCACACCAAATGCGCGTACGCTAACCACTAAGGAGCTTATGAACAGAGACATTTATGAGCTAAAACAAAGGCGAAAACAAAGATGTGTGATGTGATTTTGAGTTTATCGTCCCGTTCAGCAGCAAGGCTATATGAGACGTGGACCTACTGATTAACGTGAAATCCGAACCACATGAGCTCCCGCCGGACGAAAACAAAGACCTTTGGAATTGACAATTGTTTGGGCATTCCAGTCGAACCTACCTAATATTAACAACGTTTCTACGATAATTTCGTAACATTGTATTATTTCTTTTGTTGATTAGCTTGGTTAGGCTTATTTAAACACTTTCTTCTTTGCACCGACGTGTCACATCTCTTGGATGAAGATACACTAGCTCTCACTGGAAATCTAATCCAGAACCAATGCACTTGAACCATTTGATCACAACAAGGCACATTTAAAAAGAAGGTTCGATTTTGTTCGGAAAATTGTGATTAGGTGTAACATTTAAAAATATATTTAAGAAAGGGTACGGAGTAAACGCACTGTACTTTCTCGCTCGAATATTTTCCACTGACTGATGTTAGGCTGCAACTGTTATTGATACATTTATTTGGGAAATTGCGAATACAATAATGTTTTGGAAAACTTTGCTAGAAGAAACTTCAGGCCCAAAAGTAAAGTACCCATTGGTCATATTTCCGTTAGAAATAACTTGATCCATATATTAGAATTATAAAGGATATAATTGTATGTGAACTATAAGCAAAAGCGTCTGAGTAATTTCTGAGAAAATTATGCAAAAAGTCACCCCCAAGAATAAATTATCCCTTGTGGATCTTTTCAGTATAAACGAGCTATGCTATATTGTTAGTGTTTTCATAAAACATTTATTTATGAAATACGAACACAATCACCTGAGTCGTTCTTGAGAAAATCGCAGGGTAAAACTTACTGTCAAAAGTAATATACCATTTCTAGATTTTCCGGATGAGGGAATTATACCATATAGCTAGGTTATTTATGTAATACGTATTTATAAAATATGAACAACAAACATCTCCTGAGTTGTTTTTAGGAAGGTCATCGGGAAAAGCTTACCCCCAAAGGTAAACTCTTCTATCTGTAATTTTGACAGTATATCAAGTAATTTTTAAGCAAGTCGTCGGGAAAAATTTCACTATCAAAGTAAACTATCTCTTTTGGATTTTTCTTTTCGGAACAAGCGAGTTATACCATATTGTAAGATTATTACAGAAAATATTTTTACTGAAATTAGAACAAATTTCAGTAATAACTGAGACAATTGTCCAAAAAAAATCAACCCTTGAGAAAACCACTTCTTCTGTATGTTATCGGAATAAACTATTTATGCTCTATGTTAGTTTATTAATGAAATATTTTTTTACGAAATATGAACAAAATTGCCTGAGGCGTTAATGGGAAAACCATCGGGGGAAAGCTCACCCTAAGATTAAGCTACTCCTTCCAACGAGTTGACATATTGTTAGGTAATTAATGATACGTTTATTTATGAAATGTGGTTGAGAAAATTGTGCAAAAAGAACGCATACCATACAGTAAATTACATCATATATATTTTTTCAGAAAAATTATTCATATGTGGTGGAGATTTGTTAATAAAATATATATTTATCAAAAGTAAATAAAATCGTCACAGCTTTTTTTTATTTCAGAAAATAGAATTATTTTAAATTTTAATCCTTCAGTAAATTACCCTTGCTTTTAAGTGTCGAAGGACATAAAATTCGAAAGATATTATGTTACTAAAACGTTATGTCTAGAATTCGGTGCAGATACGTTGAACAGTATGGCCTCTATTTGAGTGCGTGTAAAAGCGTGACGAACCGAGAGACAAATAGATGGACAGACATCGAAAAATCATTTTTTTCGCTATGTAGGAGCCATGTAACTTGAATTTATTGAAATCTGGTATTCGGTTTTTATAACTATCACCACACTTTCCTTTTCGTCGCTCGAATGTGAAAACGAATAGGCCTACACCGACACGTAATGTGATAATTCGTAATCCCAAAAATTTAATTTGTTATGTTTAATGTGTGGTTACTCTAAAAAAAAAAAAAAAAAAAAAAAGCTTATGCATGTTACATAATTTTATTATCAGTTTTTCACGCTACTGTATAATTCGGTACGATTATAGGTAATATTCATGGCATCTTTTGGAAGCATTCGCGTTCCTCACAAAGAGAGCTGTAAAATTTAGTTTTGTTTAAAGAAAGCACTATTGATTTTTTTTCACACAGACTTGCATTTCTTGCACTTGTGGATATGAAACAAAAGGAGAGAGAGAGTCAATACTTTAAAAAGAAACACACACACAGAAACACTAGAACAGTTTTTTTCTTCATGACAACGAGCTATCGCTGTGACTGTGTTCCTCACGCTGTGTGTAAAGCTGCAGGTGGCTCTTGTTTTGTTTTTTCCTGTTCCTGACTCACAGACACTCGCAGTGAGTTGAAGCTGAGCTGTGTAAAAACGGAGAGGAAACGGTTAAGCATACCATACCATAAACTAAAAACAATCGCTATTAGTAATAAATAGTAAGCTAATTCTGAATAAATACGTCATCAGGAAAACAAAAAGTTATTTCATTATTATATTATTTCGTTTCTTATTAATTAAAAATTATACACTTTCTACAATGTTTTGTAAAGAAAAAAAAATTGAACAGGACCGGATGGGATTCGATCTGGTGTCAAAACAGTATAAAAATTACTAGTTCGTCACTCTACTCACTTGACCACACAGATTTTCTTTTCTTGCCTATCTTTTTCTTAAGAAATAAATGCCCATGGCTATAGAGCAAGTCACTTCCAAACTTAAGACAACAGTTTTTCTCTTTGTTTATATTTTCCGTATAACATCTTGCTTACAGAAGCTAATTTATATTTGGCAGACAATTTACACCCTAGATTTAAGCCAATAAATGCAAAATGTTGCTCCAACTTCCAGTTCCTTGATTCAGCTGTTCTCCTACTAATCTTGTTATTCCCTCTGCAATCGTGCTGTGCTACTCCAAAAATTCCCTCGAAAACATTATTGCCAGTATACACAAAACCGAACATAATTTTGTTTTTTGCTTACATTTTTATTATTTTATTATATTTTTTGGAAATATCTCCTTAGATGGATTGCTTTCTATTATCTCCACGTACTAATAACTGAATTTTACCAATGAACATATGGAAAATGGAATAATTGCGAAAAATTGTGAGTTACAGTATACGCGCAATATTTTTTGCGCATGGGAGTACATTGCTGAGGAAATGCGTGAAACTTTGACCAAGTGCTTTATGGATAATAATCTAAAAATCGGAGTTATGGTTAATGAGTTCACTACACTTAGCCATAAGTAAGCACTTGTCGTTTTTGGAGGTCTCCTTCTTCTGATTCAGTTGATGAAGTAAGTAGTTTCTTTTTCTATTTGCTCAAGCTGCCCAATACTGCAACAGAGTATATTTATGGTAGTTTAAAATTTGTTGTGCCTAAATATTTATCATAAAACTTTATCAGAACCAATTTCATATCATTTGCTTGTGGTAGTGCATGTAATATGTCGAGCAGGGTTTATGGATTGGCTACGAAATTACAGGAAGTGTTTCGAGAACTCAGCGTGGCACTGTGCTAACAACCATCTCGCACTTACAGTGAGAGACGTTATTGCTAAAATGTCTAAGATTATCCAAATGAATATTTTTTTACAAACTATGCTTTATAGCATATAATGCGTCACCTAAAAATAAAAATCAATTACATCAATGTGCTTCTAATCTAGGTATAATTATCCAAATTATTGGTGGAATTCTTGGTATAAGGTGGGTTGCATCAAGTTTTTGTTCGATTAAAACTGTGTGGGCTGACTTCCCCGCTCTCGTACGACTTTTCCAAGATGATTCTGCCAGAGAGTCCAAAGAAAGAAATCGACTCAAGAGCTTGTTGGACAAGATAACAAATGTAAATTTTGTTCTAAATAAGGGTTTGATGATGGATGCACTGAGCGAACTTGAAGAGTTATCCCTTCAGCTGCAAAGAAAGGATAACTATTATTCAACCTCACAGGCTCGTAAAGCAACACAAGGAGTCCAGTGTAAAATACTTTTAAAATATGACCCAGGTAGAGTGTAGATAACAACCGGAAAAACGTTTTACTCCTATCTAGAATTAGAAATTAAAAAATGCTTACAACTAAACGTAATCAAATCTGCACCATTTACTTCACTTCATGATGAGTTACTATTGAACTTAGAAATTTTAGATACAAAGAAGGTCTGATTCTGTGAACAGAGATGTTTGCTTTGGCGATGGGAAAATTAGATTTCTTTCTCAATGGATTCGAGAACAATTGTTAACAGCGTTTAGTCAGTGTGTGAGTGACGGCATTGTTGCAGATGACTAAAACAGCTTATGAAAGCAGTACACACTATAATCATATCAACAGCCGAATGTGAAAGATCACTTAGTGTTATTAACAACGTATTGTCAGCTGTAAGAAATCAACTTAAAGTGCATTCTTCAAACTAGTTGGTCCTCTGGTGTTCAGTTTAAGCCAGAAAAAAATGTGAAATCCTGGTTTGAAAAGGGACGTAGAGGCGCAGATGCCAACAACATGACACGGAGCTAAAGCAACATTCAACCTCACCGAATTGTAACCGTATGCTAGGGTATAGAATACCATAGAGGATTTTTTTACCTCTGTGCTGGCAACTCCGGCTGTAGTGGGTCAACATGACTCTTGTTTTAGTACAAAATACTTGCAATGTTTTCCACGGCGTCGATCAGTTTGTTCGTTTCCTAAATTGTGCTAAGCCTGGGATACAAAATATCATAAGCAGCGCCGTAACTTATCAACGAACTTAAAAAGTTCGTTACTGAATTCTCTATGTCTGTGTGTCTGTCTGTCCGTCTGTCTGGTATTTGCGATTTTTTTCAACTTTGAACCCTGCATTCAATAGAGCATCAAAAACTATCAGAGAAAGTGATTAAATTTTTCGCGTCACTCTTACCGTTCCCGAGATATTGTTCCAAAAATGGTCAATTTCCAGATATTTAAGGAACCATATATTGAGAACCGTACGTCATAGAGAGATCATATTGGTGTTGATCAATATCTAAAAGGACGGTAAATATTTTGGTAGGAAATAGTAACCGGTGACCAATGTCCAACTGGCCATAGGTTTGGCCGGCCAATGACCACCAATTAATATCGGTACCAAAATGTTTACCATCCTCTGAGGTATTGATTAACACCAGTGTCATATCTCCGTGGTTTACCGTTTCCGTGATTTTCCCCCAAAATGGCCAATTTCAAGATATTTAAGGAGCCATAGCTCGGGAACCATAAGTTTTAGAGAGATGATATTGATGTTGATCAATACTAAGAGGATGGAAAATATTTTGGTTCCAAATAGTAACTGGTGGCCACTGTCCAACTGGCCACTGGTTTGGTCAATGGCCAGTGACCACTAATTATTATCGATACCAAAATGTTTAACATCCTCTTAGATATTGATTAACACCAATATCGTCTCTCTACCGTTCCTGTGATATTGACCAAAAATGGCCAATTTCAAGATATTTAAGCAGCCATAGCTCGGGAACCATAAGTTGCAGAGAGATGATATTGATGTTGATAAATACCTAAGAGAATGGTACCGGTGGACACTGTCAAACTTGTCACTGATTTGGCCAGTGGCCAGTTGGATAGTGACCATCAATTCACATCGTTACGAAAATGTTTAACATTCTACTAGGGATTGATTAACACAATTATCATCATTCTATGACTTACCGTTCCCGTGATATTGGCCAAAAGATTCCGATTTCGGGAGATTTAAGGAGCCATATCTCGGGAACCGTAAGTCCCACAGAGATAATATTGGTGTTGATCAATACCTAAGAGGATGGTGAACATCTTGATACCAATTAGTAACCGGTGGCTACTGACTAACTGTCTACTGGCCAACTGGCCACCGTTCCCAAGATATTGTCTAATAAAGTTCGAGTTGGTAGATATTTATGTAGGCATATTTCGAGAACTGTAGTCATAGAGAGATGATATTTTGCTAATTTTTGCGAGAAAGAGAAGGTGCGGATAAAAATATTTACTTTTACATCTAGGAACAATGACAGTTATCCATCCCGCTCCATCTCTCCATTCTTTTTGGCAATGATCTTGGAGCATTTTCAACTGTTTTTTTTTCTGGGAGGGGCAAGCTTCAATATCAGTATTTGAGCCCCCTAGAAAGAGTTGTTTTTTTCTAATACTTGGGCCTCCTCTTACCATCTTTGTCTTTTTCTTTATGGGTTCCCCGGAGACTGTGGGCCCTCCCGCACGGCAAGGTCTGCGGGGCCGTTGGTTACGCCCCTGCGTTCGTTCCATACATGACAAATTAATAAAGGGGACAATATTCACAAATCTCAAAGTCACACGAATAAATATTATTTCTAGGGCCTCTAATAGTAGACGATTTTTTTACTGAAATGGGCCAACGACTCATGTTTGTTTTATTTATCTTTTGTGTGTTGTTTTGTTTATGTAATGCAGTAAACCTGTTTGATGCTTTATTTATAATTTCATGTTCGTATCGTATATGGAGTAAGAAAATTTTGTCTTAAAATGGGTCTCCCTCGAATGGCTGCGAGCTTCTCTGGGGGTACAGTGGCCCCCCTGCCCCTAACAAGTTACGGCCCTGACCCCAAGTATCTGGTTCCATAACAACTTGTTGTTTCGTCTCTCTTAATGAAATATACGTGTGAAAAAAGGAAATAAAGAAAGTGTTTAATTTGCGTGGAGATGGAGTGTACTATTACGGTACATAACCATTACTTGTAGCGTGTCG
This sequence comes from Thermobia domestica, assembly GCF_964235325.1. Lineage (NCBI taxonomy): Eukaryota > Metazoa > Arthropoda > Insecta > Zygentoma > Lepismatidae > Thermobia > Thermobia domestica. The sequence goes on from NC_137470.1 coordinate 106,715,282, forward strand.
AAACAGGGCCAAAAGGTTGATAAATATTGGCGAATAGAGCAACTCGGTAAAACGTAAGTGAGTGTTCCATCTCTTGCAACTGCAAGATTAGAATATTATGAAATACATGTTAGAAATAAATAATTGAATAGAGAATGTTACATTTTGAAAATGGTATTAGCTATAATGAGAAATAGTGGTTGATAGGTATAATGCAACTTATTGAATATTAGATCTGATGTCACGCATTAAAGATCCACTATTTGTGTAAGTTCTTCGCCCACACCCACGAACTGTCTCCCTTCTTAACTTATCCACCAGTCTCTCGAGCAATTCCTCTCCAATGATTTTGTTCTTGATTCGTGTCTGTGATGTCACTTAGGAAGGTTCGGAAGATCTCCGCGAGTGGCCAAATTTACCGTAGAATATTACAAAACTCGAAATCAACTTGCCCTCTGTGTCCTGCCAATGCTAAGTCCACATGTTTATCCTCTAGAGTCCTGGTCCACATTCTTTTTGTAACTATTGCTTGAAATGTGATGAGCGTTGATGCCATCTAATGAACAAGATTAGTAATAAACACAGATGGGAGGTACGCAAACGTTACAAAGCAGTTTCTACTACGATGCAAGCCTCAGAATAGAAGCAAAAATAAATAAATATATCAAAATAAAATAAAAAAATAAAAATAAAAACTACAGGTGCACATGTGGGAACCTATGGACTGAAGAGGTTAATACAGAAAAAAAGGACACGCTATAGGCTTCTTCAAGGTGTCAGGAAATTACCATATCACAAGAACTGGAAAATAATTTCAAGCTCAACAAATCTCACAAGCTTGATCTTAGGACACCTTATAGAATTGTAGAGGTGGCCCTTTAGAATGCACTGACCTGACCATTGGAGAGGGCAAAGTTAATCTAATAATCGAAATTAATGCAAGAAATCTCAATTTCTCGAAGCACGAAAACGAAGAAATGAATAGTTCTAAATTAGGAAAGCAAAGGTTAATTTTGAATATTGAGAATAGATGCGGTCTAAGGTTTATTCTGTAAATTGCGATTAATCATTTTTTTTTTAAAAAATTCAATGACAACAGAATAATTAAGTTGTGAATGCTTGGCTAACAAAAGTAAAGAAAGTTGTTTGTTCCTGTCGTTATGTCATGTAATGATATTTCTCCAATGACGATGATCTTCAAGGTAGACGTTCCAATGTTAAAACAGCTTGGCTTCTATGTACAGCTGAGCTCACAATGATACATATTAAAGATGGAATATTTTAAATTTGCATTTCTTGGATTCGGGGCCCGAGGGGCTATTCATACAACATCCTATTTCTTCAGAGAAAGCTGGACAACCGAGAAGACAAGATAATTGACAATTGCGTTGTTTAATTTGCCCGAGGATCTGCAAAGTTGGATAAAATGAAAGAAACTAAATTTTCCAGAAGTCAAAAGACTCAAAAATCAGAAAATAATTCTACATATCTGAGAAATCGAGAAATGATCTCGGAGGGAAACACCCAAGGAGCTCAGATGCTGGTACGTCACAGTAACACCAATATACGGCACAATAATGCACTAAATAGGCACACGGTGGTCCATAAACAGCAATCAGTAAACGTCCCTCCACACAGGTAGTACTGGGATCAGAAATAACCACAGTTTAGTTTTAAATGAAGTGAAGTGGTGAACGTAAAGTTTTCAATTATGAAGAAAAATCACTGAACTTTAAAGAGGCTGAGGCCAGCACAAATAATAATAATAATAATAATAATAATAATAATAATAATAATAATAATAATAATAATAATAATAATAGTAGTAGTAGTAGTAAAGGTGATCACTAAAACTGATTATCACTCACGGCTTCCAAAATAAAGTTGTACACTAAAATTGTTTATTAACTAATCCAAATACTGTTGCCCTGGAAAGGTTTTGTCCGTTATGTCTTAGTCATAGCCGTAGCTAGGGGACGAGGGAAGCGGGACGATCAACCTAGGCGCTGATAGCAAGGGGACGCCGAACGAGCAAGTAGAAAGGAAGAGTGTTGGAAATGAGTAAATGACGCGTCGGCCCCCAAAGGTATCGGCGCCCTATTAAATCTATGTTTCTTGGTTTCCAAACAAATGCATTTGCTAAAAATTTTCTTTCTTGCTCCGCTCGCAACCCAAACGTTTCAATAAGAGTCACAACAAGGTTGTACTTTCACTTACAAGGAGCGTATGCAAACCGTAACAGTTAGATATCTATGAAAATTGATACCCTGACTAATTGTGGATCGGTAATCATCGTAGCGATAGTCACTCGGTGCGGAAATGTTTTGTTTACCCGCTACAAATAATACATATACCACGCAGTGACCGGGTGAGGCTATGCCGAGTTATACCCCAAAAACGTCGGGAAAAGGCAGAAAATGAAAACTGTGTGCAGGTAATCTAATACCTGCAGTAGGGGGACACATGGCCAAGAACACGGCAGTAGAGACACACAAGCAGTGTTTCCATCATAACATAAACTTATAGTTTTTTTTAAAAAAAAAATAGAACACATACCATTTATGGCATTAAAACAAATGGCATAAAACGTAAAAGACAGTAAGCAAAAGTTGGGTTACCAGTGTTGCCAAATAGGGGAGATATGAGGCTCTAAATTTGAGAAATTATGGGGTCCGCACAGAGAAACGAACAAATAAACAACAAGAAGAAGACTGCATAAATCGAACAAATGTACAGTAGGGAGTAAACCACAGCATGCACACTGTCTAGTGACTAACAGGCTTGATACAGGATTCACCCAAAAAAGAGCACATGTTAGAGAGTAGCCGTTGTAAGAAGAAGTCCTATGTGACATAATGCGGGAATGTGAACAGGAAGCCCTCCATGTAGCGCAACAATTCCAATGACATTTCTGAGGAATCGATATGTTGAGCCGTTTCCCAGAGCTATGAAACGAACTGTCTTGGGGCTGCAACACTGTATAAAATCCTGCATGCGTTCCGAACCACAGAAAAGACGACGCAACGCCTGAAAAGGTTACAGAAAAGCTGTTGCACGAAAGGTGCCAAACCTGTGACAAGAAAGCACATCAGACTCGATTCGCAAACATTAATGACCTGTGATAGGTGTCAGTGAAAAGTGTAGGAAACGTTAACATGTGAGACAACGATTAAGACAAAATACACTGCATTCAAGTTAATAGTAATATACAGGAGCAAAATATATTAACATAACACACCAATACACACAACAGAAAAACATAGATAGTGTGGCCAAATATGTACATTTCTCGCCCTAGCCGCACACTCGATGTGAAGCATCAGACCCGTTAGTCACTGGATGGTATTCATGCTGTGGTCTACTTCCTACTGTACATTTGTTATTACTGCAGTCTTCTTGTTGTTGTATATTTGTTCGTTTCACTGTGCGGACCCCATAATTTCTCAATTTTAGAGCCTCGTATCTCCCTTATCTGGCAACATTGGTAACCCACTTTTTGCTTATTTTCTTTTACGTTCTATGCCAATTGTTTTAATGCCATAAAATGGTATATGTTGTATTTAAAAAAAACTATAGGTTTATGTTGAGATGGCAACACTGCTTGTGTGACACTACTGCTGTGTTCTTGGCCATATGTCCCCCTACTGTAGGTATTAGATTACCTGCACACAGTTTTCATTTTCTGCCTTTTCCCGGCGTTTTTGGGGTATAACTCGGCATAGCCTCACTCGGTCACTGTGTGGTATATGTATTATTCGTAGCGGGTAAACAAGTCATTTCCGCACCCGAGTGACTATCGTCACGAAGATTAGCTACCCACAATTAGTTAGGGTACCAATTTCCATAAATAACTAGCTGTCACGGTTCGCATACGTCCTTTGTGAGAGAAACTTATTATATATGATTTCTTAATGACGATATGATTTACAAGGTGCCGAGTAATGACTTATAGTATATGCAAAGCGTTTTCAAAGTCAGAAACGGTCAAAGTCTGATATACGTGTTCGGCATTTCGATGGTGATGAATTTACTTAGTTAATCACGCTTTTTTACACAATCGGATTAATCACGACAGTGAGAATGAAGGTATGAAAATGGTGCTGTTGTTTGCACGGGAATATTAAAAATGATGGTAGACAAGGGGAATAGCATTTTCGAACTTAGAACAGTTGTAGAATAGGGGTTATTGGATCAGGGCTTAACCCAATGAATTTTGTCTTTTTTTAATGCCATTAGCAGTTTCTTTTTATCTCATTGCCATATGAAATGCTTCCAATTTGAATTATTTTATTGGGATAATACTGTATCGCCAGGCTATACATATATATATATATATATAGTCGAGAGTTCCCGATGTTGCACCGGGTTCTAAATCGCACCACCCCTAGTTTAAAAAGAACCGTAGTACTAGCAAGCCATCTGCTAGTTAAATTAAGTACTTAAGCATATTTCCGTAATTACAGAGTAAAATGACGACGTTTAGTAACTTCTGTGTGTGTGCAGTTGCAGTACAATATAATTGTAGTACTTCTTACTAATTTTCGGGGTAGTTCACAGTAGAATGGGGATTAAGGTAAGAGAATTAGCTCATGTTTCAATAAGTAGTGATAAACAAAATATCATTAATATTATAGTGACAAACTCAAGTTATTCTTTTTTTAATTTGTGAGACTGTAAAGAATATTTTTTTTTTAAATGGTGTAGTTTCCCAAATCGCACTACTACAATGTGTCCGAAATCTCACCATGTCTCCCGTGATGAATTGTTTTTCCTGGTTTCTTTCTCTTTACAACTCACACAAGGTGGCCACATGTAAATATGGAAAATGGTCTCCAGAGTCTATGAATCCTGTTTTGAAAAAAATATATAGAAAATAAAGTGACGCTGCCCAGACCAATACCAGGAATAGAACTACCAACATGCAACTACAAAGAACAGAAGTACTCTCCTCAAGTCCTTGCAAAAAAAAAAAAAAAAAAAAAAATCTTGAAAAATAACGGCAAAGGCAATCAAGAATATCCAAACATGTGGAGAGACCTAATCTTTCTGAATCGCCAGCTAGGTCTGCATGTGCTTCAGGAAACCTTAATACCAAAAAGTGTATTAGAAACGTAGATACATCCAAATCACGATGCTCCGAGCTACATATTCGCAGTGTTCCAAATGTGGCTTTTGAAATCAATGAGCAAGATTGGTTTTGCTTCCTTTGTCAACAAAATTTAGTCGAAGATATGGTACAGAGTGTTTTGTGCAAAGTCAGGATACATTAGTCTTGTGCGGGTGTATCAGGAGATGAACGTGCATTCCAATGTGATTGTTGTGCACATAAGGTGTAGCTGTCTGTTTTCCATAAATACAGATTCATAGGCTTATGGACAATATTGCTTATTGGATCAACAATATGGATATTTTTCTTTAATGATATGTTCTTCCTCGTATTAATAACACTGAGATGATAAAAGAATGTGATATATCATAGAGAAATTGATTTGTTTTACTTGGTGGTTTCATTTCTACTTAGCTTATTTCTAAGATGTTATTTCTGTGCTAGGTTATTTACATTGAAGTTTTTTTCTCTTTAAAGGTGTATTATACCTCATCTTAATATTACGTAAATAAAATAATGCAAAATTAAATGGAAATGATAATTTGTTTTACCCATATGCATTACTGTAAAATTTGCATATGTTCAAATGGCGGTGTGATTTTGGCTTCTCATAGTGCGATTTGGGAAACTTGTTGCGTAAATCGCACCAATCGCAGGCTTCTAAAATATCATCATTTTTATTATGATAATGATAAGATATCGTTCTGAAATCACTGTAAAAGGATTGGAAAACTATAAAGTTCAATACGATCAAAAAATCATTTTAAATTTCTTCAAAAGTTTCGAATTAAAACCATTTATATAAAAAGTGATGCGATTTTGGCTACTCTCCCATATATATATATATATATATATATATATATATATATATATATATATATATATATATATATATATATATATATATATATATATATATATATATATATAGGGTGTTTCAAAACAGCACCGACAACGTTTGGGAGGTGATTCCTGACACCGGGATAAGACAAAAAGTATAGACCAACCAGGGTGCACAAATGCTTCCTTTCAGAGTTATAGGCTGTCGGAAACATGAAAAAAAAAAAAAGAATTTTAAAGGTTCATAGCTCCATAACTATGGGACGTACCATAGTTGGGTCAAAACTTTGCCTAGGAACTAGTATGTGCACTACCCAAAAACACATGTTTCAGAATCCTAAGGTACTCACGAAACATTTTTTATAGAGGGAGTTTGGCTACAAGCATATCATTTGAAGTAGTCGTCAACTACCTCTATGAAAATTGTTGTGGAGGTACCAAAGAATTCTGAAACTTCAATATTTGAATAGAATACATACTAGTTTCTAAGTGAAGTATTGACCCGACTACGAGGCCTCATAGTTTTGGAGCTATGGACATTTAAAGTTCATTTTTTTATGTTTTCGGCAGCCAATAACTCCGAAAGGAAGCATTTAACACCCAGGTTGGACTATACATTTTGTCTTATCTTGGTGTCACGAATCACCTGAGATACGTTATCGGTGTTGTGTACATAACTAGTTGTGTTATATGTTTACATACAAAACATAGGCTATACACACTCAGAACTTTCATTTATTAAGAATTTAAGCAATTTCTATAATTTCAAACATATGTAGTAACCAAACTAAAGTTTGGATTTTAAATATACGGTGAGTCAAAAAGGACTTTACAACTTTGATAACATAGCAAATTCTATTGAAATAACTTACAGAATGAATATAGGTGTCACTTTGTAGCAAAACACTTCAAGTTTGACTCGCGTAGTACCGTAGTACCACATTCCGTCACCGTGAGTACCACCGTAGTGTATTCTCAAAATAGCGACTTTCACTGGTGCGGAGCGGGCTCGGTGTGTGTTGATATTTCATGAAACGAACTCCATAATAGCTGTTCAGCGTAGATTTCAGACGGAACAAGGTAAGGAACCCTCAAACATGCGTACAGTTTACAGTTGGCACAAAAATTTTGTTGTGACTGGTTGTTCTGTTCGTCATGTGAAATTACCAGGTTGTTCGCCCGTTGCTGCTGCTGTTGAGCAGGTTAGGGAAAGCTTTGTCTGTAGTCCCAAAAATCAACGCGGGTTGCGTCCTGCAAGACAGGCATTCCACAAAAGACAGTTTGGCGAGTACTACGTAAACGTTAACTGTTGAAACCATACATATTTACAATGGTGCAACAAATTACTGACCTACACAAGGTTACGCATGGAGTATTCTGTGTAGAAACGTTGGGTCGGGTAAAGGAAGACGAGACATTCTTCAGCGATGAGAGTACATTTCATATCAGTGGCATGGTGAACACCCATAACTGCAGAATCTGGGGCAGCGAAAACCCGCGTCCAACTATTGAACATGTCCTTGACAGTCCAAAGGTAAATGCGTTTATTGGCCTTAGCAAATTTAAAGTGTATAGTCCTTTGTTCTTCATGGAGAACTCTATCACTAGTATCATGTATCTTGATATGTTGGATTTTTTAAATTCTGCAGATAGATGAAGACGAACAACAAGACGTGACCTATTACTATCAGCAAGATCGCCTCACCACCCCAGGTCGTTGGATTGACGTGCAGGTCCAATTCCATGGACACCTCGCTTCACAAACTTGTCACCTATGGATTTTTTTCTGTGGAGTTATGTTAAAGATCGAGTGTATGTTCCGCCCGAGCAGCTGAAACGAGTGTCGGAAGAAATTGAGTTTCAGTGGTATGTATGTCACATCACCAACACAGTCACATAGACCCATAATGGGATTTTGATGTTAAACTTGAAATTGTTCCCTACAAATTGACACCTCTATCGTTTCTGTAAGTAATCTAAAAAAATCTATACACTTTCAAAGTTGTAAAGCCCTGTTTCATTCACCATGTACAAAAATTAAACTATTCTTCACATCCATCGATCAATATTCAGAAATTCGCAAAGAAGGCTCCTTCTGAATTTCCGTTACATTTTAAAAATATTTTATACCGAAAAAAGAATAGAAATTAAAATTTCATTTTGTGTGGTAACATACAGAATAAATAAAAAATACAATTATTATTGGAAATGTATGCTGTTATTCATTTCAAACTTTTTAAATATTGTAAATAGTTGTAAATTTCCATAACTTTTCTTCAAGTGGATTTGTATACAACCAAATATAGTTCTGTCAAATTTAACAAAAAGTCCAAAATAACCCTCTTGAAAACAGTTCTTATTTGTAAAAGAATACATAATGATCATTTTTGGATGTTGCAATGGTTTGTCCAAGCAGCTTGATAAAAATTTAGCGTGGCGTAACATCAAAATTTGCTTCTCTTATATGTCAAAAGGAAGAAGGAAACGCGTGGAAGGTGAGTGTAGGAGCGCCAAATTCTGATTCGCCCAGGGCGCCGAAATTTCTAGCCACGGCTTTGGTCTTAGTTGCAATTATAAGCAAAGGGATAATAAATTGTATTTGTGCTATCTTATAACTCAATGAAAAATTAGAAATTCAAAGATAGTTCGAACATCCACATAAAGGCTATAAATACCATATAAAAATGGCAAACCACTAACAACAAATAACGTACGGTAATGTACGAAGAACGATACATAATTACCCAATGGCAGGCTCAAAGGCGAACCCATGTCTCAAAATTACAAAACTTGATAAGGTACCACTAAGCACAAGTTACCCGGGTCATAACCAATGACGTCTATGGAAATAAACACTGCATGTAAACAAACAAAATAGAAGAGGGCACTAAACTCTTATATCAGGTAACAAACCTGTTCGTAGGGCCAAACTACAATCCACTACGAAAAAATGCACAACCAAAATATGTTAACACAAAACAAAAAGGGCACCTAGAAAAAATATTACTGAAGACAGAGTAATAACGAAATCAAATACTGAAAAAAGAGTAGCACAAGATGTCAAAATTACAAATTATGAAAACCCAAAATAGAATGGAATGACAATAAACGATTTAAACTAAAACCTTTTACCTATATACTGAAATGTAGAAGAAAACAATTACGAAACGAAATATCGTAACCAATTACAAACCACTAAAAACTATTCCTAAAAATATTCTTAGGAGGTAGGGAAGTTTTAATCTAACCCAAAGATTAAAGATTCGACATCACGGAGGAGTTCTAAGGGTAATAATTTCTTGAAAATGAAAGAGAACTACTTCACATTTTCTCAATGTAGGAAAAAAGACTTTGGAGAAAGTTAAGCTCAGAACCAGCGCTTCCTTCTCGCTAGGTTGATATAATTACTTTCAGAGCAAAAGCCAAACACCAAAATAGGCCTGATGTAAATGAAATTATATGAGAATAAGGAAAATTTTCATAGATATAAAAAAGTACACAATATACAGAAAGAAATCAGCTTATCAGTACACAAAATAGTCGTTGAGAAAAATTGTCATGAAAGTTAAGTACATTACTAAATTTCAAAATAGTTAACTTTTGAAAAGTGACTAGATTCAAAGTGTTAGGAATTCAAAATTGAATAAAAATTGAATTAAAGTTATAAACATCAAAACTAATTACAAAAAGTTAAAAAAAAAGTTCCAAAGGCTTTCAAAGTGTAATTGCAAAAATAAAATGCAAATAAAACTTTAATGAAATAGTATCAATTTTGAAATTTTGATGTTTATCTAAGACAGTTTCTTTTAATTTAGAAATCAAATGAAAATAAACGAACAAATGCAGTGCGTGAATATAAATGCAATCCATTAAAGAAAACATAGTTTGAATAGTAACGAAGTAAAACTCATAAAACAGACAATAAAAATATATATTTATCAATGTAAATAAACACATGATTAAGTTAGTCAGTCACATCCTGGAAAATATGTCAAAATCAGAATAACATTGAAGCTTCAAAATTTTATTTTCTATATTCTTAACCCCCCCCCCAAAAAAAATCATCTATGATTTGCCTGTTCACAATTGGGTCAATCCATGCAAACTGATCGAGAAAAATGAAAAATTGCCGCCCGACCATCTCCAAAAAATCTAATTTTTTCATGAATGTTTATCCTGTATCACGGTACTTAAAAACCACAATTAATTATTTTTTTTACAACATCTCATGGCGACGCAACGGCTGCCGCTATTTTGCGTTTTTTCGATTTTAGGCGTTTGCGTTGTTTTGAATATTTCAGCATGTATTTGTTCTACCAAATTGAAAATTTCTGGACGTTTCCAACACGTGCAGAGTTAAAACTTTGATCTGTGAACACTTATTCCTAAAACCACTTAAAGGGGTGGAATCAGGGTCTGCAGTAACAACATTTTTGGACATTAAGGACATGTTTGGGAACAGGAAAAAATGACGTAGAGGTTTGAATTTGTGTGTAGTTTGGGGTCATAAGTTTATACACAAACATTTACAGACCTGTGGCTGCTCTCAAATGCATGAAACAAATCGTAAATTTGGGGAAATATGTCAAATTAGCATATTTCACTGTCCAATATCTCCAAAGGGTCTCGATAAAAAAATCTGAAAATTTGAGAATAGTTGGTCTTTTAGTATACCATAGCACACAAGTAGTTATGTTTGCACAATGTAAACAAAGCAAAGCCAACAATGTCGAATAACTGTTTTCTTAATTAGTTAAAAGGCTAGAGACATGTGAAATTTTCTGATTTTAATTTTAACATGTAAATGTATGTCATGATTTCTAAAAGTTCTTTTTCCTGGAAAGGGTGAATGACATTTTGTAACTCTTGATGGTTGTTGTGTCCACGTAGGCGCATGGTCCACGCAGTATGATGGTCACCAATGGTTAACAGGACCCGTCGAATGGCCCCTGTAGGATGCATAGCCCCTGTATTGATCAGGACACCTCCAATGGTTCCCTCGAACATTGCTGTGTGAGTATATAAAGATAATGGTCCTATGGACCTTCTATAGTCTCTGTAAAAAAGGTCCGTATAACCCCTGTAAAATGTTCCCTATGTAGTGACCATGGCCTATACCCAGGACCCCTTCAATGGTTCCCTCGAACACTATGTGTAAGGGTAGCAAAAAGCTCCAATGGATTTCCTATAGCCCCTGTAAAGAATGGTCTTTGCTTATGAAATGGCTCGTATTATTTAGAATAATACACGGTTTTTTTTTAAAAATGGCACTCTGTGCTGGACCCCTCCTTAATTATTTGTTTTTTAATGTGATACGAAGGTCATCCACATAACGTACAACAGATATGCTGTGAACATATTAATTATTTATTTTATCGTAGTTACTCGTCGAACAATCACTGATTGTGATCATATTATTTTTCCCAAATCGTATCTTACACATACTCAGTATACGTGTTGGTTCGTATGCCTGGCATACTTGATGTAAAAAATGTTTCGAAGTACTAAGAGATGGGAGGAAATAAACTTTATTCATGCGGGACACATTGTGGATTTTCCGTCTGAAAAACGTCGTGTAGGAAGTACGTATACTTGTGTATATACAGAGTAAGGTCTTCTTATGTACTTCATGGCCGAGGTCTGGATACTGACTGAGGTTTTCGCGCGCTTTTGGAACCCGGATGGAAAGCTTGTGGTGTAGGGTATTGACCTTATTACTACTTGACATTATAGAAACTCGCTGACGCATTACTAATTAACTTTGGCTTCGCGGTGAGTAGAGATCAGAGAAAATCGCCAACTAATAAAAAAAAAGAATTTTGGAACCTGGATTGATAGGCGGAAGTGAAAGCTGGTTGGATAGATTATTGACCTTACTGCTACATAAGATCAGAGAAAGTTGCTGATTCATTAACAAACAAGTAGGTAAACATCAGAGAATACCTACAACATGATAGAAAAGAACTTTGATACTACATTTGGTAGTTATCAGAGAATACTGACGAAGAATAAAATCAAATTTATCATTACAGAATATCAACAATGCAGTACCACTTGATTTACGTATGTACTCGTGAAGTTAATCACCACTTTATTTACGTATGCTCTCGCGAAGTGAATCACCATTGTTATTACATTGTGGATGCAAGTGTGATTTCGTTCATGGAAATTTTGTTAAAGACAGTATTGCTAAGTGGAAACCAAAGGACGTTTTATTTTGTCTCGCCTGTAGCTTAAATGAATGCAATCAATTTGAACACAAATGTTTATTTCTAAATCAATACAGACATGAAACAGAAACGTGGTGTATCATGGCTAAAGACAGTATGAGAAACGCATTATACGAAACATATGTAAAATGCCATTTTAATAAGAAAAATCAGGACACTTTTAACGTTGAAAATTATAATTTATTAAGAAACCGTGATTATTTAAGAGACTTAGTTGACATCCTAATTGGCAAAGGATAAAACATATTGATGTGTAATTTACGATTTTGTGTATATAATATAATATTGTAACTATTTTTTTATTTGCTTTGTATATACATATTATTTTTATACTTGTGTGTGTGTGTATGTATTTTGTTTGTGCACTTGTATTATTGTTTGTTATATACAGATAAATATACAGATGGTGATCAGAAAAATGGAAACACCTGTAGTTCGCAACACGTCAGATGTATGGGTTGGCAGTGGTGTCGTGGCGCCCGCAGCGCCGGACCGCTGATGGTGGTGTGTTAGGTCGGTCTCCATACTACGTCAGCCGCAGTGGAACAGCAGTGTCCAGTGGCTGCAGCAGACGGAAGTAGTGTAAAATGGGAGACCTCACAGATTTTCAAAGAGGGCAAATTATGTGGAGTGAGTGTGACAGCAGTGGCTATTGTGTTAAGTATGTCCCGTGGGACAGTGTCGAAGGTGATGACGGCCTACACAACACACGGGAAAACCACATCGGGGAAGCGGAACCGTGGGCGGAAGAAAATCATGAGTGACAGGTCACGCCGGGTATTAAAGCGCATTGTCACGCAGAACCGTCGTGCCACTGCGGAGCAAGTGACGGAGGAACTCAATCAGCAACTCCTCCACCCTGTTTCGACAATCACAGTCCGCCGCGAATTACATGACATGAACTTACAGGGTCGTGTTGCATGGGCCAAACCGCTCATCAGGGACCGTAACGCTTTCGCACGCCGCAAATGGTGCCGCGACCATGCAACTTGGACAATTGAGGACTGAAAACGTGTGATATGGTCGGATGAGTCATCCTTCATTTATTCCCAACCACGGGCCGTGTTTATGTGTGGAGAACACCCAAAGTAGCTTATGATCTGCAGTGTCTCCGCCCAATTGTGAAACATGGCGGCGGCTCGGTGATGCTGTGGGCCGCCATATCATGGTTTTCATTGGGTCCTGTGGTCACACTTAGCGGACAAATCACTGCCAACGATTATGTCGCAATTTTAGGAAACCACTTGCATCTTATGGTCCGGATGTTGTTCCCGGACAATGACGCCATCTTCCAGAATGATAATGCACCCATTCACACAGCTGACGTTGTTGCAGCGTGGTTTGAGGAACATCGGGATGAAGTTTAACACCTCCCCTGGCCCGCCCAATCCCCAGATCTCAACATAATTGAACATCTGTGGTCCGTCTTCGAAACACAACTCCGGCGACGATTTCCACCTCCATCCTCTTTCACAGAACTGACCGATGTCCTGCACGAGTAATGGTGTAGAATTCCACTTGCTACCATACACGACCTCTATGCCTCCATCCCACGTCGCATCAAGGCTGTTCTGAAGGCTAAAGGTGGCCCGACACCATATTAATCTGGTAAGTTGCAATTTCGTTAAGGTGTTTCCATTTTTCTGATCACCATGTGTATAAAGGAATTTTATTTTTTGGTTTTTATTCAATAATAATAATAAAAACTTTTCCTGTATATAGAAAAGGTAACATTGATATTTTACAATTTTAATTTATACGCTTCCTTATTGGCCCATAAGTACACTTACAGTGTGATTATTTTATTCGTTTGCTGTGCAATTTTTGTTGAATCGTTTTATATAGAAACTCAATGTTAAAATTGATTGCGAGAATATTAAAAGTGTTGTAGAAACTCTGCTTCCTTTCTTAACACTCGCAGAGTGTGATCCATTAAAGAATTGTTACACAAATTCGTTTGGAAATTTATTTTTACTATCACTACTACTTTGTATTATTAAAAAGTTTGATGAGTCTTGAAAATTTTTAATTGTTATTTGACTGGTCACACTACAGTCAGTTGACAACGAAGTTCTTGCAGACCTGAGTGAATAAATAAAATTAAGAAAAACTATTTGATTGATTACACTACAATCAATTGACAAAAGGTCTCTCAGAACTGAATGAATAAAATTGTGAAATATATGAGTGATCTGCTAAGAAAAAAAATGTTGGATTAATCACACAACTTAAAGTTTTGTTGTACGAAGTCATTCTTCATAGAACTTTTTCAAATTTGATACTGTAAATAGTATTCATACATAAGAAATTTTAGAGAAAATAAAGCCATATAAGTAAATAATAATAATAAAATCAAGAAATATATAAAGTAATAAAACTTTTATTTTGAAATTTCAATAGCATATTCCTTAAAATTTGTTTAATACATTCAATATTTGCAATATTACATGTGCAATTACATATTGTCAGTTTAATGTCCATAGTATTTTACCTCTTGTTTTTGTTAACTTACACACATTGGTTTCTAATTGATTTACAGAGGAGTTTTTATTCTTCAGAAAGTTTATAAAAATTGTTTATAAAAATATTTATTTTCTAAAAATTGTTTAACAAGAAGTTCACTTTCTCATTAGGACTACATTCACACTTTATTTCATTGAATATTAGAATATCATTAGAAATTGTATTTTCATTTACTACCTCCCCTTCAAATGGTATTTCATATGAATATCTGAAATTTTGTCTAAACACTATATCTTCCAGCAATTCTTGTGTCTGATATATTATCCTACATGTCTCATCTTCTTCAGGAATATCACGATCATTTGAATGAACAAGAATAATTTTGTTTTTCAAGTTGAAAACGTTTTTCACGTGGTGAAATATACTTGAAGTCTGTACATTTACTTTGGGACAAGGTAAAATTAGATTGAATCTTACGTTTCCTTTGCTTATTATGAGAAGATGATGATGATATATGTAAAGCAGTATTTATTTTGCGTTTCGCATTCGCTGAAACACCTGGCTTTTGATTGTAAATCTTAACAGTGTGTAAACCACTTTATAGCAGTACCACAACCACACCCAAATCTTGATTTATAGTCAGAAAACTTGCGCAGAAAATTGCGCGTTAAGATATTTAATTCAACGCGGACGTCATTTGTTTTTTCATTGATTACGATAACGTAAGAAACATATTAACCTTATGCAGATTTTTTTTCTGTCAGGAGAAAGGTATTTGTTCTGTATTGATGTGATAAATTACTATTTACAGGTTATGAATATTGTCTTAGAAAAAACAATAAGACTACACAAACTAAGGAAAACATTTCAATACTTTACTCGGGGATATATACATGTAATAGTAGACTTGTATTTGTGTTATACAGTGAAGCTTTTATTTGTCACCACACATTTGCAGACACTGTAATGGTTTCCTCTGGTTCTCCCGTTTCCTCCCACTTTCTTCATTCCACCATTTCATTCATTACTCATCATCACCGTCTTCTTTAGCCTAACCGGCATAACTGTGGGACGCAAAATTCAAATATTTCATTTCATTTTCATTTTTTAATATACACGTATTCCGCTCGTGAGCTGCACAGAGCACTAAAGACTGGATATAAAATACACAGAATAAAATAAATTAGGTAATTCGAACTACTCGATTCTGAAGAGTGAAAATTTAGATAGTAGTTTTCCACAACTATTTGAGTTTCTTTTTTTTTTTTTTTTTTTTTTTTAATGAAGCAGAAGGTGTCTGGTTTTTCTCGTATTATATCAAACTAAAGTAAACGAAAAATAATAATAGATTGAAGAGTATCTTAATCAGGACGGCATATAGCTAAATCAAAACCATGACCATAGACAAGCTATTCCTCAATTCGCTCTACGGCACATGGAAATAAAAGAACAGGCAATCGCTAATTGTTGGCACACCGGAAAAAAATTGCATTATCTACCGGCACCACAATACGAGGTGCAAAACGTATCGCCCGTTGGAGATAAACACCTTATTCTTACGCATCATAATACGGAGAATAAGAATAAACCTTGGAAATTTTCAAACATTATTCTTGCGGCGTTCATTACGTCATGGGCGCGGTTAAAATTGTATGACATGATGACAAGTGCAGGGCGTGATTAGGTGTTTTATTGTGATACAGATAGCATCATGTTCGTACAACGCCATGATGAGAAATCTCCACATACATTAGGTCCCTACTTAGGTGAACTAAGCGACGAAGTAAAAGATGGGTGGGAAATAGACAAATTGGTAGGATTGGGGCCGAAAAATTATAGCTATCGGATGAAATAAATTGGGATGGGTAAAGTAGAGTATATATACAAAATCAGGGGTATTGCTCTAAATAATAGTACACGAAAAGAAATAAATTTTGAATATTTTTATGATTTAGTCCGCGGAAAAATTGAAAAGAAGGAATTAAACATACCAGGGAAGACAGTATGTAATACTAAGTTTACCATTGCGTCCAGATCCGAGACAAACACACATTGACAAGTTAATAACAAAAGACAATGAGTTTTGACAACTATATGATATCATTAGGTAAGACAATTAAATTTATATGATGAGATCGTAGCGAAAGCACTAGTTGAACCCAGCATCATCAAGTTTTCTGCAAGTTTCTAAGATAATGGTTAACACTTTAATTTCGAATAGTAGATACACAATTCTGAGAATACACACACACACACACACACACACATATATATATATATATATATATATATATATATATTATGTGAACGGTTCAATCGCATATTATGTGAACAGTTCAAACGCATATTATGTGAATAGTTGAAACCCATTTTATGTAGACCCATTACATTAACGGCTAAACACATTCGTTGGGTTTACTAATGAGAGCTCAAACTCATCGATAAACATACCAATATACATGACATTGTGTCCAAAGAAAATATTGAAACCAAAGGTCCTCTTCCTGTGTGACCTCAATTGAAATGAAAAATGTGAGAATCGAACTCAAAGGCATTCTTCATAACAGTAGAAAACATACTTATTAGTAATATTTAGAGCACACAATGTAAATATTCGCAAGGGGAAAAAGTAACGTGTGTACTCCTACTAGAACTAAGTAAGTAAATACATTAATCTTACTATTTATTGACAACAGAGTGCCATCCCACCGAACAAAGATGTATACTAGTACATCTCAAAGAGCAATGTTCTTGAAACGGAAATGGCTAAACATTGTCATAAACAAATATATGAATTAAACAAGGCGTAACAAATAACCACTGACGCAGATGTAAACATCTGAAAGCTGTACGACTGCAATATTGATGTGAAAAATTTCAGCAATACCTGGTACCAAACTACCAAAATCTCATACACGAGCGAACTAGTCTGAACTGAGAATGCTAACTACAAATTAATTAGGGGTATCACAACTCCGATAAGTAATCAGAACTGATGTAAGGATTGTAAGATGGTCAGTAAAATACTTGGAATAGGCTTAACAAGATAATCGTAATCTTGTCCTGTGATTTTCATTACTTACATATTTGAAGACAATATTATTATTAATACTATTTATTCACCACCTCATTTAAAATATATAAACATTTATTCATGGTTCACTAATATATTGATTGTTATTCGATCATTGTCTTAGGAAGACTCAATCTTTTATATGTACAATATTTACATGTCCTCCTCCTTTTTATTAAGAGCCATCCAGTGTTTTACAGTGTACACAATTCATTTTAGACAGCTATAACCGCAAAAATCACTTGTTATCAGTTAGAAAATGAAATGAAATCTTTGAGTTTTAAGTCCCACGGTTATGCCGGTTAGGCTAGAGGAGACGGTGATTATGAGAAATTAACGAAATGGTGGAATGGAGAAAGTGGGAGGAAACGGGAGAACCCCGAGGAAACTCTGCACACGGTGTGTGTCCACCACAAAGTTCACTTCGCGGGAGCAGGGTTTGAACCCGGAACCCCAAGCACCAGAGGTGAACGCTCTACCACTGAGCCACCGTGGCCCCCTGTTATCAGTTAGAATAAAAATATTAATAAAAATAGTCACTTCTTCGAAATGTACCCACCCCCTCCTATCCAGAAGAAGAAGAAATGTTTATTAATATTAATCCACTGCACAGCACTGCACACTAAACTTTTAAGAGTTATAACAGTAAGAATCACTTGCTAACAGTTTTACGATGTCAAACACTATAACCATTGAAACATAGTTCTGTCAATCGTACACACACTTAATACTTTTCAGCACTTTGAGTTTTACTTATAAACAATATATTCAAGTAAAAACCTTTTAATATCCTTTTCTAAGAATATTTTTATCAGTTCTTTAGTAAAATCGTTGTTATTAGTCGCCTGTTCATAAATATTGAAAAAAATGTTGTAGTTTCGTAAACGTCTTACCATGCGTCTTTTGATATTCTCATAAAATTATGTCTTGAACATCAATATTTCTGACCATCAATAGAATTATACTTTGTTGATTTTCACCAAATCTTTCTTATAACAACAGAATAACTAACTGTATGGATCCCGGAAGTTCATTGTAGCCTTTACAAAAAACTAAAATAAGCTTTCGTTGGATCTAGTTTATACTATATATTCCTACTTCTGCAAGATTAATCTTAATATTGTTATCCCTGATCTTCCTAATGGTTATTCAAGAGTTTGAAAGGCGTTTGTACTTTCTCCCATTTTGAGCACATAATCGGACCGACTTACTTTCCTAATTTGAAATCCTAACCCTGTTTGATGAGTGATTTGAATTTATCATTATAAAAATTTCAGTCATTCCTCCTACATCCGTCTTGTGAGTCTATGTTCTCCTTGTTTCAAAGTAAACAGCTAATGTTTCACAAGCATATAGAAACAGGTATGATTATCATTTTACATATTTAAAGCTTCAACCTTTTGAAAATTTACGACATCGTTGTATTCCGAACTGCCTTGCTTTTGGTTAACATTTAATTTTTCGTGAACGAGTTTTAAGTTTTCCTAATAGTCATTTTTCTTACTTTCAGCATAGCTAACTCTTTTTGGTAATCATTTTTCTAATTTTGACTATTACACATTTTAAGAAATATAATAATAATAATGTTTACTGGTATGTCTTAGTCGAGCTTTATGGTTTCACTGTGTATGATGATACTGATCATAGGTTCACATCAACTATTTATGGCTTTGGTAAAACCATTTGTCAAGTTCAAATCAATTACAGTTTCTAAATTTCCAATATTGTCTAACATTTATTCATAACTTATTTCATCATTATATCAGAATGCCTAATATATGCTTAAATTGAAAAATCCAGAATTAATTCCGGATAGGGGCAGTTTATGAAAAACAGAAAAGTGTACTTTTCCCATCTTCTTTTATCTTGCTTGTTAGTGCCTATACTTCTGATTTACACATTATGACTGGTCTTGTAGTTTCGGCATTTCTAGATACGTATTTCAGCTTCAGTAAGTTTGTTAATGAGTGTTATCCTTTGTTTGTTGTCCTTATTTTTGCTTTTATTTCTGTTTTGAATTTTTGAATTCATCTACTCTTTTTTAAAATTTTTATTATAATTACTATGACGTGATTCAGATATGAATTGATAAGTAATTGTACGATCATTATAAAGAAGAAGACCATTTTTTCAACATAAACAAATCATTACAGAATATATATTTTAGTAACAAAGATGCTTTACATGTTATATTACACTGTTTGTGGACTTTTCGTGATCTAATAACTTTCATATGAAATTAAAAAAAGAAAAAATCAGACCATACATTTTCCACATAAATTTAACAATCTATACAGGATGAAAACATATCTATAAAGGTTAAAGACACATTGTGGTACATCGCTTAACTCTGTTGCGTGTGGCCCTTGGTTCGATCCCTGCCCAGTGATATCGTGTGTGTGGGATTTGTCTGGGTTCCAACAATTTTTTTCATTTTTAAACTGAACTTTTTAAAGTAATGTAATTAAATAAACGGACGGGCATTACCGTTAATGTTAAGCTGAAAGATTAGTGATAAAAAGGAGCAAGAATATTGTCGCCAAGTTGGTAAGAAGAGAACATGTATATTATATATTCGATGGCGACATACATGTGAATATTTCCACGTATTTGTTCTACTATGTATTAAATTGCATGTTGTTACATATTAAGGCTTAATACATACAAGTATTGTCCCGATACAGAAGATAGTTGCCTTATCGATGATGCAAAGAAGATTTTTAAATGTATTATTTCAATAAAAATAGTATTGATCTCTGAGAAAAATTAAGATTTGCACGTTTTTTCAATGAGTGCTTAATTTATGTCTCGAAACGGTTCCCAGCAGTGGAAACTAGACGATTGTTACAATTAACATGAATGTTTTCAACTACCATGTATTCTTCCACAGAATACAGAGTAGTCTAAAAGTTTTATAAAGTGTTTTTGTACCTTTTTTTAAAAAAAAGACTTTGCTTTGTCCTCACACATTTCTTATATTCTTTATACTAGATTAAATGTTTTTATTAAACATTTAATTCTCTTTGTCTCTTCAGGATACACATTTGAATCTACATCTACCTAAACTGAAATTTTAATTGTATTCAAAAATGTATTTCATTCAATGTAGGTACTATTATTTGTAAAACTTCTAAAAATGTTGGTCAAACAAAAATGCTATTTTCCGAAATGTACTTCAAACTCTCCAGTGGTTTTTCCGTTATCTTGTAACAGATGAGGTCTTTATTTTAATGAGTTTCGATTACCAATACTCTATGCATTACTATAGCTATAGATAAATTTATCCCATAGTAGTATGAAACATACCTATACTTGAAAACTCAAGTTGGTTGTATGCTCTTCACTTACTTTGAGGGCTCTAATCAAAAATTCTATTATGTGATGCTACTTTATATAATATGTACTAAGTTTTCAAGAATATACCTTACTATTTCTGCTTGACGGGGCCTTCAGTTGTTATCAGCAGATTTCTGAGGTTGACTATTTATGATTTTGTTCGTACACACATTAACACGCTTCTTCATAGTTGTTAGTCTGTTGTAAACATTTATATATACAGGGTGTTTCAAAAAGACACGGCAAAAATTCAGGGGCAGATTCCTTACGGGTAGACAAGTAAAAATGTTCATATGAACATATGTCCGGAAATGCATCGTTACAGAGCTATAGCCACTGACACTACCTGACGGTGTGAAATAGTCACCTTCTGCCCGGAACTGTTTCCCGACGTGTGAAATAGTCACCAGAGTGTTGTGTGTGAAAGAATATACAACATAGGTTCGAACGAAATTAATTAAGCCGATTACGCGTTGAATGGTACAAGAATCAGAAAAAACACGCGCAAATAATGCATAATAATTGGTACTTGTAATGTCCATATTGGAAAGTGCAACACTAATACAAATGGCAGTGAGAAAAACGCACCCAAAAATGCAATTACACATGCTCATCAGGCATAAGAAAATACCATACCGAAAGCATCGTGCAGGAGCTACAACCCAAGGAATGAAGGAGGGAAATGTTGAACGCAAGATGTCTCGCGAGTAGATGTGGAGGAGTACCATGGCTGACAACAAGAATCATTGCTGATGAACAGCATTTCTAATTAGATTAGTTACAAGTTAAAACATAGCGTTTGCCGAAATGTGCATGAAGCTTTGGACGCACTCTCAGGTCTAGGAGGCCATTGCAACATTAACATCTCGAAGGTATTTAAGACAGAAAAGTTACTGTAATTGGAGCTGGGTACAATGTGAGCTGAAGTGACAGTAGTGCTGTGAAACAGAAGTGTACATTCAAAGTAAGCAAATTGTGCTGTGGAATAGACGACGTGGTGAGAATTGACTGCAGTTAGTGGTGTGGAACAGAAACGGGAAAAATGACTACAACTTGTGCTTTGGAAGACGGGAATACGTGTTTGTGGAGCAAGTGTATGTACGTATCAATAGACAGTGGTGTTTAGGACAGAAGTGAAACATGTACACGAATGCAGAATTAGCAGATATGCATTTCACATATGGATTGGCCGATGGAAATTCACTAGAAGCACGGCGTCTGTACCAGGAGAGATACCCCGGACGTCACATTCCAGACAGAAAAACATTTGAATCCCTCCATCGCCGCCTGCGTGAGTATGGAAGTTTTGCGCCCCATGCTGCTGGAAACAGTGGCAGACCAAGAGCTATGACCCCCGAGGTAGAAGAGCAGATAGTGGATGCTTTTCGACACAATCCGGAGGACAGCACACGAGGAGTAGGTATGAGACTGCATGTACCTCACGCACAGATATGGCGTGTTTGTCGGCGAGCGAACCTGTATCCGTATCACCTTCAGCGAGTGCAGGCTTTGTCGCCAGCCGATCATCAGCCGAGAGTGCGCTTTTGCCAATGGTACCGCGAGCAGTGTGCCGTCAATCCAAACTTCGCATCTGCAATAGTGTTTACAGATGAGGCGCAGTTCACACGTGACGGCATCTTCAATTTCTATAATGCACATGTTTGGTCGCCAGATAATCCTCATGCGATCAGTCAAAGAAGACATCAACAACAGTTTGCTCTAAATGTGTGGTGTGGTATTGTCGGCGACACTTTCCTAGGTCCATACATACTCCCACCGAGACTGACCGGAAACAACTATCGAGACTTCTTGGAAACCCACATTCCAGATGTACTGGATACTGTACCCCAGGCTCTGCGTCCAATTTTACATTTTATGCATGACGGTGCGCCCGCGCATTTCAGTATTACAGCCCGGCACTATCTAAATGCCGTATTCCCTGGCAGATGGATAGGGCGTGGAGGACCAGTTGCTTGGCCTCCACGCTCACCAGATCTAAATCCATTGGACTATTACCTGTGGGGACATTTAAAGTTGTTGGTCTACGCATCTGCTGTGGATACTGAGGAGACGCTTCGTATTCGTATCGAAGCAGCTTGCCAGCGACTACGGAACACCCCTGGTATTTGGGCACGCGTTCGTTCATCTATGCGGGCTGCAGCTTGCATTCGGGCAGAAGGAGGACATTTTCAGCACTTACTGTAAGGTACTACAGTATCGATTTTGTGGCGCTGGTGATGCACACAATTTACTGTTTGTGGTTGTAACTCTTGTTTGATGATGGTTCTTTGGACTTTATGACGTTTTGCTTTTCTCACTGCCATTTGTATTAGACTTGCACTTTCCAATACGGACATTAAAAGTACCAATTATTATGCATTATTTGCGAGTGTTTTTTCTGATTCTTGTACCATTCAACGCGCAATCGGCTTAATTAATTTCGTTCGAACCTGTGTTGCATATTCTTTCACACACGACACTCTGGTAATACGTCGGGAAACAGTTCCGGACAGAAGGTGACTATTTCACACCGTCAGGTGGTGTCAGTTGCTATAGCTCTGTAACGATGCATTTCCGGACATATGTTCATATGAACATTTTTACTTGTCTACCCGTAAGGAATCTGCCCCTGAATTTTTGCCGTGTCTTTTTAAAACACCCTGTATGTATTTAGCAAAAGTAGAAGCCTTTAAGAGAAAGGAAATATTATTTTCTGGAACTTTGAATAAAGAGTTGAGAAAACGAATATTTGCATGCATTCTGACTGAAACATTAAAATTGAAAAAAGCGAATTGCAAGATTTGAAATGTTGATATGAGGAAGAATAGGAAAACAAAGAGATTATGTCACACATGGTGGTTAAGAAATGAACAATTTTACATATTATTACTAAGACGAATAAGAAAACTGGTTGTGACATTAATTAAGAAGAAGCTGTATTATGAGGGAAGGTCAGGAAAGAAAGGTAGGAGGCAAAGGAGCTGTTTAATAGTGTTAAAACCAAGAAGCTGCCTTTGCCATGGAAGATTTCAGTTGTCTACAAATAATAATGGCAAAATACCGATAATGATCACTATATATGTGTTTGTATTACATGTTTACAACGTTTTACTAATATAAATATATAAAATCTCATAAAGATGTTTTTAAGCATCAAAAATAATAAGTGTATTCTACACAAACCTAGGTATAATTTACTCGAATGTATATACAAGCGAAACGTTCCTCTCTCTATTACCCTAGTGGTTATCGCGTTTGATTTTAATACCATTGGAAAAAGCATTAGGATGTTTGGATTGACGAACAATGTCTTGTAAGCTTATGCAAAATATATCCACGGTGTTGAAATCATTGGTTCGTATTATTCCTCACGAGGAAATGTAATTCTGAAAATATCCTCGGTCTTGAAAAGGGACGTTAAATGAATACAATCAACAAGTTGTCATTGAAGATTTCTATTTTAAACTATACATCTTTGTAACTATACGAATGGTGACTCAATGGTAAAGTGCTCACTTCTTGTTTGGAATGCTATTCATTTGTAAGCATTACCCAGCTGTCTTAGCTTAAATATCATAATCATACGGTTCCATACATCGTCAAAGTTCTTCCATAGCTATGCAGTTAGCGTACGTGTTTTAAGCATAAAAACCCATCCCAGTTTCCCGGAAAAGCTTAGAATCCACTTTAGGGCCACGGCACACGTAGCTGCTAAAATTATGAAAATCATGTTAAACTTTTAAAGAAAACACAAAATTAATCTATTAGCACCCAGGTCCTTAGTATGAAAACACAATTCCAACGGTTCAAATCTTACATTAAGCTGTAGGTTCACGTGTCACATAGCCTCGTTGCTGAACACCATCATCAACACTACTATTGAGTATCTTAACCGAAGTTTTTCTCACTCCTACCACCCAAATATTATGTCAAATAAATATCTACTATGTAGTTTAATCTAGTTTATCTAATAAAATAAGACTGTTTTCAGCTTATGTACAACCGGTCACAAGTTCAAAAAAACATGCCAAGTTTTCGTAAGTTAAATGTTAGATGGGACTTAACATACAACTTATAGCTTACTTTACTTCCTTCCTTTTTCCGTGAACATATTTCAAACTACCTGTTTAAGTATAGTTCACCTTACATGGTTGGGATCCAAGGTTCAATCGTTGACCAAATAAGATTGTGGTAAACAATATCGTGCTCGTGGATTTTTTCTTGGGATTCTCCCTCTCCTCACAATTTCTTCATACACTTTTCAACCTTAATATAGCTTTGGTGCATAATCGTAGGATAATAAAGTAAATATTTCATTTCATTTCAATACACAGTCAACGGAAATCGATTCCGAAACTTCAAAACTATAGAAGATAGCTAATTGTTCAATCAACTATTGAAGAACCTGATCTCAGATTTCAATGTTGGTGGAGTGGTGCTCAGTTGTAATTTTCTCCGCTGCTTGGAGTCCCTGGTTCGATCCCAGCTCGCACCAAGTGAACTCTGTGGTGGACAAACTCTGTTTGCATGAGTTTTTTCCCACTTTTTATATACTTTTATAAAGCGAAATTCATTCATATCTCATAATCACTGTCTCCTTTAGCCTAACCAGGACGTAAATTCAAGGATTTCATTTTACTTTACCACCATCACTAAACAACCAGCATTAAGTTGAATTTATATCATTACTTGAAAACCCTGATAAGTACTACTTCAATTCTCATTGTAGATATGTTTCATATAGCCTTTGATTTTTTAAAAATTATAGTTTGTTTTATACTGCTGAATCGTGTAAGACCTGTACAACAAGCAAAATAAAAAAATAATACGAAGTTCTTTCATGGCTAACTGTTTAGTGCTCATGCGTTTGGCTAAGTGGTTAGTGCACCAACCTTTGGCATTGGAGACCGGGGATTGGATTCCAGGTGAAAGGTTATATGTCTCGGATTAATCCTTACGAGTAATGTTACTGTGAGAATTTAGACGAAACTAGACCCTCGATGCTGAAAAGGGATAATAAACTCAAAATTTATCCGTCAATCAAACTTACCATAATTTTTCAAGTAAGAGTACACTTTGTAGTATATGAAAGAAAACTATATGTATCATCACACAATATTTAACACTATTATCAAAATACCTCAGCACTGTTAAGTAACTCAATCAAAGTAACAAAAGCTGAATAATGATGTTACTTTAGGTTTTAAAAAGAGGTATAAAATTCATAGAAAGAAAAAAAATCATATTTTCTCTTTACCCAATACCAACACACATTTATTTACAATATATATATATATATATATATATATATATATATATATATATATATATATATATATATATATATATATATATATTTACAAGTATTTACACCCCACAATTACATATTCTCCTCCCATTCATCTTCAGACCCCACATCCACATTTCTCTTTTCTTCTTCTTATTTTCCTTCCGGCACTTTACACTCCCTCCCCTCTAAGTCCCATTTGATCCCCAAAATTGTTTCTGGCTTACATTCTGTTGTGTTTTTTAGTCTATACACTGCTAATAATGTTTCATTAATGCATTCTTCGCATGAATGCCACATCTGTTTTTCCTTATTTAGAGGGCATACTGATGACAAATAATAAGATTTTCTATGCCCTCTGTTTTGTATTTTTTGTGCACAATAATCAAGCGTAGTCACTGGATTTGCACAAGTCTTTTCTTACATCTTTCTTTAAAGCAGTTGCTTAATTATTTTCTGCACTCTTCTGAAATAGTTTTTTCCCTGTTATTCTCCATCTTTCTAAAACGAAAAATAAAAAGCGTTATTAGTACAACATATTTTCCACATGATAGTTATAAGTTGTAAGTTACAAGTTACAATTTTTGTTTTTAATATGCACAATATGGTACCAAAAATACTTCTGTTATTCTAACCACGTAGAGTATCAGTTTCTTTAGCTTGCAATACATATATACAGCTCTGAGCTAAACTGTCATAAAAAGGTTTACTAGTATGCTGGACGTTGGTTTTATTCTGTGTTGAAGTTCTTGTGGTTCGGATTCAACCTTAATCTGTGGGTTCACGTCTCATATAGCCTTGCTGGTAAACTTAAAATCAATCAACAATATTCTTAACACAATTCAGACTTCTCCATTGGTAAGCAATTAGCGTACATGTCTTTGCTATCGGAGTTCCGAGTTCGTTTCCCAATGGGCGTTTATATGTTCCAAATATTACGTTAATAGGATCATGTCTCATATACCCTCGTTGCTAAACGGAGCGTTATACTGAAATCAAAGCTAATAGACGTCGGTCCTGCAACTTGCATGCCTGCCGCTAGTAAATGTTGCGATGTGTAGAATTGTTGTGTTTTATATATTTTTTTAATAACTGCATAAAATATGAAGTGTAGTCAGCCAATTCGTGGCTAAGCGGTTAGCGTGCGCTCCTTTTGCGTTAAAGATCCAACTTCAATTCCCAGCTGATGCTCAATTGGATCGGACTTTGCTCTAATCAGTAGGTACCGTCTTATATAGCCTCGCTACTAAACATTACGTCATATTAAAAATTGGTTTCAAGGCAATCTTAGCTAAACTTATATTATTGGTACCGTCATGTTGTATACGACCTTGCTGTTGAACTGAAAACCAGATCCAAAGCAATCTTAGCTAAATTTATATTACTGATAGCACCATGTTATATAGCATCGCCGTTAAAGCTTACATTAAACTCAAAATTAGCTTAGAAGGGCGCGGTGGCTCAGTGGTAGAGCGTTCACCTCTGGTGTGTAGAGTACCTGGTTCGATTCCTTGCCAAATAACTTTATGGTAGACAACGTCGTACCTGTGGATGTTCTTGTAGTACTCCCGTTTCGCACTTACATCCTCATTCACTTCTTTCAATCACCCATCTTCCTTAACCTAGCCGACATAAACGTGGGACGTAAAACTTAAAAGATTTCATTTGATTTTCAAATTAGCTTACTCCTAAAATGTTTCCCGGTTGTGAAACTCCTATAATCATTGCTATATCAATGATACTCAAACATGTTTATGCTTGTTTTAACTGTCAACTCATGCAGGACACTGTTGTCCTTTCGTTTGATCTACATTCTCAAGTCAGTGAATAATTACTCGCAGTAAACACTGTGTGCTTAATGTAAACGTCATTACTTAACACTTTGACCCCTTCTGCTCAAAAACACGAAACGCGCTTTGTTGAGTGTTATGATATACTAAACGACTAACTACTCCCAAAATTTCAGATTTTTTAATCCTGGCCCATTGGATATATTGGACAGTGAAATATGCTAATTTAACATAATTCCCCAAATTTACGATTTTTTCCAGACCTTTGGGAGCAGCTACAGGTCTATAAATTTTTGTGTATTAACTAATGACATCGGAGTACGTGCGCACATAAATTCAGACCTCTACGTCAGTTGTTTCGTCTTCCAAACATGTCTTCAATGTCCAAAAATTTTGCTACTGCAGACCTTGATTTGACCCCCTTCAGGTGGTTTTAGGAAAAAATGATAATAGATCAAAGTTTTTGCTCTGCACGAGTTGGAGACGTCCAGCAATTTTCAATTTAGTAGGACAAATACATGCTGAGATATTCAAAACAACGTAAACGCTTAAAATAAAAATGGCGCCATCCCCTGGGTCGCAATGGGATGTAAAAATTAATTAATTGTGGTTTTGAAGTACCCTGATATAGGATAAATATTCATGAAAAAATTAGATTTTTTGGAGATGATCGGGCGGCACATGCTTGATCACTTCTAATGGATTGACCCAATTAAAAATTATTGTGGAATATTATACGGTCAAGTAGAGGTCAGAGGTAATTTTGCTCAACAAAACATAAATATATTAAAGTCAAAACCGAGACAAAAGTTAAAAAAAAGAGTAAAATCACAACAAACAAATAGCTGGGATGTCTTTAACCATACTAAATATTAATCTAGCTAAAATAGACAATAAGATACAAATGGTACATAACAAGTAAATATTCATGCATGAGGAAAGAAAATCAATGAAAATTGACCTCAAGAACATTATTTAAAAATTGTGACAAATTCGAAATATCATGGAGAGTATCACCTTAAAAGAAAATTGTAATGTAAATTACTCGATTTTTTAAATATGCATATCCTTGCGCATTGCCTAATATTTCTCGAAGCACAGAACACAAAATATATTTCACCAAGTGTGGGCTTTCCTTTAGCTACTTGTTGAAGCTCCATAATGTCGAAGCATTAATCTTAATATCAGGGTTGGAAAAAAGTTTTTTTTTTTGAAAAAAAGAAAAGGAACAAAACATGTGTTTGAAACATGAAAAAGATGTTTAAAATGTTTTAAACATTTTTTAAACTCACATAAAAAACATGTTTTAAACATTTCGAACAGTTTAAAATATATTAAACATATATAAACATATATTTCAAAATCGTGTAGTAACTTATTTGTTAAGATTTCTTGCCTTTTACTAGCAACCAGTGATGTTATTCTAATTTTTTAACAACCGGTTATATATATATATATATATATATATATATATATATATATATATATATATATATATAGAGAGAGAGAGAGAGAGAGAGAGAGAGAGAGAGTAGATGGATAAGTAGATAAATAGATATAACTCTCTTAGGAAACAACCCGTACAAGATAGACAAAAAGAACTTTTTTACTGGATACCACAAGTGACAAGAAGTGACCTACACAGCATTCTAATACAAGGTGGTGTGACGAAATTAAGTACTACTGCAAATATCTAGGAAACATGTTACCCAACATAGATGGTTGTCAAAAAGTATTGGAAAGACCTTAATATAGCAATGGATCAGCAAATGTTGATAATACACTGTTAAAAATACTTACTTAAAAATGAGTAAAATTGACTCAAATTTGAGAACATTGTGTTCTCAGAATAGCTCCGAATACATTGTTCTCAAAAGTGAGAAAGTGTGGGTGTTCAAAACATAAGAACAATATGTACTCAAATTTGAGTAAATTTTACTCACTTTTGAGTAAAAATTCTCTTAAAAGCGAGATAAAATATTCTTAAATAAAATGAGAAACTGCTATTTCTCAAAAATAACGAGAACATATTTTCTCAAAAAATGAGAAAGTTAACCGTAAAATGAGATGAATGTAATCAACATTGAGAAACTCTTTGTTCAAAAACTAGTAATGCTCTCCTCACAATTGAGAACATGTATACTCAAAAGTGAGTAGAAAAGTATTCGAAATGCTCAGATAGCCGCAAAATTGAGAAACACACGTTCTCAAAAATTGAGAATATTTCCTCTCAAATTTAAGAAAAACTCTTCTCAAAAATGAGAAGGGTTTTTTTTAAAAAAATGAGTAAAAAAGTACTCAAAAATGAGATTTTATTAGTATTCAAAAATGAGAAAAAAGTACTTATTCTGCTGCCTTGCTGGCACAGGGAAGGTTTCCTGGAACTAGAAAGGTAGATTACTCTCACACTGCACTGGATAATTTATAGTAAGTACGCCTTCTACACATTAATATTGAAGTTAAAACATTTTCCTCTTAAAAGTTGGAAAATAGAAATCAGTTTTTGAAAAAATACGAGTACTTCAAAAATTACTTCTATTTCCCAGCTTTGAAGATGAAAATGTCTAACATCAATATTAATATGTAGAAGGCGTACTTACTATAAATTGTTTAGTGCAGTGTGAAATTCATCTACCTTTGTAATTTTGGGGAAGTTTCCCTGTGCCAACAAGGCAGCAGAATAGATACTCCCCTTCCTATTTTTGAATACTAATATAATCTAATTGTTAAAGTACTTTTTTACTCAATTTTGAATCTGCAAGGTTACATTTTTATGCTGATACCTGTTGTTTGCATAAATAGCATAGATGAGAATTTTAATTTAATCAACACACAAGCTCCTTGTAACTTAAACTTTTCGTGATGTTGGTTTGCGTAGTTTTAAACAAGTAAGCCTGATATGGTGGACAAATTTTATGTGCACTGGTTTTCTCGATGTATTCTCGTTTCCTCCTACTTTCTTCATTGCATCACTTCATTATCATTGCCTTCTCCTTTAGCCTTGAAACATAATCATGCGACGTTACACACACACACACACACACACACACATATATATATATATATATATATATATATATATATATATATATATATATATATATATATATATATATATATATATTAGTTTCATTTTGATTAAAGGAAAATATGTTTGTACATTCTATTTTTTATTTGTCAAATAATAAACTCTAAGTCTATACATGAGCACAATTTTTATAACAACTTAGATAAGACAATGAGGATACATGAACCCTCTGAATATGCCTATAAAGTACTATGACAGATGTATGCATTCGTTGGAAAACAGTCTGTGTCGACTGCCAATGGACACGAGATCCTCCCAGAAGTTTTTCATTTGCTATAAATGTGTCTATGTCTTCATCTCCCTGGAAACAAAGAGATTGTGTAATTAGTGACAATAGAAATAAAAATAAAATGAAATACTTATAAATCTTATTCGTGTATGGCGATATCTCGAATAATATTAGTGTTGCTACGTTCTAATTTGAATTAGTATCAATTGAAATACGATAATATAGACTCTGGTAAAGACAGTAAAGAGAATTACGCAATATTTCTTCAATTAATATTGAAACCAGAAGTTGTAGTAGATCTACCATTTAGTGTTTTAGCAGAGTGATTAGAGTGGAAATGGAATATATTCTAGGGACGCTTAATCGATTAAAAAATATACAATGTGAGATTACTGTCTATGCTCTATAGTGATCAACGTTAACCGGAAATGGTTTATTTCTATCACTACAAGTAGGTGGATCACATCCATTAACGAACTCCTCCGAGATAATTATCTAGCTGTTGATTGCAGAAAACAATTTTAAAATTATCTTTTGTTGAAGAGTTATTGAGCGGTGTAACGGACGTACTAAGCCAGAGGTGTTTACCCTTGCGAGGATGGCCCTCTCGAGGGCATCCTCACCCTCAAATTCTCTCTCAACCATAATGACGCGAGGGCGATGACAAGCTTGGACAGCGAGGGCGAGGGCCAACTGTCACTGTCAGGGCTAGAGCGAGGACAAATTCCCAACACGAAGGCGAGAGCGATGGTCAACTCTCTTCGAAGGTGAGGGCGAGGGCCAATTCACTGTGAGAATGAAGGTGAGTGAGGTCGGAGTAAAATGAACACCTATGGTACTAACATTACAATATTATATATATATATCCCACTTGCGTGATCCTAATAAACATCAAATGAAAGACTTGAGGCCTGACTCGTCTATGGCGATCTTTATAATAATAGTAGGGTTGTCACGTTCTGGAAGGATTAATATCAATTGAAATAAGATTATAAAAATAAGGAAATTGAAAGGTAACCAAAAACATTTCGATCTGTTTCATGTATGCAAGACAAGGAAACAAAAAACCTGAAAGTTAGTCATTTCTGCTTATGTGTGACGAAAAAAAAAACATAAGTGGCGTCTTTTAGCGGAGCTTCCTGAATCAATGCTTGTTCTGCAACACTTAATACATCGAACAGTTTTAAGAAAGGCTATGAGTCACCAACATAAGTAAAATCCTCTGATCAGGAATAAAAAAAGGAAAGAAAGAAACAATGAATCACACCACAAATTCTAAGTTATATAAAATTTCACCGTTATTCGATTTCTACTTTTTTAGCAATTGTTAAACAAATTACTAGAATGCTTTGAGAACAGTAGCGTAACTAAGAATGCATGCCCCCCTCCATCCGCGAAAATGTCAAAAGGGCTCTTCCTGTTTCTACGTTCATGGCACACGTACAATTTATACTGTAGTAGAGTTATTTTTCCATCTAGTCAGACACTACTTGCTAATATACAAAAATTGCACATTATTATTATTATTATTATTAAGCAATTACATGGGACTAAAAAGTTTCTTAAAAGAAATAATTTCTAGGAATTAGGAATTAGATTTCTGGGCTGTCGGCATCTAAGGCCACGTTAGCCCATCCCGTATGAAGGATGACGTCCCTGAGCGAGCCCACTGTACGATGAAAGGGAAGGAAGAAAGGATTGGGAAAGGAAGGAAGCAGCCTGGGACCATTATATTAGGTACCTCCATCCCGGCATTTGAATGGTATGAATGAACGAAACCCAAGAAAGACTTCACTCAAGATGGCAGGTCTGAAAAAGCTGTTACACTCTTTCGGCCGAGTGTCCCCACCAGGAGTCGAACCTGGGACCGCTCACCTCAAAGGCAAGAGCAGAAATAATTTCTTCCTAACGTTCACATTACAACTAACATATGAAAACTCGTCAAAACTTGTGGAACTTGCTCACATATTTCTAAACCGGCGTATTTTTTTTTTCCGGAGAGTAATTCGCTGACTACTTTCTCAATACCAACGTGGTGCCATTCTTCGCTTTCAGTGCTCAGGATTGGCAAAGGGCTCAACCAATGCCGTAACTTTTGCGGGGGAATGGGGAAACTGCCCTCCCAATTAAGCCCCCAGTTGTTTGATAGGATTCATTTGATTAAAACTTTGTTGCTTTGTATGATGTGATATGAACAGGAACTTATAAATAAAGCTTGGAATAGGTTTACCACATAACAGGAAAAAAAAAATGAAACGAAAATGTGTTCCTAGCCTCATTCAGTAAAATGTGTCCTATTAGAGCCCCAGACAAAATATATATTTAGTAAGGCTTTCAACATATTGTCTCATTTAGTTAACTTGTGAAGCACCGTACGATTTTCAAAAGCATTGCAAATAATTTAAGATGTTTCTGCTGCCCCACTATCTGAACGAAATACATTCCTTTAAGATGTAGCATTATGTAATCTGGATCTTAGTTTAGTAAACCATCAACTGGCGCCCCAAGAAGTATCGAACACGTTTAGTAAGGATTTCACTTCAAATGCCATCATTATTCTAGGGGGCCTCAACTTGACATATTTTAGGAGGTCTAATTAATGTTTGTTCTTCCAAGAAAAAGCCCAAGTTACGGGGTTAAGCTCAATTTCATCTTCGACCTTGTTCTACGAATATAAA
Source organism: Thermobia domestica (assembly GCF_964235325.1). NCBI lineage: Eukaryota > Metazoa > Arthropoda > Insecta > Zygentoma > Lepismatidae > Thermobia > Thermobia domestica. The sequence continues at coordinate 106,749,382 of NC_137470.1, forward strand.
GTTTGATGGCTTTTAGTGTACTGAATGATCGCTCAGGATTGGCTTCGTCAGAGGCACAGTGAGATACAGTTGCAAAGAAGTACACAAATCCAGAACACTACTAACATAGGAAGTTATCTACGACTAAATAATTGGCTAATTAATTCCAAGTTAAAATTTCACTAAATTGTTTCTTCACTACTCATCGGAAACTTGTTAGTTGTTGCAACAAAAGGCGATACATTTTCCGAGTAGAATTCACTAAATCTATTATAGCTGGTTCCGTGATTTCTTTTTCCTCTAAGTAGAGTACTCTTGCAGTAATATGAAACCTGCAAAGTGCTTTTAAATGGAGTTGAATTTCAGTTTAGCGTCCCTTTCAGCAGCGAGGCTATGTGAGACGTGGACCTACTGATTAACGTGGAATCCGAACCACATTAGCTCCCGCCGGGAATCGAACCCGGGTCTCCCGCGCCAGGAGCGCGTACGCTAACCGCTTAGCCACGGAGAAACTCTGCAAAGTGCTTTTAACATCCAAACATTATAAAGTTATACTCCGAAACTTAAATACCGGGAGCCTGTTAGTTACGCCACTGCTTGAGAATACAGATTCTTTATTCATAGAAAGGAAACTTAATGACTACATATCAGGGTTGGCTGGTTTAAACCATTGTTTAAACCAATGTTTAAAGCAGCTGTTTTTTTTTTTCAAAAAAACAACTGGTTTAAACCAAATAACGAAAATGTTCGTAAAAGTGTAAGTGTTTGTAAAATCTTGATGAACACACATTTGTGGGTTATCACGTTTCACTCCCGTATATTATTCGTATTATATTCAGACCTAAATTCCCCATTCATTACTCAAAAAGATTATACTACAAAAGCAACTTTTTTTTATGTAAGTTTATAAATGTTTGTTTTGTGATTTTTTTTGTAGTTATTATTGTTATGTAATTGCAATCAAAGAAACATTCTAAATATTGTTTTGTTTACTATTGATATATAGGTGGGCCAATATAATTAAAAAAAAACAGTGATTGTATCACTTGTAAAACTCAGCTCTATTATTACTCGAAAGATCATGAATGGGAATATGATAAATGGTATTCTGAATGCATTTTTAAACATTTCTCATAATTTGGCTGGAAGTATAATCCACTGATTCTCAGAAGTGAAGTTATATTTGTCAGGTAATGAATCACGTCGTGGGCTGGGTGGAAACGTTTAAGGAGCTAGATCTAATCCGCGGGCCATGCTTTGCCCATCACTGTCTTAAGACGTGAAGATAATAAGCCAAAGATGTGCAATTTTGAGTTCATGAACGTTTATTTAAAAGGTATTACGTGTTTCAAAATACTGACTTATTTTTACTTTTCAAAGTAAAGCATATAAAAGCTACTATTTGCTGTGATTGAATTATAACAATAAAACAATGTTTGTGAATAGACACTATAAAAAGATAATGTAAAGAAAGAAAGAAAAAAAAACAAATGGGTGCTTTGCCAGAAGTAGGGTTGTGTTGATGACAAATAGACTCTTGTGTACATATTTATACATGTAACCTGAAATATGAAATAGGAGTAGAATAGTACATAGTAGTCATAAGTATTGAATCTTGTCAAGGCAGATTCTTAATTGTAGATTCCATTACAGGGAAAACGAAGGTAGTGGTTGAATATATATATATATATATATATATATATATATATATATATATATATATATATATATATATATATATATAAGCTTGAAAAAAGCTGTATCCCTTAAACAACGTGCTTTTCTTTCATGTGTACGCAGGGGGAATGAAGAAGTGGGAGGAAAAAGGAGAACTCCGAGAAAACCCACGCACACGGTGTTTGTCTACTACAAAGTTCACTTGGCGGAAGTTGGGATCGAACGAAGAACACTATGCACCACCTCGGCCCTTGGTAAGACGGATTCAAAAGCACTGTACTGTCAGATTCATATCCTGACTGAAATGTACTAGTATAAAGTCCCAGCATTGTACGGACAAGACATTAACCAGGTTGAACTGCACCAAGCCAAAGAATCTAACCAGACGGTAAAGGGAGACAGTGATGGATGAGACGTATGAATAATAATACAAAAATAGGTACAATGCAGGAATTGACATGAAACTCGAAAAAACTAACCTTCTGTGCAACTCGCATACCTTCATTTTCAGGCTCCCACACTTCCCAATGAGTAACAAAACCAACACCCGTGTTAAACAATAAGTAATTCAGCTGAAACAGCCACCGTAGTGTTCGTAGTTTGAGGGAAAGTTCCCTACTCTAGGGAAATTTCATAGGTAAATTTAGCAAAAAGGAAAAAAGGGAATTTTTCGATAAAACGTGAAAAATTCAGGGGAATTCTCTAGTTGACTGATTAACGAACATCACTACTTAAATTGTTCTTTGTTATTCAGAAATAAACCAATACAATTGCAAATGTTTGTGTGTGCTGCAAGTAGCATAATTTGCACCCATTGTTAGCTAGTGGGGTGCACGGTGGCTCAGTGGGGAGCGCTTACCTCAGGTGCATGGTTTCCTTGGTACGATTTTCACCCAAGCAAGCTTGTGATAAGCAACATTGTGTTCGTGGATTTTGTCGAGGTACTCCCGTTTCCTCCCACTTTCTCATTCTTCCATCATCATTCACTTGCTTTATTCATCGTCTCCCTTAACCTAAAGGCATAATCATGGGATGTTAAACTGAAAGATTTCACTATATTTCATTTTGTTGGCTGTGTGTATACTTTTGCAAAAAAAAAAAAAAAAAAAAAAAAAAAGTAAACGTAAAAATAGAAGGAAAAAGTAAATGAATAAAACAAATGTGGTTGGTAGCAGAAGCGTCATTTCAGATTTTGCTTGTGGGAGGGAAAGACCCCTTGATATAAGAAAATTTTGCGTTTTTCACTGACTACTATTCTACTCAAAAAATCTATATAAATCTCAATCTTAGGGGGTGCAATTATCCCTCCCTTCCCCCTAAATGACGCCACTGGTGGTAGTTCCCTTAATAAATTAAAATAGCTAAATTAAAATTATTACATAACTTCTGTCATAAGTATTGGACACTCAACAAACAACGGAAAATTTGATAAAGTGAAAAGTTTGTGTCAGTCGAGGGAAATTTTCTTAAAGAAACTTACGAACAGTGCCACCAGGTTCGTCCTGCACTGACTCGGTTAGATAGCATTCATGCTTTTATTGCCACCTAGCACAAGTTTGTTCGTGTTTATGCCATACGTCCACACTGTATTTACATCGAGCCCTTCTGAAGTTAATCTGTATGTAGTACTGGAGCTTGTTATTTAGTGCTGCTAAAAAAGAAGAAAAAAAAACTTTAACCCAACCTGAGAATGTAAAAAATGTGTCAAAACTTGATAGAACAGTCTGCTCGAGTAATGCCTGTGGTTTGTTTTTACATTGTAGCTTTTATGCAACAGATACGGAATCCGTATTTATATGGCAATCGTAAAGGAATTGCAATTTTTCAACTAATACTTCTGGTGGTCCCTTGAAATTTTATCTGTGCAAGTGAGCAGGCCGGTAGCCAGCCCAAAAATGTAGGGGGGGGGAATCCAACCATATTATAGTTCATTTGCAAACCTACCGTGAACATTTTAGGCAGGCAGTAAAAATTTAGGAGCCCGACCCCCTAGACCCCCGCGTGGATACGGGCCTGCAAGTGAGGGCAAGGTTCTAGATTACTTGTCCCCCTTCCCATTGAGCAATAATAAAGACAGAAAACAAGTGCCCTGCGGGGCTCTAAACCGCCTTCACTAGCTAACGCTCGCTCGGCAATACTGTGTAGATTAAATGTATAAAGTTTAGTAGAGAAAGAAACCAACCCAGCTACTAACCTACATGGGGGACCAGTAATCTAGAACCTTTCCGCAAGGGAGTTTCTTCATGTCACCCGCCACAAATCTTTTAGGGGACAATAAGAAGGAAATTATTAAAAGAATTGTATTTTAACAACAGTTATTTAGAGTGCAGCGCCAAAAGTAAACCTGCACGCCCCAATTCACCAAAAAAAAAAAAAAAAGTAAACCATTTACTGAATATATTGGAAAGTCGCATATCATTAACACAACAACTTTTCCGGGCATTCTATCTGGGAACCAGTACCTTGAAGCATTACTCATGATTTTCGAAGGAAAATAATGGATTGTCGTGATTAACCGTCAATCGATTATCGCACACAAGCAATGTTGCATTCACACTTAAAACTAAATTCATGTTGCTAGCAGTACTTACCTGCGAAATCCTCTTTCTTCTTGTCTTATAACATATTGTTAATAAATAAACAACACTGTTTTGAATGATCTCCATGTTGGCTTCTAACTTTCTCTTTATCCATCCGCTAAGTAGTTCCTCCATCAGCCAGAATGAGAACATATAGTTCAGGATTATAAAGGACTTTTGTGCTCTTATGTTAGCTTGTTCGTACTTGTTTTCCATAGTCTTGCATTTGCAAACTGTCTTTTATATCTCACGATATTCAATGATATATTTATATCATAAAACAATATTTTTTAAGACTACATTATTACTCGTTTTTGAGAACCAGTCTCTGACTCAAATATGCAACTAAATTTCCTCATTCTCATTTTTTGAGTTATTTTCTCCTCAAAATTGAGACTAATTTACTCAATTTTTTTTGAGTAGTAAAATGTATTCATTTTTGAATAAATCATTTTTAACAGTGTATGTATGCGTTTCAAATATGCGTAAATCACTCTGATCACTACACTCATGTGATCTCAGTTTTCTTTCTTGATATCTGAGCATTTGAGATTAAGAAATAAACCTCTTATACTTTGTTCTACGGAATTAGTCTGTCAGATTCAGCAAAATTTAACATCACTTAAAGGGAGTAGCTGAAACATACTTTAACTTGTTCCGTATAGTGCCAACAGTGGAAAAAGGCATGTTGCCCATCCTGGAAGAGTAGCTTTCTTAAAATGGCGGACAAAAACAAACTGGTGGCTTAAATTCTTAAAACCGTCGTAACTGTCCCAATTAACAACACCCATTTTATTAATTTGTTGTTTCTATTCCATGGTTTTTGATCGAGGAATCTATTAGTGCATTGTAAAAAATGGTTCAAATATGTTTTAGGATCATTACGTAATAATTTGAAAGCGGAAAGTAAAAAATAATAACTGATTACATGATGGTGTTATAATAACTGATTTCGAGAATTAAATTCCATGATATTAACAGATATTTCTCCCCAGATTCAAGATGGAAGCATGATGGAGGTGCATTATCTGTTTAGCATCTGCTACTAACCTCACTGAAACAAACGATGTGATAGCTGCCTTGGACATGGGCGCCCGAAAAGAGGGGAATGGTGGGGCCCGAGCCCCTTCTGGCTCACGAAAATTTATTAAATTTCTTAAGATTTTCTTAATACAAATAAAAAATGCCATACGTAATATAGCAACTAGAGATTTGAGCCTCCCGTAGAAAATTTTCTTCTGCTGTCCATGCTGGAAGAGACTGAAATATGCTGCAAAAACCCGAGTAAATCACCATATTGAATAAATGAGCTCAGCGATGATTGTGCCAGTAGTACACACATTAGATACCACCAAGAATGCTAGCAGGACTTTACACATAAACAAAAGTATCAAAAAATACAAGAAAGAAATATTCGATCACAAGATGTGGGACCACGTCGCAAGACAAGTAGGTATCACCAAATATCCTGCCAAAAGTATGTGCATTCTGTGAGAGAACAAAGTATGTTAAAGGTGCAAAAACACGTGAACCACTGTCTGACGGTTGTGATATGAGAGCTAATAACACAGTTCGCTCAGCAGCAAATGAAAATTGTAGGTTGCAGACTGAACAAATAGAATTAACTATAAAAATACAGTATTAGGTTACTACTAAGGACCTAGTGTCAAGTGAAGCTAAGTATCATTTCACATGTTACAGAAATTTTGTTAGGATAATACACAAACGGAATGACTCACAGCCAAGCATTGAATATTTGGAAATGAATTGTGAAAATATTTCATTTCTTGAAGTTTTTAAAAGTTAGTAGAACAAAGTCAAGAATCCTCGAGTTATTCTTTTTACACAGTTTGTCAAAGTTATGGAAGAAGAAGAAGAGAAAAATAAAGTTTCTTGAGAAGAAGTAATTTTATGAGGCAAATATCATTACACAACAAGAACTTAGTATATGTTAGTACTGAACATAGAAGAACATTAGTGTACCAAGTTTCGTTAAACATTGAAGTTAAAATTAGCTATAGAAAATGATAAACGGCAACAGGAATTGCAGCATTTACACAACATGCAAGGAGAATATATAACATTGCATCTTGTAGCTCTAACTCTAAGAAAAGACAATTCAAATGTTAGTGAGGAGCTACCATGGCCACCAACAGAAGACGACTTGCATCCTGAATGTATTTCTCTATATGTACTACCAAGATTAGATACATTTGTTACAATTGTAATCAGTAGCTCATCTAATTCCACACAATGCAGTGCAATGGTTTTGCCTTTAAAGAATTCTTTGGCCCAGGAACTGTATATAATGATTCTCGAGGTGAAATTAAACCTACCTAAAAGTGTTTTACTCTCGTCTGTAGTAAACACTCAGTGTAACAACACAGTTGTACGGCTCCTGAATAGTCATGGTCATGGTATTAGCTATGATATCATTGAAAAACTAGAAACATAATATGCACTAAATGTTATATATCAACAAAAACAAGGACATGTAGCACTTCCTGATAAATTTCTAGTGTAAATGAATCCAGAGAGAGATGTTACGCTACTGACTGAAGATAACAGTGACAATTTAGAACAAACATTAACAGATGGTGGCACATCATATCGTGTAAATTCAATAATCGCTATGCTGAAGGCAAAAATAAACAAACTGGTGAATCACTGCTGAAGGCAAAAATAATAGTCTTGTCTTCAGAACCTGGTACTTCATTAACTACTGCCACATAACTACACAGCTATCTAATACTCCAATAGAACTCCCTCAAAAACGGCCAAAGAAATCATTACCTGAAGACTTGATGACGAGAAAAATGCCAGAATACTAGCGTGGACAGCTGCTTCCACCTGGTGTATTGACACACATTCAAAATTTAGAGAATTCTACAAGCTACAAAGCAGTTTCAGCTCTGCAGAGGGTACAGTACATGTTATGGTTTACCAGCCTTGCCTGTCTCCTGGTACAGGCTGGACATGGTTCTTCATCACATTACGGGATGTATTTGTCATAAAAACAAAAATTGGTTTTCTAGGTACTGTTGATTTGCCAGCCACTGACATAAGAACAGCCTTTGATGTTTTGATATTGCAGAGGATGTGCAATAAAAGAGCAGATGAATTTATGTTGTGATCTGTGTTTTCGATAAATAATTTTATTGCAAACCATGTGAGGTGTACTGGAAACACAAGGACAAGTTCAGGAATATATTGTTGATGACGAGAGGATTCCACCTACTGATGATGCTGTTAGGCATAACTGGTCGTAGGTTGGAAGCAGCTGGTTTAAAAGATCTAATTGTCAACAGTGGAATTGTGATGGAATGGTCAGTTTAGAATGCACTAAGCGGAAAAGACTACAATTGAGGTATTCGAATGCATAAAGCAGTATCAGGTATTAGGTTTCTTGCCGATACAGGAATTCCAGGAATCATCACTCATTTCACAACAGCCTTTATTACAGCAACAATTTATGACACTCCTTGAAGAATTTCAAACGAACATCTGCCAGACTACATATGAATCGCTGCAGCATAACATAATCACAGTAGATGGGATGAAAACCCTACTGGAGTTCATTAGGAACTTAGAAATAGGTGATAGCGATTAAGCCAAGTTTTGGATGAGCTACCTCAATCCTATGGAGTTGGCATTTAACATTATAAATTATTCATTGTAGTTTTGGAAAATTCAAGATCGCTAATAAAATTCCTACTGATCGAGCAGTATATATATTTTAAGAGTATATACCTAAGTTACATGGACCGAAACTGTAACACAAATATACAGGATGTTTCACAACAACACCGACAACGTTTGGGAGGTGATTCCTGACACCAAGACAGAAAGTATAGACCAACCTGAGTGCTAAAATGCTTATTTTCGGAGTTATAGGCTGCCGAAAAGATGAAGAAATGAACTTTAAAGATCCATAAGCCCAAAACTATGGGACCTACCGTAGTCCCGTCAGGACATTATTTAGGAACTGGTATGTACCCTATCCAAGTATCTATGGAAGGAATGCTATGGTGCTTCCACATCAATTTTTATGGAGGTAGTTGGTGGGTACTTCAAATTATATGCCCGGATCCAAACTCCCTCTATACAAATTGTTGTGTGACTATCTTAGGATTTTGTAACATGTATTTTTTGGATAGTGCACATATTATTTCCTAAGTGAAGTCTTGACCCGATTACGGTACGTCTCATAGTTTGGAGCTATTGATATTTAAAGTTCATTTTTTCATGTTTTCTGAAAGCAGGCATTTGTGCACCAAGGTTGGTCTATGCTTTTGTCTTATCTTGGTGTCAGGAATCACCTTCCAAACGTTGTAGTTGTTGTTTTGAAACACCCAGTATATAATCTTTATATATATTGAACATTTTTGTACTGACCAAAGCTATATATATATATATATATATATATATATATATATATATATATATATATATATATATATATATATACCGCTTTGGTCAGTTGGAGTTTTATTAACGTTATATTTGCAAGTGAAAGTGGAGATTGGAATTTATATTAGAAGAGACATTTACACCAGACTCAGCTTAGCGCGTTAAAACTGCATTTAATATGTTATTTTGCATTCCTGATTATACTAAAATAAAGGTGCTACTAATGTGGTACACATTATTTGTAAAATACTATATTCGGAGATTCCAGACTATATCTACATCAAGCATATTAGCTATGTTAAGAACGTTATCTAATTTACACACAATTCCGCAATATGTAAGAGAATTAAATAAACGTATATTTTTGAATTCAATTTATTGTTTTATCTATTGTGTTTTAGTACATTTTGTGTACTTTACATACAATAAAGCCAGTTTATGCATTTTGTAATCAAAATTTATATTCCTTAAACCCGAAAACCATGTATTTGAATCTCAAAACTTTTAAAAAACATGTTATTTGATAGAATTATGATGGTTTTAAGAATTTGATGCCACCATTTTGTTTTTGGCCGCCATATTGGGAAAGCTACCGATTCATTGTGGGCAACACGCATTTTTTCACTGCTGAGACTATGTTGAACGATTTTATACTGGTTACAGCTCCTCCCTCTTTGTGATGTTATTTTCTCATTTCTGGTGGTCTAACTGACGGACTAAATCATTTGTTTAACCCTTTAGCTGTGAGATTTTTAAAAACAAAGACAGTTAAACTAAAATTTACTGTTAAACTAAACTATAATAACTAAAATTTAAAAACGTACGGTTCTGCGAACTCGAAATATTTAGCAACCGGTTCTATCGAACCGGTTGGAACCGACTAAATAGCACCACTGCTTGCAATCGACATTTTCATTTATTTTATCCTAGTTAAGACTACACTGTGTTGGGTACAGAATATTTCAGTATAGATTAGTAATTCTCAATTTATTTCATATCACGACCCTTTTTTGTATTACACCGTCTTGCCAGTAACTCTCATAAGTACTTACTTGGTTGTAATAAGTTTTTAGGTAGATTTTAAAATCTACCTACTATGGAGATTTCACACAGCCTATCGATATACATAGTGAAATTAAATTCCTCAGCACCCTTGTGTGTTGAGAACGAGTTGAGGGAGGATGATGAAATTTGAAAGTTGTCTGGTACATCAGATGGTGCGATGGCAAGTATCATTGCGGCCATCTTTCAGTGCAATTCGAAATTTTAAATGCAAAGGGTGTCAGTTTACATGTTTTAAGGCTAGAATTTTACCAGAAATACACTTGTGCGGTTATTTAGCCCTAAGACAAGTCATTTTGGGGTTACTGTTTATGAACGTTTCCTAGTTATGCCCTTAGGGGCTAAACTCATGTTTCGTGGAGGCGGGTGAGATTTTAGTTGCAAAATTTGATTAGTATTTCAGAACACTGATGCTAATAAAATTATTTTAAAATAATAAATTTTCGAAAAGTAATATCTGAAACACAGTTCACGTTGTAGAATATTTAGAATATTTTCTGCAAGCCTATGTAATTGGTTGCTTTTTTTCAAGTCAATAATTTATTGAAGAAAAGTAATATTTGGGGCGTTCAGAGCACAATGGATCCAAGTCCATTTTCAATGAGGTCCAGTTTTGCCCAGCAAATGGATTCTATTTCAAAACGTAATATTTTCGCAATCAAGAGTCCGAAATAAATGAAACTAAATCCACGTGAAAGCGCGTGGGATAGTTTCATATGACTAGCACTAGACGGGGTAGTCAATGGGGGCAAGAGGGCAGCCTACCATGAATCTCACACTTTGGGGACAGTAAGGCAGTTTTGGAAACATTTTGAAAAGCAAAGTCCAACAGAACAAATTTGGTGTCCTTACACTGAATAAATACTGATGAAATATAGATTATCAAAACTGCAAAGTTGCTTAGGCTCAATTTTAAGAATTTTAAGTAGACCCAAAACTCGAAAGTAGTAAAAGCTTTGGAATCCTAGACCAAAAAAGTATACAAGAGAGAAATTTAGGCCTACAGTTCCTTACGGTCAATAGTAAGATGATCAAAGTCGTGTTTGTTCGGTATAAGGACTTCATTCTTTTCTGTGGACTTTGCTCAGGAAATCTGCATTACGCTCCCAACATCTAAAATAGAGGGTAGGGGGCGGACGACCTGTAAACGGACGCCCCTTTCCAACCGGCAATCATATAAAACTCCAGATTGCACCTTGTCACGTAGTTGGATCAAAAGATCCAATATATTTCAGACAGAAATTTTCTTGAGGCCTATGTCTGGAGAACTACATATATGAATTCACTCAGCATGATGTGCTTATTCCGAAAAATAAATACAAAAACTCGATTTACAGTGCATTCAAAAATACTGTGGCACCTGATCCAAAAAAAAAAAAATCCAATATATATTTCATTCAATCAAACATTTTTTTATACGCCCTATATCTCGAGAACTACATATAGTGCAGCCAAACCAAAACTACCTCTTAACTCAGTATGATGTCCTTATTCCGTAAAAAATACAAAATCTCGATTTAGGGGTCATTAAAATCTTTTGTGGCCCCTGATCCAAAAATCCAATATATTTCATTCAATCAACGTTTTCTTGTACGTCTTATATCTGAAGAACTACATATAGCTTATCCAAATCAAAACTACCACTTAGTATGATGTGCGTATTCCCTAAAAAAAATTACGAAATTTCGATTTAGAGGCCATCCAAAATTTTTATGGACCCTGATCCAAAAAATGCAATGTTTTTTATTCAATTACAATTTTTTGTACGCCTTATATCTCGATGACTACATACACTGTAGCCAAAGCAAAACTATCACTTAACTCAATATAGTGTGCTTATTCCGCAAAAAAAAAGAAAAAGAAAAAAGAAAAAGAAAAAAAGAAAAAATGAAATCTCGATTTACGGTCCATTCAAAAATTGTGTGGCCCCTGATCCAAAAAATCCAATATATTTTATTCAATCAAGTATTTTCTTTTACCCACTATATCTCGAGAACAGAGATGGAGTGGGTCAGTGGGTCATTGGGTCGTGGGTCAACAGCATGTGACCCACTGTGACGCACCACCCACCGTGACCCACTGCAACCCACCACCCACCGTGACCCACTGCTACCCACCACCCACCGTGACCCACTGCGACCCACCACCCACCATGACCCACTACTATCCACCGACTCAGTATGATCTACCGACCCTCTCTGCTCACTGCATTGTAGACAATATCTTCTGAAGACTGGCAAATTTGTCTTCGTTTTACTTCCAAGACCTTCATTTCCCTTCCTTCTCCACTTGTTTCTGTCTACTTACCTGAAGTGAGTATATCTAACCAAGTGAAAAAAGAACTTCAGGCACTTTTGGATATTGATATTTTTAATTGTAATAATAGCAATAGGACTTATACTATTACGTGGCTTTCGAGATCTGTGAGTTTTTAGAGGAGCTAACTACTGGAAAAAATACATTTTTGAATCGCTGTAATATATAAATTATTATATAAAAAAAATGAATGTAACTATGTGTGCCTGATCTTCACGGTCAAATTGCAAAGTCAAATGAAATTACGTTTGGTAGATAGTTAGGCCTTAATCCAAACTGGGATGTTATATTGCTTTCATTATAATGCATAATATCCTAAGAAGGTAGAGGAGATCCGAATTTTTGCGTAAAAAAATGAGTATCTCGCAAGCCTTTAAACTTACGGAGCTGAAATGCAGTGTATTGACACTTTATTGAAAATAAACAGAATGTGTCCTAGCATTTTTTTAAATTCTCCTTTATGTGGGGGGTGGGCACTTTCTATACATGGAAAATTGGTAGTGAGTTGGTTTGTAAAACTGATCGAAAACGATCGATGTTATTTAAGAAAAAAAAATCAGAAACAAAAAATACAGTGCTTGGCTTCACATATCCATTGCTTTCTACTATAATAATTGCTGAAGCTTATGTTTATTATATGGAGCGCTTACAGCACAAGGCAATCAACGCAAAAACTCGTGACTAAAATAGGCATAAAATTTGTACTGTGAGCTTAATTACACGGATATTTTAAGTTTGGATTTACGCATAATTACATGGAAAATTTTACACTTTTTTCCCTTTACGTTGGTCTACTTACCTTGATTTGGAACTTTCAAATATCATCCTTTTTTCCACTGAAAAGTATTGATAATTCAACAAGGAAATAATTATACTATGATAATTTAATTTAAATTCATCGTAATTTGGCACATAGCAAAGAGTAGTGTAGTATTTGAAGGGGGAGCAGGGAAATTTCCATTCACCTCTGAACACTTTCCAGGAACCTCGTTCTGTTTCGCTTTCTAGACGAAGGAGGGAACTTGGTCATGGCATCAAACCTTCAAGTGTAATTACAAAAATTAAATATATAAACAAATAAGAAATCATCAGTTTATCAGACTTTAATTGATAATTTATTCACAAGATTCCCTATCAAAGGCGTGGTAGATGAAGTTTCTGTTCTCCATGAGTCGACGTTGCCAGCTGACATGATCGATATGGAAAAGATGTTGTACGGTGATAGAGAGATGATACTTCTTGCTGAGTATTTCAAAACTGACCAAGAAAAATCGTTATCAGACTTAAGTCTAACAAGCAGATTGTCGATGAGGAGTTGCAGAAATCGGGTAGAAGTATTATAAATTTCCACGTCAGAGTGCGAACGGGGATTTCCCCTTATGAATTTACAGATGACTGATATTAGAAATAGACTAAGTGCTCAAATATTGTCTAACTTGTTATTCATCAATGTTAATGGTCCACCGCTAGACAAGCTCAAAGTAGATGAGCTAGTTATTTCTTGGCTGAAGTATGGACATCATTCCGCTGCGGATGATTTACCACGAAAAAGTTACCGACAGGAAACAAATCCGATTTCAGATTTGTTTTAAGGTGGAAAATTACGAGTTATAGAAAATGTATACTTGTATTACTAATGGCTTATTTGTGTTTTTCAAATTTGTACCTACTTTTTTAGTAAGTCTCTGCTTTGCTTTAGATAAACTACTTTGAATAAATATTCATAATAATTGCAATTATGCATACTTGTAACTTAAATTTAACCTGGCGTTTTAGTAATTACACAAATTACAATTATGAGCATACTTTATGGAGATGCTCTGACATAGGGTACCCGAGCACCTTTATACACTTTGAAAAACTGATTTTTCAAGTCTTTTGTGAGAAAAATACTGTGAACTGAAAAAACAAAACCTTTTCCATATTGTACAGGGGTATTTTCCTGTGAATAGAAGTTTCTTTTGTACTTTTCTCTAGTGGAAGGCACACACTAATCCCCCCCCCTCGAACTGTTTCAAGTTCCTAACTCACAAACACTTTACCATTTTATATCATAAAGGTCAGATCCACTGTTATTGTAACAGAGTGGTGCTTGAGCCATTGACTAGAAATTCAAACTCCGATTAGTGACAATTTCACAGTCTTGTTTTATTACAAGTTTAAACTCTTTAGTCAGTACAGTCACAGTGGATGAGAGTGGGTCACGGTGGGTGGTGGGTCACAGTGAGTCACGGTGAGTGGTGGGTCATGGTGGTTGGTAGGTCAGAGTGGGTCATGGTGGGTCAGTGAGTCGTGGGTCACGGTGGATGGTGGGTCAGTGGGTCGTGGGTCAAGTTTTCATTGTATCCAATGAAAGTGTAGTGGATCCAAACCAAAACTACCACTTAACTCAGTTTGATGTGCTTATTCCGTAGAATATACGGAAACTCGATTTATCTAGAGGTCATTTAAAAATTCTGTGGCTCCTGACCCAACATCTAATTATTGCCCAAGATCGCAATTTTTTAATCCATTTTTTGATCATTCCTAAAATTCTTGTTTTTCTTTCTTTCATTTCGAATTCTTTTTTTCTCTAAAGTATATATGTATGGAAACTGAGAACCAATATGTACTGTGTCAACGAATGCCTGCTATATTTCAGAATCACATTTAGCAAAGAACCCTTTCTTTTTTGTTTTCTGGATACAACACAAAATCTTGTTTGCATGGTAATTCTTTTATTTATTTTTTAATATCAGTTCTATAAATAATCTAACCTTCGACTACGACACTTTCTCGCAAGTTAACTGATAAGCATTTAAACAATACAAGAAACGTTAAAAACAAGGGAAAAAAAGAGGCAAAATAAATTGTAGATCACCACATTGACCTGCTGTAGCCACAAGAAATCAAAACATTCACAAGAGAAGAAAATAGTCTTTCGAATGAGGAGCACTCAGGTCCGTAGGCCAGTCTGATTTCTTAGGGAGGAGGAAGTGAATACTGAGGGAACAATGATCAAATCATGACACAGCACCATAAAATTGCATACTTATTTATTATTTACAGAATCTGTAACAGCTATAGTTTCTTTTCTACATAATATCCTGTATTGACAATATTACAGTACACAAATTCAAGATTAAGAACATTGATCATTAGCATACAAAGATAAAAAAAACTGCGATGCAATACAATTGGGGTGCTTGGGGCAATATAGTGCTATGGTAAACGTAGATGAGGAACGTCATTGTATGTCGCTTTTACACTAAACGAAAGCTAATCTACATGTTAGAGTGAGTACATGTCCCATTAATCAGGATTGTTCCATTTGCAGAAAACAAAATATTTAGGGATGCGCACGAGACAAGATTTGTGGCTGTCTCGACTCAAAAATGTGGGTGTCTCGACTCGAAAATATATATTTTTCTATTGGAAGAGCCGTGTCTCGACTCGAATTTTGCCAAGAAAATCCTGTCTCGACTCGTCTCGCGCTCATCTCTAAAATATTATAAACAGAATATTTTGACATAGACTTTTTGTCTCAACAAAACACTCCAATTAACTTTTATTGTATAATGGCATCATTATGTGTTCATTAAAATTGATTTATTATGTATCTAGCTAAAAAAAAAAAAAAAACTATTTTCCTTCACATTCTCATTTTGTAGCAGGCCAACTTGTTTGTTTGTTAAAATTTAGCATATTTTTTTCAGTACCGAGGCTATAAAAAACGTGAAGCTTGCAGTTTAAAGTGGAATACGAACCACCACATTGCTCTCGATTTCAAGAATTCCACTGGTATCAAACCCCGAGATCACATTCAAACAAGCGCGCTCTATTCACTAGACCAGCGGTAGGGGCTATTTTGTAGTATTGTTTAACAAATTATTGATTTCTCATAAGCATTTACTGCAGCTTTTTGTTTGTATTAACTTCTAAGAATGATGAGATAAAAATACTGAGACCAAAGCACTTGCATTTATTAATAGAAAAAGTTAAAAGAGAATATTATTATATATGTTTAATCGAGCGTAATTTTTTGTTTCATTTTTGTGTGCTTAATACGAGCTCTTTGCGAGGTACTTTGTTTCACATTAATTAAAATTGTAGTATTTATATTTTAAACATTATAACAAAATTATGTTACAGCATCTTTAGATTATATCAATACAAAATAGAAGTATATGTTTTATTGATCGTTTGTACTCATTTTTCTACCTTCCAAAATAAGAGAGACATTACAGTTTATTTATAATCACAACTAACGTTGTGAACTATGGTACTGTTGTTTGGAAGTGCACTTGGTAATCTTGGATGCTTGTCTTCAGGGCCGGCCTTAGGTGATGCGGGGCCCGATTGGGAACATTTTGCGGGGCCCCTGGTTTAAAACTAACTTGCACCAAGGTTTGTAGAACCTATATATAGAGTGTATCATTAATGATGGATCAAACTTCAAGGAATGATGGAGAATTACAAAATAAAAGTGATTTAAGATAAGAAGTTGTTATCTAAAAATGCGTCAGTTCTGAGCTATAGCCCACCGAAGATGTGCCAAAATAGAAGAAAATTAAGAAAACTAGAGAACGAGTTGTCGGAGGAAGATCAGGTCAAAGGAAATAGTACATTATTTGACCTGGAGATTCGATTCATGTACAAATCAATGAGAAACAGTGATGGCGCGAAGGGAGCTCATATGACAGTACTTGTTGGGATTGGAAACATTGGCTAAGGCGTACCGGAAGGATGGAAAAGGATGTAGAAAGCAATTCGAGAGACGGATCCTTATTTCGGAAATGCAGCAATCAAGAGCATTAGCCCGCCGAAACTGGGATTGACTAATACAAACAAGCGAGAACGAGAGAACAAATTGCCGGAGATATATCGGTCAAGCTAAATAGTGCATTATTGGACCTGGAGATTCGATTCAGGTACAAATCGATGAGGAACAGTGGCGGCGTAAGTGTATGTTCACACGAAGTGGACGCCGGAGTTAAATATCCGACGTGGAAACTGAGTTCTAATTCTCGTACGTAGAACCATTTGAAATATCGGGAGCGAATAACATAAATACAGGATAAAATCATGCTGCGATATTCTTCACAGATGAAGCCTGTTTCACGAGAGAGGGTGTATTCAATAGCCGGAATAGTCATGTGTTGGCCGACGAAAATCCCCATGGTACCATTGTGCTGGACATCAACAGAGATTTGGGCTAGATACCTGGGCAGGCATCGTAAGTAACAAGCTTATAGGACCATCTCTTACTACCTCGCTTAACTTCGCCATTGTACGCATTGACCGTGCAAGAAACACTCCCTGAATTATTAGAAGATGTACCTCTTAATGTTCGTCAACGTATGTGCGTTCAGCATGACGGGGCACCAGCACACTTTGAAGTAGCTGCTCGCCAGTGACTTGACTATTCCTTCCCGCATAGGTGGATCGGAAGGGGAGATCCTATTTCCTGGCCGGCATGATCCCCTGATTTCAATCCAATTGATATCTTCTTTTGGGGTTATGTAAAATCTCTCGACTACGACACACCTGTACAGAACGCAGAAACCCTCCTTGCACAAACCTCGCTGCCTGTGATATTAGCACGAAGCCAGGCATTTTCGAGAAGATGGGACAAAACTTATTACGGTGATACCTTGTCTGCATCGAAACCAGCGCACGCCATTTTGAGCACCTGCTGTGAATGTAAGTACATTTGCTCTTTTTACCAGTATAATTTTCAGTCTTGTCTAGCCTTAGTATGTGTCGTCCTCCATTACCATACACGCAATGTACGATTGTTGCACACGACCTCATACGTCACTCCGTTGTCTTTTATTATGTACATATTTCTTGCTCCAAGCATCCTGCTTCCTAGGATCGCACTCAACCTTCGGTGATATCCGGGCTTTGAGATCCCACATTTTGCCACAATTTATACAGCTTTCGTGACGCCGGTAGATCTCATCCTGCTTTGTTATGTCCTGTTGAATCACTGTCAATTCTCCCTAGCTCCTTTCCCAACGCTCCGAAAGTAATACAGTATATTCCTGTGATTCATCTCTTGCGCCGCCATAGCTCCTCATCGATTTGTACATGAATAGAATCTCCAGGTCAAATAATGCACTATTTCCTTTGACCCGACCTTTCTCCGACAATTCGTTCTCTACGTCTATTCATTTTTATTCTATTTTAGTATAGAATAAAATATTCTATTCTATTCTGTTTTAGTATTTATATTCTATTCTATTTTCTATTTTAGTATATTTTCGGCGGGGCATAGGTCTAGTTCAGAACTGACGCATTTTCGGATAACAACTTCTTACTTTAAATCAATTCTTTTGTCATTCTCCATCAGTCCTTGAAGTTCGACCCATCATTAATGATACTCTCTCTCTCTCTCTCTCTACATATATATATATATATATATATATATATATATATATATATATATATATATATATATATATATATATATATAGATAGATAGATAGATAGATAGATAGATAGATAGATATATTGTCCCCTCCCTGTTGTTCTAGTGGTTATACCCATTTCCGTTTATGACGTTTTTTCATCTGCAAAATGTTCTGGTGAAAACGCTAACCTAATCATTGCTTATAGCAGCTAGTGTTTTTAAGAGAAATAACTCAAATAGAAATGCAGACTTTGATTGATTTTTTTAAACGTATTTCACCATTGTGCCTTACAATTTTTCAAGAGAGTTCTGTACCAGTATTTCATGGCTTTCTTCTCTTACAAGTAAATCTTTCGATGACGAAATCTAGTTTCTTGACCAAACTTGGCGGAGAAGTGTGAAATATCAAGAAACGCGCGTAAGCAAAATTTAAAATGCTTCCGTGCAAAAAGACAGCCGCAGTGGCCAAAAAGCTGATTGATCAGAATAAGCCATAACAATGTGTTTCAGGTTTGAAAATTTCATTTTATTTTTAAAATAGGTTAAAGGGATGAAAAACAAAAGCACATTAACTGACATCGGGAGGAAGTAGACATCTATGTGTGGGTATTCTTATCATGGCCGCCATCTTGAAGTTAGCCATCTTGTATCTCACTCGACTTTTTTAAATAGGAAGGGGGTCATGTAATATATCAAGTTGGGCTAGAATTTTATGAGAAATACAATGGTGTAGCCTATGTATCCATAAGCTTGTATTTATAAGACATATTGAAATGGACATTGATATGAAATCGTTGGTTCAAAGATTTCTTAACAGCTGTATCTTTTTGAAAACAATCAAGTCAGGAAAACGTAATGTATGCTAGTGAGAACATAGTAGGTAAATATCTATGTACTTATGAAAGGCTTGAAATCATTATGGACTGGAGACAAAATGAAATGGTGATGAAAGAATCGCAAACCTTAAGGAACGGATGGAAGATGGATGACATACTTTTCATTGGATTATTCGAATTAGAAGATAAATCTTCATAAGCAGCCACCTATTCAGTACGCACTAGTATACATTCGTTTTCCTGACTTGATTTAAAAATACATCCAAGGGATTTTTCGCAGAGAGAGCAAAGTTTGTCCTCTGGTTTTAAGTTTTTAATATAGCTATAAAGGGAAAGGATATGCAATGAAGTCGCACTGTGGCTGATTTATTTGATACCATCTCGGTATTCACGGTGATATCATATAACATAATTAGTAAGAACGCCATCAGCTTTTATTTAGTGCGGTAGGGTGTGCACCCAGAATAATGATGCATATTTTTACACAAACTCAATGAAAACGTTTTTTTTTTTTTTTTTTACGCCGAGTATTGTGTGTGTGTGTGTGTGTAAAGCCAAGTTGTTACTTTACAAGAATCTTGTAGCTGTCATAAAAAATGTTGCAACCGTACAATATTTCTCCATGTAAACATAGTCTTAAAAGGGACATACAACATTTTTTCATCTTACAAGGGGTCAAACCACGTGAAACGTTCTGGGTCGTCTTGCTTGCTACCTTCTATTGCCCTCTCGCTGACATAAATTTAAAACAGTTTCGCCGCTTTCGAAACAACGGATTCTTTTTGAGACGGGGAGGGGAAGCGCGCCAAAATACACGCTTTTAATGAGGACGTTTACTATTTGTCCACTAGAGTGCAGTGCTGCATGAGTGGAGCTATCTTTCTTGCTTTCAGAAAGTTGTAATGTGTAAACAGTAAATAAAAAGATGGGTTGCAATATTTTTTTTTAAAATGAGAGATACAAGATTCTTGTAAAGTGGCAACCTACAGTAAGAAAATTTGGTGAGTGTTAGGGGTGTTGGGGTGAGCAGAATAGGCTACTCCCTGGGCATAATATTAATTTTTACAACAGAAGTCTACTCCAGCATTAAATTCAGAAAATATTTGCTTATGCCCGGAAACTTAATACAAACTACTCATTTACTAGTTAGGGAGAGGTCATGCTCTCCCTTGTGGAATCCACGGATGTAGTACCTGTATTGCAATATGTTGTGTGTACTTACCAACCGAGAGTAGGAAAGCCATCTTATCGGTACCATATCCACTTGGCCGGGGCCCCCGCGAGCAGAATTGCATGTATTAATTACACGTATTAGGAGCAACATTTAGTCATTGGGACCTCAACACACTTGTTTGCTCTGGGGCCTAATGTGCTGTTAAAACGGCACTGGATAGTAGATTAGATTGCACTAGCGCGGGGTCCAATTGGGAGCAATCGGTCCAATCGGCTTAAGACCGGCCCTGCTTGTCTTGGTGCAATAACATGGCATGGTTTCAAATTCTTGAAAGGGGTAAAGGCAGCAGATGATGTTTGGTGCATCTAGCAAACAAACATATAATGTTGCACATAAATGGGTAGAATACGCAAAGTTGAATTTAAATTGGTAAATACAATAGCAAGCATTTCACTGTTATTGTGTCAGTTTGAAAATTCTCTTCAGCGTGCTTTTAGAGGTCCCAAAAATAATTTAGAAGGGTCTGTGCCACCTCTAGCCCCTCCCTGGCTACGGGCCTGGAAGCACTTTTTGACCATTTTCTTTCTCTGGCAGATTTTGTTTTACAAAAATATATAAAATAAAAATAAACATATGTTTAAAACAAATGAAATCTTTGAGTTTTACGTCCCACGGTTATGCCGGTTAGGCTAAAGGAGACGGTGATGATGAGTAATGAATGAAATGGTGGAATGAAGAAAGTGGGAGGAAACGGGAGAACCCCGAGAAAACCCACGCACACGGTGTTTGTCCACCACAAGGTTCACTTGGCGGGGGCTGGGATTGAACCCGGGACCCCAAGCACCAGAGGTGAACGCTCTACCACTGAGCCACCGCTGCCCCCATGTTTAAAACAAGTCTTAAAAATACACATGTATGAAACAAAATGTTTAAAATATATATAAAATTTGTTTTAAGCAAAATCAATTGTTTAAAAGAAGTTTTAAATATTTTATTTTAAACAAAACAACTGTCCTTAATATTCTACACAGTTAAGGTACTTTCTTATTCCTGAGTCATAGCTTACTATATTTGAAACAGTGTATTTTACTTCAAGTTGTCTTACTGGAATACAGTGTCTGCATTTTCTTGTTCTCTTACTATCTGTGTGAAACCAATATCCCTTCAAGATCAGGAATGTGCAATACTAGCAAATAAGGTGGTAAACCTATTGCCAAATAACTCAAAACACCAACAATGCACACAAACTAAGGCTAGCAGAAAAAAAAGTACTTAAATAAAATTACATAAACAATTAACACAGCATGGAATGGACTTACTCGACTGTACAATGTCAACGAGAAATCAGAAGTACCCTTGGACCCCTGTACACAAAAAGGACAGTTCTAACATAAACATCTTAATGGATCAGAGCCCTACACACAGAAACAACACGACAACAATGTTACTTAAGGGTATATCGTCAACAACGAAATCCCTTGACAAAAAGGTCATAAGGAGAGAGGAATATAGCAGGGGAAGGCTTTATTTCTCAAAAGAAACAAGAGATCAAAACAAATCGTCCATTTTAAAAAATCTAACGAAACAAAATGTTCGTCGCCATGTTAAATTGTAACGAGGCTTAAAAGATGCAGAAGCGAAGAAATTACGACGCAAGAAGCGAGGACAGTACGTGACTTTTTCACACTCAACACATGGCAAGAAGAACAAGAATTTGCTGACTTATAACGAAGATAACTTGTACAACCAACATGAGTTGTCTTCACTTACTTACAAATCACTATACTACATGAAGATTTAAGATCTTCAGACCTTAATAATCTTTTAAATAATTTCTTAACTTGATTAGCATAGAATGGGAACAATTCAAAGAATTACCAATATCATTCAAATACATAATAAATAATAATTTATGATCCAAATGATAAGAGGCAAACCAAAGTAGTAAAGCCTTAAGAATATATATATATATATATATATATATATATATATATATATATATATAGGGTGTCCCATAAGTCTGTTTACATACGCCATCTCGGTAATTATTCAAGATACGAAAAAATGATAAGAGAGCAATGTTGTTGGGAAGTATGTGCTTTTTTATTTAAAAGGTTGGAATTTCCCGAATTGGACCAACCGTTTGGGCTCTACACTAGTATAGTGCCCAATGGTAAAGAAAAATGCACCGTTACCACGTCTTTATTGGACAACAATAATGGTTTTGAGTATCCTGGACCAAGGAGAATACAAGGGACGGCCGCAATGGAGCACATGTAGAAGGATCACACTCAACGTCAATCCAAGGTAGTGGCGTTGCAATCAGATGGAGAGGGGGCAGGTACCAAAAAGAAATTGAATTGAATTTATTCACGGCAAACTGGTATTAATTGCTTAATGATGTCAAAGAGATAAGAAAAGGACAATTGAGTAAAATTAGATAGGGTATAAGTGCCAAAACTCAAAAACCAGAGAAAAGTCGATAAACATGAGTTATTGCAATATAAGCTAAACGGGAACTACGACTGTGTGAGTGCTTTAAAACAGAAGCAACAACTTTTAAGTTATAAAATCCTTACAAATGTGTTCAGCTTGGTACTAAGAGAACTTTGAACGATACAATTCAATTCTACCTATTGCAGCACTTAGATCTTGACTCATTATTCAATTATTTCGTCTAGAAAGAGAAGCGCCAGTATCGTCACGTTTGTAGACGAATTCAAACAAGATAGGTTAGCTATCTCGTATTTAGCCGTTGATGTAGGGGTAGTATGCTTGCCTGCCACACGGCATTTGGATAGGTCGAACTTGGCATGAAACCTTTTTCAACGAGCCATACTGACTAAGGTTTCTCCTCGTTTATCTCAGTCACCCCGGGTGTGTGTTCCCTTCTCTCAAGCCAGGAGGACTTCCTTTTCCAGCCCTAGACTGGCCTAAAGGGTCTATCTGAGTTTGAACTAGAGGCCCGATCTCCCTTTGTGTGATTTCCTTGAACAAATACATAGATAAAGATTCGCGACTGGTTAGTATCATTATTCATTTGCAGGTCTAGTGTCGTGTATGAGTTTTCGAAACGAGTCGAGACACGAGAATGTTCTGGTCTCGTGAGCAACAATACTTCTGTGATTTATTTATGTGTTCAAGGAAATGACACAATGAGAAATCGGGCCTCCAGTCCGAGGTCACATCAGCCTTTTAGGTGAGTCTAGTACTGGAGAAGAGAGAAGGAACTGTACCGGCATGCCCCCGGGGGACGGAAGAAAACCAGGAAAAACCTTAGTAAGATGTTAAGTTGAAGCAGGTTTCGTGCTAATATTTAGCCTACCCAAATGCCGTGTGGCAGGCAGGCACGCTACCCCTACACCAGCGGCTGTGTATGAGATAACTAATCAGTCTTGTTTTGACTTGTCTGCAAACTGGCGCTTCTGTTTCTAGACGACACAGCAGTTTAATAGCGAGACAGGATCTAAGTGCCGCAATAAGTAGTACCAAGCAGAATACATTTGTAACGATTTTATAGCTTCAAAAGTTGTTTCTTTTCTTTTAAAGCACTCGCATGGTCATAGTTCCCGTTTAACTTGTATTGCAATAACTCATGTTTATCGACTTTTCTCTGGTTTTTGAGTTTTGGCACTTATACCCTATCTAATTTTATGCGATTGTTCTTTTTTCTTATCCCTTTGACATCACTAAGCAATTAATACCAGTTTGCCGTGAATAAATCCAATTCAATTTCTTTTTGGTACATGCCCCTTCCCCTTCTGATTGCAACGCCAGTACCTTGGATTGACGTTGAGTGTGATCCTTCTTCATGTGCTTCATTGTGGCCGTCCCTTGTATTCTCCTTGGTCCAGGATACTCGAAACCACACGTACTTACCATTATTGTTGTCCAATAAAGACGTGGTAACGGTGCATTTTTCTTTACCATTGGGCACTATACTAGTGTAGAGCCCAAACGGTTGGTCCAATTCGGGAAATTCCAACCTTTTAAATAAAGAACACATACTTCCCAACAACATTGCTCTCTTATCATTTTTTCGTATCTTGAATAGTTACCGAGATGGCCTATGTAAATAGACTTACGGGACACCATGTATTCACTCGCGTATATACAGAAAAGTTGAGTAAGAACAGTTTTTGTTCAGGAGAGGTAAAGGCGCAAGAGATGCAATTGGATTGTCAAAAGTAATCGGTGAAAGGTCTATGAAAAAAGGAATGGGATGTATGTGATATTTATTTGCATGTCCTACGAACTAAAACAACAGTAAATGTCTATGTTACACGTAACATAGGACACAGTTTTATATCCGGGGGGAGGGGGGGGCAAAGAAGAATATACATAACAAAACGTGTCTCACTGAAGATCCTAGTTTCAATTGTTAATGAATCAACAATCATTCGTAGTGTACCTACAAATGCAGGGTAGAATACCTATGATGATGATTATATATTTAGCCTGTGTAAAACTGCTGTTAAGTAGCAAATTGTATATGGTTGTTTTTTGTCTCATATTAACAGTGATACATACTTACTTAAGTTGAGTTTATTTTGAGTTTAACACCCCTTTCAGCAGCAAGGCTATATGAGACGCGACCTACTGATTAATGTGGAATCCGAACCACATGAGCTCCCACCGGAAATCGAATCCGGGTCTCCCACTTCAAAGGCGCGTACGCTAACCGCTTAGCCATGAAGGAGCTCAACACGCATACTTCTGACAGTACACACATATCCCTAAAATAACGCACATACCAATAGTAATTATAGCTAGGTACACTCATGTCCAAAATTATTGTCGCATGTCTATAAATATGTTGTAGGAATATAATTTGATAACGAATTCACCTGGTATTTCTTATAATGTTAGTATGTGTATAATCGGCAAAAAAAAGTATCCTATGTGGTAAATTTCATGTCAAAAAAGCAGTAAATAAGAACAACAAAACGAAAATAAATCTCTCTTGTCCATTTAGCAACATTTTATTTTACTCATTCCAACTTTCGTATTTATAATTCTTTTCCTATGAAATTTATCACAAATATACATTTCCCGATTATACACATAGTACCAGTATTAAAAGCTCCGTGCAAATTCATTATGAAATTATATTCTTACAAGAATACAGTTATAGATATGCGACAATCATTTTGGACATGAGTGTACATTATGAATGATTCTTCATTCATTAAGATTTGAAACTAGGGCATTTAATGAGGCATACTTTGTTATTTATAGATTCCTCTCTCTCTCCTCTCCATAGTAAATAAATCTTCATTCTATGTTACGCGTTACATAGAAGTTTAATACTAGAATAGTTCATTTGGCGTGCAAAATTAAAGCACGCTCTACAAAAATTGTTGACTCCTTTTCTGGCAAGTAACCTTAATGATCATGTTGAGAGCGACGACTATCTGTAATAATACTTACAATGTTTCAAATATTCTTGTGAGTATTCGAACACACAGCGTGAAGTTCCTTCATCGCGTTGTGGATGTATTAAATCACTGAAATATTAATACTTATACATTTGTTTCGAATATACTCGTAAAACATTATTTTATGTTTACGAATGAAACGTTCATGTACTACCGAGAATAAAACTAACATACTAGCGACACCTAGTGGTAACCTTTTCAGGCACGTTATGAACGCAACAGAATCTGAAACAGATCCAGATGAATAATTTCTTGAGCTTCTTTATTATTATTATTATTATTATTATTATTATTATTATTATTATTATTATTATTATTATTATTATTATTATTATTATTATTATTATTCAAAAGTTCGAAGTAGCCAATATACTTAATAAACTATCAGCTTTAAAATGAGTTAGAAATGTTCTCAAGTTACTTCACGCATTTTACGTTGATTATTGTAGAGCAAAAACGTTAGCAGATACCATACTGAGAAAAAAAAAAAGACTAGGATTTCCGTATGGATACATCGTATTTACGTGGGTGCTCCTTAAGTAATGTAATTTCATGTATAAAAGTACAGCAGGTGGGAACACCATGCCAAGTCTGGAGTTCGGCGTTGAACTACACTCGCTGTGATTGGATAATTTTATTCACATGATTGATTTCGTGTTAAGAACTATTACTCTCGTAAGGTAGGGAGTCACAGATTTAGAAAGAACCAAAAGGGGACAGTCGTAGGAAGGTGGTAACAATATTATATACGTAAGTTACCACCGTCGGAATGAGTATAGCGTTAATTCTAGATTTGA
This sequence comes from Thermobia domestica, assembly GCF_964235325.1. Lineage (NCBI taxonomy): Eukaryota > Metazoa > Arthropoda > Insecta > Zygentoma > Lepismatidae > Thermobia > Thermobia domestica. Next base: position 106,776,044 of record NC_137470.1, read on the forward strand.
AATGGTGGTCCTACAATACAAAATTTTCGCTGGACGGTGGTGTAGATCGTACTACTGATGAAACAACATTACTTAATGTGGTGACGCGCGTAACCTGGTAAAAACAGCATTTACATGCCGACTGGATTATGCATTTTTCTCCGTGCAGGAACCGGTTTCCCGCAATCGATTAACTGTTCCATAAATTCATTTCATATTCATCCTTAACTCACTCTCCCTGAACCGGAAGTGACAGAAATCCACTACAACTTCCGGTTTCAATATTGCTCTTCATAGTGGAAAAGTTATAAGAGATAGTGATAAGTGTTCTTTATATGGGGGTCGGTTTACCATTCTAAGAATAGATACAATCTTCCTGTTTGGCTATCGGCCGTCTATTGAATCCTCTAGTGGCATAAATCATCCACTCCTGGTGTTAACTGTGATCACCATAGGGTAAAGACGGTAATAGATAGCAAGAAACGGTTTTCTAAATCAATTAAGTATTCTGAGTATATATTGTATCTCAACCCTAATCTTTCTGATAAAGTTGGAACTGATAGAGATCTTCAGCTACTTCCGGTTTCAATATTAATTATGAGGCCATGAGGCCATATAAACAAAAGTTCTCCATGTGGCGTACATGACACACTGCTACTTGTTTTATGTTACGCTTGGATTAGGAGTTTAGGATTAGGACCAGTGTTCGAAGTGGAAGAAAAGCAGAGGCATCATATTTTACCACAATTTTGACTCAACATACCGGCTATCTAAATGTTGAAATACAGTGAAAGTATGTTGCCTAAAAAATTGCATATCTGTTTACAGTTAGGGATGCATTCGAGTCGAGTCGAGTCGAGATTTAAGTCTGTCTCGACTCGTCTCGAGAAAATGTTGTCTCGACTCGTGTCTCGACTCGAAAATATGTTTCTGTCTCGACTCGTGTCTCGACTCGACAGTCTCTGTTTCGACTCGACTCGAATTCGAGTCGAGACGTCTCGAAATTCGAGTCGAGACAAAATGTACGAGTTAAAATATACGCACACATCAGCCAGACCATCCTGACTACCTACCTAATTGTCAGTATGTCGACTTTTGGCATGGATAAAAACGGCGACACGTCTTGGCATACACGCAATGATCCTTGATAGGTCGCTGGAGAGAGCTGGTACCACATGTGCTCACTCAGTCACCTAATTCCCGTAAATTCCGGAAAGGGGGGCGATGTGTTCTGACGTCACGTTCAATCACATCCCACAAGGGACATCACTCAAATATCCGGCTCCAATTTCAATGAAACTTTTTTTGCTGATAGAAGGCATGTATGCATCATTACTTGTGATGACAAATTTTTGCCATGGTGCATGTTTTCTATTTTTTTAAATAACTTTTAAGAGTTGTGATGTGGTTATTAAAGATTACCACAGAAGTCCCTTACTACCCTTTGTAAACGGAGCGTTAATGAAGAAAAGTGAAGAAAAACCATGTGGATACATATAAGTCCTGGGGGGAAGTCGTATGGTAGATATGACCTTAATGGCAGCCATCTTGAAATCCGCCATTTTGAATTAAGGTCAAGTTTTCAAAATAGGAATAGGGTAATATGATACATAATTTCGGGCTAGAATTTAATTAGAAAAATAATGGTGAGATTAGTTTTAAGATACACCCATTTGGGGGAAAGTTACCGGCATATTAATTGTTTTTACTTACTGTGTGCGTAAGACCCTTCTTACTTTCGTCTCAAGACCTGTAAATCGATCGCAACGGCAGAGCCCGGTTTCGCACTAGTGTTTAGAAATCTTTAAACTCACTTGAGGCAATATTTGTGGATTATTGTATTGTATTTTGCCTTTAATTAAATTTGAGCCCACTTCATGATCTTGTGTAAAGCATCATTTAAAGAGAATTTCTGTTTTTATGGAGAACGTAAGCATAGCAATTATAAAAGGTGAGTAAGGTGCGTATGTATTTATAAGAAAGTTTATTTTACGAGTCTTTTGTGGTTCCGCCAACCTATTCTTTAGTTGTTTTTTTTTAAATACTCATATCTCATAAATAAAAGAGCTATTATAAAATCTCTTACCACTATTCTTTAATACTTATAAAATTTTATTTATTGTAAAAGCACTGGCGAGATATTTCTTATCGCCCACTAAAATTATGGTGGAGCTCCTTCGTGGCTAACGGTTAGCATACTTGCCTTTGGCGTGGGAAACCTGGGCTTGATTCCCGGTGGGAGTTCATGAGGTTCGGATTCCACGTTAATCAGTAGGTCCACGTCTCACATAGCCTCGCTGCTGAACGGGACGTTAAAATCAGAATCAATTCAACTCAAAATTAGGGTTTTGACTTTATTATGATGTCATTAGTTTAAACGCCCAACTGCCCAGTAATTATAAACATTGACTACATTATAAAATTGTAATTTGTGACGACTAAAATATCAGAAATTAAAGATTATTCTTTGGGTTTTGGAACATTTTGAAAAACGTGAAAAACTGGTACTGCACCGATACAACACACCTTTTGGATTTGTCATTGTGTAAAGTGATACAAACTAAAGAAGAATTACAACTTTATGAAATTGTATTAGGACTTATTATTTAGAAATAAACACCAAATAAGTGTAATAGTTCATATCCGTATCAAATACCAAGTTTATGATGAATCAACTACACAAAGTAGGATCCAAAAACGCTCATTGCAATTTGTTCCATCCTTCAGTCGAACCAGGAACTGAAACATAAAGAGTGACATTTTCTTTTTAAAGATACTTTGTCCAGCTAAGTATTGTGAAGGTTTATGTCAGTAGAAGGAATTGCATTCCATTATACAAGCGCAAATTCACAACTTTATGTACACATTACTAAATATCGAACACCCTTGTCCATATGATTAGCGTACGCGTCTTTGGTGCGGGAGACCTAGGTTCGATTTCCGATGGGAACTCCTGTGGTTCTGAACCCACGTTAATTTGTAAGTTCATGTCTCATATAGCCTTGATGCTGAAAGGGACACTAAACTCTAATCTAATACTAAATACAAATATTTAAAGAAAAATGATGACGCACCAAGATGACGTGAATTTGGCTATCAAATCCATTTTGTGTTTTCAGTTATTTTCTAGTAGTATTTTTTCTAGGCATCCTTTCAAAAGACAGTGATGCAAATTTCGTAACTGCGAATTCCTGTTAGAAGCCATGAAATTATCCGATTAGATGCAAAATTTCCCGTCCACTAAAATAGATACCGTAAATTTACAATATCTAACAATAAATAATTTTGAAAGATATCGCATTCAAGGGGGAAAAAATGAAGTGAACTCTTTGAGTTTTACGTCCCACGGTTATGCCGGTTAGGCTAAAGGAGAGGGGTGATGATGAAAAATTAGTGAAATCGTGGAATGAAGAAAGTGGGAGGAACGGAAGAACCCCGAGGAAACCCACGCACACGGTGTTTGTCCACCACAAAGTTCACTTTGTACGAGCTGGGATCGAACCAGGGTCCCCAAGCACCAGAGGTGAACGATCTACCACTGAGCCACCGCGGCCCCGCTTTAGAGGGGCCATGACGTATAGTTGAACTCATTCTCGTAGTATGAAAGGCATTATTTATAATTGTGCATGATAGGATCACAAACAAAATTTAAAAATATTATGTGCACTTTCTTTTAACAAACATTATATTGTCTTTTATGGTGTGGAAGGGAATGTTATGTTCGAAAAAAAAGTCCTTAACACGATTCTTGTTGCTACACACTGCATGTTTCTAGCCACAGAAAAGATGCAGCGATAGGTAGGCTATTTTTCAATTGCTTTACATTAGCTTGATGTTTCAAGTCTTTTGTGTGTTTCTGAAGTTCACTTTTACCACAAAAGAGCTCAATATTAACATGTCTTACATAGCTTTGGTTCGATTCTCAACACGGACTGCAACTACCCGTTAAATTGTGCATCCGAAAGGCACTCTTTGTTAAACCTCGCTTATCACCGCTTATCTTAATAATATATATAACTTCACCTCGAAGCAAATGTTGAATTTCTCTCTTTCCTCCTAACACAAAACAAAACTAACCACAGCTGTGACACGAAGGAGCTATTTCAAAAAGAAACAAGCTGTGCTTCATAGAGATGTGTACCAAATGATAGAAGTATAAAGTATTGTTTTCTTTCCTGTTTATTGATATCAGTTGGTGTTCTTAATGAGTTTACTCATTAGTTTAGAAAGAGTATATATGGAATTTGGACATATGTTGTACGTATTCTCCTGAGAAATTGATGAGACCAGAAAAATATAAGGACAGATGGAATAGGTTTAAGCGCATCTACGTGACTTTATCAAATATTTATTCTCCATAATGGTACCACGCGGAAAACTTGGTATAGGCCTACTTTTATCTTTGCCTCCCTCTGTTAGCTGTTTTGTATCATATATATCGGATAGTTTTGATATTTCTTCTGATCATTAAAACAACAATGGTACCTGTGTGCGTGCAGAAATGCAAAAGCACAAGGTAACTTCCTATTTGTTTTGGAAACAACAAACCCATTTCACGTGTGAGAGAGAAATTGAGCACAGCGAGATCGGGTATTTACTCACGGTCAGTTCGCAGCAGGAGTCCATGGTAAAAATTTGGCTATCTCGAAAACACTCGCAAAACCTTACAAATACAAAAGACTGCGCTTCAAAGAAAGTTTAGACACAGATGTTTCAATTTTCTTTTAGCATCGTTCTTCAGCAAAAGAGTCGGTTCATTGTATTCGAAAAAGAGAAGGGAGAAAGGGTGAATTTATATTTTATGTGGGGGGTAACGTTGTAAGTAGTATAAACAATACATACCGCTTCCGACTCTGTACGCATACACTAGCCGCGGAGTTCACACACACACAGAGAATCAGAGTCCTCACACACCAAGGGTGAGAGCTGTGCCACTGAGTCACAGCGGCCACGGGGCTAGGTCGAGTCCACTTTACGTTCATAGTTTCTTAGTACATAAATGTTACGATTATGAAATAGATTTTCCTTAATGAGCTGCATAAAAACAAAAGCTTTCGAAATGCATTAAACAATTAGCTCGATTTGAGTGTGAACTTAAAGTTATATCAGAGTGTAAATACGGATACGCACCAAAGCTCGAAAACTTAATACACTATTTCTCCTATATAGTCAGCATGTATCAAGCAATCATTCAGCTTTCATTTGAGAGGATGGAAATCGAAGGCCCCTGAACAACTATGTTACTAATGTGCGGAATGTATTTATCTTACAGTGAACTGCTTTGATGCCAAGTGGCCTAACTCCAAAATTGAAATTTTCCAGGAGTGAAAGTTGAAGTTCAATATCTCATGAACAATCCATATTTCTTTTATGTTGGGAACCAAAACCATAACTACTGTATGTAGTTCATTGTTTTATAACTTAGTGTTTACAAAAATCCTTTTAAAAAATACCTATTCATAGAAGTGGATGGTACTTATCTGTACTAGTTCTTGGCATCCAAGCAGTCCATTTATTGTAATACTAGCTTAATATACCCATTCTTCGCATGGGGGCTGTATTTGGAAGTCAACACCTGTGGAAGTATCACCATTCATTTCAGTGACCGCGAAAACTAAGGATTTGACACTAGTATCAATCAATATGGGCTATTTATACATGTCTCGGTATTTCTCACCCGCTGACACCCGGCCCGCATACAGTAGTAGCTGAATTTGCAAGTCATCGCTGATGGAAGTTTCACCATTGATCTCAGCGACCGTGAAAACTATGGATTTGACACTAATGTCGATCAATTTGGATTACTTTTACTACATGTCTCGCTAAACGCCCCCCTGAGACCCCCTGGTTCCAATTTTGACAAAAACGCTTCGCCTTAGACTGGGACCTGGACCAAGGTATCCGTGACCAAAATTTGGTAACTCTCGGTCAACTTGTCTGGTAACCAGGTCGGTCCCAGTAAACGTCCCCCCCGAGACCCCCCTGGTTCGAAATTATATATAAAAAAAAACGCTTCGTCTTGATCTGGGGCCTGGACTAAGGTACCCGTGACCAAATTTTGGGAACTCTCGGTCCACTCGTCTGGTCCCCAGGTCGCACAGACAGACAGACAAACACACAAACAAACTCTTTATTTTATTTATATTAGATAAGATATACTATGTAAAATAGTCTCGTATCATAATATGTGATGTACAACAAATGTTACATTATATATTATCCGTAGCTCGTGATATGCTGCAACATATTAAAGCCTCAGAATAGTTGGGCAAGCGAATAATCCAGAAGTTACGTAACCCTATTGCGTTTATGGGAACGAAAACACAATAATTATAACTATGCTAAATTACTATAGACTACCAACTGCTCATTCAGAGAATTTATGAAGTTCACTCTATCGCAATAGTTTTATACAAACTAGATTTAGACTACGGATAATAGTTTTATACAAACTAGATAATCAATTATTATTATTATTATATTTACAGTACAACCAAATACAACGACATTAACTATTAGCTCTAATTAACTGAATTGAGCTGAAAATTAAATCTTGATCTTTAAAGATTAACTATTAATTTTATGCGTTCTGTACCTTTCTAAAGGAATAAAAGCTGGAATTGGTTTCAAGGCTGTTTCTGAGTGAATACTTTCTTCAAAATAATATTAAAAATTATAGAAAGATTTTCGAGACATTGGAGTCGAGTCGAGATTTTTAAGAGCCGTCTCGACTCGACTCGTGTCTCGACTCGAAAATTCGAGTCGAGAAGTACGTTTGTCTCGACTCGTCTCGAATTTTACAAAGTGTGTCTCGACTCGAATCTCGACTCGAATTCGAGTCGAGTCGAGTCGAGATTCGAGACATGTCTCGACTCGAGCGCATCCCTAGTTTACAGAAAAACTGAAAGTCACTGAAGAACTTCTCTTTAGTTGTAAATGAGACGAAGGGGGCATGGATAAACTTTGATTCCCCGCCAACATTTTCTAAAAAAAAGAAAAAAAGAAAATCCCCTTATATTGTATTATAGAGCATTATACACGAAGATGCTCAAGAACCGAGTTTCTATATTAATAATTTCCTGCGGGAAAACTCCCGAATCCCTCACTCGACTGAGAGGTATTCCAAACTCCCGGAAGATCCGTTCTCCACAGCAGACAACTCGTAAATCCGCCCATGCTCAAAACACGACATTTATATACATTAAGACAAGAAGATATGCACACATATAAGAAAGTAACAATTCGATATGGCACATCAAAATATACACTAGATGAACTTCTTTGAAGACACCTCGTTTGAAAAAAACAAAAGTACGGAAAAGATAACAAAAATGATGTTGTCAACTTGCAAATTATTTCTAAGTAACAAAATCTTTTTACGTACAAAGTTATTCATCAATTATTGAGTATAAAAATTGATTTATTAAAGGTATTTAGCATCTATTCTCCAGTGACGGTATGTGTTGATCAGTGAAAAACCAGAGGCGGTATGCCTTCATCATTGAAAAGCAAGATGCGGTATGGCATACCACCGCATACCGTCTCACTTCGACCACTGATTAAGATTATGAACTAGATTTATGGGCTTTGGAGATCTATGGCCACGATAGCCCATCACGTATGAGGGATGCCGTCCTTCGGCGATCAGACTATCTGGAGAATTGGGAAAGAATAAAGGAATGGGCCAAGAAAGAAAGCGGACTGGGACTATTATGTTAGGCGTTTGCCTTGTGTGAACGATGAAAACCCAAGAAAGCCTTAGTCAAAATGGCTGACCTGGAAAAGTTGTTATACTTTTTACAACCAAGTGTCACCTTCCAGGAATAGAGGTCTGGACCGGTTGCACGGATTAGGAGTCTAATGTTAGTTCTGTTCATTTGGGTGAAAACAAAGAACCTACACTGAAAAATTGATCTGAACTTTATTCAATTCAATGAGGTATAATGTGAGAGTGATGTCTATTTGTAATAAATAAATAGACTGCTCTAAATATTTTCGTGAGTATGTGAGATTATGGCGTGAATTATTTTCCGTGAGACGTGGCTATCATCAAATACTGAAGAAGTAATAGTTATAAATTCTTTTCTAATATAGTTCTAAAATATCATTTAATGCTTACAGCTGGAACTTTCCTGAGATTTTTCGCTTCGTAGTGAAATAGATGGTGCTTTTTCCGATAGCATTTTTAACACGTCATATATTCACAGATTGTTAGATACAAATTATAGTAATCTAGATGGCTCATTCATTGTCTTTTTTCTCAATTACTTTAATTGTAGCTGTCGCTATACGCATAAAACCGAGAGGTTTAAAAGTACTTCGAAATATTACCGAATTATTTATCATATTTAAACGGCATAATGACAATTTCGAAATCTGACAAATGCAATCAACTAAAAGTGTCAAAATATTGAGATAACATGACTAAAATTATTATTATTATTATTATTATTATTATTATTATTATTATTATTATTATTATTATTATTATTATTATTATTATTATTATACTTACAAACCATGCGTAAGTGTTGGATGTCTTATGGAACACCTATCCGTCCGTCCGTATGCCTGTCAAAAGATATCAGAGCATAAACCCCAAGATATACCAAACAGCGGTATCTCTTCAATCAATTCGGGGCCCCAAGAATAGGTTCTATGTCTTCCATTAAAAATTATTTAAGCAGGAAATGATTGAATTTAGCCATTTTCGATTTAATTTTTTATCACTGTATAACAAAACTGGTAACACACATCGACCAATGGTTTTCTGAAATCGATTTACCATCTCAAGGGAACGTATTGCCATCATTCTCAACAGTTTGCCGAAAACGGAAGTGGTTGAAATTTACTAATACTTCCCGTTTCAAAATTGTTTTCTATAGAACATATACAATAAATTACATCGAAATACATTTTCTCCAATCGACCCAGCGTTTTAAGTAACATTCCTTTAACACCCACAATATTAGGGGAACCGGAAGTAGTTATAATTTATTAGTAGTCATGGTTTCACTATTGATTTGAATAGAACAAAATCGGTGAGTTACATCAAGAAGTTGTTTTTTGCAATCGATTCAGTATCCTAAGGATACGTACCATCTCCTCCGAAAAACCTATATTCAAATCGGAAATGGTAGAAATTAGTTACTTCCGATTTTAATCTTGATCGTGAAAGAACAAAAACGCTAACAGATAGGTACAAGCGTTTTCTTTGCAATAGATCCAGCGTCTCAAGAGAACACATTATCACCACCTGCAGAACTTTACTAGAACCGGAAGTGGTTGAAATTCACTTCTATTGCCGGCCTCAACCCCGATTTTCATAGTGCTAAAATGGTAAGGAATGTTGAGAAGAGGTTTTTGACACAGATTCAGCGTTCCAAGAATGAGTTTCGTCTCGACATTTATATATATATTGAAACAGAAACTGGTGAAAATCCATTTTTTTTATTACGGGACTGGTTACACAATAGATAACAGTTATCGACAAGCGATTTTTTTAAAAATACAGATTCAGTACCAAAACTGCGTTTTGCCTTTGATTTTATTCTTCTATTGCAACCAAAAGTGACATACATCATTTATAACTTCTGGTTTTAATGTTAATACCTATAGAAAAAAAAAACTATAAGAGGTAGCAAGTAATGGCTTTTCGATATCAAATCAGCGTCCGAACAACATGTCCTCTCTTTGATCTTATTAATCTATTGTAACCACTAGATATTGATGTAAAACTTCAAGTTTGAGCATTGAATTCGAAAAGTTTGGATGTCAACTGTAGTTTCAGAATGTGAAACAAAACTCAGTTTTTATTATTATATAGACATAACAATGTTAGTGATTAAATACCGATTTCTCTCGCACTTTTTCCTAGTCTGAGACTGGCAAAATAGTTGGAACCCCGACTTGATACTCAAATCTTTATGCATTTCTAAAACTAGTTTTGATCTTCATTTTGTAGTATTTTTTTTTATCTTTTAACATTTGCTTATCTATAAGTGTTATTACATACCATATACTGTATGAGCGCGAGGTTTCAGCAATATCATGCATGATCAATTTCACAGGAGAGTGAGCTAAATCCAGATTCTGAGCATCAACCGCTGCTCTCAGTTATTTTCAGGGATAAATAGCATTTCGCACTTCTGAACAATTTCAGTACTCTCATCTGTCTCTCAAGCATATACTGACTACCTGTGTATGTATAATTTATTTCCTTTGACCCATTTTAGGATAAGTTTCATTCTTATAAACACCATCTGTATGATTTCTACTTCCGAATTGAGGCAGAAAATCAAGTCTTAGAGTTTCATATGGGGTTTACCGTGAAGTTCATTTATCTTATTATTATATCTTCTACCGAATTATTAGTCACATGTCTCCATTGGTAGCAGGTCTATGTATCCACCGGAATGTCTCCTTCTTCCAGCCACTGTTATGAAAAATAATTCAAGGATCCTTCTAATGTCCCATTAGCAGAACCTTCACAGTTGATGATTAACCTCCGTTACCTTGGCCATCCATTCCGGAAATGCATTCGTTTCATCCTTGGTGCTCACGAAGTAAGCATGAATAGCAAGCACGTAGCTGGAAGGGGTAGAGCGGGCATTGTTAGTCGAAATTAGTTTTTGTTCCCTCTTGAACAGAACGTTGTAGAACATTCTCAAATTAAAGAAAAGTTAGCTTAGTGCATTTTGCAATGTTATTTATAAAATTCAATTTAACGCGTTTTACTCATTTCTGGTGTAATGATAGGATTCATCAAATATTTCTCATTAGTCTTAGGTTCTCTCATGGGGACACGGTGGCTCGGTGGAAATGCGCTTACCTCTGACGCGTGGGATTCCTGGTTCGATCTCCCACCAAATAAAATTGTGGTGGACAACATCGTGTCCGTGGGTTTTCTCGGGGTACTTCCGTTTCCTTGCATAATATTGTTATACTATTTTTTCCAACATGATTCGCTTGCTTTAACCATCCATTTGCTTTAGGCTAAAGGTCATAATCGTGGGACGTTAAACTGAAATACTTCATTTCATTACATTTACCTTTTTTTATTCTAAGAATTTCAAATTCAAGTACCTTTTTATTCCATCATCTCAAGCATCAAATGCTAGGGAACAAAAACACTTGCAATGCATAGTTGCGTAGAAGTAACAGGGACAATAATTTCTAAATCAGACCCGTAGTTACGAAGTGGCCAGGTAGGCTTAGTAGCCTCTGAGTCCAACTTTAGGAACCATTGCGGCTACCTTCAGCAACCTGAAAATTTCAGTTGTTTGCTTTAACAAATATACGGTATATTTAAAAAAAAGTAAGCAGACATGAATGTAAGGTGGAAATGGTCTACAGTTGTTAAAAATTGCATAAAAAATAAACAGTTTTATTTGGGTGCTCCTTGATGTGTGTCATTGTCCCTTCAGCATTGATTTCTGCTCCATTCTAAGAAATGGGGCTGGTTATGGGCCTATGAATAATATGTACTTGGGTAAATTATTTACTGTAGCTCTCAAATGCGTTGCGAACCGTTTGATGATCCTATTGGCCGCCGATTTATGATTTCTTGAATATGCAGTCATTTGATGTTGTAAACACAACACACAAAAAATTGCCGTCTCAAAATCTTCTCAACAATTTATTAACTGGTCATATTGCCTCACGTAATTTTCTTACTCTACGATCTGCGACTTTTTTTAGCTTCAGTACCAAATATTAGGCCTAATCCTAAATTTCGTAGAACTTTATAAGTTGATGGTCTCCATGGTCATAACTCCATATTTTTCAAATGACCTTCAAAAGAAACTGATCAGAATTGTCTCTTGTTTTCATATAATCGAAATTGTCATATATTTATTTAAAGAACTTTGCATCAATGGTGCTATTCAGTGGCGTCGGAAGTATTTTTCAGCTGGGGGAAAACTCCTGTCTTGGAAATAAACACGGGAGTGTAACATAGATAAGATAATACGAATATATGTTCGTCATGTAACAATAATTTGATTTTTGGATAATAATAATAATAATAATAATAATAATAATAATAATAATAATAATAATAATAATAATAATACAGCTGTAAACAGTTTCGTGAAAGTGAAATTTCCATTTATGAGAAGCGTCTTGGTTTACATCTTTAGATTAATTAATCTAGTGTCCGTTTCGTGCTGGATTTGGTCTTATGCAGAAATTTTCAAGCACTGAAATCACAGTTAAAAACATATAAAATTGTAAGAATTGTACTGCTTGCAATGTTTGTAAGTATAATTTTTACCATTTTATATACCGATACATACTTTTAACTGTATTGAAAATGACCACGCGGCCACTATTAAAGAATCTTAAAGCTACTTAAATCACTTCGAAACGAGGAAATTAAAATTATATTTTAAAAAATCCAGTTCTCGTGTTGCAGTACACTGTAATATTAGAAATTCCTATTTAGAACTAAAACCTTTTTAGTACTTTGTAGTAGAAAGTAACTTGATCATTACAAAACAGGCTACATAATCAAGTAAAAAATAAGAAAATATATTTTTTTTCTACTTACGTGCCAGAAATGGAAAAATGGAATTTTCAGTAAAGATTTCATGAAATGTATATAGAAAATTCAATTACACTAATAATCCAGAGTTATTTGAATTTTTTACTACACTTACTTCAGTATATCCAGTTTGTTATTACATTCACCTCTCCTCCAAATGTCATTATATTCACTTCACTTCACACTAATAAAGTACTACACAATTAATAAGGAATAATTCAAATTTATATTGAATTTTAGGTGTTATTTTGTAATGTAAAGAATTGGTTATATAACGCTTAACATTTTCCCTTACTTGATTATAAATTTATTTCTTTTGAAAATTGACCAAAAGTGGCTTTCCTTTCGCTTGTCTTTGGTATGAATTGTCTTGAAAGGGCGTTTAAATCACACATTGAAATGTGGTCGTTATGCACATACAACAGCAGATGAGACAATCTTTTCTACGTCATGGAAGTCCTCAAATATATCTTTAGACGACGCAGAGAGCTGAATGATCTTTTGCAAGATGCTGAAGAAGCTGGCAAAGTGAGAACGAGAGTCTCTAGGCGAACAATTTGGTCGAGAAAGCTGCGAACAGTCCGGGTTTCAGGACTAATAGTTTTTAATATGTTGGTGGTCGTCATCGAAGTAGGTGGAAGCAGTGAGAGCTGAACGCATAACCTATACAGGTTAAAATCCGACGCATGAACTCCAAATTCCTGCCTCAAATAATCTCTTGAGAGGTGCTCACAACATACAACATCTTCACAAAGCATCTTCTTGAGTTATATGAGTTGTTTGAGGCCTGGATGATTGAAACGACGCTGTACTTCATTCAACAAATAGTCAATGATTTCGATGTACTTTTTCGAAGAATTGATACAGGTTCTAGGGTAGCTGCTATTGAAGGATTATTAGTCTGCTCCAACCTAATTGGTATTCTCTTTGATCCTGATGAAGTGGGCAAATTTAAGTGTAGTCTGTGTGTTTTTTTCCTTTGCTTCCTTATAGATGTTTTCAAATGCACTGTTCGTTCGTAGGTTTCTCATAATATCCTTTAGAATCGCTGTTGGCTTTTTAGCTCTAGAAGCAGAAGCTTCAGAATTTTGAAGAACTTTTGCCAGTTGTTCGCAAGGTACAAAAGCACATATACTGACTATCAGAAGAAAATATCATTCCGAATTTGTTCATTCTTTTCAAATACCCTTTTAGTATTACTTCTTGACCATCATCTGGACCACTTGTGTCACTGATGATTTTTATCAACGTGATTTGAATTTGTTTGTAGTAAATTGAAATCTGATTAGAGATTTACGTCTAGCACAGCAGCGAGTAGAACAAAGAGGCAGCTAATGTTTAGGATGACTTTCGTTGTTAGTTTTACAGGATTCAAGAAAGATGTCGGCCTTTGTTATCTCTCGTTTTGCAGAATCCAGGTTGATGACAAACATCTTTCACTATGGCCGGTACGTCACTCAAAGATTAACATTTTCGTGCTACTTCCTGAAATGAAAGATCTAATTCATGATTACTGCAATGAATGTATACAGCTTTCGGATGTTGAGTCAAAACTATCTTCTGCACACCATTCACTCATCCTGACATATTAGCTGCACCATCTTAACACTGGCCGCGGATATTTTCTGTATTCAGGTTAAGTCTCGTTAGAATATCTTTGATCGCGAATTCTAATGTTTCCGATTTTGTGCCATGTGGGGTAATCATTCCCATAAATATTTTTTGGGGGGTTTGACGAGTCAGAGTCACCACAGTTCACACAGAGACAACTGATCTTTCTTTGAAATATCAGTCGTGGAGTCGGCTATGATTGCATAAAATTGAGACTCTTTAACTTCTGCTACCAAGTCTGTCTGTATTGCATACGTCATAATCTTCAAAATTTCATTCTTTCAATCAGCACTAAGTCAGTTATCCTGTCGATTAATCCATTGGCTGAGAACAGGCCCATCCATTTTTCTTTCATCCAGGAGCAACATCAAATTACCCGTACTATGCAAATGTCCACTGATTGCTTGACCACTGTGAGCTAAATATCTAAGACTACTGATTATTACAATCAGCGGCTGTCTTCCTTATTCTTGTTGTTTACGAAATTGGTCGGAAAGTAGAGCTGAAATAGGTGTTCTGTTTCTGCACTCATATCTTAAACGAACGGAACGACAATTATTAATCCTACCTCATACATTTTTACTCCTCACTATAAAACTTACTGCACTCTGCATATTGTTTTCAAGAATATTAACTTCATTTTATAGAAAATGTATTTAAATGTCCTATTACTTATTTTAACGGTTATATTTTTTAAACTTTAAAATCTCGCTCAACGACTCGTTTCACATTGCAGATTTACGATTACTTAAACACCATTTTTTTAAAATACAGCGTTTGAGAATGTAGACCAATGGAAATAAAGAGAATTTTCAATTCGTTTTCTTAAATCTTTGTCTAACATGGGGTCAGAAAAAGCGCCCGGTCCCATGTCTCCAAGAGAAAGTTGAATCTGGAATAGATTTTTTTCACATTATCATAGAAAGCAAAATTTAGTTCATGTAACCACTGTTGTGTGATGTTTTTAGTCTGAAAGTGAGGAGGCAAAACGAGTATCTTGCCCCCACTAAAGGTTTTAAGGGGACAGCTGCCCCTTGACCCCGGTTCCGGCGCCCCTGGTGCTATTATATTTAAATGGTTCATAACAATAGTCCCTGAAGTGAAGGCAAAAGGTGTCAAGGATTCTGCAACAAATGTTTCCTTTATTTAGGAGCCAATATGAAACTCTATAAAATAAAATCCTCAGCAGTTGTGCAAGAAGTCCGTCTCAGGTATCCTCACATGTGTTTGTTGGTGCTTTTCTTTCAGAACTAAAGTGTAATCCTTGAGTTTTGGTTTTTACCACAATCTGCAGTTTTAATGACTAATTTCTCCATTTCCTTTCAATCCCTTTTGTTTCTTTTCTTTAAAAATGATGCATATTATAAAGGAATGATTAATTTCCAGTTGCAAATGCAGTACGGCTACTAGCAAGAGCTGTGTTTTCAATACATCACAATCTGATAATTTATTTTTGTATTTACTCAAATTACTTTCAGATATACTCTAGGCAGCTACTTTCTTTTGCAATCACAAAAGATCGTACAACAATAATGTAACATGAGGAAAGAAGGAAAAATGAGTCGAGGATGATGTATATTCGCAGGCACCATTGATGAAACTAAGGGAGATGAACTTCATCAGGACTAAGGCTTATCATCCGCCGTATTCTAATCCATGATATTTCCACTGGAAATCTAGGTCGCCTGCCATTGGGATGTGTTTGCTTAGTTGAGATTTTCTAACTGAGACGGCTGTTGATTTGTTTCTTTAAAACCAGTCCTGTTTGAAAAGTTTTAGTCCAGGGGCGTCGTTTCAGACTTCGCTTGAGGGGGGCAAGAGAACCACCGACATAAGACTTTTATGTTTTGTACTAGTATATTAGCAGACAA
Source organism: Thermobia domestica (assembly GCF_964235325.1). NCBI lineage: Eukaryota > Metazoa > Arthropoda > Insecta > Zygentoma > Lepismatidae > Thermobia > Thermobia domestica. The sequence continues at coordinate 106,792,049 of NC_137470.1, forward strand.
TTGAAGAAAGTATATGTATTCCTCAAACTCTTGAGGGGGGCAATTACCCCATCCTGCCCCCTCAAATGACGCCACAGTATTAGTCACCCATCTCTCTATGTGCTATAGTCTTCATCCAATTTTTGAATAGATGAGAGAAGGGCAAGTCGGATAACAAAAATGCCAGTTACGTTGGAGTACTATGATTGTTGCTCCACGCATACCATTAAAGACACACTTTTTACATCACATTCCGTCTTATTAATATTACATGAATACTTAGTACAGACATGTAATTTATAAATATTTGTTAATATTGTAACATACGTTTAAACGATATTACACGAAAAGGAAGTCAAAAAGAATAAAAGGGCAGAATGAATTTAATAATATCTGATTTAGTTGCAGGAAATATGAAAAATGTTAATCAGGAGTTCTCAACTTTTGAACTGACGTACTGCCGTTACGGATCACCCTTAGCGCCTCGCGATCATTTTTAACTAAGTCTAAAAGAGTCAAAATATATAGTTTCTAGTTCTTGAAAATGTCCTTGATCGATGACTGTTTCTTCTTGACACAGTCGCGTATTTATGAAAGCGTTACAAGTTTAGTAGATCGTTCACAAACATTTCTAATTTTATTACGGAGTTTTCTCTCTCTCTCTCTCTCTCTCTTTTTTTTTTTTTTGTCTCTAATTAGGCCGGATGGTATAGACTCTACTGTACTCGACTTTTGGAAATAACGCAAACAGCAGTCTTTGTGGAATAATTTATTAATAGAACCAGTGGCGGCTCGTTTCTGAACCCAGCATGATATGCGCAAACTGAAGTAGCAATTGCTTTGAAGCTATCTGGGTACAATATTCTGATGGACTGTCGGATATCCCCGTGTCCTATTTGCTTGGTTTGCACAAAATTAATATAGGAATTCGGGAACTTTTATTTTGACACATATCAGTGATAATAACATATGCTTTGGCTCCGTGTGGCATAGTCGCTAATGGGGCGTTTACACTTAGTCGATTTGCGTTCAATTCAGTTGAATTGACGTCACTTTCAACTTAATCGACCGTGTAAACGGGACTTCAACTTAATCGCTTGTTGATCGAAGGCGACTAATCGACTGGCAACTGAATTAAAAGACGTTCTATTTTCTGTGGTTGAAATAATTGAACACATCCATCAATCTGATTCGGCCTAGTTTCTTCGATTTAGTGGCAAATGCAGCGAGTCGATTTAGTCGTGCGACTAAATCGACTAAATGTAAACGCCCCATAACACTCTCGTCTTTGGTGCGAGCGGTCCCGGGTTCGATTCCCGGTAGGGACACTCGGTGGAAAAAGTGTAACGCTTTTTCAGGCCAGCCATTTTCAGTGAGGTTTTTCCTGAGTTTCCCTCATTCACACTAGGGAAATTCCGGGGTGGTATCTAATATACAGGTCCCAGGCCGCTTCCTTCCTTCCCTTTTCTTGGATAGTGTGCTCGCCGAGAGATGTCACTCTCATACGCGACGGACTAAATGGCCATAGATGCCGACAGCTCAGAAATTTAATATACTGATAGTGCATAATCTAAAATATACTGTTGTATCCCTTGTTAATATTGTCTAATAGCTTATGTTTAGCAGATTGTAGAAATATATGTCATAGGAAATATATCTGTGTATTCATCTATTTTCATGCCTGAGAGGGTAGGAAGCCAAAATATTATACAATTTTCCAAACTCTAATGAAGCGTAACTTTAAATTCGGTCGCATAGGACCCAAAACCAATTGAAACATTAATTAAAGTGAGATATAGATTATGGTAATGTAAGTGAACATACAATAGAAGGTTGGTTCTAAAAATTCTGTCGTAGTGACTTACTCTTGGAAGATAAGGAAGATCACTAATGTCGTTCGGTTGTTGGACACTACAAATTGAAGCTGATCCCTGAAGTAGTTCTGCGGAAAACAACACGAGAAGTTGCAAACAAATTAGACGTTGATCATTCGATTGTAGTGTGGCATTTTGAGAAACTAGAAAAGGTGAAAAGATGAATGAATTGACCAAGACCAAAGAAATAGATAATTTACATCTGCTTTACATTGCTGCTACTTATGAACGACGAAAGCGATACATTTTTCGAACATATTCACAAAGGTAAGGAAACCTAAACATTGTACGGTAAGCGACATCTATCCATGTTTGTAGTTATATGACTAGTCAACCTTCACCTCGGTGTTGTCTAAATTCAGCATATATCAATCGATACAACAAGCCACAGCTAGGCTTGAACAATGCAATGCATATGCAATGCATACGCATGCTACTTGACTCATAACAGGTCAAGTACTCAGACCTATACTACTTGACTCGTGTTTTAATACCATCTATAAACTGTAGCCTCTTTCGCCGCTCCCTGTTTCTGCTGCTACCATAAGTACTAGCACATTCTTCATGACGCAGTTCCTTTCAAGGTAATGTTCCACCAGTTTCTTTTCCTCGTTCCTATTACACATAAAAGTGTTCTTTTTTCTACTGTTTCTAACACTTTCTCATTTGTTTCCCGTTTGATCCAGCTAATTCGCTACATTCTTGACCAAACACACATTTTCTAAAGTGGAAAATGCTCCCTAAATACCTAAGCTCACTATTTTCAGCAGATGCAGAAATTGGGTACCATTCTACAGTATATACATGAATATTATATATGTCGATTACAGGAAACAGCTTCTTGCTATCTATTACCATATTTACTGTACAGTTATTAACGTTAAAACCGGAAATGGTTGATTTGTACCACTTCCGGTTTGAATATTACATTCAACAGGGAACTGGATTTTTAATTATTGACTGTGTGCATCCTGGAAAAAATTGATGGTAATCCATCAAATAGTTCTTGAGACTGTTTCCCTGACGGACTGACGGACAGAATGAATATATGGCTATAGAGTTTTGGTAAACTAAACTCATTAATGAGTGATGATGGAACAAATACAAGAAAGGAAACCAAGAGTGCCACCGGGAAAATTTTCGAACACAAAATTAGCTATCGAAAACCCACATGTCCTGGGTTAGAATACCATAGATGAAAACTCTACCACTGAGTCATCAATCAACCGCATATTAGTTTTATTAATTGTTATATTAATATAAATTAATGAACGCCTGCTCATTTTAATTATTGAACAATTACATTGTATACTTCGTAGTCAAAAATTATAAATTTGTATTTACTGTACATAGGTACGTTGACAATAAGCTAATGTTATCAGAATGATTGTTGAGATTTCTTTTTCATCACTTCATTTCGTCCGGTTAAAAAGTAGTTTGCAGTGCTGTGGAGCAGCTGCAGGTGGAAACACGATAATGTTTGTGACATACCGGCGACTTTTTTTGTGTGTGAAAATAACACCTTCCTCATAAAGCAGTAAATAACTGCAGTAACAATTCTGTACCAAAGTGATAAGACATTTCCAACTACAAGAAACTAATACAAGTTACAGTATATATTCATTATGGAGTATTTTTTTATTATTTTAACAGCTACTAGCTAGGGATGGCCAATTCTAGAATATTCTACTTTACGGAAAGTAAAATCGAAAAAAAATTCTGATTTAAAAAAAAAAGTCCGATTTCGGAAAAATTCCGGATTAAGGATTTTTTTCCGAAATCCGGAATTTTTCTGAATTTCAGAATTTCTTTTCCGAAATCCGCAAAGTGAAATTGCCGATTCCGGAAAATTTTAGCCATCCCTAATATGTGTTTCAGCATGAGTCTGGAACACTTGGAACAATTTTAGGCAAATATCCTACACATATTACATACAGTCTGGAAAAGAGAGTACTGTTGGGAAAAGTCCCCTTAGCCACTAATGTCAAAAGGCTCGGCTCGAGCCCTGAGCCAACACCTCAGCTCAAGCTCTGGCTCGGATCATCTCGATTGCAATGGACCATTGGCTCAGTTCGGCTCGGCTCTTGTGAGCCATCAGTTCGAGCCGGCTCGAGTGTGATGAGTCATCGTTTCGAGCCGGCTCGAGTGTGATGAGCCACCGGCTCGGTTCTTCTCGGCTCAGGAGAGCCATCGGCTCGAACGGCAAGGTTGGAGTGAGCCATTGGCTCGGCTCGGTTCGGCCCAACTAAGCCAAGAGGTCGAACCTCCTCGGCTGGGTGAGCTGTTGGCACGGCTCACTTCTCGATTCGGCTCGGTGGTGTCTGAGCCGTGAGCCTAGCCGTTCGAGCCGTTGACAACACTCTCCGTAGCCCGAAACCCAAGAATTCGGCCCGCACATGTTTGGGTCAGGTCCCTTCTATTCGATATCAAATATCTTGCGCGTATTTTAAATTCGGAAGAAATTGGTAAGGAAGTTATTGAACGATTCTTAACAATGACGACGCCAGTTTTAATTTCTTGGGTGTGAAGAAATAAGCGAGACAGACTTATTTTGTATACGAAAAGGAAAATTTTATATTACTTTACCTGTATTACAATGCAATATATCTGCGGGGGCAGTCATTGTCACCTGGAGCGGACACTCGTACTCCTATTCCTCTGCTGTTGTCACTGATTCTTAATTTCGACAAAATTCAGGAATTCGCAAACATATTAGGGCATGAAAAGTGGAAGGACATTGTGAACGAAATTTCTACTAGGAAAACTTTATAAGAGTAAGACGGAAAAGAGAGACAATTGACAAACATAAATATAGTTGAGTTCACTTTGAGTTTAACGTCCCTTTCAGCAGCGAGGCTATATGAGACGGGACCTACTGCTTAACGTGGAATGTGAACCATATGAGCTTCCGCTGGGAATCGAACACGGGCCTTCCACGTTAAAGTCGCATACGCTAGCCGCTTTAGCATGAAGGAGCTCTGTAATAAACATAGTTAAAAGGTCGTATGATAGGAAGCTTAATAGTGAATTAGTTTAGTAAACGCACTAAGCGCCTATTCTAGTATTACAGAAAAGAAAAAAATTAAGATAAGAGAGAAATTAAAGTAGTGGATTGTTCGTAAAATACAAGGCATTTTTAATAATTACATTTTCAAAAGCTGCACTCTCCTACGCAGCATAGATATTTCAGTATTTTCCATAAATGATAAGTCATACAATCAAAGAATATGTCTATCGGAGCGATAGTTCCTCTTCCGATGGTTTATTCTGCGCTGAGAGAAACTAGATCAACCAAATATATGTATCTCTTCTTTTTATGAATTCTAACAAAGTTCTTCTAACCTGAACAATAGTACGATTTTTGTTCGTTTATGTAATGTACCTCATTCAAGTCAATTCTCTTCAATCTACTTTTGATCAAATACCCGAAAAATAATTAAGTTTTTGGGGGGTCAACCTTGCTCCGCCCCTACACCACATCAAATTGTACATTAATGGAATTTACGACTAAAAATAATGGACTTTTCCCTTTACCCGACTTCTATCCGACATTTTGTTCTCGAGCTATGGCTGTTTTTGCATTTTCCCGACAATTTTTTGTCTGGCCATAGCGCCGATAGCAAGCATATATGCACCCAGGTTGATCTTTACTTTTTGTCTTATCTTGGTGTCAGGAACCACCTCCTAAACATTGTCTGTGTTGTTTTGAAACACAGTATATAGCACTTCTCAGCTTGTACGATTTTCAATGAATCAATTGGCATCCCAAATAACCTTATGAGTACAATCTGCACCCCGAAAACCGTCTCTGGGCAGCCTCTCATCTACCTTGGTAACTTGTAACCTTGATCTCACCCTCAGGTAATGTTAGGAATTAGATTTCTCGACTTCGACATCTATGGCCGTATTCATTCGTCACGCGTGAGATACGACGTCCCTCGATTATTACACTACCTGTTAAATTGAGGAGGGAGGATGAAGCGGCCTTGGACCGTTATGTTAAGTACAATCCCGACATTTACCTGATATGAATGAGGAAAACCTAGGGAAATCTCTCTCAAGATGGTTGGCCTGAAAAATTTTTGAACTCTTTCGACCGAGTATCCCCACTGGGAGTCGAACCCAAGACTACTAGCACAAAAAGATTCTCGTTCTTACGTGATGAAGATGAGAGGTAATATCTGTTTTCGTTATCAGGGCGATTTTTTTTTTGTAAATATTATCTATTTCGATTTGATTTATAATTTACAGCAGTTGTGGATTCTGTCTTTTTGACGAAACACGAAAAGGAGAATGCTATCATTTATTGAAGAACAAGCATTTATTAAGAATGGAAGAAATACTTCTGAGGAAGTTCTGAGGAAAGCACTTTGCAGCACTTATATTGAATTCACATACTGCGTTCAAGGATGTAATTAAATCTAGTATTTCACAATGTGTTTGTCAGTTAGTTAGTTATGATATTTTCTGCATCGTCATTTTCTTTCAGCTGAGTTATCACTGTTAGCAGAAAAGAGAGAAAGAAGGGGGCAGCTTGCAAGATCGTTTTCTGCTGACAATGTTTCTTACTTCCGTTGCCACGAAACGCTAGCCAACAGAAATTTGCTTACCTTGTTGAACAGCGTTTGCAACCACTGAATATGTTTTAGGCCCAATGCATTGGATTAGGTTTGAATTTAGCGTCTCTTTCAGCAGTGAGGCTATATGAAACACGGAACTACAGCTTAACGTGGCATTCTAACCACGTGACTCTCGCCGAGAACCGAACCTTGGTCTTCCATGTCAAAGTCTCCACACAGCCACGAGGGAGCTCTGTAGATCCAAAGTGTAGGACATGTAATTTCGTACAACAGGATCACGTTCTTATAACGAATGATAAATGTGCATTTGAACAAATAAGCAAATTATGAGAGCTGTGATGGACGCTAATAGAAATTGCAACACTTCAGTTTAATCAAATTGCAAAGGAAGATTAGGGTAAAATCGAACTATCGAAACTTCCTGACATTACAGGCCATGAAGGACTATGAACACCATACTTCTTTTCAGTTGTGATATGTGTGGTCAGCACATTGGCTTTCTAGACCAAAGTATGCTATTTGTTAATTGCGGTTACTCCTGAATTTCCTTTCGATGCTTGGGGCCGCGGTGGCTCAGTGGTAGAGCGTTCACCTCTGGTGCTTGGGGTCCCGGGTTCGATCCCAGCCCACGCCAAGTGAACTTTGTGGTGGACAAACACCGTGTGCGTGGGTTTTCTCGGGGTTCTCCCGTTTCCTCCCACTTTCTTCATTCCACCATTTCATTCATTACTCATCATCACCGTCTCCTTTAGCCTAACCGGCATAACCGTGGGACGTAAAACTCAAAGATTTCATTTCATTTTTTTCCTTTCGATGCTCGGTGGTTTAATTGGAAATCGAACTCGGGACTACAGAAACTCTCCAGTTTTACAGGAGCATAAGAAGATAAAACAGCATAAAGATTAATCACTATATGGGTTAGGACAATAGAGTTTAATCGCCGCAGAAACAAACATCATTTTGATCATATGTTAATATTTCTAATTCAGTCGTGATTACTATTTCCTCACTCCCTAAATAACTAGGATTATATTATCTTCCCCTCTTCCTAGCCTACTTAAAGGTCTGTTTTCTTCAGGTTGCCATTTTAGATTTGTCGATCACATTATCTATATGGTACTCGGAATCTAGTAAATATTGTGAACTTCCGTATTCTATAATTTTCTACTTCAACCAATTCTCTGTTTTGTTAACTCGTGGGGTTGAGAAATGATACCCAGCAAAAAGGAACAAACAGGATAAAATATAGTTTAGAAAGTGTCCTGAATATCTTTCCATGCGAGGTTTGGGAGAAATTGAGGTAAGCAGTCAAGCATTTTGTCGTCTCGAACCAAGGTTATACAATATCAATATATTTTTGTTTTTAAATATTATATATTTAATTTTGTTTATAAATATTACATATTTAATTTTGTTTTCACGATAAGGAAAATGAAAAAGCAATAACTCACAACCCATGGTATGGAGGAATAACTGATCACCTACTAGAACAATTGATATATATATATATATATATATATATATATATATATATATATATATATATATATATATATATATATATATATATATATAATAGCGTCAATTACCCGCTTCGATGGGTTAAAATAAGAAAAAATAGAAATATGTTCCCTTAGTGATTCACTTTTTTACGGGGGAGGGGGCGGTGGCTCAGTGGAAGAGCGTTCACCTCCGGTGCTTGGGGCCCCTGGTTCGATTCCAGCTCGCGCCGTGTGGACCTTGTGGTGGACAAACATCGTGCACGTGGGTTTTCTCGGGGTTCTCCCGTTTCCTCCCACTTTCTTCAAACCAACATTTCACTCATCTCTCATCATCACCGTCTCCTTTAGCCTAACCGTCATAACCGTGGGACGTAAAACTTAAAGATTTCATTTCATTTTCACTTTTTTACGGGTCTGACTACATCGAGGCAGTCGACGGAGAAAAAATATTCATTGGAGAGAGTAAAAATAATCACTAAAGACAGATGAGGGAGTATAAAATATTAACTCCAGGGCGTCGAGGGAGTAAAAATATTCACTCGAGGGAGTAAACATAATCACTCGAGGGAGTCGAGGGAGTAAAAATATTCATTTGAGGGAGTCGAGGGAGTAAAAGTATTCACTCGAGGGACTCAAGGGAGTAAAAATAATCACTTGAGGGAGTCGATGGGGTAAAAATATTCACTGCAGAGAGCGAGGGAGTAAAAATATTCACTTCAGGAAGTCGAAGTAGTAAAAATAATCACTCGAGGGAGTCAAAGGAGTAAAAATATTCACTCGAGGGAGTAAAAATAATCACTCGACGGAGTAAAAACATTCACTCGAGGGAGTCGAGGGATTAAAAATAATCACTCGACTTAGTCGAGGGAGTAAAAATATTCCTTTGAGGGAGTCGAGGGAAGAAAGATATTCACTCGAGGGAGTCAAGGGAGTAAAATAATCATTCCAGAGAATCGAGGGATTAAAAACATTCACTTGAGGGAGTCGAGGGAGTAAAAATATTCATTTGAGGGAGTCAAGGGAGTAAAAATATTCATTTGAGGGAGTCGAGGGAGTAAAAATATTCACTCCAGAGACTGAAGGGAGTAAAAATAATCACTTGAGGGAGTCGATGGAGTAAAAATATTCACTGGAGGGAGCGAGGAAGTAAAAATATTCACTTCAGGGAGTCGAACGAGTAAAAATAATCACTCGAGGGAGTCGAAGGAGTAAAAATATTCACTCGAGGAAGTAAAAATAATCACTCGACGGAGTAAAAATATTCACTCGAGGGAGTCGAGGGATTAAAAATAATCACTCGACTTAGTCGAAGGAGTAAAAATATTCCTTTGAGGGAGTCGATGGAAGAAAAATATTTACTCGAGGGAGTCAATGGAATAAAATAATTATTCAAGAGAATCGAGGGATTAAAAACATGCACTTGAGAAAGTCGAGGGAGTAAAAATATTCATTTGAGGGAGTCGAGGGAGTAAAAATATTCAGTCGAGAGACTCAAGGGAGTTGATGGAGTAAAAACATTCACTGGAGGGAGCGAGGAAGTAAAAATATTCACTTCAGGGAGTCGAACGAGTAAAATAATCACCCGAGGGAGTCGAAGGAGTAAAAATATTCACACGAGGGAGTAAAAATAATCACTCGACGGAGTAAAAATATTCACTCGAGGGAGTAAAAATAATCACTCGACGGAGTAAAAATATTCACTCGAGGGGGTCGAGGGATTAAAAATAATCACTCGACTTAGTCGAAGGAGTAAAATATTCCTTTGAGGGAGTCGAGGGAAGAAAAATATTCACTCGAGGGAGTCAAGGGAGTAAAAATATGCACTTGAGGGAGTCGAGGGAGTAAAAATATTCACTCGAGGGAATCGAGGAGTAAAAATAATCACTCGAGGGAGTCGATGGAATAAAAATATTCACTCGAGGGAGTAAAAATAATCACTCTAGGGAGTTGATGGAGTAAAAATATTCACTCGAGGGACTCAAGAGAGTAAAAATAATCACTCGAGGGAGTCAAGGGAGTAAAAATAATCAATCGAGGGAGTAAAAATATTCACTCGAGGGAGTTGAGGGAGTAAAAATATTCACTCGAGGGAGTGGAGAAATTAAAAATAATCACTCGAGGGATTCAAGGGAGTAAAATAATCACTTGAGGGAGTCGATGAAGTAAAACTATTCACTGAAGGGAGCAAGGGAGTAAAAATATTTACTCGGTAGAGTCGAGGGAATAAAAATATTCACTCGACGGAGTGGAGGGAGTAAAAATATTCACTCAAGGGAGTCGAAAAAGTAAAAGTAATCACTCAAAGGTGTAAAAATGTTCATTCGAGGGAGTCAAGGGTGTAAAAATGGTCACTCGAGTTAGTCGAGTGAGTAAAAATATTCACTCGAAAGACTAAAAACATTCACTCGAGCAAGTAAAAATAATCACTCGAGTTAGTCGAGGGAGTAAAAATCTTCTCTCAAGGGACTAAAAACATTCACTCGACTGAGTAAAAATAATCACTCGAGGTAGTCGAAGTAGTAAAAATATTCACTTCGAGAGAGTCTATGGAGTAAAGTATTCACTTGACAGAGTCGGGAGAGTAAAAATATTTACTCGAGGGAGTAAAAATAATCACTCGACTGAGTCGAGGGAGTAAAAATATTCACTCGCGTTAGTCGAAGGAGAAAATATATTCACTCGAGGGAGCAAAGGAGTGAAAATATTCACTCGGGGGAATCTAGGAATAAGAATATTCACTCGAGGGAGTGTAGAGAGCAAAAATATTCACTCGAGGTAGTTGAGGAAATGAAGATTTTCATTCGAGGGAGTCTAAGGGGTGTAGTTTCTCACATGTGATCTCCTATCAGTTTATTCATTCGTTCCAATGATATGATATTGGCTTAATTATTTCCTTCTGTTCCCTTAAACAATCAAATCATTTTTCTTAAGTAACTGGTGTTGAACGCATGTATGGATGGCGAACAACTCAATTTTTTTTTACCCAGATAGCAGTATTCAATTGTGGCATCTTTTTGCTTTTTAAACATATCTCATTTACTTCAGACACGGTGCGAGTATCTGTATTTAAACTTACTAACTGGAAGACCCGTCTGATGTCCGCACCATGAAATTTTAGTTGAAATATTGGGTAAAAATGTGCGGACATCACACGGGTGTATACTGTGATCAGAATACAGTACATAAGATGTATCCATTATTATTGTTTATGTATAGTTCACGTTCATGATTTGTTTATGTTCATTATTGCTTGCGTATACTGATTATTTCCTTCTAGTGTATAAAAACTTGTTAAAAATTATAAAATATGTATATGTACAGTGAAATACTTGTAGTCAGATAAACCGAACCTTTACTAAGTCAACGTATTTAATTAAAATTTGTGTATTACAGCTTTTCTACATAAATTAATTCTATTACCTGTATAGTTTGTAACGCAAACGACTAAAATGTGCTAAATATGTAAGCCATAAGAGGAGCAATGTATAAGTGTCGTTATATATAGCATGATGAAAAGAAGAAATTTTTATAAATCGAGATGATTTTGTTGAGCAAACATTAATACTAACTCTACATTACAGTTTTTTTTTTTATAATAATGAAAATTTAGCTTTCATGTATATTTTTTTATCATAAATACACATTCATTTGTACGAATATAACCATAAAATATACCACCTCGACTAACTCGCTTAAGATGATAGATTTATGTAATATATAAAAAAGAAGAACAGATAAAATTAAAATATAATTATTCAGACTTATAGAAAGACAAGTAAATCAAACGTTGAGTTGAGTTGAATTTCAGTTTAGCGTCCCTTTCAGCAGCGAAGCTATATGAGACGTGGACCTACTGATTAACGTGGAATACGAACCACATGAGCTCCCTGCGGGAATCGAACCCGGGTCTCCCGCGCCAAAGGCGCGTACGCTAACCGCTTAGCCACGGATGAGCTCTAAATCAAAAGTTATCCATGTGACTCTTCTAATGATGGTTGTACGAGAGAATAGCAAATTGTCTAGAATATTACAAACTTGATAGAAATCACTTGATTACTGTTAGTAATTATGTGCTAGTACAAATTCAAGAATAGAGAAGTAAAATATGGCAAAAATAAACAAAGCTTAGAAGATAAATTCGAAACTTTGTATTTTAAAAAATAAGAACTTACCATGATTGTAAATGAAGAGGGTAGTACCTTTTCTATATTGGATCAAAAAGTATATTTTAATAATCAAAAACAAATTAACATTGGTGGAATAAGACGGTCCTCAAACCACATGAAGCTTAATGGAGATTAGGCCTATACTAATTTATTTGGATCTGTCGTACAAATATTTTCAAAACCAATATAGAGACTACATATTCCCTCGGCTCCCCCGAGTGATTATTTTTACTCATTCGACTCCCTCGAGTGATTCTTTTACTCCCTATACGCACTCGAGTAAATATTTTTACTTCCTTGACTCCCGCAAGTGAATATTTTGACCCCCTCGAGTGATTATTTTCACTCCCTCGTCTCCCTTGAGTGAATATTTTACTACCTTGACTCTCTCGAGTGAATATTTTTACTTTCTCCATTCCCTCGACTGATTACACAGGCCTACAGAAAAAAATTTTTCTTGGTGCCTAAAATTTTAGAGCTGATTTTAACTATGTGTGGGGCGCTGAATCCAATAATGTAAGCAGTTTTTTTCTATCAGCTCTACTTTGGTAGATACAGGCTACTGTACCAGTAGTGTTATTTACGTTACAATGTATGTGGAAGAAATATTACAATCCAAAATAAATATGTAAATTATAAATGATGTAACCACTATTTCTGCATGCTTCTTGCAATAGTATACAAAATAAGCAAAAGAAATACAAATATTCTCGTAATAACAAGTTTGAATATGATCTTATAAACTCTGCAACTCAAATAAATCCTACTGTGCTCTATAGAGATTTCTATTTGGAAGAACGGCGCTCTTTTCTCATTAGTGCTGCTATCTGTCGGTACTAAACGGAAACTAGTCATATAGTAGTTCCAGGAACGTCCACTAGATTGCATTGGTATTCTACTTGGCTAGTGGATCGTAGTTGTTGTCTTGCAGGTGGAGTGACATGTTGGAACATGTGAGTTTTGTTCTGAAATCATAACTTGTATCGCGTATACTAAGGCTTTATATTTAACATCCGTGTTAGTGGCCTGAACATAAAATGAGTTCAAGTCGAAGAAGTTGTGTTAACCATCCTGATGTGTTTTGCTACATATGTGGTGAGTACACATTTAAAGACAATAGAAAACATATCAGTGACTTTGTAAAAAAAAGCATATCATGCATATTTTGGTGTACGCCTAGGGGACCAAGATAAAACGTGGGCTCCACATATTGTGTGTAAAATGTGTACTGAACACTTGCGACAGTGGACAACTGGAAAAAGAAAAAGTCTTAAGTTTGGTGTTCCAATGGTTTGGAGGGAACCCACAAACCATGTTGATGACTGTTATTTCTGCCTGGTAAATGTTACGGGCATGAATAGAAATAACCGGAACAAGTGGACATATCCTGATCTGCCTTCAGCAAGACGTCCAGTTGTTCATTCCGATGAAATACCAATCCCAACGTTTCACCACTTGCCAGAGCTTTGTGAGACTGAAAACGAACGTAGTGAACATTCTTGTGACGTGGATGATGGAAGTGACAGTGATTATGAGGGAATGTCAACAATTCCTCAACAGTTTAATCAAGATGAGCTAAATGATCTAGTTAGGGACCTTAATCTTTCAAAAGAATCGTCTGAATTACTTGCTTCCAGATTGAAGGAGAAAAACGTACTAGAACAAGGAACTAAAATCACATTCTACCGAACAAGGGAAAAGGAGTTTTTACCATTTTTCACTGAAGACACAAATCTCGTATTCTGTCACGATGTTAGAGGTCTCCTAGAACACATGGGTCTTCCAGAATACAATCCAGATGATTGGCGCCTGTTTATTGATAGCTCCAAGCGAAGTTTAAAATGCGTCCTTCTACACAATGGCAATAAATATGGCTCAATTCCAATCGCTCATTCAACACGACTGAAAGAAGAATATGAAGCAATTGCTTTGGTTATGGAAAAAATTAAATATCAGGACCATCAGTGGGTGATTTGTGTGGATTTAAAGATGGTGAACTTTCTTCTTGGACAGCAAAGTGGCTACACAAAATATCCTTGTTTTCTATGTCTGTGGGATAGCAGAGACAAAGCAAACCATTGGTCAAAAAAAGAGTGGCCGCAGAGAGACGACATGGTTGTTGGTAAGAAAAATATTATTAACATGCCTATTGTTGAGTGTGACAAAATCATTTTGCCACCTCTACATCTCAAGCTCGGTTTGATGAAGCAGTTTGTAAAGGCGCTAAATAAGGACGGGCCGTGCTTTGCTTACATGGGAAACAAGCTACCTCAGATCAGCACAGAAAAATTAAAAGCTGGAATATTTGATGGTCCCCAAATAAGACAACTAATGAAAGATCCGGCTTTCGTGGAGTCCATGAATGAGACTGAACGTAGAGCTTGGACCTCATTTGTAGAAGTTATCAAGAATTTCCTTGGCAATAATAAAGCTGATAACTATGTTGAGCTAGTGAACCAGATGCTTAATGCATTCCAAAAACTTGGATGTAATATGAGTATCAAAATTCATTACCTGCACAGCCATTTGGACCGTTTCCCAGACAACGTAGGCAGTCTGAGTGAAGAACAAGGTGAAAGATTTCAGCAAGATATTAAAACAATGGAGGACCGCTACCAAGGAAGATGGGATGCCCATATGATGGCAGATTACTGCTGGAACCTAAAAAGAGACTGTGCAAAGAAACATTCAAGGATGTCACGAAAACGAAGCTTCCGAAGTGTTGAATTGATCGTTTTGAACAAATTATTTGATTTTTTATTCATAAAAACTATTATAAAATGTAGTTACAGAGTTATTATGTACTTGATGTTTGTGTTTATATGGTTTTCATTATTTTCAAAGTGTTCCAAATAACAGATTTAAATGTCATAGTTTTCTTTTCACTTACAGTAAAACAGCACCTATGCAATCTTCAACGTTGCAATTCCTATATCTCAAAAACTAAAGCTGTTAGGGGAAAACTAACGCCATATTTGGATTCAGCGTCCCAATTCTACTTCAAATCAGCTAAGAAACACCCGGCACCAAAACCACTGTAAGCCAGTGTTATTTTTACTCCCTCTACTCCCGCAAATGAATATTTTTATTCCCTCGACTTCCTCGACTGAATATTTTTACTTCCTCGACTCCCTCGAGTGATTATTTTTATTCCCTCGAGTGAATATTTTTACTCCCTCGACTTCCTCATGTGATTATTTTTACTCCCTCTAGTGAATATCTTTACTCCCTCGAGTCCTTTGAGTGATTATTTTTACTCCCTCTTGTGATATTTTTACTCCTCGAGTGAATATATTTTCTCCCTCAACTCCCTCGAGTGATTATTTTCACTCTCTTGAGTGAATATTTTTACTTCCGCGACTCCCTCGATGAAGTCATTCCCCCTTTTTGCTATTCCTGAAGCGCTGTCTGATATTGGTCACTTTCGATGATTTTTAAATTTCTCCCGTTTGACTCGTCTAAGCTGCACTGTCGCAGTGAAACGGTAAAAAACATCCTAGGCTCAAACTTCATGTTGAAAATTCGATCGGGATCGGTCGGGGGTTCAAGAGGTACGAAGTCACAAACCTAGTGACTTTCATTCATCCACCTCCCCACGCCCACACACATATGTATGTATGTGTATGTGTATGTTCCGCCATAAATCTGGGATGTCTAGAGAAATTTTACCTAAACTTGTTACACATATTACTTACAATCCGAGAAGGAGTACTGTGGACAAGGGTTTCCCTAGCACACTTAGATGGAAAGGAAGGATTGACGTGTAAAATGATGGAAAACGACCAATATTAGTATCCATAGTTTTCGGAGTGATTGAGATGAATAGTGACGCCTATAGTGCTCTTTAAGTCCAAACTTATCTTCCTATTGTCACCCTGGGGGTTGGGGCGGAATGAGTAACAGCTAAAAATAATCGAAAACAACCGTGTTGCTGAAATGAACTTTAACGATATCAGGAGTGTAACTGTTCAAGTTCAGTCTTCATCGGCATGGGGGATGAAAAAAAAAAATAAAAATAAAATATCTAAAATCACCGAGATGGATGTCGAATCTATAGTTTTTGGAGTCCCCACATTTATAGGCTATATTTGAATGTATATGTATGCATGTATATTCCAGCGTAACTCTGGAACATTTGGAGTAATTTCAACCAAACATGGTCGAGATGTGACTTACAACCTGGAGAAAATTAAGGTGTGAGAGTAAGACATCCAAAGTGGTGGGACTTCCATGGATGTAGCATGTACTGAAGTCAAAAAACGACCGTTATTGGAATACGTTTGTTTCTTCTTTGCATGCTTCCCGTCTAAAGGATGGATCTGTCTTATCACGCCACGATTAAGTTGCGAGTTACAATACGCTAGAAAACAGCAAAACACAATACCACTCACTAATCACTGTAAGAGACTTGTTCTTGTGTTGCAACTAAGCACTTCATATACCCGCCAAAAAGCAGTAACGACATTTGATGAGCTGGCTGACAACTAACGCCATCTACACAACAAAGCAAATAAGACATCTGTTGGATTAAAACGTTCATGTTAGTGCTAGCAGAAAATATTTTAAAAGCCAACCAAGTTCACTTGTGGAATGTGTGCCAAGATAAAACAAGCGTACTTTAGTGTGCAGCCCATAGTTTCAGGAGTCCCTGAAATGAATAGTGACGCTGTCAATGCCATTTATTTCCAAGTTCATTCCCACCGGCAGAGAAGGGAGGAGTGAGAAATAAAATGTCAAAAATGACTGACATTACTGTCAATTTCATAGTTACTCATAATTTTCGGGGTCGGGGAAAGGCTTCCCTATTTGAAATGAATCGTGCATCATATTAACATGCACCATAAGCTGTTATTTTCAAAATTATATAAATTTGACTAAAGGCTGTATTCTAAAGAGGTCGGTGTTTCGAAATTTATGTCGAAAGTAGAGTATTTTCTATATGTTTATTATTACACTTTCATTGAAATATGTATCCTAAGGGGAAGGGATTCAAATGTATTTAATATACATATTTTTCCCGTACGAAGAACGGGCATTTCACATAGTTAATATATAATGTTTGAATTTAAAAGAAGTATACCTCTCTCTTTCACCATATATTGTATAAGGTTCATTGACAGAAGTACATAAGTTTTAAATAGTGGTTAATTTATTAATGTTTTTGCTGCATAGCTATAAACCTTAATAATAAAAAATACTTCCGTACATTTTACCAGCAGTCTCCCTTGGTATACTGGTTAGCTTGTGTACTTTTGGTATACATGGATTCGGCTTTGATTCCCAGTAGGATACCATTAAATGATTTGATTGCAATACGGTGGTTAGGATTCCACCTTAAATACTAAGAGCACGTTTCATGTAACATCGACGCTAAAAAGGGATACTGCACTTCCACATATTTTGTCAGTAGCCTTGGACGGAATTAAAAATATAGGGCTATATATGTTGAGTTTTAGGTTTACACATTAAGCTATACATGCATGGGAAGTCTACGGAATGGCTTTTTTTTCGTCTGGCTGTCGACAAATATCAGAAAGCAAAAACGGAAAGAAATAGCGAGATACACTTTTTCGTATATGGGTTAAATGTGCCAGGAATGTGTTCCATAGGTAACTAGAAGTATGGGTCTCTTGCTTTCACTTTCAGTTTGGGATTCGCATACAATAACATCCGGTTCTTATTAATCAGTTCCGTATTGACATTTTGAGATTCATTTTTTCGTAAATCAAATTATATTAAATTGTGTACCGCAACCTGCTTAAAAAATAAACAAACAAAGAAAAAAAACATCGTCAATCTATTGGTGGATGAAGGTCACTCTAAGAGGGGTTAGAACGCTTACCATTAGTGTGTGGAGACCCTGGTTAGATCTCTGGCCAAATAAGTTTTTGGTCGATAACATCGTGTCCGTATGTTTCTTCTGTGTATTTTTCTTCCCACTTTCTCAATCCACCAATTCTTCAATCATTAATTACTTGCTTTAATCATTGTCTCCGTCACTCTGGGGGGCAAATAATTTGGCGTTAAACTTACAGATATTTCATTTTCATTTCTCCAAGAGGTCTATGGTGACTTAGTGATAGACCACTCCGGCGCGTACACTAGTAGCAGAGACAACTAGCAAACTGCTTGCTGTAAGCTTGAATTGCAAATCGGTCAAACTTGCATCCAATTTGATTAGAAAACGTGCAAGCATGCCACAAGCTGTATTCCAGTTACGAAGTTACATGGAGCAACCTTGCATTCAGTGTTCCATTCAAGCTTGACGCAAGCGTTTTACAAGTCAAATCTATAGCCAATAAAAGGACAGTGAGTTATGGCGCTCTGCGAAGGGTCTAAAGCATCGTTGCAAGTACAACAAAAGGCAGATTGTATGAAAGAATGCATTTCAAGTGCAAGTGTGGAAAGCGGAAAACTAAGCACGCGCCAACTGGTCGAAAGCTTTCTTGCTACTAGGGTAGGGCCCCTGGTTATATCTCAGCTCCCACCAAGTAAGTTTTGTGGTGGACAAACACCGTCTCCATGGTTTTACTCAGGGTTCCCCCGTTTCCTACCACTTTCGCCATTTCATTAATTCCAACCATTTCATCATCACCGTTTTCCAGGTTACCCTGCAATGAACCTTGATTTCCTCATACTATCTTGTGAGAACGTTTCCTAACTCTTAGTAACCACTCAAGAATTACTTTCGTCCATCGAGCATCATATTAATTTACAAAGTAGCCTATTATTTTATAAATGAAATAATATTCAGCAGTACTTACTCGGATATGAAAGATAGCAGTACTAAAAACGTAGGGATAACATATAAAGGTTATTTTATATGTTTTATTAAGAGAAATGCACAGTAAGTATGTCGTTGCACACTGCAATGGATATCAAAGCCCCAAACATATTCATACGCAGTGGCTGTTGTACTTTTAAAAATTTATTACTTAACTGGCAATTATTGTTATTTGTATGTTACTGTAGTTTGGAAAACTATTGAAGATTCTTAATATGAAACGTAACTTAATTATTTACTTTCCAACGACAGTAGAAAAGAAGGGTAGTGAAAAACAAAATCAAATCGACCTTTTCAACGGATGCATAAGTTTCATTATACTGTTCAATGTATCCGGATCAAGTGCTGACTTGGTTTTAATGAGATTTCCAATTTGAATTTTCTTCCACTCCCCCCCCCCCCAGAGTAACAATGATTTACTCAAGGGTAAAAATTTAAAAAAAAAAAAAATGGGAATTACCCCTAAATTGTTCTGACGGTTTGGTTTATACATAAAAAATAAACATGATTAACAACTCTATTATATACGTTTAAAAAAAATCAAACATGGCCGTTTACTCTTGGCGGTGTGTCCCTTTTGGAAGGATTTTCTCAAAAGTGAGTTAAGCGATTTGTTTTATATTTCATAACCGCAAGAGATTGTTTAGTGTTGGGGTGACTATTTTCTCCATTCAGTATCTTTCAGAAACATCTTGGTATATTTTTAATAACAAGACTACTTTAAAGTAATAATTCACGCGATTTTGCTCATATTTCGTAAATGAAATGAAATTTTTTAGTTTTAACTTCCACGGTTATGCCGGCTAGGCTAAAGGAAACGGTGATGATGAGAAATGAGTGAAATGGTGGAATGAAGAAAGTGGGAGGAAACAGGAAAACCCCAAGGAAACCCATGCACACCGTATATTTCGTAAATGGACATTACATTAAAAACCTTAAATATGGCAAAATTATCTGTATATACTCGTATAAACGAGCAATTCTGATTAACTGACTGATCAGTGTCTTTGAAATTTGGACAGCATGTAGGACTTGATTTGATTTGATTTTGATTTTCGATTTAGCCCCCTTTCAGCAGCGAGGCTAAATAAGACGTGGGCCTACAGCTTAACGTTGGATTCGAACCCGGGTCTCCCAACGTAGGATTTATACCGCAAGATACCACCAAGAACATATTTTTGGAAATTCGATGTAAAATGGGGAGGGGAATGGGGATCGCAACTATTAGAATAAGATATTGATATCTCTGAATCCCTTAATATTTTCATTTTAGAATAATTAAACGTGTGTATCATTGTTCTTAGACGTTTGAGTTAGAATAGAAGAATGGGTGTGGATGGTTCAGTAAGATGACCATAAGGGGCGTACGAGACTTCCAGTTTGGAATAATTCTATAGCAAATGTTCAGAAGGAAGAACACTAAATATTGAACGCATTTATAATGTAGAATATTTATTATTTCTTTTTAGTCCACAAGGGATAGCCTACTGTTAAGGGTGTTTCCTTTTTCTTTTCAATCATTTTCTCAAATATGACTGAGGCGATTTTGTTCATATATCACAACTGAATATTTCATTAACCCCCAACAATGTAGCGTAAGACATTTCTCGATTAAAAAAAAATGAAAATATGTATTTTATTCTTGGAGGGTGAGTTTTCTAGAAAATTTCTTCAAAAACTGCTATTTTAGTTGGCACGACAAATAAAAATTTCCTCACCGTGCTTGCTATACAGTATAAGACATTCTTATACGGTAGTTTATGGGCATGGTGGGTCAGTGATAGGACTTTACTTCGTAACGACTTGCATGAACGCTCCACAAAATTTCAGTTTTTTTTTTTAGCTATAACTGGCATTTCAGTTAAAATGACTTTTTGCATTCTTTTGCGTTGCGTCACTGTACACAGAATTTTGCGAAGACTGGTACGGAACATGGTCTTAAATCGTATTATGCTGCACTTATTACTGAAACATTATTTGTGAAAACGAATAACAATTATAAGATGTTATTGGAAAACTCTGTCTGAAGAAATTTGACCCCAATTGTAAGTTACCCCTTATGATTCTTTTTTTTTCATGGTAAGTGGCTTTTGCCATATATTAGTCATAAATGATATATTTGTTTACGAAATATATGAACAAAATCGCGTAAGTCATTTCTGATAAAAGTTGTTCCAAAATAATTAACCACCATGAGTAAACTACTAGTTGTGGACTTTTCAGGCCATGTTAATTACCCATAGAGTTAGAATTATTAATGAACATTTATTTATAAATATGAACAAAATCGTCTCACTAATTCATGAGAAAAACGTCCGAAAATTAATTCACTTTCAGGAGCAAACTTTTCTTTATGGATTCTTTCATTGTAAATAAATTATGCCAAATTATCAGGTTATTACTCAAGTATTTATTTATGAAATATGATGAGAAAATTACCAGAAATAACTTATCAACAGGTGCAAACTACACCTTCTGGATTTTTCCAGGGGAGGAACTTATATTATTATTATCATTATTATTATTATTATTATTATTATTATTATTATTATTATTATTATTATTATTATTATTATTATTTAATTCTTCGGTAAACTAACATTATTTTTGAGGACAGAAATAAAATTTAAAGCTTCCTTGCAAAATCTCACGAAAACTTTAATTTTAGTCTCGATACATTCAATGGTATTGTCTCTATGTGACTGTGTATGTAGCAGGTATTCAGGATGAACGAACGGATCAGCAGATAAAACAGAAAATAAATCCATGATCGCATCCAGCTTGATTGGACAACGCGCAAGCATTCTGCAAGCTGGATTCCAGTAACGAAGTCACATGGGAGCAGCCTTGCATTCAGTGTTCCATTCAAGCTTGAAGCAAGCGTTTTTAATTCTAGTCAATAGTCAATGAACGGCCAATGATGCTATGACGCTCTGCGAAGAGTCTAAAGCATTGTTTGCAAGTACAACAAAAGACAGATTGTATGAGAGCATGCATTGAAAGCGCAAGCGTAGAAAGCCAAAAGCCAAGCACTCACCAACTGGCAAAAAAACTTTCTTGCTATTACGATATTTGTTTAAAAATCGTCTCTCCTCCTCCTCTGTTCATCCAAACTTTTGGAGTGGAGTTGACGAAATATATTCAATGAAGAAAGTATTGTTTAGTTTGTGTATCATGAGGTCCATATGTATAGAACAAAGTGCTTCTTATTTAAGACCAACAACGCTAGAGGAAACAAGAGATCTGTGGTACCCCCATGACATTGTCTTTCCCCCGACTGATCCCTGACATGTTGTTTCGTAATGTAAGTCAAGTAACATAATACTACTATCTTCGGTATACAAGAATAAAATAAAATTAAAGTTGCCCATCCCACACAAACGAATTCAAGCTCGCGTCGACACTGTTTCCAACGCTTCGAAGGCAATATCTACTAATTGTAATTTGTTTTATTCTCTCTCTCTTTCTTTTTGGGTAAAATTTTTTAAGTAATGATAGTAGCTAACATGTTTCTATCCTTAGCCACAGGTCCCAAATTTAGTGCGTGTGCACCTAATAGTTTAAGAAAGATAAGTAATTAATTATAACATCTGACATGTTAATTTGTCACAGCAACCACCATCTCCTAAATCTCTGAAATAAGAACGCGATTTTTATGTTTCGTGCATTAAAGAGTCCCATACATCAGCTTTCGATCCTTTCTGAGTACAAGTTCAAAAGAACCAGGTGTCCTGTCTAAGAATATGCCTTCCATTTTCATTACATCTACCATATAGTATCCACACAAGTGAATAACATACTCCAACCCCCATATAGGCTACCACATTTCTTATCTTTATGTCGAATGATTGGAAAGTAGCATGGAATAATAAGATAACGTTTTACGCAATTTGTCATTTCCATGTAATCAACACGACAGGTGGCCATATTCCCATGGTCATGATCATCATTATCATCACAGGTATTCTGCAATTAATGGCAGGACACTTGCTGCAACTGAGAAGCTTCCATGCTCCACGGTCTTCCGCTAACCTCTTTGTCTTTACTGTCTTAATATCCTACATTAATTATAGTTTCCTTCGCTCTCTCCCTGCCTTTCTTGCCACCATATCCTCTAGAAAGTCCCTGATGATACAGTTCATTCTTAGCCAATGTTCCAACCAGTTTCTCTTCCTCTTCTTAATATATATATATATATATATATATATATATATATATATATATATATATATATATATATATATATATATATATGGCCGGATCCAGTATTGTCTGATGTGACGTGCACCAATAACTACCAAAATAACCAATCACACTGAAACTCTTCAAAGTATTCTTTACCCTTGACAACACTGATGCATAGAACGAAGGACAGTATTTTAAAGAGGGTCGGAAGTGTTATGCTGGAAAAAATGTTCTCTCCTCCTGGGTTCGGTTTTCTTTCCTACTTGACAAATGTTATATTGTTTTGTTTGGTGAATCCTTTTCCTTCAACTTGTAGAAAATCGACTTAAACTGTTCCTTTTGCAATGCCTGGCTTTTAAGCCCCAAGCGGAAACATGATGGCATAAATTTTCGGAAAGGGTTGCTGTTTTCACTGCTAGCTTCTCATTTTAGATAGTCTATATTTACAACGAAGGGGGGTGGTGGTGGTGCACGTGCATCCTTGCACCCCCTAAATCCGGCCCTACCGGTATTGGTTTCCCGTCTATAATTTTCATGGTCACTGAGTCGAACAGTGACATTTCCGATGCCGTTTAAATCCAAATTCTCCCCCATTAGTACCCCTAAGCGGAGATGGTGACATGTAAAACTAATTGAAAATGACCGATATTAGTGTCAAATTCATACTTCTTGTCTAAGTTGATTGATGGCGGTTTTGGCGCCCTTGATATCCATAACGTAATGTATTCTCCCACTACGGAGAACGGACATTCTGCTAGTAATATCTATTTTTTTCTTTTCTCCCCTACCATTTCTAAGATCCTGTCATTCGTTTTCAGCTACATCAAGCTAATTTTATCCACTCCTCTCCACGCCTACATTTCGAAAGCACCCACTCGTTTTTTCACCATTTTTGCGCAATGTACATGTTTTTGACCCATACAATACACGGAAATGAGACACCCCCTAACTCTTCTTATGAAATGCCACTCCAGAAAGCAAGACCTGATCTTAGACTTCGTCAATGGTCTCACACTAGGGGTGTTCGATAAGGCTGAGGACCTATCGAACTTCGGGACTGAAAATTTATCGAAGTTTCGGGTATTATCGAAGTTTCGGGTATTATCGACATTTCGAGTATTATCGAAGTTTCGGGTATTATCGAAATTTCGAGTATTATAGAAGTTTCGGGTATTATCGAAATTTCGAGTATTATCGAAGTTTCGGGTATTATCGGAATTTCGAGTATTATCGAAGTTTCGGGTATTATCGAAATTTCAAGTATTATCGAAGTTTCGGGTATTATCGGAATTTCGAGTATTATCGAAGTTTCGGGTATTATCGACATTTCGAGTATTATCGAAGTTTTGGGTATTATCGAAATTTCGAGTATTATTGAAGTTTCGGATATTATCAAAAGTGGCGATGGACAGTTCGGTTCCTTCACCTCTCCAATGATTCCTTCTTGCAGCCAAACTAGTCAAACAACATTTTTCATCTGATAAGTTTTTGCAAAGTTGTATTTGTGAGGAGAAAGGAAAGCGTGCAGAAAGGGATTGCTTTTTCGCTCCCCCCCCCACACACACAGAAAGCGTTCATATTTTCCCTGAATTTTATCTCTTGTTTGTTATTTGCTAACAGCTAGTGTATTAGTGTTGCCAGAGATACGGTCTTAAGCGTACAAATAAGGTAATTTGCTCTTCATATGATATAGTATATACCCAACACCTCAACCATATTAATCACGCACGGTGTTGCTAAAATGTTATAGCAAAATTTTATTTTTAAGCCAAATGTGTTATCTTCTGTCATGTTTGCTTTCTCTTAATGGCCACTAGTTCACACATTGCTGCAATCAG
This sequence comes from Thermobia domestica, assembly GCF_964235325.1. Classification (NCBI taxonomy): domain Eukaryota; kingdom Metazoa; phylum Arthropoda; class Insecta; order Zygentoma; family Lepismatidae; genus Thermobia; species Thermobia domestica. The sequence goes on from NC_137470.1 coordinate 106,816,957, forward strand.
ATATAATGATGCTTTGGGCGCAAACTCCCCCTTTAGCCTTTCAGTAAAATAAATGTTAGTCAAATCAGCGGTGATTTCAGGGGTTGTTCAGGAGGAATATTTCCCCACAAACATATCTCTGATCATGTTCACCGTGGTTTACCAGTATTTTTGCTACTTTCACCCTCCGTGTATTCAAAATCTCCCGGGGTAGGATTACCATAATTTCTGGATATTTTTAAGAATGATGTGTGTGTTTATTGAGAAGTTAAGAAAAGTCTAATCTTAACTTCCTAAAATGCTTATGCTCATTTTCTATACTTAAAATATATTTTTTATATTATTGTCTTAATTATTTTCCTGAGTAAAGTATTCTTGCGAAGAACACCTTATCGTTATTGATTTTTTCATAAATATCAGCACAAGACAGAATTGCAAGCCAAGCACTTGACCAAACACAGCGAAATTTCCCAGTCTTCCATTTTCCCTAAAATTTCGGGCATTAGTTAATCCCAGACAATTTTCCGGGTCGGGCTTGAATCTAGGACGTATGATAAGACTACGCGGGGGAAACCTTGAAATCATCACTAAGTTTAATGAAGGTGAAAAACGGAAATAAATCTATTTCCTCGACAGTGAATATACAGTGTAGCATATGTTCTATACAGTTGGTTTGTACATTATAATGAATCCACACACTAGCGGATCCAGAAGCGTCGTTTGGTGGAGGCAAATTGCTTCCTGGACGAATAATGTAGGTTTTAAAAACGTAAGAGTTTTGCATCAATTTAGAATAACGTGGTGCATTATTTTATATAGAGTGTTTCAAAACAACACCGCCAACGTTTGGGTTGCCACATTACCTAATTTTAGCGGATACCACCAGATTTTCAGGTCTTATATTCGTCCCCCGCTTAATCATCTCTTAATCACGAAAAAACACCCGCTTTTTTGGATTAGAGAAAAATCTAAGACGACTTTGCTGATAAAGTATTGTTATATTGAACGTAAACCGCTACATTTCTGTGTCAATCTCAATCGCGAATGGACAGATGACAGAAACAAAATGAACGCAAAAACTGTCAAATTATTACTACGGGTTTTGTACAATATGAAAGACGTATCATGCGTAGAATTTTATGATAAGATTTTATGCCATCGAGATTTTTTAAAGGAAGTTAAAGGGAATGAAAAATGTAAAAAAAAAAATAAAATAAATAAATGGCATAATCATACACATTTTGGTTCAACCCATGAATACTAATGTATGATCTCATGGGTGCGTATTTCTTTGATAACATTCTGTCCAGTTCAAATGAACACGTCTATGTTGTTACGTGCCGTTTTATCCAGTGTAAAGCAGAATTGAAGCCCATTTTATCCAGTGTAAACCTGAGCGTCAAGGGGGGGGCTATAGCTTCTTAGCCCCCCCTTGGATCCGCCCTTGTGTTCAACTAGTCTTTATATATTCAGAAATGATTGCAAATTGAACCTAGAGATCCTTAGCATATTGTTTAGATTAGTTTCATTATTAGTATTTTTTGTTTTAAAATGTTTATACTGTATTTCATATACTGTGAAACTATGGTATTTTCGTATGTTAGTATGACTTCAAGTAGAAATCTTTGAATATGATAAGAAATTTTATAAGAGATGGACCAAGACTCTTAAATATGTTTTAGCTTTCTTACGATAAAAGTTTAGAAATTATTTTGTATTCCTTAGAGAGAAAACCGTATGAACAACATCTGCCATATATCGCTTGCTTTTTTTTTGGAAAACTTGTCTTACAGAAATCCTTATTAGAGATATTTTACTGTAATACTTATTTAATACTTACTTTACAATTCGAGACTCACATTTGTTGAACTTAATAAAACATTAAAGGCAAAAACTAAATTTTCTTTACTATAGTTTTGTTAGAAAAGTACATTGGAAGTGTCGAAATCACTAAAAAAAATGGTCAGAAGGATTGTCAGTATTTCTAATACACAAATTCACATCAGTACTTACGGTTTAGAATCCCCCGCTTTTCTAATTTCAAAATATGGCAACCCTATCCTGAGACCAAGATAAAACAAAAAGTATAGACCAACCTGGGTGCACAAATGCTTCCTTTTGGAGTTATAGGATGCCAAAGACATGAATAAATGAACTTTATAGGTCTATAGCTCCAATACTATAGGATCTACCGTAGTCCGGTCAAGATTTTATTTAGGAACTAGTATGTGCCCTATCCAAATATCCAAGTTTCAGAATGATCCGAATATCCCACATGATCTTTTGTCTGACATTTTCACTACAGTAACTTAAACACACTTTCCAGCACCGTTTCAGCTTGAATTAGCAGTATAACCTTGTTTCCCATAGAAAAATCTGATTACAACCGAAGTGCAATGTAATCGCAATCGATTTCAAAGACATTGGCTTCTTGTTTCGGAAAAGAAAGAAACAGTGATAAGTAGTCTATTGTGTGCAGGACACGACAGGAGAGATAGGGTTTAATATTTCTTTCAACAACTGCAAAGCAAGTAACTGCACGACCATCTTTCTTTGAAAGTCTGTTTGCAACAATATACGAAGCAGCTGAGAGAACTCCTGAGGAAATAATGCTTTATATTTTTCCTTAAGAAGTGATCGGAAGTTATTTTAATTTGATATGGAAATTGAATCAGACCCATTGAAATGTAAGTCAGAGCATGTATGTTTTCCTACCCTTTCCCCTTCATCCCTTTTGTCCCTCCCTAATTCGATCCCCGACAAAGTAAGTTTGTGGTGGACAACATCGTGTCCGTGGGTTTTCTCGGCGTACTCCCGTTTCCTTCCACATTCCCATTCCACCAATTATTCTATCATCATTCACTTGCCTTAATCATACTTCTCTCTTAGCTTAACAGACATAATAGTAGGTCATTAAACTGGAAGATTTCAATTCATTTCATTTTCCTTTAGTCTTCGTTCTGTCATATGTAAAGTTCTCCCTTGTGCATAGCACCATGCCATGAGGGCATGTAGGGAGTGTGCCCTTAGTCGTAGATGAATGTGGTGTTGTCGGCACCACGTTTCGACCGCATCCCCCCTCCCAGGTACGCATTGAATCTGAGGTTGGTAATGCCCAGAGCCGCACGGCATCTTATGCACAAAATCAAATATCGTAAAGTAACCAAGAGCAACAGATACCTGACATATGCATTTAGACCAATCCTCTTTAGAATCGGACAATTCATTCGAAAGTTATCGTAGCTTTCACACGTCTACGCCCAAAGTAAGAACAAATACTTCAATTCGGGAAAAATCCCCTTGTAGTATGGCAACCAAAACAATAGGTGTCTGGTGAAAGCAAACGAGAGCATTTTAAAATGAGTTCCATCAAAATCGGACAATCCGTTCGAAAGTTATCGTCGGATGCCACATACAAACAGACAGACAGGACGGCTTCGCACCCAAAATTCTAAAGGTTTGTTTCACGACAATCTCAAATACTCGAAGGCATTCGAGCGCCGGAAAGTAAATTTTCGAAACGGAAGTTTGATAAGTCTTCAGTCTTATCGAATTTCCTTACTTCTACCTATATTAGTAGCTGTCTCTATACAGAACTTTAAATTAAACCTTCGAAATCATATGTAAAATTATTTTTCTGCCTGCTCCGTTATTGGCGCAGTCGGCAAAGTGACTATTAGTAGACTAATGATGTCTTGGATTCCAATTCCATTCAGGTGATGCATGTTTTCTCTTCCTCTTTCTCTCTTCAGACAGACTGCTTAAACCTTATACAGATCTGTGGGGGGAAAAAACTTTTTCTTCACTTCATTGCTAAGGGAAGAAGTTTTAATATGAACACCCCGCATATATGTAATACATATTATATACAACTATGATAACCTCGAATGCATTGTTTCTTCCGAACACTCCGATAACCCCGAACTTTCCAAAATATTCAAGCGACTCGACAAATGCGATCATATTGATATATTTCTGTATTTGCTGCTTAAAAAAAAAAAAATTCGAGACTCTCGAAGAGTTCGAGTGTCTCGAAGTTGTCTAATGTTTTTTACATTTCGAGTGCCTCGAACACTTCGAGAGTCCCGAACATTTCAGGAGTCCCGATCATTTCGGGAGTCTCGATCATTTCGGGAGTCTCGATCATTTCGGGAGTCCCGATCATTTCGAGAGTCCCGATCATTTCGAGAGTCCCGAACATTTCGAGAGTCTCGAACATTTCGGGAGTCTCGATCATTTCGAGAGTCTCGAACATTTCGGGAGTCTCGAAAGTTCGATAATTCGATAAAATTAAAATTCTTTATCGATGAAACGGTTTTGAAATTTTATCGAATTGTTATCGATTACTCGATTATCGGAACAGCCCTATCTCACACACGCACCATGACGACTGGCGATCACCCAAACTTGTCCTTCTTCTTTAAATTATACGAATACCAACAAGCAATATTTTCCCCTTCAAAATATAATACAATCCTTTGTTTGTTTCTGGGTTTCGGTGGCTCAGTGGTAGAGCGTTCACTTCAGGTATGAGGTCCCTGGTTCGATTGCAATTCGCGCAAAGTGGACTTTGTGGTGGACAAACACCGTATATGTGGGTTTTCTCCGGGTTATCCCGTTGCCTCCCACTATCTTCATTCCACCATTGCATTCGTTTCTCATCGTTACCGTTTCCTTTAGCTTAGCCGGCATAAATGTGGGACGTAAAACTTAAACATTTCATTTCATTTCATTTGTTTGTTTTGGTTTTTATTTTTCCTTTCAGTAAGTACGACAGAAATTTTTACTTGGGGGAGTGTTAAAAATAAGAAGGGGGTGCTCTCAGAATAGTGATATACATTTTTAAACAAACTCAAAAAAAAAAAAAACAAAAAAAACAGTATATTTTGTTACGCAACTATTAACAAGAGCAACTGGTTCCATGTCCCCCCTTCCCTCGCAGCTTTCAATATGAAGCTCAATCTGCTAGAAAAAAAAAAAAAACTTACACTTTGTAATAGATTAATTTCTGTACATTGGATCTCTCATAACACCACACTACACATATTTATGGCATTGAAGAATGATCAAGTTTCTCCTCTTATGAAGGTGTTCACTATTGAGAGATGCCTGTTCAGAGAGGTTTCACTCGATTAGGAATTAACCACCACTATTTTACCCAGTAATTACATATGAATTGATGACATACCAATTATTGTAATTATTTTGCAAAATTCTGCCATTATTTCAATTTATTCACCCCCAGCAAGTTTTAGTGGGTGATTCTTTTCCAAAATGTTAATTGGGAAAAATTTCCTTCATCCCATGCTGAAATCACATTCGTTTAGTAATTAATACTGTACATAATTGCAATTTTATTATTTTAATATTTTAACAATGTTGTTAACGTTAATTGTTGTAATATTATTCGATCTCTTAATCTCCGCTCCTGCCAAGGGCGCCGATTTCACTGTAAATTTGGGGGGGGGGAGGCATTCAGATGCGGACGCCATATATATGAGGATTTTAAAACAAATTGCATTCAAATTATGCATAATATTGTATATTCACAAATGCAATGAGGGGGCCCATATGAGCTTTGGGTGGCCAAGGACCCCCTGGTCCCCCCACAATCGGCGACCTTGGCTCCTGCCCCTTCGTGGCTACGTTATTGGCTCTGAATATCTTTCATAAGAAAATTATTCATTGATTTAATTGTTTTCCAGAAATCCAGTTTTTCAATTTATAAACATTTTGTATCTTTCCGTGTTGTCTTTTCTAGTGTAATTTTAATAATCTGCTCAATGAATTTACGTGAATAAAAATATACTTTAAAAAAAAATAAGCTAGCGACAAAGGCGTTCCTGTATAACACTATACTCAGTCTAAAATATATATATAATTCTTACCTCGATCGATCTCTTCATTTCTAAAAACCTTTTGACTACACCCTTCTAATGTCCGGCCGTTGGTACACCACTTGCAGAGTAGCACTTTCCAACTGAATCTGGTATAGGCTTATTAGACCCTACTATATTGTCACATTTTTCCTTATTGAGGAGGAGGTAGGTGAATGACCACTCAAGACTGTGAATTTCAGTCATCTACATCTGTGCATCAATTTCTTTTCTCGGAAACGACCGCGGAGCCCAGGAGGGTAGCCCAGGAGCGGGTATGTTTTGTCACTCGTTTTGATCGAAACACCGCCCGAAACAGTGAGGTCATGTGTTTCTCGAAGCCGTATATGAGAACGAGATCGCTTCATATTTTGAAGTGAAATAAATAAATAAGAATATTGCCCTCTTTCCTAAACGCTAAACCTTTTTTAACTTGATGAAATAAATAACCTATATGATACTGATTGATACAATTGAATTTAGGGGAGTATTCCTTTTCCACACAGGGGTGTGTGTAAACAATTTGGGATGTTGTTAGGGGGTGTTGGAGTGTAGATTACTACCCGGTTCCTTTATATATGGAGGGTTGAATGTGAGAGTCCCCTGAGGACCAAACTATACATTTCTAGGATAGGTTCACAAACTGCCACTTTACCCAAGAAAAATTTAACCTTTCAGAAATAAGACGCGGGTCCAAGGGGAGGGCTATAGGGGCAACAGCCTTCCCCGTTTGACGCTCAGGTATACTGGTTAAAATGAGCTTCAATCCTACTTTATTTACACTGAATAAAGCGGCAAACTATGGTTTAGCCCCTCCCTTCATCATATCCTGGATGTGCGGCTGTCGGGAAATATGGCTATGTCAGTGCTAGGAAGGTGGTTATTTCTTTAATATGTTATTGAGTTTAACGTTCCACGATTACGCACTAAGGCTAAGGTGTTGTGATTAAATCATTGACAATGGCGGAATGAATTAAGTGGGGAAACAGGAGAACCACGAGAAAACCCACACACACTATGTTTGTCCACCACAAAGTTCATTTGACTCGGGCTGGAATCGATACAGTTATCACACACACCAGAGAAGGAAGCTCCACCACTGAGCCACCGCGGAACCACGTGGTGATTTATTCTTAAGCTCTCAAAAGTATGAATGTTGAACATAGGCTACTCTTATACTCAATTCTTCATATCGAATCATATTTATTTATTTATTTATTGCTTGGGGGCATAATGCCTAATCACGATGAAACATGGCTAAGTAGCAACATAATGTCCGTGGGCTTTCTCAGGATAATACCGTTTCCTCCCAAATCCGCATTTTTCCACTTCTTCCATCATCACTCACTTGCTTTAATCATCGTCTCCCTTAGCCTAAAGGGCATAATCATATGACTTAAAGATTCACTTTTATTTTCAATTTCATTTATTTATTGCTTCTTTCTTGTAACTCTCGATGATTTTTTAAAACAATTCTATACCGATTTAAGATTCAGGTAGTGGATTTCTTTGCTCTTTTTCCAAGATGCACTACATTTTCTATACATTATATTTCTTTAAGAAAGCAAACAACTACGCATCATAAGACAGTTTGGAATAATTTTGTTTCCAAATAGTTTTTCCACCTACCAGAATCACCCGTGAAAATATTAAGTTCATCCATCTGTTTATTTTGAGAATTTGAACACAAATATTCACTGGCGGATCTAGAAGTTAAAATATGGAAAGGGGGCAGCCAGAACCCAGACTATGATAGATGTATCATGAGTTTACTATAAATTTTCAAAAATAAATAAATATTAGCTTAAATTATCTTTGTCACTCAAAAAAAAAAAAAAAAAAAAAAAAAAAACTGGGGAACGGCTCCGGGCTAAACCTGCCACTGAAAATATTCAAAATTTTGTATATTTTCCTATCACGTTACAGAACGGAATGTATAGATAGCTTAAACACATTAGATAGAAGAACTCAGAGGGGCCGCTGGGGAAGAAAGAGGAGCAAAATATTGTTCGCGGTAAGACTTCTTTTATTTATGTATTATTATATTTAAAATAAGTAACTTTGGAACGTGAATGAATATTTTCTTTTAACATATACCACTATATTGAATTTCGGAATCTTTTTTAAATCTTAGATAGGGTGGTGTGTTATGTATGATTGATATATGATGGGCGGCGTAGTATCACAAAGTTTGGAAGTTCCTTGCGATAACCAACTACGACAACTCAGTTCTCTTTCTACAGGAACCTTTTTCCACTCATTTATTCGGGTCCTACAACATTTGTGGCTCCCTCGTTTATGATTCTATGAATGTTTAAGCGGAAATCATTTTCTCTTATTTGGCTATCGACGTATATTGTTCGTAAAATTTCACTCGTGAAATGAACTTGCAGTAAAGTTTAGTGATAATTTTGTACACTTTGCAACACTATTTCCGTAAATCAGTTAAGTGCGGAAGGATACTAAAAGACGGAGAAGTAAAAATTACATCATATACTCGAAATTTAGGAAACGAGTGTCCACGTGAATCTTTTATAGGTTAATTCCTGAGAAGGGATAAATTAAACTCAATTTTCTGCGTAGTAAGGGCGTCGATGTGAATTAAGTGCGATCCTATTTACATGTAGCGGATGTGTAAAAATGATGTAGTGAACAAGTTATGCCGTTTCGCATCATCTAGATATTTTGCATTCGTTTCCTGTGCTGTGAAGGATCAACGAGCAACGCAGTGACAACGGTGAAGATGCTTCTTCGTTCTGCTGAGTGAGGATATTTTTTTATTATTTTCTTCTAAGTACTTAGTACATGTGTAGTGATAGTGCCTTGTATAGTATCCTTTGGTTGATGTTTCTGCTTATAAATTGTTTGAAATGCATGTCAAGGTGCAATATAGTACAAAGAGAAACAACAGTACAGCTAGTTCCGTCCTATGTATAGAGCAAGTGGGCCAAGGCCCCATGCACAAGGTGACCAGACGTCCCATTTTGCCGGGACAGTCCCTTATTTTCAACCGTTGTCCCGTTTTTTTCTGATTTTCAAACGGGCCACCTAAATGTCCCGTTTTTAAGCAAACATGACCCAGGTGTTCCGTAATTATTATTCAAAATATAAATGGTCAATGCTAATTCTACACTCCTCCATACCAACATCATTGTGAAGGTTCAGCCGTGCCTAGACCTTCTGAATATTCAAATGAGAATAGAGTGTTCTGTGGTTCAAGTGGGAATTGAGTGGGGATTCTGAGTGTTGAAGTTGTTAAAAGTATTGTTGGGTAGTACTTAAGTTAGAAACGCTGTGTTATAATTCTTACTTGTGTATTTTGTAAATTGAAAACACTGCTGAGTCCCAAAATGCAATGTGAAAGTCATCCCCCCTGTCGCCGATTCGTATGCGTCCCGTTTTTGAAAGTAAAATTCTGGTCACCTTGCCCATGCACCACGCGTAAGGAGAGTTAAATTCTTCAGGAAAAGCAATAAGTTCAGTGTTTTTTTACTAGGACTTATGATAGGCCATTATTTTGTAAGATATTTTTAGGACTAGATAGTATTAATGTTACAAGGTGCACTCACAGCATCACTAACTCCAACATTAGAAATTACTCTTTGTTGTATATCGTTGATAACAATAAATAAATAAATAAATAAATAAATAAACTTGACAAAATGTTTGTGCTAGGGATCAAATTCTTACCTACATCATTGGTCCCACAATTTACTTTCGCCCCAGGTCTCACAAACGGCTAAACGGTCTTGACTGTACGCAATGATAATCGCGTACGCAGGCACGCAACCAGGGAGGGGGGCACGAAGATGCGGCCTTTTCCACTTTAATTATGTCGAATAATACTACAAAACTAAGGCGCATAGTAAACTTTATGTTGTTGCTCCTAAAATTGTTTGCATCAATCGAATGTAGGGACTATTTTTTTCCGGTCATGACGGGAAGTCCGGTGAAACAAAATATATTGTCTAAGTTTCTCAACGTTCGTGAACAGTGTCTTTGTTTGGAACTGCAATGCACAAGAGAGTACTGGAGCTTTGTGGTAGAGTCTAATCTCTGGTTCGAGGGATTTTTGGTTCGATTCCACGCCAAGTATTGGACATAATCATCATCTCAAATTTTGTCGGGTTCTCGTTTCTCCCCACTCTCTCATTTCATCAATATTTCATTACCGTCCACCTTTATTATTATTATTATTATTATTATTATTATTATTATTATTATTATTATTATAGAAAAAAATATGTGGCCCCTGCTGACTTTACGTAATAAATTTCTATCAAAGTACAGTAGGAAAGTTAAGGGAATATGTTTAATATTTTTTGTCATATTTTATTTTATAATGATTGTATCTTCATGATTCTTTTTAGAAAACCAGTTGAGATTTTGATCAGATTGGAGGCCCCTATCCATCTGGAGGCCAGGGGCTATAGGCCAAAAGCCCCTCCCTTAATAAGACCCTGGTTTTATGCTGGTGGTCGAGAGAGCAGTCCGATGAATACCGATAAGTCCCATTTGGTGACATATGAACAACCTTCATTACCATTTTCTGATCGGATATAATTTACGGGCTGCACCACAGCCTCAGTTAATATAATATACAGGCAAATACCCTTGCACGCCACTGTGGGCAATATTTTGTTTTTTTCCTTCTGTATTTTTCATATATAATTCGTTTGAACTCGAGGCTCGCAAAAACTTTTCGAACGTCTCAAATGAGCATCTCAAAGAAGAATCCCACCAGTTCCATTATAGGTAAAAACATCCAGGAAAGATAAAACACGAGCTTAATAATTTTGGAATAAAAGTCCAAAACATCATATTTCATTTTTCTAACTTTCAAAGATTCCGATGTATACTGTTTTAGGAAAAAAACCTCGGAAATACATATCTTATTATTTCACCAAATGTATATACCATATACGAAATTTAATGTCTAATCTCTATTAATTTGGATATAGCTATGCATATTTTAATTTGATAACTGTCACCCTTGTTTCCCTATTTCTCATCGAATATACAGAAATCCTTCCTTATTGGTACGTTACGTAACAAATTATATACACTGTTCAAGCTTCTATCTTAAGCAGTTTCGCCTGGGTGTTGATCGGTTAATCACCTATTTCCTCACGACTTCACATTTTTTTATATATAGAGACATGTATATTTATAATTTTCACTTTTAAATCAGGAATGTACTTTGGGCATTGTATTTGGATGTTTGAAGAAGACATTTGTCTCAACACTATCAATATTATGTTTTGCGTACCACATACGCATTATTGTATCGACGCTAAAATATTTGTCGATATCTATAGCGTAACGTTCTCACCTGCAAGTGGAAAAAATATGTTCTATAAACATTTAACAAAGATCCAGACAGAGTCTCCGTGATCGAAACCAATTTACTCTGGAATCAAGAACAACCAAGAAACAACAACAATAATGGGGAAGGAAATAGAAGGAACTCGGGCAGGGTCCTCTATTACATGTAAAGTACCATACCGGCATACATTTGATGAAATGGTTTCTTTATCTATTTACACGTTTTCCTGGGAATTATCGGCATCTATGACTTTAAGCCCGTCATGGAATGGAATCTTAAGTTTTTCGTCCCACGAATATGCCGGCTAGAATAAAGGAGACGGTGATGATGACAATAAATGAAATGGTGGAATGAACGAAGTGGGGAAAACGTGAGAACCCCGAGAAAACCAACGCACACGGTATTTGTCCATCACAAAGTCCACTTGGAGCGAGCGGGGATTGAACCCGGGATCTTACACACAAGAGGTGAACACCCTAGCACTGAGAGCCACCGCGGTTCCTTAAGCTCGTCACATATGAGAGTGACGTTCTTCGGTGAGCACAATATCCGAGGAAGAAGGAAAAAAGAGTGGGGTGTGGAAGGAAGGGAGCGACCTGGGAGGTATATGTTAGGTACCATCCCGACACTTTCCTGGCATGAATGAGGAGAAACTTCAGTCAGGATGGTTAGCCTGAAAAAAACTGGTATATCTTTTCGACTGAATGTTCCCACCGGGAATCGAACCCAAGATACAACACCAAACTGGTGAAATAGGTAGAGAAATTAGAAAAATGTGTAGATGATCGGCTACCAGATACAAACTATTGATTTCTTGATTATAAACCACTGATATTATAGTAACCAAGTATCTAAGAACTACTTTATACGTGATTGTGGAGGCGCGGTGGCTCAGTGGTAAAGCGTTCACCTCCGGTGCTTGGGGTCCCTGGTTCGATCCCAGCTCGCACCGTGTGGACTTTGTGGTGAATAAACACCGTGTTCGTGGGTTTTCTCGGGGTTTTCCCGTTTAGTCCCACTTTCTTCATTCCACCATTTTCACTCATCTCTCATCATCACATTCTCCTTTAGCCTAACCGGCATAACCGTGAGACGTAAAACTTAAAGATTTCATTTCATTTTCATTTCCATATACCTGCTTGTTTGCAGAAGGTGAATTTCGGCCATTTCAGAAATAATGCCCCAAACACACTGAGAAAAGTCTGTTCTTCAGACAGCGGTATATTCTACTAATATACGGAATCTTCTTGCCTACTACAGAAAACAGTACGGAGCATACGTTATCCGTATGCTACATAGGCACTGGCCTTAGATATTACATCATTCCATTGCAGGGTGTCTGTTGTCTAACAGTCTTCCTTGTATTACATACGTAGGCCAATATGTATCTTACCTTCGTCAGCTATATGTTATATACTCCCATTTGTATGTAAGATCCTGACCGCCTATATTGTTTCATGTGGAAAGTGAGTACAGATTGAACACTTCTACAGAAAGTATTATAAAACATGCGTTTTCCGTTATACGTTTGCTGTGCGTTAAGTCAAAAATTACAGAATTTACACATGTAACATACGAATTTACGTACGCCACATATTTTTTATCTCAGTGCAAAGACGTGTACTCTCTATCTCAGTGTTTTCTCCTGCAAAACCATGGTTTCGTGATGCTTTCAATGATGTTAAAATTTAGGTGCCTTCCCATTAAAACCTTCAGGTGACCCACCCGGGCCTTTGATAAGGATTCTTGTTCGCCAAGCAGAGCTCTCCATTCGACACGGACTCTGATATTTTCCAACCTCACTATTTTTAATCGTTCATCTTCATCTGTTTGCGGTTTATAACCGTTGGACTTTTTCTACCTAAATGTATAGACCTTTCAATTAATTTGTGCCATTCGTACCTGCACGAAAAATTTCTTCGCGCATGTTTTTTTTATTATTTTTTTTTATCATGATCTTCTCAATGATGTAAAATATGCCAACCTTCTAATTTGAAACTTTCGAATGATCCTCGGTACACTATGATAGAGGTCATGGATGCCTCCGTTCGATGTGCCTTCCGATATTTCTCTCATTTTTTTCATCCTTTGCTACAAAAGAATTTGTGGTTTTTAAACACTGATTGTTTTATCTGAAACACTCGGTAAATAACATTGCAATCTTTTATTTTCTTTTTCTCTTTGAGAATCAAGGCAAAGTACTATATTTATACCACTTGCGAAACTTAAATAAATAAAATTTCTAAAATTTCTAGCTTGACATCCCTACACTTTAGGCTTAAAAAAAACAACGGATTATTAATGAATGCAAATTACCATGAAATAATTGCTTGATTGAATATGTGAGAGGAAACGGGAGAACATCCAGAATAAAAACACCAATACAATGTTGTCCACCACAAATTCCGATAGCCACTGTTCGAGTCAGACACCTCACATAAGAGAGGTGAACACTCTATAGCTAAGCTACTTTGTGCAGCATGGTTTAAATAGAGAAATAAAAAACAACTTAATGTTGAAACGGTGTTTCCCTATCAAAAAATTGTTTCTCAAAATATCTTTAACTGTTTGTTTTCGTGCTTGTGAACATCCTTATTGTAGAAGACCTCCTATACTGATACATAGTTATAATAGTTTATAAGTAATTATAACGATAATAATAATAATAATAATAATAATAATAATAATAATAATAATAATAATAATAATAATAATAATAATAATAATAATAATAATAACTAGCTGTTCTTTTTGTGGTCTAGGAAAGGCTGTCGGCAACAAGATGGCGCGCATTTAACTGCATGTTGCCTTGTCAGTACATTGAATCCCATTACAAATATTTTCATTTTCTCAAGCTTGAGGTCATTAACTCAGAATTGTGGAGTTTGGTGCAATAAGATAGTAAGTCTGAAATATGCATTTGGAGAAAAATATTGTTGAAAATTTAGGTAGTTTTTTTCTTACGCAAAACAATGTAATATGCAGTATTTTATTCCGATATTGAGTTGAAATTCTGACAGGAGGCTAAACAAGCATGGCAAAAGCCACTTGTGCGTGTGATACAAAGAGAGCGAAACGTCGCTTACGCCCTTATTACATCAAACTCCTTAATTGAAATAGATCAACTGCCTGCCATGCTGGCTGAGCACTTTAAAATATGTAGCTAGCTTAGATTTAACCTAGTGACTTAAGTCGGATTAACATCCAATGGGTAGGCAAATAAAAAATGAGTATTTATCCGGGCACTTACCAATTCTCTGTTTTCCTACCGAAGAACTGAGTATTTGACGAAAATATCGTATTTATAAAGTTGTTTGAATTGTTAACCATACCGGTGGTTTCTTTCATATTTTATGTATTTACAAAACGGTTCCAATTATTGCACGAAGGATATTTTACAATGAAAGGCATAAACAAATTTAGTATTATAGAGATATATGCACCACCTTTTTGTGCTAAATATTCCCCGATGGTGGTCCGATTATGAAAAGAAGTAACAGAAATATTGATTATTTTATTTATATAAAATTACTAATTACATATCTACCCATGTACTCATTTAAATGACAAAAATGTCTTAGATAAAGCGAAAATATATAATCAGACATTAGAAGATAGATTTCTATTTAGCGGGTAGTCTTACAAGTTCAATAATTAGTTTATTAAGTCAATCTCATACTTGTTTTTCCTGTTCCTTTTCTGCTGGTGGGAGAAAAGAGTTAGTTGCTTACTTGAAAGTGATGCATTGACTTACCAAAATCGTCATTATCGTTTTGAAGAAAAAAAAAAGTTTGGCATATAAAGAGTAGAAGAAGAGTGGCTCATATTGCTCAGGCCACACTATTTTAGGTAGAGTTTTGAAATTTGTACATTTCTCTTGTGACGAAAGCAAAGGATAACTAATGATTTTTTTTAACACGCCTCCAAGTCTGATCTTCTGACAAGACTTGCGTATCTCAAAAATCCTTAAAGTTATAGAGATATAATTCAGAATATAAACTATCCGTTAACAATAAGACAAGACATTTTTCAGAGTTTCGACATTTCCATTTGTAAATGAAAAAGAGGAAACATTTCTAAAACAGTCAAATTTCCCTTATTCATTTAAAAACTATGAAATGTGAGGATTTGCGAAAGCCTAGAGATGTGAAATTTGGTATATAGATATTTAATTAAAAATAAGGAATTGTCTATCTCAGTGTTTCCGAAACTTTCCCTAATAAGGTGGGAAATGGAGGACATTTTTATATTACTTAAATTTCTCTTTCTTGAGTCATGAAGACGAATGTGGGAATTCTATGTTTGGTATATACAGAGTGTTAATGAACTATACCGAGAAACTTTAAGAGGTGATCCCTCACATCAAAATAAGAGAAAAAGTTTCTATGGGCCTATTGCGAAAAGTGCATAGTTGGTTGGTTTGTTTTCCTATTAGAATCCTACGGGTAGCTAGTTGGAGTCAGTCAGGAGTATACTTAGGAAAGAATTAAGGGAACAGATTGGTCAGTTCCTTTCCGCTAGGGGAATAGGTTTGGTGGAAAAACAGAATATGATGTATCTTTGTTACTAGACAATGCATATTGTATTACTTAATATGAATACATCAAATTAATATGTATATCAAATTCTGTCCTAAATTACTAAACATAAAAAGGTCGTTTTGTATATAATTACTCGTTTATAATCATCTTTGTCCTCTCTGAGCTTACGGTCTACTCTCTGAAAAGTTATGAAGTCAATTCTTAAACTTATCTAGGAACTCATACTTCTCTAATGATAGCACTCCATGATGTTTTTAAATAACCCTGCACATGTATTTTAATTGCTCCCTTTCAGATATAATTAGAATGATCACTTCATATCACTTGTATTTTGCAAGAGTGCTATTTTGAACTAACTACTTTCGTCACTTCACTTCGATACTATAAAAATAATTTTTAAAAAAGTACCTTACGTATTTTAAATTCATTTTGAGTCAGGTAACACTACCGTTTATTGTGAAATTTGAACCACGTGATCTGCGACCGGGACTCCATTTATTAGTAGTAGTAACAACAGTAGTCTATTTATTGAAGTTTAGCTTCCCTTTTCAGCACGATCTTTATGCAAGATTAGTGATGGACAGTGGGAATATTCCCGGTGGGAAGGAAAATAAAAAATGGGAATATTCTCGTTTTTTTTCCTGGCATATAAATTCCCGGAAAGGAATTTATTTCCATTTCCTTACTTTACCTTCCAATTTATAAGAACCATGTGTCTAATTCTTTTATATTCATTTATTTATATTTACTTCTAGGTTTTAAATAATTTGGAGATTAAAAAGATAAAATTCTTTGACAGTACTTAATTTAACTAATAATATGATATTTTACGTTCCATTTCCATTTGTACTAGAAAGTAACAAAGTACTAATTTACAAATGATGAAAAGGAGCAAATTTGTAAAGTAATGTAGAAATTATGTCGAAATAGAGATGAAGTATTATCAATGAACTCGAAACTACCGTTGGTAATAGACATCGGTCTGTCTCCTGTCTGTGACTCGAATTTCTGAAAAGGTCCTCGGACTTCTCTTACACGTGAATTAATGCATGAAATTTCGAGAAACAGGTAGAAAGAAAGGTCGTGTCTGGCAATGTTAAGTGCTAAATTATAAGATTGGGTCAGTATCTTGCAAATATTGTGAACATCAATATGTATGCGCAAATGTGTTTTCTAAGACATGGTGAGATATGTGTCTTCTGACAGGTTACCCAACCTAATTTGTTTATAACGTTTAAGAATTTAATATGTTTATAATATCAATAGTAGAGTCAAGTTTAGAAAATCCACTTAGGGGAGAGGGGTACCTTAGAACATTTAAGATAACATGACAGAAATAATAGCATATCTGGTGGTTTGAAAATTTTTAGCTTGGCAACACTCCCTTACGTGCCTGCCAACTGTTATCTATCATTTTAGTGTAACTATTGATGAACAGCAGTACTTCGTTACATTTGTGGGGTGGAAAGTTCTAATTTTTCTGAAGTTTTGTAAGATTTTTGCCAGAAGCGTGTGTTTTGATATTATCTGGCATTCATTGCAGAAATAAGTACATTAATTTACTTATTTAGTGTTGCCCTTTGTCTTTCTCAGTAGTTCATGTTGTCTGCGTATTACCAAATTTTGCTTTGTCATGCCGGTTGGGGCAGTTTTGAACAAAAAATAAGGGGCACATCATTGTTTTACCTCTACCTTTCTGAAATGTAAAAGTACCAGCAACACGTTTGTGTTCCCACACAAGGACATCAAATGTTCAGTGCCAGCTGCTGATATTGTGTGTAAACTATCTAATGCTTCAACAACTTCTGGAGGGACGAAGCGTACTGCAAAAATTCTGACATTTCATGTTGATAAGGGATGTGCACGAGTCGAGTGGAGTCGAGATTTAAGCCTGTCTTGACTCGTCTCGAGAAAATTTTGTCTCGACTCGAAAATATGTTTTTGTCTCCACTCGTTTTTAGACTCGACAATATCTGTTTTGACTCGGCTCGAATTCGAGACGAGACGTCTTGAAATTCGAGTCTAGGCAAAATATACGAGTTAAAATATACACACACATCAGCCAGAACATTATGAATACCTACCTAATTGTCAGTATGTCAACCTTTGGCACGGATAACAACGGCGACGCGTCTTGACATGGACGCAATGATCCTTGGTAAGTCGCTGGAGAGAGTTGACACCACATGTTCACACACAGATCACTTAATTCCTGTAAATTCCGGGGAGGGGCGATGCGCTCTGACGTCACGTTCAATCAGATCTGAGATGTGTTCGATTGGGTTCAAATCCGCCGAGTTGGGAGGCCAGTACATCAGTTGGAACTTGACCCTGTTTTCCTCGAACCACTCCATCACACTCCTGATCTTCTGACATGGTGCATTATATTGCTAAAAATGCTACTACCATTTGAAACATGGTCGCAATGAAGGGGTGTACGTAGTCTGCAAGCAGTGTATGATACGCTTCGGCCGTCATGGTGCCTTACTCGAGTTCCACTAGACACATGGATGATAACGTGAATATTTCCCAGAGCAAATTAAGCCGCCGCAAGCTTGTTTCCATCCCGCAGTACAGGTGTCAAGGAGTGTTTCCTTGGAACACGACGGATTCGCACCCTCCCATTTCGTTCAGAGAATTTATGAAGTTCACTTTATGGCAATAGAATATATATATAAACTAAATAACCAAATATTATTATTATTATTACTGTATTTGAAGTACAATCAAATATCACGACATTAATTAATAGTTTTTAATTAACTGAATTGAGCTGAAAGTTAAATCTTAATCTCGACAGATTAATTACTAAGTTTATGCGTTCTGTACCTTTCTAAAGTAATAAGTGCTGGAATTCGTTTCAAGACTATATATAAGTGAATACTTTCTTCAAAATAACATTAAAATTATAGAAAAAATTTCGAGACATTCGAGTCCAGTCGATATTTTTACGAGCAGTCTCGACTCGAAACATTAAGTCGAGAAATGTTTGTCTCGACTCACCTCGAATTTTACAAAGTGTGTCTTGACTCACGCGTATGCCTAATGTAGATTTTCAAAATTTTATGGTTGGATAAATTTCCTGTCCAATACTCGCTTAGTAGTGAAAAAATGTAATTTTAACAAACTGTTAGTAGCAATATGCCTTTCATTAAGCCTATCCAGGTATGATGAGCAAAATTAAAGAGTGAATCATAATCATATTTTCACAGATAGTCTACGATTATCATATATATATATATATATATATAAATTTTCTTCAGAGCACGCCTACGCCTATAAATATGTTGTCCACATATCATGTTGATTTTTTGTCTAACGTAAAAAGTACAGCATATATGTTTTAGCTCTTATTATTATTATTATTATTTCCTTCCCATGTACGATTGGTTAATACTTGTGTTTTAAACCGTTAATGTTGCTTTATTTCATTAGCTTTGATGTCCATAAACGAATTCATCCTGAAAATAAAGATTATTGTAGTAAAATAATGGTGTTTTCAAAACTTCCCCACGTAAGTTTAAATCTACCCCATACTTGTTTCAATCCACCCCCAAGGGGGTACATTTGAACGACACCCCTTACGCCTTTGTATACAATGACATGTTCAAACAAAGTCGTCCATTTTATGGCAAATGTAGTGTATATTATATTTAGCATGGGCTTCCGTTCTATAAGGAAATTTACTGAGCGTTTGGAAGCAAAAACGAATATTCGAAAACATACGTTCAAATGTACACCCCCTCCCCTACATTTAATTAAAACTGTTTAGCAGTATAAAAGTATGTGGACTTACTATACCATTTTTTCACATATTTACTTGCATACAACATATTGTAAGTAAATATACATTTATGCGTACTCTCTAAGTATAATAAAATATTAATAAACCAACATAATACCGTTTAGAATATACCTTTTGAAGAATCATCTGGACATAACAGTAACAATATACGGTGGTAAGAAACGAATTTACTTTTGAAATCGTAATATAGTAATAGAATTCACATTTCTTTGTGTTTGTACATAAATTCCCGGAATATTCCCATTTTTAGGAATCTTTCCGGGAATTTTCCCAGGGAATACTCCCAAAAAATATCTTCCCGGGAATTTACCCATCTCTATGCAAGATGGCAATCCTCAGTTTAAGTAGGAATTCGAACCAAGGTGATGTTTTGAATTTTTTGAAGGCTATCCTACCGGGAATCGAACCCAGGACCCCATGCCCCAAAGGCACGCACGCTGGCTACTGAGATAATAATAATAATAATAATAATAATAATAATAATAATAATAATAATAATAATAATAATAATAATAATAATAATAATAAATTGTGTAATTTTCTTGGGGGTAACGGTGGCTTAGTGACGGAGCGTTCACCTCTGGTGTATGGGGCCTTGGTTCGATTCCAGCTCGAGCCAAGTGAATTTAGTGGCGGACAAACACTGTGTGCGTGAGTTTTCTCAGGGTTCTCTCGTTTCCTCCCATTTTCTTCATTCCACCATTTCATTCATTCTGATCACGTCTCCTTTAACCTAGACGGCATAAGCGTGAGATGTAAAACTTAAAGATTTCATTTCACTTTCGTTTCTGTGTAATTTTCTTGTATTATTTACAAAGCTTTCTGCGATGCAAGCATGCATACTACATAATAGACTTATGATGTATCCTTACGTTTATCAAACACAATATAGGAGATTGTGACATTCTGTATGTGTGTAGATAATAATTCAAAATGTGAACTAAAATCTATGTCAATCCTTTAATAAGGGGTACGGGCCACCACACTAAATTTCCTCGCTCTCACTTCTTAAATTGAATCATATTATGCTATAGGTATTACTAAGCATTTTACACCTAAAGTGTTCATTTGCGAAATATAATCAAAATTATAATAAGCGCTTTCGAATAAAATGTATGGAAGAAGACATCTCTAGGAGCAAACTACTATTTACGGATATTTTTCTGTGGAATTATCGATGCCATATGGTAGTGTTGTTTAAGAAATGCATATTTGCGAGGTATGAATAAAAGTATCTGAGTCGTTTTTGACAAAATCTTACTTCAAAGATAAACTACTACTTCTGGTTAATTTACTAAGAAATTATGTAGAATTTTTAATATATTACTTATTTATGGAGTATGAAAATAATTCCGTGAGTGGTTTTTGAAAAGAAAGCACCTGAAGAGTAAACTATCCTTTCGGGAAATTTTAAAAGGAAAATAATAATATCGTATTGTAGGTTTCTTAATTGAACATTTATTTATGAAATATGAAAAAAATTGGCTGTGTTGTTTTCTTGAAAAAATCGTCCGGGAAAAAAGTAACCCATAAGTGGAAAGTACTAAAGTACCTTCTGGAGTTTTCAAAGAGAAACGATTTTTGACACATTATGGGGTTCTAATGGAATATTGGTGTATGCTTTGTAAACATAATCGTTACAGCCATTCATAAGATGAAAAAGAAAAAAAATTCTACAATTTTCGATTTTTAACCTTCTGTAAAATATCCTTAATTTTCGTGGTAGGAAGAAAATCTGAATCCTCCTGGAGAATCTTATACAATAGTATCCTTAAGTTTAAAACCTGGTGAGGATACGTTGACCAGTACACCTTTAATTCACTGAGCACGTTTACGCTGTTGTACGGACAGTTATCCAGAAATAACTTTTTCTTTGGCTCGTAGAGGCCATGAAAGGTGTAAATCTTACGAAATCTTGAATTTGATTGTTCTCCATCATCATCACACTTTTTTCTTTCCTATTGTTGCTCGAATGTGAAAACTTGTTTTCAAATCTTACATTTTCAGCAAAATAAAAGAAAAGAAAGAAAAAAGAAAAAAAGAAAGAAAGAAAGAAAAGAAAGAAAAGAAAGTATCAGTCCAACAATTTTGCAGTTCAAGGCTTTTAGGTGTAACCATAAGGTCTCCTTCGTTCTCAGTCACTGAGCGGCGTCACTGCTTGTGAAAAGACAAGCAACCGACAGCAGGTACCAAGGATTTCTGTTATTTTCTGTTTTCCCCCCTTTTATTGCCCAAGTTATGAGTGGTGTTGTCAAGACAGACATAAATACATGGAACACGCAGAAACACACATACAGCCGTTCATAGTTCGAGATTTCAGTGTCCATTCTGCGACTATCCGGTTCATATAGCTCGTAGAAGCATTTCCACCGTCTCAAGTTATTCCAGTTTGAGAAATGGCTGTTAATAGTAAGCAAGCACTTCTTCTTATTTTGCTGCTCAAAAAGAAGAAATTTAGAGGGAAAAAACGAATGTCCCTGCATCCTATGCTATCAACGAGATTGCAAACTGGCCTGTATCATTAATTTCTCAATTAATATTCTTTTGTTAGACGCAGGTAATACTCTTCTATTAACCAATATTTTTGTTTATATATTTTTATTACTTACTTCGGTGCTTATGGTCCATAGTTCGATCCCAGCTCGCGCCGTGTGGACTTTATGGTGGATAAACACCGTGCTCGTGGGTTTTCTCGGGGTTCTCCCGTTTCCTCCCACTTTCTTCATTCCACCATTTCATTCATTTCTCATCATCACCGTCTCCTTTAGCCTAACCCGCATAGGCGTGGCACGTAAAACTTAAAGATTTCATTTCATTTTTCATTTTTATTACTTAGAGTTCAACTTCATTTCAACACCTACACTACTAGGCTACATGGGACGTAGATCTACAAACCACAGTACCTGCCACAGGAAATCGAACCCGACTCCTGCAAGGGCAGCAAAGTTCTAAGCACTTAGCCACAAAGGATCCCATCAATATATATTCGATTTTGTCAACAACATATTCCCGTCCTTTACTTCTTTCCTTAATAATAATAATAATAATAATAATAATAATAATAATAATAATAATAATAATAATAATAATAATAATAATAATAATACACAATTCTGTAAAGACAATAAAGAGTTGCGCGCCAATATTTGTTTTTTCAAATTAGTCTGGAAACCAAAAAATGGTACATGTGTACCAGGTTTGGTTTTAGTAAACAGATTAGAGTCGAGATGGAATATTATTCTTGGGACACAATTGATTACAGAAAACCGCTTCTACCTACCTATTACCGTTTTTACCTTATGGTAATCAACGTTTAAACCGGAAGTAGTTGATTTATGCCATTTCTGATTTAAATAGATTGTTAAGAGGGGAGATAGTGCATATATTTGAAATGTTAAATCAGTGGCGTAGGGAAGGGGGGGCCCGGATGGGCCGGCCCCCCCCAAAGAGGTCCGACAATGTACTTTAGTACTTTGATGTATGTAATTTTTTATATATTTTTATGTTTATATATTTTTTTGTTTGTAATTTTTCTATATGTACCTATAACAGCACTTGCCCCCCCCCAAACACACCTCCTGGCTACGCTACTGTGTTAAATTGATTGCAAAAACACCTTTCGCTATTTATTATCATTTTTATTCTATGGCGATCAACACTGAAAGCGGAAATGGTTGATTTCTGCCACTACCGATTTGAATAAAGTGTTAAAAGAGAAAATGCGAACTATTCTTAGAACGCTAAGTCGATTCCAAGGAAATCGAACTTGTTCTCTTATCGGCTTTCTTTATATAGATTAATATTGAAACCGGAAGTCGTACTGGATTTCTACCACTTCCGGCTTTACTACAGTATTAAGGATGGACATGGAAGATATTCTTGGAACACTTAATCGATTTGAGAAAACCTCTTCTAGCTAACTATTATGGCTTTTGCTCTATAATGGCAACGTTAAAACCGGAAATGGTTGATTTTTACCACGTCCGTTTGATTAATCGTCTCCATTAACGAACTCGGACGAGATACCATAATCGCTCCACATATCTATTGCAAAAACAGAATATAACAATTTGGCATTTGTCCAAGAGTTATCATAGGAGCAACGGACGAACGGACTAAGAATATAATATTATAAGTCCCGTTAGGTGATAATAATAATAGTTATAAACGTATCCGGAAATGATTCATTTGGCATAAGGAGTGGCTGCTAATCTGGTGATTAATGTAAATGACTAATACCCAAAGAACAAACCATAATAGACGACTAGGTAGAGATGGATTCCCACTAGGCCCGAGTCAAGGGGCGCAACGTTTTGAGGGGAGCACTTTGAATGAAAATTTAATTAGCAAGACGAAGAAAAGTGCATAAGTATATTATTATTATTATTATTATTATTATTATTATTATTATTATTATTATTATTATTATTAATAATAATAATAATAATAATAATAATAATAATAATAATAATAATAATAATAATAATAATAATAATAATAACAGAAATCAGTCTCCAAATAATAATTGATTTAGCAAGTCTATTGGCGTTAATCGTTGGTCATCGAAGCTAAATAGAATTTTAACGTTCTACTTGCAGTAGACAGTAGCGAAGAGGCGGGTAATTATGGTGTACTGCACTTCCCTCGCAACTCTCTGTGCATGTGCTCCTCAACACCTTGTCACAATGTAAATGTAGATAAAGTTCAACAATCCGATTATTTTATTCCCTTTAATGAAATTCTTAGTGTTGCGGTATATTCAAACTATTGCGGGTGAAAATTCAAAACGAATTTATTTCATTATTGCGCCAACGCATATTTTAAAACACATCATTCTCTGTAACTATTTCAAACAACAAGATAAGATAGTGAATTTATAGTAGTTAAAGTCTTTCTTCACAACATATGTAAAATAAAAAATTCACTAACATTTATACTAAAACGAAATAGAGGTATGCATAAAATAAGTTTTTTATTATTATTTTCTATTGTGTTAAAAATTTTACCCCATCGGGAAGGGGTAGTAAACCCGCGACTAGGGCAAGCACGGAAAGATCAAGTGTGCATGTTTCGTCTGATCAGCATCTTTTTTTCTTTTTTTTTTTTTCTTTTTTTTTTTTTTTTTTTGCAAAATATACATATATTGGCATCGAGTTAAACTAGCAACCTTGTGCGGTGACCGTCACTGCAGTGTCCCCGTACGAAGGTTACAATTTAAAGCAATGTTTTTCCTCGAGTGATGGACACTGAGAGACAGTTGCGCGAAAGCGGTCGGTGACGGCAACCGTTTTAGTGGCAGCAACTGCAGTTACCTCGTACGAACACAGAAATTTAAAGCAATGCTTCACAAGCAGTTGCGTCACCGAGTTGCGCCACTGCAGTGACTGAATATGAAGACTCGGTAAGTTGCGACCTCTCTCTCATAGTCTGCTCGCATCCCCAAGAAGCTATGTAGCGTGTGTTTTTTTCTTATATAAACTTCAAGATATGGTATCGAGAGAATTACTTCTTAGCTTTTCCTACCCCAAGCTTAATTCACTAACTAATTTCCTAATAATACAAGGGTGAATAGCTGAAAATAGTTTATGCTCTTTACGATTGCTGAAGAAAGCTATTGAAATAATTTTCGGATTACCCGCAAAGTCACCATATAAAAATGTTTGCATAGAAGCAAAAAATTTAACACTCCCCAGCTTATAGGGTCTACATTTATAAATCTATTCTCTTTACTGTTAAAAAACAAGCATCTTTTTACATTTAACAAAATGTTCGTAGTCATAATACAAGACAAGGCAGTGACATATTTGTGGTGCATCAAAAATATAGTAATATAAGAAAAACTCTGTATAAGAATTGTGTTAGGTTGGATAATAAACTTCCTACCTACTTAAAAGATATGAACAATGTTACCGTTTCTCGTAAGAAGTTATTTAACCTATTTTCTGTAAAGTGTTATTATACTACTAAGAAATACTTAAATGATTCATGAAATGAGGAATTGGTAGCAGATCTTACTTCGCAGTACATGCCAGTTGTGGTATAAATGGTTTCCTAATTACCATATAAAAGGTCATGTTTATGTACTTAATATATACTTCATGGTTTTATATTTAAGTAAGATGCATAAGTTCAATATTATGTATACTTTCTGCTATCTGATAATATTTTGTATGTATTTTATTGACAACGTAATGCTTACATGAGAATTTCTCATGTTGTTTGTAAGCTAATTAAACATGCAAATAAATGAAATGAAATGAAATTAGTTAATAGTGTAATAGTAGAACTTAACATTATACAGTTATTATTAAACACGTCTTTCTGTATGTTGTACAGACTTTCTTTGTGGTTTAATGTGTTTCTTGGTTGAAAATTAGCAAGTTCTTTGCACGTGATGGAGGTGTCTTGCACATAGTTCCATGGTCTCGCTCGTTGGAACGGTAAATGAACGACTAACTACTCAAACAGACGAAGCGATTCAAACAACTCATACTGGTGGTGTCTGTCCTAGATCATTCACGGTAACTTCTAGAACAATTTTGAATTAAACAAATCAGTGCATAAGGTATGACAAACAAACAAAATAATACTACGTTTCGAGGTAGTAAAACTATTTCCCAAACAATACATGCAAGATTACTTAACCATTTCCCCCCAGTCCACTTCTGCAAGAACTTCATGGCATCTTCCCAACATATTAAATGCATAACAGCGTATGTTTGTTTTGATGAAAATGGGGTGTAAGGGGCGCTTCTCTGTAAGTGCCCAAATGCCAACCTCACTTCCTCGTAGTGCACCCTGGAAACTGCATTCATTGCAATGCAGGCTAACGAGGCTCTGGCGACTGGTGACACCAGGATAAACATGTTACAATGAAAGTTGTTTTACCTTTGTATTTTGAATCTTGTTTATGGGTACGTTTCAGTACCAATCTCAAAGACGTTGCTGAGAGTAGTTGTTTATAGTTCGGAAATCGTTTTAAATTTTGTGTGATTTAAATTATCTTTGAATATTCTCACTCCACCACAAAACTGATTTCTTCGCTCGTAGTATATTGTAATAGGTTTCAGATCTAGTTTCCAAATTAAAGCAAGTTACCTTTTGATTTTCTTTCTAATTTTTTACTTTTTTACCTACTTTCTTTCTAATGATTGTTATAGTATCTGATTTACCTTCAATTTCCGAATTCAGTTTGTATATTAATTATTGATCATCTTATCATCCAAATAGCTCAGTTTTTTAAACAAAATATTTTCTTATACAAAAAAGTAATTTATTTCTGTAAATTATACCTTGTTAAAACAACATTTTACGAATAAATCGAAAGTAACAAGTTTACTTCGATATGTAGGTGCGTTTCTGTTTTTAATTGTACTTGACCACTAATTCCTGGAAACAGTATGTTGAACTCTTAAAAACGATTAATTAAGGACACATTTCCTGTGAGTC
Organism: Thermobia domestica; assembly: GCF_964235325.1. Taxonomy (NCBI): domain Eukaryota; kingdom Metazoa; phylum Arthropoda; class Insecta; order Zygentoma; family Lepismatidae; genus Thermobia; species Thermobia domestica. The sequence goes on from NC_137470.1 coordinate 106,843,933, forward strand.
GAACAACATCAGTGTAATTATTAATTCAAGAGGAATGAAAGGTCCCAAGACGTAATGGGAAATCTAAAGTCACTTCACAACACGTATTCCACTTCATTTTATTATTGTTTCCTCCAGTGGTACTCACATATTGACCAATTATGTCATCCTGCTTTTTTCAACACTATTTCTTGCCTACTTACCATGCTTACCCTCACTTCTGCTATACTTAGGTTGCCAAAATATTGATTGCCTGGTTGTACACGTGCCCATCTATGTGAATGGAATCAAGAGTAACCACTTTCCTGCTGTGCATAATTTCACCGTTCCTGTGTTAAAAGTAAAGAACCTAGGTTGACAACGATCCAGTGAGTGTTAAACATTTTAGAGGAAGGTACGATATGCAAAGTAGTGAAGTAAGAAAATATATTCAGTAAGGCTGAATTGTTCTCTCCTGGAGAATGTAATTGAAATTTGACTAATCTAAAGTCTACTGTGCCCATACAATCGTTTACGTTCTTATAAAAACATGAAAACTGCGTACAGTGGCGTTAAAGCACAACGTTTCCTTCTTGTCTCATATCAATCTATCATTTTCTACGTGATTGATAAACGTTCTGCTTACTCATTAAACAATAAATTAAGACTTTCAACAATATTTTTCCAGCATGAAAGAAACAGACATAAAAAATTAATTGCGTTTTTGATCTAACATCAATCTATAATAATATTCTACATGTGGTCTATACTTGTAAATACGAACAAGTACTTCTTATTTATAAATACGTACTCTCACACAAAGGAAGCAGACCAAAGGAATCCTCATCATCATTAGGTCATTTAAAGGTGAACACTAGCACCCCCACTGTCCAGAAGAATATATGCTACTACGTAAGGTCTTCATCGACACCACTATTGACTTGTCAAATCACGACTCTTAGTTCGCCTGGAGTTTCGTGGTAATTAAATGCCTTCTCTTAGCTTCCCTTTAGCTCTGAGAGATCCTAACCGGAATCACCTAGCTTGCCGGAAACTCTGTGGTCTCCTTGCTCATTTGACTTGCCTGTAGCTCTGCATCACACCAACCTCTACTTTTTACCTCGAGCGCTGGAAGTTCCTAAACCATTTCTACTTAGCTTGCTTGGAGCTCAGTGATAATCTTTCTCTTGGCTGCTTTTGCCTAGGTACACCTACTTACACAAATTGCATGAATAACTTTGTTTTGTTCTTAAAATCACACTCACAATACCTTTGTGGTATATTGTATATAACCAATTGTATATGTAAAGTGTCGTAGGAAAAACGAATCCCTTGTGCTATATTGCTCTAGCTATACCTTATCATGATAATTTTAAATGATGGAAGCACTGGATTTAATCCGGACTGATTGAATTGAGCACTCCCCTACCGGAAGCTTTTTATCAACCGAACAGCGAAATTAGAACATATTAGGTACGTGCAATAGGCAGTATTTAATCTTATTTTCTCTTTGAAAAACATATGCATTAAATTAGCTGTTAGAACTTCACGCCACAGACTAGATCAAGTAGAAATAGTTATTGAAATAATACAATAAAAGTGGCCGAATAATGTTCTAGAGCATCATTTAACATTCCACATTTAACAAAAAAATCCGGGCACATTACCGAAATTCCTACCGTTCCTTTATATTGCCGCTTCATCTGTCATTATTTCAGTCCTGGACTGCAGAGAAAAAATATAGTTACTTCCCATGTATTTACAGGACGTTGCTTCAGATTTAGTTCTTCAGTGAAAGACTCAAAATCAGTTGAGTCTTAGATAAAAACAATTAAAGAGCAAATAGATAAATAATAGTCATTCTAAATTACCAACCACAGAATTGGAAAATTGTCAAATACAACAAGGCTAAAGTGAATCTATAGATGTTTATCTCTTACAAAAAAATAAAATGTTAGAAAATGCCACAAGCGACCGAAGAAGAGACAGTTAATTATTTATCTTTAGGATTCAAGAAGAATTTTATGCAGAAAATAAATTCACACCTTTCACGTATGCAATCTCTTCAGAGTCATCTTCACTCATTAGAGACTGCAAAAGATCTCATAAAATAGAGATTATGTGGAATTATCACAATTTATTCCCTTTATGGACAACTTTCTAACATGTTGCATGTGTCTATTAGTGAATTGCATCCAGCTGCAGTTACTAGTACCTCTTTACCTACATGTGGGCTAAACCAAACAATACCATTTATAATCAACCTCCGGCAAAGATACCAAAACCTACCAAATTACCAACAAACGCAACCTATGCAAATGTTATTAGGTTGCATATATATCAGTTAACCGTCAAAAAACCATCTTACTTTAACCGTCTTACTTTAAAAAATAAACTGTACTGTCAAGGGACAAACTCTACCACTCACCATTTTGAGAGCAATATAAGGTAAATATAAGATTTACCAGTAAGGTAGAGAATCAAGTTATGAATAAATTAAAATGTAGAAATCAATATGTAGAACAGTCAGCAGCTAGTAGGTGTTAAGGTTTAAGAAATGCAACTTGTAGTCTATTTCGATCTTAGCCATTGATATTTTTATTTCTTTGCATCTAAGTCCTGAATATGTTATGCATTAATATAGACCCGAAGCAGTCCTGTCTCAGAACACAACGCAAGTCTCTCGAGAAGACTGCGTTAAGCGGTTTTGTTCTCGACTCCTGTGTGATGTTAGGTAGAAGCATCAAAGTATATCACTTGTGTCCAAAAGTCACCATGGAATATTCCAAACTACAAGATTTGCTTACCCACTTTGTCCTGATTGTTACTAAGTCCGCATAACCTAGACTCTAAGAGGACATGGGATAAGTATACTACAGTCCAAGACATTAGACTTACCTAACAAACGTGCTGGGAGAAATTTCAAGCCTTGCAATTCTTCTAAGCTCAATCTCAGGACCTCCTGTAGAATTAAGTAGGTAGCTAACCGAACAGCACAACGTAGCATTATTTCTTAAACACGTAAGCAAAGGAAACACCAATGATGACTCGAAAAGTTAAACAAAACCCGATTTAAACAGCAAAATAGTTAAATTCTAAAGCTTAATAATTGCAAAGTTTGCAAAGCTATTAGTGATGATGGTTCTTTCAGGAATCCCAAAACTGCAATACTTTTATTTGGAAAAGTAATCGATGTTATATCGTTTCCACAGCTAATTGTAACGCCTTCTCGTAGCACATCAGTATTTTATTCGAGTTTTGGTCTTCAGATGTGTTAACGTGAATAACATAAAATACTGGTAGATTGTAACCTTGCAATTGTAATACTGGTAGATTGCAATCTATGTGTTAGCCTGAGCAAGATGCGTCTCTTCTTGAATCTCCTTTCTTGCGAGACTGATTTGCGCGATCAGTTCTTTAGGATCAGGCCTTTTCATGTCATTAGGAAACAGTTAGATGAATTAACTATACAATCTCCAGCAAACGTTGTAATCGATCCGCGATACAATGCTATTTTCTATTACTTCCGTTTCTGATGGTAAACTCTGTCTTCTCCATATCTTGCAATTGACTCGTGCTCGAACTAATCTGATCCCACGATGTTAGATCTTTCATAAACACAACCTTCTGAATAAACAACGATTCCAATTGTGAATTGTCTTCTGCATCCTGAAAATCTATCAAGAATGAATTTATCTCATCCACTACCTGTGCATAACATTCTCATAGAGAAAGGTGGTAGCTGATGCAGTTGAAGCATCCGGTACGGCTCCAGTAGTACAGAAACATGTTATTTCATCTACAACCACTATCAGATACTTATGTCGTAAGATGTTATTACTCCTGTAGGTTTCGCTCAATTCAACAGATATCCTATAAAACAGTGGTACCCTAGGGTGTGTTTGTAGACTTCAGTAAGGTTCACCATTTCATTTTCTCAATACCTGGCAGCTAATGCTGTTGATACTCCTCGGATTCAAATTTCCTAATGTTCGTGAAACAAACCTTGGTAAAAGACATCCACCAAGCGATGAACTCCAACCTCGAAGCCTGTTGGGCTCTTACTGAATGACGATTTAATCTGGGAGAAAATAAAATTGCCGGTCCAGTCTTCATATCCCGTTACAGTAGTATTGTTATTGAAAGTGTCCATTGGAATTGACGGTGATATATCTAGCGAGAGGGGGGGGGGTAATTTCGATGTTCTTGGTTTCGAGCGAAGACGACGATGTAGTATGCATAAGATAAAGTGATTTCGAGTACTAAAAAATTGTAATTATTCTGCAATATAAAGATGATACATACAGGAAGAAAAGAAAGTATATATTGTGGACGGTGTGCTTTATCGGTTGTTCTCTTTGATGTTAAATGTTCTTGTTGTACTGGTACGAAGGAAACGTTTGTGAACGAAATATATAAATATGCCGAACCCAATTAATAGTATAACTTTTAAAATTGCAATGGCAGTGTTAGTCCATGGGAATGTACTAGACAGGTGGAATTCGGGCATGCCATCTAGCGAGTGCATTGAAGTTATGGTGTGTTGTAAATTTTGAAAATTGTAAGTAAAATTCAAGTTTGGATTTTCTGGTAGTTGTATAAATATAACTGAAAAGTTCACCGGGTTCCTGGTAGCAAGATTTAAGATGTCCATGAAGTTAGCAGGCCACCTATGGCAGGCCAAAACTTCGACTTCACACATCGTTAGTGCTTTGTTAGTGCTCGTTAGTGTCACAAACCCCAATGTTCGTGCTACGAAAATAACATCTCAATTTTAACAGTTACTATTGGCCTGTTAAATTCATGCCAGCAGACCAACATATCAAAATCGCACCACAAATGAAATTGCCGGTTCGAGCAGCGTTGGTGTTCGTTAGCGCTATAAACATTAACGTTAATGCTTCCATATATGCAGTTTTAGGGTAATAAAATGGGCCCGTTTTATGAAGCTGGCATGAACGTAGCAGGCCACCCATGACAGGCCAGAATTTCGACTCCAAACATTGGTAGTGCTTCGTTAGTGGTCGTTAGTGCCGCAATACCCATCGTAAATGCTACAAAAATAACATCTCAATTTTTAACAGTCACTCTTGGCCTGCTAACTTCATGCCAATGAACTTGGCAGGCCACGTACGGCAGGTCACAACTGGGATTTCACACATTGTTAGTCATTCGTTAGTGCCGCAAACACCATCGTTAGTGCTACGAAAATAACGTCTCAATTTTTAAGTTATCGAAAACACACCATAAATGAAATTGCCTGTTCGAGCAGCGCTAGTGCTTGTTAGTGCTATAATCATTAACGTTAGTGCTTCTATGTATTCAGTTTTTTTGTAACAAATTGGGTCCATTTTATGAAGCTGGCAGGCCACCTATGGCATATCACACATAGTTAGTGCTTCATTAGTGCTCGTTAGTGCCGTAAACTTCATCCTAAGTGGTACAAAAATAACGTCTCAAGTTTTAAAAGTTACTATTGCCATGCCAACTTCTTGCCAATAAATTTAGCTGGCCCCAATTTCGATTCTACACATTGTTAGTGCTTTGTTAGTGCTCGTTAGTGCCGCAAACCCCATTGTTAGTGCTACAAACATAACGTCTCAATTCTCAACAGTCACTATTGGCCTGCTAACTACATGTTAATGAACTTTGCAGGTTACCTATGGCATAACTCAATTTCGATTTCCTTTGTGGTGGACAAACACCGTGTGCGTGGGTTTTCTCGGGGTTCTCCCGTTTCCTCCCACCTTCTTCATTCCACCATTTCATTCATTACTCATCATCACCGTCTCCTTTAGCCTAACCGGCATAACCGTGGGACGTAAAACTCAAAGATTTCATTTTTTCAATTTCGATTTCAAACATTGTTAGTTCTTTGGTAGTGCTTGTTAGTGCCTCAAACCTCATTGTTAGTGCTACAAAAATAACCTCTTAATTTTTAACACTCTCTATTGGCTTGCTAACTTCATTCCAATGAACTTGGCAGGCCAGAAACCACCTAAACCCCTCTCGCGACGCTTGGTGACCGAGAGGTACCCATCCTTAAGCCCAAAGACGCACGGTCATTGGGTTCCTATCCTCTCTCACGACGCCCGTTCACCGAGAGAGACACCTAAGCTTAACCTCTCTCACGACGCCTGGTCACCGAGAGGAACCTCACCTGTAAAAAGCCCCAATATGCTTGGTCATTGTGTGTCTTTCTTTATCTTACCCAAATTATTAGTTTAACTGCTTTTTGCACAGAGGTTGTTCAGCCTACGTTTAGCCGATTTCGGTCCTTCCCCCTCCCCCTTCCGGGCAGAATGGACTCACCCGACCTGGCTCGTGGTGTCCTGCAGTGTTGTGCAGTGGCTTCCTGGGAACGGAGTTGTGTTTCCGAGCAGACAACAATAACGCACAAAACAGGACCATTGTTGTGAGTGTTGTATTAAATGTTTCCAAGTGGGTGGGTTTCCACTCTCTGACCAAAATGCCACCCAAACTAAGCCGGTTTTGGGAAGACTATGTTGCGGCTCTTTATGATGCCCACTTTAGTGTTTCTGTCATTAGAAAACAGTGAAAGATGAATGGTTGCAACATCAGTTTAAGTGGAATAAAAAATGATATTAAAAAGTACAAAGGCAACGAAGCTCCACCATTTGGATCACCAACGAAGTTCCATAGGAAGCGGGAATGCACCAAGGCCACCTTCACCATGCAGAAGAAACTTTGCAAAACGGCAATGCAAGAAAATCCGCCAACACAAACGTGTATGGCTAATCGCCTTGACGTGCCTTTGGGGACTGTGAGCCGGACGTTACACCATCAACTCAAGCTGGAAAAAGTTATGAAAGCTCGCGGCCATCTTCTCACGAATGCCCACCAAACGGAACGAAAGTGTAACGCCCGGAAGCTGTACCAACGGCATCTGGCAAAACAAAGGTGGATGTACGTCGTAACGCTCCATGAAGCATGAATTTACCTTTCCGACTGCGGCAAACAGAAAGTCACCATGTACCGAGAAAGGCGCCAAGAACTTCAGAAGGTGGGTCCGAGTCTGTAAAGAATCCTTCCCAAGAGGGTTCATGGTCGCTACCGGCTACTGTTACCGAGGTAAACTGAAGATTCGTAGGGTGTAGAAGAACTGAAAAATAAATTCGCAATATTTTCAGGAGCAGATCATGAGGCCGATCTACGAGCGTGAGATTCCAACAATGTACGGAAATGACGCCAATCAGGTGCGCATTCACATGGACAAGGCCTCATCACATACCTCACGATCATCCCTCGCATTCTACAGGGAGACGGAGGAGGCAAGTGGTATACAGTGATACCTTTCAATGAGGTACCTTTAAATCCCCAGATGCAACTCCTATGGACTATTATGGATTTGGATTACTGAAGCGGGCTTTGAACGAACTCGTGTGGCAACTGTGAAAGGACTTTGGAAAGCTTTGCAAAGGGAATGGGACAATATTCCCCTCCTAGTTCTTCAGATAAGCCTATTACAATGGAAATTACGCTGTCGGTGTATTGGTAGGAACCAAGGGAAACACATCGAGCATTTACGGATCTGGGGCCATGGATTCTTCTAAATTTTTAGGTAAGTCGAAATTGGCCAAATGTAGACTGAACAACCTCTGTATACCTTTTGTATTTAATAAGAAAATTTTATAATAAAAGGTGATGGGAAAGTCCAAATTTCCGTGTACAGTAATTGCTCTACCTCTTTAGACCGAAAGAATTTTACAGTTCTTCACCTAGTCAACACGTCGCACATAACTTACAGCGGACCATTTTCTCGATTTTACCCATCGTTATTACATCGTTAGTGGTCGTTAGTGCCGCATGTCCCATCTTTAGTGCCCCATAAATATCACTTACAATTTTGAAGGAACAATTATTTTCCTGCTAACTCGTGCCAGCAGTACTGTGACAAACCTTACTTCAGACCACAATTTCTATTACTCTCATGAATAATGCTTCTTTCATACTGGTTACGGAAGGATATCGTATCGCTAGTTACAGATAACGCTTACATATTTTAAAATAATCCTTAATGCCAGCAGACCAGGGCAAATCTACGGCAGAGGAATTTTTTATTACACCCGTCATTAGTGGTCGTTATTGCGGCATATCTCATCTTATTGCACCACAGATAAAGGCTACATTTTAAAAAGATTCATTTTGCCCTTCTAATTTCATGCCAGCACGCGACGCACGAAACTTACAGCAGACCATAATTTTGATTTTATTTATCAAAGTGCTTTGTTAGTACTTGTTAATGTTGTATATCATATCGTTAGTGCTCGAAGTATAACAGCTACATTTCTTAGAAACCATTATTTGTCTGCTAACTTTGTTACAACAGACCAGGGACAAAATCTGCTGCTAATAACAATTTCATTTACAACTGTCGTTAGTGCTTCGTTGGTGCTTGTTATACAGCATATTGCTTCGTTGCTGTTCCACAGATAACGGCTACGGCTAGGTCGTTACTGCTTTGATATGCCATATACACCATCATTAGTACTCACATATAGTGCCTATTTTTTTTAAAGACTTATTATTGGCCTTCCAACTTCCTGCCAACAGACCTGGCACGATATCTACTTCAGACACAATTCAATTTCACACATCGTTAGTGTTTAGTTAGTGCTCGTTAGTTCTCCAAAGAATACAACTATATTTAAAAAAAATATAAAAACTTCATTATTGGCCTACTAACTTCATGTCAAAGGGCAGACCAATAATGAAGTTGGTAAGCCAATAATGATTTTTTAAAACGATATAGATGTTCTCTGTGGAGTACTAACGCTTAAATTTGCGCAACTAACGATGTGTGAAATTGTGGTCTGAAGAAAATATCGTCCCAGGTCGATTGGCAGAAAGTTAGAAGGCCAAAAATATAGGCATTATATGTGAGTACTAATCATGTTGTATGCGGCATATCAAAGCAATAACGAGCTAGCCGTATCCGTTATCTGTAGCCCAGTAACGATGCAATATACTGCACTAACAAGCACTAACGACGGCTGTAAATTAAATCGTCATCAGCAGCAGGTTTCGTCCCTGGTCTGTTTTAGCGAAGTTAGCAGACAAATAATGGTTTCTAAAAAATATAACTTTTGTTTATTAGTATCGAGTTGGCCCTACCACGTTTGTTCGGACAAAAATAAATAATGCCATTTGTTTGTGCTGTGTTAGTGCCGGTTAGTGCCAAAATTTCAGTGTTTGCGCTATCAAAATAACAAAGGTATGAACAATATAAATTTTGGGGCCAACTTGAGGTCAAGTTGGCTCCACTTTTTTCCCTAATTGAGATAGAACTGATTTTGTAATTCCAAACGTTTGTGCTACGTTAGAGCTGGTAAGTGACTAAATTTGAGCGTTAGTGCTATTCAAATTACGCTGGTATAACGAAATTAATTAGCGTCAAGTTGGCCCAGCTTTTTCCCCTATTTCAGATAAAATTAATTTTCTAATGCCAGACGTTTATGCCTCGTTAGTACTGGTGAGTGCCCAAATTTGATCGTTAGTGCTGTTCAAATAACGCCGGTATAACGAATTTAACTAGCGTCAAGTTGGCCCCACTTTCTTCCCTAATTGAGATAGAATTGATTTTTTAATGCCAAACGTTTGTGCTACGTTAGTGCTGGTTAGTGTCCAAATTTGAGCGTTAGTGCTGTTCTAATAACGCCGGTATAACGACATTATTTTTCTTCAAGTTGGCCCCGCTTTTTTTCCTGATTGAGATAGAATGTAATTTTATAATGCCTAGCGTTTGTGCTATGTTAGTGCTTGGTCATTCCTCTGTTTGTCCGATAGTGATGTTGAAATTTCACGTCCGTGAACTTGGCCACCATATAACGCACTAACAATAAAATTAGTGTAATTCGTTGATTCATTTTAGTGCAGCAGCCCCTAACGTTAGTGCTTCATTAGTGTACATGCTACAAGGAAAAAACCTTCAGGGCTCCAAGTTCACACTGGCCCCCACTTCAAGCACTAAGGAAATAATTGTGTCATTTGTTAGTGCATTGTCAGTGCTTGTAGAAAACACTAAGAGTGTCGTTAGTGTTTCAATATAAGTGTAATTATAGCTAATTCATATCAGGAAACTTCTGTAAAGTAATACCTTTGTAATTTTTCATTACGTCAAATTCCGCGAAATTCAAAAGGAATTATAATCTATTTTATTATAATTCTTAGTGCACCAACCCCTAACGTTAGTTATTCATTAGTGTAGGTCCTACAAGTAAAACACCTTTGGAGGGCTAGCATGAACTTGGCCCCCATTTTAAGCACTAACGAAGAAATTAGCGCCATTCGTTAGTTCATTCCATTCGTTAGTGCAAGTAAATTGAAATTTATTGAATTCTAATATAATTGTCTTACAAAGGTGGGATAAACGTCAAAAGTTAGTGCATCGTTATTGCTTGCCGAAACATCAAGCACTAACGTTAGTGCTATCATAGTTTAGGAGTTATTAGAGGATAACTCACTCGGGGCTAATTTAGTTCTATCGAATTTTACAATAATTGTCCCATAAAGGTGAAGTAAACGTCAAAGGTTAGTGCGTCGTTAGTGCTCCAAAAGACACTAAATATTAAGGTTACTGCTATCGTAGTTTATTAGTTATTAATGAACAACTCGGGCGGGGCTAACTTTAAATCTTTAAATTTTTATACAATTTTACACAAACTGTCAGACAGAAATGAGACAAAACCAGCGGTTAGTGTTCCATAAACTAAGCACTAACGTTAGTGCTACCACAATTTAGCAGCTATTAATGAATAATTCGCACGATGCTGAATCTAAATTTATCGACTTTTACAATAATTGTCAATCAAAAGGTAGGGTTGTTGCTACATATTAGTTCTTTCTACTGGTCTAAAAGATAGTAAAACTGGCAATGGTGATATAGTTTAGGGGTTATTAGTGAATAACTCCGAAGAAACTCAATTAAAATCGATTGAACTTTACACTAATTGTGTAAAAGTTGAAAAACCTTATTTTATCCCCGCCGAGTTATTTATTAATAGCTCCTAAACTGTCATGGCACTAACTTTACATCTTAAATAGCATTAAGGATAGAACTTTTAGAAGTACTAACGATGCACAAAAATTCGACGTTTATTCTACCTTTGCGAGACAATTATTGTAAAATTCGATATTCACTTATAATTCCTAAATTGTGTTAACATTAACCTTAGAGCTTACTGTTTAACAGAGACCTAACAATGCACTAAACGCTAGTGTTAGTCCCACTTTTGTAAAATTGTGTAAAAGTTGAAAAATCTAAGGTTAACCCTGCCTGAGTTATTCATTAATAACTTCTAAAGTATCATGTACTAAGGTTAGTGTTTGGTGCGCTAATGTGCACTACACATGTAAAAGGTTTTGGTAGCATTTGAGAACCGTGCGGGGCTAACTCGGTGATTTTTCATTTTGTAAAATTAAGGCCAAATTTAAAAGGACTAATGGTCACTATTGCAAAGTTACTACTCCGTTAGTACGACTTACTGCAGAACTCCCAACATTAGTGCTTCAATAGTATGGATGCTATAAAATAAAACTTAGGGGATGCTAACTACACGCTAGCTTTTCTCTACAAAAACATTCACGATGAGAAGCTCTAATGTTCGGAGTTGGTGCACTAGCAACCACTAACCAAGCACTAACAATAGCACTAGAAGAGATCATTACTGCTTTTGAACTTGGCCAATAGAACTAGAGTTTGACCAATAGAAAAGGTAACATGTTTTTCTTTTGAGAGTTTCATGACATATAATTGGCTATATCTACAACAATAACGAAGCCCTAACGAAACTATTAGCGTTTTAGAAGCACTAACGATGCACTAAGAAAAGGCACTAATTTTTCGTTAGTGCTTAAATTGGATTCAGCGTGAACTTGGCCCCCCAAAGGTTTTTTAGTTGTAGCATGTACACAAAAAGCATTAACGTTATTGATTGGTTCACTGAGTAACACAAACTATTATAATAGAAGAGATCATTAGTGCTTCTGAATTTGGCGGGAATTTGACGCAATGAAAATTTCCCCGTGCATTTATCATGGGAGTTTTGGAACTTATAATTGGCTATGTTTACAGTGATAGTGAAGCATTCACGGAACTATCAGTGTTTTCTAGAAGCACTAACGAAAAGCACTAATTCCTTCGTTAGTGCTTAAAGTAGGGATCAAGATCGCGCTGACCCCAAAGGTTTTCATTTGTCTCATCGACACTAACGAAGAACAAACGTTAGGGGTTGGTGCACAAAGAAGCACTTACAATGCACTAACGACTGCACTAGAAAAAAAATCATTAGTGCTTTTCGATTTGCCGGGAATTTCACGCAATGAAAAATTACCCATGTATTTCTTAGGGGAGTTTCGTAACATATAATTGCCTATATCTACAATAATAGAGCATTTACTATGAGTATTTTCTAAAAGCACTAACGATGCACAGACGAAAAGCACGAATTTTTTCATTACTGCATAGTGTGGGGAGACCAGCGTAGACCATTGCTTTGACTCTACAGCCTACACTAATGAAACACTAACATTAGCCGTTGGTGAACTAAGAAGCACTAACGATGCATTAACGAATAGCACTAATTATTTCGTTAGTACTCAAAGTTTTGACCAACGTCAATTTGGAACCCGAAATGTTTTTTACTTGTAGCATGTAAACTAATGAAACACTAACGTTAAGGTTGGTACACTAAGAAGCACTAACGAGGCAATAATGATTGAACTAATTTTATCTATGATGCATTACGTGGAGGCGCCAAGTTCACGGACATGTAATTTCAACACCACTAACGGACAAATTAAGGAACGATCAAGCACTAATGCAGCACAAACGTTTGGCATTAGAAAATCAATTCTGTCTCAATTAGGGAAAAAAGCTGGTCCATCTTGACTCTAATTAATTTCATTATATTGGCGTTATTTGAATAGCACTAACGGTCAAATTTGAGCACTGACCAGCACTAACGTAGCAGAAATGTCTGCCATTAGAAAATCAATTCTATCTCAATTAGGGAAAAAATCATCTCAAAAAATCAAATTGACATCAAGTTGGCCCCGAAATTTAAATTGTTTATAACGTTGTTCTTTTGATAGCACAAACGTTGAAATTTCGGCACTAACCAGCACTTATGTAGCACAAACGAATGATATTAATTATTTTTGTCCGTCCTAAAGTGGTGGGGCCAACCTGATACCAATTGATATGTGTCGTGCACTAACGGTATGATACACAACATTAATGAGTACTAACGAAGCACTAATGATATATAAAATCAAAATGTGGTCTGCTGTAGGTTTCATGCGTGGCGTGTTGGCATGAAATTAGAAGGGTAAAATGAATGTTTTAAAAATGCAGGTGTTATCTGTGGAGCATTAACGATGAAATATCCAGTAGAAACCTACACTAACAACGGGTGTAATAAAAATTGTCTTCTTGTGTGGATTTAGTATCTGCTCTCCAGCCATAATGTTAGTAGGCCAATAATGCCTTTCTTAAAAATATAGCCGACATATGTGGAGCACTTATTATAAGATATGTAACACTAACGATTGGATGTGCGGCACTAAAGAGCACTAAAGAAACACTATGACAGATGTAATCAAAATTGTGGTCTGTCGTATATTTCATCCCTGATTTGCTAGCAGAAATTTAGAAGGCAAAAAAATGTTTTTCTTGAAAGATGTAGCCATTAACTTTGATGAACCAACTGTCTGACATGCGACACTAACGAGCACTCATGAAGCACAAATGAGGGTGTAATCTAAATTGTAACCTGCCATAGATTTCGTCCCTGTCCTGATGACATCAACTTAGCAGGCCAATATTTGCTTCTTAAAATGTAGCTGTTATCCATGAAGCATTAGCGATGGGATATGCGGCACTAACGAGCACTCATGAAGCACTAATAAAGGCTGTAATTGTCAACCCCCCTTGTCGTGCCTTTAAAAGCATGAACGTAGCTCAACATGACAGGAATGTCGTTCTCCTAACATTTTCTATAATGTCAGGGAAATTCTATTACTAACTTCAAAAGTAAACACAAGACGAGTAAGTTTTAAATTCATTGTATTTTCAATCATAAAACGTGGTGTGATAGTGTATTGTGTTATGTGTAGGATGTACAAACATTTCCAGATCACAACTTAATGAGTCTGATTAAGTTCTCTATTTGATGATGTAAAATAAATAGCAAACACATACCTTCTGGTTAGATGTTGATGTAGTCTCTAATGAAGCTTAAGGTGCAGCAGAGTAACCACCAACTTCTGGCGATAAAATGTTGCTAAAATGTTCCACTGAAGAACGGTTATAGTATTAGTATTATAAACTAGTTGACCATAGCTCATGAATGAACTTAAATTAAATCTCGTCGAAATATTAAATAACAAAAGACTGAATTGCGAGTCTCTTTGCAGACTAACAGTCTGAGACCCCTCGTCGTCTAAACTCTAAATGTCAATCTTCGAATGATCTCCTCCGAATCATCACCTACAAATGATCTCCTTCGAATGATCCTCTTCGAATGATCATGATCTCAATTTCCTAGAGTATTTATGTCAATCCAGTTACTCTCCAGACTGCCACCTTGCTTCACATCTCTCCACGTGTTTGCTATCTCATTGCCGAAATTAACATTTCTGCAATGACCATCAAATAGACAAAATCTCCAGACGTCTATCTCCGTAATCTGACAATTTTGTTACATCCTAAAATTTTATGTTGATGTTGACAATTGACAAACATAAACATTACAACTTATTCTTTCAGCATTTCTGACACAGCATTATTTCTGTGTTTTTCTTCGTAATCACAACATTGCACATTAATACATGCGTACTTACATCTGACACAACCAAAACATAGACAACATAATTTTGTAATTTATTTCCTTAACCTATTCTGCAATTACTTAACTTTGAGTTTTGTCTTTTAGTGCTTACACGTTCAATTCATCTTTATTTGATCTAATTATTAAAAATTTTTGAAAATAAAATTTATCTAACTTCAATCCCTCAACACGGCTCCCTTTGAAACTCAAAGGTGCTTCGCGTCAGATCCAATCGAAACCTGAGATTAGACAATACTAATATACAAAAATACAAACATAGAAATATATTATAACCTTATTCCTTTGCCGTAAATACAACATAAAATATTAACAAACATAAAATCAAAACATAAAATAATAGATTAAATATTTACAATTTCGCGCATTAATTTGCGTCATTCGTAATATACATTATTCAAACAAACATTATCCTGCCATCTGTTGGCTGTTTTAGATATTACAAGCTCTTAGATGCTTGCACAGTATTTTACACATTGCTCTTTCATAGTTATATATATGTATCAACAGAGTCCCACATGGAAATTTCCTTCTGTTCCTTCCATGCATTGTGTCCAACAAATACATATTTATAGAGACATCATAATTTTACTTTACTTATTCACATTATAAAATATACTGCTTCGATTATTGATTTTAAATTCCACACACTTAAAATAATATTTCATTATTTATATAACACATTCCTTCACCAACACTTAATTATTTTTTTTTTACCGTCACCAAATTTTTATATCACCATAACCACTTGTAAAATCATGATAATTCATTATCATGTCCGTGGCAACACTGTCGTTGTTCTCTAAACTTGCTGAGTTTGAATTTTTACACTTTGGTCTTGAACGAAATCAAGACTAATTTCCGTCCGCATTGTGTGTCTTTAGTCGTTGCGACATCATTCCACTTGCACGATTATTTGCAGTTTTCTATTAATTTTGCGATCATATTATCGATAACTCACAGGGTATCGCATAGATTTTATCGAATTTTGCGTCCATGTCCATCGATTGTGATTTTACATCGTTCTTAGTTTGTGAACAACAAAAATTGTTGTGTTCGGACGTACTCGTGGAATCTGTTACATTTTCAATACGTTTAGTATTATCTTCTTGGTGTTCGTTATGCTGCTTGCTATTGTTTACATCAGTATTTTGTGAAATAATCATTCTCTGCAAGTTGTGATCTGATTCACTGTGACTAATGTTTTCAAGAATAGTGTGTATTTTTATATATTCGTGTGTTAACATGTGTGTGCGTTTTCGACTACTCTTGTTCACTCTTCCATAGATTGGGACAGAGAGATAATGCTTACTAGGTGGATCTACAATAGGTCTTTCATATCCACTTTCAGAATTACTCTCGCTTTTTGTATTAACCATCTTACATTTTTTACTATCTAAATTCCTTATTTTTCTTATAATATAGGCCGTAACCATACTAATTACAATTACTAATATACCAAATACTACAATCGCAATGTAAAAGCATAACTCGCTGCTGTCCATTATTCCCGATAATCTATAATAAACAGACGAAAACTTAATTGACTTGATGATATAGTCAACTAATAGTAGATACTTAAAACATTATTCCCTTATTTCTGTCTATCATTCACCAGAATGTAAAATTACAATTCGTATATGGTACGATAGGCATCTTTCTCTTGTTCTAACTTTTCATTGTATTTCTTTACGCATACTTTAGCGTTTTTGATACAATGTTTATCTTATTGTTCTCCTATTATATGTAGCTTCTCATCTTACTAAAATAGTATCTTGAAGTACATCTTTGTTTTCCGTCGTATTTTTTTTTTTTTTTTTTAAGGTTTAGATTCATTTTACTTTCTATCATAAAACGTGGTGTGATAGTGTATTGTGTTATGTGTAGGATGTACAAACATTTCCAGATCACAACTTTATGAGTCTGATTAAATTCTCTATTTGATGATGTAAAACAAATAGCAAACACATACCTTCTGGTTAGCTGTTGATGTAGTCTCTAATGAAGCTTAAGGTGCAGCAGAGTAACCACCAACTTCTGGCGATAAAATGTTGCTAAAATGTTCCACTGAAGAACGGTTATAGTATTTGTATTATAAACTAGTTGACCATAGCTCATGAATGAACTTAAATTAAATCTCGTCGAAATATTAAATAACAAAAGACTGAATTGCGAGTCTCTTTGCAGCCTAACAGTCTGAGACCTCTCGTCGTCTAAACTCTAAATGTCAACCTTCGAATGATCTCCTCTGAATCATCACCTACGAATGATCTCCTTCGAATGATCATCTTCAAATGATCATGATCTCAATTTCCTAGAGTATTTATGTCAATCCAGTTACTCTCCAGACCGGCACCTTGCTTCACATTTCTCTACGTGTTTGCTATCTCATTGCCGAAATTAACATTTCTGCAATGATCATCAAATAGACAAAATCTCCAGACGTCTATCTCCGCAATCTGACAATTTTGTTACATCCTAAAATGTTATGTTGATGTTGACAATTGACAAACATAAGCATTACAACTTATTCTTTCAGCATTTCTGACACAGCATTATTTCTGTGTTTTTCTTCGTAATCACAACATTGCACATTAATACATGTGTACTTACATCTGACACAACCAAAACATAGACAACATAATTTTGTAGTTTATTTCCTTAACCTATTCTGCAATTACTTAACTTTGAGTTTTGTCTTTTAGTTCTTACACATTCATTTCATCTTTATTTGATCTAATTATTAAAAAGTTTTGAAAATAAAATTTATCTAACTTCAATCCCTCAACATAATATAAATTGTGACCTCCTCTGGTCGCTGGTATGCTGAAATGAAGTTAGAAGGCCAGTAATTGCTTTCTTAAAATGAAGCCGATGTGTGTGGAATATTAACGATGGTATATGCAGCACTAACGAACACTAACGATGGGATGTACGGCACTAACGAAAAAGTAGTGACAGATGTAAACAAACATATGGTCTGCCGTCTATTTCGTCGCTGGTCTGCTGAAAATCAAGTTAGTAGGCAAATAATGAGTTTCAAGAATATAGCCGTTATCTCCGAAGAACAAAGTTAGGTATGGCGCTAACGAAGCACTAACGACGGGTGTAATAAAAAATGTGGTCTGTTGTAGGTCTGCTGTGGGTGGAATTTGGCATGAAGCTATGAGAGGAACATGAAGTTTTTTTAGAAATTTAGCCTTTACCTGTGGAACAATAACGGTCGGATACGCAGCAGGAGCTAACACTAACGAATCATTAATAACGTTTATAAACAAACTGTGGTCTGCTTAGATTTGGTCCTGATATGCTGGAATGAATTTAGCAGGCAAATTATGTCTTTTCTTAGAAATATATTCGTTTTCTGTGAAGCACTAACGGTGGGATATGGGACACTAACGACTACTAACGACGCACTAATGACAGATGTCATCGAAATTGTGGTATGACGCACATTTCGTTCGTTCTTTGCTGTCATTAATGTTTTTTTTAAATGTAGCCATTATCTATGGAGCACTAACAATATAATACTCAGCAGTAACGAATACTAACGAAGCACTAATGACGGGTGTCATCTGTCGTAGATTTCGTTCCTGCCTTGCAGGTACAAGTTAACAGGCCAATTATAATTTCTTCCAGATTGTAGCCAATATCTATAGAGCAGTAACGATGGGATATGTGGCACTAACGAGCACTAACGAAGCACAAACGGTATGTGAGGTCAAAATCGTGGTCTGCCATAGGTGGCTTGTAAGCTTCATGAAACGGACCTATTTAGTTCCCAAAAAACTATATATAAAAAGCACTAACATTAATATTTATACCAGTAACGAGCACTAAGGCTGTTCGAAACTGCAATTTCATTTATGTGGTGATTTGGATATCTTGGCCTGTTCGCATGAAATCAGCAGGTCAATAGTGGGTGTTAAAAATTGAGACGTTATTTTCTGGACTAACGATCGGGTCTGCATCACAAACGAACACTAACGAAGCACTAATAATATGCAAAATCGAAATTCTGGCCTGCCATATGTGGCCTGCTAATATCACGGACAGAGATTTAAGGTGTCACTAATTTTTCGCTGAAAGTTCTCATATAAGAAGAAATAGGTTAACGAGTGGTTTTGAGCGTCGGCCGTCAACATATGATTTCTTATAAGTGTTATAATCACAGTTTTCCGAGCTGTTAGATACAGTCCCATAGATGTATACGATAAGGATCCCCACATCACGACAAAAGCACATGTCAACACAACACCTGCTATTGATTGTAAAAAGCCTAGCAGACAAGAAGCCGACAGGAAATACACCGAGGAACGCCGAAAGAAGACGGACATCCCGGAAGGACCCCAAGAGAACAGATGAAAGCTCAACCACCGAGGGATCCATCATCAGTCTACCAACTGATCAAATAACCTACACTAGAACTGAGGACTATGGGTACACCTATCCTTACCCGAGGTCGCATTGGACTAGGAATCTTTACTACAACGAAGCCTCGCGAAGCTGCTTTGAGCTGAGTGGCCTATCCTTCAAGACTCACTAGAACCAGCAGGTGCCTGGGAGACCGCCTTGAGAGAAGGGACCCCGTATAAAACACGTACTTCCTCTCATCTGTTCAATAACAAGATAGACACTATTTTAGTCTCTGTAATCAAAGACGTCTGTATTTAGCAAATGTTATAATAAATTGTTGAATAAGATAAATCTTGGCCCATTACTGACTCTACCAAATCTTTACATTGTGGTACGCACCGGAGTTTTGTAATGCACGCTCTTTTCATTAACTTTTAAACAAGCACTGAGAAGGTCAGTATCAAAATCCATCTAGGTTTGACTATCTATCTTTTTTTTTCCATTTCCGAGTGGAAATTATACCGGAAACTAGATCAGGTAAACAAACATACACATCAGGAGAGAATAACGCAAATATGACAGAGAGTGTATCTAATATTATTTTAGCACGCCACATTTGACGAAGTATGCGGGACACGTGCACGAAGACAAATTTTTTTTATCCTACTCGATCATATGGCAACCATGTAATCATGGTCACTAACTAAGGAGAAAGAACTTTTACCAATATTTCTACAAGACACAACACTAAATCTCGTGTTGTAGCTTAAAAACCAAAATCAGTTTGATATCATGTCCTATGACGATTTGAAATCTAAATTAGTACCATTATGCAGGCCAAAGGTCCCATCGTATAAAGCAGAACAGTTATTATTCGAGGTCCAACAAGTAATGGATGAATTCATAGACTCATACTTTTACGTAAACTCCGAGTAATAAGGCAGCTTTTAGCGGAGGCGACAGAAGATCAAAAGATCCATTATTTATCCTTGGATTTACAGAGAGATTTCCTTAACAAGATAGCATTAAAAACGTTTGCAACAGTAGATGCCCTACAGGCTAAATTAAACATTTTGGAAATCTCTAATGACTTTCTAAGGAAAAGAGAGCATGTAGAGCTATGACAAAGACTGCACATGCTATACGGCCAAAATCATATACCTAAACCGCAGAATACATCCTATGGCTTACCAACCGAACCAAAGACAATGGCTCCTGTACAACAGTTATATTAGCATAATATGCTATACAAACGCAACCAGTCACACAAGCAATGCGCAGTTATGTACCTACATCAACAACAAATTAATACTTCCATTGCAATTTCTCAACCTAACCCTCAAAAATATCAACCCTCAAATCAAGAACCTAAGACAGTTGCTCACCACTAGCAAAATCCTCCACAAAATGACCTCTCTACCTTGGCGAATAAAATGGCAGAATATTCGCTGGTGGTAGCCCAGACGAGTTACAGATACCAAGCGAGAAATATAAACCAGGGAAACAGAAGGAACAATAACAATAATAACGGAAAGCAAAAGCGGGAACAAGCTCAGAGCAATCAGCAGGCTACACCCACGGAAGATCAAATTTTGGTGTGCGCGATATGCCGGAAGCGGGCGCGTGGTACATCCGTTTGTTTTAAGCGTCAAGAAACGCGTAAGACAGCCCCTTGACAAGGCGGCCGACAGTCATCACTCGGAACAGGGAGACCAAAGAGAAAGTGGCAGGCACAATAGAATAAATTACGAAATTCCTGTAATAAAAGAACAATCAGGACAATTGGCAGAAAAACGGGAAAACGTAGAATTAGAGGACGAAAATAACAGGTCGCATTTAGCAATTAAAACTAAATCAGGCCCTCAGAATGCGATAATTGACACAGGAAGTACGGTATCCTTCTGGCCAGCCGACGCCGTACCACCTGGGACAAGTCTAATTCGAATCCAGGCAATAGTGAAAGGAATCTCATGTAATAATACTTGTTTGAACCGGATAGCACTGAAAAAATTTAAAATTTATCAAACAACATTTACTCATTACTTTATAGTAATTGACAGGACAATGCCAATAATTACAGGAATTGACTTTCTCCAACGTTCACATTCCACCATCAACTTAAACAAGAATACAATCTCTTTCTTTAAACGCCAAAGGCAGCCACAGATACCAGCTGAGGGCAAAGAAAATACTCTGTCAGCTCTTACAATTCAGATACTATTGCAGAGAGAAAATAACTGTTTATACGTGACTAGGCAAATAACTTTACCTCCACGTTTACATACGTTCATACAAGTGGCAGGAAAGAAAAGAATAGCTGACAGGGAATCCTTGTATATATAATTGCTTCCGGTAATACGCCAGAAACATAGGTTAAATGCCCTCGATCAGAAGATAGAAAAGACAAAATGACAATTTTAATTTCAAATCGCAATAGCAACAGCGTCACTATACATATATTAACAACCTCCTCACGTCGTGCCTATTAAATTTGGGGATAATTGCGTGTTGACGTAAAGAAGCTGCTGCTACCCATTATCTGAAATGAGTAAGTTTGAGCAAGTAGAAGTTCTAGCAAGAGGATTATTCTAGTACATCACAGAAACATTTTAAATTCATTTAAACTTCATGTATTTGAACAGTGAATATAATAGTGTAAGTGTACGTGTTCTTAATGGATATGACTTAATCGTTCAGATCCCAGTATGTCAAATGTCTGGAGTGTCGCACATAACTGAGGTACACATACCTTGATATTCAGGCGTCAGGCTGGAACGACGAATATCCACTGCTGGGCTCTTCTATCTCTCAGGATGACGTTGGTATCGGCGGTTCGGCTTCCACACTTAGCCGACTAACGGCCAACCATTAGTAAATGGTAGTTCGTAATGCTTGGAACTCAAACTAAGATCGACTTTTGACCTACTCCTCATCCACGTTTGATCTGCGTCCCCTCGGCGACGGAACTCCGACTGATCGACGACTGATGCTGATTCCATCCAAATCTGGATTTTTGATTCTTCCCGCAGACGATGGAATTCGTCATTTCGTGATTCGACTTTGTTTATCTCAGCTATTGGTCAAACATTCGTTTCAGACCGTATTACATTGTGACCGAATTCCCAGACTATCAATTTCTGCGAATCTGAATATTATGCCATATCCGATTTGTGTCAATGTTAACAAATGATTTTATTACACATTTCAAGCTGACATTAATTTTCTTAATTTATATTTACATAATCCTGCGAGTTAGCGTCTCGCCAGGATTTCACGAATAACAAAACATAAACATAACCATGTGCAACTTCTTACACAAACAGACAGACAATAGAAACAACAACACGTGCCATACATGTCACAATTTAACATCGTTGTAATATTCTGAGCTTTAAGTTTGACTTTTTAAAATTATAATTATCCCAATCACCTAATAAAATCTTATAATCTTTTTAATATTGTAATATCCCATGTGAAGTTGTTTGCAAACAAATCCACTCATCAAGTGTTTATAAACACCACCTCGTGCTTCATCAAGAGGAACTTCCACCAGGGGGACCCGCAATCATTTGCAGACGACGTTTAGCCCCTCCCACGCAGCAGAAAACGAAATTGAAGCAGCAGCGCCACTGCCACCCAAGGGACGCTATAAATTGGACAGAAGAATACAGCTCAGTACCAGTTTTCTGCTGACCCTCCTTTAGTCTGCTACGGGACTCTTGGAGTAACCTAACCCCAGGTCTCTAGTCTGCTACGGGACTACGCCTATCCTATCTTCTGGCTTAGCCTGCTACGGGGCTATGTCTGGGAATCCTAACCTCAGCCGCTTAGCCTGCTACGGGGCTCTGTTGGCGACCTAACCCGCATCTGCTTGCTACGGAGCATTGGTTCCCTAGTTCCACTTCTCTTAGCCTGCTACGGGACTCTGTTGGAGATCCAGTCTGCGACCTTACGGTCAAAGACCACCTATACTCACCCTGATTATAGAGAAATCAATTTGTATAGTATTTTGTAAAAAATACTTTTATAGAGGAACTTTTTATAATAAAAAATACTGGTAGTGGGAGTCGATTCCGGACGCTCTTTTTATTAACAGCTCTACCTCTTCCTTATATATGAGATAAAACTACACAAAGTTTTACATGGTAGAGGCTTGACCGGCTCAGAATAAGCTCTGAATACTCCCCTACCGCACACTTTATTAACCGGAAGTGGACTTTTTTTCTTTGGAAGGTATGTGATTTTTTAAGTGTTAGTGCTTTTAGTGAACTGAATTTGTTTATGCCTCAAACTAGAAATGATAAAAACAGTTTTCCAGAAAACGTTTTTAATATGGAGCAGAATTCGCGTCTTTCCTTTAATGTACCACACCTTACTAAATACTCGGATCATGTGACGGAGTATTCCGATAGGTTCTTTATGCTCTTTGACCATCTTGCATTATTACATTCGTGGAACGAACAGAAGAAGAAAGAGCTGTTACCTATGTATTTGCAGGATGTCGCTTTGGATTTAGTTTTGCAATTAAAAGCTCAGAATCAATTGGACACACTAAATTATGGTCAATTAAAAGACAAATTAATATATTTGAGCAGACCGAAACTTCCAGCGTATAATCCGGAATTTGAAATCTTCTAGGTTCAGCAAGGGGAAAATGAACCTATAGATGCTTACTTTCTGAATAATTAAGAGTAATTAGGCAAGTTTTACCTCAGGCCACCGATGAACAGAAAATCAATTATTTATCATTAGGTTTGCAAATTTTTTTTTTTTTTACAAAGAGTAGCATTAGAATCCTTTACAACCGTTCAGGCTCTACAGACTCATTTACATAACTTAGGAAAAGCAAATGACTTGATGAAGAAACGTGATTATGTTGAGATACAACAGGCTATTTACTCGCTGTGCGAACAAAATACGCCAGTCAGCAACTTATATTCGAGACCGATCGCTGGCACTTCCTTTCCTTTTCACCAGCAACAACAACAAATCACATATCCGTTATATAATCCAGAGCATAATTGGAGTCAATATCAAAACCTCCTCCTATGTTCCCTGCACCTTCTGCACCACAATTACAAGCTACACTACAAAATCAAATACCTACAAGTTCCTCCCACCAAACTGCGGACCAGAATCCCCCGCCCGACCCTCCGGCGCCTAGCACTTCTATTACTTCTAATACAACTAATTCGTTAGACTTTTCTAAATTAGCAAACCAGATGACGAACTATTACTTTTGGTGGCACAAAATGCTATGAAAGCCTCGCAATTTAGAAAAGGCGGCAGTAATAATCATAAACAATAATCAGAACCATCAGAAAAATGGAAGAAATAATGGTCCTAAAACAATAATAATTACAATAATGATAGGCCTAGACCGGAAACTGTCACTGTATGTGGGACATGCTATAAGAGAGGACATAATTCCAGCGTATGTTTTAAAAATACACAACAACAGTGAAACGTATAGAAGGGCCCCAGGACAATCCCTTACAAGAAAACGTTCTGGGAGCCGAAAACATAGATAAAAATGAACATCAGATGATAGGGAACACATCGCTATATGCAGTGGCTCTTTTGTAGCAAAGAAGAGAAAGTGTTAACATGTAAAATGAAGACCATAAATTATTAGTTAATGTATCGGTTAATAAAGAGAAATATCCTGTAATTATTGACACCGGAAGTTCGTTTTCTCTCTTGCCTATATTAGCCATTCCTCCTAATACAAAATTAATCCCTTTCAACACTAATTTGAGAGGAATTGAGAATTCTATTATAAATCTACGATACATAGCTTTAATTAAATTTAGAATGGGCTCAACGACATTTTTCAAATTACTTCAGAATCTTAGAACATGGAGACATTCTATCTCTATTTGGCGAGGATATTTTAAACCGATTGCAAGCAAAGATCGATTTGCAAAATCATACACTTTCAGAGTAAAAAAAACCTAGACCTCCACAGTCTCCAAGGGAGATTATTACTCAGGAAAAACTATCGGCTAGTGCAATGAATACAATTAAGCAATGCAAGTCGGATGATGTTTTCACAACCAGAAAAGTCACTATACTTGCCAAGACACATTTCTTTAAACCTATTAGTATTAAAAATTAGCAGAAAAAACGTAAACATTTTTTTCATTTCTCCATTAGAGAATTTATTAGACAGGCATGGCCTGCAAACATTGCCTACCAAAGTACCTAATAATAACTTCACTCTATTAATATCGAATCCTACAAACAAGCCGGTAACACTAGCAAAGAACACACCTGTAGCATACGTAGAAGAGAACCTTCAAGAAGCAGATTTACAGGGTAATTGTCCAAATAGTGGCCATGATGACGGAACATTTTACAGATCAGAAAAAGGAATTCAGGATCGATTAGAAGAACAAAATCATTTTTGATGTTAACCCTAGAAAGACCATGCTCGCGTCAGCTACGTGAAGTACCAACGGGGGGTCAAATTTGCCCGCGCTCGATTCAAGTAATTTGCAGACCTTATTTATTGACTCATGGTTAAACTGTTGAACAAATTTCAAAACCGAGAATATTTCCAGCACTGGTAGTGTATATATATTAAAAATGCGTGAAATCACTGATATATTATACGAAAATGCTTGTTTTATTTATTAAAGTATAAAGTTCAGGTTATATAAGGTTAGCCAAAAATTTAAAATTATTGAGATGTAAGTTACTCTCGTTTATATGCTGTCCCATTCATACTTTTGGCGTACTTCTGAACATTTATCTATTAGTCTTTCTCACTATATAACAAAGGATCAATATATATACTTTATATTGTGTATTCTAGACGTAAACACAGTGGTCTTTTCTAGATTTTGCCCTTAGGCCTTTTACATATGCACTGTTGTGTGTGTATGTGTTACAAATAAGAAAAGTTATTTCTATGTGTCCTCACCAGCATCACATTTCAAACACAAGATCTTATGGGTACAATGGGATTCACAAATAAAATGTTCACACCGTTCACATCTCGTTTTTACTTTCTTGAGATTGTCCTTCTCTTTCCTGGTCTGAGTTTCCCGAACACACAGATCACAACGTTTCCTTGAAGGAAGCTCAGTTGGGGCAATTCTTTTCCTCAATTCTTTAGGACGGACATTCCTTCCCAGAACGCTTTCCATTGCTGATACTACTGGCTTTTTGAGGCCGTCTATGTTCAAGACCCGTTCTTCAATGTACGGTTTTAAAAGAGATTCCCCAAGTTGTAGCAGGAACAGTCGTCTTCTTTCCATTTTGTTGCTATTCCATTCGGGGAAATTTAGTAGAAATAGTGTGTAGCTATTTAGAGCAGCAACATCCACGAGTGTGTAAAAAAGCGAGAGAGGCCATCTTCTTGTTCCCCGCTTCGATGAATACTGTCGAACCATTTGGTCAATGATGTCCACCCCACCCTTTGTTTCATTATAGTAAATAATTATATCAGGTTTGTTGGATTTACTTGGGTTCACTTGATCGTCATTATGCTGGGTGGAAAGCATAAGTATGTTTCGTAGTGGTTTTTTCGAAGCAATATATGACACTAGCGTAACAGGTGGCTTACCGGTATAAGGGTCAGTGAACGCAAACTTTGACGAATGTTCTGCACGATCTCTAGTGTCCTTCAGTTCATTTGGTATGCCTTTCCTATTCAGTTGGAGAGTTCCAACGACTGTCAGATTGTTGTTGTTGTATAATTCGTCAGCTAACTCAATGGAAGTATAGTATCGGTCCATTGTGATATTTCTGCCGGTCCCTTTGAATGGTTCTGTAAGCCTCTTCACTACTGCTTTTGGACTTCTATCTTCTTGCGACCTCTCATCTTTCCCTGCATAAACCTCAAATTTTAACACATAACGACTTTGAGAATCTGCAAGCATACGGACAAGAATACCGTACTTGCCTGGTTTGCTTTTCATAAAGACTTTAAACGGGCATCTTCCCCGAAATAAACTTAACATTTCATCCACTGTCAAATTTTCACTCGGAGTAAAGTACAATGGGAACACTGTATCCATCATTTCAAAAATTTCCCGCAGTGGAGCAAATTTGTCCGTCTTACGTCGATCTGCTCTTGTGTTCTTATCATCGAATCGTATCACTGATATCAGTTCTCTAAATCTATTACGACTCATTGTTGCAATGTATACGTTTCTACCTAACATCCCTGACCACAGATCACCCACAGGCAGTTTCGTGTCATAGTTTGCACCCATTAGGATCAAAATACCAAGAAGTGCATAAATCTCGTTTTGGTTTGTAGCTTCAATGTTCCTTGCACTCGCTTCCACATTTGTATATTTTACAATCAAGTCTACAATTTCCGGTGACAAGAACTTTTTGAAAACTTCCGTAATGCTATTTATCTCACCTTCTTTTTTCAGTCCTGCACGTTCACGTATTATGTTACAAGCTAACCTTCTGTGTTGTCTTGGGGGCTTAGTTACATATTTCCGTCCACTTTTACAAACAAATACGGTTGGTTCACAAGTTGCAACACCACAGTCTTCTTCACTAGAATCTTCTACGCTTTCGTCATACGAAATAGTTTCGTCATCTTCCTCAACGTCACTCACATTATCAATGTCACTTTCACAGAGGATATTTTCAACTTCTTCGTTACTTAGATATTTGTTGGACATCATGAATTTGATAAATTATTACACAGCATCGAATCACACAGCAACATGTGCAAGAGACCCAAACACAGTCTACTGTTCCTCGTGTTGCCAGATCGTGAACATATCCGAAATCAAAATTGTTCCATTTTCACCAAAGAAGGAAACATAACACTCGACAAAATCTACCCTACAATCCTCCTCTGGTATATATCGGATTGCTAACAGTCAGTAGATAATACAACTAGATAGCAGGAGTAATGTATCACTTTATATAAAAGCGATACTTACTTTCATGACCATTTGGCTATCTTATCCAATCAGAAAGATATCATGGTATTTTAGGGCCGGCTCTATGTAAGGCTAAGTGTTTATATAAAGGAAAATTCAATATAGTTTAAAAGAATTAAATTTTGGACATAAAAAATCAAAATTAAGAAATCATCGAAAAATAAAAGAATGGGTAGCACCTATGACCAAGGGGGGGGGGGTCAAATTAGCCCGCGCAACATGTATATTTTTTTATATAAAACCACACTGCTTTAAACATAGGTGGAAAAATTCCAAAATGATTAATCAAAAGTAACAATAACAAAAAAAATGAGAATCCGTAAAGCATTTTAAGGTATTTAAATTGAACAAAAAAAGACGCGCGGGCAAAATTGACCCCCCCTTGGTATTTCTAGGGTTAATTTGTTTGACATTAACCCTAATTTGTCAGAAGAAAAAAAGAAAGCCGTACAAGATTTAATCTTTAAATACAGAGATGTTTTTTTCCTACACACCAACAGATATTGGATATTTCCGAGGTTATATACATAAAATAAGGATAGACAAAGGAGCATCCTTTCATCAAAGATCTCCTCCGGTTCCATTAGCGGTAAAACCTCAAATTGACTTACAAATTAAGCAACTCTTAGACGCTAATATTATCAAGGAAACTAGTTCGTTTTCATCGCCTTTGATCATTGTGAAAAAAAAAACCGGGACTTTGGAATTCAAGCTAGTTTTGAACCACCAAGCTTGCAATAAGTTCTAACATTATTTGAGCATTCCATTTCAAAATACGGAGGATATTCTACACATTTTAAGAGGAAAAGCCTGTATATCCACCATTAACATGAAATCTTCTTATTTCCAGCTATTGTTACATCCCAAAAACCAAAAATACATGACTTTTGAGGTCAACCATACTAGAAAGGTATATAAATTCCAGAGGTGTACAATGGGTCACTCCAGTTCCGCCGCCGGACTCAATATAGCTGTACGCATGCTTTTAGAGGGCCTACTACCGCGTATAACTGCCTTTGCTGATGATTTGTTCATAGGAAGTAAAAACTGGAAACAACAGTTATCGGATTTAGAATTACCCTTCGAAAGATTAAGAAAGCATGATTTTCGTGCCAGTCCAAAGAAGACCCACTTATTATACACAGAATTGGACGTTTTAGACTTCACAGTTAGTGCGAAAGAAATCAAGATTTCACCCAAAATCGCTAACACGATTCGAAATTTTAAGAAACCAACTACTAAAAGAACTCTGAAAAGCTTTTTAGGATTATGTTCTTATTTAAGAACACATATCAAAAATTTCTCGGAAAAATAGAACCATTTCAGTGCCTTTTAGACAAGAATTCAAAATTTAAATGGACCTCTCAGCATGACGAATTATTTGAGAAACTTAAGACGGACATCATACACGCGCCATCTTTGTTTTACTTCGATCCCTCATTGGAAACCGACGCTTCCTCTATCTCCGCAAGAGGCTTCTTAGCATGCTATAACCATAAAACGAAACAAGAACGTGTTGTTCCCTATGCTAGTAGACGTTTTACACCAAGTGAAAGGAAATCATCCACTTGGCAAAAAGAGCTGTACTCCTTAATTTATGTTTTGAGAAAATTTAGATACTAACAACCTCCTCACGTCGTGCCTTAATAGCATGGGGATGACTGAATTAAGATGATCAGAGATTGCTACTACTCATTGTCTGTATTGAGTAGGTTGAAGTGAATTGAGAGGAAAAGACTACACATTCGAGCTTCATTTAAGAAATGTATTATTTCCAGTAATATCAAGATGTTAGTGTGTATGTTCATGTATGAATGTAGTATAATAAGTGAGATCACTAATCGCCAACCTCTAGAAATTCTGTCACGATCAACACGCACATAGCTGAGATACACATACCTGTTATTATGATGAGTGTCTGGACCGGATAATTATACTTCTCAATGCTGGATCTCTCAGTTTGGATAGTCGGTAAGTTGTAGTAACCGACTAGATGCCAACCATAACTCCAAGACTATGGTTGTTGTTGATGAAGGATAGATCACCCTTGATCTATTCGAAATGGAATGGATTGCAGCTCACTACTTGACTGCTAATGGTCGATCTACTTCTGATCCACTTCTGCTCCACATCTGATCCACATCTGATCTCCATCTGCTCCCAATCCTCTCCAACGAGAGGTTTTTGTTCTTGATTCCAGACACACTGGAATTCGCTTCGTTGATCCTTTCTGTTTATTTCAACTATTGGTGAAACATTGGTTTCAACCCGTATTACATCGTGACCAAATTCCCAGACCAACAATCTCTGCAAATCTGGCAGTTATGCCCCAGTCAAAGTGTGTCAATGTTACATACATCATTTCACATTGATGACTTTACATATTTCGTACACAATGTTACAAATCACAACAAACACATAAACTGACGACTTAGCGTCTAGCCATTAATTCAGTAACTACATTCAACACATTTAACAACCATTGACATAAATAAACAAATAAACAAATACACGTGTTTGTAATACATGACAACATATCATTCTTACTACAATTTAATCTCTTTAATTTGACTTTGAATAAATATTAATTTCCATCACCAAAAATAAATTAATAAAATCGTATACCGCTAGATGCCCCTCCTTCAAAACGAGGGAACTCTGTTCTCGCCTAAATTTCGAGATAGAAATTGGTATGATATATAATGTAAAATACAAACGTTAAAATTAATTGTACATATTTTCCTTTCACCTATATCTACATATCATTTTTTTCCGAATTTTGTTGGCATCCTTCTAAAGAATTATTTAAGCATTTAGCCTCGTCGTCCAATGTGATGCTTTCACAAAAGTATAAGAAACTTTTAAATTCACATTTAGTTTTATCTAAAGAATGATATTTACCTTCCGCCAAATATACTGCTTCCGGAAATTCATAAAATATTCTTGTATTATTTATTAAATAGCCCATTGAAATTACATCATACATTATTCAAATACTACTATCATATATGATCGGAGTCTTTAATAATAAATCTACGTTATTCTCTTCATAATGATACTTCATTAAATATACGTTAGACATTTGGTAAAACATCCCAATGTATGACCTATAAATGGTATTTTTCAAAACATCATGAAGGTTTACTAATCTTTTTACGTCTTCATTAGATAATATATAGTATGATAATTGATTATTTAATATGCTGTTTATTATTTTATTTACCCTTTCTTGAACAAGATGAGCGAATATATTCGCCAGTATCTTGCGTTGCAATTGGTGGAAATAACAATATAATTCCTGAATTTTACTTTTAAATCCTTGCAATACATGTTACACTTTTACTACGATGCCATGGACTAGAGAAATTTCATTATTAAATGATGTCTTTAGACTTTTAATTTCATTAGTCAGCAAGTTTTCGTGTTTAGTAAGTTTTTCTATTGAATGAGACAATTGTTGATTATGTACTAAATTATACGTAGATAAACTAATAGCTGACAATCCTAACAACCATGAAAATATTAATCTTTTACCCCTATAATTATGACTACAGCTAGTCTTGCCATTTTCATACACAAAATGACAAGGTAACAAATTCACAATATTTCGCCTAAATTCTTTTTCTTTCGTTGCATATTCATTTAGAATGTCGTATGCATCGGTACACTTATCATGTACCGGCACAGATTCTTGAAAATTTAAATGTAATTTCACAGTTGTGTACACCATGTTTGTTGCGTGCACGGCATAAGCGTTCCGCATTAATGCTAACCCAATCTCTGGCAACGTAATCTGCTGATGATCATCTTCTGCTATGCACACGGTCATCATTATCAATCCCAAAATTATATTCTTCAACATGGTGTCTACTGTAAATAATTAAAATCTAAAATTACTTCTTCTCTTCTACATATTGAATTTATTTTATTCATTTTAATAAATTTTAAATCTTCTATTAAGATATTACTTATGTTTGTTTATTTATTTATTTTATCATGTTTTCATTTACTTTATTTATGTTTTATCCGTACTTTGGATAATTTACTATACAAACAGAATTATGAAATCTCTAATTAAAAAAAATACTCTATATTCCTAATGACTCTAATTTCTGTAAACAAAACATGTTTACCAGTTCAGGGTTTTCTGATGGAAATCGACATTTCCTTCAGCTTCGGATGGACTTTGGATGATAAACGGCGGTCCAACTCGCCGTTCACTGCTAAATATATTTTGCTTACAGATCACCTATTATAATAAATCAAACTTATAAACTTTATTTTATTTTATTTTCGATTTAATCGCAACAATCTTTAACTGTTATGGTACTTGAGTCTGTGTAACCATGAGGTTCACTGTAACGTGTTTTTTTCCTGTCTGAATTCGAATCATCCCCTTCTTTGTCAGACTCTCCATCATTCGGTCCAATGAAAGGTTTTAAACGACAAATGTCAACCGTATCCACTTTCTCTTGACCCTTCTTTGTTTCATATTTCACTTTATAAGAATTATTATTCATCCGCTCCAAGATAACGCCACGGGTGTTGAACCTTCCCCCAAAACATGCTGGGATTCCGGCTCTTGGCATTTCTCTTATCCACACTTTTTGTCCAATGTCGAAGTTGGGTTGAGAAAACTTCTTCTCAATCTGCTTCTTCTGTGACTTGAAACGTTTCTGTAAATTCTGATATGCAACCTTCCTTGCTTCCTTGACGGCCTTGATTCGCACATCGTTCTCAACGTACTCCCAGGGAATGT
Source organism: Thermobia domestica (assembly GCF_964235325.1). Lineage (NCBI taxonomy): Eukaryota > Metazoa > Arthropoda > Insecta > Zygentoma > Lepismatidae > Thermobia > Thermobia domestica. The sequence continues at coordinate 106,876,788 of NC_137470.1, forward strand.
CCAGATCTTGTTCTAGGAACGTTCTGGGTTCACGTCCTGTCAGTAGATAATATGGCGAATGTTTTGTCCCATCGTGAACTTGAGTATTCATAGTGAATACTATGCAAGATAGAATCTCATCCCAATTCGTGAATTCTCTATCGATGTAATGTTTCATCACCTATTTTATGAATCCTATAGCGCGTTCCGTTGTCCCTATACTATAATGTGCATCAGTATTAGCGAAGTTTAATTTCATACCAAAACGTTCAGCCAGCTCCTCCATTACTTTGCTGCGGTGGGTACTATGCCTATCCATAGATAAAATTTCGGCAATACGATGCTTCGTGATTAATTCCTCGAAAATTACTTCAGCTTTGATTTCAGATGTAATAGCTGGAACTGCTTTCGCAATTACGTACCTCGTCACACTGTCAACAAACACAATGGCATACTTATTCCGATGATTCCTTGAACGTTTAAATGGCCCGATCTCATCCATCGTTACATACTGGAACGGTATATAACTTTTGTATGTCTGCGGGTGTAATGGCGTTCGACCTGCCTTCCGTTTCTGAATTTGGCAGCTCACACATTGACTAACATTCTCTTGGAAAAACTTCTTCATGTTAGGGAAATAGATTGACTTCAGTGGCCTATTGTAACATTTGGTATAGAGTAATGACCTCCACCGTAGATTGAGCAATGCAAGTTTTTGAAAACTTGCTCCCTTAACGCAAAAGGAATGCGCAAAAGGAACTTCTTTCCGCTTGCCATCCTTTGTGTCCTAAAGAGTTTTCCTTCTTTAACAACATACCAACGTGCCTGCTTCTCTGCCTTAGTATCAGCTACTTCCGGATGTTCGATCGTATTCATGATTGGTCCAAAAAATGAGTCTTTTCTTTGGAGTTCCGCCACATCTACATCATCGTCAAATGTAATATTCACTTCAAGATCTTCATTATTAATCGGCAAAGCGTCTAAATCTACATCTTCTGCTGTTGGTTGAATATCCATGTTCCCAGAAAGCACATCACTGGTTTTTTTCTCTCTAGGACAATGAACAGGTGTGTACTGATATTGAGCCATTTCCAAACTATACCTTAACAATTTCGGTGATAGTTTCGGTGTTGTCTGCAAATACTTTATACACCGACAATCTGTAAATAGTTCGAACTCTTTATTTTAAAGATAGTAATTAAATGCTTTAAATGCAGTTACCACGGCTAGGATTTCAAGTTCCACGATGTGTCTTTTTGCCTCCTGCGGTCGCAATACTCTACTATAGTACGCGATCGGAGTCCATTCCTCATTTGTTGGTTTTTCCATTAACACTGCTCCTATGGACTTAGTTGAAGCATTTGTATACACTCGTGTTTCCAAATTTTCACGAAAAGGAGCTAGCAGAGGTGCATTCAATAACGCATTTTTCAATCTCTCAAAACTTTTCTGGTGTTCCTCTGTCCAGACGAACTTGAGATTTTTCCTGAGCAATGGCTGGAAAATTCTGTAAATTTCTGCATAATATTTGCAGAATTTCCGTACATAGTTCGTTAGACCTAGGAATAACTTCAGTTCTTTTGCGGATTTCGGTGGTTTACATGCTTTTAGGGCTTGGATTACCTTCTGACTGATCTCATATCCGGATTCACTCACTATATGACCTAGTGCCAAAACTTTTTCCTCCATAAAAAGACACATCTCGACGGCAATTTTAAACCATATTTCCGCACTCTTTGAAAGATGGATTTCAAAACTGACACCATTTTTTCTTGCTCGTTTACGTATATGAACACATCATCCATGTAATATGACACCGCCTCCGGACTAACGTTAGCTAGTGTCATAGCCATGATTTTAGTGTATACTGCGGGCGATTGGATGTAACCCATAGGAAGCACGTTATGTTGATAAGCACCGACGCCAGGGATGTTAAATGCCGTGTATTTTCTAGAATCTTTCGATATAGACACCGTATGATAAGCACTTTTAATATCCAAGACACTGAAAAATTTTTTACCCCCCATACATGTTAAGATTTGATGTATGGGCGGTAATGCCACAGAATGGAACCTAACATGGCGGTTAAGATGGCGACAGTCGAGACAAGCTCTTATCGAACCAGATGTTTTTTTTAACAAACAGCAGAGGGGAATTATAAGAACTGTTACTTTCCTCTATTATATTCTGCTCAAGCAAGATGTTAATCTGTTCCTTGACCTTTTCTTTCAGTGCAATGGGAATCGGATATTGTTGTCTTCAGAACGGAACTTCCGTCTCTAATTCTATCTTGTGTTTCACACCTTTTACACGACCTAGATCATTTTCTTTCCATGCGAACACGTCCGCATAATCAAAACATAATTTCTCTAATTTCTTCTTAATTTCGGGTCTTGGCTTATCACCAAATTTCAATCTAGCCTTATCATAATTCCTCCGAGCCTCTAACGCTTCATCTATTTCATCCTGCGTCAGACCTTCCTGTCTTAACTCACTCTCACTTCGCATTCTTCAGCATCGCCAATTTTCAAATTTCTTGTCAACATAATAGTTTTGTTGGAGGGGTTAATGATTTCTAGCTTTTGACTGTGTTTAGATAAACTTGCTCTAGGTATAAACACATTGTATTGCCTTTCTAATTGCCTATCAGGTTCTAACAAATATTCATTACTCGTCCAAGAATTCACTAGATTGACTTCAACAGTCGTTCTAGTTCTCGGTAATAACCTTACTTTATGACTCAATGCCCATTTTGGTTTTAAACTAGCTTTAACACTAATAGCAATGTTATCAGAAACTGATCTCGGTTCCTGATCATTTTCATTTCTCTTTGTCGGCCTTCCGAATCTTCGTACCAAAATTTTACCATTCCCATAATCAATCAGACAATTCTGAGACTTTAGAAAATAATTTCCTATCAACATCTGATAAGGAAAATCTTTTATTACTCTAAATTCCTGATGAAACGTCTGATTAGAAATCTTAAACTTTACTATTGTCAATTTGTTAATCACAAGTACATTCTGTGTTATTCCCCATATTTTCGTCTGCTTAGGTACAACTCTCGCATTCGGTGGAACTAATTTCTCATTAATAATGGATATTTGCGATCCAATATCCAATAACGCTTTGAGTTGTTTATTCTCAATTTTCAATGGTAAATATACCATATTATTCCCTAATACTACTGAGGCTATAACGTCACGTGTTCTATAATTTCTGCTACCTGTAAATGTGCCTCGCTCATTTATAGATCTATCTAGTTTAAATTACTTGCATTCAATGGTTGGTAATACGTCATACCATTCACCTGTGCAGGTACAACTTGCACGAATCTTTGCGAATTTTGATCATTAGAATACTGATTTTGATGGCAGCAGGAATTTCTTTGCCAGTTTCCTTGATGACCTCGACCTCGGTTACCTCGCCGATATCCACTTCGATTTCCTCGTCTATTTTGAAATCCGTTGTTTCCTCTACTATTTCTAAAATTATTTCGACCTCTTGTATTACCATTATTAGTTCAATACCTCTTGTTACTACCACGGTAATTGGTCCTACCATTACCTCTGTATTGTTTATTACTCCTAAAACTCTGATTTTTCGATTGTTTACTATTCTGATTTTCACGTTTTTCATCCTCCTGCGTTTTCGCTGACAACGCAATCTGGAGTTTATCAATCTTCTTTTCTGATTCGGCAAGCTGTGTCAAACTTTGCGGTTCCTGTTTCACTTTTTGTTCATCTTTACTTTTTCGTACTATTACTTGGTCTAATTCGGACTCGCTCTCCTCATCTTCAACTTGCTCACGAATCTTTTTATCTAAATCCTTGATCGTTACTTTCCTTGTTTCACGTTTAACACGTTTTGCAATTTTACACTTGTTTCGTTCAATTTTTTGTAAGTCATCTACAAATTTATCCAGACTCGAGTAAGCCACAGTCCCTACTTTTTCCATGTAGTAAGGGTGCAGACCACTCACTATTATACCGATCTTCTTTTTGTCCGACATCTTATTATCTAATCTTTCGCATAAGACAAGCATATCATAAACATAATTTGTGACTGCTTCGTCCTCGTGTTGCAATCGCTCTCGTATTCTATCCTCGAAATCAAGCGTTACATTTGACTTCGTAAACTCTTCCTCTTCCTCGATTTCTGCCTTAATTCTTTGTACGAAATTTCTGACACGTTCTTACGTTTAAGAAAAATAAATTAATAAAATCGTATACCGCTGCAGTACTTCCTACTAAATAGAAGATTTAAATTATTTATAGACGCCAAATGCTTGACATCTCTCACATAACGGGCGGAGAAATTTGGAAAATTTAGTCGCTACCGAATATTCTTAGCAGACTACAATTTCGAAATACAACTCACTAAAAGTCAATTACACCCAGCGGACATCTTTAGTCGTTTAGAGGATAAACAAGAAATTAAACAGGAAGAAAAACTAGAAGTTGACAACTTCCCGGACACAGAATATGCTAAAGTATTTGCATCCCATTCTTTAGACACTACTCTCCAAATTGAACAACCTATAATCCTACAAAATTTAGCAGAAGAACAAAGGAAAGATCCTTCATTCTCTGACATTATTACTGTACTGGAAAATAAGGAACCTAATAAGTTGTCTACTCTCCGGGCCGCAAAATATTTTTATCTCAACGACGGGATATTATACAGAACACAGAAGCATTCCCAAATAGGACTGCTATATTTACTTTGTGTGCCGAAATCTTTATTAAGTAAGTGGTTTGATGCCTTACGCAATAAACCCATGGCACCACACTTTGGATATACCAAAACATCATTCGGCGCTTAGGAAACACTACTTTCCTAATAAAAGTGTACATTGCCAACAGAATTAAGACATGCATTTTATGCCAGAAACTCAAGAAATTACCAGTTAAACCTGCGGGTCAATTACTCCATCACCCACCTAAGCCGATCGCAACAGCTTGGCAATATGATTCTATTGGAAAAATAACAGTGGGAAATGGACAATTTAAACACATATTAGTAGCCATAGAAATGTCCACAGGATATTGTGTGACCACGGTTGTGGGAAACATGACAGCGAAAGAAATTGAACAATTTCTTATATATGACATCATACTCAAGTTTGGACCTTTTTCATATATATATCTGGATAGAAATCCAGTGCATAGCGCTAAGAGGCTGCAAAATTTGGCAAAATGCTATAACTTTGAATTTAAATTTTGGCCCGCACACGACCACAAAAACCTGGGCATAGTGGAAACCTTCCACTAGACAATACAGAAAGCACTTAAATTTTTCGTACAGGAGAATCAAAATCAATGGCCAAAACTTATTCCATACATAACATTCGCAATTAATACATTCGTACAGAACGTGAATTATTCTATCAGCTTTTTTTCAGCTTTTTTCCTCATGTATGGATATGAACCTAAGACCATCTCTGATATTGCGTTAGCGTCACCTCCAACATTATGTGTCAACAAGGAAAATTTGAATAAGATACGTGTCATCGTCCAGGATAATTTAGTCGCAAGTTATTATAAACAAAAAGTATATTTTGACCGCAGACATCAACAAACTAATTTTGACAAGAGCCAGAAAGTAGTAGTATTGTTTTCGAATCGTCAAGTTGGGATACCAGAATCATCTTTATCCAAATATGTAGGACCTCTAGATATTATCGAAGGAGTTAATCCTAATCTTTATAAGGTCAAATTTCCAAATTGATATCGGCAAACAATATAGGAGATTTCAGTAGACCGAATTAAGCCATTTTATGAAGATAGGGAAGACATAGAACAAGAATAAATAACTTCTTTTTATTAACTACAAGAGGGAAAAAATACAGTACTCACCACTAGGAAGAGGGAAATACAAAGATAAGACTTCAGCAGATAAAGACACTTTTCATTGCGAAGCAAATATTCATTTCCTCCGAACTTTACAAAAAGCTGATTCATTTATTTTACGGCGGTCTGAAAGGATGCTGAGATCTGCATTTTTGCATTTAAAAGGCAATTGATCTTTACAAGGACAATCATACAACTTTTTCATTCTTTCATTGTGAGCTAAACGGTGCCACCTACAAAGAATATAAAAATTCTACAGGATGTTCTAAGAATCACGATCACTAGAGAGGACCATCATCATTAGCTGCAGTATTTAAAATTGGATTATTCTATCAGAATATATATATATATATATATATATATATATCTTTAGCTCTAGTATTTTACGCTTTATAAAGGGTTTCCGCGAAATCAAATTCATAAAGCATTGTTATCTTTCTAATTTTAAATTAACTATTAAATTTGAAAAAAAAATAAAAAAAATGCAACAAAATATAATTAGTAAGAATGCAAAGTACTCACCTAGTATACGCTGAACTTGAGTTTCCTCTTCCCCTTATCGTTCACCCACTTCTCAAATCGTATAACAACCTCCCCGTTACTTTGGAGTACTTCCGAATATGCTTCGGTTATCCCTCGCACCTGCCTCCACAACTTTTCCTCTTTTACACGATCTAAATATCGATATGCTTTAATCACCTTCCTCCTATCCTTCCCTAAAACACCCTTCTCTTTCAACACTAAATTGATTCCTGAAGCACCTTGCTATCAATATGCATGTTGTTCAACTGAATAATGATTATTACTTGACTGCTATTTAATATTGACAACCCGCTCAATTCGTGCCTGAATTGGGGATGCGAAAGTTGAATTGAGCAGATCACCTTCCACTCACCATCTAGAATGAGTGGGCAAGTATCTGTTTCATAAGCGAGAGGTTTCGAATTGAGCACATTTCTATTGGGGATTAAGTCGTAATAATAACACATAAATTCAATTATTAAATAACAATTGTATTTCTTATTAAAAGAGTGTAGCTAGTGTAAAATGTCGTGGATTATAACGGATATTTAGAATCTTTGCCAGACGAGTAGTGCATATCAAGCATTGAGCATTTGTACCCTGAATTTGAAGACACACATACCTTTTACTGTTGTCTTAAGTTGACGTTCTCTGTTGATGATCTCCGGGGTTGCTACGTTGATTTGGACATCGCCAGGTTGATACCGATACGGACAGGCGTCGCTGGTCAATAGATGACTTGCATTGGATATGGCTTCTCGAATCAATGCTCCGGGTTAACTAACGTGGACTGTTAGTCGTTAGAAGATCGGATTACCGATGTTATGATTGACTTCGTACTATGAATCACATTAGAAACTTAACAGCGATAAATTTTAAACTACTTCGACGAAAAACGTAGAAATTATCTCTCAAACGATGTCGACCTTCCGTCTCTAAAGCCGTAAGACTTCTCTCGAAACCATAAGTCTTCTCCTCAAAGACCTCCTGTCCCTTGGTTTTGTTTGGATCTCGACTCCCGGAATTCTGCGGCGTCGTCTGCTGTCAGGCACGTGTGACCTCCTTTCTTTCGGAAAACAAATTCTTTCCTTGTTTCAAGAACAAAAACTGCAACACTAGACATACTTTGATTTCCCGATTCTAGGCAATTTCTACATATCCGTGAATGTGTCAGATGTTCACAAACATGTTACAACTGCAACTCGTAATTTTTACAGAATGTTATAAATGTTATAGCCAACGCATTTCATGAATTTCCTTCCTGAATTCGCAGACTACCAATTATGTGTTTTGTTTATTTTATCTGCTGACGGCAAAAAAAATACAATTTTACCAACTTACATTAACCTCAATTGTAACAGTTGTTTTCCTTCACCAAATAATTTTAATATTTGCAAAACCAATATCCTCAAAAATAAAGTTAATCGTTAAATTAAGAATTCTGATAAATAAAATACGGGCTCTGCCACAATATTATTTTTGCTACTCAGCATTTTTTCTTCTCTTTATTGTAGGGAGTACATATATTCAGTAGAAGAATGCTGATCCTTTTAACTTATCACTTCCTAGTACTGCTTATAGACGGCATAAGTGGCAATGAACTTGTATTAGCACAGTATGGGATTTCTATAGCTAAGTTCAAGCCTATACTCAGTTACGACAAAATAGAATTCTTACCTTATAGGCTCCATTTAGACTTTTCGGCAGTACATCTTCCGAATGATTCTTGTACTGGATATGGACAAATAGTATCACTTATGCACGATAAAGAACGTCAATTCATTAATAAAATCAAAGATATAATAACTTGTAATTCTAAAACAGGATGTTCCAAAAGACCGCGACGGATGATCTTTAACCTATTACTTGGACTCGCAAATTTTGGACTTAGTGGATATAGTCTATATGAAGTTCATAAATTAAAATCAGCTATTAGTCAAATGCACGCACATAATGATTATCTAAATTCTCAAATACAAGAAATTAAGAAAAGTAATTTTGAACTCACACATTTGGTGACGAACTTTTCAGTAGCTGTCGACAAATTGATAAGCGAAACTCATCATAGTATTTTGAAATTGATATGTACAACGGCCAAAAATGAACTTTACCTGATCGCTCTTCTTAATTTTCAAAATATAGAACAACACTTTGATACTATAGTACAAAGCATTTTTCAAACTAAAGTTAACGACGCTTATTAAAACCTGCTTTAGCTAAAGAAATGATTAGACAGAATATAAACCTAGAAGGCACATTAATGGAAAGAGATCATGGTTTATTTTATCAGTGTTCAAAGCATTTTTAATCTCATTCGACCCAGAATCTACCAATTTAGACATTATAATACAAACACCAATAGTGCACACTAATGATTATAACATTTTATATAAAATGTATAACAATGGATTTCTAACTAAGACAGCTCATATACGTATTCAGACACTTGAATATGCAATTTGGACGGACCAAGGAATCTACGAGTTAGACTTCTTACTATGCCAATCAAATAATATGTTCTCTATATGTAAATTAAGGCACAACCTCGCTCTCAACAAACAGACTGTCTATTTAATTTAGTTTTTCGAAATACAACCGATAGCTGCCATCTGAAACCTACTTTGTCACAAACAGAGGAATTTTATCTATATACGCCCATGGGACTTCATCTTACTACGCGTAAATCTGTTAAAATAGCACTCCAAAGAAACCACATGTTAGCCGCTGATGCAGTGAATCACTCATCAACTTACTTTTTTAAGTGTGAAGAATTTCAACGCATAATTACCGATACTTTGAATCTCCCTACTAGGACCTCAGCTAACTTCACGTTAATATATATAAATTTGCCAAATATCCAAATTTGAATTTTACTCATAACCTACAAAATTTACAACGCACCATAACTTCGATGCACACCTTACTTCAACACGAACAAAATTCTTTGTTGGATAAGATGCCGCAACTACATTTTCCACCGCATTTCCGTGCACCATAATTGCTATAGCCATTCTTATTATCATATTATTGATTGGTCTTTGCATATTCTTATATTTTATTTATAAACGCATTATTCATCACAATGCCTCATAGACATTTTACATTGTACAGGATCTCCACTAATTATCAATAGTAATATTTTTTTTCTCTCTCCTTCCAGTATGGAGCATCTTTATATAACAGTATTAATTGCAACTTTTTTAGTATTCCTAAGTCTTATTATTTTATACATGTTATATCTTCGTCTTCGCTCGTTACCAAACAAATCTGGAGTGACCCACATAGAAATTTCATCTCCTATTCCATTGGAAACATTTAATACCAATAATACAACTAAGGAGCAACTGCTAAGACAGACTCCAACTCCACTTACTATAAGTGAATTAGTATATATTTATGGACACCAAGCAATAAACAGCCCTATCTCGAGGGAAATGAAGTATCATGTGCTATGCACAGATCCTGCCTGTATATAGGGACCACCTGTTTAGTGTTCTATTCCCCTATCGCATTACTGATCCGAAAGGTGATTTTCATTTATTTTCAGAGCCACAAGTGTTTAGTGCTTAGTGATCTTTTTTTTCGTGTGAGTCCTCAGTGTTGAAAAACTATCACAAACAAAAATAACCCTTCGGCTTATTTTTAAACGAGCCAGGGGGGTGTAATATCCCATGTATCTACATGCCCCCCTCAAAACTGAGGGAACTCCGTTCTCGATTAGATTTCCTTTTGGAAATCGATTCAACAATTAACAACAACAACAAAATTAATAATAAAATTAATATATCTTTAAACAAAACTTAATACATTAAAATTATAAATCGCTCCCATCACCTATCATATTTTAACCTTACTGTATATATTGTATTTCTTCCATTACCATATCTTTTTTACTTATATTCATATATTATATTTTACGTAAAACATACATGATACTTTTAATTTCAAAATATGTAAATTTATTTATTTGTTTTTTTCAATGTTCATAGCGTGTAATAGAGTAATAAGAATGCACGCTTATGCCACCTATCGGCATTTACCTCGTACTGCATAGTGGTCAGTACACTCCGTAAAATTACATATATGTATTTCTTGTTAGCTCTTCTCACTTTTTACCGGAATTTTCCACTGGTTACTGTCTCATAGTTCAAACCATAGTTTCCAATTCAGTTAATTTTACTACAAGTTTTTCTGTCTTGCTTATTATTTATCACACCACTAACTTGCAATTAAAACACAAATAACACACATAAAATAAATTTACACACTTACTAATTGCATTATTGTATCTCGTGGTATGCTAGAAAAAATTTAAAAACATTACATCACTGAATTTGCACTACACCAAATATTACAATTAAGATTTATGAGGTTAGCAACTCTGAATTCTAACCATGCCACAATCTGCTGAGTTTGAAATTTTGAATGCCCTTGGCCGCGATCTTGACGCTTTTACATGGCATTAGTACTTGGACCTTCTCGATGTGCGCTGGAGCTCGTGAAGTTCACGCTGTCGCTATATTCTCCTCCAAATTTGTATTTTCTTTAAATAATGGGAATTTCGCACGGTGTGAAATACTCTTTAAGTTCCTCCGACTTTCGAGACGAAAGTTCGTGTATATTATCATTAACAGCACTCACACAATTCGCGTTATTTTCGGTAACACTATGCTTTATATCAGTATCCGTTGAAGAATGTGTACCCACTATATTTGTGCTATCTTGCGACATCTCCATCATTTTAGTGCTGTGATCTGATGTGTGTGTCTTGCAGCGTTTTTTAGTGTTTTGTTTATTAATTTTAGTGTAAATTTCCGTGTTTAAATAGTGAAAGTCTTGCCTTGGTTGTTTATAGGCCGTGTCCGTGTTTTCAATTTGAACACTACTAGAAATCTTTCCTCTCTTTTTGTCTAATTTTCTTAGTCTATACAATAAATATCACTAACGTTACATAAATTACTAACATACCTAAAACTGCCAAATTTATAGTGAACATTACTGCCTTCGCTTCCATAATTCTGTAAAATATAAAATAACTAGGTGCGAGACTCTATTCTTGGTCTATTTTATCTATCTTATCTATTTTAAACTAATAAGTTTTCAAATTTCTGTCTATGGTTACCATCAGTGAAATCTCAAACTGTGTTTCCCATAGGCCTAGCTTTTCGATCTTTATTTTTACATTGCTTCCTTTAATGCACAAATAATGCATATTTGCTTGCAATGAACTATTTTTCTATTCTTATGTAATCTATTTAGTGTTAGAAACCACTATTATTACATATAACTTCTCTTTATTTCTTCTCTCTTATTCTCTTTTTTTAAAGTCGTCATACCCAGATTAATTACTACTAATATTTACATATTTAAATACAGATTTTAACTAATCATATGTAGGTATTTATATTATAATACATGTATTAAACTCTCTTCTATCTTTCTATAACATTAAAATCATTTATTAACTCGGAATTACTACATATTGCATCGTCATTTGCCTAAAAACGCTGTATTCATTATGAAAAGGCGTGGCTTCAAGAAAGCTTCCATCTTTCTTTTCATAAGCTCCGCCCCTCTGAGGTTTGAAGGGATTCCAGAACATTTTTCACAATATTATTTGATTTACTGCTATAATTACATTTTTTCAAAATCTCGTTCTTCTCAATACTCAAAAATGGGCATCTTTTTTTCGACAAAATCGGGTTTTCAATTTATCAACGAAAGTTGATATCCAATATCGTATAGATCTTACACTTCTAATCACTGTGTCAAGCAATTAGTATTTATGTCATTATTCAGGTATCTATGTCACAATCATATTTAGTATACTTCAATGTTTTTGGTCGATGGCCTGTCAACTCAAAAACGATTCAAGTTAACGTCTAGATCTGTTATATAATTAATATCTTAATATAATCTTAATAATTAAATAAATATATTACCAAAAGGCCCAACTTTTGAAACGGTATCTTGATCAGTTGTATAAACTTGATATTATATCCCGTCTCCGATTGTTCTTTATTTGTTTAGGGTATGTTTATAGGCTGGTAATACCACGTCTTATTTCTTTCCCCCAAACTACTTCTTACTTGTAAGCTTACTTTATTTCTCTTAATATTCTTCATCTATAACTTATTTATATATCTCTATAGCGCTTACTTATATTTCTATATATAATATTTACTAGCTAGCTTATTCTATTCTTCTTTATATTCACATTTATAAAATATAATAATCGTCATAATCCTGGTATTATATATTAGTTCAACATCAGTTCTATTCGGAAGTCTAATCCCTATTAAAATTGTCACTATACTATTTGTCTCTTAATTTCCTATCTATTTATCTATCATTACATTTATTTCTCCTACTCTCTTTCTCTTTATAGATTTTTTCTTCTTTCCTCTTTCCGTCTTTTTTCTCTCATTCCTAATTAAGTGTTTGTGATTAGCTTTTTTTCACTCATTAACCTATTCCTAATCTAACATGATGCTAGATCGAAAACCTATCATCTATATTTCCTTTTATTTAACATTTATTTTCCTTAATGTCTAAAATTCTTCTCTTTTACTTTTTGCATTTCTTGCTCCGTATACCCAATCTTATCATCTAAATCTAAATTTCGTCCTAGCCAGATTTTACGCTAAATAGGTTAGATTTACACAAATTTCCACTGCTTTACGAAGTGATAGACGAGGCATCCTTTGTGTCTCTTCTTCATCCTATCACCCAAGACTTATGTGTTCTGTTATAAATAAAAATTCTCTTGAGAGGTGTGGATAGATCCTACTTCAACATCTAAAGAATGAGACTTCCTACCTACTTAGATTTTGATCCTTTGAGATATGGACCTAATTCCTATATTACGTCATTAATTATACTAATTTTATACCGTGCTAATCAATAAACCTTAATTCCATCATTCATTCAAGAGTTTCATTCTATCTCGCCTATTCCTGATGGTATTCTCCTGATAGCACACTTCTTATATTCTTTATTCTTCTTCATAGTCATATTTCTGAGTATTATTAATTCTACTTTACTTAAAGTTTCATGTATTCATTTTCGTTAATTATTAATCCAATCTAGTTTATATTTTCTATGCCATCAAGACATAGTAATCTCTATATTTATATCGAAATATTTCTCTCTTCTCTTTAGCTTATATATTCTAATACTAATAAGAAATTACCTTCACCATTTACTAAACTTAACAAATACTTATCTCTTAATCTTAACTTAAAAATAATAAACTTATTTACCTATACTATGTACTTAAATCTATATATATATATATAAATATGTATATCTACCTATAACCTTACACTAACATTTAAATTATTACTACTAAAATTATTTACATTTGTATAACCTTATCCACTACTCTGTTACATATTGTCAACATTATATCGTGTCGTGCCTTCATAGCTGGGATGTAGTGAATTACTGACACGATACAAGCCGCTTCTGTCTCTTATCCAGAATAGACAGGAATGCAATTATAATCATATCTCCACCAACCTACAATGTAGGATTTTATGCTTAACATGTGAAGGTGATAAAGTAATTAATATCTGAGCATTTAAACTTTAATTAGACATTTATTATCTTTAAACAGTAGAGTTAGGTGTATTATGTTTGGGATGTTTAGTTAAGTGAAATTGCTTAATCACATTAATCAAACCGTTGGCGATTCAGTCAGTTGAGAATAACCAGAGATGTATTACTACATACCTTCGATGTTTTACTGGAATCGAACTCCTGGACTCAGAGTTCGTCGTCGATGACAACCACAGTGAATGGGTTTCCACTGGAACTCGGTGTAGTTCTTCTACAGGCTGCTTTCCTAGAACTGATCCTCCTACGGGTCTCCCAGAACTGATCTCTATCTACGGATCTCAGGCAACTGTCCCTATTCCGATCGACATAACCTTTTTATGTCAATTTGTTTTATGACGAATTTGTTGTTTCTCTCTTACCAAACATCTCTGTGCTGAAACCGCAGTTTCTGCATTTTCTCTCATTGACCAAATCTCCAGACAGTTTACGTCTGCGATTTTCACAATTTTACCTAATTTTTAGAATGTGTTTGCTGTGGACATAAATTTATACAAAGTTTACATTTTCTTCTTGCTTCAGTTTTTGTTTATAGAGTTATGACACGTGCAGACTCGTGTCTGTTACTTAATTAAAACAACAATCATAAGCATTAATGTAATACTGTGTGATAATATGTCTGTCTGCAAGATTACTAATTTCTGACTGCAAGCCAATTCATAAACAATACTTTAATTTTCATCTTTTAGCCAAATTAATAAAAATAAATGAATTTTGATATTGAATTCCATCTCTGAATTTTGGCGTACCGTGACACGCCCTCACTTTAAACTAAGTCATCTCCGGTGACGTCTAGATCTCATGAGTAAGATCGGTTTTTGGAGAACTTCCTGTATAAAAATTTTCATATTATTATTTCATAGTACATATAACACTGATTACACATGTAATTTCAAAAATAAAAGCCAATATTTTAATGATCAGTTTGAGCAAAAAAAAATTGATAGTTAATAATTTTCACGGTTTTTTTTCAAAGTCCAATCAGTATTTTTGTTATACTGAGCAAATTATGTCAGATAGCAGTTCTCTGCATTTGCCTGCCATCTATCGTAACAACAAATAACTACTTGAAGTCTTTATATCTTCTTACATTTATCCAACACGTTAACAATTCTATCCATCCTATGTCTTTTCTTAGGAACTTTCTAACGATGCACTCACATTAAATTGTTTATTCACATACATGACAATATATTTTACGCACTTTCACTTTTACTATACATTGATTTTTATCGAACACTCAAGCACACCAACACTAAATTTGCACATTTGTTTTTATAAACTTGACCCACTTCGAGCTACTTGGTTCGCAACTCTGTGTCAACGCTTTTAGATTAACTGTTGATGTTGCAAAAATTACTTTTTCTTTTTTTCTTTTTCTCCTTCTCTCGTTTCCGATTAACCTTGACCGATTCTGCATCCTTGCCACGTCTCTGAATGAGAACGTCCTTCTTCTAATTACACATCCTTCCAAATCAAGTCATGTTCAACCAGTTAACTTTTATCACTTAATGCACTAATGCAGTTATACATTCTAATCACTCAAATCATGAATCCAACCGTTGTCAATGTGATCCTTGTGTTAGTGAAAAATGTGCATATTTATTTTTAATTATGTGTGTGCGGTACTGTTACGTGTGTTACTTTTTTTCAACCCTCACCATTATATAAATGTCCTCTACCATCTATTGGGTAAGTACCTAACTCTATTTTATTATTATTTTATTACTTACTATTTATTATTTATTAAATACATACTTATTTATAATTCTACAATTTTATTATTTTATTAACATGTTTTCATTAATATATTATATATGTCCCGACACCTATTTATTTATTACTATTCCTATTATTATTTTAATCATTTTATCTATCTTTTATCACTATTCACTGTAAACAAAATATATTTATAGATTAGGGTTTTGATTGAAGCAGATTCGTATTTCCTCGAACCTGGGATTGGGCTTTTGAAGTCAAATTGCGGCCTGCTCGCAATTTCATCCATAAATACATATTGAATACAGCTACTTAAATTTCCCTATTTATTAAACATTTGTTGCTTTACTGCTACAATTATTATTATCATTATTATTTTTCAAAAAATTGTTTAATGCTATTATAACTCAAACTTTCAATCTTCTTCATACTTTAAAATGTGTTATTATTATCTTTATTTATTTTTTCTGACAAAATCGGGTATATCAACAAATTGATAACTTACTACTTTCAGATGTTATATCTCTAATCACTATCTCTAGTAATTAGTACATACGTCCTACTGTAATTCTATAATTCATAATCCTGGGTCATAAACTTAAACGTTTTTAGTCAACGGCCTTTCAAGTTAAAAACTATTCAAGTTATCGTCAACATCGGTTCTATAATTAATAATATAATAATATAATATAATCTTAATAATAATTATAATAAATAATTATTATTTGCCAAATGGCCTCATCTTTGAAACGGCATCTTTGATCATTTTTAAACATGATTCTTTAAGGGAAACTATCTTGACTGGAGATTCCCAAGTCTTATTTCTTTTCCCCTCAATTATTTCTCAGTAAGCATACTTAATCTTCATTTATATATATCTCATATTCATATAGCTATATCTCTATATTGCTTACTTTTATTACTACAACTAATATATACTTAGCTAGCTTTATTCTTCTCTATATTCCCATTAATATAATATAATCATAATATAATAATATAATAATATAATAATATAATAATAGTCATTTTCAGGTATAATATAATTCTTCAAAATTAATAATAATCTTGATTGTCACATCCTTGTTTAAATATACATTATGCTATTCTTCTATTAACTTTGCTATCTATATCTCTATTATCTTATCTATTTTTCTACTCTCTTTCTCTTTCCAGATCTTTCCTTCTCTCCTCTTTCCTTCTCTTTCTCTCATCCCTTAATTAAGTGTTCATGATTAGTATATTTTTTTCTATTCTTCTTTTCCTATTCCTAGATCTTAACTATTCTAACTAAAGCTAGATAGAAAAGTCTATTTTCTATATTTCTCTTTTTCTTAAACATCTATTTTTCTTAATATGTAAACTCTATCCTTTACTACTACGCCTAAATTTACTATCTAAAAATAATTCAAAATTTTGCTCTCTCTAGATTTTCTGCTAAATAGGTCAGATTCACAAAAAAAAAAAAATCCACTGCTTTACAGAACGACAAATGGGTAACTCTTTCCTTACTAGTACCGCCTTAATGCCGCCGAAGACTTATGTGCTTTTCATTAAATAAAAATTCTCATGAGAGGTCTGGTAAACGCCAAATTCAACATCACGAGAATGTGATTTCTTACCTACCTAGATTATTCTCTTTCGAGATGATTGCCTAATTATGTCATTATTTTACTAATTTTATCTTACTAATTACTAAACCTTAATTTCATCACTCATTCCTTGATTTCAATCTATCTTGCCTCATTTTGATCTTATTTTCCTAGATAGCATATTATATTTGCATTCTTCTCCATTATCACATTATTTAGACTTATTTCTTTTCAAGGTTTAAATTCTTAGTTATTATACTTATTAATTTAATACTTTATATTTATTATGCCATAAAGACATAGGAATTGTCAATTTAAATCACAATATTTACTTTTTAACTTACATCTTTAAAATTTTTTAGTACTAATAATAAATTACGAACCCATTTTATCACTAATCAAAATACTAATATAAATTTGCTTAACCCTTTTATATACTTAACCTATTCTTATATCTATTCTGAAACTAATTAACCTATTTTCCTATAAACTATAGCTAATTATTATATGAAATTTACATATCCCTAATATTACTAAAATAATTTGACACTAACTAATCCCGTAACCTAATAAACTTGACTATATACTTAAATTACTATATACTAATTAATCACATCCTAACAAATCACATATTATCCTACTACATATATTTATCTTAATCTAAACTTGAACTAAAATTAAAATCTGCTCTTTCTACCTCGAGTCTTGTTTCCTTCTAGAAAGAAACCTGCAAACGCAGCTAAATCTAATAACAAACTATCCCTGGATATAACGATTTTCGACCTCTTTTCCAATGAACTAAAGGTTCCAACCAAATCGGCAATCTGAATTGCACTCGAACATTCAAAAGTATTCCTAAAGCGTTCTAACCACTTATCAACCCTTGACTGATCCACACACTCTCGAAAAATCGCACATATCTCGTAAGTAAGGTCATCAGAATTCAACGCAAAAAAATGTCGCGTTTTTTAAACTTAAGGATACTTCTACTACCCCTGACACTGTCGCCAGAAAGTGTCTTCGATAACCCAGTTCCAGAATGTCTTTCAAATCAAAATTCTTCGGTTTAAAATTTACCAGGAACCAACGTTGTCGCTTCCAAGTTTGAATCTTATCTTGAAAGATTTCTTCTTTATCTAAGCTATAAGTTGGTCCGTACTCAGTAAAACTACGATGCACCCCTAAATCTAACATATAATAGGCCTATCTAGATGATGAGAACATGGTGGCTGGTTTCCCATCATCTTGCAAGACAGGGTAATGTTCCCTGTGATTATTTATAACCGACAACATCTTACGAACTTGGTCAATTACTTATCAACTACTTAGATGTTTACACGGGAGGGCTGTACGGGATAATCTATTTTCTTATTGCAACGTTTGTAAGTACCTAGTTATTTAAGTATGAACTGGAATCGAACCTAACGCATGTGCATCATAACTTACTACTGGGGTCTAATACTGCAATCGAACACTAGCACTCCACCATGTCAACTCGATATCGTGTATTACTCTTGGCGTGCGAAAGGTCGTAACTTAACTGGAATCGAACCAAAAGCATCTGCACCATGACAACAATTACTATTTATACAAGCGAAGGTTATACAGTAATTAATAGTAAAACGTTTAAGCTTTAAATAGACATTTATTATCTTTAAACAGTAGAGTTAGGTGTATTATGTTTGTGATGTTTAGTTAGGTGAAATTGCTTAATCACATTAATCAAACTGTTGGCGATTCAGTCAGTTGAGAATAACCAGAGATGTATTACTACATACCTTCGATGTTTTACTGGAATCGAACTCCTGGACTCAGAGTTCGTCGTTGATGACAACCACAGTGAATGGGTTTCCACTGGAACTCGGTGTAGTTCTTCTACAGGCTGGTTTCCTAGAACTGATCCTCCTACGGGTCTCCCAGAACTGATCTCTATCTACGGATCTCAGGCAACTGTCCCTATTCCGTTCGACATAACCTTTTCATGTCAATTTGTTTTATGACGAATTTGTTGTTTCTCTCTTACCAAACATCTCTGTGCTGAAACCGCAGTTTCTGCATTTTCTCTCAGTGACCAAATCTCCAGACAGTTTACGTCTGCGATTTTCACAATTTTACCTAATTTTTAGAATGTGTTTGCTGTGGACATAAATTTATACAAAGTTTACATTTTCTTCTTGCTTCAGTTTTTGTTTATAGAGTTATGACACGTGCAGACTCGTGTCTGTTACTTAATTAAAACAACAATCCTAAGCATTAATGTAATACTGTGTGATAATATGTCTGTCTGCAAGATTACTAATTTCTGACTGCAAGCCAATTCATAAACAATACTTTAATTTTCATCTTTTAGCCAAATTAATAAAAATAAATGAATTTTGATATTGAATTCCATCTCTGAATTTTGGCGTACCGTGAAAATATTTATTTAAACATCCAAGGATTCCTTTGAATGAATAAGTCGGCAAATGCCACTAAATCTAACGCTAGTTTCTCACTTGCTATTACTAACTTGGACTGTTTTTTATATTGCGCCAAGGTTGGGATTAGCCCTGCTATTTGGATAGCTTGTGTGCAATTAAAGTATTTCCTACTTTTTTCCAGCCAATTATTTACGGTTATCTGGTCTTTTCCATATCGAAAGATTGCGCACACAGAATAATTATGTTGTTCAGACATAAGCGCAAAGAAAATTGCTTCTCGCAATACCAGGTTCGTTTCTATTATGCCAGTAATTTTTGCTAGAAAGTGTCTGCGATAGCCAAGTTCTACTAACTCGTCTAAATCAAAGTTTTTGCTAGAAAACTGACCCATATAGTACTTTTTGTATCCCAGCCCTAGAATGTTATGTCTCACATTTATTTCCTTCTGACTACTAAAAGTCGGATTGTACTCCACAAAGTGTTTCAGTACCCTTAAGTCTAGCAGATAGAATCTGGATTTGGAAAACATAGTTGCGGGTTTTCCATTCTCCTTCATAACCGGGAAATGTATCCTGTGGTTATTTTTCAATGACAACATGTTGAAACCTTTTAAAATATACTTAGTAATAGTAATGACAACCTAACTGGTTCGTTTCTTAGTTTGGGGATGTTTTAGTGAACACAGAGAAGTTACCTTCCACTCACTATCTGAAATGAGTGGGAATATGATGTATAACTAAAAGAGAGGTAATATTTCTGTTCGTGTTAATATGGGGATTTCTGTAACTAAATAATAACTCCAGATTTCGATATTTGAATTAATGTTGTATTTTCTTAACCTTGTGTAATTACGTGTAAGGTGTTGTGTATGAATTCGGGTATTTAGAATATGCCAGTTCTAACACTGCATACCAAACATTGAGCCTTCGACTAATGTTTCAAAAGTAGCACATACCTCTTGGTGTTCGGTCCTGCTGCTCCTGCAAATGTTGCTTCACAAAGGCTCCTTCCAATTGCCAAGCCACAGGCTGGATGGTAACTCGCTGATGGTCACTCCCAAAGGATGGAAAGGAGATTCGAACTGAGAACGGTCTGCAATACGATTTAGTTACGCCGAAGTACTGTGAACGGTCAGCATAATAATATCTCCTCCGTACTGTACGATAAACTTTCAGAGTTCGTCTTAGCGAAATATTGACTCGCAAAAATTAAAGTAATCTGTTTTTAGACATTCTTCTAGTTCGAGCTTTAACGTCGATCTCCCCCTCGTCGTCGTTGTTCCGTTTCTGCAACTCTCCGTCTCCCTCCGTCTGTCCGACTCCTCCCGTGATCTCTGGCCCTCTCGTTTTTGTTGAATTTCCTGTGACCTGGAATCTGCCGCTTCTGCATGACGTCAGAGGCGTGTGCTCTCTCTCGTCTAGGAAACGAAATGATTTCCTCATTGTGGTCGATGGCTGGCAATCCTTGGAATGACACGAATCACGATTCCTGGCAATTCTAACATACCCGAGAAGAGTATCTTGTGTTCACAAACATCTTACAAATTTACTTACAACGAATTCTGCCAATTCTTTCCAATCAGACATTAATTGCATTCTGATTTTAATTTCCTGTAATTAAATAATTTGCTAGTCAAAGCGTACCACATACCATAATTACATAAGTGTTATTACATTTAGAGTGCAATGACTACAATGTTTATGTAATTTGTTTTCGTGGATTATTATTTCCTGACACTTTACTGTTTTCATGAATCTAATACTCAAAATCTAAATCTTTATTAAAATATGATTAACTGAAAATAAACATAAAATAAATAAAATATACAGGCTCTGCCACATGCCCTCTGCTGAAACCCTGTTAGCTTCGCTAACAGACTAGATCTTACATGAGATCGTTTAATTTGGAACACTCTGTATATTCAAAAAAATGAAATATATGGAAACTTTACACAAAATAGCTAAAAACATCAAATATTATACATATATGTATTACAACATGAATAAATATGTATTATTAAATCCAACACACCCAAAACCAAATAGATTAATAATATTCTCAATTTTCATTCGTTTTATTAAGTGAAATAATTATTATACGCATTTTAGTCAAGAGTCTGTATTCCCACACCATCTAGCGGCTAGTGTGAGAATTATCTCAACTCAACGCATGAGTTGTGTTAATTGCACATGAAGTTCTTTTTAATTTAGCAACTCGGATTATCTAGATTGCCGTTGGTAAGAACGTTTGTAATGAAAATTTTCCAATGTCACATACCACTAGATACTCTTTGCAGTCTTGCCAATTTAAGACAAGTTATCTGTCCATCCATTATTCATTGCAACATTTATGACAAAATTTCACACACTTTTCCACTAATTTTTCATAGGCTCAACGCAATTTAAATTATTATTTTTACATATATTCCACCTATCACTACAATTTAACATCAATAATTTACTTTATATTTTATTCAAAACAAGTTTCACCAGAATCACTTATTTATGAACCATGAAAAACCACTTTGAGGTAGTTAGCAACGCTGAACTAGACTTTCAGAAAAGCAAAATCATCACTTTTCGAATCAAGGTTGGCACAAAAAATTTCCACGTATCTCGTTCATTTGCGCGTCGGTACCTTGGTAGTTATGATCGGTGTCCCAACACACATGAAATTGTGGTGGAGTTTCTTAATTTTTAAGTTTAAATTAACACTATATCGCACGGGAAAAATGTTTTCCTTTCGCCGTCTTTCGTGAGACCAATTTTACCATCTATTTCGGTTTTATTCACTAATTTAATCCATATCCGTGATTGAAAATCAGTGACGTGTCCTATTTGCATTGCCTGGTCTTCTGAATGCAAATTGTGATTTTTGATTCTTATGGAATGTGCTATCTCTTTTTCATTGTCACTGCTAGTGCTAAAATAGGCATTGCTTGAATCTGGCATTATTGTTTGAAGTGGAGTGTGGTTAGTGATTTGTATTATATGTGTGTTAGTGTCGTGTCTATGTACTTTATTCTTCTCTACTCTCGCATACAATGGTGGAAAATTTGGGAGAAAGTATTACATTCATCTTTTACTTCTGGACTAAAATTAACTAATACATTACTTTGTCTATTTCTAGCGTCATACTTCCTTTCTAGTTTTCGAAGTCTTGCAAAGATGTAACATGTACTAATAATTACTATTAAAAGGATAATCCCTAAAATTTCAGTAGGTATTAAAAATAATATTGTTTTGAGGTCCATTTCTTCCGTTGGTTTTCTGAAATAGATGAGAAATAGATAGAGTCGGGACAGGCTCAATTCAATGTCCTAGTAGGCGTTATTTGCTAGTATAAATTTAAAGTATCTATAGTTTCTAACTTGTGTCTGCTTATACTCTTAGACTATAATATTTCGTAATTATAAAGCAGGCTTATAATGTTCCATTATTTGTCCATATTGACAAGCTAGCCACTCAGTGCCTAATTGGGGATGCTAAGTTGAGTGCAACTAGGCGCCTTCCACTCACCATCTAGAATGAGTGGGACAAACACTGATATTAACTTGCGAGAGGTTTCTCATTTGGGGATAATTTAAATAACGATACGTCCACTTCATTAAAATAAAATACTGTATTTCGTTAAGCTTATGAGTGTACTGTAAGATTTCAGAACTTTAGTAATGACGGATATTAAGATTCATTTTGCCAGACGAGTACAGAAACGGTCAAGTATTGAGCTTTTGAATCCTGAATCGGTGCTACACATACCTGGATGAACTGGTGTATTTCCCTCGTTGTTCCGGCGTTGAACTCGGCTCCTTTAAGCTGAATCTCCTAGCTGATGAATGACGAAATGAGCATTGATGTATGGCTCCTCTCCAATGCTACTCTCTGCGTGATGTCCTACGTTGTTAGGATGATTTGGAATATGAAGTATTTTCTCCTCCTGTCATCTGGCTAATTCTCGAATAGAACTCGGTTCTCCAAACTCAAACCGAAGAATGATCACTGTAACTTGATCATAGACTCTACTATAGACTTCCTATCGACTTTCGATGAATTCTCTTCCGAATGTCCAAGATCTGTCGAATCTCGAAGTACTGATCTCAAAACCTTCTCGTCCTCCAGTTTTGTTTCGCCTTGTCCAACCTCCGTCGTCTGCTTGTCGTCTGCTGCAGCACGTGCAACACCGTTTTCACATGGAGAGACAAATTCCTTCCATGTGTCAAGACTCAAAATTGCAATCCTCGACACGTTCTGATTTCCCGATTCTAAGCAATTCTCCGTACATCCGTAATCTCATGAAATTCGTGAAATCTTACAGATTCACTTTATACAATTTCTAGAATCTGGCTAATGTGAGGATAGACACATTGTCAACATTTCCTTCCTACATTGCCAGACTCTCAACGATGACATTCTTGTACACATGTGTTTACAATAAACTGCTGACACAAACATGAGCTACATTGTGCAGCTTGCATTTACTCACATATACAACATTTAATTCCCATAACCTTAATAAATGATTTTGTGACATAAACATAAAAATAGAATCAAAATATACAAATTACTTTACTCGAAAATCGAGTACTGCCACATGACCCCCCTTAAAAACTTGGTTGCCTCGCAATCCAAGGTAGACCTCGTAAGAGGGCGATTTTCCATAAACACCCTGTACATGATTTATACTGAATCCATATTGAAATGTAAATATAAACTTGAAATAAAATAAAATAAAATATGTATTATTATACCGAATATTTATATAAATAGTCATCAATATTCCTTCACCTAAAATTATTAAAATGTATATTTAAATTTTTAATCTTTCTCTTAATCCTATCATTATAAAATACAAAAACTTGAAATGTAATGTAGCAAAGTATATTCTCACGACATCTAGTGAGTTTTCGCTGAAATTCTTGCTCATCACATTTGGTCAAGAGTGATTGTGCATAATTACATATATGTTCGTTTGCAAGTACTCTTGAATTATCTCCTCTTCGCAACAACGCTTTTAGAGTCTCATGTTACCAAAAACTTCCACTACTCTGTCTGTCCATACGTGCCAACCAATGAATTTATTGGCCGTATCAGTACTGGATCAACTTCATTTATTTCCACCGCTATGTCAATGGAAATCTAAAACAAAGAACTTGTAACATAGTTTTCAAAACATAGTTAGTTAATATATTTACATTTGCACTGTTAAAACTTGAAAATATAATTGTTTTATTTTCATCAAAATTTTATTCACTGACATTTTAGCATGAACGGAAATAAAATCTTGCCGCAGGGCGTTGGATATGCTGTAGATACTTCCAGCATAGTAACTGCAAGATCAACAGTTTTCAATCAAGTGCGTCAAGGTTAACCTAACTTCCTTTTCCTGCCTTTCTGTTCGCGCGTCACTGTTGACTGGATAACATCGAGTGTTAATATTCCGTAGCAATTATTACGTTATTAGTTTTAAAACACTATAATTTATAATACAACGATGTCACACGTTGTATGTGAATGCTTTTATCCGTGCTGAATGTTTTTCGGCTCACTAAAATTGTTCCACTTCTTGATGTTTACTTTCGGGATTTCGTGCGGGATCTTATGTACTGCAGTAGTGTTACCGATATCAAGGCTCATACTAGTACTCAACCTTTACTCTATCAATCTGGCATATCCGTTTGTGATTAAAATATTTAAAATGTGATATTAAAAATTAATAAAATATGAGAAAGTGATAAAATGTTTAAAAGTGAAATTGTTATTGGTTAATACGTGATATATACTTAAATGGATATAATTACTTTATGGACATTACACAGGATTATACAATGGACTATTTACTGGATTATCATCTATATGGGTAAGTACACAATAAAATTTACACGCGAATATATTTATTTAAATACTATGAATATTTACTTATTCTTAACCTACAATTATTATTATCCCTAACACTTGTTAACTGCATACAAAAATTGATTGCGATTCAGAGAAAATGATGGATTTTACATTTCCTTAAAATCCTGAAGGCTTTGGTTGTTAAATACGGCAGCCTGACTTGCCGTATCATCACAATCAAGATTTGGCTACAGCTAGCACATTTATTACTATCTATATACATGGTTTTATAAAAATCTGACCGGTTTCAAAATTTTAAAACTTGATTCTTCTTCATACTTGAATTTGATAGAACTATCGTGACGTGATTCTTTTTTTTCATCAATATTGAAAACGTGACTATTTATTCTCCTAGATCATAACCATAGACTACTTATTTATTATTATTTACTTATTTACTTATTTACCTAATTACGTTGTCTAGGATGGCCATTTCCATAACAATTTCACTAGGTCAACAATTCAACTTATTATTAATTACTATTAATCTTCTTATCATATATTTATTAACTTATTACTCTATACTTATTACTACATTAAACTATTAAATTATTAAATTATTTTAACAAATGCCGACAGGGCCTATAGCGTGTGAGAAGGATTACTTTCGAAGACAGTTCAAAACTACTTCATATTTCCAACTCGAATATGTACTAAATCTGTTCAGGGCTTCTCGTGTACAGGAAAATCCTCTGCATGTCCCCGATAACATTTCTTTTTCTCTCTTCTTCTTGCGCTTTATTCATATATATTCATCTACTTTTTATATTCTCTTGGAGTACTCTTAGCGCTAATATATGCATGAATATTCATCTATAAATCTATTCATCGATGCATGCTTTATTCTA
The DNA here is from genome assembly GCF_964235325.1 of Thermobia domestica. Taxonomy (NCBI): domain Eukaryota; kingdom Metazoa; phylum Arthropoda; class Insecta; order Zygentoma; family Lepismatidae; genus Thermobia; species Thermobia domestica. The sequence goes on from NC_137470.1 coordinate 106,903,231, forward strand.
TAATTCACTATTACTTCTATTTTCTTACTCTTATCTACTTATTAAACATTATTCCTTATTTATTATTTCACTCTTCTTCTCTCTATCCACATTTATTATTAATTTTAGTCTATGTTATAAATCTACTGTTGCTTACTTCTTTACATCTAACTTCTTTAATTATTTACTTTCTAACTCTATCTTCTACTATAATTTCATTCTTCTCAATACTCACATTCCTAAAACCAACTCTTTTCCTCTTTCTTTCATACTAACACAAATGAACCGATTAATCTAGACAATTCTTACATTATAACTAGAAGAATATAACTATATTCTATTTCTCCTATATTCTAGATGCACTACTAACATCTGTCTCTTTTCTGACTATCCTAGTTTTCCCTAGGATATCGAATGAATTACTCACTAATTATTACTATCTTAATTTTAATCTTACGCTAAGGGATTAGCTAAAAATGAAGGATATCTCCACCAAAAAAAATTTGCACGGCTTTACACGTGATGTACGAGTCAACTCCTGTGTCTCTTTTCAACAATCACGGAAGACTTATGTGGTTCAATAAATAAAATATTCTCATCGACGTTCGGTAATCGCCCAATTTTAACTCGACGAGAATGGGATGTCCTTCCTGATTAAAGTTTCCCCTAATGAAAGGTTTCGCCTAATTATCAGGGTTTCTTAATTTTAACTTATGTCTAGATTAAATCTACTTCAATTGCATCATTCATTTCTTGTTGTTTTTTTTCATTCTTGCCTTTTCTCACATCTAAACTCCTAATGCAAAACTAATCACAAAATCATTCATATTTCATTTTCTCTGTTTTGTTTTTCTTTTCTCCATAGTCTTTCCTACTTATTCTTTTTATTACGTCACTACATCTAAATAAAATACTATATGTCATAAAGACATATTTCAATTAATAAACAATAGGTCAGATTTCTATTTCTTAAAACTATAATTATATTACTAAATATACTTATATCATGCTTACTTCTAAACTTATTTTACTAATATAACTAATCACCAAACTAAAATTAATAAACTGGAATATGTGTACACTAAAAATATATCCTATATCTATATGTCCCTTTAAATACTAGTAATAATACTATTTACAAAATTTCTACTCTCTTAGTCATCTTTAGGCTGATAACCAAGGTGTCCTCTCCTTGAAAAATGTTGCGAACGCCGCTAAATCCAATAAAGATTTATCACTCGCTACAACTATTCTTGCTTGTTTTTCGTACTGTGCTAATGTTGTTACAAAATCAGAGATTCTGACAGCCTGAGTACAATTAAATTTAAGCCTAAATCTTTCTAACCATCTATTTACTATATCTTGACTAGCACCACTTGAGAAAAACGCACATATTTTATACTTAATCGGATCCTCTTTCACTGCAAAAAATACAGCGTTTCTAATCAACGTATTGGTTTCAGCTATTCCCGTCAAAACTGACAAATAATGCCTTCGGAAACCTAATTCTACCAAATCCTCTATACTAAAATCTCTTTCCGAGAACTCTATTAAATAATAATGATTATATGCGTAACCTAAGACATTACATCTAAATACTTGTTCTTTGTTATTGCTATACGTTGGAGCATATTCTGTGAAGTGTTTTAGTACTCCTAGGTCTAAACAATAATATCTAGACTTAGAAAACATCGACACTGGCTTTCCATTGTCTTTTAACACTGGGTAGTGCACCCTGTGATTATTCTTAAGTGATAGCATTGTAAGATATTAGTGCTATTTTCTACTAATTGACTACTAAATTGTTTACTTTTAAAATTAATGTAGGTTATATTTAATCTATTACGCAGTAACTGCTTTATCTTTGTTATTCTTCCTGCTCTGCTCGTAACCTTGAAACGGAGCAAATAATTCGAGCGGATCTCGACGTAAAATGAACAATCGTGTGCCGTCGTGTCTAATCGGCCACACTCGTGTTTAAGCGCTTGAGCCACAATCGTCGTTCGCTCAGCAACTCCTGCCTGATTCATGCATCCCGTTCTGTATATCCAAAACGTAACAACAAAATTATTTCACTACTTTTCTTTTCTCTTAGTATTATTCTAAACTTGTAATATATTATCACTATATGTGTTACTATTATTAACCTTAAGATTATAAAACAAACTACCATGAAATTACTACGTTTGTTGAACGTAATACGTTATTTAACTTAAAAAAATCACTGAAACACATTCCTGTTATACGGACGAGAATCGAACTCAGTCGTAACAGTCACGAGTTCTTGCTGTTATACTTAATCGAAGTGAGGGTGGGATGGGTGGGTTTCAGTTACGTATCATTTAAAATATGGGATTCTAACTGTGTCTACTGGGAACAATACAATTGCTAAAGCAAACCAGCATGTCCAACATGAAGGGTGGGAAGGGAGGGCTTTTTTAATTTTACTTTCTGAGATCTGATCCCAGCTCTACACCATGCCAACTAATTACTAGGACCGCTACAATAGTCAAAATGACCTCACAGCATCTCCACTATGCTGTCTAATTACTACCTAAATCTTACAAATAACCTCCGCTAGGCATCGAACCCTAAGCATACTCCACCATGACAACCTAGCCACTCAGTGCCTAATTGGGGATGCTAAGTTGAGTGCAACTAGGCGCCTTCCACTCACCATCTAGAATGAGTGGGACAAACACTGATATTAACTTGCGAGAGGTTTCTCATTTGGGGATAATTTAAATAACGATACGTCCACTTCATTAAAATAAAATACTGTATTTCGTTAAGCTTATGAGTGTACTGTAAGATTTCAGAACTTTAGTAATGACGGATATTAAGATTCATTTTGCCAGACGAGTACAGAAACGGTCAAGTATTGAGCTTTTGAATCCTGAATCGGTGCTACACATACCTGGATGAACTGGTGTATTTCCCTCGTTGTTCCGGCGTTGAACTCGGCTCCTTTAAGCTGAATCTCCTAGCTGATGAAAGACGAAATGAGCATTGATGTATGGCTCCTCTCCAATGCTACTCTCTGCGTGATGTCCTACGTTGTTAGGATGATTTGGAATATGAAGTATTTTCTCCTCCTGTCATCTGGCTAATTCTCGAATAGAACTCGGTTCTCCAAACTCAAACCGAAGAATGATCACTGTAACTTGATCATAGACTCTACTATAGACTTCCTATCGACTTTCGATGAATTCTCTTCCGAATGTCCAAGATCTGTCGAATCTCGAAGTACTGATCTCAAAACCTTCTCGTCCTCCAGTTTTGTTTCGCCTTGTCCAACCTCCGTCGTCTGCTTGTTGTCTGCTGCAGCACGTGCAACACCGTTTTCACATGGAGAGACAAATTCCTTCCATGTGTCAAAACTCAAAATTACAATCCTCGACACGTTCTGATTTCCCGATTCTAAGCAATTCTCCGTACATCCGTAATCTCATGAAATTCGTGAAATCTTACAGATTCACTTTATACAATTTCTAGAATCTGGCTAATGTGAGGATAGACACATTGTCAACATTTCCTTCCTACATTGCCAGACTCTCAACGATGACATTCTTGTACACATGTGTTTACAATAAACTGCTGACACAAACATGAGCTACATTGTGCAGCTTGCATTTACTCACATATACAACATTTAATTCCCATAACCTTAATAAATGATTTTGTGACATAAACATAAAAATAGAATCAAAATATACAAATTACTTTACTCGAAAATCGAGTACTGCCACAATATTCAACTTTCTACGTTTTACGTAATATTATTGTAAGACTATTCCTTTGTAACGTCTAACTCTGTGTGTAAAATACTGCCGGTTTATAACCTAAAGTTTTACACGTTGTGTCTCCTTTTCTTCCTCATAATTCATTAAAAAATATGTGCATTTTTATCCGCATCTTCGTCGTACTTTGTCGCTTCAATATATTTTAAAATACATATATATATATATATATATATATATATATATATATATATATATATTCCCTGAGATTCTTGTTATTAATAACTATGCATTAACGTGATTATTATTAACTGATTTTATTATCATTAAATTAGTATTATTTCGTATTTCATTTGCTGTATGCTTCACTCCTCTCGAAGGATGCATGCAAGCGCATTATCCCACATTCGTAACAGTTCGGATGCGTTCGGTAACGCTCGGTGTCGTCTGCGATGTTAGAGCGCAACTAGCCTCTACACGGGTCTCAGTCCAATATTTCACCCCTTGCTGGACAGAAATAACTAATGGTCGCAACGCAAACCAATGCCTGTTCGCTGTCTGTAATTAACTCTAGCGTTTGTAATACGCATATGATCATTAATTAAATAATGCAAATTAATACTTTTAGTACACTGATCAATTACTATTATTATTTAAATATTAAAATGTTTATCTGATATTTTTAAATATATTTATTCTCAACACAGTACCATGTCGTGCCTAAATGCTGGGATGTAGAACGCTAATTGACACGATATTGGTTGCTTCTATCTATTATCCAGAATAGACAGGAATTATATGACGAACATGCGAGAGCTTGTAGATTAATCATGAGCTAAACATTTACTAATAAATTAGACATTTATTGTCATAATAATGTAGAGTTACGTGTACTGTGTATGTTAAGAGTAGTTAGTTAAATTGCTAGATCACATTAGGTAACCTTTTTGTGATTCATTCATCTGAGAGTAATCAGAGATGTACTAAAACATACCTTGACGTTACTGGAGTCGAACTCAAAGACTCGGAGTTCGAGGTCTATGAAGAACCACAATGGAAAGGTTTCCACTGAAACCGTGGTGTTGATCCTCTGAGACTGGTTTCCAAGAATGATGATCGACTACGGATCTCGCTCGACTGATCCTCTAGAACTGATCTCGATTCAGTTTGACATAACCTTTTTATGTCATTTACTCCATGATGATTTCGTGGTTTCTTCCTTACCAAATTTCGCAGTTAATACATCTCTGTGCTGAAACCGCAGTTTCTACATTTTCTCTCAGTGACCAAATCTCCAGACTGTTTACGTTTGCGATTTCCACAATTTTACCAAACTTTCAGAACGTGTTGGTGTGAACATAAAATATACAAAGGTTTACATTTCCGTCTTGCTTCAATGTTTGTTTACAATGTTATGACACGTGCAGACTCGTGTCTGGATCGTTACTTAATTCAAAACAAACAACCATAAGCACAATGTAATATTATGTGTTAACTCGTTTGTCTGCATAATTTCTAATTTCTGAATGTAAGCCAATTCTTAAACAACAATTTAATTTTCATCTTTAGCAAAATGAATGAAATAAATGAAATTTTATATAGAAATTTATATCTGAATTTGGCGTCCCTTGACATTATATACTTAAAACACAAAATAAATATTAAACCTATTTCAGAAGCTCATTGGATCAAAATATCTCTCCTATATATTTCATGCATTATTCTTCTTTGACAGTGTTGTTCATTAATGTATTTAAGCTTACTAAAAGTCTTTAACCCTTTAAATAAAAATAAAAATGGTTTGTTAAATCTAATTGTTGTATAATCGCTTATATCACTCATTATTTACTCTTTCTACATTAACCATATTGCCAACCTGGGTTGCTCTTGATAAAAATTGAATAGAATTTGAATACGTAGAGCACTCTGAGCTCCCCAGATTGATCTAATTTGCATGAAGCAACTCTATATTTACTTGCATTTATGTGAGAGGTAATTTTGGGGATACTCCACCACTGGTTGCATTAATTGAGGGCCAACCAGAGACCTATTAAAATTATAACAAAAATGTCTACTTAAAACATGTGTATTTAACAGAATTAGTAATCATTTATGTGTGAGGTGTTGTTTGTGTAATGAAGACTTAAGAAAGTGTGATTTAATGTGTGAATCATGTATAACGAATCGGATTAGCACAGAATTTGGTTGTGACACATACCTGTTGTTGGTGATGATATTCGAACCAAGCACTGAATGATCGTATACCAGTAACAGCAGTCGGTTGTATTTCAACGTTGGTACTTCTTAGACGATTCTCTTAGTAATAAAGTTAATAATGCTTAACTCGATGAATGGTAGAGCTTTGAATGCTACTCCTCTAATATTGATCCTCTGATAGTCATCCTCTAATAATAATACAATTGAATAAAATAAAAGCTTTTTATACAACTCAAACTGCTGACGTTCCAGTAATACGGTTTCAGCACTCGAGCCGATTTTCATCCACGTGCTTCCCAGATCTAAAAAGATCTTATTCAACCAAATTCTCATAACCTCAATTCAATCATGATGACACGAAACAATGTAACTTTCTTGGTGTCCTCATTGTCCGAAGAAAAGTGTGAATGTTAACAAATTTATTACATAACAATACAAGCTCTTTTTGATAGACTAGAATTCATACAATTTGAAGTATACACATAGTTTATTCTCTGCACATATCTCTTTAAAGACAAACAAGAGTAAATTAGGTCTCATAAAACTCAAGACCATACTACAATAAATTATAAATTCTTCTTCTTAAAACAAAGAAAGGAATGCAGTTTAACCCTCGAGAAGTCGCGCTGAAAAAGTAACGCGAGTAGTCGCGCGCGGTCAAAAGGACCGCACGAACATAATGTGTTGCAGATATCGTTTTAAACATTTTTCTTGTATTAGAAACGTACTTTTGTATATTTTCTGATTAAGAGGGAATAACATTTTTATTATTATAATAAGTTTTACAGTAATAACTATTAGAGAAACCTAGAATTAGACATGTCCATTTTTTTTATTTCTCATTTGGAATAAAATGTTACTTTTTTTCGTTACATATTTATTTAGATAGATAGCTACGCACTGGTTTTATTGAAAATTCTAAATCTGATGGTCATCTTTTTGTCAACTCTGGTTCGTCTAAAATTAGAAATGCAATAGTAAATTATTTAAAAATATACTATATGAACATAACACTAAAACAAAGCTTCACAGCGTATTTTACATTGAATTAGAGCTCACTCGTAGCTAAGCGGTTAGCATACACACCTTTGGTGTGGAACTTCCGGCTTCGATTCACGGTGGGACCTCATGTGCTTCGGATCCTGCGTTAAGCAGTAGGTCCATGTCTTACATAGCCTTGATGCTGAAAAGGGCGCTATATTGAAATCAAATCAAATTTACATTGAATTATTTTACGGTTCTGTTATTTTGAAATTTCACCCATACAGCACTACATTGAATTATTTTAGGTTATCTTCAAATTTACACTGTTCCACATTTCATAGTTGCTTATTTCGTCCTCTCCTGCTCTGACTACATTCGGGGAATCGCTGGTTATTTCTGGGTTTAAGTTCCCTTCGTTGTTTTAAGCTGTTCATTTCTAATTTTCTCTTTTTTCATACTTGGTATCAGTTTGTTAACTATGTCGACCTCTTTTCTGTCCATTAAAATTATACTTATGTTTATAAAGCTTAAAACATCTCCAAAGCAAAGGTCACGTCCAGAGCGAAACACTAAGAAAAAAACATTACACGGTTAGTCGCGCGCGGTGGAAAGCACCGCAGAATCACTAAACAATCCCTAGTAGTTAAACTAAACAACAGATAACGGAGTGATTGAGCAGAAATGTTCGGGAAGGTGAGGGGGAAGATTAGCTAGACGGAAAAGTCTGTCGGACAAACAGAATGGACACACGATCGAAAATAATTTTCCTGCGGTGCTTTTGACCGCGGCGCGACTACTCGAGGGTTAATGCAAGAGAGAAAGAGGTGTATATATCTCAGTTATTCTTCTGCTTGCTCATGAAAAGAAAACAAGTGCAATGTAGAAAGAGAGATCCGACAAAGTCTCTGATAACATAGGTGTGGTTCGTACTTTGTACCGGTGTGGTCTGACTGAGTTACTGCTGACTAAGGGATCTCATGCTATATCTACATCAAGAGTAGAAAGCTCATTTATTTTTTCCCTACGTTTAGACACCAATGAACACAGTGGGAAATAAAATTTCACTTTTCCCTCTTCTTTTATTTTTAAGGAAACTAGGTACACTACACATAAACAAAATATAGTACATATAGTTCTGCATTATAATGAATGTAATAAGCTATACAGGAGGGCTGAAAACACTAGTTTATTTTCGCTCCTTATTCCCCTGTAATAACATTAACTCTTATCATATTTAGCAACACGAGTTCACATCCGGCCACGCTGGATGATGAAATCATTTGGAAGCGTAACTTAGGCATGGGGCTTCTTCCGTTAAAGACTCCATGCTACTCGAAAGTCTAATTTTTAGCGTTTTTTGTAGAATAACTGGACTATATTAATCAAATATTGCACGGGATTATCGCACTTTCGTGCTGTAACTGGAGAAGTTCCTTTGGTATAATATTTTTATAAAATTTCGAATAATTCGGAGTGTTTCTCGAAACACACTTCTCCACTAAGTCCAGTTCGGGCGTGAAAATCAGCTCGCGAACGGTGTTCTGGCTCGACTTCTTTGCTTGTGCTGTGCTAATATTGCTTTCGGCGTGTGTCACTTCTGTGCTTTTTGTGAATTTTGTGTTTTCAAAATTAAGTATGTGCAAGAAATGTAGTGTGTCCAATTTTGCTTAAGTAAGAGGGGAGGGGGCTGGTGGAAACGAATTTGAGATATTGTTCTGTTCGTTCAAGATGGCTGTATTGTGCATTAGTGACTCCTCATTGTGCATAGTTGTATGAGTGTCTGAATGTTCCCCCTTATTTGTTTTTGTGAATGAAGCAGATCCCTTTTCAATGTCGATGTGTTCAGTGTCAATGTTAAAGAGATTCTTGAATGAAATAATGACGTCATCTTTCTTGTGTGTTGTAGAGCTTATGCTATTTTGCTCTTTGCTTTGTGGTGAATCCACTATGAAAATATGAGGGATAGACGTCTCACAAGAAATTACCTTCTTCGCTTTTCTAGTTGCTTTCTTACAAAGATACATTCCTATTGCTATTAACGTAATGCCTAGGAGGGAGGTTACTGTTACTGTTGCCAATAAAATAATTACTAATTTTTCCATTTTCCTTTTCTGTAATAAAGACAAAATATGTTTTCGTCAGGCTTGTTATATCCCTAAATAATATATATTGCTAAATTTTAAATACTTAATACTTTAATAATAATATATTTATTTACATATTGTCAACAAATACTGTGCTTCGTGCCTAAAATGCAGGGATGTACAACTAAATGACACAGTATTAGCTGCTTCTACCTACTATCTGAAGTAGGTAGGAATACATTAACACTACTATCTCCACCAACCTACTGCGTAGGGTTTTCATAGAACAACATGCGAAAGGTGATTCAATTATAACAGCGACTGTTTACCTTTAGAGCATTCATTTATTAAGCGATCTTTAAAGTAGAGTTTAATAGGATGTTGTGATGTAAATTCTTAGGTAAAACTATTAAATCACATTTCATATAACTGTTGGTGAAGTGGTCAATGTTAGACTATCAGAGATGTATTATAACATACCTCGATGAACTGGATTCGAACTTCTGGCTACGAAGTTCGTCTTCTAGCTTCGTCACAGTGGATGGATGTCCACTGGAAATGTTGTTAACAGCTGATTCCCAATAGTGGCTCTATCGAGAATAATACTTGGAGACTAACACCAAGACTCCTCCAAGACTGATCCTGGAGACTCATCCAAGACTGATCTCAATTCAGTCAAACATTAGCTTTCTATCATCGTGTTCATGATGACGAATTTGTTATTCCTTGATTACAAATTCTGAAACTCTTACATCTCTGAGCCGAAATTGTGCTGAAACACAATTTCTGCATTTTCTCTCATTGACCCAATTCTCCAGACAGCTTATGTCTGCGAAATTCACACTTTTACCTAATTTTGATAATGTGTACATGTTGACATAAATTTCTACAACGTTTTACATTTATTTGTTTCGTATTTGTTTTTATATTCTTATGACACTGCAGACTCGTGTCTATTCCTTCAAGAAAACAACAAGCATCAGCAATGCGTAACATGATGTTATAATATGTCTGCAACCTAATTACAACAATTTAAATCATAAACAAACATTTTACTATTTCCTTCTGAAACCAATTAATGAGATTGAATAAATTTAGATCTTAAAATCTTCCAGAATTTTGGCGTACCGTGACACGCATATCGTGACACGCCCCCACTTTAAACTGAGGCATCTCCGATGACGACTAGATCTTTGAAAAAGATCGGCTTTCGGAGAACTCCCTGTATATAAAATTTCAAAATTATTAATTCATGTGAAAATTACAAAATAATTCTTTTTAAATCGAAAGCCAAAATTATACTGTTGAGATTAAACAAACAAAAATTAATGATTAATAATTCTCACGGATTTTCTTTTTTTTTTTCAAAAGTTCAATCAATTCTTTTCTACTTATGAATCCAAATCTGTTTGATAACAGTATACTGCATGTATCTGCCATCTGTTGTAGAAACTCAACACTACTTGAACTTTGTCTGTCGTAAACACACTAACGAATGTTTCCAACCTAAGTCCTTTCTTAGGGAAATTGAAACTGATATCTTTGTATTTAATTTATATATACACACACACAATAGTATATTTTCATGCACTTTCACTATGATTTTTTTTATCTTAAATTCACCAAAACACTACTACACTAACAAAACAGCATTATTGTTTCAGCAAACTTGACCCAAATTGATCAACATAGTTGGCAACTCAATGTCAATTCCGCGTCAACGCTTTTATGTTAAAGTGATGATCTTAGCAAAACTTCATCTCTCTTCTTCTCCTTCTCTGACTTCCGTTTAACCTTGACCAGATTATGTATCCGTTCTACGTGTAAAACGTCCTTCCAACACATAACGATCCACGTCCACTCTGTGTCCATTCACTCTTACAGTTTTACTGCATGAAATAATATCACCTCGATACCTGCATTAACCAATTCACAGTCGAAATGTGAAACAAATGTGATTCTGAATATATTACTTTTTTTTAAATTACATGTGCATTTTTCAAATACGTGATGTGTGATTACTTTACGTGTGTGACAGTGTTATATTTTTTTTCACATCCTTTACTCTTATATACATCATCTCTACTTTTTAATGGTAAGTACCCTACTTTTATTATTTCTATTAGTTGATATTATTTTTTAAATTTAATCTCTATTTAAAATACTATACATGTCTTATTTAAAAATAAATAAATTTATTCTTATTATTAAATCACTTATTTTATTACAATTCACTGTACACAAAATATATTTACAGATTCGGGATTTTTACTGATGCAGACTCATATTTCCATGAATCTGGGAATAGGCTTTGGATGATTACTTGCGGCCATCCTCGCAAGACATCTATAAATACCATTTTGCATACAATTACTTCATTTATTTATTTAACTTTCGTTACTACTATCTATTTATTTATTTAAAAAAATATTTAATTTAAAATCTCCATTCTTCTCCATACTCAAAAATATTTTACTATGTATTTATCTATTTAAATTGTCAAAATCAGGTATAAAATTAATAAAAATTGATATATATAGATGTTGTATCGATAATCGATAGTACATATATTGTACTCCATAATCGTCTATTCTTAGTTATTAACCTAATCGTCTTTAGTCGCTGGCCTTGCAACATAAAAACTATCCAAGTTTTCGTCACTTTCAGGTTTAATCAATAATATAATAATAATTAATAATATAATATAATAATAATCTTAATAATAATGTAATGTTAATAACGCTAAATAATACTTAATTAATTCATTTTGCCAAATGGCCTAAGCTTTGAAACGATATCTCCGATCAGTTTAATAAACATGATACTTTAACTCGTCTCTTAATGTTCTGTATCTATTAAGGGTTTCTTAGCCGACTGCATATAGCAAAGTCCTATTTCCCCTAAAATATATCTTATAGTAAGCTCACTTTATTTCTTATAGCTATAGCTAGAGCTCTCTATATTTCAACTAGTATATATATATTCTTTGCTTACTCATTTACTTATTTATTTAGCTAGCTTCGTTTTCTTTATTAACATTAATAAAATATAATCATAAGTTTAATAATATAATAATCATAATAATAATTAATAATTAATAATTGTCACTTCCTGTTATAATAAAAATTCTTCAAGATTAATTAAAATCTTGACCGTCATATCCGTAATGAAATATCTATTAATCTATTTTTTATTAAATTAGCTATCTATTTCTCTTTATCTATTTTCCTCCTCTTTTCCTCTTTCCAGATCTTTCCATCTCTCCTCTTTCTCATTTTCTCATTCCTTAATTAAATGCTTGTGATTAGTCTAATTTCTACCTTTCCTTATCCTAGAACTTAACTATTCTAACTTGAAACGCTAGATAGCAAGCCTTATTTTCTCTATTCCTAATTTCCTTAAATATTTATTTCCTTAACATTTAAATTATTACTATGCCTACAATCCAATAACTAAAAAAAAATTCAAAATTTTGATCTTTCTAGCTACTCAGCTAAATAGGTAAGATTCACGCAAAAAAATTTCACTGCTTTGCGAAACGACAAGTGGGTATCTATTTCCTCTCTGTACCGCCTTAATGTCGCCGAAGACTTATGTGTTCATTTTAAGTAAAAATTTTCGTGAGAGGTTTGGTGCACTCCCAGTTCAACGTCACGAAAATGTGATTTCTAACCTACCTAGATTTTCCTATCAAGAATTTCCTAATTCTGGTGAATATACTTACTAACATTTTAAAACTTAATCACTAAACATTTCATCAATCATTTTTTTCCATTCTATCTTGCCTTCTTATTTACTAATATGCTCTTTTTTTTTCAGATAGCTTCTTAGTCAAAACTATTTATCCTTTATTATCTCGTTATTTAATCACACTTGAAACTTTGAATCCATATTACTTTAATAATGTATCGTTTATTCTGTCATAAAGACATCCTTTATTTATCAAATTAACTTCTCATATTTATTAAATTAAATCTTAGTATTTACTTCTTTTTAAATTCATTTTTAAATTACTAATAATTAATAATTACACCTATTTAAATTTTACTAAAAATATAACAATATGCAAAACCTTAACCCTGTAACCTAAATATAATTATTATAATAATGACTAACCTATTCTTAAAACTACTTATAATTACTCTGACTATAATCTTACTTAACTACTTATATATATATTACCTTATCCCATAATATTAATCTTACAAATATAACTAATAATAATGCTATATACATTCTAATGAGTCTAGTAATCACTCGTACATCTACATTTGTACTGAATCTAACATTTACCGTATCGCCTCTTATTTCTCTCTAGGAAGAAATTTGCGAAAGCTGCTATGTCTAATAGTATGTTTTCTCTTGATATAATTATCTTTGACTTTTTTTCCAACGATCCAAAAGTCCCGACTATGTCCGCAATCTGAATTGCGTCAGAACATTCGAACGTGTTCCTAAATCGTCCAACCAAGTGTTGACCCTTGTTTGGTCCACACACTCCCTAAAAATTGCGCATATCTTATACGATAAGCCATCTAATTTTAAAGCAAAGAACGTGGCGTTCTTTAGACTTAATGACACCTCCCCCACTCCTGATACTACTGACATAAAATGCCTACGGTATCCTAATTCCACCAGTTTATTTATATCATAATCTTTTTGTTGAAATGTGACCATATACCATTTCTGTTTTTTCCATAGTTGTCTTTTCTCTCTAACTACTTCTTCTTTTTCTGACGAATACGTCGGACCGTATTCATTAAAACTTCGTAGTACTCCCATATCTAATCTATAGTACCGACTATCTGAAAACATTGTTGCCGGTTCGCCGCTATCCTGTATGACTGGATAATGTTCTTTATGGTTATTCAGTAATGAAAACATGATTGTAATTTGTTCTAATTCTTACAATCTATCAGTATGGGTGGGTGGTGTGGGTTTAATTTAACTATTACTCGTTAACCTATCGCATATATATGACAATTTCAGCCTTGACTTTTGAAAATAATCAACCTAACGCATGTTATTACTCTTTATACTATTCTACAATCCTTGGCGTGCAAGAGGTCGTCACTTTAACTGAGATTGAACTCCAGTATCTCCGCCATGTCAACAAATACTGTGCTTCGTGCCTAAAATGCAGGGATGTACAACTAAATGACACAGTATTAGCTGCTTCTACCTACTATTTGAAGTAGGTAGGAATACATTAACACTACTATCTCCACCAACCTACTGCGTAGGGTTTTCATAGAACAACATGCGAAAGGTGATTCAATTATAACAGCGACTGTTTACCTTTAGAGCATTCATTTATTAAGCGATCTTTAAAGTAGAGTTTAATAGGATGTTGTGATGTAAATTCTTAGATAAAACTATTAAATCACATTTCATATAACTGTTGGTGAAGTGGTCAATGTTAGACTATCAGAGATGTATTATAACATACCTCGATGAACTGGATTCGAACTTCTGGCTACGAAGTTCGTCTTCTAGCTTCCTCACAGTGGATGGATGTCCACTGGAAATGTTGTTAACAGCTGATTCCCAATAGTGGCTCTATCGAGAATAATACTTGGAGACTAACACCAAGACTCCTCCAAGACTGATCCTGGAGACTCATCCAAGACTGATCTCAATTCAGTCAAACATTAGCTTTCTATCATCGTGTTCATGATGACGAATTTGTTATTCCTTGATTACAAATTCTGAAACTCTTACATCTCTGAGCCGAAATTGTGCTGAAACACAATTTCTGCATTTTCTCTCATTGACCCAATTCTCCAGACAGCTTATGTCTGCGAAATTCACACTTTTACCTAATTTTGATAATGTGTACATGTTGACATAAATTTCTACAACGTTTTACATTTATTTGTTTCGTATTTGTTTTTATATTCTTATGACACTGCAGACTCGTGTCTATTCCTTCAAGAAAACAACAAGCATCAGCAATGCGTAACATGATGTTATAATATGTCTGCAACCTAATTACAACAATTTAAATCATAAACAAACATTTTACTATTTCCTTCTGAAACCAATTAATGAGATTGAATAAATTTAGATCTTAAAATCTTCCAGAATTTTGGCGTACCGTGACACGCATACCGTGACAATATTCATGCATTTAAATCTGGCTTTTATTAGCGACTGAATCTCGGGTCTCACGAGGTCATGCATTAAGCTAATTTACACGTAGGTTCTGTTTCGATATTATATACTGAATCAACCTCAAAATTGATTTATTAGAATAATATCTATTTTGATTTCAGACTTTAACGTAGTTACTTTTGATAGGCTAATAACTCATCTATTGTCTACGTAATATTTTCTTCATTGTTGTGCCATGTCCAAAATTCTCAGACAGTTTATTTCTGCTAGTCTGCATATTATGTCATATCCGAAATTATGTATTCTGTGAACAAAGCTGAATACACAAATATTTTACATCATAATATAGCTTACAAGCTCTTTTCTTAATTTATGTCTTTTCATCATAATGTACACATTATGTCTAGACGACATATAAACAATAACAACATCATGCGTAATTTCTTACTACATGACAATGTTTACTTTTTCTCTGATTTTTGATTAAACACAACATGACTTCATTATATTAAGATTTCGAATCAGATTAACTTTAAAACAATGAACAATAAAATGATACTAAAAATGATTAATTATCGGATCCATCCACAATATTGTATTTCTTCTATTACCGTATCTTTATTACATATATTCATCAAATAGACAAAATCTCCAGACGTCTATCTCCGTAATCTGACAATTTTGTCACATCCTAAAATTTGTGTCGATGTTAATAATTAACAAATAACAAAATAAACATTACAACGACTCTCACAATATTCCTGACACTGCATTAGTTCTTTGTTATTCTTTGTAATCAAAACATTGCTCATTCACACGTCTGTATTCACATCTGACATAAACCAAACAATACTTTTATAACATAATTTTGAAATCTATTTTCTTAACCTAATTTTGCGTTGTTGTAATTTCTTGACTCTTAATTATATCTTTTAATTTTGTCTTTTAATTTTCTCACATTTATTTATCTCTATTTGATCCAATTATTAAAAATTTTAAAATAAAAATCCATTTAATTTTACTTCCTCAACAATATGTATCTACAATATTGACAACCTGCTCAGTTCGTGTCTTTGAAACGGGTATGTAATCGTTGAACTGAGAAGATCACCTTCCACTCACCATCTAGAATGAGTGGGTACGTTTCTGATTATTATGCGAGAGGTAGATAATTGCACCATGTTTTTATTGGAAATAACTTAAAATAACAACTCAGATATTAAATAGATATTTGACGGTTATATTTCTCATTACTTTGTGTTGCAGTGTAAATGTGATGTTCTAATACGGGTATCTAGAATGTTTGCCAGAAGAGCAACGCATACCAAGCATTGAGCGATTGATCACTGATTTTCAGGTCACACATACCTTGTATGTTGACTTCCGTTGGTGGTCCTCGGTGGTCCTCTCCTGGGCTGGTCTCTGGATCGTAGATATCGCCAAGTTGATATCTTTCGTGGTTTGCGTCTCTCAGGTTAAGCCACGGCAATCATTGGTCACGATGATTAGATGAAGCTTTTGACCAATGTCCTCTGTAACTAACTCCCAAAGTTAGTTTGACGAATGTAAACGATTTGAGACTCCAGTCTCAACTTCTTAGTCTGATCTGTACTTCTAAGTCACATACGAACTTCTCCGTCACATCGGAACTTCTCCGTCTCGAGTCCTCTCGTCCTCTGGTTTTGTTCAAAACTCGTCCCCAGGAATTTGATGGTGTCGACTGACGTCACGCACGTGTGCCCTCCTTTCTTTGGAAAACAAGGTCGCTTACTTGTGTCGAGAACAACATCTGCAATACTTGGAATTCTCTGATCTCATGATTCTAGACAATTTCTACATACCCGTGAATGTGTTTCATGTTCACAATCATTATACAATTGCAACTTAGTGGATTCTATGTATTGTTCTTACAAACACATTTTCTGAATTCAGTTCCTGAATTCGCAGACAACAAATAATGTGCTTTACTGATTTTTAAAAGCTGACAAAAGAATTGTACAAATTTCATGAGAATTGCATTTTTAAGAATCTTGAGCTTGACATAAATTATTTTCATTGTTTTTTCCCTTCAACAAACAAAAATTTAAAATCTTTAATAAATCTGATATTTCCAAATATACATAAAATTGATCATTAAATTATGAGCTCTGCTATATGAAAATACAGGCTCTGCCACAATATAAAGGAATACGCCAGTGGCCGTTCTTGAGGAAGAGCACGAAGTTTCTTTTAACGCGTTAGAAGAACCAAATATTAGAAAAAATCATATCAGTTTAAGACAAAAGTTGAAATGGAGAAACGCCTCAAATACACAAAAACACTTTTTACCATTTCATACCAGAAAATCATAGGAATTTTTGAGGTGTAGAATCGTCCATTGTGCTTCAAGTCAAAGTTTGTCTATCGCCACGAGGATAATTTTGGAAAGACTACCCGATAGGTTTACAAATTTTGCCGACGACCTCGTCGCCAGTGCAAACTTTCCACAGCATTTGCAGAATTTAGAATTACTATTTCAAAAACTCAGAAAACATGATTTTCGGGCATCACTCAATAAGACACACATCGGTTACAATGAGCTTAACATATTAGGACACCTTGTTTGTGGGGAATCAATCAAACATCTCCAAAGATAGCCAAGAAAATACGAAATTTTAAGAGACCGAGTACAAAGCGGATTTTCAAAAGGTTTATCAGCCTAGAGTGCACATCAAAGACTTTACGATAAAAATTGAGTTTTTCAACAATAGTAACATCTAAATTTAAATTTAATGGACACAGAAGCACGATGTTCTCTTTGAACAACTGAAAGAAGACATATTAAACGCCATATCACTCGCTCATTTTGAAGACTTGCTAGAAATCTGTGTCTATAGAGATAGCAGTTTAATGCAAATAGCTGGAATACTCGCTTACTGTGACCCAAAAACCGACACTGAGACGGTAGTTGCTTATTGTTCTCGAAGTCTAACGGAAAGTGAAGAAAAAACTAGGAAAAAGCAAAAAGAGTTTACATATATATATTGCGCAAAGTTCGCTACTTTCAACTAAATAGGAAATTCAATCAATACGTAGAAGCAAAATGTATAGCGACGATGAACACACAACCTGACAAGGTCTGAAAATGTACAAGATATAAGCTATTCTTAGCTGATTACGATTTTAATATAGAGTATTTACCTGGGTCCAAACATCCAGCAGATATAATCAGTAGGCTCGAACAAATCCAAGATATTAGGAAAGAAGAAGAAAAAGCAGGGAAGAAAAGGTAAAGACTACCATGCTTTAAATCAAATAGTTTTCAAGTTAATATCGCAGAAGCAGGAGATGACAACCTCTTACCAAACATCGCAAGAGAGCAGCTTAAACACGACAATTACAAAGACATCACTTCTGTTTTAGAAGATCTCCACGGTCAGATCAGCAAGTTTCTTTTGTCTCAAAGACAGCATACTATATAGGAAACAAAACCATCCTGATTTTTGCTTACTATATGTTCTATATATATACCGAAGTCGCTAGCCAATTTGTCGTTCACAACCTTCCACCACCAGGCGACCAATCCACATTTTGGTTTTTCAAAATCGTAGAAAACAGGCATAAAGAAATTTTATATCCCGTACCTCAAAAATTATCTTGCACACAAAATACGTACGTGCCAAGATTGCCAGCGTTTAAAGAAACTACCACAAAAGAAGCAGGCCAAACTACTACATCACCCAGTAGGAGAGACAGAAACTACATGGATCTATGACGAACTCGGGAATATTACGATGTTATGTGATCGCATAAACAGTAGACGAAGTAAACGCGTAAAATATGGAGCAATTCTTGGAATATGATATTATTCTCAAATTCGGAGCATTCACCACGATATTGGGACCAACATCCAGTACGTAGAGCGGCTTGTTTACGACATTTAGCCCAGAGGTTCGATTTCACCTCTAAGTACTCACCTGCATATAATCATGCTTTCATAGAATTGGTAGAACAAACCAACAAAATTATACAGAATTGTCTAAAATTTTTCGTATAAGAATACCATACGGATTGGGAAAGATGGTTACCGCACGTTATTTTTGGCATCAATACTTACGTAAAAGGAGGAACCAAATACTCTGCAAGCTCCTTATTTGGTTACGAACCTAGGATCCGGACAGAATGTACGTTCAAATCGAAACAACATGTACAGATTGACAGAGATAAATTAGCAATCATCATTAAGAAAGTACAAAATAACCTAGAACAAGCATATCTTAGACAAAAGAAATTCTATGACAAATGCCATAGACAGACATCTTATAATACAGGGGACCTTGTTTTAGTTTATTACCCTACAAGAAAGATTGATTTATTGGAACATTTTAGCGTTCACTACGAAGGCATTGCACGGATTTTGGATATAATTCAAATTTATATCGAGTCGAATTACCATCTAAATTCAAGCACAGAATTCAAGAAATTGCGGTGGACCATCTGAAGCCATTCTACGGAGTACAAAATTAAGAAGACAAGAATTTAAATGCAAAAATAGCAGTGTAATGAGCTTCTGAGTACTTACTTAATAAATGCTAAAATGGATCACTCTCCACCAGTTTAAGAATTTCTTATTGAGCCACACCGTGATGTGACTCCTCCTTTTATTACGTGTGGTCGGCTTATACTCCCTCACAAAATTTGATACTAATTTTTCCAATTTTCGTTCTTTTATATTCTTAAGATACTGTAGACCACTTAAGAATTTCTTACGAAGGATTCTTTACTTTGTTCTAATTTTACACCCTTGCGCACCTTCCTTGCGAGACTAGCATTCACTTCCTTCATTCTTTTCACAATACTAAGTCAATATATTAATCGTGGCATTTATCTCTTTCGTAGGATGAACCGAATAGTCAGATCAGCGATATACATCTGCATACTGCTAAGTTCGACAATCTGTGGCAATGAACTGATATTCAACCAGCTAGGACTTACAGTCCCTAGATATAAACCAATCATCAATTATGATGACACCGAATTTGTACACTATCGTCTACATTTAGACTTTTCCTCTGTACGGCTTAAAAACGATTTGTGCTCTGGATATGAACATTTAATTACGTTATTACACGAACAAGAGGCACGAATTATTTCTAAAATCAATACTATAATCCCATGCGATTTTAGGCATAAAAGAATGATTTTCAGTCTTCCAATGGAACTTACAAATTTGACAATTAGCGACTTTTTGCTGTACGAAGTACATAAGTTAAAAAGCTCTATAAGTCTTAGACCAGACGGTTTACCTTATTACACAGATACAGCAAATTAAAGAAAGTATTTTTCAACTCACCCACATAGTTTCTAATTTCACGGTAGCCATTGAAAAACTGGTTTCTGGAACACATCATGAGAGTTTACAACTAATGTCTGCTACAGCAAGAAATGAACAATTTCTGATAATTCTTTTAAATTTTCAGCTTATAGAACAGCACTTCGACTTAATAATACGAATTATTTTGGATAATAAAATTAATGATGCGCTAATTAAGCCGACACTTGCTAAATGTATTGTACAGGGTAATACAAATCTAAGAGGCACCTTGATGCAGCTAGACTTAGGACTTTTCTATCAATGCTCCAAAGCGTATCTTGTGTCATTTGATTCTAACAAAGCAAACCTAGATATTACATTACAAATCCTTATTATAAGGAACAATAATTACTACTTTCTTTATCAAGTATATTAAAAAGGGTTTCTGACAGATTCTTCATATTTTCGCTTACAAACACCCGAATTCGCCATATGGACACCATCATAAATCTTTGAATTTCAAGTTTCACTTTGTCAAACACATCGTATGATAAAAATCTGTAAATTTCAAATTCAAATAAAAAACAAAAACAGATTGTTTGTATGATCTCATTTTCATAAATATAACAACAACTTGCCATGTTAAACCTACATTATGAAAAGCGGAAAAAGTTTATTTACATACAACAAAAGGGTTTTACTCACAATAAGGAAAATAGTAAGAATAACTCATTAAAGAAATCATATAGTTGGTACAGATGGAATGAATCACTCTTTAATTATTATTTTTCATATAACAACCTCCTCGCGTCGTGCCTATAACTTTCGGGGATGAATGCGTTGTGACGCGGAGAAGTTGCTTCTACCCATTATCTAAAATGAGTAGGTTTTAATAAATCTAGTTATTAGCGAGAGGATCATTGAGTAAATTAAAGAAACACTCCACTTCATCTGAAATTTCATGTATTCAGAACAATTAAAAGCGTAACGTGTAATTGTGTTGTACTAGCGGATATGACTTAATGAATTCAGATCACAGTACTCAAACATCTAGGAAATTTGACCAAAAGTGACACAGTTGAGGTACACATACCTTAAGATGTTCTGGCTGCTTGATGCGACGAATGCTCCACTCCTGGGCTCCTCTCTGGACTACGTTGTCAGATCTTGGGATAATCGAAGGTCTTTAGTCCCGGGTGACGACCATGGAATATATTGCTCTCACATTGATCGAATATGTAAACTGCTGAAGCTTGTTCCGGCAGCTCGGCTCTATAACGAATAGCCGACAAGAAGCCAACCATCGTAAGATGGTAGTTCGTAATATTCGTAACCGTAGAATCTTAATACTGCAAGTTCTCGTATCAAACTCTGATCTCGAACTCTCCTAACTCTCTGCTCCTTCTGATCCATGCTCCAATCTAGATCTGGTTTGTATTCTCCTCTCCAGACGATGGAATTCGTCATTTCATGTCTCGGCGTTGGTTACCTCAACTATTAGTCAAACTTTCGTTCCAAGCCTTGTCACATCGTGACCGAATTCCCAGCCTGTTAATCTCTGCGAATCTGAATATTGTGCCATATCCAAATTGTGTTTGTGTTAAAAAAATGGCTTCATTACATTTCTCTAAAATTCAGGTTTACATTAATTTTCTCAATGTCTATTTATACCATACTGCGAGCTAGCGTTTCAGTATTTCATGAACATCAAAACACATGCATGAGTAATTGATTACATAAACAAACAATAACAATAACAGTAACACGTGCCATTGCAACATCATAATTTCACATCTTTGTAGTTCCTTAACTCTGACTTGACCTTATTTAAATTATAATTATTCCAATCACCAATAAATAACCTACAATCATTTAATATTATTTTTCATGTGTCTGGATGCTCCCCTTAAAACTGAGGGAACTTTCGTGAGCGACTATATTTCCTTTAGAAATCGATTAATCTAACAATCAACAACAAAAATTAATACATCTCCAAAACCTAAATACATCATATATCTGTAAATTACAAAGAGTTACGATTACCTATCATATTGACAACCCAGCCACTCAGTGCCAAATTGGGGATGTAAAGTTGAGTGCAACTGGATGCCTTCCACTCACCATCTAGAATGAGTGGGATACATTTTGATATTCTTTTGCGAGAGGTTTCTCATTGGGGATAAATCAAATAAAGATACGTCCACTTCATTAATTTAATATCACTGTATTCCGTTGACTTATGAGTTTACTGTAAGATTTCAGAACGCTAGTAATGACGGATATTACGAATCATTTGCCAGACGGGTATAGAAACGGTCAAGTATTGAGCCTTTGAGCCCTGAGTCGGTGCAACACATACCTGGATAAACTGGTGTAATTCCCACGTTGCTCTGGCGTTGAACTCGGCTCCTTTATGCTGAATCCCTCACTGTTGAAAGACGAGAACGAGCATTGAGGTATGGCTCCTCTCAATTGCTACTCTTGGTGTGATGTTCTACGTTGTTAGAATGATATAGTATTTTCTTCTCCTGTCATCTGGCTGACTCTCGACTAAAGCTTGGTTCTCCAAGAACTCGAACCAAAGACTGTTCGCTAAGTCTTGATCATAGACTAGATCAACTGCACCCTAAAGACTCCTCTATGGACTTCCAGGACTTGATCCAAAACCTCTCTCGTCCTCTGGTTTTGTTGAGCTTTGTCCAACCTCCGTCGTCTGCTTGTCGTCTGCTTGCAGCACGTGCAACACCGTTTTCACATGGAGAGACAAATTCCTTCCATGTGTCAAGACTCAAAATTGCAACCCTCGACACGCTCTGATTTCCCGATTCTAAGCAATTCTCCGCATATCCGTAACTTCGTGAAATTCGTGAAATCTTACAGATTCACTTTATACAATGTATAGAATCTGGCTAATGTGAGGATAGACACATTGTCAACATTTCCTTCCTACATTGCCAGACTCTCAACGAAGACATTCTTATTCACATTTATTTACAATAAACTCTTGACACAAACATTACCAACATTGTGCAGCTTGCATTATACTGTCATACACAACATTGAATTCCCGTAACCTTAATAAATGATTTTTATGACATAAACATTAAAATAAAATCAAAATATACAAATTAATTTACTCGAAAATCGAGTGCTGCTACATGGCCCCCCTTAAAAACTTGGTTGCCTCGCAATCCAAGATAGACCTCGTAAGAGGGCGATTTTCCATAAACACCCTGTACATCATATAAACTGAATCAATATTGAAAGATAAATATAAATTTGAAATTAAATAAAATATGTATAATTATGCAGAATAGTTATTTAAACAGTAATCAATATTCCTTCACCTAAAATTATTAAAATATATATTTGAATTTTTAATCTTTTTCTTAATTCCTATAATTATAAAATACAAAACTTCAAATGTAATCTGGCAAAGTATATGCTCACGACATCTAGTGAGTTTTCGCTGAAATACTTGCTCATCACATTTGCTCAAGAGTGATTGTGCATAATTATATATGCTCGTTTACAAGTACTCTTGAATAATCTTCTCTTCGCAACAACGCTTTTAGAGTTTCATGTTACCAAAAATTTCCACTACTCTGTCTGTCCATACGTGCCAACCAATGAATTTATTGGCCGTATCAGTACTGGTTGAACTTCATTTATTTCCACCGCTATGTGATTGTAAATCTAAAAACAAGAACTTGTAACATAGTGTTAAAACATAGTTAGTTAATATTTTTACATTAGCACTGTAAAAACTTGAAAATATAATTGTTTTATTTTCATCAAAATTTTAATCACTGACATTTTAGCATGAACGGAAATAAAATCTTGCCACAGGGCGTTGGATATGCTGCAGATACTTCCAGCTTGGTAACTGCAAGATCAACACTTTTCAATCAAGGTTAACTTGACTTCCTTTTCTTGCCCTTCTGTTTGCGCGTCGCTCTTGCATGGATAACATTGGGTGTTAATATTCACTAGCAATTTTTCGTTATTAGTTTTAAAACACTGTATTTCATAATACCACCACGTCGCACGATGTATGTGAATATTCTTATCCGTGCCAAATGTTTATTGGATTCACCAAAATTGTTCCAATTCTTGACATTTACTTGCGGGATTTCGTGCGGGATCTCATGCACTGCAGTAGTGTTACGAATACTCAAAGCTCATGCTAGTACTCAACCTTTACTTTACCAATCTGGCATTTCCGTTTGCGATCAAAATATTTAAAATGTGATTAAATATTAGAAGTGATAAATTAGAAAGTGATAAAATATTTAAAAGTGATAAAATGTTATTGGTTAATACGTGATATATACTTAAATGGATATAATTTACTTTATGGACACTACAAAGGATTACACAATGGACTATTCACTGGATTAATCATCTATATGGGTAAGTACAAAATAAAATTTACACGCGAATATATTTATTTAAATACTATGAATATTTACTTATTCTTAACCTACAATTATTATTATCCCTAACACTTGTTAACTGCATACAAAAATTGATTGCGATTCAGAGAAAATGATGGATTTTACATTTCCTTAAAATCCTGAAGGCTTTGGTTGTTAAATACGGCAGCCTGACTTGCCGTATCATCACAATCAAGATTTGGCTACAGCTAGCACATTTATTACTATCTATATACATGCTTTTTTTTATAAAAATCTGACAGGTTTTCAAAATTTTTAAAACTTGATTCTTCTTCATACTTTAATTTAATATGACTATCGTGACGTAATTTTTTTATTATTATTGAACACGTGACTATTTATTTTCCTAGATCATAACAATAGACTACTTATTTATTATATTATTTACTTATTTATTTGCCTAATTACGTTGTCTAGGATGGCCATTTCCACAACAATTTCACTAGGTCAATAATTCAACTTATTATTAATTACTATTAATCTTTTTATCATATTTATTAACTTATTACTCTTTATACTTATTACTACGTTAAATTATTAAATTATTAAATTATTTTAACAATGCCGACAGGGCCTATAGCTTGTGAGAAGGATTTCTTTCGAAGAAAGTTCAAAACTACTTCATATATCCAACTCAAATACGTACTACCTCTGTTCAGGGCTATCTCTTGTGCAGGAAAAACCTCTGCATGTCCCCGATAATATTTCTCTTTTCTCTCTATTCTTGCGCTTTATTCATATATATTCATCTACTTATATTCTCTTAGAGTACTCTTAGCGCTAACATATGCATAAATATTCATCTATAATTCTTCTTTGATGCATGCATTATTCTATAAATTCAATATTTACTTCTATTTTCTTACTCTTATTTACTAATTAAACATTATTCATTATTTATTATTTCACTCTTCTTCTCTCTATCCACCTTTATTATTAATTTTAGTCTATGTTATAAATCTACAATTGCTTTTTCCTTTACGTCTAACGTCTTTAATTGTTTACTTTTTAACATCTATCTTCTACTAAAATTTCCTTCTTCTCAATACTCACATTCCTAAAACCAACTCTTTTCCTCTTTCTTTCTAATTAACACAAATGAAACGATTAATCTAGACAATTCTTACATTATAACTAGAAGAATATAACTATATTCTACCTCTACTATATTTTAGATGCACTACTTACATCTACTTCTCTTCTGACTATCCTACTATTCCCTAGGATATCGAATGAATTACTCGCTAATTATTACTATCTTAATTTTAATCTTACGCTAAGGGACTGGCTAAAAATGAAGGATATCTCCACCAAAAAAAAATCACTGCTTTACACGTGATGTACGAGTCAACTCCTGTGTCTCTCTTCAACAATCACGGAAGACTTATGTGGTTCAATAAATAAAATATTCTCATCGACGTTTGGTAATCGCCCAATTCAACTCGAAGAGAATGGGATTTCCTTCCTGATTAGAGTTTCCCCTAATGACAGGTTTCGCCTAATTATCAGGGTTTCTTAATTTTAACTTATGTCTAGATTAAATCTACTCCAATTGCATCATTCATTTCTTGTTTTTTTTCATTCTTGCCTTTTCTTATATCTAAATTCCTAATATCAAAACTAATAACAAAATCATTCATGTTTTCGTGTTCTCTTTTCTCTCCATAGTCTTTTCCTATTTTATTCTATTTCTTACGTCACTACATTAAAATTATATGCCATAAAGACATAATTCGCTAAAATAAATTAATAGTCAGATTTTTATTTTTCCAATATTAATAATAATGCTACTATAAATTCCCATATATACTTATTTCCTCTATTACTAAAACAAATTTCTTAAAATCAAATTATTAATCTAACTAAATACTGAAAACATTAACAATTACTAATATTGACAACCTAGCCACTCTGTGCCTAATTGGGGATGCAAAGATGAGTGCTACTAGGCGCCTTCCACTCACCATCTAGAATGAGTGGGACAAACTATAAGATTAACTTGCGAGAGGTTTCTCATGTGGGGATTAGTTAAATAAAGATACGTCCACTTAATTTAAAATAAAACACTGTATTTCGTTAAGCTTATGAGTGAACTGTAAGATCTCAGAATATTAGTTATGACGGATATTCAGATTCATTTGCCAGACAGGTACAGAACGATCAAGTATTGAGCTTTTGAATACTGACTCGGTGCCACACATACCTGGATAAAACTGGTGTATTCCCACGACGTTCTGGCGTCGAACTCTGCTCCTTTTAAGCTGAAACTCCTTGTTGGTGGAAAACGAAAATGAGCATTGAGGTATGGCTCCTCTCAATGCAAGTCTCTGCCTAAGTTCTGCGTCGTTATGATGTTTTGGAATACAAAGTGTTGTCTCCTCCTATCATCTGGCTGATTCTCCAATAGAACGTGGTTCTCCAAATTCGAACCCAAGAATGATCACGGTAACTTAATCATGGACTTCCAAGAATTGTTCAATCTCAACTCTCTTCGAACTCTCATAGATCTCTCCTTGAACTCCCCTAGAACTGTCCTCCAACTGTCATCGAACTGTCAGAGAACTCTCTTAGAACTCTCCTTGATCTCTCTTAGAACTGTCATCGAACTGTCCCCAAAACCTTCTCGTCCTCCGGTTTTGTTTGGCGTTGTCCAACTACCATCGTCTGCTTTTTCGTCTGCTGCGGCACGTGTAACACCGTTTTCACATGGAGAGACAAATTCCTTCCATGTGTCAAAACTCAAAATTGCAATCCTCGACACGTTCTGATTTCCCGATTCTAAGCAATTCTCCGTACATCCGTAATCTCATGAAATTCGTGAAATCTTACAGATTCACTTTATACAATTTCTAGAATCCGGCTAATGTGAGGAAAGACACATTGTCAACATTTCCTTCCTACATTGCCAGACTCTCAACGATGACATTCTTATACACATGTGTTTACAATAAACTGCTGACACAAACATTAGCGAGATTGTGCAGCTTGCATTTACTCACATATACAACATTTAATTCCCATAACCTTAATTAATGATTTCGTGACATAAACATAAAAATAAAATAAAAATATACAAATTATTTTCCTCGAAAATCAAGTCCTGCCACATGGCCTCCCCTTAAAACTTTGGTTGCTCCGCAAACCAAATTCGACATCGTAAGAGGGCGATTTTCTATAAACACCCTGTACATGATATATACTGAAACCATATTGAAAGATAAATATAAACTTGAAATGAAATAAAATATGTATTATTATGCAAAAATAATTATATAAATAGTAATCAATATTCCTTCACCTAAAATTATTCAAAAATATATATATATATTTGAATTTTTAATCTTTCTCTTAATTCCTAAAATTATAAACTACAATATTTCAAATGTAATGTAGCAAAGTATATCCTCGCGACATCTAGCGAGTTTTTGCTGAAATACTTGCACATCACATTTTGTCAAGAGTGATTGTTCAGAAATACATATATGTTAGTTTGCAAGTACTCTTGAGTTATCTCTTAGCGACAACGCTTTTAGAGTGTCATATTACCAAAAACTTCCATTACTCTGACTGTCCATACGTGCCAACCAATGAATTTATTGGCCGTATCAGTAATGGTTCAACATCCACCGCTATGTGAATGGAAATGTAAAACAAAAACTTATAACATAGTTTTTAGAACATAGTCAGTTACTATATTCACATTTGCACTGTAAAACTTGAAAATATTATTGTTTTATTTTCATGAAAATTTTATTCACTGCCATTTTAACATGAACGGAAAGAAAATCCTGCCGCAGGGCATTGGATATCCTGAATCTACTTCCAGGATGGTAACTGCAAGATCAACAGTTTTTCAATCAAGCTTGTCAAGGTTAACTTAACTTCCTGCCTTTCTGTTCACGCGTCACCGTTGACTGGATAACATCGAGTGCTAATATTCCATCGCAATTATTACATTATTTGTTTTAAAACACTTTATTTTACAAAACCACTATTTCACAAGATGTACGTGAATGTTCTTATCTACGTCGAATGTTTATTGGGATTCACTAAAATGTTCCAATTCTTGATATCTATTCGTGGGATTGCGTGCGGGATCTCTTGCACTGTAGTAGTGTTACCGATATTCAAAATTCATACTAGTACTCAACCATTACTCTACCAATCTGGCATATCCGTTTGTGATTAAAATATTCAAAAAGTGATATATTAAAATTAAAAATATTATAAAGTGATAAAATGTTTAAAAGTGAAAATGTTATTGATTATTATGTGATATATACTTAAATGGATATAA
The DNA here is from genome assembly GCF_964235325.1 of Thermobia domestica. Lineage (NCBI taxonomy): Eukaryota > Metazoa > Arthropoda > Insecta > Zygentoma > Lepismatidae > Thermobia > Thermobia domestica. Next base: position 106,932,396 of record NC_137470.1, read on the forward strand.
TTCCTTTATGGACATTACACAGGATTACACAATGGACTATTTACTGGATTATCTATATGGGTAAGTACCAAAAAAAAATTACACGCGAATATATATTTATTTAAATACTATGTCTATTTACTTGTTCTTAACCTATAATTATTATTATCCCTAACACTTGTTAACTGCATACAAAAATTGATTGTGATTCAAAGAAATGATGGATTTTCCATTTCCTAAAAATCCTGAAGGCTTTGGTTGTTAAATACGGCAGCCTGACTTGCCGTATCATCTCAATCAACAATTGGCTACAGTTAGCATATTTATAACTATCTATATACATGGTTTTACAAAATCTGACCGGATTTCAAAAATTTAAAACTTAATTCTTCTCCATACCTAAATTTGATAGACTTAACGTGACGTGATTCCTCTTTTTTTTCATCAATATCGAAGACGTGACTATTTATTCTCCTAGATCATAACCATAGACTTACTTATTTATTATTATTTACTTATTTACTTATTTGCCTACTTACATTGTCTAGGATGGCCATTCCGCAACAATTACACTAGGTTAACACTTCATCTTATTATTATTTACTATTAATCTTCTTAACTTATTATACTATACTTATTTCTACATTAAAATATTAAATTATTACATTATTTTAACATTTGCCGACAGGGCTTATAGCGTGTGAGAAGGATTACTATCAAAGAAAGTCTAAAACTACTTCATATTTCCAACTCGAATCAGTACTAAATCTGTTCAGGGCTTCTCGTCTGCAGGAAAAATCCTCTGCATGTCCCCGATAACATTTCTCCATTTTCTTCTTTTCTTGCGCTTTATTCATATATATATATCTACTTCTTATATTCTCATGGAGTACTCCTAGCGCTAATATATGCATACATTTTCATCTATATATCTATTCGTCGATGCATGCTTAAATCTATAACCTCATTATTTACTTCTATCTTCTTACTCTTATTTACTTATTAAACATTATTCATTATTTATTATTTCTCTCTTCTTCTCTCTATCCACATTTATTATTAATTATAGTCTATGTTATAGGTCTACTGGTGGTTATTTCTTTACTTCTTACGTCTATGATTATTTACATTCTAAATCTATCTTCACTAAAATTTCCTTCTTCTCAATACTCACATTCCTAAATCCAACTCTTTTCCTCTTTCTTCCTAACTAATACCACTGAATCGATTAATCTAGACTATTTTTATATTATAACAAGAAGCATATAACTATCTTCTATTTCTACTATATTCTAGATGCAATACTAACATCTCTCTCTCTTCTGACTATCCTAGTATTCCCTAGAATATCGAATGAATTACTCACTAATTATTTCTATCTTAATTTTAATCTTACGCTAAGGGACTAGCTAAAAATGAAGGATATCTCCACCAAAAAAAAAATTGCACGGCTTTCACGTGATGTACGAGTCAACTCCTGTGTCTCTTTCCAACAATCACGGAAGACTTATGTTGCATAATAAATAAAATATTCTCATCGACGTTCGGTAATCGCCCAATTTTAACTCGAAGAGAATGGGATTTCCTTCCTGATTAGAGTTTCCCCTAATGAAAGGTTTGGCCTAATTATCAGGGTTTCTTAATTTTAACTTATGTCTAGATTAAATCTACTTCAATTGCATCATTCATTTCTTGTTTTTTTTTTCATTCTTGCCTTTTCTTACATCTAAAATCCTAATGCAAAACTAATCACAAAATCATTCATGTTTCATTTTCTTTGTTTTGCTTTTCTTTTCTCCATAGTCTTTCCTACTTTTATTCTTTTTATTACGTCACTATTAAAATTACATTAAAACTATATGCCATAAAGACATACTGCAATAAAACCAATTGATAGTCAGATTTTCCTCTTCCAATATTAATAATACTACTATAACTACTCATATACTTATGTCCTCTATTACTAAAACAAAATATCTTATAATCAAATTAATAACCAAACTAAATACTTAAAACATTAATAATTACTAATAATATATCCTTATCCTATACATATATCTAACTAATAATAATAATACTAATATCTATACACAAAATTCTTCTACTTTATTGGTCATGGTCTAGGCTGATAACCAAGGTGTCCGTTGTTTAAAGAACAACGCAAAAGCTACTAAATCTAGCAACGATTTATCGCTCGCCACTACGATTTTTGCTTGTTTCTCATATAACGCTATGGTACTAATAAAATCTGAGATTTTTACTGCCTGAGTGCAGACAAATCTATTCCTAAAACGATCAAGCCATTGATTCACCAGTTCTTGACTAGCACCACTAGTAAATAACGCACATACTTTGTATTTTAGTTGATCCTCTTTGATCGCAAAAAATATAGCGTTTCGTATCAACGTATTTGTCTCTGAAATACCAGTAATTATAGACAAAAAGTGTCTCCTGAATCCTAATTCTACCAAATCATCAACACTGAAATTCTTCTCTGAGAATTCAATCATATAATAGTTCTTATATCTTCTACCCAGAACGTTATCTCTAAACGTCTGTTCCTTCGTTTCGTCGTATGTCGGATAATATTCCGCAAAATATTTTAAAACTCCTAAATCTAAGGAATAGTACCTTGATTTACTGAACATCGTCGCAGGTTTTCCATTGTCTTTAAGAACAGGATAATGCACCCTGTGATTGTTCTTTAAGGACAACATTGCAATAACCTATTACTATTTACTACTAATTAAATACTAAATAGTTTACTTCTAAGATTAATGTAGGTTATATTTAATCTATTATACAACAACTGTTTTGTCTTTGTTATTCTGCCTGCTCTGCTCGTAACTTCGAAACGGAGCAAATAATCCGTGCGGCTCTTGACGTAATCGTGTGCCGTCGTGTCTACTCGGCTACACTCGTGTTGATCGCTTGAGCGACAATCGTCGTCCGCTCATCAGATCCTGTCTGATACATGCATCCCGTTCTGTGTGCTATATACGTTCTATACGTTCTGAATACACATAAAAACAAAATTATTTCACTATTTTTCTTTTTTTTCCTATTATTATTGTTGTAGACTTGTAATATATTATCACTATATGTGTTATTATTATTAACCTAAAGATTATAACACAAACTACCATTAAATTACTATGTTTGATGAACGTAATACGTTATTTAAATATAAAAATATCACTGATGCACATTTCTGTTATATAGACGAGAATCGAACTCAGTCGTCGCACTAGTTATACTCTTATACTGAATCGAAGCGAGAGTGGGAAGGGTGGGTTTCATTTACAAATGTATAAGTTACTACTTTTACATATTTCACCATGAATGGGTGGGTATGGAGGGTTTTTAATTTACTATTGTTTTAAATTTACGAACATTCTTATTATTTTCTGAGAAAGACCCAGATCATCTCCGCCATGTTCTGAATTAATACTGGAATCGTACCCTTGATCTAAAAGATCTTAAGACCAGCATCTCACCACCATGTCAACCCCCAAACTGGGGATAAATTAAATAAAGAAACCGTAAACTTCATTATAATATAAAACACTGTATTTCGTTAAGCTTATGAGTGAACTGTAAGATCTCAGAATATTAGTTATGACGGATATTCAGATTCATTTGCCAGACAGGTACAGAACGATCAAGTATTGAGCTTTTGAATACTGACTCGGTGCCACACATACCTGGATAAAACTGGTGTATTCCCACGTCGTTCTGGCGTCGAACTCTGCTCCTTTTAAGCTGAAACTCCTTGTTGGTGGAAAACAAAAATGAGCATTGAGGTATGGCTCCTCTCAATGCAAGTCTCTGCCTAAGTTCTGCGTCGTTATGATGTTTTGGAATACAAAGTGTTGTCTCCTCCTATCATCTGGCTGATTCTCCAATAGAACGTGGTTCTCCAAATTCGAACCCAAGAATGATCACGGTAACTTAATCATGGACTTCCAAGAATTGTTCAATCTCAACTCTCTTCGAACTCTCATAGATCTCTCCTTGAACTCCCCTAGAACTGTCCTCCAACTGTCATCGAACTGTCAGAGAACTCTCTTAGAACTCTCCTTGATCTCTCTTAGAACTGTCATCGAACTGTCCCCAAAACCTTCTCGTCCTCCGGTTTTGTTTGGCGTTGTCCAACTACCATCGTCTGCTTTTTCGTCTGCTGCGGCACGTGTAACACCGTTTTCACATGGAGAGACAAATTCCTTCCATGTGTCAAAACTCAAAATTGCAATCCTCGACACGTTCTGATTTCCCGATTCTAAGCAATTCTCCGTACATCCGTAATCTCATGAAATTCGTGAAATCTTACAGATTCACTTTATACAATTTCTAGAATCCGGCTAATGTGAGGAAAGACACATTGTCAACATTTCCTTCCTACATTGCCAGACTCTCAACGATGACATTCTTATACACATGTGTTTACAATAAACTGCTGACACAAACATTAGCGAGATTGTGCAGCTTGCATTTACTCACATATACAACATTTAATTCCCATAACCTTAATTAATGATTTCGTGACATAAACATAAAAATAAAATAAAAATATACAAATTATTTTCCTCGAAAATCAAGTCCTGCCACAATATATCTCTCTATATGATTAATAATAATATATTCTATACACTTTTACTTCACTTCTTTCTAGTTTTTAATTAAACTACCATTACACAAAATATTAATAACTCACGATATTTCTACTATTACCCTATATATATATTCTTATTTATAACTAAATCGTAATATTAAAACTACATTACTATGTACATTAAACTATTGTTATTGTCCATATCAATAAACTCTCATATTCACGTAATATTCTAGTGCGATAACCACGGTGTTCTTTGCTGAAAGAACGTAGCAAAGGCTACTAAATCTAATGCTGATTTATCACTGGAAATAACAAACCTCGCTTGCTTTTCTAGTTGTGCAAGAGTTGCAACAAAATCAGATACCTTGATTGCCTGAGTGCATTCAAACTTATATCTAAAACGTTGTAACCATTCAATTACTCGTTCTTGAGTAGCACCAGAACTAAACAATGCACAAACCTTGTATTTTAACTGTTCGTTCTTAATAGCAAAAAGATAGATTCACGTACTATCGTGTTTGTTTCGGCAATGCCCGTTATCACAGACATGAAATGCCGTCTGAAACCTAAATCTACTAATTCATCCACACTGAAGTTTTTCTCATAAAACTCTATAAAATAGTAATGCTTATACTTTCTACCAAGTACATTATCTCTAAATATCATTTCCTTGTCCTCATTGTATGTTGGATTGAATTCCACAAAGTGTTTCAAAACACCCAAGTCCAAATAATAATATCTTGACTTTGTAAACATAGTCGCGGGCTTCCCATTATCTTTAAGAACAGGATAATGAACCCTGTGATTATTCTTTAAGGTCAACATTATAAGTTCTTAATGCTGTATTGCTTACTTTTAAAACTAATATAGGTTATATTTAATTTATAGCACAGTGACTGCTTTGTTTTTATTATTCTTCCTGCTCTGCTTGTAACCTTGAGACGGAGCAAATAATTAGAGCGGATCTTAACGTAGAATGAACGTTCGTGTGCCGTCGTCTCTGATCGGCCACACTCGTGTTTAAGCGCTTGCGCCACAATCGCCGTTCGCTCTGCAGATCCTGTCTGAATCATGCATCTCGCTCTGTGCATTCAGATCGTAACAACAAAATTATAGTTTTCTTTTCTCTTATTATCACTGCTCTAAACTTGTAATAAATTATCACTATATCTGTTACTATTATATACTTGACTATTATAAAACAAGCCACCATGAAATTACTACGTTTCGTGAACGTTATACGTTATTCAATTTAAAAATACTACTGAAAACACATTCCTGTAATACAGCCGAGAATCGAACTCAGTCGTAACTGTTACGCAATTCTCATTGTTATACTTGATCGAAGTGAGGGTGAGATGGGTGGGTTTTATTTGCTAATAAAATATAATTATCACTGTAATGTACTTCTACCATGAAGGGTGGGTAGGGAGGGTTTTAACTTTCTGAAATCGCATAATTCAATATCGCACTGGAATCGCTACCATGACATTACGTCTTACAGTATCTCCATCATGAAACGGGAGGGTAGGGAGGGACTCTAATCGTGTCTACTGAGATCGATACAATTGCTTAAGCAAACCAGCATCTCCAACCATGGGTGGGAAGGGAGGGCTTAATTCACTACTATTTAAATCTACTGGGACCGTTACTAAGGCGTAAGCCACCAGCGTCTCCAACATGACAACCCAGCCACTCAGTGCCAAATTGGGGATGTAAAGTTGAGTGCAACTGGATGCCTTCCACTCACCATCTAGAATGAGTGGGATACATTTTGATATTCTTTTGCGAGAGGTTTCTCATTGGGGATAAATCAAATAAAGATACGTCCACTTCATTAATTTAATATCACTGTATTCCGTTGACTTATGAGTTTACTGTAAGATTTCAGAACGCTAGTAATGACGGATATTACGAATCATTTGCCAGACGGGTATAGAAACGGTCAAGTATTGAGCCTTTGAGCCCTGAGTCGGTGCAACACATACCTGGATAAACTGGTGTAATTCCCACGTTGCTCTGGCGTTGAACTCGGCTCCTTTATGCTGAATCCCTCACTGTTGAAAGACGAGAACGAGCATTGAGGTATGGCTCCTCTCAATTGCTACTCTTGGTGTGATGTTCTACGTTGTTAGAATGATATAGTATTTTCTTCTCCTGTCATCTGGCTGACTCTCGACTAAAGCTTGGTTCTCCAAGAACTCGAACCAAAGACTGTTCGCTAAGTCTTGATCATAGACTAGATCAACTGCACCCTAAAGACTCCTCTATGGACTTCCAGGACTTGATCCAAAACCTCTCTCGTCCTCTGGTTTTGTTGAGCTTTGTCCAACCTCCGTCGTCTGCTTGTCGTCTGCTTGCAGCACGTGCAACACCGTTTTCACATGGAGAGACTAATTCCTTCCATGTGTCAAGACTCAAAATTGCAACCCTCGACACGCTCTGATTTCCCGATTCTAAGCAATTCTCCGCATATCCGTAACTTCGTGAAATTCGTGAAATCTTACAGATTCACTTTATACAATGTATAGAATCTGGCTAATGTGAGGATAGACACATTGTCAACATTTCCTTCCTACATTGCCAGACTCTCAACGAAGACATTCTTATTCACATTTATTTACAATAAACTGCTGACACAAACATAACCAACATTGTGCAGCTTGCATTATACTGTCATACACAACATTGAATTCCCGTAACCTTAATAAATGATTTTTATGACATAAACATTAAAATAAAATCAAAATATACAAATTAATTTTCTCGAAAATCGAGTGCTGCTACAATATTATATCATATCTATACCGTATACATTTTATTTTCTTTCATTATAATACACTTATTACTTCTTTAATGATTTTTATACAAAAACATGTTCTTCTTAATTTTAAAATCTTTACATTTTTCTTTGTTTTTTTTTCAAAATGTCCATAGCGTATAATCGATTAATAGAAATACACGCTCATGCCATCTATTAGCTTCAACATTGTACTACGTAGGCTCCATTTCACTTGGTCAAGGTACATAAAAGTAGTAGTGGTCCGCGTTCGCCCGAATGACTCATCCTCACCCTCTTTTATGACCGGGGTCAAAGGTTAATGACCTGGCCCGGGGTCAATGACCTAGGGGTACATAGGACCACCCCCTCTACATTTTAGCAGGAGTACCTAGGACCACCCCCTTAAATTTTGCAAATTGACAAATCTAAAAATTGGGTGTGGTAGCCTAGGACCAGGGTATGTACCTCTATTAGTATTGGGGGTCTATGTTGTTCCCTTTCATGGATAAAAAATTACCAAAAAGTCAAATTTCGGAGGTTTTTGACCTAATTTATCGCCTTTGATGAGATGTTATTACCCTATATAGTTATATGGGTGTATACAGGGGTCCATTACCTTTCATAAGACATGGGTATATTAATGCACCCCTTGAAAAATTTGGGAGGGGTATCTTGGCCCACCCCTTAAATTTTGGAAAATGTCAAATTTCAACATGTGGTATTATAGTATAGGACCCTAATATGTATTATGATCAATTTAGATGGTCCACCTCGTTCCCTTTTAGGGGTACAAAATTACCAAAATATAAACGTAAGCAATACGTAGTACCACGTCTTTGGTTTTGACCTAATTTATCCCCTTGGGTGAGGTAATATTACCTTATATGTTTATATGAGCGTATACAGGGGTCAATTACCTTTCATAAGACATTGGTATATTGGTGCACCCCTTTAAAAATTTGGGAGGGGTACCTTGGCCCACCCCTTCAATTTTAGAAATTGTTAAATTTCAACATGTGGTATTATAGTATAGGACGCTAATATGTATTATGATAAATTTGGATGGTTCACCTCGTTCCCTTTTAGGGGTAAAACATTGCCAAAATATAAACATAAGCAATACGTTATACCACGTGTTTGTTTTTTGGTTGATTTTATCCCCTTTGATGAGGTCCTATTACCTTATATGTTTACATGAGGTATACAGGAGTCTATTACCTTTCATAAGACATGAGTATATTGATGCACCCCTTTAAATTTTTGGGAGGGGTACCTTGGCCCACCTCTTTAATTTTGGAAATTGCTTAATTTCAACATGTGGTATCATAGTACTGGATCCTAATATGTATCATGATAAATTTGGGTGGTCCACCTCGTTCCCTTTTAGGGGTACAAAATTGCCAAAATATAAACGTAAGCAATACGTTGTACCACGTGTTTGATTTTTGACCTAATTTATCTCCTAGGATGAGGTCGTATTACCTCATATAGTTATATGGTCATGTATAGGGGGTCCATTCCCTATCATAAGACATAGGAACATTGGTGCGCCCCCGGGAGGGGTACAATGGACCACCCCTTTAATTTTCGAAATTGCTCAATTAAACATTTGGTATTACAGTATAGGACCCTAATATGGATCACTATAAATTTGGGTGGTCCACCTCGTTCCCTTTTAGGGGTACAAAATTGACAAAATATAAAGGTAAGCATTACGTTGTACCACGTGTTTGGTTTTTGACCTAATTTATTCCTTTGGATGAGGTCCTATTACCTTATATGGTTATACGGTAATGTATAAGTGTTCATTCCCTATCATAAGACATAGGTACATTGGTGCACTGCTTTGAATTTTTGGGAGAGATACGTACCTTGGCCCTCCCCTTAAATTTTGGAATTTTTTTTGATTTAAGCATTCGGTATTATAGTTCAGGACCTCAATATGTATCATGATAAATTTGAATGGTCCACCTCGTTCCCTTTCATGGATTAAATAATTGCCAAATTACGTGTAAGCACGTATTTGGTTTTTGGTCCATTTTATCCCCTTAGGTGAGGTCCTAATACCTTATATGGTTATATGGTCATGTATAGGTGTTCATTCCCTATCATGAGACATGGGTATATTGGTGCACCATTCTTAAAATTTGGCAAGGGGTACACCCCTTAAATTTTGTAAAAAAATCGATTAAGCATAGTACAATACCTCAATATGTATCATGATAAATTTGGATGGGCCACATCGTTCACTTTCATGGGTAAAAAAATTGCCAAAATATAAACGTAAGCAATAGGTTGTACCATGTGTTTGGTTTTGACCTAAGTTATCCCCTTTGATGAGATCCTATTATCTAATATGATTATATGGAGATGTATATAGGTTCATTTCCTACCATAAGACATGGGTATATTGGTGCACCATTCTTAAAATTTGGCAAGGGGTATCTTGGCTTATCCACTCAGTTTTAGAAATTGTTTAATATAAGCATTTGGTATCTTCATACAGGTCTTCAATATGTACCACTATAAATTTGGATGGTACACTTCATTCCCTTTCATTCGTAAATAACCACCAAAAAATCAAATTTCGGAGGATATTGACCCATTTTATAAGGATTTAGCACGTTATATGGGTATGTACAGAGGTTTATTACCTTCATATGTTTATGTTCCCTTTTAAATTTGGGAATTATCAAATAACAAAATTCGGTAAACGTTTTTCTAGGACCCATTGTAAATGTTGGTGTTCCTCTTATAGCCAAATACTCAAATTTTGATGTTTATTGACCAATTTTATTTTTTTGATACGACTATATAATTGAACGAGTACAGGATTTATTACTTTTTTTGCATAAGACACAGGTGTATTTATGTACCAATCTTAAATTTTGGGTAGGGGTCATATCAATAATTGGTAATTGTTCATAGAATTGGGTGGTATATCTTTCTTTGGGTAAATCATTGTCAAATATTAGTATGATCACGTGATCAGTTATTGACCTATGATGTGGTTAGGTGTTCAGGACATTGGTACATTTAAACTTTGTAGGATAATTTGAAAATTGTCAAATGAAATTGCGTCATTGGTTTTGATTATTACAGCCAAATATAAACGTAAGCAATACGATGTACCACGTGATTGACCTTGATGAGGTAGTGTACAGGGATTCATTTCCTTTGTTGTGGTACTTCTTAAGTTTGAGTACACGTTTCTAGACAATAGTTGGTTCTACTCAGGTAAACAATTGACGGACATTATTGGCCTTATTGAACATATAATGATATGATTAATTCTAAGACTTAGGTATATCAAGAGAAGTATTCTTTAAATTTGGGAATTGTGATAAACAGAATTTTAACATAAGGCGAAAAATTTGAAACAATACATTGAACTTCAGTCACAGCTCATAGTCTAAGATCATTTGTGGTGATTGATTTGACCTTGAGCTTTAGAATCTGATAGCTAACCTTATTGAATCTGATGACTCATAGTCTTAAGGGAATACATGCTACAAACTGGCAAAGTCATTGTTGATGCAATTTGATTGGTTGATCACTATCTTTCGTGCAATCTGATTGGCTGATCACTATCTTTCGTGCAATCTGATTGGTTGATGATTTTCAAATCTTTGCTGCATTCAGTTTTGTTTTGTTTAACATTTAAAAAGTTTTTGAAATTTTCGTTTGAAAACATTTGTTTGAAAATTTTTGTTTGAAACTTTGGTTTGAATTTTTTTGTTTAAAAATGTTTGTTTCGAAATTTTTGTTTGAAAATTTTTTTGTTTGAAATATTTGTTTCAAAATATTTTGTTTATTTTTTTGTTTGAAATTTTATGGTTTCAAATTCTTTTTTTGAAATTTTTTCGTTTCCGAATTTTTTGTTTAATTTTTTTTTTTGATTTTTTTGTTTCAAGATTTTTGTTTGAAAAATTTTTTCGTTTTAAAATTTTGTTTGATTTTTTCGTTTGAAATTTTTTGTTTGAAATTTATCGTTTCCAAATTTTTTTCGTTTCAAAAAATTTTTCATTTCAAAATTTTGTTTCAAAGTTTTTGTTCGAAATTTTTGTTTCAAAGTTTGGTTTGACATTTCTAAAAGTTTGTGCACTCATTAGTAAAGAACCGGAACTTTTTAGAACAAAAACATCTGGCAAAATTGTTTAACATGGTGCAATAGTACACGTCAGAACATGGGGTTGTACTTGAAATGAAAAAACACAAATCATTGAAATGGATCATTTTATTACACTCCACATACATCCATACCAGATAAATTATCTGGATATTGTCGATGCAATGTATTTTGAACTTCTTGCACTAGTTTGTCTTTAGCGTATAAATTTATTTCCAGTTGAAGTCTTTTAAGGTCTATTGCAACATCAACTGGTGGAAACTCAATGTCCATTTGATCACAAATAAACTGTTTATCAATACAGGTATGCACCCACGAACGATGTGGACAACCATCACAACATCTAGATGCATGTTGTACAATATGCATAACACATTTTTCAAAATAGTACTTTTTCAGGAATATACTTGTTTTGTTGCACACTTCCACTGCATGTTTCACACATTGGAATACGTTGATGAATTTGTTCCATTCCGTTTGCGTTAGATACACCATATTGCGACGGACATGAAATGTACTCTTTTTACGTAACAACACCATCTTCTCTTTAAGGACTGTACGCAGCACCACTTCATGATTTGAGCCTAATGATTTGACTATGGTCACATTTAGCTCATCATGAAAATAATCGTTCATTTGGTCGATTCGTGAACATAATATTTGCCATTCTTCACAGGTCAGTTGTACACCAAATTGTTCTGCTTTGCCCAATCAAATTACAGGTTCAAATGTTCTAGCACTGATAGCAATCATCACATGTTTTGTTTGAAATATATTTATTGGATAATAGCTTGCGAAGAGGAATTCTTTATCGTTAGAGGTACACATCTTTCCTCCTGAAACGCACTTGCTCAAATGATTTCATGGGCTGACAGTGTATTGTTTGATTTATAGAACTACGGCTGACGTCATTGGAAAGGAATGTGCTGACGTTTGAATACATGATTTCATCACAGTTGCTGACGTCATGCTGACCAACCAAATTCATCGATCGCATTCAGCATACAACTATGTCTGACGTCAAAGGAATGTGCTGACGTTTGAATTCATGATTTCATCACAATTGCTGACGAATCCGGCTGTGTACTAAAATTCAAATTAATGACTTTGACCCAAGAATCCTTTGTAACATAAAGATACAGATCCAGTATTTAAGAAACGCAGCAGTTCTTTTTGTTTTGATGCTCTTATGGGTAAATATCTTGCTGGTAAAATTATATTCTTATCATTTTCAACCTTCACTAAGATTCTTAATCCAAACTTTGTAGGGATTTTTTGGCTAGCTAAGATTCTATAAGGTATATTCTGTTGTAAATCAGTAATCTTGGTAAATGATTTCATCACATCACGTGTGTTTAGAAACTGCAGACAAGTAGCCATGATAACGTTATCATGAATACTGACTTGAACGACGATGCAAAACTGATGACGTTGCATTATCATGTTCTGACGTGTACTATTGCGCCACAATGTTGCCAGAGGGTTTTGTTCTAAACACTTCCGGTTCTTTACTAATGAGTGCACAAACTTTTAAAAATGTCAAAACAAACTTTGAAACAAAAATTTCAAACAAAACTTTCGAAACAAAAATTTTCAAAAAAAATTCAAACGAAAAAAATTCAAACCAAATTTTCTTCTAAGCAGTTCCGGTTCTTCACTAATGAGTGTACAAACTTAAAAATTTGAAACCAAAATTTTCCTAACAAAAATTTCGAAACAAAAAATTTTGAACAGAAAAAAACGAACATTTTTAAACTAAAATTTCAAACATTTTTTTTTAGTTTTGAAACTAAAAATTTTTAAAATTTCAAACGAAAAAATTTCAAACAAAATTTTGAAACAAAAATTTCAAACAAAAATTTTTTAAACAAAGCTTTCGAAACAAATTTTTCAAACTAAAAATTTCAAACGAAAAATGTCAAACCAAAGTTTCAAACAAAATTTTGAAACAAAAATTTCAAAACAAAATCAAACAAAAATTTCGAAAAAAAATTTCAAACTAAAAATATCAAACGAAAACAAATGTCAAACCAAAGTTTCAAATAAAAAATTTTCAAACAAAAATTTCAAAAACTTTTAATTGTTAAATAAAACTTAAAACTGAATGCAGCAAAGATTTGAAAATCAGCAACCAATCAGATTGCACGAAAGATAGTGATCAGCCAATCAGGTTGCTTGAAAGATAGTGATCAACCAATCAAATTGCATCACAATAACTTTGCCAGTGTTGTAGCATGTATTCCCTTAAGACTATGAGTCATAAGAATCAATAAGGTAATCTATGTATCCCTGTACACTACCTCATCAAGGTCAATCACGTGGTACATCGTATTGCTTACGTTTATATTTGGCTGTAATAATCAAAACCAATGACGCAATTTCATTTGACAATTCTCAAATTATCCTACAAAGTTTAAGTGTACTAATATCCTGGACTCCTAATCCCATCATAGGTCAATAACTTATCACGTGATCATACTAATATTTGACAATGATTTACCCAAAGAAAGAGATACCACCCAATTCTAAGAACAATTACCAATTATTGATATGACAATAAGAAATGTACCTCTCCCAAAATTTAAGATTGGTACACAAATATACCTGTGTCTTACGAAAAAAAGTAATAAATCCTGTAGTTATTCAATAATAAAGCCGTATCAAAAAAATAGGTCAATAACTTTTAAATTTTGAATATTTGGCCATAAGAGGAATACCAACATCTACAATGGGTCCTAGAAAACGTTTACCGAATTTTGTTATTTGATAATTCCCAAATTTAAAAGGGAACATAACCATATAAAGGTAATAAACCATATAACGTGTTAAGTAGGGGTCAATAACCTCCGAAATTTGATTTTTGGTAGTTCTTTACCCATGAAAGTGAACGAGGTGGACCATCCAAATTTATAGTGGTACATATTGAAGACCTGTTCGAAAATACCAAATGCTTATATTAAACAATTTCTAAAACTGAGTGGATGAGCCCTCCCAAATTTTTAAAGGGTGCATCAATGTACCCATGTCTTATAATATGAAATGAACCTATATACATGACCATATAACCATATAAGGTAACAAATCCTCATCAAAGGGGAGAAATTGGGCCAAAAACCAAACACGTGGTACAACATATTGCTTATGTTTATATTTTGGCATTTTTTTACCCATGAAAGGGAATAAGGTGGACCACCCAAATTTACCATAATGCATATTGAGGTCATGTACTATAATACCGAATGCTTAAATTGGAAATTTTCCAAAATTTAAGGGTTTGGCCGTGGTACCCCTTCCAAAAATTTAAAGGGGTTCATCAATATACCCATGTCTTATCATAGGAAATGGACCAATATATACATGACCATATAACCATATAAGGTAATAGGACCTCATCCAAGGGGATAACTTAGGTCAAAACCAAAGACGTGGTACTACGTATTGCTTACGTTTATATTTTGGCAATTATGTACCCCTAAAAGGGAACAAGGTGGACCATCTAAATTGATCATAATACATATTAGGGTCCTATACTATAATACCACATGTTGAAATTTGACATTTTCTAAATTTTAAGGGGTTGGCCAAGGTACCTCTCCCAAATTTTTCAAGGGGTGCATTAATATGCCCATGTCTTATGAAAGGTAATGGACCCCTGTATACGGCCATATAACTATATAGGGTAATAACATCTCATCAAAGGCGATAAATTAGGTCAAAAATCTCCGAAATTTGACTTTTTGGTAATTTTTTATAAATGAAAGGGAACAACATAGACCCCCAATACTAATAGAGGTACATACCCTGGTACTAGGCTACCACACCCAATTTTTAGATTTGTCAATTTGCAAAATTTAAGGGTGGTGGTCCTAGGTACCTCTGCCAAAATTTAGGGGGTGGGCTATAGTACCCATGCCAAAATTTAGAGGGGGTGGTCCTATGTACCCCTAGGTCATTGACCCCGGGCCAGGTCACTAACCTTTGACCCCGGTCATAAAAGAGGGTGAGGATGAGTCATTCGGGCGAACGCGAACCACTACTACTATATATATATATATATCTTTCCTTGATACTTCTCTTCAAGTTGGTTGGAAATGTCCACTGCTATTTGTCCCAAAGTCCAAATTATAGTTTCCAACTCGGCCGACTTTATCAGAATCACTTCTTTTGTGTTTATCATTTGTCACACACTTTAATTTCATTTTAGACACCAAAACACACATGAGATATATTAACACACTTCCTTATTGTACTTCTGCACTTGTTGGTATAATAATCAGAAATTTAAAAAAAAATAGCAGTTAGTTTTAGCTACACAAAACCATACAATTAAGTTTTGGGAGTTTGGCAACTCTGAATTTTAACCTTGCCGTAAAATGCTGATTTAGGATTTTTCGAACCACCTTGACATTGAAGCTGAAGCTTTTACGTGGCTTCAGTTCCGTCCCACATCACAATGTGCACTAAACACATCACCTTATCGTTGCCTGTGTGTTCTACCCCAAAATCCGTTACTTTTCTATATATTCGTAATAGAACAAGGCAAGGAGTATTCTTTCGGTTCCTCCGACTTTCGAGAAGAAAGTTCGTGGCTATTCCCATTCACTAAGGTCGTAGTGGCACCCACAAAATTCGCCTTAGTGTCGGTACCACTGTGGTTAATATTAGTTTCCAGTGAAGTTTGTGACCTCACTATATCCGTGTTTTTCTATGATTTCTCCATTACCTTAGTGCTATGATCTAATATGTATGATTTTAACAGGATTTCAGTGTGTTGTCTGTGAATTTGTACGCGTATTGGTGTCCTGAACTAGTATACAATTTTTTTGGCTAAATTGGAACCCTGACTCGGTAATTACCTATACAATTTTTATTATTATTTACGATTGAATTATTATTATTATTATTATTATTATTATTATTATTATTATTATTACTATTATTATTATTACGTGTGTATTTACAAAGTTATGTATTACTTATTACTTATTACTTTATTATTTATTTATTACTTAACCTACATGATTATATATTTATCCTTTATTTAATCCTAACTAGCGATAGCTGAAACCAAAACCTGTTTAGAGAATCAGAGTTTTATGTACATGGAAATCTGCATTTCCTCAGGTTTCGGGTTGAGCCTTGGTTTTTTTGACGGCTTCTCGTAGCCGTGCAACTTTAAACCTGCTTTGTTCGCAGTTATCTTTTCGTTAAAGAAAACCTACCTACTAACATAAAATATTAAATTATATCAAATATATCATTCTGTACAATCTCTTTTTTCTTTAAAAACTTCGTTCTTCTTCATACTCATAAATGTTTTTTTTCACTATCGGTATTAAACTGCATGTCGCATTCATATAATAATAGTTATGACGTCTCCCAACTATTTTCTTGACACTTATCGTTATAAAACTACAATTACCTAATATGTAGATAACTAAAATCAAATCCGTATAATAATTTCGTAAATCCGTGTATCGGTTCAATATCTTGAGTCAGTGGCCAACCAACAGCAAAACGATTTTTGCAATTGTCTAAATCAGTATATATATTGTATGTCTTATTCAAGTAAAAATAACTTAAACACTTAAAATAACATTACTTTATTATTCTCAATATATTATATGCCACAAGGCCTAACTTGTGAAACGGTCTCTTATAATCTGTTGTTCTAACTAGATATTTTTTACCGTCTCAAACTTGTTCTAACTTATTTATAGCAACTTAAAGACCGGCAATTCATTATTCTCTATAGTCACATTTATGATTATTCTTAATTCTTTCAATCTATCTGCCATTTTTCTTACTCCTGATGTTTACTCTATTTACTCTTTTCTCTTTGTCTGTCTATCCAGTCTATTTATTTGTCTATCCGTTTAACTATGTCATCGAGACATAGCACTATTCTCTATATTCTATTTTTTAAAATTTTCTTAGCATAACCATAATAAATTACCTTAGATATCTAATCAACTTAAATATCTAATATATATATATATATATATATATATATATATATATATATATATATATATATATATATATATATATATATAATAAAACATCATAAAATCTAAAAATTATTATACTATTCATTCCTAACCTAGTTTATTTACAATTATCTACATGTGTGACCGTTTCGTGTGCTTACTTAAACATCCACGCATTGCGTTGAATAAACAAATCGCAAATGCCACCAAATCAAGAACTAATATATCACTCGCGACAATTATCTTTGATCCTTTCTCATATTTAGCTACTGTTATTATTAACCCAGCTATCTGTATTGCTTGAGTGCAATCGAAACTATTTCTAAATCGGTCCAGCCATTTATTGACTGTTACTTGATCACCACGTGACTTAAAAACAGCACATATTGTGTAATTATGTTGGTTAGATTTCAATGCGAACAAGATAGCTTCGCGTAACACTATATTTGTTTCAATAATACCTGTGATCGTAGCCAGGGAATGCCTTCTGAAATTAAATCAATTAATTCTTCTAATTCAAAATTATTTTGCGTGAATTGTATCATGTAATATTTCTTATATCTTAAACCTAGTATGTTATGTCTTATCCTTGCTCTCCATACGTTGGGTTGTACTCAACGAAGTGTTTCAAAACCCCTAGATCTAGATGATAAAATCTCGATTTCGAGAACATCGTCGCTGGTTTACCATTGTTCTTCATCACTGGATAATGCACCCGATGATTATTCTTTAGTGACAACATTTTTCTAGTCTCTACTGTAAACCAATCAATACTAATCTTAAGCAAAAGTGAATGATTTTAAAAATCATGATTTGAAACGTAAGATAAGGGCGGGTGGTGAGGGAGAACTAATTAGTAGAATAGAAAACGCCAGTACTTCACCAGAAAAAATATGAATAAACCGAAATTATGTATGCATGAAATGTTGTATGTATTTGTATGTATGGGATCTCCACCTTAAACTTTAACGCCAGCACTAGGATCGTTACAAAGACATAAATCGTTTAGCATCTGCACCATAACAACCTCATCGCGTCGTGCCTATAGTTTTCTGGGATGAATGCGTTGTGACGCGGAGAAGTTGCTTCTACCCATTATCTAAAACGAGTAGGTTTTAATGAATCTAGTTATTAGCGAGAGGATCATTCAGTAAATTAAAGAAACACTCCATTTCATCTGAAATGTCATTAATTCAGAACAATTAAAAGCGTGACGTATAAATGTGTTGTACTAACGGATATGACTTAATGAATTCAGATCACAGTACTCAAGCATCTGGAAATTTGACCAAAAGTGACACTTACAGTTGAGGTACACATACCTTAAGATGTTCTGGCTGCTTGGTGCGACGAATGTTCCACTCCTGAGCTCCTCTCTGGACTACGTTGGCAGATCTTGGAATAATCGAAGGTCTTTAGTCCTGGGTGACGATCATGGAATATATTGCTCTCACGTTGATCGAATATATAAACTGCTGAAGTTTGTTCCGGCAGCTCGGCTCTATAACGAATAGCCGACTAGAAACTAACCATCGTAAGATGGTAGTTCGTAATATTAAGAACATTAATACTGCAAGTTCTAGTATCAAACTCTGATCTCGAACTCTCCTATCTCTCTGCTCCTTCTGATCCATGCTCCAATCTAGATTTTTTTTATTCTCCTCTCCAGAAGATAGAATTCGTCATTTCATGTCTCGACGTTGGTTAGCTCAACTATTGGTGAAACTTTCGTTGCAAACCTTGTCACATCGTGACCGAATTCGTAGCCTGTCAATCTCGGCGAATCTGAATATTATGCCATATCCAAATTGTGTTTGTATTAACAAAATGGTTTCATTACATTTATCTAAAATTCAGGGTTACATTAACTTTTCCCAATTTCTATTTACTCCATACTGCGAGCTAGCGTCTCGACAGTATTTCATGAACATCAAAACACAACCATGCATAACTGATTACATAAACAAACAATAACAAACAATAACAGTAACACGTGCCATTCCAACATATCAAAATTTTACACCTTTGTAGTTTCTTAACTAAGACTTGGCTTTATTTAAATTATAATTATTCCAATCACCAATAACTAACCTATAATCACTTAATGTTATTTACCATGTATCTACACATATGAAGATTATGAATACATTAAAACAGAGACCCTCAGTTTACCTACTAGACGCACGGCAAACTTTACCTTAGAATATAGCACACTCGCAACCAACTATAACTTCAATTTCTTCAGGCTACACAATATTCAACAAACTGTGACATCCATTCAAACTCTAATTCAACATGAACGAAGCAATTTACCAGGTAATTTTTTAGAATTATATTTACATCATACTTTTGCATGGACTATTCCCATTATCTCTTGCGTACTATTTTTTATTCTCCTTGTCATAGGAATAGGTTTACATTTCTTGTATAAACGTTTAAGAACACAACAGCACTAGTATCACCTTTTCATTTTCAGAATTATGTTCCAGCTTCTGCTACCGATAATTCTTCTTTTCTTGGTTCTCATAACAATAATAACTAATATGTGGCTAATATTTTGGGAGTCACGTTACAAAAACAAAAACTTAGCTAATCGACTTAACATATCCTGACAATTAGAAAGACTCAATTCACCGGCGCCTACTATTCAGATCGAAACTCAACCCACATAAACTACACATGCAGAACGCAATGTCAATATCAACATCGATTTTAATGATCGACATGCTCGACCGATACCTACAATCAGTGAACTTGTATATATTTATTAATCAGACTGATGACACTTCTGCCCACTTTGAGGGAAATGATAGAGTGTTTGGTCCTGCTTAGTTGGGACGGAACTGCAGTGTTATTAGCATTTCATGTATATATCGCAACAAGTTTTCTCATAGCGATTTTTCAGTGTTTATAGTGTTTTCTAGTGTCTATACAGTGTCTCCACATATGTCAGTGTTGTAGTGACGACAAATATCTCTGATCACAATTGTGTATTTTTTCTCAAAACAATCTTCCAAATTATTTTTTTCAGTGTGGTGGTGTAAGGATCAACACGTCACGACAAAAGCGCATGTCAACATAACACGTGCTATTGATTGTAAACAGCCTAGCAGACAAGAAACCGACACGAAAGACAAGCAGGAACGCCTAAAGAAGACGGACCTCACGAAAGGACCCCAAGAGAACAGATGAAAGCCCGACCACCGAGGGATCCATCATGAGTTGACCAACTGATCAAATGACCTATACCAGCGCTGAGGATTAGGGATACACCTATCCTTATCCGAGGTCGCATTGGACTAGGGATCCTTACTACAACCAAGTCTCGCGAAGCTGCTTTGAGCTAAGGGGGCTATCCTTCAAGACTCACCAGAACCAGTAGGGGCACCGAGCAAAACACCTATTTCCACCCATCTGTTCAAAAGCAAGATAGAAACTATTTTAGTCTCTGTAATCAAAGACGTCTGTATTTAAAATTTTAGAATAAATTGGTGAAGGGGATAAATCTCGGTCCATTATTGACTCTACCAAATCATTACAATACAAATAAAATTCTTTAGTTCGTGATAAAGTATGATGAAATGACAACCATGAGTTAAATTCCAAAAAATCTAAAATATACAGGCAATCTTTGCTTGGGATCGTGGCTGTGTTTGCAATTTACAGATGGGAAACGTATTGTGGGATTAGCAGAGTGATAAATTCAATTCATAAATTCCTTCGGTTATCCAAATTGCATATTCGGGTAATTCAATACGTATATGGGCCGTATTATTAAGGAATCTACTGTTAAAAAGTTTATAAAGAATATGATAATCGTTGGAATGCTCAACTGGAGTTTGAATTATAATATCCAAATGGCTGATTCTAGATCGAATGAAATTAAAAATGCTTTCGAACTTTGGTAACATAGTTAGAGGTCTTGTTCCGTAAGTGCGCCTCTTAAGTTTGCATTCTGTTTAATCATCTTTTTACCTAGAAAATGTTTTATTGAAACAAAATAAATCTCATTTTGACGGTGACTCTGGATTATATAATCGAAATGTTGTTCTATGGTATGGAAATTTAGAAGAGCTATTAAAA
Source organism: Thermobia domestica (assembly GCF_964235325.1). Classification (NCBI taxonomy): domain Eukaryota; kingdom Metazoa; phylum Arthropoda; class Insecta; order Zygentoma; family Lepismatidae; genus Thermobia; species Thermobia domestica. Next base: position 106,953,974 of record NC_137470.1, read on the forward strand.
AGCGTTCATTTGTAGCTGTAGTGCGTACTAATTGAAGAATAGTATGTTGGGATTCCGTTATGAGTTTCCTCCTGATACTGAAAAATGTGTTACCAGTTTTTCCGTACCGTAATGTGGTATTACAAAAACAGTTAGTTATTTTAATTATAAGTTATTTCCAAATGAATGAAGGGAATACCACCTCTCATGGACAAAAAGAAAGTACATAGTGATCTGAATAGTACAGCGCTTAACTAATTAACTGGCCATGAGTGAAACGAAATGCATGTTTTCTAATGAAAAGGGCTACAGAGACTCAAAGGTTAGGGAAGTAAAGATTTTACTGTACCTCAGCCATATCGATGTGATTAGCTTCTTTTAATGCCTGGCAAAGTCTTTCCCTCCAATCGGTTAAGATAAGCTAGTTTCAAACCCGAACCTCACATTCGAGAATCAAGAACCTCTCGTGTTAAGGACAAGAGCTCCTAAATGTCATGTCCTCTTTTTAATGATACCTTTGTCATAAAATGGACGGTGAGAGCCCAGGCGTACCAACCGTCTTCCAATCGCAGTCACGACGACTCTTTAGAGTAGCATTATAAAATGCATTTCTCACGACTTCTGTCACACTTCTTACCTCCAAAGTTCTGTATCTCCTGGTTTTGTTCCATTTTCCTGCTTTCGTTTCTCACTGGTCCTACGCACGTGTTTGATTAGCTCATCAAAATTATCTTGATTAATGTGGAAGTCTATGAATTTTTGAAACGGCGTGGCTGAGTTTGTTTTGAGGAAATTACGGACACTTAGAAGAGAATGGCAAACATTAATTTGCACTAGGACGAGGTGACAAAATAAAGTGGTCTCTTCTTTGTTATTAAGAGATTACAATTTCTGGTTTGTAGAATAACAACAAACAGGGAGAATTTAAAATAGGCGCTAAGCCTGCTATTCCCTACACTCAATGTTCTAATTCTATACGATGATTTTGTAACAGGAAATCGGAGTGTTTTCATTGAGACGAATGTGAATAAATAAAAGATGGTCTAGTAATTCTTTAATGTCCTTAAGGTTGCAGTCAAGTATGAATCAGTTATGACAAGTTCACAATTCGGTGGATGCTCTAGGAACTATGTTGATACTGAAGATGTAGGATACTATTCAATGTTGCACCTAATTAATGTTTTTTTACATGAAAGAAAATAAGACGAATTAGTTCATAGTATCTAAGGAAGTGTGGTGTTATATAATTTTGTTTGGAAGGGAAGTTAAGAGCAGTAATTATCATATGGAATTATTATTATGGACAATGGCTGAGATACGAGTAAGGGTTTAAGTGGGAAGGGAAATGTGTCATCTGAAGGAAAACTAACTGTTACATATATATATATATATATATATATATATATATATATATATATATATATATATATATATATATATATAATTATACGATCCATTAACTTAATTGTGATATATAGAATAAATATATTGTAAGGTTCCGCATGTCCCCATAATATGCGAACACCATGTGTACTAAAATGTGCTAATAGTAAAATAAAAACAAACAGCCTACGGACCCGAAGAGGAGCCAGCTGCTTGTTTTTATTTTACTATTAGCACATTTTAGTACACATGGTTATCGCATGTTGTGGGGACATGCGGAACATTACACCAACGGGGCTTAGAGAAAAATAAGCCACAAACTCCCGATGAAGCCACAAGGAGAGCTCCTTCATCACCCACCAGGCCTCATAGGAGAAAGATGCATGTTTGACGGTTTAGGATCTTATCCACACGAAGAAGGGAAACCAAAATACGTTTTAGTAGCCATCGAAACAAACACACGTTATATGGTGACGAATGCTGTTAATGGTATCACGGCAGATACAATTGAACAATTCTTACCGGAAGGAAGGTATTTTAAAATTTGGCGCCTTTCATTTCCTTCATCTGGATAAACACCCAGTCCACAGAGCGAAGAAACTTAAAAAAAATAGCATAAATATATAACTTTAGTTTAAGTTCTGCCCTGCTTTCAATCACCACGATATAGGATTAGTGGACGTCATGAACACAACTATACAGAATTCTTTAAAATTTTTCGTCCAACAAAATCACGAAACATGACCAAAACTGTTACTTAACATCACTTTTGGTTTAAACACTTTCGTCCAATTGGGAACGAAGGAATCAAGCCTCTTTCTAATGTACGGATACAGACCTAGGACAATCAGCGATTGCCAATTACAGAGCGCTCCTCAGCCACAGCTTGAACGAGACCAACTTGTAAATCTAAGAGAAAAAGTACGGCAAAATTTGCTAAAGGCCCACGAACAGCAAAAGAAGTATTTTGACAAAAAACATAAACAACAAACTTTCCACAATGGAGATAAAGTATTAATTTACTTCCCCTTTCAGGTGGGAGAGTCATCACTGTGGACCGACAAGTACTGCGAATCAGCCACAATACTCTCAAAATTAAATAATAATCTCTATCGAGTCCGCATGCCTCATGATTTCAGAGAAACGGAACTTAATATTTCCATCTACAGGATTAAGCCATATCATGCCGCCGAAGAATATATATACATTGATAATGATGACGAACACAACAGATAAGAAGATTAGAAGAGATATGAACAGCAGAAAACAAGAATAACATGATTCCGGCTGCTACGAACATGCGACACGTGACAGGCATTCTTTATATTTTGGCGGCAGAAGAAAAAATCAGAATTAAACCATTGAATAGTAGAAACCAAGGAATGATATTCGATAAGGCCTAACTATTTGAAGTGACCAAACCTAGTACTCACCGTAGTAGACAGAAAACCTGATACGCCGTTTCCCATCTGGGCACACTATCTTTTCATAGTGGATCACGGCAGTATGTTTCTGTCTCATGATCTCCTTGAAAGTTGCTACCACCTTTTTCAATTATCTCCACAATTTTTCCTCGTTTACGCTTTTTAGGAACTTACAAGGTTTCAGTATTTTTCGTTTCCCCTCTCCCCTAATACTGTTTTCCTCTAAATATTGTTTTACTTTTTAAAACAATGTACTGTCCACTACCACATGCACCATTATTAGCAACTTTTAACTACTTAAAAGTCTGTCTTAACTACAATCTTTCTTTTCTTCTAGGGACTGCAACGTCAACAGGACAATCATGAACACAGCATTAATTTTCTTACATCATACACAATACGTTCAACCGGACTAGCTAATGAACTTATATTTAAGCAATATACACTGTCAATAGCAAAATTCAAGCCTATTATTAATTACGAAGCCACGGAATTTTTGACATATCATCTGCATCTTGACTTATCAGCATTGAAACTAAAAAACGAATCTTGTAACGGCTATGAAAATTTTATTAAAATACTCCATTAAAGAGAAGAACATTTCATCGCTAATATACGGATCTTGTTTAGATTAAGATGACAAACTGTCAGTGCTCCAACTTCAATTTTCATTTTAAATTTTATTTGTGTGATAGTGTCTCATACAGTGACCAGTGCTTTTAACTTTTGTAACGAAAAGGTATACATGGGGGGTTGAGTAGCTCGACAAAGCTAAAGTAACTGGGCAAATGTAGAGCAATGAAATAAAGCTTGAGATAAGGGGACGAGTACGTTGGAATTCTAAACAAATAAAATCACAGTTCCAAATAAGAGAATGGTAGCTTGGGGTGCGTTAAGGGATAAGTAGAGAACAGGATAGGCAACTAAAAGGTTCAGTCTCACCCAAATACTGACGAGATGAGCAGGCCGGAGTCTGGTAATTCTGAAGGATGTTGAGTAGTTCTTCGGCAAGCCAAGTGGAACTTCGGAGAAGGATTTCTGCTATTAGGTTACCATTGACTAGTTCTCATTCCAGCATCTCCTCCCACAATGACCAAGATCAAGCTTTCTCAAGTCTATTTGTTCCGACTGTCTCTCTGACGTCATGCGGAAGAAGACATCGAAATTTCCACACAGTCATGGCCCCGTTCATTACCCCAGATTGACTCAATTCGAGTGCACCTGCACTCCTATCGATGACACAGCGTGACTTCTCAAAGTTCATTCCGGGATGCTAACGTCGTCGAGAATTGCTTATAACAAACCAGGAAAAAAACAACTTTTTACTGACGACACTTACTAACACAGAGGTGATGCTTCCTAGTTGTGTCACAGACCCTGGGTAAATGTTCGGAGCGTCCATTGATCGACAATAAAGCATGACTATGAGATACCAGTGGAAATTAACTTATTGAGAAAGCAGCTGATCAAACCAGAAGTACGGACAAAAAAAAAAAACGCGGATGAGACTGTTAAAGGTCAAAGGTTCTAGAGATTACTACCATTGTTTATTACAAAAGGTACATACAAGGAGCTTCCTTGTAGCAAGCAAACAGATTTAAAATTTAATGAATCAGTAGACTGAAGCTGATGGGCGATGTGGTCTGATGTTGTTGACATCTGCCAATCGACGAACTCCCAAGGGCGATGACTGCGGCATTTCCAAAAGATGGATGAAATCTCAGGAAGGCTGGTGGACAAGCCTTCATATCCTGTTACATCACCCACCTGCAAGAAAGACGAATCGTCGGGCTTCGAAACCTTGGAGAAGCAGCGACGTTTCGGCGGCGATGACCATCTGTGGAAGGTGGAGAAAAAAGATGTGATAAGTCTCAAGTGGCAAGGGATGCTGCAAGGAAAAGGTTCCTTACCACAGTACCAATGGTAAATGAAGCTAATAGTTCCGCAAAAACACCAACAGATGGAGAAGGCATGTCACTGCTGGCTAACTGTAACAACCAACACACGCATGAAGCAGGTAACAACACGTTTTTCAGTCGTTAATTTAGTAGGTGCGTGAGGTGGTAGAACGCTCAACGATGAAGGTCAAAACTAAATGAAGAAAGAAAAGGCAGAGGTGAGTCGACAATCCAGTTACCAATTAGTAAATAAAGTAAACTAGCACTGTCACTCTAAGGTTCCAATCACACACAGAAACACAATAACACAAAGGTGAGACTAAAGCTTCCAGTTCGTAAAGTTGCTTTTAGGGAAGCGAGAGTGTAGGTTAAGCTACCTGAAGAATTACTATCAAATAATTTAAAATTCAAAATAAGAAATATCAAATATAAGTAACAGTATAACCATAATGAAATGTAGATGGAATCGAACCAAGGACATCTAGCCTGAAAAACAAAACAAAAAAACAAGCAATGTAAGGTACTGGCAGAAAATAAAAACAAGTCACCTAGTAATATAAAGAAGGCAATAGTAAACATTAAAGTTTGTCACTAGTTCAAAGAACCAGCCAATAACTTCACGACCACTAAGTCCTTAACTTGAAGTACCTGAAAGAAGAAACACAACACAACAAAACAAACCAAAACCAACAAATAAAATTCGTACAAACTTTCCTCTTTAAACTCAGAAAAAGTGGTTGGCGTGAAAGAAAAAAAAACTAAAGTTTGGACAGCACAGAGGGGTTTGAGATTTAATTACTGTTTGAAACTGTTTTTAATTTGTTTCACATTTACTTGAAACAAAGAAGGCTTCGGGGCATGTTTTGTTGATATCGGCGCCCACCATTTGCCGATCAAAAGTAATTAAACCGAAAACATAGGCCACCACCAAAACCTAATTACTCAATATTTTTTTGACAGGGTTAATGACAATTAGATTAAAAGACCAAACATTATGTAGGTCAGCAAGAATTATTTATTAGAAATAATTTTATCAAATTATCTGAATTTGTATTTAGAACAAAAAAAAAAGTGTAAGATAAATTCAAAATTACATAAATTCACGAAATTCAATCTCAAATTTCAAAAACCTCAAAATTAATTAAAAAGGATTTAACCCATAAATATTCATAATAATAAGTCAAAAGCAAAATCAAACAAAGTGAACTATCAACATACCTGGTTATATACTTCGGGTGAAAGTCGGGTGAAAATATCAAATTAAACACAATCGAGTAACGTCACAATCGAGAATAATAAAGTCATAAGCCAGAAAGTTAGCTACTCTTCCTGACAAAGGTGTCTAAATCAGAGTTACTGGAAATGGTACCTATTCCAGTAAAGTGGACAGATTCGACATAACTAATAGTCAAGTCAAAGGAAAAAGGATTTTGACGTCAAATACTTAAATCAGGGCAATCTATCATTAAAACGTACGTAAATATATATGAGTCATGTAAATCAAGTATTTAAAAAGACAAGTCACAGATCAATATAACCATAAATGTGATAATTAAATATATATATTTACAACTATTGCTCGTGTCGTGCCTTATTGGGATGTAGATGCTCTTCGGACACGATATTAGTTGCTTCTGTCTATTATCCGTAATAGACAGGAATTACAGAACGAACATGCGAGAGGTTATATTATAAATTAGATTCTGAACACATGCTATTAAATAAGTCATTTAGTGTCAAAATTGATGAGTATTTATGTGTAGTGTGTATGTTTAAGAATAGTTAGTTAATTGGCAGATCACATAAGATAGACCGTTGGCTATTCACTCAACTGAGAGCAACTCGAGATGTAATACCACATACCTGAAGTTGATGGAATCGAACTCATGGACTCTGAGTTCAGTCTTTGCGTTGGTTCACAGTGGATGGATGTCCACTGTTAGAGACTCGCTGTTGATCCTCAGCAACTGCTCGTGTACAGCCTCTCTGCAACTGATCCTTTAAGACTGATCCTCCAAGGCTGATCTTGGTTCTCTTTGACATTACCGTTTTAAGTCGTCGTCTAGATGATGAGGTTGTGGTTTCTTTGCTTACCAAATTTTGATGTTATTACATCTCTTTGCTAAAACCGTAGTTTCTATATTGTCTCTCAGTGATCAAATTTCCGAACAGTCTACGTTTGCGATTTCCACAATTTTACCGAACTTTTAGAATGTGTTAGTGTTAACAGAAATTTACAAAGTTTTACAATTTTATCTTTTCTCAATGTTTGTTGACATTGAGATGACACGTGCAGACTCGTGTCTGTATCGTTACTTCATTCAAAACAAAACCAACATAAACATAATGTAATCTTATTTGGTAACTAGTCTGTCTGCATTATTTCTTACTTCTGAAATGGAAGTTAATTTCAAATATAATTTATTTTTCATTTCTAACTTTAGATAACTAAATAAATGAATTTAACATCAAGAATTTATATCCAAATTTAACGTTCCTTGACACGCCCCTCCTTAAACTGAGGCATCTCCGATGACGGTTAGATCTTATACATAAGATCGTCTTTTCAGATATCACCCTGTATAAGAATTTTACACATTAATGATCTTATTATTTCATAGCACTGATTACACAAATAATTTTTCACATATAAAAATTTCAAAACGAATGCCAAAATTTTAATATTCAAGAGGTAGAAAAAAATTAGTTATTAATTCTCTTATTTTTCATTTTTTCAGTGTTCATTCAGTCTCTTTATAATATTACCAAAAGAATCGTTCCAGGTAGCATTCATCTGCCATCTAGCGTCAAAGCACACAACTACGTGAGTCTTTCGTCTGCTATGTTAACAATCTATCCATCCTAAGTCTTTTCTTAGTAGATTTTTAAAAACGCACACACAAGAAATTTTCATATTCACAAATATTTAATGTTTTCACTTTTATTATATATTAACTTTTATGATGTAATTGATCACGCGAATATTAAATTTGCACTCTTGTTTTAAAGATCTTGAATCACTTCCAGTTACCTAGTTGGCAACTATGTGTCAACGTTTTTCTGTGTCATTGCCGATGTTACAGTTTTACTTCTTTCTTTTTTTCTTCTTCTCGTTTCCGATTAACCATGACTGCGTGTCCATTTCCTTTTCGCGACTCTAAACGAGTACGTCCTTCAAATCACATCTTTCCACAATGTATGTTAAATACAATCCCATCACCAAGTTAAGTCGTGATATATCGGTTTCCCAACACTTTTCGATGTTTTCAATCCCCCCACTAGTATTTAGGATTAACGTGATTTTATCATCCAAATTACTCTCACCAAGATACACCAAAAGTCTCTTATGTGATCTTAATTTTTTTGTGCAATTGTGTTTATTTTCAATAATGTGTGTGAAATTGTTGAGTTTTTTAAAATCTTATTTATACTATACTCACTTCATCGAAAACGTTATTAGGTGATTACCTAACACTTTTATAACTATTTTTATTACTATTATTTACTATTTATATTTTTATTTACAAATCTAAATGTTTTACTATACCTTTAAATTAACATTTTTATGCGTACCGACACCTATCCATTTATTTATTATTATTATTTAATTATTTTTATATCCTATCACTATTAACTGTAACCAAAACACATTTACTGACTCAGGGGTTTTCACTGAAGAAGATCCGCGTTTCCTCGGATCTTGGATTAGGCTTTCTGTTGTTAAACTGCGGCCCTGATCGCAGTCCATCAATAAACCCATTTTGTTTAAAGTTAACTAAGTTTGCCTACATGCTAAACATTTTTTAAATATTATTTGATTTACTGCTATATTTTTTTTCAAAATCACGTTCTTCTCAATACTCCAAAATGTGTCACTATTTTTTTCGACCAAATCGGGTTTTCAATTTATCAACGAAAATTGATATCCTATATCGTATAAATCTTACACTTCTAATCACTGTGTCAAGCAATTAGTATTTACGTCATTATTCAAGTATCTATTTGGTCTAGGAATTAATTCGTGCGGGTGGACAAGAGATGGCGCAACGAACGGAGCGTCCCACAGTTCCGTGTATCCACACATATGTTGCAAACCCCTGTCATCGCGTATCATTCGTAGTATAGGGCAGTGGGTTAAAGCGTCAACAACACCAGTTTGTAGTTAAGTGAACATGGCGTAATTTGTGCCTGATAAAGTGTTTTTGCGGGGTGTCCTGCTGCATTACTTTAACATGCAGAAAAGTGCGACTGAAAGTCATCGTATTTTGGTGGAAGTGTATGGTGACCATGCTCTAGCTGAGCGAACGTGTCAGAAGTGGTTTGCACGGTTTAGAAGTGGTGATTTCGGCTTGGCAGACCAAGAGCGAGCTGGACAGCCAAAAAAATTTCAAGACGAAGAATTGACAGCATTGCTCGAGCAGGATTCATGTCAAACGCAGGAACAACTTGCAGCAGCATTAGGCGTTGATCAAACAACAGTCTCCAAACGCTTGAAAGCCATGGGAATGATTCAAAAGATGTCACATTGGGTTCCACATGAATTGAAAGACAGAGAGGTTGAAAGACGAAAAACCATTTGCGAATTGCTGCTTCAACGACAGAGCAGAAAAGGGTTTCTGCATCGAATTATTACAGGTGATGAGAAGTGGATCCATTACGAGAACCCTAAACGAAAAAAGGCCTGGGTGAAACCAGGTGAACCAGGTCCATCACAACCAAAACGAGATATTCACTGTGCAAAGGTTATGCTGTGCATATGGTGGGATATGAAAGGTGTGGTGTACTATGAGCTGCTGCAACCGGGTGAAACTATGAATGGAGAACGTTATCGACGACAATTAATGCGTTTGAAGCAAGCTCTGGCCAGAACACGACCAGAATGGGAGAACAGACATGATAAACTTATTGTTCAACATGATAACGCTCGCCCACATGTCGCAAAACCGGTCAAAACCTATTTAGAAAATGTCGGATGGGAAGTTTTACCCCACCCGCCGTATTCACCAGACGTTGCTCCTTCGGACTACTACTTGTTCGATTGCATGAACAACGATTTGATTGGACAGCGGTTTACTTCTTCAGAAGATATCGAAACATGGGTCTCTGACTGGATCGCTTCCAAGGATGAGGACTTCTTTCGCCACGGAATCCGTACATTGCCTGACAGATGGGCGAAAGTGGTGGCTAGCGATAGACAATATTTTTCTTAAGGTATTTATGTATTTTGTGTTGTACTACAGCTTCAATGTGTGCGTACCAACCGCACGAATTAATTCCTAGACCAAATATGTCAAAACCATGTTTAATATACTTCAATGTTTTTGGTCGATGGCCTGTCAACTCAAAAATGTTTCAAGTTAACGTCTAGATCTGTTATATAATTAATATCTTAATATAATCTCAATAATTAAATAAATATATTGCCAAATGGCCCAACTTTTGAAACGGCATCTTGATCAGTTGTATAAACCTGATATTATATCCGGTCTCTGATTGTTCTATATTTGTTTATGGTACCTTTATAGACTGGTAATTCCACGTCTTATTCGTTTCCCCCAAAACTATTTCTTACTTGTGAGCTTACTTTATTTGTCTTAATATTCTTCATCTATAACTTATTTATATATATCTATAGCGCTTACTTATATTTCTATATATAACATTTACTAGCTAGCTTATTCTATTCTTCTTTATATTCACATTTATAAAATATAATAATCGTCATAATCCTGGTATTATATATTAGTTCCACATCAGTTATATTCATAAGTGTAATCCTTATTAAAATTGTCACTAGCCTATTTGTCTCTTAATTTGCTATCTATTTATATATCATTACATTTATTTGTCCTACTCTCTTTCTCTTTCCAGATCTTTTCTTCTCTCCTCTTTCTCTCTCTTTACTCTCATTCCTTAATTAGGTGTTTGTGATTAGTTTTTTTACTCATTAACCTATTCCTAGGTCTTTACTAACCTAACATGATGCTAGATCGAATACCTATCCTCTATATTTCTTTTTATTTAATATTTATTTTCCTTAATGTCTAAAACTCTTCTCTTTACTTTTAGCATTTTCTTTTCAATACTATACCCAATCTTGTCATCTAAATCTAATTTTAATCTGAATTTTGTCCTCGCCAGATTTTACGCTAAATAGGCTAGATTCACAAAAAAAAATCCACTGCTTTACGAAGTGATAGACGGGGCATCCTTTGTGTCTCTTCTTCATCCTATCACCCAATACTTCTCTTATATGTGTTCTCTTATAAATAAAAATTATCTTGAGAGGTGTGGATAGATTCTACTTCAACATCTAGAGAATGTGACTTCCGACCTACTTAGATTTTGATCCTTTGAGATGTGGGCCTAATTCCTATATTACGTTATTAATTATAATAATTTTATACCGTGGTAATCAATAAACCTTAATTCCATCATTCATTCAAGAGTTTCATTCTATCTCGCCTATTCCTGATGGTATTCTCCTGACAGCATACTTCTTATATTCTTTCTTCTTCTTCATAGTCACATTTCTGAGTATTATTAATTCTACTTTACTTAAAGTTTTAATCTATTCATTTTCGTTAATTATTACTCCAAACTAGTTTATATTTTCTATGCCATTAAGACATAGTAATCTCTTTATTTATTTCGAAATATTTCTCTTTGTCTATTTAGCTTACATATTTTAATACTAATAAGAAATTACCTTCACCATTTAATAAACTTAACATATACTTATACCTTAATCTTAATTTTAAAATAATAACATATTTACCTATACTATGTACTTAAATCTATAAATATTTAAATATATATATCTACCTATACCCGTAAACTAACATCTTATTACTACTAAAATTATTTACACTTGTATAACTATACCCTCTACTATGTTACACATTTATTAAAACACTCAAGCATTCCTTTGAATGAATAAGTCGGCAAATGCCACTAAATCTAACGCTAGTCTATCACTTGTTATTACTAACTTGGACTGTTTTTCATATTGTGCCAAGGTTGGAATTTTCCCTGCTATTTTTATATCTTGTGTGCAATTAAAGTTGTTCCTAAATCTTTCCAGCCCGTTATTTACGGTTATCTGGTCTTTCCAGATCGAAAGATTGCGCACACAGAATAATTATGTTGTTCAGACTTAAGTGCAAAGAAAATTGCTTCAGGCAATACCAGGTTCGTTTCGATTATGCCAGTAATCGTTGCTAGAAAGTGATGCCATAGCCAAGTTCTATTAACTCGTCTAAATCAAAGTTTTTGCTAGAAAACTGAACCATATAATATTTCTTGTATCTCAGGCCTAGAATGTTATGTCTCACATCTATTTTCTTCTGACTACTAAAAGTCGGATTGTACTCCACAACGTGTTTTAGCACCCCTAAGTCTAGCTGATAGAATCTGGATTTGGAAAACATAGTTGCGGGTTTTCCATTCTCCTTCATAACCGGATAGTGTATCCTGTGGTTATTTTTCAATGACAACATGTTGAAACATTTTTTTTTTCAAAATATACTTAGTAATACTAATGTTAATCTAAATTCTAAGATGTTGACCTAATAGTACAGGCTAGAGAGGGTGGGCGGTGTGGGTTAACTTATTGTACACTAACAGCTTCGAACTCCTGCTATTATCATAATATCAACCATTATTCGCAAGTTATTCTACTTAAAATAACATACTCCACCATAACAACTATATATGTAATCTACTTAGAAATGCCTATGCACCAACTGGGAATCGAACTTAAAGCATCTCCGCCATGACAACTATTGCTCGTTTCGTGCCTTATTGGGATGTAGATGCTCTTCGGACACGATATTAGTTGCTTCTGTCTATTATCCGTAATAGACAGGAATTACAGAACGAACATGCGAGAGGTTATATTATAAATTAGATTCTGAACACATGCTATTAAATAAGTCATTTAGTGTCAAAATTGATGAGTATTTATGTGTAGTGTGTATGTTTAAGAATAGTTAGTTAATTATCAGATCACATAAGATAGACCGTTGGCTATTCACTCAACTGAGAGCAACTCGAGATGTAATACCACATACCTGAAGTTGATTAAATCGAACTCATGGACTCTGAGTTCAGTCTTTGCGTTGGTTCACTGTTAGAGACTCGCTGTTGATCCTCAGCAACTGCTCGTGTACAGCCTTTCTGCAACTGATACTGCAAGACTGATCCTCCAAGACTGATCTTGATTATCTTTGACATTACCTTTTTATGTCATCGTCTAGATGATGATGTTGTGGTTTCTTACCAAATTTTGATGTTATTACATCTCTTTGCTGAAACCGTAGTTTCTATATTGTCTCTCAGTAATCAAATTTCCAAAGAGTCTACGTTTGAGATTTCCACAATTTTACCCAACTTTTAGAATGTGTTAGTGTTAACAGAAATTTACAAAGTTTAACAATTTAATCTTTTCACAATGTTTGTTGACATTGTGATGACGCGTGCAGACTCGTGTCTGCATCGTTACTTTATTCAAAACAAAACAAACATAAACATAATGTAATCTTGGTAACTAGTCTTCTGAAATGCAAGTTAATTTAAAATATAATTTATTTTTCATTTTTAACTTTAGATAGCCAAATAAATGAATTTAACATCGAGAATTTATATCCAAATTTAACGTTCCTTGACAATATATATATATATATATATATATATATATATATATATATATATATATATATATATATATATATATATATTTGACCTCAAGAAAATTTTGAAACCAAATAAACGTCAAAATAAAAAAAATGTTCTTAAACTTTGACGCATACCATTAACTTTTGCCATTATTTCTTTAAGCATCAATACACAAAATATATCCCCTAAGTCTTATTGTTACCGTAGCAACTTAACTACAAACGTAACATCATAAATAAAACCTGTTTATGTTCGTGATTAACACTTATCGTCAAATATTCTTATGTTCGCATTTTCTGCTTATTATTTACTATCAACTCAACAACATACATAAAGCTAGCCCTTCATTTTATGAGCAGCCACACGTCATACCATGGAAAAACCCTCTTTCGTCACAACATACGGCGGCATTCTCTGCCCTGCCGAAAAAAATCACAAAAAAAAACAAAAAAAGTGCATGCACATCTACACTGCTAGCAACACAACATGGGGGTATGCTTGAAGGAATAATAATAAAGTAAAGACAGGTTTCAGACATGGCACTCTGGGCTAAACGCACTCCTTACGCGTTCCACATAGGTCCTTTAGCACAAAATCGGGCGTACTCTATATCGTAAATAAGTAACGAACCCGTATAACATAGCACAAAAAACAAAGGACAAGGGAATTTAATGGTATACTACTCCAAAATCAACGATAAGAAAAGCACCAAAAACAAAGAATCAATTCAAAATCCTCTTAAAATTAGTGAGTATCGAACTCTATCAAGCGTACAATCGCAAATCGGTGCTATTGCATAAACATCATACTAAATCCAATTCAAAATTACCGAAAAAAGGGGGGTCAGGAGTGAATATTCTCAATAATCACATAGCCCTAATAATATTAATAGTAAAACCAACAAAACGAAAAAAAATTCTATATATGCTCCTGACTATAGGAGGTCATATAATCTAAATAGCCATTATTTAAATGCAAAAATCCAATCGCAAAATCAAAAGGGAATAATTTATATTCATAAACATTTACAACCAATGTTAATTAAAACAGATGTTAAAAGTGAGAATTCGCTAAGGAGAGCGAACGGAAATACTTACGTCTACATAGTCAAGGTCGCTCGAACCTGATATCCAGAGAAAGAAAAAAATAAAGCTGACAACGAACTCAAAGTGCACACTGACCTACGATAATGTGAATAGAATAACAGATCTTTAAAAAGACCAGAATATAACATACACCGAAGAACTAAAAAAGATAATTAAAAAATAAAACACAAATTCTCTATATCCTCAAAGATTAACAAAAATAACTTTAAGAGAAAAAACAATCCTCATATCTATAATTAAATTGAAAAACCCATAATAAATAATCCTTCTTCAAAATCAAAAGTAACACAACCAAATACCTATGTCGCTACATACGCGAGGGGTTAACAAAAGGAAAAAGTTAAAACAAGATCAAATTTATCCTCAACTAAAAAAAGAAATGAACAAGAACACCATACAAGAGAAAAAAACAACAAAAGAACCAAACTTAAAAAAAAAACACCTCTTACGCTCAATGAACAGATCAGCAAAAGCTGCAAGGTTAAGCAACTGCGTATCAGACGAAACTACGCCGTGAGCGAGACGCTCAAATCTCTGAACCGTTGTAGGTAGGTCTGCAATTCTAATTACTGGCCGTGAAGCAAAGATATGGCTGCATCTCTGTACCCAAGAGGTTAGGGTATCCTGATACTTGCCTGCCTTAAGAGTAACCACCACTGAAAAGTTTGGATCTGCAGACTTAATACCAAAGAAAAATACCGTATCGCAGTAAGGAGTGAATGGTAACTAACCTAGTGACTAGGGCCAAAAAAATGACGTTTTTTTCCTAAGTCAAGGAGTTCCGAAAGGTCGCTCTTCAAAGGTTTGAATTCGATCATATACCACTTGGCGAACCGGTTATGTAAAAAAGAGGCGCATAGCTGCCCATCTATCGTATCCCCAAAGGTAGGACCAAACTCGGTGAATGATCTTAAAACACCTGTATCCAACAAATCAAATTTATAGTTAGCGTTGATATAAGCCGGATGACCAATGTCTTTCAAGATAGGGTAGTGAATGTCGGTTTTGGAGGCTAAAGACAGCGACATGATGAAATTTTCAAAATCTAGAATCTCAAAATTACAAAGGGCGGAGGGAGGGTGAAAACCAAACTTACAGGAGGGTCGGTCGAACTATAGTACAACGTACAAGAGGACCAACAGAATGAAAACTCACGGCGCCAATCCACCATGTAACGAAAAGGTATACATGGGGGTTGAGTAGCTCGACCAGGCTAAAGTAACTGGGCAAATGTAGAGCGATGAAATAAAGCTGAAGATAAGGGGACGAATATATAGGAATTCAAAACAAATAACAGCACAGTTGCAAATAAGAGAATGGTAGCTTGGGGTGCGTTAAGGGATAAGTAGAGAACAGGATAAGCAACTAAAGGGATCAGTCTCACCGAAATACTGACGAGATAAGCAGGCCGGAGTCTGGTCCTTCTGAAGGATGTTGAGTAGTTCTTCGGCAAGTCAAGTGGACCTTCGGAGAAGGATTTCTGCGATTACGTTACCATTGACTAGTTCTCATTCCAGCATCTCCACCCACAATGACCAAGATCGAGCCACCAGGAACGAGCCACCTAAAAAAACGGAGGTCGAAGAGGAACCAACTATCAGTTGACCTCTGACCAAATAACCCACACCAGCTCCCGAGGTCGCTTTGGACTAAGGAGTTCACCTATACCTAAACCCGAAGTCGCCTTGGACTAGGAAATCCTAAATACATCTAAACCTCGGAAAGCTGCATTGGGCTGAGGAGGTTCCCTACAAGTATTCACCTAAAATCAACGCAGATGTTCTGGAGGCTGGTTTGAGCTGAAGGGCTACCGTGAAAGACACCTTTCCAGTTCATCTTTGTCTTTCAAATGGAAACACACTATTAGATTATTCTTTGTAAAAACAGAGTTATTTGAATTTGGATTATGTAATTAAATTGGGGAAGGGGTAAAACCCGTACCGTTATTGACTTTACCTACAAAACATTTCATGGTGATAGGCGCGGAAGTTTTGTACAGAACGCTCTTTTTTAAAGTATTTCTAACTTTAAATTGGGCACAGAATAAATATGCCAGTAGCATTTTTTTTCTATTTTTCCATTTTTCCTGTTTTCTTCTTCTTTTAGTGCGTCTTTGACGGAGACAAGGTCTCATAGACAGACATATAGAACAGCAGTCAATAGCAAGGAAACTTTTGGGCATATGAGAGAGGACGCCAAAACAAGTCATTCAGTTTGCCCCGCCTTACTAAATATTCCGGCCATGTACATTAAGACCAATATTTCTTTTATGTTATACGATCACATGGCCACTGTGGAATCATGTTCACCAGCGGTTGAGGATACCGTTTTGGATTTAGTTCTACAACTAGAAAATCAAAATCAATACGGAAACTAATCTATGAAAAACTAAAAGTTAAACTAGCAGCATTGAGTAGACCGAATGTATCATCACATAAAGCAGAACAAGAATTCAGTAAAGCATTTCAAATTCAGTATGGACCTGACGAAGCAAAAGCTTCCTACTTTTTGCGTTAATTAAGGGCAATAAGGCAGTTGTTACCAGAAGCGGAGTATTATGGGCCCCACCTGATCGCGCTTTTGATTATCCTCAATGAGTTGCCCAAAGCCCGGGTTCAATGACCTAGGAATACTTAGGACTAACCCCTCTAGATTTTGGCAGGGGTACCTTGCCCCACCCCATAAATTTTGGCAGGGATACGTAGGATCACCGCCTTAAATTTTGGAAATTGTCCAATTTAAACATTTGGTATAATAGTATAGCACCCTAGTATATATCACTATAAATTTGGGTGGTCCACCTTGTTCCCTTTTAGGGGTAAAAATTGCCAAAATATAAACGTTAGCAAAACGTTGTACCACGTGTTTTGTTTTTGGCCAATTTTATTCCCCTTGATCAGGTCCTATTACATTATATGGTTATATGGTCATGTACAGGGGTCTATTTCCGTTCATAAGACATAGGTGCATTTGTGCACACCATTAAAATTTTTGGGAGGTGTCCATTGACTCTCCCCTTCAATTTTGGAAATTTACTAATATAAGCATTCGGTATTATAGCACAGGACCTTAATATGTTTCATGTAGGACCCATGCCCCATAACGTTAGTGCGAATGAGTCAGAGATAATTTGGCCCGGGATTGCATTACCTATTGAAATTTTGCTTATGCTTACTCAGGGGCCAGGGAATGCATAGAGTCACTCAGCACACATAAGACCACCTTGATTCACATTATGAGTTGATCTTGGGACCTTATTACATTATCTGATTATTTGGAGGTGCACTTAAGATCATTCTCTTAAATTTGATAAGTACTTCGCGATGTATTTTGTTCCTTAAAGTATGCCTCATGGATGAACATAAATACCTTAAAAGTGTATTGTTCACCCTTACCAAGTTTAAGTTGATGTAAGACATCGTGATTTATATCGTTCAACTTGAATAATGAGTGATCACTATGTTATAGATATTGCAATCGTCCAGAGTTCCCTTCTTGGTGCTAGTGTTAGGAAATTTTGAGTTGAACGTCCCCTCGAGGCTAAGCGAAATGATGATAAGAAATGGTGAAATGAGAAAATATCATAAAATTACTTGCTTGCGGATTGAAACAGGGACCTTACACATTAGAGACAAGTGCTAAGCAATCGTGCCCCATTGAGAAATTTTAATTTATTGGTTACTATGTTACAATGCAGTGATCCCGAGTTTGAATCTTGGTGCTACTGTTAGGACATTTTTGCGTCCCCTCGAAGCTAATGGAAAAGAAGATGATGAGAAATGAGGAAATGAGAAAACATCATAAACTTATTTGCTTGCGGATTGAACTAGGAATTTCACACTTTAGAGACAAGCGCTGAGCCACCATGCCCCATTTGGTGTGAGCAATTTCACGTATGAAAAGAACATGGACATTTTATGTAACATTACACATTTCTGCTCGTTGTTACGCATACGAGTTTGTTGTGAAATTGCAGAATCTGCTTTTACGAAGAGTATAATGTCCGTTCGTTTATTGAATATCTCGAAGATGTGCAAAAAGAGGAACGACTCTGACCTTGTTAACGACATTAAATTATATCGATTTTGTTCGCAGATTAAATAAAAATGATGCAAAGTTAAAAAAAAAAAACTTCTTCGTGCATTGGCTTATAATTATATGCTTAGAAGCAAACGTCAGCTATATTGTGTTACATGTGCTTACGTATTCGTTGTCAGTATCATTCCCATTCTTTTGTTATTGCATATTGAAAATATATAGTACTTAATTATCAACGGTTTACATTCAAAGGATATATTTATTTTTGAGAAGTGTAGAAGGGATTGGATGATGTGTATTTGTACCCACTTAGTACATCTCGTTTCCGTTCGTGGATTAAATAAAAAAGATGACTCTTTTGCTTAAATCTTCCCTGCGAGAGCTCATGTGGTTCGGATTCCACATTAATCAGTAGGTCCACGTCTCATATAGCCTCGCTCCTGAAAAGGGACGCTAAACTAAAACCACCTCTTTTGCTTAAATCCGTTTAGTTCATTGTTCGAGTGATTGTTTTTAAACGCTCAGCGTTTGGTTGATCTGCAAAGTGCTTCAGTGATGAAAACAATGTTGCCAGATTTTGAACATCTAAGCTGCTCCGATTCTTTGTTCGAAACGGTTACACTGAGTGCAAGATCTTTTAAAATTAAAAATTTTTGGAATAAAAAAAATAAACTTTTCAAAACGAAAATTTTTCAAACTAAACTTTTCAAACCAAAAAAGAAAAAATCAAATAAGATTTGAAACGAAAAATTCAAACAAAAGTTTTAAACTTTCAAACTAAAATGAATATTTAATCAAAATTTTAAAATCGAATTTTGGAAAGTTAAATTAAACTTTTTCGTATTAAACATATACACTTATTTTTCAAACATTTCAAAACAAAAAAGAATCGAATCAAATTTTTCAAACAAACTTTTTCAACTTAAATTTGCAAACGAAATTTTCAAACGAAACTTTATGAGTTGATTTTGATTTAACTTCTCGTTCAACAGCAAGGATCGGACCTACTGATTAACATGGAATCCGAAACACATGAGCTCTGTCGGAATCGAACTCAGGTTTTTCACACCAAAGATATGGGAAGTTTACTTTTATGTTTGATTAGTCGTAACCATTTGGCTGGACATAACTGCAAGTTCTCCAAGAATGAAAAATAAAACTATTTGGTTAGCGAACATTAGGACGTGAAACTTGAACGTTAGAGCAAGCATAAATATATGATTTACCTATTGCGAACCAAACCAGGATCGTGTGCGGATTAATTCACAGATGTGTAGATTCTTAGATAAGTTTGAGGAAAAAGTTGACTTACTCAGGAGTTTAACGTATGTTTAGCAACTAATGGCTGATTCTTAAGACACTAATCAAAATCAAGTCATGGTATGAAAAAATAAATCTTATAATGTAGATCATATTTTCATAGAACATAACAAAACTAACTTTTTTGATTTCGAACGTTATGTTAGAAGTAAATAAAATAAAACTTTAAATAGGATACTTACTTATTTTCTAATTTCGTTTATCAAACTTCTGAAACATATAACATTTTATGTTGCAAAATACGCAAGTTCAAATGGGTACAGTTTTTTAAAGGAACCGTAGTGATCACTTGTGAAAAAATAACAATTGTTATTGCCCATTAAAATTCTTTTCGGGCCTCGTTTTTTTCTTAATACACTGTCGTAACTGTAATACCCTTTTGGTTTTCTGTGTTCAAACCTTGTTAACAATTTTTCGAAGTTAAAAATGTTTTTTTCTTAATTTTTTTTACCCTCACGTATTCACTTGATTTTACGATTGAAAAACACGTATAATACACGTTGCATGACATATTGCGAATGAAATTACACTAAAAGATAAAATAAATTAAAACTGAATTTCACCTAATATCCAGTGTGGTATGTTAAATTTAGATGAAACAATAAGTATCTGATTATTCGATATCGTGCTAAATTCTTACATTCTTGAAATTTTATCATTTAAAAGAGACAAAAATAATATGACATGTTCGCTGCTTATGATTAATTTGCTTCCTATAATCGTGTAATTGGATCGTGTATTTCCTTTGTATTAATTTAATAAACTATGTATTGAGCAGATCTAATTGCTGAATGCTGATTTATACTTTTACGAAATTAAAGTTTCGTTTAACAGTAACACTCAAATATTAGATTAAGAAACATTTGTCAATATTTCATTTTAATGCATACATTTCGTACAAATTTGCATATTTTAGTAAATAGCTCATAATTAAAGAATTCATTATCTGTCCTAATAAAATATGTGCTTACAACTAATTTATGTGTAAATTAACATTATTGTGATTATGACAAATTAAAATATGTGAATGCTATGCTTAAAAAATCCTTAATAAACGAAAAACGAAATTTTCATTAATGATTACCTATAAAACAAGGGTTATTTTCTTAAGAAGTTAGCATATGTATCGATTTAATCATATAAAATGAATTTTTTATTGTACTGACAAACAAATGTTAATATATTTTTATCAGTTATAGTGATGTCATAAATAATAGTTACTTACATTTTCCATATCAAAGTTCAGAATTTATATTACATAATTGTCAGGAAATAAAATTAATGCGTCAGTAATATACTTGCCAATTTACGATTTTGTTGGTTAAGAATGATGTTATACATTGTGAAATTAAGTTTATCCAATTAATTAAGTAAATAAATATGCCTCTGATTTAATATAAATACTTACTTCAAACAACTTCCGAGCATTACAAAAGCATCATCATCAACACTCTACCACAATAACCATATAGACAAGTATCAAAATGGCTTCATGTTTACAATTTTTAAATAGTAAGAATACATTAAAATTTGCGAAAATTGGTGACCTGGAGACAAACATACCATATATGATTTTGTATGCTGAAAAGATAAAAACAAAGTTTGTACAACGTTTCTTATTACACTTGGAAAGAAATGTAGACATCATTTTACCTAAACGATTCTTCCCGGAAGATACGTCAAAGCAGGAAGAGTTATTAAAGTCTTTTAACGATAGTGACCTGTCATTATATTACGAAAGCCTCGTTAATGGCACACATAGACTAAACTTTAAACATCATCCATCTGCTTCAAGAGTTTAGTAGAAAACTGTGAAGTGAAAGCTCATAATGTACAAGTGAATGAAAATTAAGTGTCTTAAAATATAGTGTAATGTATTATAGTACAGTGTAGTGTGTTATTGCTTTCTAAATCTGTGTGTTTTATGAATTTTAAGTGGGTACCTTTATTTGTTTCATTTATAAAATATACAGTTTATTTATAAATAAATCACGATTTGCTATAAATGTTAATGGTTATTTCTATTACGAAGTTATGAACTTGATTCTTTAAAATTAGTGATCTGCTACACAATAATGACCTATTTTTTAAGAGTAATCAGAAATAACTTAAAGGATATGCTGAAACTTGCAAACCAATCCTGTCAGCTGATCGACTTTGCTTGATTCATATGAATGAATTGTCTGTACGTGTGTGTGTGTGTCTACGTTATGTTAGCCTAAACAATGGTCTTTCCTTCAATGAACTTTATCATTGTAACATCTGCTTTCCAAGAACAGCTGAGGACCGTAATAATAATAACGCCAAAAATCGAATCTGGACTTAGCCACTGAAATCTCAAATGGGCTTAAGGAAATGTTTTAATTGTAATGCATTCAACATGGAAGATGCAGTTTAAAGTTTAGTCTATGAGTGCCATTAACGAGGCCTTCGTAATATAATGACACGTCACTAGCGTTAAAAAACTAACTCTTCCTGCTTTGACGTATCTTCCGGGAAGAATCGTTTAGGTAAAATGATGTTTACATTTCTTTCCATGTGTAATAAGAAACGTTGTCCAAACTTTGTTTTTATCTTTTCCGCATACAAAATAATATATGGTATGTTTGTCTCTAGATCATCAATTTTCATAAATTTTAATGTATTCTTGCTATTTAAAAATTATATACATGAAGCCATTTTGATACTTGTCTATATGGTTCTTGTGGTGGCTATTGATGATAATTCTTTTGTAATGCTTCGAAGTTGTTTGAAGTAAGTATTTATATTAAATCATAGGCATATTTATT
This sequence comes from Thermobia domestica, assembly GCF_964235325.1. Lineage (NCBI taxonomy): Eukaryota > Metazoa > Arthropoda > Insecta > Zygentoma > Lepismatidae > Thermobia > Thermobia domestica. The sequence goes on from NC_137470.1 coordinate 106,976,587, forward strand.
TATTTAATTAATTGGATAAACTTAATTTCATAATGTATGACATCATTCTTAACCAATAAAATCGTAAATTGACAAATATATTACTGACACATTAATTTTATCTCCTGACAATGATGTAATATAAATTCTGAACTTTGATTTGGAAAATGTAAGTAACTATTATTTAAGACATCACTATAACTGATAAAAAATATATTAAACTTTTTTGTCAGCACAATAAGAAATTCCTTTTATATGATTAAATCCATACATATGCTAACTTCTTAAGAAAATAACCCTTGTTTTATAGGTAATCATTAATGAAAATTTCGTTTTTCGTTTATTAAGGATTTTTTAAACATAGCATTCACATATTTTAATACGTCATAGTTACTATTATTTTAATTTACACATAAATTAGTTGTAAGGACATATTTTGTTAGGACAGATAATGAATTTTTTAATTATGAGCTATTTACTAAAATATGCTACTTTGTACGCATTAAAGTTAAATATTGGCAAATATTTCTTAATCTAATATTTGAGTGTTACTGTTAAACGAAACTTTAATTTCGTAAAAGTATAAATCAGCATTCAGCAATTAGATCTGCTCAATACACAGTTTATTAAATTAATACAAAGAAAATACACGATCCAATTGCACAATTATAGGAAGCAAATTAATCATAAGCAGCGAACATGTAATATTATTTTTGTCTCTTTTAAATGATAAAATTTCAAGAATGTAAGAATTTAGCATGATATCGAATAATCAGCTACTTGTTGTTTCATCTAAATTTAACATACAACACCGGATATTAGGTAAAATTCAGTTTTAATTTAATTTATCTTTTAGTGGAATTTCATTCGCAATATGCCTTGCAACGTGCATTATACGTGTTTTTCAATCGTAAAATCAAATTAATACGTGAAGGTGAAAAAGAATTAAGAAACACCAATTTTTTAACTTCGAAAAATTGTTACCAAGTTTTCAGCACAGAAAACCAAAAGGGTATTACAGTTACGACAGTGTATTAAGAAAAAAACGAGGCCTGAAAATAATCTTAATGGGTAATAACAATTGTTATTTTTCACAAGTGATCACTACAGGTCCTTTAAAAAACTGTGCGCATTGGAACATTGCGCATTTTGTAACGTAAAACGTTATATGTTTCAGAAGTTCGAAAACGAAATTAGAAAATAAGTAAGTATCCTAATTAAAGTTTACTTTAATTACTTCAATCATACATAAGGAATCAAAAAAAGTTATTTTGTCATGTTCTATGAGAATATGATTTACTTTATAAGATTCAATTTCTTCATACAATGACTAATTTAGAATAGTGTCTTAAGAATCAAGCATTAGGTGCTAAACATATGTTAAACTCCTAACTAACACAACCTTTTCCTCAAACTTATCTAAGAATCTACACATCTGTGAATTAATCCGTACACGATCCTGGTTTGGTTCGCAATAGGTAAATCATATGTTTATGCTTGCTCTAACGTTCAAGTTTCACGTCTTAATGTTCGCTAACCAAATAGCTTTATTTTTCATTCTTGGAGAACTTGCAGTTATGTCCAGCCAAATGGTTACGATTAATCAAACATAAAAAGCAAACTTGGCATGTTTTTGGCGTGGAAAAACTGATTCCGATTCCGACGGAGCTCATGTGTTTCGGATTCCATGTTAATCAGTGGGTCCGAACCTCGCTGCTGAACGAGAAGTTAAATCAAAATCAACTCATAAAGTTTATTTAAAAATTTCATTTTAAGTTTGAAACTTTAAGTGATTTTAAGTTTGAAACTTTCTGAGTTCAAAAAGTTTGTTTGTAAAATTTGATTCGATTTGTTTTCGATTTGAAAAGTTTGAATAAATAAGTTTATAAGTTTAATTCGAAAAAGTTTAATTTAAGAATTTTAACTTTGCAAAATTTGATTTTGAAATTTTTGATTAAATTTCATTTTTAGTTTGAAATTTTTTTTTCGTTTCAAATCTTGTTTGAAATTTGTTTTGAAAAATTTAGTTTGAAAAATTTTCGTTTTGAAAAGTTTGTTTTTTTTATTCGAAAAATTTTTAGTTTTAAAAAACATTTGCACTCAGTGGAACCGTTATTAAAAAGAATCGGAGCCGTTTAGATGTTCAAAATCTGGCAACATTGTTTTCATCACTGAAGCGCTTTGCTGATCAACAAAACGCTGAGCGTTTGAAAAAAAAATCGCTGGAACAATGAACTAATCAGATTTAAGGAAAGAGTCATCTTTTCATTTCATCCACGAACGGAAACGAGAGGTACTAACTAGGTAGAAAATCGCATCATCCCATCCCTTTTATCCTTCTCAAAAATAAATATACCCCTTCAAGGTAAACCATTGTCAATTAAATACTGTATATGTTCAATATGCAATAACAAAAGAATGGGAATGATACTGACAACGAATACGTAAGCACATATAACACAATATAGCTGACGTTTGCTTCTAAGCATATGATTATAAGCCAATGCACGAAGAAATTTGTTTTTTAACTTTGCATCATATTTATTTAATCTGCGATCAAAAACGATTAAAATAATATTGTTAACAAGTTCCGGAATCGTTCCTTTTTTACACATCTTCGAGATATTCAATAAACGAACGGACATTATACTCTTCGTAAAATCAGATTCTGCAATTTCACAACAAACTCGTATGCGTAAAAACGAGCGGAAATGTGTAATGTAACATAACATGTCCATGTTCTTTTCATACGTGAAATTGCTCACACCAAATGGGGCACGATGGCCCAGCGCTTGTCTCTAATGTGTGAGATCCTTAGTTCAATCCGCAAGCAAGTAAGTCTATGACGTTTTCTCATTTCATCATTTCTCATCATCATCCTTTCGATTAGTTTAGAGGGGACGTTAAAATGTCCTAACACTAGCACTAAGAATCAAACTCGGGACCATTGCATTGTTTATAACATAGTAATCAACAAACTAAAATTTCTCAATGGGGCACGATCGCTTAGCTCTTGTCTTTAATGTGTGAGGTCCCTGCTTCAATCCGCAAGCAAGTAAGTTTGTGATGTTTTCTCATTTCACTATTTCTTATCATCATTTCGCTTAGCCTCGAGGGGACGTTCACCTCAAAATTTCCTAACACTAGCACCAAGAGTCGAATTCTGGACGATTGCAATGTCTATAACATAGTAATCACTCATTATTCAATTAGAACGATATAAATCACGATGTCTTACATTAACTTAAACTTGGTAAGGGTGAACAATACACTTTTAAGGTATTTATGTACATCCCTGAGGTATACTTTAAGGAACAAAAGTGTCGCGAAATACTTATCAAATTTAAGGGAATGATCTTAAGTACACCTCCAAATAATCATATAACGTAATAAGGCCCCAATATCCATCATTGATGCTCATCAAAGGGAACAAGATGACTCCCAAATTGAAGAAGTAAACCGCTGTACTCAATTATATAACGAGAAACGTCTTGTGAAAGATAATAGTATTAATTGAAAAAAAAATCCGAAATTGATATTTGTATACTCATCAAATGGAACGAGGTCCTGTACGCCCCCAACTCATAATGTGAATCAAGGTGATCTTATGTGTCCTGAGTGATTCTGTGCATTCCCTAAATTGATAAATTTCCAAAATTAAAGGGGTGATTCATTGGACCCCTCCCAAAAATTTGTAAAGGAGTGCACACATGTACCTATGTCTTATGACAGGAAATGGACCCTCTATACATGAACGTATAACCATATAACGTAATAGGACCTGATCAAAGGGGATAAAATGGGCCAAAAACAAAACACGTGGTACAACGTATTGCTAACGTTTATATTTTTGCAATTTTTACCCTAAAGGGGAACAAGGGGACCACCCAAATTTAGAGTGATATATAATAGGGTGATATACTATTATACCAAATGTTTAAATTGGACAATTTCCAAAATTTAAGGGGTGGGTCAAGGTACCCCTCCCAAAATTTAAAGGGGTGCATCAACATACCAGTGTCTTATAAAAGGTAATGGACACCTGTATACACCCATATAACCATATCGGGTAATAAGACCTCATCAAAGGGGATAAATTGGGTCAAATACAGACGAAATTTGACGTTTTGGCAATTTTTTACTCATGAAAGGGAACATGTACCCCTGCAGAAATTTAGAGGGTGGGACAAGGTTCCCCTTCCAAAATCCAGAGGCGTAGGTCGTAAGTACCCCTAGATCATTGACCCCGGGCTTTGGGACTCCTAATTGAGGATAATCAAAAAGGCGATCAGGTGGAGCCCATACTACTAGCGGGTTAGGAGCAGAAAATTCATGAATTATCATTAGGTCTTCAAAGAGATTTTCTTAATAAAATAACACTCGAAATCTTTTAAACAGTTGAGCAGCTACAATCCATGTTAAATCAATTGGAATCCGCCAATCATCTATGGAAGAGGGATCATGTAGAATTACCACAGAAATTACAAACAATATATATCCAAAATTCAGTAACTATTCCTCATATTCCATCATATTTGTTACCAAACGATCCCAAAACTGTATTTACAATTCAATAACCTTATCAAAAGACATATCCTGTACAGATGCAACCCACTTTGCAGCCATCGGCTTATCTTCCTGGACCATCACACCAAGTTAGAAACTGTCAGTCTAATCCAACAGTAGCATCATCTCACCCACACATATCCAGTCACCAAGCCCAACATAATGCTAATATCGAGAAAACATCATCCTCAATCTGATTATTCCACTTTGGCTAACAAAATGGTGGAACTTTTCTTATTACCGGTCCAATTATAGGAATGAACCCAAGAATGGAAGACAGTGAAACAGGAAGGAAACCATTATTTTCAAAATGGCGGCAAAGGCAAAAATAACGGGTGCTCCAGCAGAATCAACAAACCGCACCTGTAAAAGACCAAATACTCCTCTGTGTGATTTGCCGAAAGGCTGATCACGGTGCTTCTATGTGTTTTAGACGGCAAAAAACACATAACGCTGCCCCTTGAGAAGACACGGAATCTTTTGTTATATCAATACTTCCCGGATTGCTTGAGAGGTACAGGTTACAAGGCATTGAAGAGAAAATTGATACCAACAACTTACTTATATTAATCTCTAATCCTAACAGCTACAATGTAACTTTAAAACAGAATATATCAGTGGCGGCTCTTGAGGGAAATCACGAATTTTCTTTCCACGCTTTAGAAATACCACTTCCGATAGAAAATTCGCGAGAGTATCGTACAGATGAAGAAATTCAAGAACGTTTAGAATATACAAAGACATTTTTTTAAAAGAAAGAACCTTGATATAAATCCGGACCTAAATAAGGAACAAAAACAAGCAATTTATAACTTGCTATACGTTTTAACATATAGAGACATTTTAATATATACACCTGATGACATATGTTATTTCAGACGCTATGTTCACAAGATTGGAATTTCAAAGTCGGCCACATTTCAATGGCGCTCGCCTCCGATTCCTATCCATATACGAGATCAAGTAAGGTAACAATTGCAACAATTGGCAACTCCTAACTAGAAATTTAAATAGACAAAGGAAAATGACAATCTCTTCGAACACCTGGAAGAAGATATTCTACAAGCAACTCTCTTTCTCATTTTGACCATTCCTTTGAAATTCCGTGTACAGCGGCAGTACCGAGATACAAGTCGGCTGAATCGTAGCCTGCTTCGACCCAAAATTAGGCATTGCGAATAGAGTAACATTTTGCAGTAGGAGATTTACAAAAGCCAAGCAGAAGGCAAAGAGAAATGTAAGCCCTTACATACATATTGTTATGGGATATTATGGTACTTGGGTTCAGTTCTTGTTAATATTACGATACATTATATTATTGAAAGTAATTTAACTTACTTTTATTTGCGTAATCACTTGTGTTTAATAAATCATGTTACTTGACAAAGAAAGAAGGAAACAGCGTTATGAAAATTATTTACATTGTTCATGAATTGTTATATTTGTTACGAAAAGCAAATACTGCAACTTAGTAATATTAAGTTAAAGATAATTTACATAACGAGGCGATTATATAGCTGTTAAATAATCACTAGTAAATCAGCATTTTATTTCCAGAATTGTATACGGAAATGTTTGTAACATTGTAAGAATCTTTGTATTCATCTCTTCCAGAAATTTCTTAGATTGACAAAATGTAGATTAGCCGGAAGATTGGGTCTCAAGATTTTAAGGATTTTTGGTCAGCAGAGTGTTCTTTCTCAACTGAGTTTTCTCAAGAGTTTCCACGTGCTGGTTGAAGCCATTGTTGTTTCGAAGTATCTCTGAAATATGCAATCTCATATTTTCGGTTACACAAAATTGTTTCCTTGGAAATAGGGGAGTTCATAAAGATCGGGAGTCGGTAGAGCGCAAACTAGAGAGTAGAGACGAATTAGTAAACGCGGTGAGCCGCAAATTGTAAACAAACGAACATGTCACTATTCGATACACCACTACGCACTGAGTAACGAGAGAGAATAATTCACTTAAATCTAAAAGTTTTCGGAAATTTCGTGAACGATTCTTGCTATCAAGTGTTTTACGATTACCAAGTTTGATACTTCGAAGGACATTTTATAACACCAAAAACGGAGCTGTAGAGAAGGACTCTTGGCAACATGAATCCAGTAGTACTCAAGGTATGACATTCTCTTTGGCCAGATTTCCTTTCTTTTATTCTGGACAATCTTTCAGACATTTAAAGATGTCTAATTTATGAACACAAAACTTTATGTCCAATAAATTGACCTGAAATGAACGCAAAGCCTCTTTCCCAATTTAACACTAACCTCATTAATCATTACTCAAATTAGTTTTTCTTTAGTTGTTCAATGTACACAATTTTGTCTAACTTTCAGGGGCATGTTCATAAGAGAAATTTCAGATATTTCTCTAAGTTTGGTCTGGTCTTCTCTCTTTAGCTACAATCCCCACACTCCTTTTGAACTAGAGTAGACCAGACTAACAATATTAAGAAAACTCAGGTATTATCTTCTTAACCGCTTAACGGTTTTACCTGAATTATTACGTTCAAGGGTAATAGGTAAATCTTGATTATCCCGAGTTATTACGTTGAAACTATATTTTTCCGTTCGAATCTGTATTTAATCGAAATGTTTCGTTGTGAGAAGAAAAGGTGCAGGCAGCAAATCTTAACAAGCAAATCTTAACAAGCAAATTAACCGTCTTTTGTTTTGGTTTATTGACTTTTACACTAGGCGGTGTATTACTCCTGCAGTGCCCGAAATATTTCGGGATAATCCCGATTGAATGTTTTCACGTTTTAAATAGCCTCATAATACGATATAAATTTTGCCATGATTCTGTTCAGGACTTAGCAGATAAAGCTTTTGTTTTAATAAAACATATTTTTTCAGCACGCAAATTCATTTAATCTTAAAATTATTGTATTTTCAATTGTACCCGAAAAAATTCTGGATAATCCAGAAGTAGTATTTTGAGGGGTTATAACTTTCGAAATTTGGTTCTGAATGACAATTAAAATAGACCGTGTTAGCAAGCATTTATGATAGATTTAAAATATGAAATAAAATAATATGACCTTTTTGGGACGTTTCTCTAAAATAAATTCGACCGTTAAGCTGTTAATAGAATATTTAACCTTTATGATTCAATCTTAAACTCTATAGAGTTAATCTCTTATAGAGCTTCCGGATTCTTATCATCACTGAATACAGGATTTTTCTGTGGAAAGAATTAAACCTTATTATGAGAGCTCATATGAAACTTAGCCTAGAGATAATTAGCTCATAATCACCATACAAGAAACGAGATTTGAACAAAAGAACTCATAACGCGACTTACAACGAATAAATTACGTTTAAAGCGTTCTCGTCGGGCGGCTTCATTTTTCAGAATATTTACCTCGAAGAAAAAAAAAGATGAAAAGAAAAAATGTACACGATGACCAAAATTCCGTTGGATAAAAACATTTCTCAGTCAGCTACAAGAAGCTGACTCAATATTCTTCACTGAGTGGGAAAATACTAACAATACGCTTCTATGTTTAAAAGGCGACTGATCTTACCAAAGCTAAGCAAATCATTTAATCGATTTTTCCTTTCTTCGTTATGAATTACATTATCACCGACATTTACATAAGGAGTTCGAAAAGTAAGACAGCAATTATATTATACAGGATGTCTAGGAAATCTAGTTCATCACCATCATTATTGTAGACATTCGAAATTGAAACAAGTACGAGGGTCACTACGAAAGTTTTGAGATACGCATTGTTGTGATACAATATTTGAATTCCAACAACTGCGTTCGGTAGTGGTATTGAGAGCAAACAGAGTTTCAACTCGCCCTGCTTATCGGCGTGGCCCTATCGCCTTTACTTGTTTGTTGATGTGAGCAGTATTCTGTTGTCTAGAATGGAGCTCGAAAGGGAACATTTTCTGGCAATGATCCTTTACGATTTCAAAAGTGGATTGAATGAGACTCAAAGCCTTAACTGTATGCAGGGGGCAATTGGGACCTTGCTCCTTCACGTGGTTTGGTGAATTTAGAAGAGGCCGGACATCGCTTAAAGATGAAGAGAGAGTTGACGTTGGGAACAGCTGTGTCAGATGAAAACATTGCCACTGTGGAACAAATGATTCGAGAAAATCCTGGAAAAGTTTCAAGGACATTCAATCTACAGTGATCATTGGATCGCCAGCAGTAACAAAAAATCTTCATGATCATCTTCGGCTCAGGAAGGTTTCATCTCGTTGGGTGCCTCACACTTTGACTGAACAGCAGAAGCACATGCGTGTGGAATGGTGTGAGGAAATGCTTGCAAGTTTTGATGAAGGCAATTCTCGATGCGTCTCTGACATTGTTACTGGTGATGAGACTTTAATCTATCAATTAGACCCTGAAAATATACGCCAGTCTACAGTTTGGATCTTTTCAGACAAAAATCCACCGACGAAAGTGAAACGACCTCGAAATGTGGGGAAGAAGATGATTGCAACTTTCTTCTCGAAATCTGGCCATGTTGCAACTGTTCCAGTTGAAGAAGAAATGGCTGTTACTGCTCAGTGGTACACCACTGTTTGCCTAAGAAAAGTGTTCCTGAAGCTTCGGGAAAGGCGTCCAAAAACTGGATTGCATGGGTTCCTGCTTCATCACGACAACCCGTCCGCACACACGGCCAAAATAACAATTCAGTTTTTAGAATCTACGGAGGGCAAACTTATGACTCATCCGCCGTATTACCCCTTACCTAGCCCCGCGTGATTTTCTTCTGTTCCCCAGGATCAAAGATCGCATGCGTGGGAAGAGAATTTGCAGCCCTGAAAAAGCTGTAGTGGCTTACGAGAATGAACTTTCAACACTTGAAGAAAAAGACTGGCAACACTGCTTCCAAAAGTGGTTTTCGAGGATGTAGTGTGTACAGTATACACACAAGAATTTTGAAATGTAAATGGACAATTCATCATGACTAGCTATTTAAGAAAATTAAGATGGATATTATTGAGGACCATCTTTGTTTCATTTCGATCCATCATTGGAAATACGAGCGTATTCCGAAGCATCCTCAACCTCAGGAGGCAGAATGTTGGCATGTTACAACTCTAAAACTAATCAATAACGTGATGTTTTATATTGTAGTCGTCGCTTTACCAAGACAGAGGGAAAGGCCTCAACATGGCAGAAAGAACTATATGCATTGATATATGTCCTTCGAGACGCTAAATGATTGGCTTCACTCAATACCCAGTGTGACAAAGTCGGAAAATTTGCTCGCTACAAAATATTCTTACCTGATTATAATTTTGAAATTTAACACATTAAAAGTCAGAAGCATTCTGCAGACATGTGTAGTCGCTTTAATGACATGCGAGATATACAGCGAGAAGGAAATCAAGAAGTATATAACTTCTCGGATACAGAGGATGCTAAAGTCTTTAGAGCACACCTTTCGAATTGACCGGTCCATTAGGTTACCCAATCTAGCGGATGAACAGAGGAAGGTCCGTTCATTTTCAGACATAATCACTCTTTTGAAAAAATAAAGAACCCAATAAATTGTCTATACTCCTTGCTGCGAAAGATTTTTATCTAAAAAATGACTGTTATACAAGACTCAGAAACATCCTCAATTAGGACTGTTATGTTTACTTTGTATACCGAAATCTTTACTAACCAAATGGTTTGATACTACCCAGAACACACCATTGGAACCCCATTTTCAGTGTACTAAGATTTACCAGCAGATATTCACAAAATATTATTTTCCTAACATGAAAGCTTACATAGGAAAGGAAATGAGGAGATGGAAGCTTTGAAAAAGAATCAAAAGTTACCAGCTAAGCCGGCGAGCCAATTGTTTCATCATCCACCTAAATCTATTGCGACTGCATGGCAGTACGGTCAAAATGGAAAACTTCCAGTCGGAGAAGGATAATACAAACACATATTAATCGTTATTGAAATGTCCACACGATTTTCTGACCAGGATTGTGGACAACATCATAGGCGAAGAAATTGAACAATTTCATATATATGACATTATTCTTAAATACGGAGCTTTTCCCTACATGTATTTAGATAGACAACCTGTACATCATGCTAAGAGACTGCAGAATCTTGCAAAGTTCTACAACGTTGAATTTAAATTTTGCCCAGCATATGATCACAAAACTCTAGGTGTAGTGGAAACATTCCACATAATCTTACAGAACGCTCTTAATTTTTTTGTACAGGAAAATCCAAACCATTGGCCAAATCTAATCGCGTATATAACATTTAAAATTAATATTTTCATACAGATTGGATCTAAATTTTGAGTTTTTTCCTTATGGACGAATACGAACGTAAAACCATCTCTCATATTGCGTTAGCATCCACTCCGGCGTTATGCGCCTGAATAAAATACACCTGAATAAAATACCTGAAATTGTACAGGACAATCTAACTGCAAGTTATAACAAATATAAAAAAATATTACAGACAATTTACAGTTAATAAAACCTTAAACATCAACTGACTAATTTTGATCAGGGCCAGAAAGTACTTGTATTTTTCCCCAATCACAGATTGTAGCACAGGAAACGTTCTCGGTTAGATACGTCGGACCTTTAGAAATTATCGAAAGAGTTAATCCTAATCTTTATAAGGTCAGATTTCCTGACTCATATCGTCAACCCATACAGGAGGTTTCTGTATACAGGATTAAACCGTATTATGAAGATATAGACGACATTCAGCACGAGGATAAATAGCTATTTTTTCTACACGAAGGAAGACATTTAGAAAAAAAAAGACAAATAAATTGAATACAATCGCGAACATTCGTATGGACTTTAAACATTTCTCTGTTACTCCCAAAAAGCCGAATCATCACTCTGCATAGAACGAAAGAATGCTGAAATTGCATATCCGTATTTAAGAGGCGAAACATCTTTAAAAGTACAATTAACTTATAAATCTACACTTCTATGATATATTTTGATTCTTTTTCCACTATGTACTACAGATTGTCACCGACATTGCAACATAAACAATATAGGATGCTCCAAAACTCATTATCACAATTGCATTAAACAGGAATTGAAGTTCATAATAATTATAATTGTAGTTCAAAATTGAAACAACTATTAGATATAAATACATTGCAAAGAAATAACGTAATGGCATATATTTATTAAACATGCACGTACTTACCTAATACACACTAAATTTAAGTTTTCGTCTCCCCTTATCATTCACCCACTTTTTGTATCTAATGACGACCTCCCCGTTCCTTTGTAAAATTTCTAAGTAGGCGTCCGCTATCGTTCGAACCTACCTTCACAATTTCTCTTCATTAACCCGATCTAAGTATTTATACCTTTTACTACTTTTCTTCCATCTTTTCCTATGACACCCTTCTCTTTCAAAAGTAAGTTAATTGCTTGTAGCCCCTTATTGTCAATATGCATTTTGTTCAACTAAATGACGATTATTACTTGACTGCTATTCAATATCATTTTTGCTATTCAGCACTATATTTTTTCTTTCTTTGTAGGAAATACGCATATTCAGTAGCAGAATGGTGATCATTTTAACTTGTCACTTCCTCGTTCTGCTTATAACATGCATAAATGGGAACTTGTATTTCAACAATATGGAATATCAATAGCCAAGTTCAAGCCTATAATCGATTATGACAATAAAGAATTCCTACCTTATAGACTCCATTTATACTTTTCGGCAGTACACCTTACCTCTCCGCGTTCTTTTATTTAACTCAATCTATTTATTTAACTCACAATAATATATTTCTTTAAATACCCTACCTAACGATAACTAAAACCAAAACCTGTTTACAGATTCGGGATTTCGATCGATGGAAACCGACATTTCCTTCGGCTTCGGATTCGGACTTTGGATGATAAACGTCAGTCCAACTCGCCGTGCATCTATAAACGAGCTTTGTTTCTAGTTACCTTATTATCTTAAAAACCTATCTATTAAAATTAAATTATATCACTAGTATTTATTTATTTATTATATTTTTTCCACAAATATCTTTCTTCTTCACACTCCTAAATGTTTTTTTTTTCAAAAATCGGTATTATACTTTTTATTAATTCCGTATAAGAAAACAATAGTCAAGACGTCTCTCAACTATACTCTTTCGTCATTATTCAGTATAAAATTTAAATTACCTGGCCTGCAGATAATCAAATTTTAATTCATCATCACTTTCGGTATTATTATTCCATATCAGTATATTGGCTTAAATTCTGTTCTTGGTAGCTAATCAACAACAAAACAATTTTGCCATAGTCTATATCCATTTATTTTTTACGTCATAATCCTATAAATATCACTTAAAGTACTTAAATTACGTACGCAATCTGCAGCGTATCTATACTATTCTTATAAATCCATTATATTAAATTAAATGCCATTGGCCTAAGCTTTGAAACGATCCCTGTAAATCTCGTCTATTAACGTAGATATCTGTTTATCGTCTCTAAATATTTCTTATCTTTGTTTAGGGCAATTTAAGATCGGTAATACCTGCATCTTTCTATTCCCTAAACTTATTTCTTCTTGCTTACTATATACTCAATAACATATTTATTCTTTATTATCTCTTCTTAGCCCATATATACTTATTTCTATTTATATTTATATACTTAATCTATTTTGTATTATATATCTCGTATTCTTTTTCTATATTCTTCTCTATATTCATATTTCTTTATCTATATATTACTTGTCTAACTCATCCCCTAGTCTATCTATTGTCTAACTCAGGTATAATTGAATTCAAATCCATAATTATTTGGATATCTTTATGCTTGATTATCGGATGCATCTACAATATATATATATATATATTTTCAACCTCGCTGCAACGTGCCTAAATCTGGGGATGAAATGCTTACTGATACAAGAAGGTTGCTTCCGTCTATTATCCGAAATGGACAGGTATTAACTAAGTTTACTGTACGTTTCGCGAGAGGTTATTTCAAATGACAAACATCAAATAAGTTTAAATAATTAATGTATTCTGATTAATTTAGTAATGTGTAAAGTGTGATGTTAAAGTTAGATACGACATAACACTCTCAGATTTCAGTCCTCAAAGACTTCAGAGAATTTAGACATAGGCAAACAACATAGCTGATGACACACCTGGAACTGCTCGTAGACTGGAAAATGGGCAATGACTGGAAACTGGATAATCGTTGGCTCGTTGATAATTGTCCGACCATCAGCCAACAACTGGAGACCGTCTGGTCTCGATCCTTAGACCGAGGTTTCACACACCCCTTCGACCTCTTCTCTCTCGACTGTTATCGCTTGAGTACTTCTATTCAACTTCAATCAACTACCTCCAACTCCTCACAATTCATTAAAGATTTGGTTTTTATTGTCATGTTCCAGACGATGGAATTCGTCTGCTCATCTCTGGATTGACGACAGATGTCTTAGCTATTGGAAAACTTTCGTTTCTCTATTGTCATGCCATGTCCAAAATTATCAGACAGTTTATTTCTGCCAATCTGCATATTATGTCATATCCTAAATTGTGTATTTTGTTAACAAGCTGAATATACAAATATCTTACTTCATTTTTAAAGCTTACACGCTCTTTTCTCAATTCTTTTCTTAACAACATAATGCAAACACTGTGTCTAGACGACTTCACATAAACAATAACAACAACCATGTGTAATATCTTACTACATGTTAGTGTTTACATTTTACGAAACTAAAACTTGACTTTCTTACAATACAATTTTTAATCAGATTTTTCTTAGATAATTGACAATAAACGATAATGATGATAATTGATTATTGGGTGCATCCACATGCCCCCTCTCAAAACTGAGGTAGCATCGTTACCGACTAGATCTCCGTGGAGATCGGTCTCTGTTTACCTATTTAAAACAACAAATTATCTAATTATTACAGTATATCTTTTTTTCAAAACAAAAATGCTATTCATTCTTCAAATAATACACATAAATGGTAATTATCTTCGTTATTTATCTCATTCATTTTTAAAACCTTCTTTATTTAATTACATTACTACTATTTTATTTATTAAATTCATTCATTCTATATATTTGTTTATTTCCTTTTTTACAACCGTCCATAATATCCACAGAGTCTCTAAAACGTATTCCTCTGCCATCTGTTATTTAAAACGTGAACTACTTAGAGCTCAACACATCAGCCAAGATACATATATACTCACTTCAACTATCATTTCAATTTCACACATCTGAAGAATGGAATTTACCTTCCGGATGTCCACACATAATTCATTACCATAACTTCCAACTCCAATGTTTTTATTCCGGTCGCCAGGAATTTATACTTACCTTGTTTCTTTTCTCTTTTTCACTGATAAAACTGTAATTTAACATACGAAAAACACCAACAGATTAACTTCACATTATTCTATTATTTTATCACTTTATCTTCATAACCTATGCCATTAGAAACAACTTTCACTATGCCAATATTGTACCAACTAGCACAATCTGTTTTTGTGTAATTAGCAACACTTGATTAACTTCTGAACGCACTGCTGTGTCAGTGTTTTTGAAGTCAACCTTGACAATGACTCCCGTTGACGTGTCCTACTTTTCTTCACTAAGTTCTTTTTACTCCACAAATCGGAACTACATTCGGAATGTTGATCTAATCTTCACCAATATTCTTCAATTTTCGTAAAATTGATCCGTCATCTATATTCTCTTTAACCTATGCTAAAACTCATATATATTAAACACTGCAATCTGAGAATGAAATGTTTTCAATTTATATGTGCTATGTGCTATGTTTTGTGTAGTGTAGTTTCGCTATATTCAATTAACTATGATTTCATGAACTACGCATAGAGTGTATACTATTACTGTTTGGGTAAGTACATATATTTATTTATTATATTTACAGCTAAATTATTACTATTAGTATTAATATTGTTTGCGTTCTTTTATTTAAGTTAATCTATTTATTTAACTCACAAGAATATATTTATTTAATCACCCTACCTATCGATAACTAAAACCAAAATCTGTTTACAGATTCGGGGTTTTTAATCGATGGAAATCCACATTTCCTTGGACTTCGATGAGCTTTGGATGTTCAACGGCTGCTCGACTAGCCGTGAATCTATAAACCTGCTTTGTTTCTAGTTAACTTTTTAATTTAGAAACCTATCTATTAATATTAAATTATATCACTAGTATTTATTTATTTATTTACTTTTTTTTTCAAAAATGTCATTCCCCTTCACACTCATAAATATATATATTTTTTTCAAATATCGGTGTTATACTTCCTATTATTTCCGCATAATAATAATAATAGTCAAGACGTCTCCCAACTATTTTCTTTCGTCATTATGCGGTATAAAATTTAAATTACCTCGGATCCAGATAATTAAGTTTTAATAAATTCCCACATTCGGTATTATTATTCTATATCAGTATATTGGCTCAATTTCTGTTCTTGGTAGCTAACCAGCTACAAAACAATTTTTTGCCATAATCTCTATCCGTGTATCTTTTATCTCATAATCATATAAGTATCACTTAAATTTCTTAAATTAGTACGCAACCTCCAGCGTATCTATACAATTCTTAAAAATCCATTATATTAAACGCCACTTGGCCTAAGCTTTGAAACGATCACTTTAAATGCAGTATACTAACGTAGATATATGTTTATCGTCTCTAAATTGTTCTCATCTTTATTTAGGGCAACTTTAGATCGGTAATACCTGCATCTTTTTTCTTCCCTAAACTTATTTCTTATTTCTCTCATTTTTTTCTTACTATATTCTCTATAACATTTTTTATTCTTTATTATCTCTTCATAGCGTATATATACTTATTTCTATATATTCATATTTCATATATTTCTATACTATTTCTCATATTTATTTTCTATATTCTTCTCTACATTCTATTTCTTTGTCTATAATATATGAACTATTTGTCTAACTTAGGTATAATTGAAGTCAAATCCATACTTATTTTTCTCTTTTTCGTCACAATATTTTTCTCTATCTTTATGCTATCATTTTTCTATTTCTCTATTATTCCACATCTCTCTTTCTCCTACTATCCTGATCTTACTGTCCTTCTCTCTTTCCTTTCAATCCTTATGAAAAAAAGCGTTAATGACTCGCTACTTATTACGTCTAGGCCTGAAACTAAGCTAGTCTTCTACTAGATTCGCCACCCTCTATTCTATTATTTACTAAAATTACTTAAAATTACTTCTCTTGTTACTACATACTATTTTTATTCTCGATTGCTTACTCAATTTTTTAACTCTTACGTTCGTACTTTTTGGATATTATTCTAAATAGACTGGATTCACCCCCCCCCAAAAAAAATTGTCACCGCTTTGCAAATGATAAACGAGGCATCCTCCGTGTCTCTTCTAACTCTATCATCGAAGACTTATTTGAATCTCTAAATAAAATATCCTCATTGACGTTTTGGAAAGACCCGCTTATAACTCAACGAGAATGTGATTTCCCGTCTACCTAGTATTTTATCCTCCAAGAAATTAGTCTAAATTTTAATGTTCATGTACCAATTAATTTATTGTCTAATTTTATTTTCTTACCAACTACAGCCATTAATCACTAATTTTCATCATGCATTTTTTTTTCAATTTGTCTAGTCTTTGCCTTCTCCTTATACTCTAGATATTCTTATTTCCTATATATTTATCTCATAGATAGCATTAGTCATAATACTTCCGTTCTTCCTCTTTAAAGTCATATTTCATATTCCTTGTTTATTCCTTATTTATAACTAGATTTATTACTCCTTCTCCTTCTTACTCCTTATGTTTACTTAATCACTTTATCGTTTAGGTCTATATTTTTATACGGTAATTAATTTGTCTCACTAATTAAAAATTTCACTTTATTTATACTTAACTAAATCTTTTGTAACTTCCTAATACTATTACATAATTCTATTATTATTCTAACCTAACCTATAATAAGATAATAATAATACAACCATAAACCTAGTTCTAACATAAATATCCCTATACTTCTAACTACATTTATATATCGTTACTTTTACCTATAATACCCATTACACCAAATGATAATACCTATTAACTCACTACTGATAATAATTCTCAGCCTAACTATTTACTTATAATTACATAACTGACTGTTCAATTTACTGAAACATTTTAGGGTTTCTTTTAATAAATAAATCAGCAAAAGCTGCTAAGTCTAATGACTATCTGTCATTATCTATAATGTATTTGGCTTCCTTCTCATATTGAGCAACTGTAGGAAGTAACTCGGCAATTTGAATCGCTTGTGAGCATTCAAAACGACACCTAAATCTATCAAGCCACTGATTCAATCTGACTTGATCTTTACTCGCTTTGAATATAGCACAAATCTTATATTTGTACCCTTCAGTTTTTATGACAAAAAAGATTGCCCCACGCAATGTAATACATGTCTCGAAAATATTTGATATCGTTGCAAGCACATGTCGTCTCAAACGCAGTTCTACGAGATCATCATTCTAAAATTCTTTTCCGTAAACTGTATTACATAGTAATTTCTATATACTCTATCTAGTATATTTTCTGTGATTTTACTCTCAGTTTTTACTCCAAAAGCTGGACTGTATTCGACAAAATGTCGCAATACTCCTTGATCCAGATAATAGAACTGTGCGTTCGTAAACATGGTTGCCGGTTTCCCATTATCTTTCATCACAGGGTAATGAACCCTATGATTGTTTATAAACGATAACATATTTTATCAATCTATCAAACTTTATTTCTAAACAAATTTCCGAGAGGGTGGGCGGGTGGGTTTATTTCTTTTGATCTTAAACACTTAAAAATTAGCCATTTAATTTTATGTTAGGGAATCAAAACAGAATGACTGGGGTCGTTTCAAGGCATAAGCCTCGCAGCTATCTCCACCATTTTAAAGGTGGGTTACTGAAAACTAGAACGGTTCTAATTGTACCAACTATAACCCCAGGACCGAACCCTAAGCATACTCCACCATTTCAACCTCCCGGGAATCGAACCAAAGGTCGCCTCCACCATTTCAACCTCGCTGCAACGTGCCTAAATCTGGGGATGAAATGCTTACTGATGCAAGAAGGTTGCTTCCGTCCATTATCCGAAATGGACAGGTATTAACTAAGTTTACTGTACGTTTCGCGAGAGGTTATTTCAAATGACAAACATCAAATAAGTTTAAATAATTAATGTACTCTGATTAATTTAGTAAAGTGTAAAGTGTGATGTTAAAGTTAGATACGACATAACACTCTCAGATTTCAGTCCTCAAAAACTTCAGAGAATTTAGACATAGGCAAACAACATAGCTGGTGACATACCTGGAACTGCTCGTAGACTGGAAAATCGACAATGACTGGAAACTGGATAATCGTTGGCTCGTTGATTATTGTCCGACCATCAGCCAACAACTGGAGACCATCTGGTCTCGATTCTTAGACCGAGGTTTCACACACCCCTTCGACCTCTTCTCTCTCGACTGTACGTCTTAAAAGTTAGAACCAAAACCTTTTTTTTTGGTTATAATTATTTAACCCATAACCAAAAATGTAAAATGCAACAAAAAAGAAAATAAAGACCAAAAGAGCTTAGGTAACAACAAGTTCATCTCAAGCACCTTCTAGTGAGTCATGACTCACATCAATATGGAAGCAAACACATGCTAAATTAAATAATATGATGTTATCAATGCTAAATTATGGATATTAAACAAGCTTTTTATTACTACAAATATCTTCAGTGGATTTCGTTGTGACACAAGTTACAAGAAGTGCATAGCAAAATCTTCATGGCCACTCGTGACTCATCTTCCTCTCCGAAGCCCATCGATTCCAAAATGAAGAAATTATGTGCCACTTAAAGCAAATAAAGAATTCAACGTTATTTCATTACTATAAATCTCGATAAATTTTGCTGTGAGTCAGCACACAGAAAGACCATCACAAACGCTTTTTATTGAGACATGACTCATCTCTACCTTTGAAGTGCATCGATTCTAACATTAGACAATTATCTGAAATCTAAAGCAAATCCAGAGAGAAAAATATTTTTACAACTAGAAATCACTTCGATAAATTTTGTTGTGAGTCAGCCTAAAGGAATAACATCTCAAACCTTTTGTCATGAGACATGACTCACTTCTATCTTCGAAGCGCATGGATTCCAAAATGAAGAAATTATGTGCTACTTAAAGCAAATGAAGAATTCAACGTTATTTCATTACTAGAAATCTCAATAAAATTTGCTGAGAGTCACCACACGGGAAGACCATAACAAACGCTTTTTAATGAGACATGACTCACCTCTATCTTCGAAATGCATCGATTCTAAAATTAGACAAGTATCTGGAATTTAAAGCAAATGGAGATTGTAAAATATTTCTTTTTACCAAAAACCACTTCCATAAATTTTTTTGTAGGTCAGCCCAAAAGAAGACCAACTTTAATCCTTTGTAATGAGACATAACTCACTACTATCTTCGAAACGCATAGGTAACAAAATGAAGAAATTATGTGCCACATAAAGCAAATTAAGAATCCAACGTCATTCATTACTAGAAAACACGATAAATTTTGTTGTGAGTCATCCCAAAGGAAGACCATCTCAAACCCATTGTATCGAGACATGACTCACTTCTATCTTCGAAGCGCATCGATTTGAAAATGAAGAAATTATGTTCCACTTAATGCAAATGAAGAATTCAACGTTATTTCACTACTAGAAATCTCGATAAATTTTGTTGTGAGTCAGCCCAAGGAAAGGCCATCTCAAACCGTTTGTAATGAGACATGACTCACTTGTATCTTCGAAGCGCATTGATTCCAAAATGAAGAAATTATGTGCTACTTAAAGCAAATGAAGAATTCAACGTTATTTCATTACTAGAAATCTCGATAAATTTTGTTGAGAGTCACCACAAAGGAAGACAATCACAAACGCTTTTTAATGAGACATGACTCACTTCTATCTTCGAAGCGCATCGATTCCAAAATGGAGAAAGGATGTGCCACTTAAAGCAAATGAAGAATCCAACGTTATTTCATTACTAAAAATTTCGATAAATTTTGTTTAGACTACCACACAGAAAGACCATCAATAGGCTTTTTAATGAGACATGACTCACCGCTAGCTTCGAAGTGCATCGATTGTAAAATTAGACAATTTTACTACTAAAAACCTCTTCCATAAATTTTGTTGTGAGTCAGCCCAAAGGAAGGCCATCTCAAACCGTTTGTAATGAGACATGACTCACTTCAATCTTCGAAGCGCATCGTTTCCAAAATGAAAGAAATATTATCCACATAATGGAAATGAAGAACACAACGATACTTCATTACTAGAAATCTCGATATATTTTGTTGGCAGTCAGTACACAGAAAAGCAATGACTAACGCTTTTTAATGAGACATGACACACCACTAGCTTTGAAGTGCTACGATTTTAATATTAGAATATTACCTGGAATCTTAAGAAAATGGAGAGTGAAAATATTTTTACTACTAAAAATTTCTTTGATAATTTTGTTGTGAGTCAGCTAAAAGGAAGACCATCTCAGGACCTTTCTAATGAGACATGACTCACTTCTATCTTCGAAGCGCGACGATTCCAAAACCAAGAAATTATGTGCCACTTACAAGAAATGAAGAATTTCTCGTTATTGCATTGCTAGAAATTTCGATAAATTTTGTTGAGGTCACAAAATGAATACACCATCACAAATGCTTTTTAATCAGACGTGACTCACCACTAGCTTTGAAGTTCTTCGATTCTAATATTAGAATATTACATGGAATCTTAAGGAAATGAGAGTGAACATATTTTCACTACTAAAAATCTCTTCGATAATTTGTTGTGAGTCAGCCCAAAGGAAGATCATCTCAAACCCTTTTGTAACGAGACATGACTCACTTCTATCTTTGAAGCGGAACGATTCCAAAATCAAGAAATTATGTGCCTCTTAAAGTACATGAAGAATTAATCGTTATTGCATTACTAGAAATCTCGATAAATTTTGTTGAGAGTCACAAAATGATAAGACCATCACAAAAGCTTTTAAATGAGACATGACTCATCTACACATTTGAAAAGCATCGATACTAAAATTACAATATTATCTGGATTCAAAAGGAAATCCCGTGAAAAACATTTTTACAACTAGAAATCGGTTCGATATATTTTGTTGTGAGTCAGCCCAAAGGAAGACCATCTGAAACTCTTCGTAATGAGACGTGACTCACTTCTATCTTCGAAGCTCATCGATTCCAAAATGATAAAAAAATATTTTCCACATAAAGCATTTGAAGAATTCAACAATACTTCATTACTAGAAATATCAGATCAATTTTTTTGAGACTCACCACACAGAAAGTCCATCAATAGGCTTTTTAATGAGACGTGACTCACCGCTAGCTTTGAAGTGCATCGATTCTAAAATTAGACAATTATCTGGATTTTAAAGCAAATTCAGAGTGAAAATATTTTTACTACTAAAAATCTCTTCGATAAACTTTGTTGTGAGTCAGCCCAAGGAAAGGCCATCTCAAACCGTTTGTAATGAGACATGACTCACTTGTATCTTCGAAGCGCATTGATTCCAAAATGAAGAAATTATGTGCTACTTAAAGCAAATGAAGAATTCAACGTTATTTCATTACTAGAAATCTCGATAAATTTTGTTGAGAGTCACCACAAAGGAAGACAATCACAAACGCTTTTTAATGAGACGTGACTCACCACTAGCTTTGAAATGCATCGATTCTAAAATTAGACAATTATCTTCCATTTAAAACAAATTCAGAATTAAAATATATTTACTACTAAAAATCTCTGCGATAAGTTTTGTTGTGAGTCAGCCCAAAGGAAAACCATCTCAAACCGTTTGTAATGAGAGATGACTCACTTCTATCTTCGAAGCGTATCGATTCTGAAATGAAGAAATTATGTGCCACTTAAACCAATGAAAAATTCAAAGTTACTTCATTACTGGAAATCTTAGTAAAATTTGTTGAGAGTCACCGCACGGGAAGACCACTACAAAGGCTTTTTAATGAGACATGACTCACTTCTACCTTCAAAATGCATCGATTCTAAAATTAGATATATAACCTTTAATTTGAAGCAAATAGAGAACGCATAATATTGTTATTCCTGGAAATCTATTCGATAAATCTTGTTGTGAGTCACCCCAAAGGAGGACCATCTTAAACCCTTTGTAATGAGACATGACTCACTTCTATCGTCGAAGCGCACGGATTCCGAAATTAAAAAATTATGTGCCACTTAAAGCAAATGAAGAAATCAACATTATTTCACTACTAGAAATCTCGATAAATTTTGTTAAGGGTCACCACACGAGAAGATCATCACAAACGCTTTGTAATGAAAAATGACTCACCTATACCTTTGAAATTCATCGATACTAAAATTACACAATCATCTGGAATCAAAAGAAAATCTAGAGTGAAACATTTTTCTAGGACTAGAAATTGGTTCGATAAATTTTGTTGTAAGTCAGCCCAACGGAAGATCATCTCAAACCCTTTGTAATGAGACATGACTCACTTCTATCCTAAAAGCGCATCTATTTCAAAATGAGGAAATTATGTGCCACTTAAAGCAAATGAAGAATTCAACGTTATTTCATTACTAGAAATCTCGGTAAATTTTGTTCAAAGTCACAACAAAGAAAGACTGTCACTAACGCTTTTTAATGAGACATGACTCACCACTAGCTTTGAAGTGAATCGATTCTAAAATTAGACAATTACTTGCCATTTCAAGCAAATTCAGAATTAAAATATGTTTGCTACTAAAAATTTCTGCGATAGTTTTGTTGTGAGTCAGTCCAAAGGAAGACCATCTCAAACCGTTTGTAATGAGTGATGACTCACTTCTATCTTCAAAGCGCATCGATTCTGAAATGCAGAAATTATGTGCCACTTAAACCAATGAAAAATTCAAAGTTATTTCATTACTGGATATCTCAGTAAAATTTGGTAAGAGTCACCGCACGGGAAGACCACTACAAGGACTTTTTAATGAGACATGACTCACCGCTACCTTCGAAATGCATCGATTCTAAAATTAGATATATTACCTTTAATTTAAAGCAAACGAGAACGCATAATATGGTTATTACTAGAAATCTATTCGATAAATTTTGTTGTGATTCAACACAAAGCAAGACCATCTTAAGCCCTTTGTAATGAGACATGACTCACTTCTGACTTCGAAGCGCATCGATTCCAAAATGGAGAAAGGATGTGCCACTTAAAGCAAATGAAGAATCCAACGTTATTTCATTACTAAAAATTTCGATAAATTTTGTTTAGACTACCACACAGAAAGACCATCAATAGGCTTTTTAATGAGACATGACTCACCGCTAGCTTCGAAGTGCATCGATTGTAAAATTAGACAATTTTCTGGAATTGAAAGCAAATTCAGAGTGAAATATTTTTACTACTAAAAACCTCTTCCATAAATTTTGTTGTGAGTAAGCCCAAAGGAAGGCCATCTCAAACCGTTTGTAATGAGACATGACTCACTTCAATCTTCGAAGCGCATCGTTTCCAAAATGAAAGAAATATTGTCCACATAATGGAAATGAAGAACACAACGATACTTCATTACTAGAAATCTCGATATATTTTGTTGGCAGTCAGTACACAGAAAAGCAATGACTAACGCTTTTTAATGAGACATGACACACCACTAGCTTTGAAGTGCTACGATTTTAATATTAGAATATTACCTGGAATCTTAAGAAAATGGAGAGTGAAAATATTTTTACTACTAAAAATTTCTTTGATAATTTTGTTGTGAGTCAGCTAAAAGGAAGACCATCTCAGGACCTTTCTAATGAGACATGACTCACTTCTATCTTCGAAGCGCGACGATTCCAAAACCAAGAAATTATGTGCCACTTACAAGAAATGAAGAATTTCTCGTTATTGCATTGCTAGAAATTTCGATAAATTTTGTTGAGGTCACAAAATGAATACACCATCACAAATGCTTTTTAATCAGACGTGACTCACCACTAGCTTTGAAGTTCTTCGATTCTAATATTAGAATATTACATGGAATCTTAAGGAAATGAGAGTGAACATATTTTCACTACTAAAAATCTCTTCGATAATTTGTTGTGAGTCAGCCCAAAGGAAGACCATCTCAAACCCTTTTGTAACGAGACATGACTCACTTCTATCTTTGAAGCGGAACGATTCCAAAATCAAGAAATTATGTGCCTCTTAAAGTACATGAAGAATTAATCGTTATTGCATTACTAGAAATCTCGATAAATTTTGTTGAGAGTCACAAAATGATAAGACCATCACAAAAGCTTTTAAATGAGACATGACTCATCTACACATTTGAAAAGCATCGATACTAAAATTACAATATTATCTGGATTCAAAAGGAAATCCCGTGAAAAACATTTTTACAACTAGAAATCGGTTCGATAAATTTTGTTGTGAGTCAGCCCAAAGGAAGAACATCTGAAACTCTTCGTAATGAGACGTGACTCACTTCTATCTTCGAAGCTCATCGATTCCAAAATGATAAAAAAATATTTTCCACATAAAGCATTTGAAGAATTCAACAATACTTCATTACTAGAAATATCAGATCAATTTTTTTGAGACTCACCACACAGAAAGTCCATCAATAGGCTTTTTAATGAGACGTGACTCACCGCTAGCTTTGAAGTGCATCGATTCTAAAATTAGACAATTATCTGGATTTTAAAGCAAATTCAGAGTGAAAATATTTTTACTACTAAAAATCTCTTCGATAAACTTTGTTGTGAGTCAGCCCAAGGAAAGGCCATCTCAAACCGTTTGTAATGAGACATGACTCACTTGTATCTTCGAAGCGCATTGATTCCAAAATGAAGAAATTATGTGCTACTTAAAGCAAATGAAGAATTCAACGTTATTTCATTACTAGAAATCTCGATAAATTTTGTTGAGAGTCACCACAAAGGAAGACAATCACAAACGCTTTTTAATGAGACGTGACTCACCACTAGCTTTGAAATGCATCGATTCTAAAATTAGACAATTATCTTCCATTTAAAACAAATTCAGAATTAAAATATATTTACTACTAAAAATCTCTGCGATAAGTTTTGTTGTGAGTCAGCCCAAAGGAAACCATCTCAAACCGTTTGTAATGAGAGATGACTCACTTCTATCTTCGAAGCGTATCGATTCTGAAATGAAGAAATTATGTGCCACTTAAACCAATGAAAAATTCAAAGTTACTTCATTACTGGAAATCTTAGTAAAATTTGTTGAGAGTCACCGCACGGGAAGACCACTACAAAGGCTTTTTAATGAGACATGACTCACTTCTACCTTCAAAATGCATCGATTCTAAAATTAGATATATAACCTTTAATTTGAAGCAAATAGAGAACGCATAATATTGTTATTCCTGGAAATCTATTCGATAAATCTTGTTGTGAGTCACCCCAAAGGAGGACCATCTTAAACACTTTGTAATGAGACATGTCTCACTTCTATCGTCGAAGCGCACGGATTCCAAAATTAAAAAATTATGTGCCACTTAAAGCAAATGAAGAATTCAACATTATTTCACTACTAGAAATCTCGATAAATTTTGTTAAGGGTCACCACACGAGAAGATCATCACAAACGCTTTGTAATGAAATATGACTCACCTATACCTTTGAAATTCATCGATACTAAAATTACACAATCATCTGGAATCAAAAGAAAATCTAGAGTGAAACATTTATCTAGGACTAGAAATTGGTTCGATAAATTTTGTTGTAAGTCAGCCCAACGGAAGATCATCTCAAACCCTTTGTAATGAGACATGACTCACTTCTATCCTAAAAGCGCATCTATTTCAAAATGAGGAAATTATGTGCCACTTAAAGCAAATGAAGAATTCAACGTTATTTCATTACTAGAAATCTCGGTAAAATTTGTTAAGAGTCACCGCACGGGAAGACCACTACAAGGACTTTTTAATGAGACATGACTCACCGCTACCTTCGAAATACATCGATTCTAAAATTAGATATATTACCTTTAATTTAAAGCAAACGAGAACGCATAATATGGTTATTACTAGAAATCTATTCGATAAATTTTGTTGTGATTCAACACAAAGCAAGACCATCTTAAGCCCTTTGTAATGAGACATGACTCACTTCTGACTTCGAAGCGCATCGATTCCAAAATGGAGAAAGGATGTGCCACTTAAAGCAAATGAAGAATCCAACGTTATTTCATTACTAAAAATTTCGATAAATTTTGTTTAGACTACCACACAGAAAGACCATCAATAGGCTTTTTAATGAGACATGACTCACCGCTAGCTTCGAAGTGCATCGATTGTAAAATTAGACAATTTTCTGGAATTGAAAGCAAATTTAGAGTGAAATATTTTTACTACTAAAAACCTCTTCCATAAATTTTGTTGTGAGTAAGCCCAAAGGAAGGCCATCTCAAACCGTTTGTAATGAGACATGACTCACTTCAATCTTCTAAGCGCATCGTTTCCAAAATGAAAGAAATATTATCCACATAATGGAAATGAAGAACACAACGATACTTCATTACTAGAAATCTCGATATATTTTGTTGGCAGTCAGTACACAGAAAAGCAATGACTAACGCTTTTTAATGAGACATGACACACCACTAGCTTTGAAGTGAATCGATTCTAAAATTAGACAATTACTTGCCATTTCAAGCAAATTCAGAATTAAAATATGTTTGCTACTAAAAATTTCTGCGATAGTTTTGTTGTGAGTCAGTCCAAAGGAAGACCATCTCAAACCGTTTGTAATGAGTGATGACTCACTTCTATCTTCAAAGCGCATCGATTCTGAAATGCAGAAATTATGTGCCACTTAAACCAATGAAAAATTCAAAGTTATTTCATTACTGGATATCTCAGTAAAATTTGTTAAGAGTCACCGCACGGGAAGACCACTACAAGGACTTTTTAATGAGACATGACTCACCGCTACCTTCGAAATGCATCGATTCTAAAATTAGATATATTACCTTTAATTTAAAGCAAACGAGAACGCATAATATGGTTATTACTAGAAATCTATTCGATAAATTTTGTTGTGATTCAACACAAAGCAAGACCATCTTAAGCCCTTTGTAATGAGACATGACTCACTTCTGACTTCGAAGCGCATCGATTCCAAAATGGAGAAAGGATGTGCCACTTAAAGCAAATGAAGAATCCAACGTTATTTCATTACTAAAAATTTCGATAAATTTTGTTTAGACTACCACACAGAAAGACCATCAATAGGCTTTTTAATGAGACATGACTCACCGCTAGCTTCGAAGTGCATCGATTGTAAAATTAGACAATTTTCTGGAATTGAAAGCAAATTTAGAGTGAAATATTTTTACTACTAAAAACCTCTTCCATAAATTTTGTTGTGAGTAAGCCCAAAGGAAGGCCATCTCAAACCGTTTGTAATGAGACATGACTCACTTCAATCTTCGAAGCGCATCGTTTCCAAAATGAAAGAAATATTATCCACATAATGGAAATGAAGAACACAACGATACTTCATTACTAGAAATCTCGATATATTTTGTTGGCAGTCAGTACACAGAAAAGCAATGACTAACGCTTTTTAATGAGACATGACACACCACTAGCTTTGAAGTGCTACGATTTTAATATTAGAATATTACCTGGAAACTTAAGAAAATGGAGAGTGAAAATATTTTTACTACTAAAAATTTCTTTGATAATTTTGTTGTGAGTCAGCTAAAAGGAAGACCATCTCAGGACCTTTCTAATGAGACATGACTCACTTCTATCTTCGAAGCGCAACGATTCCAAAATCAAGAAATTATGTGCCACTTACAAGAAATGAAGAATTTCTCGTTATTGCATTGCTAGAAATTTCGATAAATTTTGTTGAAGTCACAAAATGAATACACCATCACAAATGATTTTTAATCAGACGTGACTCACCACTAGCTTTGAAGTTCTTCGTTTCTAATATTAGAATATTACATGGAATCTTAAAAAAATGAGAGTGAACATATTTTCACTACTAAAAATCTCTTCGATAATTTGTTGTGAGTCAGCCCAAAGGAAGACCATCTCAAACCCTTTTGTAACGAGACATGACTCACTTCTATCTTTGAAGCGCAACGATTCCAAAATCAAGAAATTATGTGCCTCTTAAAGTACATGAAGAATTAATCGTTATTGCATTACTAGAAATCACGATAAATTTTGTTGAGAGTCACAAAATGATAAGACCATCACAAAAGCTTTAAAATGAGACATGACTCATCTACACATTTGAAAAGCATCGATACTAAAATTACAATATTATCTGGATTCAAAAGGAAATCTCGTGAAAAACATTTTTACAACTAAAAATCGGTTTGATAAATTTTGTTGTGAGTCAGCCCAAAGGAAGACCATCTGAAACCCTTCGTAATGAGACATGACTCACTTCTATCTTCGAAGCTCATCGATTCCAAAATGAGAAAAAAATATTTTCCACATAAAGCAATTGAAGAATTCAACAATACTTCATTACTAGAAATATCAGATCAATTTTTTTGAGACTCACCACACAGAAAGTCCATCAATAGGCTTTTTAATGTGTCATGACTCACCGCTAGATTTGAAGTGCATCGATTCTAAAATTAGACAATTATCTGGATTTTAAAGCAAATTCAGAGTTAAATATTTTTACTACTAAAAATCTCTTCGATAAATTTTGTTGTGAGCCAGCCCAAGGAAAGGCCATCTCAAACCGTTTGTAATGAGACATGACTCACTTGTATCTTCGAAGCGCATTGATTCCAAAATGAAGAAATTATGTGCTACTTAAAGCAAATGAAGAATTCAACGTTATTTCATTACTAGAAATCTCGATAAATTTTGTTGAGAGTCACCACAAAGAAAGACAATCACAAACGCTTTTTAATGAGACGTGACTCACCACTAGCTTTGAAATGCATCGATTCTAAAATTAGACAATTATCTTCCATTTAAAACAAATTCAGAATTAAAATATATTTACTACTAAAAATCTCTGCGATAAGTTTTGTTGTGAGTCAGCCCAAAGGAAAACCATCTCAAACCGTTTGTAATGAGAGATAACTCACTTCTATCTTCGAAGCGTATCGATTCTGAAATGAAGAAATTATGTGCCACTTAAACCAATGAAAAATTCAAAGTTACTTCATTACTGGAAATCTTAGTAAAATTTGTTGAGAGTCACCGCACGGGAAGACCACTACAAAGGCTTTTTAATGAGACATGATTCACTTCTACCTTCAAAATGCATCGATTCTAAAATTAGATATATAACCTTTAATTTGAAGCAAATAGAGAACGCATAATATTGTTATTCCTGGAAATCTATTCGATAAATCTTGTTGTGAGTCACCCCAACGGAAGACCATCTTAAACCCTTTGTAATGAGACATGACTCACTTCTATCGTCGAAGCGCACGGATTCCAAAATTAAAAAAATTATGTGCCACTTAAAGCAAATGAACAATTCAACATTATTTCACTACTAGAAATCTCGATAAATTTTGTAAAGGGTCACCACACGAGAAGATCATCACAAACGCTTTGTAATGAAATATGACTCACCTATACCTTTGAAATTCATCGATACTAAAATTACACAATCATCTGGAATCAAAAGAAAATCTAGAGTGAAAAATTTTTCTAGGACTAGAAATTGGTTCGATAAATTTTGTTGTAAGTCAGCCCAACGGAAGATCATCTCAAACCATTTGTAATGAGACATGACTCACCACTAGCTTTGAAGTGCATCGATTCTAAAATTAGACAATTATCTGCCATTTCAAGCAAATTCAGAATTAAAATATATTTGCTACTAAAAATTTCTGCGATAGTTTTGTTGTGTGTCAGTCCAAAGGAAGACCATCTCAAACCGTTTGTAATGAGAGATGACTCACTTCTATCTTCGAAGCGCATCGATTCTGAAATGAAGAAATTATGTGCCACTTAAACCAATGAAAAATTCAAAGTTATTTCATTACTGGAAATCTCAGTAAAATTTGTTAAGAGTCACCGCACGGGAAGACAACTACAGGGACTTTTTAATGAGACATGACTCACCGCTACCTTCAAAATGCATCGATTCTAAAATTAGACATATTACCTTTAATTTAAAGCAAACGAGAACGCATAATATGGTTATTCCTAGAAATCTATTCGATAAATTTTGTTGTGATTCAACACAAAGCAAGACCATCTTAAGCCCTTTGTAATGAGACATGACTCACTTCTATCTTCGAAGAGCATCGATTCCAAAATGGAGAAAGGATGTGCCACTTAAAGCAAATGAAGAATCCAACGTTATTTCATTACTAAAAATTTCGATAAATTTTGTTTAGACTACCACACAGAAAGACCATCAATAGGCTTTTTAATGAGACATGACTCACCGCTAGCTTCGAAGTGCATCGATTGTAAAACTAGACAATTTTCTGGAATTGAAAGCAAATTCAGAGTGAAATATTTTACTACTAAAAATCTCTTCCATAAATTTTGTTGTGAGTCAGCCCAAAGGAAGGCCATCTCAAACCGTTTGTAATGAGACATGACTCACTTCAATCTTCGAAGCGCATCGTTTCCAAAATGAAAGAAATATTATCCACATAATGGAAATGAAGAATACAACGATACTTCATTACTAGAAATCTCGATATATTTTGTTGGCAGTCAGTACACAGAAAAGCAATGACTAACGCTTTTTAATGAGACATGACACACCACTAGGTTTGAAGTGCTACGATTTTAATATTAGAATATTACCTGGAATCTTAAGGAAATAGAGAGTGAAAATATTTTTACTACTAAAAATTTCTTTGATAATTTGTTGTGAGTCAGCTAAAAGGAAGACCATCTCAGAACCTTTCCAATGAGACATGACTCACTTCTATCTTCGAAGCGCAACGATTCCAAAATCAAGAAATTATGTGCCACTTACAAGAAATGTAGAATTTCTCGTTATTGCATTGCTAGAAATTTCGATAAGTTTTTTTGAGGTCACAAAATGAATACACCATCACAAATGCTTTTTAATCAGACGCGACTCACCACTAGCTTTGAAGTTCTTCGATTCTAATATTAGAATATTACATGGAATCTTAAGGAAATGAGAGCGAACATATTTTCACTACTAAAAATCTCTTCGATAATTTGTTGTGAGTCAGCCCAAAGGAACTCCATCTCAAAAACTTTGTAACGAGAGATGACTCAGTTCAATCTTTGAAGCGCAACGATTCCAAAATCAAGAAATTATGTGCCTCTTAAAGTACATGAAGAATTAATCGTTATTGCATTACTAGAAATCTCGATAAATTTTGTTGAGAGTAACAAAATGATAAGACCATCACAAAAGCTTTTGAATGAGACATGACTCATCTACACATTTGAAAAGCATCGATACTAAAATTACAATATTATCTGGATTCAAAAGGAAATCTCGTGAAAAATATTTTTACAACTAGAAATCGGTTCGATAAATTTTGTTGTGAGTCAGCAAAAAGGAAGACCATCTCAAACCCTTCGTAATGAGACATGACTTACTTCTATCTTCGAAGCTCATCGATTCCAAAATGAAAAAAAAATTTTCCACATAAAGCAATTGAAGAATTCAACAATACTTCATTACTAAAAATTTCGATAAATTTTGTTTAGACTACCACACAGAAAGACCATCAATAGGCTTTTTAGTGAGACATGACTCACCGCTAGCTTTGAAGTGCATCGATTCTAAAATTAGACAATTATCCGGAATTTAAAGCAAATTCAGAGTGAAAATATTTTTACTACTAAAAATCTCTTCGATAAATTTTGTTGTGAGTCAGCCCAAGGAAAACCATCTCAAACCGTTTGTAATGAGACAAGACTCACTTCTATCTTCGAAGCGTATCGATTCTGAAATGAAATTATGTGCCACTTAAACCAATGAAAAATTCAAAGTTACTTCATTACTGGAAATCTTAGTAAAATTTGTTGAGAGTCACCGCACGGGAAGACCACTACAAAGGCTTTTTAATGAGACATGACTCACCTCTACGTTCGAAATGAATCGATTCTGAAATTAGACATATTACCTTTAGTTTACAGCAAAAAGAGAAAGCATAATATTGTTATTTCTAGAAATATATTCGATAAATTTTGTTGTGAGTCACCACAAAGCAAGACCATCTTAAGCCCTTTGTAATGAGACATGACTCACTTCTATCTTCGAAGCGCATCGATTCCAAAATGAAGAAATTATGTGCCACTTAAATCAAATGAAGAATCCAACGTTATTTCATTACTAAAAATCTCGTTAAATTTTGTTTAGACTCACCACACAGAAAGACCATCAATAGGCTTTTTAATGAGACGTGACTCACCGCTAGCTTTGAAGTGCATCGATTCTAAAATTACATACTTTTCTGGAATTCAAAGCAAATTCAGAGTGAAAATGTTTTTACTACTAAAAATCTCTTCCATAAATTTTGTTGTGAGTCAGCCCAAAGGAAGGTCATCTCTAACCATTTGTAATGAGACAGGACTCACTTCAATCTTCGAAGCGCATCGATTCCAAAATGAAGAAAATATTTTCCACATAATGGAAATGAAAAATACAACGATACTTCATTACTAGAAATCTCGGTATATTTTGTTGGCAGTCAGTACACAGAAAAACAATGACTAACGCTTTTCAATGAGACATGACTCACCACTAGCTTTGAAGTGCTTCGATTCTAATATTAGAATATTACCTGGAATCTTCATGAAATAGAGAGTGAAAATACTTTTACTACTAAAAATCTCTTCGATAATTTGTTGTGAGTCAGCCCAAAGGAAGACCATCTCAAACCCTTTGTAATGAGACATGACTGAATTCTATCTTTAAAGCGCAACGATTCCAAAATCAAGAAATTATGTGCCTCTTAAAGTAAATAAAGAATTAATCGTTATTGCATTACTAGAAATCTCGATAAATTTTGTTGAGAGTCACAAAATGATAAGACCATCACAAACGCTTTAAAAAGAGACATGACTCCCGTACACCTTTCAAACGCATCGATACTAAAATTACAATATTATCTGGAGTCAAAAGGAAATCTAGTGAAAAATGTTTTTACAACTAGAAATCGGTTCGATAAATTTTGTTGTGAGTCAGCCCAAAGGAAGACCATCTCAAGCCCTTTGTAATGAGACATGATTCACTTGTATCTTCGAAGCGCATCGATTCCAAAATGAAGAAATTATGTGCTACTTAAAGCAAATGAAAAATTCAACGTTATTTCATTACTAGAAATCTCGATAAATTTTGCCGAGACTCACCACACGGGAAGATCATCACAAAATATTTTAATGAGACATGTCTCACCTGCACCTTTCAAAGTCATCGATTCTAAAATTAGACAATTATCTGGAATTGAAAGAGAATGGAGAATGGAAAATATTTTCTTTACTAGAAATTTTTTCCATATTTTTTTTTGTGAGTCAGCCCAAAAGAAAACCATCTTAAACCCTTTATAATAAGACATGACTCATTTCCATCTTCGAAGCGCATCGATTACGAATTTAAGGAATTATGTGCCGCTTAAAGCAAATGAAGAATCCAACGTTATTCATTACTAGAAATCTCGATAAATTTTGTTGTGAGTCAGGAAACAGAATGACCATCAGTAAAGCTTTTCAAGAGACATGTCCCAACTCTACTTTTGAAATGCATCGATGCTAAAATTAGAGAATTCTCTGGAATCAAAAGCAAATCCAGAGTGAAAAATATTTTTACAACTAGAAATCGGTAAGGAAGATCATCTCAAACCCTTTGTAATGAGACATGACTCACTTGTATCTTCGAAGCGCATCGATTACAAGTTTAAGGAATTCTGTGCCGCTTAAAGCAAATGAAGAATCCAACGTTATTCATTACTAGAAATCTCGATAAATTTGGTTGTGAGTCAGCAAACAGAACGACCATCACTAATAATTTTCAACGGGACATTACTCAACTCTACCTTTGAAATGCATCGATTTTAAAATTACACATTTATGTGTTATCAAAAGCAAATCCAGAGTGAAAAATATTTTTACAAATAGAAATCTCTTCGATAAATTTTGTTGTGAGTCAGCCCAAAGGAAGACCATCTAAACCTTTTTTAATGAGACATGACTCACTTTCATCTTCGAAGCACATCGATTCCAAAATGAAGAAAATATTTTCCACATAAAGCAAATTAAGAATTCAACGATACTTAATTACTAGAAATCTCGATAAATTTTGTTTTCAGTTAGTACACAGAAAGACCATCACTAACGCATTTTAATGAGACATGACTCACCTCTAGCTTTGAAGTGCTTCGATTTTAAAATTAGACAAATACTTGGAATCTAAAGCGAATCCGGAGTGAAAATATTTTTAATACTAAAAATCTCTTCGATAAATTTTGTTGTGAGTCAGCCCAAAGGAAGACCATCTCAAATCCTTTGAAATGAGACAAGACTCACTTCCATCTTCGAAGCGCATCGATTCGAAATGAAGAAATTTTTTGCCACTTAAAGCAAATGAAGAATTCAACGTTATTTCATTACTAGAAATCTCGATAAATTTTGTTGAGTGTCACCACACTGGAAGACCATCACAAACGCTTTTTAACGATATACGACAAACCTCTACATTTGAAGTGCATCGATTCTAAAATTATACATTTATCTGGTATTTAAAGCAAATGGAAATTGTGAAATATTTTTTACAACAAATCCCTTCCATAAATTTTGTTGTGAGTCAGCCCAAAAGATAACCAACTCAAACACTTTGTAATGGGACATGACTCACTTCTATCTTCGAAGCGCAGAAGTGAGTCATGTCCCATTAAAAAGTATTTGAGTTGGTCTTTTTAGCTGACTCACAACAAAATTTATTGAAGGGATTTGCAGTAATAAAAGCATTTTTCATTCTCCATTTACTCGATGCACTTCAAATCTAGAGGTTAGTCATGTATCATTAAAAATCTTTAGTTATGGTCTTCAGGTGTGGTGACTCTCAATAAAATTTATCGAGATTTCTAGTAATGAAATAACGTTGAATTCTTCATTTGCTTTAAGTGGTACATAATTTCTACATTTTGGAATCGATGCGCTTCGAAGATAGAAGTGAGTCACGTACCATTCCAAAGGTATTTAGATTGTCTTCCTTTGGGCTGACTACCAAGAAAATTTATCGAAGGGATATCTAGTAATAAAAATATTTTGCATTCTCCATTTGCTTTAAATTTCAGATAATAATCTACTTTTGGAATCGATGCACTTCGAAGATATATGTGAGTCATGTCTCATTCAAAAGCGTTTGTGATGGTCTTTCTGTTTGCTGACTCACAACAAAATTTATCGAGATTTCTAGTAATGAATAACGTTGGATTCTTCATTTGCTTTAAGTGGCACATAATTTCTTCATTTTGGAATCCATGCGCTTCGAAGAAAGAAATGAGTCATGTCTCATTACAAAGGGTTTAAAATAGTATTCCTTTGGGGCGACTTAAAACAAAATTTATAGAATAGATTTGTAGGAGTATCAATATTATTCGTTCTCTATTTGCTTTAAATTAAAGGTAATATGTCTAATTTTAAAATCGATACATTTCGAAGGTATAAATGAGTCATGTCTCATTGAAAAGCGTTTGTGATCGTCTTCTCGTGTGGTGATTCTCAACAAATTTCATCGAAATTTCTACTAATGAAATAACGTTGAATTCTTCATTTGCTTTAAGTGTCACATAATTTCTTCCTTTCGGAATCGATGCGCTTTGAAGATAGAAGTTAATCGTGTCTCATTACAAACGGTTTGATATGGTCTTCCTTTGGGGTGCATTTGAAAGGTGTAGGTGAGTCATGTCTCATTAAAAAGCGTTTTTGATTTGGTTCCCGTTTTGTGACTCTCAACAAAATTTATCGAGATTTCTAGTAATGAAATAACGTTGAATTCTTCATTTGCTTTTAATGGCACATAATTTCTTCATTTTGAAATCGAGGCGCTTCGAAGATAAAAGTGAGTCATGTTTCATTACAAAGGGTTTGAGATGGTCTTTCTTTGGGGTGCATTTGAAAGGTGTAGGTGAGTCATGTCTCATTAAAAAGCGTTTCTGATTTGGTTCCCGTTTTGTGACTCTCAACAAAATTTATCGAGATTTCTAGTAATGAAATAACGTTGAATTCTTCATTTGCTTTTAATGGCACATAATTTCTTCATTTTGAAATCGATGCGCTTCGAAGATAAAAGTGAGTCATGTCTCATTAGAAACGGTTTGAGATGGTCTTTCTTTGGGGTGCATTTGAAAGGTGTAGGTGAGTCATGTCTCATTAAAAAGCGTTTTTGATTTGGTTCCCGTTTTGTGACTCTCAACAAAATTTATCGAGATTTCTAGTAATGAAATAACGTTGAATTCTTCATTTGCTTTTAATGGCACATAATTTCTTCATTTTGAAATCGATGCGCTTCGAAGATAAAAGTGAGTCATGTCTCATTAGAAACGGTTTGAGATTTCCCCTCCTTTGGGCTGACTCACAACAAAACTTATCGAGGAGATTTTTAGTAGTAAAAATATTTTCACTCTGAATTTGCTTTAAATTTGAAATAATTGTCTAATTTTAGAATCGATGGACTTCAAAGGTAGCAGTGATTCATGTCTCATTAAAAAACTTATTGATGGTCTTTCTGTGTGGTGAGTCTCAAGAAAATTTATCGAGATTTCTAGTAATTTATCGTACCGATTTCTAGTCTTGAAAATATTTTCACTCCGGATTTGCTTTTGATTCGAGACAATTGTCTAATTTAAGAATCGATGCATTTCAAAGGTAGAGTTGAGACATGTCTCTTGAAAAGCATTAGAGATGGTCTTTCTGTTTCCTGACTCACAACAAAATTGATAGAGATTTCTAGTAATAACGTTGGATTGTTCATTCGCTTTAAGTGGCAAAATTTCTTCATTTTGGAATCGATGCGCTTCGAAGTAAGTCATGTCTCATTACAAGGGGTTTGAGATGGTCTTGCTTTGGGCTGACTCACAACAAAATTTATCGAAGAGATTTTTAGTAGTAAAAATATTTTCAGTCTGCGTTTGCTTTAGATTACCGATAATTGTCTAATTTTAGAATCGAAGCACTTCAAAGCTAGAAGTGGGTCATGTTTCATTAGAAAGCGTTAGTGATGGTCTTTTAGTGTACTAACTGAAAACAAAATTTATCGATATTTCTAGTAATGAAGTATCGTTGAATTCTTTATTTGCTTTTTGTTGAAAATATTTTCTTCATTTTAGAATCGTTGTGCTTTGAAGATAGAAGTGAGTCATGTCTCAATACAAACTGTTTGAGATGGTTTTGCTTTAGGCTTACTCACAAAAAAATTGTCGAACCGATTTCTAGTTGTAAAAATATTTTTCACTAGATATGTTTTAGATTCCAGACAATTGTCTAATTTTAGAATCGATACTTTTCAGAGCCAGCGGTGAGTCATGTCTAATTAAAAGACCTAGTGATCGTGTTTCTGTGTGGTGAGTCTAAACAAGACTTATCGAGATTTCTAGTAATGAAATAACGTTGAATTCTTCATTTGGTTTATGTGGAAAATATTTTCTTCAGTTTGGAATCGATGCGTTTCGAAGATAGAAGTTACTCATGTCTCATTACAAGCGGTTTGAGATTGTCTTCCCTTGGGCTGACTCACAACGAAATATAACGAAGCGATTTCTAGTTGTACAAATATTTTCACTCTAGATTTGCTTTTGATTATAGATATTTGTGTAATTTTAGCATCGATGCATTTGAAAGATGTACGTGAGTCATGCTGCATTAAAAAGCGTTTGTGATTGTCTTTCAGTTTTGTGACTCTCAACAAAATTTATGGAGATTTCTAGTAATGAAATAACGTTGAATTCTTCATTTGCTTTAAGTGTTACATAATTTCTTCATTTTGAAGTCGATGCGATTCGAAGATGGAAGTGAGTAATGTCTCATTACAAACGGTTTGAGATGGCCTTCTTTTGGACTGACTCACAACAAAATTTATCGAGGAAATTTTTAGTAGTAAACATATTTTCATTCTGAATTTGCTTTAAATTCCAGATAATTGTCTAATTTTAGAATCGATGCACTTCAAAGCTAGCAGTGAGTCATGTCTCATTAAAAAGCCTATTGATGGTCTTTCTGTGTGGTGAGTCTCAAGAAATTTTAACGAGATTTCTAGTAATGAAATAACGTTGAATTTTTCAGTTGCTTTAAGTGGCACATAATTACTTCATTTTGGAATCGATGCGCTTTGAAGGTAGAAGTGAGTCATGTCTCATTACAAATGGTTTGAGATGGTCTTCCTTTGGGCTGACTCACAACAAAATTTATCGAACCGATTTCTAGTAAAGAAAATATTTTCCATTCTCCATTTGCTTCAAATTCTAGATATTTGTCTAATTTTAAAATCGATGCATTTGAAAGTTGTAGGTGAGTCATACCTCATTAGAAAGCTTTTGTGATGGTCTTTCCGTGTGGTGACTCTCAACAAAATTTATCGAGATCTTTAGTAATGAAGCAACGTTGAATTCTTCATTTGCTTTAGGTGGCACATAATTTCTTCATTTTGGAATCGATGCGCTTCGAAGATAGAAGTGAGTCATGTCTCATTACAAAGGGTGTAAGATGGTCTTCCGTTGGGGTGACTCACAACAAGATTTATCGAATAGATTTCCAGGAATAACAATATTATGCGTTCTCTATTTGCTTCAAATTAAAGGTTATATATCTAATTTTAGAATCGATGCATTTTGAAGGTAGAAGTGAGTCATGTCTCATTAAAAAGCCTTTATAGTGGTCTTCCCGTGCGGTGACTCTCAACAAATTTTACTAAGATTTCCAGTAATGAAGTAACTTTGAATTTTTCATTGGTTTAAGTGGCACATAATTTCTTCATTTCAGAATCGATACGCTTCGAAGATAGAAGTGAGTCATCTCTCATTACAAACGGTTTGAGATGGTTTTCCTTTGGGCTGACTCACAACAAAACTTATCGCAGAGATTTTTAGTAGTAAATATATTTTAATTCGGAATTTGTTTTAAATGGAAGATAATTGTCTAATTTTAGAATCGATGCATTTCAAAGCTAGTGGTGAGTCACGTCTCATTAAAAAGCGCTTGTGATTGTCTTTCTTTGTGGTGACTCTCAACAAAATTTATCGAGATTTCTAGTAATGAAATAACGTTGAATTCTTCATTTGCTTTAAGTAGCACATAATTTCTTCATTTTGGAATCAATGCGCTTCGAATGTAGAAGTGAGTCATGTCTCATTACAAATGGTTTGAGATGGTCTTCCTTTGGTCTGACTCACAACAAAATTTATCGAACCGATTTCTAGTAAAGAAAATATTTTCCATTCTCCATTTGCTTCAAATTCTAGATATTTGTCTAATTTTAAAATCGATGCATTTGAAAGTTGTAGGTGAGTCATACCTCATTAGAAAGCCTTTGTGATGGTCTTCCCGTGTGGTGACTCTCAACAAAATTTATCGAGATCTTTAGTAATGAAGCAACGTTGAATTCTTCATTTGCTTTAAGTGGCACATAATTTCTTCATTTTGGAATCGATGCGCTTCGAAGATAGATGTGAGTCATGTCTCACTACAAGGTGTTTGAGATGGTCTTCCTTTGGGCTGACTCACAACAAAATTTATCGAAGAGATTTCCAGTAATAATAATATTACGCATTCTCTATTTGCTTTAAATTCCAGGTAATATGTCTAATTTTTGAATCGATGCATTTCGAAGGTAGAGGTGAGTCATGTCTCATTAAAAAGCGTTTGTTGTGGTCTTCCCGTGTGGTGACTCTCAACAAATTTTATCGAAATTTCTAGTAATGAAATAACGTTAAATTTTTCATTTGCTTTAGGTGGCACATAATTGGTTCATTTTGGAATCGATGTGCTTCGAAGATAGAAGTGAGTCATGTCTCATTACAAACGGTTTAGATGGTCTTCCTTTGGGCTGACTCAAACAAAATTTACCGAAGAGATATTTAGTAGTAAAAAATATTTTCACTCTGAATTTGCTTAAAATTGCAGATAATATTCTAATTTGAGAATCGATGCACTTCAAAGCTAGTGGTGGGTCATGTCTCATTAAAAAGCGTTAGTGATGGTTTTTCTGTGTACTGACTGACAACAAAATTTATCGATATTTCTATTAATGAAATAACGTTTAATTCTTCATTTGCTTTAAGTGTTACATAATTTCTTCATTTTGTTACCGATGCGCTTCGAAGATTGAAGTGAGTTATGTCTCATTACAAAGGATTTAAGTTGGTCTTCTATTGAGCTTACCTACAAAAAAATTTATGGAAGTGATTTGTAGTAAAAAGAAAGTATTTTACAATCTCCATTTGC
The DNA here is from genome assembly GCF_964235325.1 of Thermobia domestica. Classification (NCBI taxonomy): domain Eukaryota; kingdom Metazoa; phylum Arthropoda; class Insecta; order Zygentoma; family Lepismatidae; genus Thermobia; species Thermobia domestica. Next base: position 107,017,615 of record NC_137470.1, read on the forward strand.
TTTAAATTCCAGATAATTGTCTAATTTTAGAATCGATGCACTTCAAAGGTAGAGGTGAGTCATGTCTCATTAAAAAGCGTTTGTGATGGTCTTCCCGTGTGGTGACTCTCAAGAAAATTTATCGAAATTTCTAGTAATGAAATAACGTTGAAATCTTTATTTGCTTTAAGTGGCACATAGTTTCTTCATTTTGGAATCTATGCGCTTCGAAGAGGAAGATGAGTCACGAGTGGCCATGAAGATTTTGTTATGCACTTCTTGTAACCTGTGTCACAACGAAATCTACTGAAGATATTTGTAGTAATAAAAAGCTTGTTTAATATCCATAATTTAGCATTAATAACAGCATATTGTTTAATTTTGGTATGTGTTTGCTTCAATATTGATGTGATTCATGACTCACTAGAAGGCACTTGAATTGACCTTCCCGTTACCTGAGCTCTTTTGGTCTTTATTTTCTCTTTTGTTGCATTTTACATTTTTGGTTATGGGTTAAATAATTATAACCAAAAAAAAAGGTTTTGGTTCTAACTTTTAAGACGTTGTTATCGCTTGAGTACTTCTACTCAACTTCCATCAACTACCTCCAACTCCTCACAATTCATTAAAGATTTGGTTTTTATTGTCATGTTCCAGACGACGGAATTCGTCTGCTCATCTCTGGATTGACGTCAGATGTCTTAGCTATTGGAAAACTTTCGTTTCTCCATTGTCGTGCCATGTCCAAAATTTTCAGACAGTTTATTTCTGCCAATCTGCATATTATGTCATATCCTAAACTGTGTATTTTGTTAACAAGCTGAATATACAAATATCTTACTTCATTTTTAAAGCTTACACGCTCTTTTCTCAATTCTTTTCTTTACAACATAATGCAAACACTGTGTCTAGACGACGTCACATAAACAATAACAACAACCATGTGTAATATCTTACTACATGTTAGTGTTTACATTTTACGAAACTAAAACTTGACTTTATTACAATACAATTTTTAATCAGATTATTCTTAGATAATTGACAATAAACGATAATGATGATAATTGATTATTGAGTGCATCCACAATATATATATATATATATATATATATATATATATATATATATATATATATAAGTAAAATTACATAACATAGTGAACTTTTATAGATCAGATTTATAGCGAAACAAAAAGAAATTAAAATTTCCAAATACTTATGTGATTGAAACTTAGTGTGTTTTTAATTAATTAATTTTTACTTTCAGAATGAGCTTTCAGAAGAAAACAAAAATAAATCACTACTTTAAAATTAACAAAACGTATAAAATTCAGAAATGAATTTAAATTACATAAGTCACGATAATTAAAATATCATACATACTGAGGTAATTTTAGAAGTTTTTCATGGAAGACACATTCCGAGAACAACTACACTCTGTATGTCAAAAAATAAATTAATCAACAAGTAAGACTCGTACTCTAGGTGTCTTTTCCTGACAAACAAAACCCGCATCGAGAAAAAAAAAGCAATATCATGGTCACCATCGGGATTCATCAGATAAACAAATACTATTTTGACAAAATATCAAAATCGGCACTAGTCACAATCGATATTTCAAAAAAATGGTCGCTATCGGTATTGCTGGTATTTGCCGCCGTATTCCATGTATACGACAAGGTCAGGTATGCTTAAGACAAACGGCTTACGATGGAATAAGCTATAACAAAAAATTCACTGAAGCATATATTTAAAATAATACACACAATCATGGAGAGAAGAAACCAATGTATTAATATATGTAAAAGTATCAAGTAAAGTACCAAAAAAGAACATAATCTCAATAATTATTATACCATTACAAATAACCTGTTATTTCTTCAAGCACACAAAACATCCCCGAAACACAAACTCAAATGATTGCAGTAGCAGACCTACGTCAGAATTACTTATGTAAAATCTTTTTAAACTCCATATGTTTGTACAACAACTTATACAATTTAATCTCTCAATAAAACTCAACAAAATATACATACTACACGCTAGCCAAAACAACTTCATGCCATGCGACAACATATCTCGAGTCATGTCAAAGGACGACAATACAACGTCCAAAACAAACGGCGGCCTCCACTGCTCCACCGAAAAACGAACCACACTAGTCCAAACCACAAAATAACAACAAAGAACATGTTCAAGTGGGGCTAACACCAGAAACATGGGGAAATGCTTAAGGAAATAAGAAAACAAAAGACAAAAATCGGGGCACGGTACCCTGAGCATAAATCGTTCCTTAGCAGTCCACCTCGCTCTCCATAACAACAAAATTGGGCGTACTGTATTATAATTAAATCTTCATTTGAACCAGTAGGGAACCCAAATGGACAGCATAAATACAACAGGCAATGTTACGTAATGTATACTTCAACTGAATCCGAGGCCTCAAAACTCAACACACAAAATCTGAAAATTAGCGCATCGGAATCCTACGAACCAATGCTATGACACAAAATAATTTTTCTTCGCTTAAACCAATTAAAATTCACCAATCTAAAACAATGAAGAATAACTAAAATTTCGTAGTCAGGAACCTGATTTCTTCTCTATACCTCATATTTACAGCAATATCAATAATAATAATAATAATAATAATAATCATAATAATAATAATAATAATAATAATAATAATAATAATAATAATAATAATAATGTAACAAGAGAAACAAATTTATATTCTCTACGTCCCTGTCAAAAAATTACATATAGACTTCATATAAACCATAACAAGAAGGAAAAAACCAAAGAAGTGTGTAATTTAACAAAAAAAAATAATTATATATTTAATTTAATCTTCCGTTTTAATGTGAAAAAAAAATATACTCTAAAAATGGACAGTTGAGTGGACGGAAATGCTGAGTCAAAGATACTCAAGGACATGGAGAATACCGATAGCAGTGGGAGCTGAACATTCCAGGACAAAGTATGTTACTCACCTATCTTAATGTTTACGAGAAAGAATGAACTTCAATTACACCTCAAACGCTTTTAGAAGGAATACAGAGCAAAAATTATACCGTAACTGATACGAAATTACAATTCCTACAGCAAAAGTAACAAAAACAAAACTTTCAGAGAAAAATAGAATATGATAAAAAAAACAAAGCTACACCCTACTTCAATCATAAAATGAAACCACAAACTTGACAACAGAACAATAATTTCCGGGATACGAGGAAGATCAAAAATGTACTAGGGAGATAAAAAAAACTAAATAATTAAACTTCTTAACGAACAACAAATAAGCTTAAAAATGCAATCCAAAATACTATAGAAAGAAAAAAACGCACACACACACATCAACAAGATAATATAAAAACAACAACTTTATGAGCCACTAATGGAAAAAGTATCCGTTACGCTCCATAAAGAGCTTCGCGAAACCTACTAAATTCAAGAGAAGTGAATTTGAGGAAACTAATCCATGGGACAAACGTACAAATTGCAAGATGGTTCTTACCATGTATTCTAACTGTACAACAGGGCTGCAGAAAAACGGATCACAACTCTTCCCAATCCAAGAGGATAATGTCTGCTGATCCCTACCAAATTTAAATATCAATGCAAGAGTGAAATTGGGCTCAGCTTACTTAACCGTAAAAACATACCTTCCTGTAGGAAGAGATAAAGCCTCGTCACCAGGGCAAAAGAGTGAAGCTTTTTCCGGAGCTTTACAAGCTCTCCAAGGTCCTTCTGTAATACCTTAAACTCTACTAGGTACCACTTCGCAAACCGGTTTTGTAAAAATGTTCCACACAATTGCAAGTCGACAGTATCACAAAAAGTAGGGCTGTACTCTTGAAACTATCGCAACACACCAACATTAAGACAATAAAACTTAGAACTAGAACCAATATATGCTGGCCTGTCATCAGGCTTCAAATCAGGATAGGAATTCCATGGCTAAATAGTCCTTCAAACCGCACAAGAAAATTCCGAAAACACTCCACAAAGGGCCGGAGGGCGGGGAAAAGATTCCAACAACTTAAAAGTGGTGGAATACTAATGAGCACTAAGCAAAGAGAGAGACACAGAGACTCGAACTTACGGCACAAGCACCATGTAGAGAAACCAAAAGGGCTGTAGGGTTCAAACGGGAATCAGCTAAAGGTGCAAGAGAACAGTACTAATTTCAGCAAAAATCAAAGTCATAATTTTGATGCTAGATAACGGTAACTTATAGGGTCGTAAAATTATTAAGGTAGAGCTAGGTGTAAGCAACGGCTATGGTTAATCTCACCTTTTAAGCTGAGCAGGTTCTGTCTTCTTCCTCAAGGCTCGTAGAAGCTCAAGTTCCAGGAGACAACTTGTTCGTCTATAAAACATGCCAACATGTGCCGGGCTCCAAACTTAATTAAACAAAGACGTAATGACTACTTAATCGGCTCTCCAAAAAGGACCGCCGGCAACAGATTCTCGGCAAATGACCACAATCATGGTTTCTCAAGTCTGTTTGTTTCGAACTGATCTAAAGAAAGCAACTGATCTAAAGAGAAATTGAGAACTAGCTTACACGATTGAAACTTTGAAAAGATAAGGGAATGCTACCTAATGTTTCTTGCAATTTCAATATACATACATGAATTTCCTTGTAGCATTGCATACATAACCTGTCTAAATACTTCCTTGTCAAAATACTGATGACTGCAACGGGTGTCGATGACTGATGTAAATGACATATTCCAAGTGATGAACTTCAACTGCGAAACCTGATGGGCTCTCAGTATATGACTGATTAAACAGAATTTGAAATAAAATCGAACTTCATGCACCGTTACACTAGAAAGATCGAAGAGAATGTATGAGGTTTGAGATGACAGGTTATATAGGATTTATCGTTTTTCGAATGGGAAAAAGCATCTTTTATGTATGCTGTTAAGTATGAGAGATGCAGTTTTTAATGAAGCTCATACCGACACGTTGGCTACAGTAAAATATACAGTACTTTCCAAAAAAGATTTACGTGCAAAATCTAAGAGGTTTTCTGCATGAAAAATATAAGACATGCATAACGTACCAAATGAACAAAAGAATAGGGCAAAATAGCACTGAACCCCAAAACATATCCTCAATATGCCCCAATTTAAAGGATTGTTCTAGACAAGATTAGACCTCTATCTTTATCTGGAGCTTATATACATAAATACATAATAGTAATGACTGATATGTCTATCGTTATATGATTCCTAAGTCAATTTCCAATCTTTCTGCTGAAGAAATTTTACAGGTCATATATGAAGAATTAATTTTTAAATTCGGAATTCCCAAACAAATTTTACTGGATCGTTTATCGGGACATAGAATTATATTAATGGAGGAGATGGTAGAAAGATTACGCATAACTCTGAACTTTGCAGAGAGTGGTGCTCATTTTTATATTGGCTTTGTTGAACGCACAAATGCAATATTACAAGATATTATTAAGCATTATATAGACAAAAAGATAAACTCAAGGGATCTTGTTCTTCCAATTTTTGTATTCACATTAAACACTCATGTGCATGAGAGAACTAAATATTATCCATTATTGCTTCATGTATTCGAAGTTCGGATGAAGATTGATCATCTGCTCGTTCTACCTTGAAATCACCAGGAGAACGAAGCAAGCCCGTGACATTTCCTGCAGGAACCTGCAAAAACAATACAAACATCAAAGATGTTATATTGAAAAGAAATATAATCAAGAAAATTTGGCTCCAGTTCAAAACTTATTAAAGGAATTGAAAAAAAAACCTGGAAGTCTTGTTTTTCAAATAAATACAAATTAACTGGGGAAATGTTAACAAAGGTAAATGACAACTCAAAGTAAGGTATTTAAAACATAAAAACAAACTAAAATTAATACTTTCAACATTACGATACTAAAGTTGTATAATGAAACATTAGAAGACTAAGTCAATAGAAATATTAATTACCGTGTGGTATTATAGTTTTTTCTATTCCCGAGCGAGTCGGTGCACAGGGCTTAGTTCTCTTCTCAGACACCTTTCTTTGTTCTATCAGGGAATGACATATCTTAGGAAACAATATAGTGCCATCGGTAGCTTAACATTTCACCCTAAAAAGAGAAAATTAGTTTGAAACAATAATCTACGAAATGGGAAACAAAATTATTAAGTCTACCTTTTTCTCTAATTATTTAAAGTGACTGAAATAAACGTTGGATGCAATTGATATATTATGTAAAGTACATACTACTATAAATCTATCCATAAATTATCAAAATCATTTACAAACAATTCAATTTGTTTTGTTTAGCATTTAGGAATTCGATTCCATACCAACGTTTTTTTCATAAGGCACAGAAATTGGTTTTCTTAATTTTAGTTTAATGTTTCAATTTAAGGGAAATTTGATTAAATACTTACTGACAGTTTGAGATTGATTAATGAAAACTTCAAGATTAAAACACATTCTTGAGGACTCTCAATTCGAAATCAACAGTCTTTACTGTAACTTGATACGAGTATAACAAGAAATACTAATTTCTTTGTCACGCAATACGTATTGAAAATCTTCGCCGATCTTATGAACACCGAATTGACATATCATATTCTAAGGAATATTAAAGCGACTCAATTAATTTTAGCTTAACAGCTGTTAAAATCAACAATTTATAAAAATGACTATAAACATAAAAATAAAAGTACAGCATCACATTATTATTATTATTAGTAGTATTATTATTATAAGTATTATTATTAGTAGTAATATTATTAGTATTAGTATTAGTATTATTTGGGGAGTGAAAGTCAAGCAGACAATAAACCTTGATTGTAGCTCCGTTAACCTACGATTTTAAATTCTGTGCACAAAATCAATTTTGGTGGAAGCTGGGATCGAATTTGGAATTTCACGATCTAGAGTTGAATTAGTCTTTGAATGAAAAAAGAATTTCACGTATCTAGCACTTCGCATTGAATTTCGTTTCACGGCAGAAAGGATCGAATTAATTTAATATCTTCAAATATTTAATACTTTCTCACCGAGAATCGAACGCGGGCACTAAATATGCTTTCATTTTTGAAAGTTCTCTCAGCGGAATTGAACGCAGGACCGTGGTAGTTCTTAAGTGCATGGAACATGTACAAACAAGATGAAACATGAATTTCCTCTTCTTCGTCGTCTACCTCCCCCCGTGCATGCGTGCACAGATATCTGTATGCGTAGTGGCATTAGTCTCTGTTTATCCGCTAGTGAAGTAACATGACTATGTAAATCATGTTTTATAGTATAATATTGACGAACTCTTATTAAGTGGTAATATTTGTTTTCATAGATTTCGGTCAAATTCAACATACAAATGTAAGCAAAATTTCATTTAAAAAGAATTTTGGTTGATTAAGAATGGAACTGTATCAAATTGTGATGTAACTTTGAAAAATTAGTGATGTTAGAGAAGAAGGGAACACTTCATGCTCCTTGAAACAGGATGTACTTCAAATGATTGGCTTTATTTCTTCGAAATATTACCATATATTGAACATGCTGTGAAAAACAGTAAAGTTTGCAGTGTTGTGCTACGCGAATATTTTGATTTGTGTACAGATATTATTCCTAATCATGTACAAGCGCATTGTCTTGTATGAAGAGGACATGCAGGAATTCATACATGTGTTGATAAACAGATTATTATTAATGAAATGAACATCAGTTTTACAAGAGTGTCTCTTTATAAGAATGACGATGTAAGCATTGATTGTGAAAGATTGTTATTGGAAATGAAAGTATTTTGCAAACAAATCTCATAGATTCAACTATGGCTGATTTATTTTATAGTGTACAAACACAGCCAAGGTTGGCGGAAAGCAATACTCATGCTTTGAAGGGTATCGATGAGGTAGACTTCTATTCATAAAGAAGAAGTAGAAAGTAATATTTTTGCTTTTATAATGAGCAGTGTAGCACTAAGTTTAGTGCATTTAATAATAATAATAATAATAATAATAATAATAATAATAATATAATAGTGAAATTGAAATGTTTTATTTACACATAAATATGTATTTTGTGATAGTTTAGTCGCTTAAATACGATAGGATGTTTTCATTAGTGTACTAATGGTATTATTCAGATATTTGTGTTGTACGAATAAAGAATGGTCATTTTTTTTAATTGATTGATCTGAAAAGAATTCGTGCGGATGTCTTTTTTCACTAAGGAGACGCTCCGTGCTTATCTCTACTGTGCAAGTCTTTGGTTCAATCACAGTGCAACGTACGTTTACGGTGAACCACATTGTGTTCGTAGATTTTCTCGAGACCTTTTGTTTCCTCTCACATATTATTTTTATAAAAGCTGATGTGTGATATAATCACGATGGAGACGATGTGTGTTTACTTCTATTGCAGAGGTCTGTAGTTCGTAGTTTATCTTCGCACGATTAAAATTCGTCCTCAAGAAGTGACTCGGCTCGGAACTCTATTCGAGAAAATAACCTTTTAGTTTCGAGTCGAATTCGAGTCGAACCGAGTTTTAGCCCGATTCATGCCCAAACTTATTCTTCATTTGCTGTGGACATAAGGTAGGTCTTACGGCGGTTTGAAACCCAACCCTGGACTTTTCGAAGTTTCTGTTAATCTTGTCTAATTTAGAAACGGTATCACCTATTTGTCCTTGGTTGCAGCCATACTTCGTTTTTATATTACCAACATTCTTCATTGCGGAGGACACGAAGGAGTTTTCCTTAAAACTAGACTCGATCTGAAATAACCGAATCGACTTTTCTGCAAATTTTGTTTATTGTACGAACAGTATTTCGTGAACGATGAGTTTCAGTTTTCCCTTCATCGCAAAGTAATTTATGACCCATATAGATGTAAATTAACTAATTAAGAAAACAAGCATGAATAAATGCTAACTACATGGAATCTTTGTCATAACCAAAGCAAACACGAGTTATGAGACATCACATTGTTTAAAGCACTTAGATATCAAATGAAAGTGATACAAACTAGATTTGAAGAGTTAATATTCTAAACAATTTCTGAAAAAAGGGTAACAGGAGAAAGAAAAATCAATCGTTTGAATTGAACCACTTTGATACAGGGAACGTAACGCACCCCAAAATATGAACCGTAGGTACAGTTCAGATGTCCAAAAAAAGCTTTTAACATTTTTCGTTCGATTGATCCATCGGGAATCGAACCTTGAATCCCAAATATTGAACCTACAGCTTTTTGTGTCCTCATCCTATCGTGATCAAACAAGAATCTTTTAGTTCTATAATATTAATATACGTATTACTTTTAAATAAGTAGACACTTGAACAAAATAACTTTCAGAAATTTCAATATTAAAAATACCGACAACGAAAGCGAGAAGTAAGCATGTCATTCACGTAGTAAGAAATAATAGTGACTAACAAAGGTAAGATAAAATAAGTTTGAAGAAATGCTGACCTTACCTACATGCATAAACAGTGTTCAAGATCATTTAAAGAGAGAAATATAATTACACATGAATGTACGTAAGATGAAAAATCATAGACTTGAAACCCTTTTCACTAATTGATAAATGGTGTATATTAGGCACTTCCCTGTTGTGAAGTTTCTGCCATTAGTAGTTCCTTTCCACTTGTATTTTGAATATTCGTCTTAGAATCTTGTTTTCAAATACTTTCAGTCTTTGTTTTATCCCTGAGAATTAGTGATCAAACATACACTGATAGTGATTATCGTTTGTATATATTTTAAGCTTCTAATTCCTTATCAGAAATCGTGACGACAAAAGATTTTCAACTGATTAATAACACGTAATCCCTGATTTCAGTTTATTCAAATTTCCACGTGATCCTAGATATTTGAAAGTAACCCTTTTGTCGGAAGTACTATTCGTATTTTAACGCATCCATAAAATACACTACTACTACAATCCCGCCTAACTTTCATGCATTTAGTAAAATAACAACCATAAAAATAAAAAAATATTATTATTTTTCTCATTTATCTAAAAAGTGATCTCGTATCAAATAACTGTGAGACGATAAACCGTGTCTCTGTTTCTTTAAGTTTGTGTCCCTTAGCCTCAATGCCGAAAACAACAAATTAGAATTTCAGTTACAGGTAAAGAGCAACGCACATGAAAATAACTGATTTGTAAACACAATAATTTAAACACTCCAACAATACATCTAGGTTCTTCCAGCAGCAACAACTAGTTAAACCATTTTTTTCTATATATCAATTCAAAAGAAGGTTTACCTTTTATTTAAATAAAAGTATCAAATTTTATCTACAACTATTTTTTCTTTTTATATTTCTAATACAGACACATATTTACAAATCTTTTCATTTTTTCTTTATTTGGGCTTTTTATGACAGTGAAAAATCACCTCTCCCTTCACCATTCCTTTTTCTTTTTTAATTCCTCTTCTATTATTTCACTTTCTTCCGCGCACACTTACCATCTATGTCCTAGTTTAACCCCAAAATAATTTATCTACACTTTCTCTTTGTTTTTCTTCTTGACAGGAAGTTCTAATAGGGCGACATTGACACAATAATCCTATTTGTGCCATCGTTTTATGAATTTACTCTTTGGACACGTACTAGAAATATAGTACACTTTTTATTTGCTCTTCTTCTTATTTTATCTTTGCAATATTCTACACTGGTCATTGCAGCACTACGTGGGGTTGGCATCCTTTTTTCTGGAAATAAAGAAATACGAATTTTTATTATCAGGAAATATAAATTAAACTTCAAAAAGTAATCAACATAGCCCATTTTATGAAAATATTAGCCATATTCATCAAACCCATTTACTTTCGTACGAAAATATCGGAGTTTGTGTTCGTTTTATCACTTTAGCCTAAGTATTCTTAACATTCTTCCCTTTTCTTACGATAATAACAACCTTCATATTTTTAAGAAGATACAAAAATCTTAAATAAAACAATACCTATCATTAGCTTCCTTTACTCTTAAGGAAATACCATATGATAACAGTATATATTACAACTCCATGCAATCCAATTCTACATTCGAAAACTCCAGTATAGTTCTTGATATACTACACTAATTTATGACTCGTAAAGCTTAAGCGTTGAACAAACCGTAAAACTGTATTTGCTTACCATGAAAAATCAAATTAACTTTTCTTTCCTTCTATGATATTTAAAAAAAAGTTAACACTATAACCTATCAGTTTTACCAAAGGTATTCCTATACTAATGAATACTTTTTTCTTCTTCAAAGCAAAACACCGTTCCACAGAATGTTGCAACTGTATGCATTTGACTTATACCTTGTAACACACGAGTTAAATTCCCGGTGGTAACTTATATCATTTTAATTCCTCTTATTAATCTTGTTAATGTAGGTTTACGTCTCATACAGCCTCCGTGTTGAATGTTATTAATATCTAACGCTCCGCAGTAAGTTATTCGTACAGTTCTAATCTCTAATATATGTACCTTACAACATAAAATGTTTTACGATTATGTATTAATGCGGTCAAACACCGTATCTATGAGTTTTCTTCTTTTCATATTAACCTAACTTAAAAAGAAAAAAGAATCAAACGTTACTTTGCATGATGGACATAAATTCCTTTTTACCTAAAATAAATAAATAATTATTAATATTATCACACATATTGTAAAAGAAGAGAAGCAGTTATGGATCCTTTTTATCTGAAAGAAAGTTATAAAAGTCTATACTTTTGTTTGATCAGTAATCGTCTTCGAAAGGGTTTTAACGTAGAAAATCTTGCTTAAATTTCCTCATCTTTCGCTTCAGGTAGTGTCCCGTGAAGACGTATCCTCTTTTAATGTGTACTTTAAAGAAACAAGAATGAAACGTTACTTTACGTGATGAACATGATTTTCTTCTGAAAGAAAAACAAATAGTTATTCACCTTTTCACATGTCTTAAATAAAAGCGGTTATTTATCTTTTTTTCAAAAGAAATATATAAACCTTGCCATTTGTAGAAGATAGATGCGTCACAGTTCTTGAGCAATTCATCTTCTACTAATTTTGAAGGCAAGATAATCCTATTGTTCATTTCTTCTTCGTCTTCTTCATGTATATTTGCATGCATACGGAAAATGTTGAGTAAAATACTGTATAGTTGCATGTACAGGGAAAGGTAAGGGAAATGTCTCAGTGCTACCTTTGAAGTAGAGTGAAATGATGGAAAGAAAACAAATTTCGAAACATAAGAATAAATAATAGTCTCCAAATATAATGAAGAGATAAAAGCGGTAAGCACAAAATGGTTTTGAAAGTAATTATATTTTAAAAGCAAAGAAACCACCTTGTATTTCCTCAGGGTGGTAATGATGGCTTCTTGAGGAGTTTTGTAGAGAGCAGCAGTGCTCCTCACCTGCTGCTGAAAAGTAATTACTTTCAAAACGAAAGTCTACTATTAAAGGAATTGAGTGACTTCTTTAAAAGTTTAAAATATGTTCTACATGTTCATCATCGCCATCTTTAAACACCACAGCCTTACTTTTTAAAGGATGAACTACATACGTGTGAAGAAAAATATTAATCCCCTTGTGAAAACAAACACCAACAAAAGTGAGTAGTGTGAACGTAATGTTCTGACATGAAGTGACGTAATGATGAATAACCATAGATAATTTATATCTAAAGAAAGAAACACAGACCTATCCTATATACAGAAGATAACTTACATTCAAAGAAACACTGTCACAAAAACCAACGCTGACATCTTGAACATATGTACAAATTTCTGATTCATTATCATTTTTTCTTTTAAAACTCTAATCTAGAAGAATTAGACTAGGGTATATGAGACGTAATTGAAACTACAGCTTAACTACCGTGAAATTCGTACTACATGAACTATCGCCAGATGTCAAACTCAAGTCTCCCACAACAAAGGCACGTATATCCGCAAAAACATATGAAATAATTAATTCCAATACCAATAATATTAAAGAAATAACTAACTACGCTACGAAAACAAGATTAAAAAAACACTGGAGTAATAACAAAACCAGTACTATTAAACTATGAAAATACCAATAGTAACAGTAACTTAATTAACTAGCTATGATCATATATGATAGTAATAAAACAATGATGCTAAGCGTTATATTCAAGTGTATTTTACATTAAAATCAAAATATTTCCGAGGTTATGAGACACTGATCTACAGCTTAACGTGGAATCGGACTCACGTTTTCCACAACATACGCACGTATATCCACGAAAACAAGATATTTCTGATTCATTACCAATTTTTCTTCGAAAAATCTAGTCTAGAAGGATTAGGCTAGTATATGTGAGATGTGAGCGAATCTAAAGCTTAACTTGAAATTCGAAGTACATGATACGTACATTTTTTTATTTCGTTATCAATTTTCTCGGAATACTCTAGTCTAAAAGTAATAGCGAAGGCTATGATAAACATTATATTCAAGTAAATGGTACATTAAAATGCATTCTATTCTAAAAGAATCAGAAACCAATAGTAATAGTTTACTAAATAACTAAATAACTAGCAATGAAATATATCATAATAATAAACCAAAATAATATAATACAATGCTACGCAGTATATTCAATTAAATATAGCATTATACAGGGTCTTCAGAAAGCATTGAAGTTAATAATCATAGACAATACTATTAAACTATGAAATACGAATAAAAATTGCTCTATTATGTGATGTCAAACCAAGAAAGAAATCCGTACATATAGTAACAGTAATACTAACATAATTAACCAGCTACGAATATAAATGATAATAATAAAATAACAATGTTAAGCCTTATATATTACATTAAAATCAAAATATGTCCGAGAATATATGAGACATGTATCTACAGCTTAACATGGAATCCAACTTAAGTGTCCCACAACCTAGGCACGTATATTCACGAAACAGGATATTTCTGATACATTATCAAGTTTTGTTCAAAAATCTACTCTAGAAATATGAATCTAGGATATTTGTGACGTGAGTGAATCTAAAGCTTAACGTGAAATTCGAACTACATAATATGTAGAAATTTTTGATTTCATTATCATTTTTTCTTTCAAAAATCTAGTCTAGAATGGTTAGGCAAGGCTATATGAGATGTGAATCTACAGACTAACGTGAAATAATTATGTACGTTAGGCGAGCAGGATTTAGAAAAGCACTGAAATAATAATCAAAACAATTACTATTAAACTATTAAACTATGAATATACTATACTTAAAAAATGATTTCATTACGTAATTCCAAAAACAAGAAATAAACTTTACATATACTAACAATAATAATGAACTAAATAAGCAGCTATGAAATATATAATACAATGCAAATCACTATATTCAAGTATATATTACATTAAAATTCATTCTATTCTACAAGAACCAGAATATCCCCGAGGCTATACGAGACATGAATCTACAGCTTAACCTGGAATTCGACACAAGTCGAACTCAAGTGTCCTACACAGAAAAGTACTTGCACTAAATGATTAAACAAGAATATGTAAAGTTTTCATTCTAGTTTCAAAGAACAATAAATAAATTCCTACATATAATAACAGTAAGAGTAAACTAAATAATACAATGCTAAACACTATATTCAAATAAGTGTTACATTAAATTGCATTATATTCTAAAAGAATCAGCATATTTCTGAGGATATATGAGACGGGAATCCGAACCATATAATCTTCCTGTATACACGGAAAAGAAAGTATTATACAGTTCCCAATTTTTCTCTCATTAACTCGAGCACAAATGAATTATTCTGGATCTTATTTTTCTCGTTACTTTTGGAAAAGTTATAATTTGATAACTTGCCAAAGTCGGTGCTGTAATAGAATAATTTATAATTAATTTATTAGGACAAGAAATTTTGTCCACTGAAGAATATTTTTTCGTGACTGTACGTGCACTAAATGTTTACCAAAGAATATGTATTGCTTTCATTACATAATGTCAAAGAACAAAAAAATAATCCCTAGATATACTAACAGTAATTGTGAACTAAATGACTAGCTGTGAAATGTGTGATAATAAAAAACTAACACATAATCGAATGGTACGCAGTATTTTCAAGTAAAGACTAGCGCTGATATTATGTATAATTGTATATACATTGCCTAATGAAATAGCAAAGTTTCTTTGAACAAATCTGGGAAAGCGGATAGATTTAGCAATGCAGTACTCTGTGATTAAACACATGGTGAATTTTTACATAGGTCTGCACAAGTTGAAATCTGTTCCGTAATTTGAATTACAGGGTTGATGATGTACCTGCACTTATATCAAGCTAATTGATTCTCCAACTACATCTGATCACTTACACCGTGAGAAATTTTTCGGATATATCCTTAATGTGAAAAAATGTTGTATTATGTAATGGCCAACAATATTTGATAAGTGATGACACTACCAGTAAAAATATCTACGCCGGGCGCCGTTCTAACTCTAGTAAATTCCTAAAGTCAATAGTAACAGGAGTAATATAAATCAAAAACAATCGCTGATAATGGACTTGCGAGTACAAATTTCTAATTTCATTATTGTTTTTTTTCTTTTGAATATAATGGTGCGTATTCTCTAAGGAACATAAAACTCCATAGTTACCTTGGTAATATTTAGATTCTCTAAACAAAGCAGCTGGAGTTCCATCCGCCTGCAGTGTAATAAAATTAACTGCATGGTTATGTAACAGGGTTTCAATTTCAAATTCTTGTTTAAGACAAACAACAAAAGCGTAATTCAAATGACGAATTTCAAAGTTAAACGATAATACGTATAAGAATTTACGTAATCAATATTTGTAGCAATTAGGAAATACCTAAGTCACGATTAAATTCCAGATTCACAATCAATCTCTTACTTCTAATTCAAGACTAGATCTTATATTACATCTTCTATTTCTATCTTCAAACTTCCTCTCTAATTTGCGTAATTTTGCTAATATATAGCAAGTATTAACAATTCTCCTCTGAAAAATGTAGTTTAGAAGGATTAGGTAAAGACTATATAAGACATCAATCTACAGCGTAACGTGAAATTCGAACTACATTAAATATTGTATAGTGACAACCTCCTCAGTTCGTGTCTAAAAAATCGGGGATGATACGGTGAACCGAAAAAGTCACCTTCCACTCACCATCCGAAATGAGTGGGAATGTTTTCTACTAGTATGCGAGAGGTTAACTTATAGTACATAATCTTAATGGGGATTTTATAGTAAAATCACAACTCAGAAATAAATTAATCAATGAAGTTTGTATTTCTTATCGAAAATGTGCCTGTGTAAAATGTTGTGTACTTAGTTTCGGGTATTTAGAAGTTTCGCCAGATTGAGCATCGCAAACCAAGCATTGAGCTGTTGATTACTGACTTTAAAGTAACACATACCTCTAGGATTTTATTCAGCTTGTCCTCCTGTGGTGGTCCTTGGTGGTCACTTCTTGTCTAGCCGCAGGTTGAGAGATATCGCCTCGGTTGATATCTCCGCACTGTAGACTACTGGTTTGTATCTCGATCGGGAAGAATCTACGTTATTTTCTTCTGTGCTTAGGCTGTAGTTAAACTCCACAATTAATAAACGTTGTGTATATAATTTCTAATGTTCGTCAACTTAACGAAGTTATTCTGTGACCTAAGATTAGTCACATCTGATCGCTCTCAACTGATCTTCTCTGGACTCCTCTGGACTGCTCCGGTCTGATCGCATCGGGTTACTCTGGACTGATCTTGAGACCTCTCTTCCCTCCGTTTTTGTTTAAACATCCTTACCACGGAATTCGCCACAGCGGCATGACATCAGAGGCGCGTTTGCTCCTTTCTTGAGGAAACGAGGTTGTTTCCTCATTGTAATCAACAACTGGCAATCCTTGGAATGCTTCGTCTCATGATTCTCGGCAATTCTAACATACCCGTGAAGTGTCTGTTGTTAACAATTATTTTACAAATGTACTGACAATAAAATTCTGTTAATTGTTCTCAACTAAACATTCGTAAGATTCTATTCCTGAATTCTCAGACGAGAAACAATTCGCTTAAAATGATGTTTGGAATTGCTGATTATACAAGCTTATGAATTTTCTGACAATTACATTCATGTGATTTCTTATACTGGTACTAATTATTTCCGTGTTTTATTATTCTTCCACAATTCTTAACCAAAGACAAAAATAAAATCTTTAATAAAATAAATTTTATAAAATGTACATAAAAATTACCATAAAATATGGGCTCTGCCACATGCCCCCCATCGAAACCTTGTTAGCTCTGCTAATAAATTAGATCTCACAGGAGATCGTTGTTATTTAAAACATCCTGTATATATATATATAGAAACATGAAAGTATATAATATATGAAACTGCAAAAATATAGTTTAAAACAAAATGAGATATATATATATATATATATATATATATATATATATATATATATATATATATATATATATATATATATATATATATATATATAATAGCATAAATAAATATTCAGAATTGATAATACCATCTCCAAAAAACCCTACTTTCAACTAAAACTATTAATCTTTCTAATCATTGATTACTTGAAATGCATCATGCATAAATAAAGATTTAAATATGAATCCTCACACCATCTTGTGGTTGAAGTGAGAATTATGACAAGTAAGCTGTTTTCTGTATTAATTGCAGGTAGAGTTCTCATAATAAGCAATTAAGTTATCTGTTGCTAAGACAAATCTAAAATTTTCCATTGACACTGTGTCAGCTATGCTGTGTACAAACTTGCCAACTCGAGCATAAGTTGACTGTACAACCAAAATTTATTTACATATGTATGACACTTTTATTCAATGTTTTCTGTTTTCAAAACTTCCACACTAATAAAAGAAGTATATATATACATGTGGTACTGTGCACTACACATATTAATATCATAAATTCACAAATTACTTCATTTAGGACAAAACTTGCACCAAAATTTCACTTTCTCAGAATGAAAGTTCTCCTTTAAACAGTTTGCAACGATGATCTTGACTTTGATGGGAAGCGCGAAATCAACCTTTTTCAGTCAAGGTTGATTCAAACATCCGTTTTTGCGCTCTCATTTAGGCGTTGGCTGCATAAAAGTTAACTCGGTGATCCCACACAAACAAAACTTTTGGTGTGTTTTGTGAGTTTTGCGCTTAAATCACTATCACGTCGCAAGGAAAGAATGTTTCCTTGCCGTCGACTTCCGTGTTTCCACTTTTCTTAAGTTTATCGGGCGTAATCACTAAAATGTTTGATCGAAAATCGGTGATGTGTCCCGTTTTAGTCTCTTGGTGCTCAAGATTCAACACGTTGTTTTTGGTGTGTTCCACTTTTGTTACCTTAAGTTCATCATCATTGCTAGTGTTTGAATAAGCTTTGCTAAAATCTGGCATAGAGTGTAGTGATGCGTGGTCAGTGATTTGTGTTCTTGTATTTTGTGTATGTGTTCTTTTCTTCTGTATTTTCGCATACAAGGGGGAAAAATTTGGAGGAACGTAAGTTTCTGAGTTGCATTTATCTCTTACTTCTAATTCAAGACTAGATCTTATATTACATCTTCTATTTCTATCTTCAAACTTCCTCTCTAATTTGCGTAATTTTGCTAATATATAGCAAGTATTAACAATTACTATTACGAATATAATTCCTAATACTACAGTAGATACTACAAATAAAATAGTTTCGATGTCCATTTCTTCCTTTTGGTTTTAATCTGGAATATATGAGAAATAGATAAAGTCGGGACAGGCTCATTTAAAAATCGTAGAATGTTCTATTTACTATAATAAATTAAATAATTATATTCTCTAACTTGTGTCTGCTTACGCTCTTCGACTACATTTCGCGTCTTATTGAAGCAGGCTTATAATGTTCTGTTAATTGTCATACACAACTTGCTACATTAACCGTAATATTAGTGTAAGACTGTTCTCTAAAACTACAAAGTTTGTGTGTAAAACATTGCTAATCTATAAACTTAAGTTCTACACGGAAAATCTCCTTCTTTTCGCCGTATCAATTCTTTAAAATCACATTAAAATATGATCTTTTTACTCTCTCTTAACTTCATATTTCAGCGCTTGTATATATTCTAACATACTTGTATATCTACTTTGAGCTTGTTTGTAATAATAAATATAAACTAAGGTAATTAATTTTATTGAATTTCATTATATTTTAGTATTTTAATATATATTTCATTTGCTTTACGCTCGGCTTCGGCTCAGTCGCTGGGATGCAACCGACGGCCGCATTCTTAGTGATTTTCGTATCAGGTCGGATGCTCTCGGAAATACTCGATATCGTCTGCGATGCAGAGTAGAGTTAGCCTCAACACAAGTCTCAGTCAAGTGTTTCACTTCTTGCTAGCGAGAAATTACTGATAGTCGTGACGCAAATTAATACAAATTCGTTGACTATAATTGACTTTAGCGCTTGCAATACGCATACAATGATCAATTAATTTATGCCAATCAATACTTTTAGTCTAATAACAACTTATTATTACTATTTAATTATTAAAATGTATAATTTATTATTTTTTAAACAAAATAATTTTCTACGTAAAATAAATATTAAATATCAAGCTCGTTGGATCCAAATATTCTTCTATATTCTTCATGTACTATTTCTTATTCTGTCTACGCTTGTTCGTTTACATTAACCCTTTGACTAACAATGTAAACATTGTATAAAATCTAGTTATTATTTATTTCCTCATAATATACATAATATTTTATTTTACATTAACTATTAACGTAATAATAATACTCCTGTTTATCCATTATCTATTTTATCTATTTTGATCTATTTACTATTATTCCTACTATTAATTTTGTTCTTTTAGGTTACTATTTACCTTGTCCCTTTTAAAAATTCCTAGATGTTATTAACTTTATCTAGTCTCCTTTATGATGTTTCAATCCTAGATTAGTCTAGGTTATGTATTCTCATCTACTACTATGCTTATTTTTTTCCTTTCTTTTTTGTAGACCTAAGATGTAAATGGGACATCGTAGGTTTAGTTTCTCGTTTCGATTGTTTACTACATATTCGGTCGGTTACTATGAACTATAGACTTTATTTATTGCTATACCTAGTAATACTTGGTAATGGTCTCTACTGTTGGTGATGGCTGGTTGGTAAGTGTTTAATGAAAGTTTACTTTTGAACTTCAATATTACCTAATCCTTTTGTTTACATTTTTTTCAACAACGTTTTTAGTTTACAGATTTCATTGTTTACCAAAACATTTTTTACATATATATTGTCGCAGTATGCGTGTCACGACACTCCAAAATTATAGAAAATGTTAAGATTTAAAATCTATTAATTTCATTAATTGGTTTAAGAGAGAAATATTACAATGTTTTGTTTATTATTCTAAATTGCTGTAATTAGGTTGCAGACATGTTATATCATCATTATGCATTGCTGATGCTTGTTGTTTCTTAATGAAGTAGACACGAGTCTGCAGTGTCATAATAATAACAAAGCAAATACGAAACATATAAATGTCAAACGTTGTGAAAATTCTGTAAACACAGACACATAACTAAAATTAGGTAAAAGTGGAAATTTCGCAGACATAAGCTGTCTAGAGAATCTGGTCAATGAAAGAAAATGCAGAAATTGTGAATAAGCACAATTTCGGCTCAGAGATGTAAAACGTCAGAATATGGAATCGACAACAACAAAATTCGTCATCACGAACATGATGATAAAAACCGAATGTTTGAGGGAATCAGGATCAGTCTATAGGATGATCAGTGCTGGGAGACTGGTAGTAGATCATCAGTGCTGAGAGACCCGCAGAGGATCAGTTGTTGGGAGTCGTATTCTCAATAGAGTCATTATTGAGATCAACAGCGAACTACGTTCCAGTGGACATCCATCCACTGAGAGGAATTGGAAATGAACTTCAAAGTCTGAAGTTCGAACCTCGTTCATCAAGGTATGCTAGAATAACATCTCTGATATTCAATCTTTGACCAATTCATAGATAGTTCTATGCAATGCGAGTTAACTATTTTACTTAATACAACACATACAAACATCCTACTAAAACTCTACTATAAGCGATAATTGAATAAATGAGTTTTCTAAAGATAAACATTTCCAAGTTTAATTATATCGCCTTTCGCATGTCATTCAATTAAAAATCCTAAAGTTTTAGGTTGGTGGAGATAGAAGGAGTTTCTGATTTCCTACCTACTCTGGATAGTAGGTAGAAGCAACAAATACTGTGCAACTATGTTACATCCCTTAGCTTCATAGGCACAAGCACAGTATTAAGTTGACATGGCGGAGATTCTGGTGTTCAGTCTCAGTTAAAATTAAACCTCTTGCACGCCAAGTAATAACATGCGTTAGGTAGATTATTTTCCACAAGTTAAGTAGTTCATTAACGAGTAATAGTTAAAATTAAACCCGCACCACCCACCCGTACTGATAGTTGTAGAAATAGAATAAGGCAGAACAATGTTATCTTTAGTAAATAATCACAAGGAACATTATCCGGTTCTTCAGGATAATGGCGAACCAGCGACAATGTTTACAGACAGTAGATATTATAGGTTAGACTTGGGTGTGTTAAGAAGTTTTAGTGAATATGGGCCTACATATTCTTCCGAGAAAGAAGAAATAATTCGAGAAAAAAGACAACGGTGGAAGTATCAAAAATGGTACATGGTGACCTTTCAGAGAAAAGATTTTGATGTTAATGAGCTAATTGAATTAGGTTATCGCAGGCATTTCTTGTCAGTGGTATCAGGTGTGGTAGAAGTATCGTTAAGCTTAAAGAACGCTACGTGCTTTGGTTTAAAGTTAGATGGCCAATCATATCAAATAAGTGGAATCTTTAGAGAATGTGTCGACCAGGCAAGGGTCAACACATGGCTCGAAAAGTTTAAGAATACATATGACTGCTCGGACGCAATTCAAATTGCTGATGTAGTAGGAACTTTTAGCTCACTAGAGAAGAAGTCAAAGTTAATTGTATCTAGGGAAAAGATCATGTTAGATACAGTAGCGTTTGCAAGTTTTTTTTTTGGAGAGAAGTAGGAAGCGTTCCAGTAAATGTTAAAGTTAGACATGTAAATAGAGGATAGATATAGTTGTAAATAGGCATAATTATAGATGTAAGTTTTATATTATAGGATTTAGGTACATATAGCCACAAGTAGTAAATAAGATTATAGTTAGAGAAATTATAAGTATTTTTAGGAATAGGTTAGTTATTAAGATTTATTATAATAATTATTCAGGGTGTAGGATTTGTAAATTGTTAATATTTTGAGTAAGATTTAAATAAGTAAGTTAAAAATGAATTTAAAAAAGGAAGTAAACATTAGAAGTTAAAATAAAAGTAAATAAACGGAAATGTCTTTAAGACATAGTAATAATACGTTATTAAAGTAATAAGGATTTTTAGAATTAATAAATAGGATTAAATAACTAGATCATGAAGGATAATTTTTAGGTAAGCTATCTGAGAAAAAAAAATATAAGAATAAGAACATATTAGTGAATATTAGTAAATATAAGGAGAAAAGGCAAGAAAGAATGAAAAAAAATGGATTGATGAAATTTAAATGTGTAGTGATTAAGTTTTTAAAGATATAGTAAATATATTCAACGTAATTAGGACATTCTTTATAGGAAAACCTAGGTAGGTTAGAAATCACATTTTCGTGACGTTGAACTGGGAGTGCGCCAAACCTCTCACGAAAATTTGTAGGAACACATAAGTCTTCGGCGACATTAAGGCGGTACAGAGAGGAATTAGATACCCACTTGTCGTTTCGCAAAGCAGTGAATTTTTTTTTAGTGAATCTTACCTATTTAGTCGAGTACTAGGAAGATCAAAATTTTGGATTTTTTTTAATTGGATTATAGGCATAGAAATAAGTTAAATGTTAAGGAAAATTAAGAATAGAAAATAGACTTGCTATCTAGCAATTAAGTTAGAGTAGTTAAGTTCCTAGGATAAGGAAGGGTACAAAAATATACTTATCACATGCATTTAAATTAAGGAATGAGAAAATGAGATGGAAAGATCTGGAAAGAGAAATAAAGAGAGAAGGAAAATAGCTGAAGATAATAGAAAATAGATAGCTAAGTTAATAGTAATTAGATTAATAGATAATATATTATGGATTTGACAAGGCAAGATTTTGATTAATCTTGAAATATTTTATTATGACTGGAATTGACGCTTATTAATTATTAATTATTATTATGAGTATTATATTATTAAAATTATGATTATTATGTTACAGTAATGTTAATAAAAAAATAAGAAGCTAGCTAAATAAATATATAAGTAAGCAATGAATATAAATACTAGTTAAGATATAGAGCTCTAGAGATAGCTATAAGAAATAAGCTTACTAAAAGAGAGTTTTAGGGAAATAGGACTTTGCGATATGTAGTCAGTGAAGATACCCTTAATAAATATAGAACACTAAGAGACGAATTAGAGAATCATGTTTATTAAACTGATCAGAGATTTCGTTTCAACGCTTAGGCCATTTGGCAAGAAATGATTTAATTAAGAATTATTATTTAGCGCTAGTTAACATTACTTTATTATTATATTATTATTAATTATTATTAAGATTATTATATTTATATTATTGATTAATTATTATTATTGATTAAACATGAATGTGAAAATGGCTTAGATAGTTTTTGGGTTACAAGGCCAGTAACTAAAGACGTTTAAGTTAAGAACTAGGAATAGACAAGTATGAAGTACAATTAATGTACTATTTATTATCAAAATAACATCGAGATATCGATTTTATGTGATTTTTATACCCGATTTTGACAGAATTAAATAGTTAAATAAATAAATAAGATTTTTGAGTATGAAGAAGAATGGAGATTTAATAATTTTTTTTGTAAATAAATAGGAGTAATGAAAGTTAATTAAATAAATAAAGTAACTGTATAGAAAATGGTATTTATCAGATGTCTTGCGAGTCAGGCCGCAAGAAAACAACAAAAGCCTTCCCAGGTTCATGGAAATATGAATCTGCATCAGAAAATCCTGAATCGGTAAATATGTTTTGTATACAGTGAATTGTGATAAATAAGTAATTTAATAATAACAATAACTAAAGAAAATCGGTTACGGAAACATAGTTAATAATAGAAATTAAAATATTTGTAAATGTAACATGTATAGTATTATAAATAACGTTTAAATTTAATAAAGTAATTGATAAAATAGTAGAGTACTCACCATTAAAAGTAGAGATGATATATAGCATAATAAAGGATGTGGAAAGAAAAAATATAATATATACAACACGTTCACACACGAAATCACGCATCACGTATTTTGCACACTTCATATTTAAAAAAAAAAAGAAAAAAGTAATATATTCAGATTTACATATAATTCGCATTTGAACTATGAATTGGTTGATCACGAAATAGAGATGATATTGTACCATACAATAGAACTGTAAGAGTGAGTGCACGTAGACCGTTATGTATCGGAAGGACGCTTTACACGTAGAGTGGATATGTAATCGTGTCAAGGTTGAACGGAAATCGCAGAAAGAAGATGAGAGAGATGAAGTTTTGCTGAGTTCAACAGTTTTTGCATAAAAGCGTTGACGCGAGGTTGACATTGAGTTGCCAACTATGGTGAGCAATTTAGGTCAAGTTTGCGGAAACTTTAATACTGTTTATGTTAGTGATTTAGTGTTTTTGTGAATTTAAATGGAAATCCATAGTGAAAGTGTATAAAGAAATACTATAGTGTGTATGTATATATAAAGTGAATATTAATAGATCAGTTTCAATTTCCCTAAGAAAGGACTTAGGTTGGAAACATTCATTATTGTGTTTACAACGAACAAAGTTCAAGTAGTGTTGAGTGTTGACAATAGATGGCAGATACATTCAGTATACTGTTATTAAACAGATGTGAATTTATAAGTAAAAAAAAAAGAACGGAATGAACTTTTGGAAAAAGAAAAACAGGAAAAGAAAATTCGTGAAAATTAATAATCATTAATTTTTGTTTTTTCGACAATAATTTTTGGCTTTCGATTTGAAAAGAATTAGTTTGTAAATTTTTACATTAATCAATGATTTTGAAATTTCATATACAGTGAGTTCTCCGAAAGCCGATCTTTTGCAAAGATCTAGTCGGCATCGGAGATGCCTCAGTTTAAAGTGGGGGCGTGTCGCAGTATGCGTGTCACGACACTCCAAAATTATAGAAAATGTTAAGATTTAAAATCTATTAATTTCATTAATTGGTTTAAGAGAGAAATATTACAATGTTTTGTTTATTATTCTAAATTGCTGTAATTAGGTTGCAGACATGTTATATCATCATTATGCATTGCTGATGCTTGTTGTTTCTTAATGAAGTAGACACGAGTCTGCAGTGTCATAATAATAACAAAGCAAATACGAAACATATAAATGTCAAACGTTGTGAAAATTCTGTAAACACAGACACATAACTAAAATTAGGTAAAAGTGGAAATTTCGCAGACATAAGCTGTCTAGAGAATCTGGTCAATGAAAGAAAATGCAGAAATTGTGAATAAGCACAATTTCGGCTCAGAGATGTAAAACGTCAGAATATGGAATCGACAACAACAAAATTCGTCATCACGAACATGATGATAAAAACCGAATGTTTGAGGGAATCAGGATCAGTCTATAGGATGATCAGTGCTGGGAGACTGGTAGTAGATCATCAGTGCTGAGAGACCCGCAGAGGATCAGTTGTTGGGAGTCGTATTCTCAATAGAGTCATTATTGAGTTCAACAGCGAACTACGTTCCAGTGGACATCCATCCACTGAGAGGAATTGGAAATGAACTTCAAAGTCTGAAGTTCGAACCTCGTTCATCAAGGTATGCTAGAATAACATCTCTGATATTCAATCTTTGACCAATTCATTGATAGTTCTATGCAATGCGAGTTAACTATTTTACTTAATACAACACATACAAACATCCTACTAAAACTCTACTATAAGCGATAATTGAATAAATGAGTTTTCTAAAGATAAACATTTCCAAGTTTAATTATATCGCCTTTCGCATGTCATTCAATTAAAAATCCTAAAGTTTTAGGTTGGTGGAGATAGAAGGAGTTTCTGATTTCCTACCTACTCTGGATAGTAGGTAGAAGCAACAAATACTGTGCAACTATGTTACATCCCTTAGCTTCATAGGCACAAGCACAGTATTAAGTTGACAATATTGTGTGCCAGAACATAAATAAATTTTCTATTGTTTACAATTATTATTATTATTGTTATTATTATGTTTATGCCTCATTGTTTTCTAACTTATATTTTCTTAAAGATTTATATAATTTACAATACAATACCATTAATGCGATTACGGAAACGACCGAAACAATTATGATAACAGCAATTACGTACATCATATAATCGGTATTCATCACCAGTTGTGGTACAATCGCGTCCACTTTTAACTTCAATAAATTTTCAGCTAATGAATTTAATTCTTCGGAATGCAAAGTGAAGTTTAATTGTTTTTGTGTCCAATTACCAATTAAATTTAAATGTTTATTATTTACTGAGATTACTTTTCTCGTAGGTATGGCTAGTTCACCAAAAATTAAATTGTCAAATTGACTATAGTTTACAAAATAGGAACAATTGTTGCCAAACATTACTTCTGTTGATGTTATTTCATGATGATTACCTAGCTTAGTTATATAACCTTCTAGTAACGAAGAATACAATAAACCTGCATGAGAGTATCTATACAATACTTTTCCCAAATATTTCCCGTAGTCTGTTGGCAACCGTGTAATTTACCATTGAATATAATGTTATTGAGGCATTTTGCTTCGTCATCGAGCGTTATTAATTCACAAAAATATAAAAACATTTGAATTCACATTTTGACCTATCCAAAGTATGGTATACGCCATTTGCTAGATATACAGCATCAGGTGATTTATAATAAATTCGTGAGTTTCGAGTTAGGTAACCCGTAGAAATTACATTGTCCATTCTGGACACTGTATTGTCATAGATAATAGGCGTTTTCAATAATACTTCGATATTATTCTCATTATAATGATATTTCATGAGGTATATAGATAAAACTCCATAAAACATACATATGTCCGAACGATATATAGAATGTTTTAAAATATCATGAGTATTTATAAATTTATTTACATCAGAATTGGACAAAATATGGTAAGATAGTTGATTGTTTAAAACGTCATTAATTATTTTAGTTACTCTTTCTCTAGCTAAATGAGAAAACAAATTAGTTAAAATTTTTCTTTGTGCTTGTTGCAAGTAACAATAGATTTCTTGCCGTTTACTCCTAACGTTCTGCAATACATGGTGCACTTTAACCACAACTCCATGGACTATCGAGATCTCTTGATTATACGAAACTTTTAGATTATGCATTTCTTTGGTTAACCAATTTTCATGTTCAGGTAATTGCTTAACTGACGATGATAATTGTTGAGTGTGTATCAGATTATATGCCGACAACCCAATAGAACTAAATCCTAACAAGAAAGACCAAATGGATCGTTTACTTCTCATTTTCTGAACACATTTCAAACTTCCATTTATAAATACAAAATGACATGGGATTGAGTTGATGATATTTTTCCTAAATTCCTTTTCTCTTTCGGCATAATCTTCCAGAATATCGTATGTCTCACTACATACATTATGCGTCTGTACAGCCTCGTGAAAATTTATATGCATTTTAGTCGTCGTGTACGCCATATTGGAAGCATGTACCGCTAAAGCGTCTTGGGATAAAGCTATCCCCACATTTTGCAGCGTTAATTGATTGTGTTCTGTATTTCCATTTTCAAATATAAATAAGTAACTAAGAATGCAGATTAATTTTGCTGATGCCATATTATAAATATTTTCTTTTATCCAATATTGTATAACAGTTCTGAAATTAAAAAATCTTCAATTACTCCTTTATCCCGATATTATTTATTTATTATTACTATGTTTAGCAAATTATTTATTTATTTATTAACTAACCTTTCTTTTGTAACACAAAGTGAAGAATGGGGGGTTGCGTAGCACGAGAGGGCTGAAGCAACTGGGCAATGGTAGAGCAAATATATAACAAATAAAAGAACGGTTTTCAAATTAGAGAATGGTAGCTTAAGGTGTGTGAAGGGATAGATGGTAGAGCAAGGGAATAGCAACTAAGATTCAGTCTCACCCACACTAACAAGATGAGCAGGCCGGTGTCTGGTCCTTCTGAGGATGGTCTGAAGTTCTTCGGTAAGCCAAGTGGACCTTCGGTGAAGTAGTACTGCCTTTAAGTTACCATCGACTGGTCTCCTCTCAGCAAGTCGACCCGCAACAATGATCAAGCCAAATGACCGGGCTAAAACTGACCAAGATCAAGCTTTCTCAAGTCTATTTGTTCCGACTGTCTCTCTGACGTCACGAAGAACAAATCGAAATTTCCACGCAGTCATGGCCCCGTTCATTACCCCAGATAGACACAATTCGAGTGCACTTGCACTCCTATCGATGACACAGCATGACTTCTCCAAAGTCCGTTCCGGGATGCAAACGTCGTCGAGAATTTCTTGTACCAAAGCAGGAAGGAAATAACTTTTTCCTGACGACACATACTTACTCTGTAGTGAGGCTTCCTAGTTGTGTCACAGACCCTGGGTAAATGTTCGGAACGTCCATTGAACGACAATAAGGCATGACTATGAGAGTCCAGTGGAAACAAACTTATTGAGAAAGCAGCTGATCAAACCAGAAGTACGGAAAATAGCAAACGCGGATGAGACTGTTAGAGGTTAAGGTTCTGAAGGTTGCTACCACTGTTTATTGTACAAGATACATACAAGGTGCTTCCTTGTAGTAAGCAAACAGTTTTTAATTTTAATGACTGAAGCTGATGTCGGGCGACGTGGTCTGATGTTGTTGACATCTGCCAGGCGACGAACTCCCAAGGGCGATGACTGCAGCATTTCCAAAGAATAGATGAAATCTCGGGAAGGCTGGTGGACAGGCCTTCATATCCCGTTACATCACCCACCTCCAAAAAGAGACGAATCGTCGAGCTTCGAAACCTTGGAGAAGCAGCGACGTTTCGGCGGCGATGACCATCTGTGGAAGGTGGAAAAAAAAGATGCGATGAGTCCCAAGTGGCAAGGGATGCTGCAAGGAAAAGATTCCTTACCACAGTACCAATGACAGATGAAGCTGGTAGTTGCGCAAAAACACCAAAAGATGGAGGAGGCATGTCACTGCTGGCTAACTGCAATGACCAACACACGTGTGAGGCAGGTAACATTTCCTCTGTATCATAACACGTTCTTCAGTTGTTAACTTAGTAGGTGCGTGAAGTGGTAGTAACACTCGATGAAAACTAAATGAAGAAAGAAAAGGCAGAGGTGAGTCCACAATCCAGTTTCCAATTAGTAAATAAAGTAAACTAGCACTGTCACTCTAATGTTCCAATTACACACGAAAACACGATAGCACAACAGTGAGACTAGGGCTTCCAGTTCGTAAAGTTGCTTTTTAGGGAAGCGGGAATGTGGGTTAAGCTACGTAAAGAAATATTATCAAATAATTTTAAATTCAAAATGAAAAAAATAGCAGATATAGGTAACAATATAACCATGATGAAGTGTAGATGGAATCGAACCAAGGACATCTAGTCTGAAAGACAAAAGAAAGACAACAAACAATGTAAGGTACTGGCAAAAAAAAATAAACTAAGTGACCTAGTAATATAAAAAACAATAATAAACACGATAAAGTGGGTCACTAGCTCAAGGAACCAACCAATAGGTTCACGACCACTAAGTTCTTAACTTGAAGTACCTAAAAGAAGAAACACAACACAACAAAACAAACTAAAATATACAAGTAAAATTCGAACAAAGCTTTCCTCAAAAAAAAAATTAAAAAGGTTTCTGTGAAAGGGAAAAAAAACTAAAGATTGGACAACACAGAAGGGTTTAAGATTTAATTACTTTTTGAAACGGTGTATAATTTGTTTCACATTTACTTGAAACAAAGAGGGCTTCGGGGCAGGTTTTGTTGATATCGGCGCCCACCATTCGCCGATCAAAAGTAATTAAACCCAAAACACAGGCCACCACCAAAACGTAATTTCTCAATTTTTTTCTAACAGGGTTTATAACAATTAGGCTGAAAGATCAAACATTATGTAGGTCAGCAAGAATTATTTATCAAAACTAGTTTTACCAAATTATCTGAATTTGCATTAGAACAGAAAAAAAATTAAAAGTTCAAGATAAATTTTAATATTACATAAATTCACTAAATTCAATCTCGAATTTCAAAAATCTTAAAATTCATGATAATAAATCGAAAGCGAAAATCAAACAAACTAACAACATACCTGGTTATATACTTTACATCTCATAGTCGGGTAAAAAAAATCTCAAATATACACAATCGTCACAATCGAGAATAATAAGGTCCTCTGCAAGAAAGTTAGCTACTATTCCGGACAAGGGCGTCTAAATCGAGGTTACCAGTTAATTCGATATAACTAAAAGGTCATGTCAGGGAGAAAAAAGAAAATTGTGATGTTAAACACTCAAATCAGGGTAATCTATCATTAAAACATAAGTACAAGTATATAACTCATGTGAATCAAGGTATGTAAAGACAGTCACAAATCAATATGACTATAAATGTGATAGTTAAATATATGTATGACCTCAAAATAATTTATTTTAAAAACAAATAATCGTCAAAAAATAAAACAAATTTAAACTTCAACGTATACCATTAACTTCTCCCATTATTTCTTCAAGCATCAACACAAAATATATCCCCTAACTCTTCTTATAATCGTAAATAATACTTTTATATGTTCGTGTTAAACACTTATTGTCAATTATACTCGTGTTCGCATCTTCTGCTTATTATTAATTATCAACTCTACAACATACATCAAGCTGGCCCTTCATGGTACAAGAAACCGCACATCATACCATGGGAAAACCTCATACGGTGGCACTCTCTGCCCTACCGAATCAAAAACACAAAATACGAAAATAGTGCATGCACAACTACATGGCTAGCAAAACAACATAGGGACATGCTTGAAGGAATAATAATAAAATAAAGACAAGTTTAGGACATGGTACCCTGGGCTAAACGCACTATTTAACGGTCCAAATAGGTCCTTTAACACAAAATTGGGCGTACTCGATACCGTAAAATGAGTAACGAACCCGTAAAACGTAGCACAAAGACAAAGGACAAGGGAATTAGTGGTATACTACTCCAGAAAGCACCAACAAAACAAAGAATCACTTCAAAATCCTCTTAAAACTAGGGAGTATCGAACTGTACTAAGTATACAATTGCAAATGGGTGCTATAGCATAAACATCATACTATAATCAAAAATTGCCAAAAAAAGGGGGGTCAGGAGTGAATTATCGCAATAATCACATTGTACCAACAAAGCAACCAAAAAAAATAATTACTAAATATGCTCCTGACTACAAGAGGTCATAACTAAAAGCCATAATTTTAAATGCAAACTCCAATCGCAAAAAATCAAAAGGAAAAGGGAATACTTTATATTCATAAATATTACAACCCATGTTAATTAAAACAGAGCTTAAAAGTGAGCATTCGCTGTACAGAACGAGCGGAAATGCTTACTTCTACATAGTCAAGGTCGCTCGAACCTGATATCCAGATAGCAATACGAGCTGACACTTCCAGATCAAAGTATGGTACTGACCTAACATAATGTTTACTAAAGTGAACGAACTTCATTCACACAGCGGAATCTTCTTAACTGAATACAAACGATAAAAGAAGAAACTAACTCGAACGAAAATACATTTCATTACCCTCTATAAAAAAAGGAAAAAAACAAACGAGCAAAATTGCACTAAATATGAAAATCCTAAATAAAATAACAGAAAACTCTACCAAACTGAAATATCGAATATAATTAAATAAAAAACACTAACTTTACCAAAATAATAATAATTGAAATATATACGAGGGAGATCAAAAATAATCACATAATTTTCTTAAAACTACTCAAGAATAAACATTATCAACGCTAATAATTAAAAAAAAAACAAACTGAACTTCCTCATAACAAATGAACCCAAAAAATCAAAATAATCATAAATACAAACCGTACAATTGAACTAACAACACCATACAAGGAGAAAAAAACTAAAAGAACCACACTTTTCATAAAAAAACACTTATTACGTTCAATAAAGAGGTCAGCAAACGCTGCAAGATTAAGTAATTGTGGATCAGGGGAAACTACCCCGTGAGCGAGACGCTCAAATCTTTGGACCGTTCGAGACAGGTCTGCAATCCTAATAACAGGACGCGACGCAAAAATATGACTACATCTCTGTACCCAAGACGTTAGGGTATCTTGATCCCTTTACTGACTTGAAGATAACCACTACAGAAAAGTTAGGATCAGCTGATTTAATCCCAAAGAAAATACCATCTTGCAAGAAGGAGTGGATGGTCACTAACCTGGTAACCAAGGCCAAGAACTGACGTTTCTCTCCTAAATCCAGGAGTTCCGGAAGATCACGCTTCAGGGGTTTAAATTCAACCATATTCCACTTGGCGAACCGGTTATGTATGAATGAACTGCATAACTGGCTATCTATTGTATCCCCAAAAATAGGACCAAATTCTGTGAATGACTTTAAAACACCGTGTCCAACAAGTAAAATTTATAATTAGAATTAATGTAGGCCGGACGACCTTCGTCGTTCAAAATAGGGTAGTGAATATCATGGTTAGAAGCTAATGACAAAGACATAATGAAATTTTCTAAATCACAAAATTAGCAAGGGCGGAGGGAGGGGGAAAACCAAACTTACAGGAGGGTGGGGTGAACTAAAATACAACGTGCAAGAGGACCAACAGAATCAAAACTCACGGCGCCAATCCACCATGTAACACAAAGTGAAGAATGGGGGGTTGCGTAGCTCGAGAGGGCTAAAGCAACTGGGCAATGGTAGAGCAAATATATAACAAATAAAAGAACGGTTTTCAAATTAGAGAATGGTAGCTTAAGGTGTGTGAAGGGATAGATGGTAGAGAAAGGGAATAACAACTAAGATTCAGTCTCACCCACACTAACAAGATGAGCAGGCCGGTGTCTGGTCCTTCTGAGGATGGTCTGAAGTTCTTCGGTAAGCCAAGTGGACCTTCGGTGAAGTAGTACTGCGGTTAAGTTACCATCGACTGGTCTCCTCTCAGCAAGTCGACCCGCAACAATGACCAAGCCAAATGACCGGGCTAAAACTGACCAAGATCAAGCTTTCTCAAGTCTATTTGTTCCGACTGTCTCTCTGACGTCATGCGGAAGAACAGATCGAAATTTCCACGCAGTCATGGCCCCGTTCATTACCAAAGATAGACACAATTCGAGTGCACTTGCACTCCTATCGATGACACAGCATGACTTCTCCAAAGTCCGTTCCGGGATGCAAACGTCGTCGAGAATTTCTTGTACCAAAGCAGGAAGGAAATAACTTTTTCCTGACGACACATACTTACTCTGTAGTGAGGCTTCCTAGTTGTGTCACAGACCCTGGGTAAATGTTCGGAACGTCCATTGAACGACAATAAGGCATGACTATGAGAGTCCAGTGGAAACAAACTTATTGAGAAAGCAGCTGATCAAACCAGAAGTACGGAAAATAGCAAACGCGGATGAGACTGTTAGAGATTAAGGTTCTGAAGGTTGCTACCACTGTTTATTGTACAAGATACATACAAGGAGCTTCCTTGTAGTAAGCAAACAGTTTTTAATTTTAATGACTGAAGCTGATGTCGGGCGACGTGGTCTGATGTTGTTGACATCTGCCAGGCGACGAACTCCCAAGGGCGATGACTGCAGCATTTCCAAAGAATAGATGAAATCTCGGGAAGGCTGGTGGACAGGCCTTCATATCCCGTTACAGCTTTATTATGTTCTAGGCACTTGATCAAAACACACTAAATTCTACAAAAGTATTGCATATATATATATATATATATATATATATATATAATTAACTATTTCGAATTTCTAGTAACTATAATCCTAAAAGTGTCTATCGATTCGGGACAATTTCGATGGAGATTCGCATTTCCTCAAATCTCGGAAACAAGGGTTTGGTTGAGAAAAGTGCCCCCTGACTGGCACTTCATCGGTAGACCCAATTAGTACCATAGTTACAGTAAACTCTAATAATTCTTTTTTTTAAATTTAGTTTTCGCCATCCGAAACTTGATCGTCGTCATTACCTAACGTTTCATCTTTCTCACCAACAAATAATTTTAAACGTCTTATGTCTATAGTATCGACCTTTGATTCACCTTTCTTGGTTTCATACCGAACTTTGTAGGAATTATTATTGATCTTGTCTATTATCACTCCCTTAATATTATACCTATTACCAAAACATGCAGGTAGTCCTGCTCTAGGCATTTCCCTTATTAAAACGGTTTGTCCAATGTCAAAATTCGGTTGATCGAATTTCCTCTCAATTTGCCTCTTCTGCGCTTTAAATTAGTTCTGCAAATTTTTGTATGCAAGTTTTCTTGCCTCTTTATGCCCTGAAGTCTCACTTCGTTTTCAACATACTCGCACGGGATATAGAAATCCTGTTCGAGAAATGTTCGAGGTTCAACTCCATGCAATAAATAGTATGGTGAGAAACCGGTACCATCATGCACTTGCGTATTCATAGTAAAAATCAAACTGGGTAGGATCTCATCCCAATTTGCAAAGTTTTTCTCAATGTAATGTTTCATTACTTGCTGTAATGAACCTATGGCCCTCTCCGCACTTCCTATACTATAGTGGGCACTTGTATTTCCAAAATGCAAGTTCACGCCGAATCTCTCAGCCATTTCCTCCAATATTTTGCCCTTATGAAAAGACAGTCTATCTAAATGAAGCTGAGATGGTACCCCATGCCTCGTAATTAGATCCTCGAAGATAACTTGAGCTACAATGTCTGCTGTGATAGCAGGTACCGCTCTTGCAATTACAAGTCTTGTGGCATTGTCAATAAATAGCAAAATATATTTATTTCTGTTATTTCGAGAAATTTTAAACGGTCCGACCTCGTCCATTGTTACAGATTGAGAAGGCGCATATGATGGATATGTTTGGGCATGGAAAGGTACTCTGCCAGTTTTCCTTTTCTGCAGATGGCAGCTTATACATTGACTCAATTTCTCCTGAAATAACTTTATCGTGTTCGGAAAGTAAATAAATTTTAACGCTCTCCTATACCATTTGGTGTATGAAAAGTGTCCACCACCATATATCGAACAATGCAGATTCCGAAAAACTTGTTCCCTCAAAGAAAATGGGATATATAATAGCAACTTAGTACCACTTGCTAATCTTTGAGTTCTATACAATTTATTGTCCTTAATTGTATACCATCTAGCCTGTTTTTTCCGCCTTAACGTCTGCTTCTTCCGGATTCTCGATCGCTTTTACTATCGGGCCAAAGAACGAAACTTATCGCTGTGATTCACCAACATCTATGCCTTGGTCAAACGTTAAATTAACTTCCAAATTTTCAACATTAACTTTTAACGTTTCTAGGTCAACATCATCCTGAGTCTGTTCAATATCTGTATTTCTAGACAAAATATCACTGGGATTTTTGTCACCAGAACAGTTTACTGGCGTATATTTTTATTGGGCCAAATCGAGACTCCACCTCACAAATTTTGGAGCTAGTTTAGGACATGTTTGTAAATATTTCAACGCTTTACAATCCGTATATAATTCAAATTCTTCGTTGAACAAATAATAATTAAAGGCTCTCAAAGAACTGATTACTGCTAATATCTCTAATTCTACGATATTTCTGGTCTTCTCTTGA
This sequence comes from Thermobia domestica, assembly GCF_964235325.1. Classification (NCBI taxonomy): domain Eukaryota; kingdom Metazoa; phylum Arthropoda; class Insecta; order Zygentoma; family Lepismatidae; genus Thermobia; species Thermobia domestica. The sequence continues at coordinate 107,053,526 of NC_137470.1, forward strand.
GGTCTTAACACACGACTATAGTAAGCAACTGGTGTCCATTCATTATTTGACTGCTTCTGCATTAACACTCCACCGATTGAATTGGTTGACGCATCGGTGTACACCGTGGTCTCTAACTCCTCCTTAATGGAGCTAAAAATGGTGCCTTCATTAAAGCGAGTTTTAACTTCTCAAATCCTTCCTGATAAGTATCGTTCCATTCAAACTTATGTCCTTTTTTCAATAGAGGCTGAAAAATAGACGTGATTTTAGCGTAGTCTCTACAAAATCTACGAACATAGTTTTTTAACCCTAAAAACGACTTTAGTTGTTTCACATTGTTCGGGGGTTTGCATGCTTTAATGGCCTGTATAATCTTCGGGCTTACTTCATAACCTGCGTCACTAACGATATGTCCTAAAGCTAAAATTTTCCTCTCCATGAATTGACATTTCACTGCGGACAGTGTAAGACCGTAATGCCTTAAACTGTTGAACACAGATAGTAAAACTTCTACCATTTTCTCTTGTTTATCAACGTATATAAACACATAGTCCATATAGTATGATACAGCGTCAGGACTGACATTAGCGGGCTTCATTGCTATTATTTTCGTATATATCGCAGGCGCTTGCAAATAACTAATCGGCATCACATATGAATACGCCCCTACACCAGGTATATAGGAATTAATTCGTGCGGGTGGACAAGAGATGGCGCAACGAACAGAGCGTCCCACAGTTCCGTGTATCCACACATGTGTTGTAAACCCCTGTCATCGCGTATCGTTCGTAGTATAGGGCAGTGGATTAAAGGGTCAACAACACCAGTTTGTAGTTAAGTGAACATGGCGCAATTTGTGCCTGATAAAGTGTTTTTGCGGGGTGTCCTGCTGCATTACTTTAACATTCAGAAAAGTGCGACTGAAAGTCATCGTATTTTGGTGGAAGTGTATGGTGACCATGCTCTAGCTGAGCGAACGTGTCAGAAGTGGTTTGCACGGTTTAGAAGTGGTGATTTCGGCTTGGCAGACCAAGAGCGAGCTGGACAGCCAAAAAAAATTTCAAGACGAAGAATTGACAGCATTGCTCAAGCAGGATTCGTGTCAAACGCAGGAACAACTTGCAGCAGCATTAGGCGTTGATCAAACAACAGTCTCCAAACGCTTGAAAGCCATGGGAATGATTCAAAAGATGTCACATTGGGTTCCATATGAATTGAAAGACAGAGACGTTGAAAGACGAAAAACCATTTGCGAATTGCTGCTTCAACGACGGAGCAGAAAGGGGTTTCTGCATCGAATTATTACGGGTGATGAGAAGTGGATCCATTACGAGAACCCTAAACGAAAAAAGGCCTGGGTGAAACCAGGTGAACCAGGTCCATCACAACCAAAACGAGATATTCACTGTGCAAAGGTTATGCTGTGCATATGGTGGGATATGAAAGGTGTGGTGTACTATGAGCTGCTGCAACCGGGTGAAACTGTGAATGGAAAACGTTATCGACGACAATTAATGCGTTTGAAGCAAGCTCTGGCCAGAACACGACCAGAATGGGAGAACAGACATGATAAACTTATTGTTCAACATGATAACGCTCGCCCACATGTCGCAAAACCGGTCAAAATCTATTTAGAAAATGTCGGATGGGAAGTTTTACCCCACCCGCCGTATTCACCAGACGTTGCTCCTTCGGACTACTACTTGTTCGATTGCATGAACAACGATTTGATTGGACAGCGGTTTACTTCTTCAGAAGATATCGAAACATGGGTCTCTGACTGGATCGCTTCCAAGGATGAGGACTTCTTTCGCCACGGAATCCGTACATTGCCTGACAGATGGGCGAAAGTGATGGCTAGCGATGGACAATATTTTTCTTAAGGTATTTATGTATTTTGTGTTTGTACTACAGCTTCAATGTGTGCGTACCAACCGCACGAATTAATTCCTAGACCAAATAGTGTAAAAGAAAATAAATACGTATTACGAAATGCTGTATGGATAGAAAACTATGATACCGTAGGAGGTTCACAACAGTTATAAAATAGTTGACGGGAATGGTGTTAAAGTAATAATAAAGGAATTAAATGAATGCAATTTATAACGAGGATAAAGAGAGATGCTTGTTGAGGTGGGGGAAAGCACATGTGACTAACGAAAGTTCTTAGGATTTAAGGGAAAGTTACGTAAAGCAAAAGGTAGGATCTCACTCCTTAGGGGTGAGGTGAAAAAACTGGAGATATACATTGCAGCTTGGAAATGATATTCAGCTTGCACAGAGAACAGTCACAGATAAAAATCCAATATGGCGTCAGGGTACGCGATCCACGTAACGGCCAATACAGGGCTCAGACGAACACAAAACATAGTGCATCCAGGTGGGTTAGAGTTGGCAGAAGATGCATCCCATAGTCGGAAAACAAATCTCTGGTCCTTGAAGTAGCCTTTTTGGGGATGGTGGCTTCTGAAAGTCATCGTTCAGTATAAACACCATTGACATCGTTCACCCGTAAATGAAAGCACGGGTGGAGGGGAAAATGTTTTTTTATTTTACTTGAAAAATAAGGTAAAATAAACTGTGAAGAACTGGAAATCGGTAGAATGACAATGTGGGAGAAAAAGAAGAACAAAAAAGTTTCAGAAATATGCCTGCGATAAGTAATAAATGTAAACGTGAAGATAGAATGTAAGTACAACGCTAATCTTGATACAACAAAAAGCAAAACTAAAAGGGAACAGGGGAAGAGAAGTAAATGGTGAACAAGACAAAGAAAAATGCATTAATATTATTTGTTATTGCTGCCCAACAACAAAATAATCCAAACAAAACAGGTTGAATAATTAGAAGGCTGAAACCATTTCCTGTTTCAACTAATCATCTTAAAACCTGGAACGTGCCCAGTTTACGCCGCCTAGCACTCGGCTTACAAAAAAGTAATGATTATGATTGTTCTAGCAACATTGGTGGGGGCCGGGGCAAAAAAGAACCGAAGGAAAAAATAAAAAATAAAGGTAATGAAACAATTTCATACTTGGCGTCAGCAGATACTGAATTTCATTACTGATGTGGTAGGTACATTCAGAATCAAAATGAAAGTGATACAATTATGATCCCATTAAATGTTGAATTTAAGTTTGTGAACCTTATCCAATTTGCTGCGAAACTTAGTAGGAAACAACCGCCGATGTTACAGATACGTTATGTAGTTGCGTAAAAAATGAGCTTTCGTAGAATATCGTGTATCGTTCTCCATAAAGCGAGACTTCGGAACAGATGTCACATTAGATAAAGGTGAGCATAGCTTTTCAGAACCATTACTACGAAAGCGTGCATTAGAATGCTGCTTGTAGAATTTATAAAGTATGAAAACACCAATAAATAACAGAGATATTTCCAGAACGTGAACAACAACCCAAGCGGTATCTCGAAGGGAAAAGGATTCGCCTGCACTAACTGTTAAGAAACAAGAGCAAAAAAACAAAAGTAACTAAAGAAAATGCAAAAAATTAAACAAAAATAAAGTAAAAATAAGAATAAAAATAAAAAAAATATCCAAATAAGCATAGTAGAGCATTGCATTTCTATCGATTAATAACTAAATCCAACATTTCTAAATCATAAGCTAAAGGCCTGTAGTAAACGACCAACTAAGTTTGTAATAATATGCATCATTCAGAACTCAAACAATAGGTAACGATCAACTTAGTTGCATGAAAATAAGCTACTTTATGAAAAATATCTGGCCGAATCATTCCCAGACGTATTGCAACACAGGAAGGCAACGAAATTTTCCAACAAGTCACTGACATTTCTATGTCCCAAAACAGTGGACACATCTCATAAAAATAAACTTCGCAAGCTTCTTTCTTCAAACTTGACTCATTGAGGCACAAAGTGGAATTTAGCTTCATACACAAATGACAGGAAAGCAGAACGTCAATAATCTGACAAATCGGACTGTCTTAACACAAACAAAAGTCTAAGGTCTCGCAAAACTAAAAAAATCATCCCGGGAACACATTGATATTGCAGTAAACAAACAGAAACGAAACACCAGAAGCAAATTCCAATACAAACAACTATGAGCCATAAATTAAAATCAAAGTAAATACAAAATGATGCACGTAACAAATCCACTAACACATAAAAAATAAACTTATGGATCCGCTGGTTGTGTAGTTCGAATTTGAAGTCTCAAGTTATATGTCTGGATACACTGAATGCAAATTGTTAAAAGCAAAGTTATCAATATTATTTGGATAACTATCAGATGAGAGGTATGCAACGTATTAAAGCGTTTACAAGGAATTCTGTATGGGCTAGTTTCAAGGTCTGCAATTCTCAGTCTAATTTTGTAAGAGTTTTAATCGAGTACAACCAAAGAACGATGGGCCAGCTTGGTCTTTCGGGTGACAGTTTTAATCGTCTCCGCCGAAATTTATCGAAGAAAATCTTGCAGAAGTTGACCATTTCGTCCACAGAACTCAGGACTAGGTAAAAATCATCAACGTAGTGGTTAATATTAGAAGAGGGAGCAACTTCAACCCTCAATTTTATGAAGCTCTTCAAAGCTGCGGCGCTTGAGGTATGTCCCATTGGTAGCAAGTTATAAACATGAGATCCGAAGCCTGGAATGGAGAATCCAGTGTACGCCCTCCTCTTTTTAGTGAGCTTAATATGGAAGAAACCGGTCCTGAGTTCATTACTGCTGTAAGAAAGCTTTCCCGCCATGCGTTATAAAATGTCCTCTATCGGTGGTGTCGGAAAACTAGATGACATTGATTTGAGGTTCAAACATCTGAGGTCAGAAACGAACTAAAAATCTCCTGAGCGTTTTCTCACCAAAATGATCGGGTGGTTTCAGAGCGATGTCTGTGAAGAAATAATATTCTGACGAAGAAGAAGATCGAGTTGTTTCTTCATGACATCTCGAAGATGGTAAAGGAAGGAATACGGCGCTTTGGGATTCCTAGAGGTCTCATGAAATAATTGTATCTTGTGTTCATAGCCTCTCCCCACACCCACATCTATGTCAGACCAAGAGAAGACATCTGTGAAGGAGCGGATGAGATTATAAAAAATTCCCTATCCTTCGGAGCAAGATCCTGGTTGGCGTCCACTCGGGTTGGATCGCACATCTGCGATTCTGCTAACTGCTCACGTGTTTGGTTGTACTCCTCCATGGTGTTAGCAACGACTGCATCCGAATCGTAGGACAGGTCCTCAAATACTTCTGCAAAACCAAGTGCTGTTCCCATACGCAACTTCACTGGGCTGGTTGTAGGATTCGTCAAATTCCAAACTGGCGATTCACTATTGACCAAAACTCGCGGGATAAAAATTCCCAATAACTCCACAATTCTCTGTAAAGGGGACAGCAACACGTTTTCCCAGTAATGTCAAGCGAATTCCGAAGACGCACCAGGGTATGAGATCGTGGTGATAACGTACTATTTTCAAAGATTCTAGAAACAGGCGCGGAACAGCTTGCAATTTTACTCGTAAGAACTTTTTACAAACGAAACTTCTAAATTTCGCCTCGGAAAAAAGGAGATGGTAAACGACCAAAATGAGAAAGCGTAAATATCTTATTTTCATAGTCAATTACAGCTCTGTGACTATTCAAGAAATCAACTCCGTGCAACGGACCAAATCCAAAGTGCGGAATAACTCTAAAAATGTGGGAAAAAACGTCTCCCATTAATGTCAAGCTGAAGGATCGCCAACTAGGAAACCTGTATAAATTTCCCTGTAACGTCTCGTAATCGAGTATTAATACGATATCTTCTAGCATACTCCGGTATTAAATTGGAACCAATATAACTTACTTGGTTCCCACTTTCAAGCATATTCTTCGTTTGAACTCCACCCATAATTACACTAATATGGGGTAACTCATTTTGGGTAAAGAGGGAGACCGTAATTCTATTAGTACGAGTAGCAAAGGTCCTGTTTGCTACCCTAGCAGTTAGTTTAAAGAAGCTCTACAATATCTGGCAATATGATTAGGTCCTTTGCAACGGAGGCAGGTAATAGGACTCTTTCTAGAAGAATCTTTATTTTGGGACGACCCTGTATTGGGACTGGCTAAAATCATTTTGGGGCACTTGAAAATTATCGCCACCATTATTATTCCTTTGCTTTTTATTATTTCTTGAGAAATTTCGTCTTCAATTATTTCTTTTATTTCGTGATCTATTTCCATTATTTTCGTTTCTACTACCATCAGAAATAGCAGAAATCTGCAGCGTTAACTTAGATAACTGTTGCTGCAATTCGAGCAAATGACAGTTTAAGTATTACTTTTCTGTGTCTGCTTTCTTGCCGTTTCAAAAGCTCTTAAAGCTGCTTCCTGTCTGTATGCTGCGTTAGCAGTTTTTACAATTAGATGTCTGTCTGTCGGCTTATTTTCGACCAAAGCAGACTGAAGAAGCACGGAATTCTTTTTAATAAATTGATCTAGTTCCTTCATCTTCGTAAGCAGACGTGCTTTTTCCTTCTAAGATCAGCTCATCAACAAGTGCTGCAAGAATAGCATACTCGTTCTTAACATCAGCGAGTAGATATTCGGGTTGAAGGCCCTGAATGATATACTGAATCTGAGTTTTCTCTGAGGCATCAGGATCAGACCTCAGAATAAGATCCTGTTTTAAATAAACATAGTCCATGACGCTTTCGTCCGTGCACAGTTTCCTAGCTCTCATCTGGGCAACGATAAAATGAGGAAGTGCGTGATCTTTAAGAGTTTGGCGAGCCTGCTCTTTAAATTGGTCATACGACCAGTGCGCAAACTCAGCTTTCGTTTGGATGGATGAATATCAATTTTCGGCTCCTCCTTTAATTAGAGAGCCTAAGATTTACGTTTTCTGTGCGCCAGTCTATCCATTAACTTCGGTAACATTTTCATATTTCTTTAAAATCTATTTAAATCTTCGCCAAACCGTGCATAAAATAACTCGGGCCTAGTAATTGAGTTCATGTAACGAACAGAATTCTCACTTAACGCGTTATTTCGATCGGCACGCCACGTCTAAAGCTTTCGGGCTCAAAGAAACGGAGGACAAGCCAGAATTCTCAGAAAATATATAAGATAAAAGTAACTGCTGACGTAAATTATGCAAATACTGACGCGTAACTTTGGCAGACTGCGGGGATGAACACGCGGCAGGTTCCAAATAAACAGTATTAAGATATAAAATTTTCTCAGTAGGCACACTTCATGTAAATATAGCAACATGGACACAAAAACTCTAAAAACTTGGGTACATAACTACTCATCACATTAATACTACAATACTAATAATCCAGTATAAATGTAAAAGTAATACCAAAAATGCTAACCAAAATAGGGATACGTAGAAAAAAATGCTATCCTTCAACGGAAGTTAAAAAAGAAAATCTAGCCAGAACCCAACCATCACTCACAAAAATTAAGAGGAAAACATAGCTGAGCTACTTTCCACTTGAAGAGAACCTCTCAGACTCTAGCGATACTTCGCCCCTAAGCGAGAAACTCGGATAGGTCAAAAATTCCGTCTGACTGCAACGAACTCCGTGTTCGGTCTTCGCTAACAGGCCTCAACGCTAGAGTAGTACTTTGGCTCGAAAGAGAGACACACACCAAAGGAACACTTGCAATAAGGTAAAACCCTCCTCATACAGTACTACACCCTTAGCAAGGTTCTGCTCGGGACACGTCCATACCCGTGCAATAAACATCGCATATACTCGGCAATAAGATGCCTTACTGCACAAGTAGTGAAATGCTGATAGACCCAACAGCAAAGAGAGCTTATTAGCCTCCACACGGTAAAACCAACCGTCTGTTGCAGAGATACGCCAGATAATTACTCTCGATCGGGGTGCGTGTACTACACTCCCAGCCTAGATTTGGCATTGAGATTCCTGCTCCACCAACAGCAATTGGCCAACAAAAAATTGTCATGCACTAAGATGAAAACTACATTTCCACATATGAAAGCCCAGCGGGGGTAGAAAAAACAGATCTCCACCATGAAAAGGGTGTACTAGAGGGAGGAAAAGGTTACAAGAACTCGACCTTCACACAAGCCATCAGAAGAAAGAAATGGGGTTTCTAGCTCATGTCAGGTACTAAGATCGGACTGGTATCCTTCGAAAAGAGAGTATAACTATTCAAAAATGAATTCTGCAAAAGGTTTTTTTTAAGAATAGATTGGGTGTGGGAAAGAGGGTAGGGATCAGAAGGAAATACCTTCATTTCGACGTCTGGACTCTGATGCTGTGTTCCACTAGCTCGGCTAATATGGCTCTCTCGATGGCTCTGGTTCCACGGCGTCCGCGAGTTCCTCTCCTAAGTCAAACTCTTATCAACAGGTGAGAGTCCAACAGCAACTCTGTCAGCACCCTATTCTTCTTGGACCGCGACTTCCCAAATCATATAACATAAGATCTCTGACCTTTTACCAAATACACTAAAACTCACAAAACACGAATAACACAAACAAAAATAGGTATCCCACATCATTTTTCGCTGGAAAAACAAATATGCATGAAATCAGTAAACCGATAATGAATCAATCACCACAGTCTTCAATGTGGGACCCAACACAAACACATAGATTCCTTTACACTATTAAAGAAATAACTATCTACGTTACGAAAACAAGATTTAGATAAGCACTCAAATAAGAATCAAAACTTCACTATTAAGCTATATAAATAATACACTTATTTAATGATTTCTTTCCGTAATGCCAAAGAACAAGAAATAAACTCCTACATATACTAACAGTAATAGTAAACTAAATAACCAGCTGTGAAATATATAATACAATGCTAATTACTATATTCATGTATATATTACATTAAAATTCATTCCTTTCTACAAGAATCAGAATATCCCGGAGGCTATACGTGACATGAATCTACAGATTAACGTGAAATCTGAGAAGAGTCGAACTCAAGTTTACTACACAGAAAGTAGGTTCACTAAATGATTAGCCACGAATATGTAATGCTTTCAACACGTAGTGCCAAAGAACAACAAATAAATTGCTACATATAATAACAGTAATGGTAAACTAACTAATAAACCACAGGAACACATAATAGGATGCTAAACACTATATTCAACTAAATATTACTTTAAATTGCATTCCATTGTAAAAGAATCAGAATATTTCCTACGATATATGAGACGGGAATCCGAATTATATAATCTTCATGTACACACGTATGAGAAATTATTCTACAGTTCATAAATTATCTTCTCGCATTAACTCGAGAACAAATGAATCAATCTGGGTCTTTTTCTCCTTGTATTTGAAACAGTTATAATTTGCTAACTTGCAAAAATCGGTGTTGAAATAGAATAATTTATTATTAGGAAAAGAAATTTTGTTAACTGAGGAATAATTTTTAGTGACTTTACGTGCACTAAATGATTACCCACGAAGATGTATTGCTTTCATTATGTAATGTCGAAGAAGAAGAAAATAATCCCTACATATATTAACAGTAATACTTAAATAAATAAATAGCTGTGAAATTTATGATAACAATAAAAAATAACACATCACAAAAATAACACTGCAAAGAAAGGTTGCATCACGTAATGGTCAACAAGTTTTGATAAGTGATGACACTACGAACAAAAAGTATCTATGTCCTCCTAACTCTAGTAAATTCTTAAAGTCAATAGTAACATGAGCAATATATATCAAAAACCATCGCTGATAATGGTCTTGCGTGAACAAATTTCTAATTTCATTATTGTTTTTTTCGGAATGTGATGCTACATACTATTGTCAACTCTCCTACGTAGTGCCTTCTATTGCAATAGCGTAGCTTCGAAAGTAGGGAGAATATCCTCTGAACATTCTCTAAAATGCCCAGGAAATAGCTAGTAAAATTATCTCAAGGAAAACAAATACAATGCCAATTTCATTATGCAAAATCCGTATATTCATTAAACTGATTGTAATTAATGTGTAGCTGTATGTAGTGTTCGGGATAGGCAAAACATTACCAGATCACAACTCAATAAAACCTAATCATTTCCTCTATTTGATAAAGGTAATCAGATAGCAAACACATACCTTTTAGTTTGAAAATGTTTTTCGTCTTCTTGAATAAAGGCACAGCTTGGTAAAACTCCTGAAGATTTGGATGGATGAAACTACTTGGAGTTATAAATTTAAATGTTCATAGAACTTGTTAACTGGTAACTTTCAACTTCTTAAATATTCAAATAGTACTCGTAGATTACTTGCTGTATAATACTCTCTCAAGCGACTCTCCGTTGAATCTCCTACTCTTTCTCCTCTCCTTCTACTCCCAATTCCATCCTTGATAGAGTATTTATCTCTACAATTTTGATTACTAAACTGCTACCTCGATTCACGACACTACACGTGTTTGCTTATCCCATTGCGGAAATTCACATTTCTGCAATTATCATCAAATATACAAAATCTCCAGACGTCTATCTCCGCAATCTGACATTTTTGTCATATCCCAAAAATTGTGTCGATGTTAACAAACATTAATTACAACAAATCTTACAATGCAACTTGACTGTTTGTTGTTCTTTGGGATTACAACATTGCAAATCCAGATGACGACATCTCTGTGCTTACTAACTTACATAAAAACAAAACAATGATTACGATCTCATCTCAATCTTGAAATAACTTAAATAATGTCTTTCATTACCTAATTTTAATTTTGTAATTTCTTGTCTCGCTGTAACATCTTCTTGCCTCTAATTTTGGTCAATTTTAATAAATCTTTGGATTATAATTCTATTTTAACCTAACTCCTCATCACGGCCCCTTTTATAATCGAAAGTTGCCTTGCAGCTGATCCTAATCGAAGCATGAGATTGGAAAAATATATCTTATAATTTTAATTGTAAAACATAAAAAATACATACAATAATAAAATATATGTCTTTTCCCTCTTTCTTCTATCATTACCATCATCTCAAATTTAGCATAAGTATCTTGGAACATAATGGGGAAAAGAAAAATAATCAAAATATATATTGTAATATCGTGTGTGATGTTGTAGACAAACAATTCCACACATCAGTGTTTACAAACACCAACACGTGGTTCGAATTGAGGATCTTCCACCAGAGGGACCTATAATCACATGCAGACGACGGCTTTTGGCCCCTCCCACGGAGCAGAAGACGACATCGGAGCAGCAGTGCCACCGCCACCCAAAGGACCCTATAAATTGATTGGACGAAGCCAACTCGATACCAGTTTTCTGGAGACCCTCCTCTAATCTGCTTCGGGACTCTAGGAGTAACCTAATCCCAGGGTCTCTAGTCTCCTTCGGGACTACGCCTATCCTTTATCCTGGCTTAGCCTGTTTCGGGGCTCTGTCTGGGAATCCTAACTGCAGCCACTTAGCCTGCTTCGGGGCTCTGTTGGCCATCTAATCTACCCACTGCTTGCTTCGGAGCTTTGGGCACCTCATTCCACTCCTCTTAGCATGCTTCGGGGCTCAGTTGGAGATCCTGTCTTCGACCTTACGGTCAATGACCCCTATAACTCACCTTAATTCTAGAGAGATCAATTTGTATAGTATTTTGTAAAAATACATTTATAGAGGAAACATTTTATAATAAAAAACTGATAGTGGGAGTCGATTCCGGACGCTCTTTTTATTAACTGCTCTACCCAGAGATCCTATATGAGAATAAGTAGAGGCTTTGACCGGCACAGTATCGATCTGAATACTCCCAGTAGTAAGTGCATGACTTGGCCTAACTTTGGATTATCCTCAATGAGGGGCCCCAAGGCCAGGGGTCAATGACCTAGGGGTACCTAGGACCACCCCCTCTAAATTTTGGCAGGGGTACCTTGGCCCACCTACTAAATTTTGGCAGGGGTACATAGGACCACCCCCCTTAAATTTCGGAAATTGCCAAATCTAAAAATTTGGTATGGTAGCCTAGGACCATAGTATGTACCTCTATCAGTATTGGGTGTCTATGTCGTTTCCTTTCATGGGTAAAAAATTGCCAAAAATTCAAATTTTGGGGGGTTTTGACCTAATTTATCCCCTTTGATGAGGTATTATTACCCTATATAGTTATATGGGCGTATACAGGGGTCCATTCCCTTTCATAAGACATGGGTATATTAATGCACCCCTTGAAAAATTTGGGAGGGGTACCATGGCCCACCCCTTAAATTTTGGAAATTGACCAATTTAAACATTGGGTATAATAGTACAGGACCCTAATATGTATTATGATAAATTTGGGTGGTCCACCTCGTTCCCTTCTAGGGGTACAAAATTGGCAAAATATAAACGTAAGCAATACGTAGTACCACGTGTTTGGTTTTTGGTCGATTTTATCCCCTTTGATGAGGTGTTATTATCCTATATAGTTATATGGTCATGTATAGGGGTCCATTACCTTTCATAAGATATGGGTATATTTGTGCACTCCTTTAAAAATTTGGGAGGGGTACATTTCTTATTGTCATATCAATAATTGGTAATTGTTTTTTTGGTAAATCATTGTGAAATATTAGTATGATCACGTGATCAGTTATTGACCTATGATGGGATTAGGAGTCCAGGACATTGGTACATTTAAACTTTGTAGGATAATTTGAGAATGCGTCATTGGTATTGATTATTACAGCCAAATATAAACGTAAGCAATACGATGTACCACGTGATTGACATTGACGAGGTAGTGTACAGGGATACATAGCTAACCTTATTGAATCTTATGACTCATAGTCTTAAGGGAATACATGCTACAACACTGGCAAAGTTATTGTTGATGCAATTTGATTGGTTGATCACTATCTTTCGTGCAATCTGATTGGCTGATCACTATCTTTCGTGCAATCTGATTGGTTGCTGATTTTCAAATCTTTGCTGCATTCAGTTTTATTTTAACATTTAAAAAGTTTGAAACTTTGGTTTGACATTTTTTCGTTTGATATTTTTCGTTTAAAAATTTTTGTTTCGAAATTTTTTGTTTCAAAATTTTGTTTGAATTTTTTTGTTTCAGAATTTTGTTTGAAAATATTTTGTTTAAAATTTTTTGTTTGTAAATTTTTGTTTCAATTTTTTTGTTTAAAATTTTTTCGTTTGAAATTTTTCGTTTCCAAAATTTTTTTTCTGTTTCAAGATTTTTGTTTGAAAAAATTTTTCGTTTCCAAATTTTGTTTCAAATTTTTTGTTTGAAAATTTTTGTTTGAAAATTTTTTTGTTTGAAATTTTTTTTGTTGCAAAATTTTGTTTGAAAATTTTTTGTTTAAAATTTTTTGTTCGAAATTTTTGTTTTGAAATTATTTGTTTCCAATTTTTTTTTGTTTAAATTTTTTTGTTTCGAAAGTTTTGTTCTAAATTTTTGTTTCAAAGTTTGGTTTGACATTTTTAAAAGTTTGTGTACTTACTAGTAAAGAACCGGAACTGTTTAGAACAAAAAACTTTGACAACATTGTGGTGCAATAGTACACGTCAGAACCTGGGGTTGTACTTGAAATGAAAAAACACAATTCATTGAAATGGATCATTTTATTACACTCCACATACATCCATACCAGATAGTGGTTCTGGATATCGTCGATACAATGTATTTTGAACTTCTTGCACTAGTTTGTCTTTAGCATACAATTTTAATTCCAATTGAAGTCTTTTAAGGTCTATTGCAATATCAATTGGTGGAAACTCAATGTCCATTTGATCACAAATAAACTGTTTATCAATACAGGTATGCACCCACGAACGATGTTGACAACCATCACAATATCTAGATACATGTTGTACAATATGCATAACACATTTTTCAAAATAGTACTTTTTCAGGAATATACTTGTTTTGTTGCACACTTCCACTGCATGTTTCACACACTGAAATACGCTGATGAATTTGTTCCATTCCGTTTGTGTTAGATACACCATGTTGCGAGGGACATGGAATGTACTCTTTTTACGTAACAGCACCATCTTCTCTTCGAGGACTGTACGCAGCACAACTTCATGATTTGAGCCTAATGATTTGACTATGGTCACATTTAGCTCATCATGAAAATAATCGTTCATTTGGTCGATTCGTGGTGGGAGACCAGGGTTCGATTCCCGGCAGGAGCTCATGCGGTTCGGATTGTTATCCCTTTGATGAGATGGACTAACACTGGTGCAAATGAAATCTTTAGTTTACGTCCCACGATTAGGCTAAAGGAGACGGTGACGATGAGAAAGGAATGAAAGTGTGGGAGGAAACTGGAGCATAATGTTGCTTACCACAAAATTACTTTGAACCAGGGACCTCATACAGCAGAGGTGAACGCTCTACCACTGAGCCACCACCTTCCTTACTGGTGCGAATGAAGTAGAGGTATTTGGTTTGAGGTAATGTGATTGTTTGACGTCGGGCAGACCCTATTTCACTTTTGGGACCCCCACATGGACCATAATGAATGAGTTAGAGATGCTTTGGCCGGGATTGCATTACCTATTGAAATTTTTGCTTATGTTTACTCAGGGGGCAGGGATCACTCAGGACACATAAGATCACCTTGATCCACGTGACGAGGGGGCCTCGTTCCCTTTGATGAGTATAAAAATATCAATTTCGGAAGGTTTTTTTAACTTATCCTATTATCTTTCACGAGACATTTTCGTTATATAATAGAGTACAATGGTTTACTTTTTGGGAGTTATCGTTCCCTTTGGAGCTTATTACGTTATATGGAGACGTATTTAAATTATTCCCTTAAATTTGATAAGTACTTTGTGATCCATTTTGTTCCGCTTCAGGGGTGAACCTTGCAATCGTCCCGAGTTCGATTCTTGGAAATGTTGAATTTAATGTCCCCACCGATGATGAGAAATGAGAAAACATCATAAACTTACTTGCTTGCGGATTGAAGCAGAGATCTCACACATCAGAAATAAGAGCTGAGTCACCATGGCCCATTGAGAAGTTCAGTTTGTTGATTACTATGTCATGGTCCCGAGTTCGATTTTTTTTGTGTTAGTTTAAGAAATGTTGAGTTTAACGTCCCCTTGAAACGATGATGAAAAATGATAGGAGGAAACATGAACTTACTTCGTTGTGGATTGAAGCAGGAACCTCACTCGTTAGAGACAAGCGCTGAGCCACCGTGTCCCATTTGGTGTGAACAATTTTACCTATGAAAAGAAACATGGACATGTTATGTTACATTAAACATTTTTTCTGCTCGTTGTTACGCATACGAATTGTTGTGAACTTGCAGAATCTGCTTTTACGAAGAGTATAATGTCAGTTCGTTTATTGAATATCTCTAAGAGGTGTAAAGGAGGAACGATTTCGGGTCTGGTTAATAACATTAATTTATATCGTTTTTGTTTGCAGATTAAATAAAAATGATGAAAAAAAAGCTTCTTCGTGCATTGGCTTATAATCATATGTTTAGAAGCAAACGTCAGCTATATTGTGTTACATGTGCTTACGTATTCGTTGTCAGTATCATTGCATATTGAACATATACAGTATTTAATTGCCAATGGTTTACTTTGAAAGGATATATTTATTTTGAGATGAATAAAAGGGATGGGATGATGTGATTTTGGACCTAATTAGTATCTTTTCGTTTCCGTTCATGGATTAAATAAAAAGATGACTCTTTGCTTAAATCTGATTAGTTCATTGTTCGAGCGATTTTTAAACGCTCTGCGTTTGTTGATCAGTAAGCGCTTCATTGATGAAAACAATGTTGCCAGATTTTGAAAATCTAAACTGCTCCGATTCTTTTTCGAAACGGTTCCGCTGAGTGCAAGAATTTTCAAAACTAAAAAATTTTGAAAACTAAAAATTTTCAAAACTAAAAAATTTAAACTTTTCTAAACGAAAAAAAATTTTTTGAACTAAAATTTTCAAAAGATTTGAAACGAAAAATTTTTTTCAAACTAAATATTTCAAAAACAATTCAAACTAAAGTTTTAAACTTTCAAACTAGAAAGAAAATTTAATCAAAAAAAATTAATCAAATTTTGGAAAGTTAAACTAAACTTTTTCGAATTAAACTTATAAACTTAAAAATGTTCAAACTCAAGATTTCAAACCGATTTTTTTTATTTCGAATGTTATGTTAAAAGTAAATAAATAAAAATTTTAATTAGGATACTTTCTTATTTTCTAATTTCGTTTTCAAACTTTTTGAACATATAACATTTTCGATGACAAAACACACAATGTTTTGTTGGATACAGAAGATGGAATGTTTTATAATGGTCACTAGTGTAATAGTAATGACCGTTGTTTCCAATTAAAATTCTTTCAGGACCTCGTTTTTTTTTAATTTCCTATCAAAACTGTGATATACAATTGTTTTTCCTTGTGCACACTTTGGTATTAATTGTTCGAAGTTAAAAAAACGATGCTTCTTAAATTTTTTCACTCTTACGTTTTCACTATGTTTTGTGATTAAAACACATGTATCATACACATGGCACGACATATTGTGAATGAAATTACACTAAAAGATAAGTTAATTAAAATTAATTTTACCTAATATCCGGTGTCGTATGTTAAATTTAGATGAAACAACAAATAGCTGATTATTCGACTATCATGCTAATTTCAGGCATTCTTGAAATTTTATCATTAAAGGTAAGAAAATAAGATGACATGTTCACTGCTTATGATTAATTTCCTTTCTATAATCATGTAATTGGATCCTGTATTTCCTTTGTATTAATTTAATAAACTGTGTATTGAGCAGATCTAAATGCTGATTATCGTTGAAATTTTATATAAAACATCCTTTTGAAGTTTCAAGCTATGTGTTGAATAATGAGTATCGTATAAGTTTCTTATATGTTAATGCTGATTTATACTTTTACGAAATTAAAGTTTCGTTTAACAGTAACACTCAAATATTAGATTAAGAAATATTTGCCAATATTTCATTTTAATGCATACATTTCGTACAAATTAGCATATTTTAGTAAATAGCTCATAATTAAAGAATTCATTATCTGTCCTAACAAAATATGTGCTTACAACCAATTTATGTGTAAATCAACATTATTGTAATTATGACAAATTAAAATATGTGAATGCTATGCTTAAAAAATCCTTAATAAACGAAAACGAAATTTTCATTAATGATTACCTATAAACATGAGTTACTTTGTTAAGAAGTTAGCATATTTATTGATTTAATCATATAAAAGGAATTTCTTATTGTACTGACAAACAAATTTCAATATTTTTATCTGATATAGTGATGACATAAATAATAGTGACTTACATTATCCATATCAAAGTTCAGAATTTATATTACTTCATTGTGAGGAAATAAACTTAATGCGTCAGTAATATATTTGTCAAGTTTACGATTTATTAATTAAGAATGATGTCATACATTGTGAAATTAAGTTTATCCAATTAATTAAGTAAATGAATATGCCTATGATTTAATATAAATACTTACTTCAAACATCTTTAAAGCATTACAAAAGCATCATCATCAACAGCTACAACAATAACTATACATACAAGTATCAAAATGGCTTCATGTTTACAGTTTTTAAATAGCAAGAATACATTAAAATTTACGAAAATTGGTGATCTGGAAACAAACATACCATATATGATTTTGTATGCTGAAAAGATAAAAACAAAGTTTGGAGAACGTTTCTTACTACACATGGAAAGAAATGTAAACATCATTTTACCTAAACGATTCTTCCCAGAAGATACGTCGAAGCAAGAAGAGTTATTAAAGTTTTTTAACGCTAGTGATGTGACATTATATTACGAAGGCCTCGATAATGGCACTCATAGACTAAATTTTAAGCAACATCCATCTGCTTCAAGAAATTAGCACAAACTGTAAAGAAAACTCATAATGTACAAGTGAATGAAATTAAGTGTCTTAAATATAGTGTAATGTATTATAATACAGTGTACTGTGTTAGTGCTTTCTAAATGTGGGTGTTTTCTGAATTTTAAGTGGGTACCTTTATTTGTTTCATTTATAAAATATACAGTTTATTTATAAATAAATCACGATTTACTTTAAATGTTAATGTTTATTTCTATTACGAAGTTATGAACTTGATTCTCTCTACACAACAATGACCTAATGTTGAACAGTAATCAGAAATAACTTAAAGGATATACTGAAACTTGTAACTAATCCTTTCAGCTGATCGACTTTTTTGCTTGATTCATATCAATGAATGGTCTGTACGTGTGTGTGTGTGTGTGTGTGTGTGTGCATGATGTTAGTCTAAATAACAGTCTTTTTCATGAATGGTTTTTAAATTATTGTTGTGGTATTTGCTCCTCGAGAAAAAGCTGAGGCCTGCAAAATGATCTTCCTCAACTCAGTGACCTTGCTTGTTTCATGTTAAGTGTGTCATTATCTGTTTTACGTCGTGATAACTCAATGACAGAGGTGTGTAAGGTCGCTGGTTCGATCTTAGCTAACGCCAAGTTGCTTTGTAGTGAACAAAAAGCCGTGTGCGTGAGTTTTCTCAGGGTTCTCCCCAGTATATTTAATCCATCATTATATTTATTTCTCATCATCATCGTCTTCTTTAGCCTAGTTAACATAACTGTAAGACGTAAAACTCAAAGATTTAATTTCATTTCTCTGAATTACCACGAGTGTTTTTTGTTCTCTTGACAGTACCGAGGACGTAAATCTTGTGTTCCTAGACTGCATAAGACGTGAACGATAAAATCTGAACAACCATAAATGTTTTATGTTGACTTAACAATATCGAGGCTGTATAGGACGTGGACCTACAGTTCAAAGTGAAATTCGAATCATCATAAATGTAGCTATAAACACCAAATATTTGTTTCTATTTTACGTATAAGATGGAAAGCGTTTATGTCCTTAGGCTGTATAAGACTTGAACGTACTTCTGTGGGTTGTGTACTTAAACCCGTAATAATAACGCCAAAAATCGAACCTGGACTTAGCCACTGAAATCTCAAATGGTCTTAAGGAAAGATTTTTTTTTTATTGTAATGCATTCAACCTGAAAAATGCTGATTAGCACCTTGACCTTCAAGTGAGAGGAGTGAGAGGTAAGGAAATACTTCCGTGCTTCACGTCACATGAATGAAATTCTGTCCATCTTAGCATTTTTTCGTTCTGTGCTTTGATCAGTAAGCTGTTATTCGTTTCATACAAGTTCAAGTGTTAATGTGGCTAATATTTATTAAATCACATGTTAATGGTCGCTAAACTAAGTAGTATTTCATTCCTGGTGATGGTACAGGCTATATGTCCAGAAAAAATGGTCACGGCTACACAACTACAACAAGATTGCTTTCATGAGCTACGATGTGAAATCAGGGTATGGCTGGCCAACGGGTTCATTACATAAACGAACTCAATCGTTCTCAAGACAATATAAATCTTAAACCGTAAACTATGTTACATTACTAAAAGTTACGGCTTACGGCTCGCGAAACGAGTGATCACTTTCAATCTCTGTTAAGATTTTCGAAAAGTTTGAGTTTGATAATTGTAGTTCAAAAATATTTTTAATTCGAAACTTGAGTTTCAAATTTTGATTTTAAAACTTTCTGAGTTCGAAAATTTTTAGTGAGAACTTTGAGTTCGAATTTTTTAGTTCAAAATTTTAGATCGAAAACTTTTTAGTTTGAAATTTTGATTTGCAAGTTTTAAGTTTGAAACTTTCTGAGTTCGAAAAAAAAATTGTTTGAAAATTTGGTTCGAAAAGTTTTTTAGTTTTCAAATTCGGTTCGAGTTCGAAAATTTTAAGTTTAAAAAAATTCGTTCCAGAAAGTTTGATTTTATTTTTAGTTTTAAAAATTTTAGATTTTCAAAATTTGTTTCAAAATTTTATTTGAAATCTTTTAGTTTGAAAATTTTTGTTTTAAATTTTTTATTTGAAATTTTTTAGTTCGAAAATTTTTTTTGAAAAGTTTAAATTTTTTAGTTTTGAAAATTTTTAGTTTTCAAAATTTTTTAGTTTTGAAAATTCTTGCACTCAGCGGAACCGTTTCGAAAAAGAATCGGAGCAGTTTAGATTTTCAAAATCTGGCAACATTGTTTTCATCAATGAAGCGCTTACTGATCAACAAACGCAGAGCGTTTAAAAACCGCTCGAACAATGAACTAATCAGATTTAAGCAAAGAGTCATCTTTTTATTTAATCCATGAACGGAAACGAAAAGATACTAATTAGGTCCAAAATCACATCATCCCATCCCTTTTATTCATCTCAAAATAAATATATCCTTTCAAAGTAAACCATTGGCAATTAAATACTGTATATGTTCAATATGCAATGATACTGACAACGAATACGTAAGCACATGTAACACAATATAGCTGACGTTTGCTTCTAAACATATGATTATAAGCCAATGCACGAAGAAGCTTTTTTTTTCATCATTTTTATTTAATCTGCGAACAAAAACGATATAAATTAATGTTATTAACCAGACCCGAAATCGTTCCTCCTTTACACCTCTTAGTGATATTCAATAAACGAACTGACATTATACTCTTCGTAAAAGCAGATTCTGCAAGTTCACAACAATTCGTATGCGTAACAACGAGCAGAAAAAATGTTTAATGTAACATAACATGTCCATGTTTCTTTTCATAGGTAAAATTGTTCACACCAAATGGGACACGGTGGCTCAGCGCTTGTCTCTAACGAGTGAGGTTCCTGCTTCAATCCACAACGAAGTAAGTTCATGTTTCCTCCTATCATTTTTCATCATCGTTTCAAGGGGACGTTAAACTCAACATTTCTTAAACTAACACAAAAAAAATCGAACTCGGGACCATGACATAGTAATCAACAAACTGAACTTCTCAATGGGCCATGGTGACTCAGCTCTTATTTCTGATGTGTGAGATCTCTGCTTCAATCCTCAAGCAAGTAAGTTTATGATGTTTTCTCATTTCTCATCATCGGTGGGGACATTAAATTCAACATTTCCAAGAATCGAACTCGGGACGATTGCAAGGTTCACCCCTGAAGCGGAACAAAATGGATCACAAAGTACTTATCAAATTTAAGGGAATAATTTAAATACGTCTCCATATAACGTAATAAGCTCCAAAGGGAACGATAACTCCCAAAAAGTAAACCATTGTACTCTATTATATAACGAAAATGTCTCGTGAAAGATAATAGGATAAGTTAAAAAAACCTTCCGAAATTGATATTTTTATACTCATCAAAGGGAACGAGGCCCCCTCGTCACGTGGATCAAGGTGATCTTATGTGTCCTGAGTGATCCCTGCCCCCTGAGTAAACATAAGCAAAAATTTCAATAGGTAATGCAATCCCGGCCAAAGCATCTCTAACTCATTCATTATGGTCCATGTGGGGGTCCCAAAAGTGAAATAGGGTCTGCCCGACGTCAAACAATCACATTACCTCAAACCAAATACCTCTACTTCATTCGCACCAGTAAGGAAGGTGGTGGCTCAGTGGTAGAGCGTTCACCTCTGCTGTATGAGGTCCCTGGTTCAAAGTAATTTTGTGGTAAGCAACATTATGCTCCAGTTTCCTCCCACACTTTCATTCCTTTCTCATCGTCACCGTCTCTTTTAGCCTAATCGTGGGACGTAAACTAAAGATTTCATTTGCACCAGTGTTAGTCCATCTCATCAAAGGGATAACAATCCGAACCGCATGAGCTCCTGCCGGGAATCGAACCCTGGTCTCCCACGTTAAAGGCGCATACGCTAACCGGTTAGCCACAAAGGAACTAAAAAGTTTTCGAGTTTCATATTAATACTAATACTAATTTATACTATTACTGAGGTCTACTAATTCATAATGTAATAGGTCATCAAGAAAGAGATCAAACCTTGTTTTGGAAATTTTATACTCATAAAAGGGAACGAAACAAGCCATCATAAGTTCCAAGTTCAGTGACGTCAAACGAACATGTTAGCTCGAACCAACTACCTCTAATTCATTCATACCAGTAGAGGTGCGGTGGCTCAGTGGTAGAGCGTTCACCTCTGCTGTATGTGGTCCCTGATTTAAACACCTCGAAAATAGTTTTGTGGTGGGCAACATTATGCTCCAATTTTCTCCCACACTTTCATTCCTTTCTTATCGTCACCATCTCCTTTAGCCTAAATGGCATAAGCGTGGGACGTAAAACTAAAAGATTTTATTTGCATCCGTGTTAGTCCATGCATAACAATCTCCAAATTTTATGCCATAAAAGGGAACGAAAGCATTCATAAACCTGTACTATTTCATAACGTAATGAATCATCAAGATCATATTTTTAGTAATTTTAAAGAATAATCATGACCTCTGATCCAATACTCCCAATTCAATGACGTCATAGCAGGACCAAGGTACCTCTGATTCATTCGTACCATCGTGCATGGCCCCTGAATAAGCATAAGCAAAATTTCAATAGGTGACGTAATCCCGGCCAAAGCATCCCTAATTCATTCATTATGGTCCATGGAGACCCAAAATTGGATAATTAAAAGTTAGGCCAAGTCATGCGCTTACTACTCTCCCCTACCGGACAGTATTTTTATTAACATGAAAGTGAACTATATTTAAAAAGGCATGTGATTTTCTTAAAGTATACAATTAGTGAATCAGAGTTGAATTTATTTTAGTGCATGCCTCAAACTAGAACTGGAAAATACACTTTTCCGGAGGGCGGTACAAATATGGAGCAGAATTCGCGCCCTTCTTTTAATATACCACACCTCACTAAGTATTCGGGACACATTACGGAGGACCCCGATATATTTTTTTATGGTTTTCGACCATCTTGCATTGTTGCATTCGTGGAATGAACAGAAAAAGAAAGAACTATTACCTATGTACTTACAAGATGTAGCACTTGACTTACTCCTACAGTTAAAGGCCCAGAATCAGTAAGACGCGCTTAATTATGAACAATTAAAATATAAATTAATTGAACTGAGTATACCAAGATTACCGGGCGGGCATATCGGGCGGAATTCGAAATTTTTCAAGTCCAGCAAGGTGAAAACGAGCCCGTAGATGCGTATTTTGTCAGGAAATTAAGGGGCATTAGACAAGTTCGGCCTCAGGCCACCGAGGAGCAGAAAATAAATTATTTATCCTTAGGTTTAAGGAAAACTTTTTGCAAAAGGTAGCGTTAGAAACATTTACAATTGTTCACGCCTTACAAACGCATTTACACAATCTGGAGAAAGCAAATGACCTAATGAAGAAGCGTGATTACGTGGAATTACAAAGGGCAATTTATTCACTCTGCGATCAGAATGCAAAAATCAGCAATTTATATTCATCAACAATCGCTGGCGCTTCCTTCCCTGTGCATTATCAACCACTGACCTATCCATTACGTAATCCAACACCTAATTGGAATCAATACCAGCAAGCGACCCCAGTTTTTCCTACACCTTCAGCACCGCAGCTACAGGGTGCATCACAAAATCAGATAACTTCAAATCCTTCCCCCAAGTTGCTAATCCGAATATCCCTCCCGAATGCCCCGCTACTAGCACATCTAGTAACACTAGCACAAATAATTCATTAGATTTCACTAAATTAGCAAATCAAATGGCTGAACTATCTCTTCTTGTAGCTCAAAATGCTGTAAAGAACTCACAGTTTAGGAGAGGTGGACGTAACAATTATAGGTCGAAAAATACAAATAATGGTAACCAAAATCGGCAGAAAATGGAAATAAGAACAGCTCTAAAAACAATAATAAAAATAATAATAGTAATTCTAGGCCGGAAGCAGTTACAGTATGCGGCATATGCTCTAAAAAGGTCATTCTTCAAGTAGATGCTATAAGAACAATCAGCAGGGAAACGCCTAAGCGGGCCTCAGGACAAACCCTCTCAAGAACATTGTTCTGAGGGCCGGAAATCAGTAAAAGAGTGAACAACAAAAACTAGCAAATACATTACTTTATGTAGTGGCTCCGTTAACAGATAGAAGGGAGAACATTAAAATGATAAATCAGGAACATAAATTATTATTTAATGTAAGAATTAATAAAGAAAAATATCCTGTAATCAAAAATATCCTGTAAAATATCCTATTAATTGAGTCTTTGGCCTAAAAATTGGCTTCCACCAAACACAAAATTGATTCCTTTTAGCACTAATCTATGAGATAGTGAGAATTCCGTCGTAAATTTACGCTATATAGCTTCGATTACGTTCAGGATTCGCTCAACAACGTTTTCTCATTATTTCAGAATTTTAGAGCATGGATATCTTTTGCATTTGTTCGGTTAAGACATTCTAAATCGATTACAAATCAAAATTGACTTAAAGAATAACATGTTGTCGGTATACAAGAAACCACTGCCTCCGCAGTATCCAATTGAAATTAATACTCAGAAAAATTATCTGCTAGCGCTATACATACAATAAAACAGCACAAGTCGGCTGATGCTTTTACAACTCGACAGGTTACCATACCAGCCAGGTCAAATTTCTTTTTTACCAATTAATGTCAAGAACCGGCAAAAGAATAATGAATATTTTTTTATCTCTCCATTAGAAAATTTGCTGGACAACTACGGACTACAAACTTTGCCTACTAAAGTTCCTGAGAATAATTTGACTTCATAGATATCAAACCCTACTAGTAGACCGGTAACGTTAGTAAAGAACATCCCAATTGCATATGTTGAAGAGAATTTTCAAGAAGTAGATTTACAGGGTGTTTACCAAAAAGATGATCAAAATGACGAAACATTTTATAGAACGGAACAAGACATTCAGAATAGGCAAGAAGAGACAAAGTCACTTTTACGCTGTTAAGTCATTTGACATCAATCCAAATTTAACGAGTCAACAGAAACAAGCTGTACATGATCTACGTTTTAGATACACGGATATCTTGTCTTATACACCAACTGAAATTGGCTACTTTTGTGGTTATGTGCATAAAATAAGGATAGATAAAGGAGCCTCTTTTCATCAGAGATCACCTCCCATTCCATTGGCAGTAAGACCACAAATTGATCTAAAAAATAAAAAAAACTTTTAGACGCAAATATTATTAAAAAGACTACTGACAGTTCCTTTTCCTCGCCACTTCTCATACTGAAGAAGCCAAATACTTCAGAGATCCGCTTAGTTTTGAATTTACAGGCTTCTAATAAATTTACACAATATTCAAGCATTCCGTTCCAGGCACAGAAGACGTTTTACATGCACTTAGAGACAAATGTTGTATTTCAACTATTGACATAAAAACCAGCTATTTCCAGCTATTATTTCATCACAAAAGTCAAAAATACATGATTTTTGAACTGAACCATAATAGGAAAGCGTATAAGTTTGAACGCTGCATAATGGGACACACTTTGTCCGCCGATGGCCTAAGTATAGCTGCACGAATGCTTTTAGAAGGTCTACCACCGCGCATAACAGCTTTTGCGGATGACCTCGTTATCGGGAGCAAAACTTGGATACAACAAATATCAGACTTGGAATTGCTCTTTAAAAGTTTAAGAAAACACGATTTTAGAGCAAACCCGAACAAGACCAATCTATTATACTCGCAATTGAAGTTTCAGGATTCACAGTTAATGGAAAGGAGATTAAAATATCACCTAAAATTTCCAACAAAATACGAAATTTTAAGAAACCAACGTCTAAACGGAGATTGAAGTATATACTCGGACTATGCTCTTATTTGAGGACACATATTACAGATTTCACGGAAAAGGTGGAACCATTTTAAATTCTTTTAGAGAAAAAATCAAAATTTAAATGGAGAACACAGCATGATGGGCTGTTTGAAAAACTTAAAACGGATATTATACAAGCTGCATCTTTGTTTAATTTTGATCCATCATTGGAAATCCGAGGATATTCAGATGCATCGTCAACCTCCGCAGGCAGCATATTTGGTTGTTATGATAATAAAACCAATCAGGAATATGTTGTTTCCTATTGTAGTCGACGTTTTACCATAACTGAGAGAAAAGCCTCAACATGGCAAAAAGTACTATATGCACTGGTATATGTTCTTCAAAAATTTCGTTATTTCTTACTGAATAAGAAATTTAAATTATTTATAGACGCTAAATGTTTGACTTCACTCACTACCCAGCCGTACAAAGTCTGGGAATTTAGTCGCTATAACATATTCTTGGCGGATTACAATTTTGAAATACATCACGTTACAAGTCAGCTCCATCCCGCGGACATTTTTAGCCCCTTAGAGGACAAACAAAATATACAAAATGACGAGAAACAAGAAGTTGATAACTTCTCCGACACAGAAGACGCTAAAGTTTTTGCTTCACATTCTTTAGAGCACACTTTTCAAATTCACCAGTCCATTATATTACCTAATTTAGCAGATGAACAAAGGAAGGACCCTTCATTTTCGGACATCATTACTGTATTGGAAAATAAAGAACGTAGCAAATTATCTACACTCCGTGCGTCGAAATACTTCTCTCTTAAAAATGGATTATTATGTAAGACTCAGAAACATTCTCAATTAGGACTGTTGAATTTACTTTGCTTACGAAAATCTTTACTAAGCAAATGGTTCGAGGCTATCCATAACAACCCAATGGCACCGCACTTCGGTTGTACCAAAACATACCAGTCGGCGCTTAGAAAATACTATTTTCTAACATGAAAGCTTACATAGCCAATGGAATAAAGACATGCAATCTTTGCCAAAAACTCAAGAACTTACCAGCTAAACCGGCTGGCCAATTGTTGCATCACCCATCTAAACCCATTGCTACTGCCTGGAAGTACGATTCAATTGGGCGAGTACTGGTTGGAGGTTGAAAATTCAAACACATACTAGTTGCCATAGAAATGTCCACTATATACTGTGTCACCAGAGTTGTAGACAACATCACAGCTGAAGAAATTGAACAATTTCTTATATATGACATTATTCTTAAATATGGAGCTTTTTCGTACCTGTATTTGGACAGAAACCCTGTACATAACGCTAAGAGGCTAGAGAACTTTGCAAAATTCTATATTTTTGAATTCAAATTTTTTTCCAGCGTATGACCACAAAAATCTGGTGTAGTGGAAACATTCTGCAGAATAATACAGAACGCTCTTAAATTTTTTGTACAAGAAAATCAAAATCAATGGCGAAAACTAATTCCATACATAACATTAGCAAGTAATACGTTTGTACAAGCCGGAACTAAATATTCAGATTTTTCCTTATGCACGGTTATGAACCTAAGACAATCTCTGATATAGCATTAGCATCAACTCCGACGTTATGAGTCAACAAAGTACATCTGAATAAGATACGTGGGATCGTCCTGGATAATTTAATCGCAAGTTATAATAAACAGAAAATATATTTTGACCGCAGACATCAACAAACTAATTTTGATAAGGGCCAAAAAGTATTTGTATTTTTTCCCAATCGTCAAGTTGGGATACCAGAATCATCTTCATCCAAATATGTAGGACCTCTAGAAATTATCGAAAGAGTTAATCCTAATCTTTATAAGATCTAATTTCCAAACTCATATCATCAAACAATACAGGAGATTTCAGTAGACCGAATTAAGCCAATTTACGAAGATAGAAAAGACACAGAACAAGAATAAATAGCCTCTTTTTATTGTCTACACTAGCGACGACATCTAAAAAAAAGAATAAGATAACGAAAAACACTTTTCATAGCGACACACACATTTCATCTTTGTTTTATAGCTGATTCATTATTCTGCAACTGAATGAAAGAATGCTGAGACTTGCATTTCTGCGTTTAAAAGGCAACTGATCTTTACAATGACAGCTAATTTATAATTTTAAAATTCCTTTATTTTTTTTATTTTTTTTTTACTATAGACTATATGTTGCCACCGGCATCATGCAACATATATATTATACAGGATATTCCGAAAATCACGAACATTACACAGGATGTCCAGGAATTTAGGACTACTGTTATCATCATCGACATTTAAAATTGGATTATTATATATATATATATATATATATATATATATATATATATATATATATATATATATTCAGCCCAAGTATTTTATAAATCATTATTATCTTTGAATAAACAAATAGTGCAATACAATATACTAAGTAACAATGCAAAGTACTTAACTAATAAACGCTAACTTTTAGCCTTCTTTTGCCACTTTCATCCACCTTCTTTTCGAACCGCACCGTAACTTCACCGTTCCTATCCAACACTTATGAATAGGTCTCGGCTATAGTTTTGACCTGCTTCCACAACTTATCACCCTTAACCTTATCCAAACATCTATATGCTTTTACAATCCTCCTTCTGTCTCGTCCCAAAACACCTTTATCCTTTAAATACTTGTTGATCGATTATGGCACTTTACTGCTCATATGCATCTTCCTAAACTGAATGGCACGTATTACTTTATTGTTATACAATATAATTTTGCCATTCAGCATTTTTTTCTTTTCCTTATAGAAAGAACACGTACAATAGGAGAATGCTGATCACTTTAGTTTGTTACTTCCTCATTCTGCTTACGGCTGGCATAAAAGGGAATGAACTTATATTCACACAATATGAGATATCAATAGTCAAGTTCAAGGCTATAATCAGTTATGACAATATAGAATTCTACCTTATAGGCTCCATTTAGATTTTTCGGCAGTGCACCCTACGAATGATTCTTGTGCTGGATATGAACAATTAATGACGCTTTTGCACGATAAAGAATGTCAATTCACTAATAAAGTCGAAGATATAGTACCTTGCAATTTTAAAACAGGATGTTCCAAAAGACCGCGGCGGATGATCTTTAACCTATTACATGGACTCGGAAATTTTGGACTTAGTGGATATAGCTTATATGAAGTTCATAAATTAAAATCAGCTCTTAGTTAAATGCACGCACAAAATCATTATCTAAATTCACAAATACAAGAAATTAGAAAAGTAATTTTGAACTTACACATTGGGTGACGAACTTTTCAGTAGCTGTCGAAAAATTGACAAGCGAAACTAATCATAGTATTTTGAAATTGATATGTACAACGGCCACAAATGAACGTTATCTGATCGCTCTTCTTAATTTTCTAAATCTAGAGCAACACTTTGATATTATAATACAAAGCATTCATCAAAATAAAGTTAATGACGCTTTAATAAAACCTGCTTTAGCTAAAGAAATGATTAGACAGAATATAAACCTAAGAGGCACACTAATGGAAAGAGATCTTGGTTTATTTTATCAGTGTTCAAAGGCATTTTTAATTTCATTTGACCCGGAATCTGCCAATTTAGACATTATAATACAAACACCAACAGTGCACACAAATGATTATCACATTTTATATAAAATTTATAACAATGGATTTCTAACTAAGACAGATCATATACGTATTCAAACACCTGAATATGCAATCTGGACGGACAATCTGTAAATGTAAATTACAGGCACAAACTCGCTCTCAAAAGACAAGCTGTCTATATAATTTAGTTTTTCGAAATACAACTGATAGCTGCGATTTGAAACCTACTTTAACACGGACAGAGGAATTTTATCTATACACGCCTATTGAACTTCATCTTACTATACGTAAATCTGTTAAAATAGCACTCCAAAGGAACCATATGTTAGCCACTGATGCAGTTAATCGCTCATCAACTTACTTTTTTAAATATGAAGAATTTCAACGTACAATAACGGATACTTTAAATCTTCCCACTAGAACATCGGCGAACTTTACGTTAATGAATAGGAAATTACCAGAACACCCAAATTTAAACTTCACCTATAATTTTCAAAATCTACAACGTACTATTAGTTCCATGAATTCCTTTGTCCAACATGAACAAAGCTCTTTTCTGGATAAGATGCCGGAAGTTCTTCTCTCAAATTCGTTCCCATGGACCATATTTGCAATTGCTATCCTCAATATTATATTATTATTTGAACTTGGCATATTTTTAAATTTTGTTTATAAACGCCTTATTCTTAGCAACGCTTCATAAACATTTTATTTTATAATGGATTTTCAATAATAAATAATCGTAATATAATTTTTTTCTCTTCTTCCAGTATGGGACATCTTTATATCTCAGTGTCAATAGCAGCATCTTTAATACTTCTAACTCTCATCATTTTATATATATTATACATCCGTCTTCGGTCGATACCAAAAATATCCAAAACGCCTCGCTTAGAAATATCTTCTCCAATTCCGATGGACACATTCACTATCAATAATTTAACTAGAGAGCAACCGACATTACACGCTTCAACCCCACTCACTATAAGTGAACTAATATATGTGTCTTGTTAGCCTGGTCTACATTTGTTTCAAGTGAATGTGGGGATAGTAGCTTGAATGAGAAGACCAAACTAAACTTAGAGAAATATCTGAAATTTCGCTCTTAAACATGCTCCTGAAAGTTAGGCAACATGTGTAACATAAAGGTTAAAAGTGATTTAGGTTGTAATTAGTGAAAGTCTTATTGAATTCAGAGAAAAGCTTATCATTCATTTTATAACAGTTTATTGGTCATTGAAACTAGTGTTCTTAGATTTGACTTGTTTAAATATCTGAAAGGTCATGAGAAATAAAAGTAGGGAAATCTGGCCATAATAATATCATACCTTGATTGCTTCTGGTTCCATGTTGTCGAGAAATCTCTTCTGCAATTCAGCTTTAGATGTTATAAAACGTCCATGGAAAGATGAAACTTGACACTCTTAAAATATTCGTAAATAAAACTTGTATACGAACTTTCCGAAAACTTAAACTGAAATGTCTTATTCCGATCTGTTACTTTAGATATAATCTCGTACTGTAAAGTAACATGTTCGTTTACTATTTCGACGCGTGATCTAGTCGCAACCGAAACTTCTTATCTTATATTAACTCAACTCGATGTTAATGTTCTTATTAACTTAATTGAATCATAACTTAATCTCCTTATTAACTTGACTGATTTCTCTTTCCAAGGAAACTGTTTTATATAATCGAGAAATGAGGTTGCAGATATCATAGATATTTCAGGACAACAACAGACTCCAGTTAGCACGTGAAATTCTTGAGAAAACTCAGTTGAGACAGAATATTCTGCTGACCAAAAATCCTTAGAATCTCCAGACACAATCTTTCGGATGATTTAAATTTTGTTAATCTAAGAAATTTTTAAAACAAATAAATACACAATTCTTACAATTTTGCAAACATTCTGTACTCAATTTTGAAAGTGAAATTCTGATCCAATGGTGATTGTATAACAGACATAATAACCTCATTATGTGAATTCTCTTTTTAACATAATGCTAACTAGGTTGCAGTATTTGCTTTTTCTAATGAAGACAATAATGCATCAGCAAGGTAAATAATTTTCATAGCATGATGTTCTTCTTCTTATTTGTATGACATGATTTTAAAGAACAAGAATGATGATGTAAATAAAATTAAGTTAAACAACATAAAATAATGTAGCTTTACCAAGAATCGATGTCTAGTACTATGACATTTAATAATATTATATAAATATGCTATAACATCATATAATAATCCCATAACATCCTATAACATCCCCTGGCGAGTAAAACTTCGACACATTCGTGCTGTCGAAAATAAAATAAAAAATGTAATTTGCATAAACATATATATATATATATATATATATATATATATATAGTCTTAATTTGATAAAATAAAAAGAAAGATAAATGTAAAAATTAATGTCGATGTCTGAATATTACTATTAAAGTTACACTTGCAATGTTGAATTGCTAAAAATAATAATAATATAAAATAATTAAAATTTTGGAGACAAAATATTGTCCATTTATTTACATATATTGCGCAAATATTGTCTTTTGCCTTATGCAACATTAAAATCGTAGTATTAGTTTAGAACACAAGGACACGTAGAGATAAAGTATGTGTAGGGAGTTGTCCCAGCACATGTTGCCATCTGACGACGTAAAAACAAAACATTTGAATGACACTACAGTGAATCACAGATGACTATCAAAAAAATCCTTAACTAGTTGGTTGATGAAAAAATGTTTAGAAGTTTGGAATCGTTTAACATCTCTAACCATGCCTTGGTGGGTCTAATTGATAGTTAATACATGTAACAATAAATTCGGGATCGTACAACGGCGTAAGCCACAGCAAAACTCTACCATATTCTGATGTGTTAATGTAAATGTTTGTAGGTTTTGGGATCAAAATGAAGGCGTATATGTTCTTATGAATCAATGTAAAATGTTTTAGACGTTTGGGATTATTACTAAGGCGTTAGCCGCAAAGCTCTCTACACCATGTTAGCCTGGTCTACTCTTGTTTGAAGTGAATGCGGCGATAGTAGCTTGAATGAGAAGACCAAACTAAACTTAGAGAAATATCTGAAATTTCGCTCTTAAACATGCTCCTGAAAGTTAGGCAACATGCGTAACATGAAGGTTAAGAGCGATTTAGGTTGTAATTAGTGAAAGTGTTATTGAATTCAGAGAAAAGCTTATCATTCATTTTATAACATTTATTGGTCATTGAAACTAGTGTTCTTAGATTTGACTTGTTTAAATATCTGAAAGGTCATGAGGCATAAAAGTAAGGAAATCTGGGCACAAGAATATCATACCTTGATTGCTTCTGGTTCCATGCTGTCGAGAAATCTCTTCTGCAATTCAGCTTTAGATGTTATAAAGCGTCCATGGAAAGATGAAACTTGACACTCTTAAAATATTCGTAAATAAAACTTGTATACGAACTTTCCGAAAACTTAAACTGAAACGTCTTATTCCGATCCGTTACTTTAGATATAATCTCGTACTGTAAAGTAACATGTTCGTTTACTATTCCGACGCGTGATCTAGTCGCAACCGAAACTTCTTTTCTTATATTAACACTGCGTTGGTCGCGCCCTCCACTGTTACGTGAGTGGTTGCGCGTTCTACTATTGTAGAACATCAGTATTTTTCTATAGTGTTATGACTTTTAGCAATATTACGTCTTGGGTATGTTAGTTCTATTATTATACAAATTTTAAAATATTTTTAAAATTATTTTTTTTTATTAATAAAGAATATTGACAAAAGTAAACATTAGGTATATCTTATTTAACACATTAACAATTTCGAACAAAAATCTTATAAATGTTTAGGTATAAGTTGAAATAACAGCATAAACCTTCTTCTATGATAGATCATACAGGTATAATGATTTGATGTACTCTTTGTGAATGATTGCCTGCTCCAAGATATTGTCACACACGCTTTTCTGGTGGTCTGGGCACATCCATCTCTGGCATTTCCGAAAAGTTTTTTCTTGTTGAATTGTTGCGAGAACGGCCACAAAAAACATTTTCCTATCCCAGGAGCTCTGTCTTATGGTAATGGAAAACCTTCGCTGAAGGCAAGCAGAAGTCTTCTTCTGTGTCTAAGCTCTTTTGCCAAGGATTCCATGGCTAAACGTTGGATTTCTGCTGGTTTTATCAACTCAAAAGTTAGATCCTGTATGAAAATTCTTGCCTGTGACATTCTCTTCGTTCTTATTTACTATAAATATATTAAGATCATTAACACCAAGTACGTTCATCATGAATTAGGCATGAAAATAATGCCTTGTGGGCCAAGCCTACGAAAAGCTGGTATTAAATTCAAATTAGGAGTTCATGAGTTTCTTGGGGTTATGGGATCTACGTACAAGCGAGAAGGTTCTAACTTTTTTATCTACCGACATAAAACTCACGTATGTCGAGAGAAGGTGCTGTAGCAGGACCCGTGACTTCGACACTGCCTTGTACTGCAATGTTTTCTTCTTCCAGTACAATGTCTGGTACATCTTCGGTATCATTGCACTCAACTGTTTATTCAACAAAATATTCCTCGAGCTCCTTCATGTCTTCGATCACTTTCACAATCACTTTCTGCCTCGTCTAACCAAAGAAGCATATGTTCTCTGTTATGTTCTGACATTTCAAATGTATACAAGCATGTATTCCACAAAAATAACGTGTATAAAATGTAAAACGAAATAAATCACTAATACGAAACAAACCAGTACGTCAATAGTCGCGCGATCTTCAATAGTAGAACACTAATGAAATCTTGTAACAAATCGGAGCAGCTGAAAATAGACTGGAATGTACAAAAGGTTGTCGGAGAAAGGTACATAACCGCTCAAGGATCGAGCGTGTTGCCAACTGCTCAGGATTTTAAAAATAAAACACCTGTTCTACAATAGTAGAACGCGCGACCACTGCAGTATTAACTCAACTCGATCTTAATCTTCTTATTAACTTAATCGAATCTTAACTTAATCTCCTTATGAATTTTACTGATTTCTCTTTCCAAGGAAACGGTTTTATATAATCTAGAAATGAGGTTGCAGCTATCAGAGATATTTTATGATAACAACAGATTCCAGTTAGCACGTGAAATTCTAGAGGAACTCAGTTGAGACAGAATATTCTGCTGACCAAAAATCCTTAGAATCTCCAGACACAATCTCTCGGATGATTTTTTTTTAATCTAAGAAATTTTTGAAACAAATAAATACACAATTCTTACAATGTTACAAACATTCTGTACTCAATTTTGAAAGTAAAATGCTGATCCAATGGTGATTGTATAACAGACATAATAACCTCATTATGTGAATTCTATTTTTAACATAATGCTAACTAGGTTGCAGTATTTGCTTTTTGTAAGGAATATAATAATGCATCAGCAAAGTAAATAATTTTCATAACACTATGTTCTTCTTCTTATTTGTATGACATGATTTTAATGAACAAGAATGATGTAAATAAATTAAGTTAAATAACATAAAATAATGTAGCTTTACCAAGAATCGAAGTCTAGTACTATGACATTTAATAATATTATATAAATATCCTATAACATCATATAATCATCCCATAACATCCTATAACAGTATTAAGCCAAAGCTTAAAACAGCCTACCTCGAGGGAAATGAAGTGAAATATTAAAATGCACAGATCCTGGCTGTAATTAGGGACTAACTGTTTAAGTGCTTTCTTCCGCTACCTTATTACTGCTCCGAAAATATATTTTTTCAGTTTTGCAAGTGTTATTAATGTTTCTACTCTTTTTGTGTGTGATACCTCAGTGTTGCCAATACTCATATAAAGAAAAATAGCCCTTCGGCTTATTTTTTAAACATGCCGGGGGGTGTAATATCCTGTGTGATGTTGTAGACAAACAATTCCACACATCAGTGTTTACAAACACCACCACGTGGTTCGACATGAGGATCTTCCACCAGAGGGACCTATAATCACATGCAGACGACGGCTTTTGGCCCCTCCCGTGGAGCAGAAGACGACATCGGAGCAGCAGCGCCACCGTCACCCAAAGGACCCTATAAATTGGATGGACGAAGGCAACAGAGAAAGCAGTAATTAATTGAGTTCTTTCAGTGAATTTAATTTGATAGAACCCAGAGGTGAGACCACAACTATTGATAAATTTGCGGCCACTAGAACGCTCTAGAATGTCCTACATCGCCGGGACCGGAAAGGTCGGGGCGATAACGGGGAGTTCACAGATCTAAGGTCCACAATAAATTGAAAAGAGCCATTCTTCTTAACCACCAATATAATGGGCAAATTTCATGGAGATCTACAAAGCCGAATGGCGTCTTGTTTTACCAATAATTCCATCTACTCGTTAACAGCATCTCGGAGATGGTACGGGATTACATACAGCTTAACGTTCACGGGTTGGGGGTCTTTAAGTTGAATATCATGTTCATAATCTCGAGCCTGAGAAAAATCCTCAGGGAACCAACTAAACACATCCTTAAATTCCGTGATGAGGTCATAAAATCGCTGTTTTTCTGCCTCAGAAAGCGCAGGATTCACATGAACACGTTTACAATCAAATTTAGGGTTCTCAACTGTCTAAGGACCATGACTAAGCGTTACGTTTATGCAGAAATATTCAGTTTGTTTGTCCACTGCTTGCCCTAAAATTTTGTTTTTCCACAATAAGTATCCTCTATTGGTGGGGTTAGAAATCCAGATAAGAGAATTAACTTTATCAACTCTGCACTCCTGCACAAATAGGTTAGCCACCCCTGAAACAAAAGTCGTGGGTCGCAGCCAACCTCTGGATCCAATTAATTCATAAAACTTTCGAACAGGTACACAAATTTTAGCGCGGGGGGGCAACCAAGCAGATGCCCAACCTTAAAAACTGGAGAAACAAGAGTAGCTAAATCGGAGGAAATCATGTCAACACTCTCAGAGTACGGCAAAGTGGCGGGTGGGATTCCCCCAAATCTAGGAATTTCTAACGTACAACTTTTTGATCTATATTTGCCTCATGCGCAAGTAGAAAATCTTGGCCCAAAAGAGGGGGATGGGGGTAACTAGGAATTACTCTAAAAGGATGGCAAAATACTT
Organism: Thermobia domestica; assembly: GCF_964235325.1. NCBI lineage: Eukaryota > Metazoa > Arthropoda > Insecta > Zygentoma > Lepismatidae > Thermobia > Thermobia domestica. The sequence continues at coordinate 107,089,874 of NC_137470.1, forward strand.
CCGATCCATGCCGGAATCGAACTAAAGGCATTTTGTTAAAGGTAACGTCTTCCCTGTAACCCTTCTCAAAACGCTATTCGCAGGGACAATTTTAGCTTTACATGAAAGCATCTGGGCAGAGATACATGAAATTTGGGAACCGCTATCTAAGAGGATAGGGCCTTCTCTACCATTTAACTGTATCAAAACATGGGGAAGAGCCTTATCAATCTGTAGATTGACTTTAAAACGCTTAAAAGTAGATGGCCCTTTTTCATCAACCCTTCCAATCAGTTTAAAGTGCTCAAACAATGTGCAGCAAGGTGATTCTGTTTACCACACCTATAACATATAACAGTACGCCATTTGGATTGATTACTATTATTATTACTACTATTATCCTGATTCCCACGTGAAGGTCACTGCTGAGCATTGTTTTGACGCTGCTGAAAATTACGTGTACCTCGGTTACTATTATTATTGCCATTACGGCGAAAATTATGACGTGAGCTATTACTTTTGTTTGCAGACTGTCCTTGCAATGAAAGCTGTGTCCATTGCTTTCGAATAGCTGACAGTTGTTCTTTAAAGTCATCAGTTGCAGCCTTCGGAGGTGAGGCAGCATTTGGTAAAGTCCGCGCGGGAACTGAGCTTCCTGATTCTGCACAACTGCATCAGGCTGAAGTCCAACGTTATCTGGAGGATTAAGCTGAGGAGCAGAATACGAACGGAATTCCTCTGCTTCCTCAACTTTTCTATCGATTTCCTTTCTAATAAAATACGAGCCTTTCCTTCATCAAGCAAATCCTGCACTAATTGTTCTACAGAATCATATATCTTCTTTATCGCTACTTTCATATATTCAGGAATTAACCCGTCAATGATCAATTGTACTTGTTTCTAACGGGAGCATCCTTGTCATTTCTGAGAATCAGGTTACGCTTTGCGGATACATCGGAAAGATCAGACTCGTTGGATGCCTGTTCCCTACTCCTCATCTCGTGTTGGGTAAGCTGAGGCACATTGTTGAACGCGTCCTTGAACTTATTTTTAAACTGATCGTAGGTCATGTCCGGGAAATCCGGCTTTTTAGAAACAGTATCGAACCAGTAGGGCGCTGGCCCTTTTATAAGAGACCCTAATATCCACTTTTTCTTGGCATCAGGCCAGTTATTTACTTGAGCTAGTTCTTCAAAGTGGTCCACATATCGCGCCGCATCGTCACCCACGCGCCCAAAGAAAGATTCCGGACGGAGTATGTGGCTAAGCAAGCCCATGTTCTCGTGAGTACCCCCTACCGCCATATCAGAATCTATCGCTAAACTAGAAAAAGCACAAGTCGATGGGTACTCGTTATCGGAGAGAGACTGACTGAATTGTAAATTACGCTTAACACGATCCAAACACTGAGGAGTAAAATTAATCTTACCAGGGGACGAAGACGCTATGGGTTCAAAATATTCGGTCAAATCCAAATTGTCACACAAATCATCATATAATTCACAATTTTGAGCAAAATGTCACAACATAAATAATTAAAAACAAGACAATAAATAAACAGAGGCACGCAAAAACAATTCAGAACAATACACCAAATAATATGAACTACAATAAAAACAAGCTTCATGAAAGCAACACGATATATAGACACTATTTCTCATAATAAATTAAAGTTTCAAGGCAACTTAAGTTAAACGGGAGGCACAACAGAGATCAAACAACAGCATCTTTCCGCCATGAAACTTTACCAATCTTCGGATGGGAGAAAGGGTAATGTTATCTTTATTTAGCTGAAATTTTATAACAGACAGACTCTAATCTTAAGTTGTAACACTTATAAATTTCTATTTTCTTCTTAACTATGTGATGTAGCTTGTATTTACTAACTTTAGAAATAAAATGAAATTCGTATTGATTTTTTAATATCAGGCACTGCAAACGTTAAGGAAATGGTTAAGCCAAGATTTGACTTTAACAAACTTAGAGAGACTTTTGGTGTATACGTTCCTGATTGTTTCTGCGGTGATTTACCTTTTTAACTTGATAAAGTTCCATCATGCGATGGGTAGGAATGCTCCTTGAGCGTGCGTTGTTTCCTTCAAGAACTGATCGCCAAGACCCCCATTGTTCCCCATCCTCCTGATTTTGCTCATCTTTCATTTCCGGGGTGTAGTTGAAACTCCGCCTCTATCCTCCTCCTAATCCGAACATGGGACGATGGTGTCCAAACTGGCACCTCCCACATACGTCATGAAGCCCAACGTCAGTTTGATCTTTTGGAAAACGTGTCCGGGGATTGACCACAGAAGCCGGCCCCAAACCCGGTAGAAATTCTGACATATAAGCAAGAGAAACCTAAATACAGCATCAAATCATAAACACGGATGACACGCAGCTCAGCAAGGTATATCTTCCTTGTAAACAACCAAAACAGGAACTTTAGATCAATACTTCAGCATTCCTTAAGAATGCAGACCTACAGGTTAGTTAGGACAGACAGGAAAAAGATAAAGGAATCCAGAAGTGAAATATTAACTAGCTTTGCGGAAGCTTGGGTAGGAAAGAACATTTGCCTTGTGCCATAATTTATTATTAACAGAAAAAAAAGAGAAATTACAGCGTGCTCTTCGAGCCTTGAGACTACAACAATTATTGAAGGGATAAAAATATAACCTTCCTTGTGTACATCGTGGGGAATGGAATCCGGAACCTCTGGGATGGGTTACGGAACATAAGAAAGGGAAAGTTCTAAAGTTAATTTCAATGGCTCGTTGATAAGAGTAAAAAGCGTTTTGTGTTATTCTATGATGCACATGTGAAGAAAATATTTTCTGCTGGTAAATTGAAACCGGGCGAAATTTTAAGTAAACCAGGCTTCAAAGAACCAAGTTTTACACAAATGTTTCATAATGCAAAGCAGTGTCCACTGCTGAAAGATGTTTTAACGTTTCATTTGCAGCGTTAACCACTGGACCACACTTCAGGATAGCAATATTCCCATAATTGATTCTAACTGTGTCGTTAATCACTTCATTATAAATATAGAACGGTTTTTGACCGGAAATTTGTGTTTCAGCTTACATATATTATTTAATTTTGAAACGTCGAACACTGAAAAGATCCAGTAGGCAATTCACTATCCATAGTTAGTGCAGATTAGTTGGTTTGAGGACCTTCTGAGTTAGTAACAAAAATACTTCAGTGCAACAATTCATTGCGAGAGAAACCACTTGGAAAACTTGTGAAAAAATGTTCGTAATTGCTGATTCACAGGTCCCAAAACATAGGGCTGAACTCACTAAGTGATCAAAGCATTCCCATTTGTAATACATAATAGTAATTACCAGAACCCAAACAAGCAGATCGTGTATTATCTTTTAACAGAGAGAAATGGTTAGAATTGAAGGGTCTGAGGCAGGAACATGGTCACTGCTTGCACGGACAGGCAAGAACAATGAAAAGATTCAGTAGGCAGTTCATTATCCACAGTTAGTGCAGATTCGTTGGTTTGTTGATCTTCTGAATTAGTAACAAAAGTATTTCAGTGCAACAATTCTTCCTCTTTGTCAGGTACAACATCTGGATAATAGGTCTTGAGTCGTGTGATGTCAATCGACTCGGTTTTTTTATGTTTTCACAAAATAAGAGTTAGAGTTGTCCTTCTGAATGATGATCATTGAACCAAAAAACTTCTGAAAATGTATTACTATGGGTACGGCGTCTAGTTGGATCATATATCCACAAGCGCTGAACCTCATTGAACGTCACTTACGTGTGATGACTATTATATGACTTTTTTGACGTCCTAAATCTGTCATATAATCTATCTTGTGCTTTTTTCTCTAATATCGTGGAGAGTAGGTTAACGTTCTTCATTCGAAGTATGTAAACAATGACAATTTATAATTCTTTGAATCTCCAAATAGATGTCGAACACATGCAAAAGCTGGAATGGACTATAATATGTGGATTGATTTGCATTAATATTTCTCCAACTTCCCCAACAACTAATACTACGGGTTTATAAATTTCATTCGAATGTCCAAAATATTGCATAGCTACTGAAATAAAGAACCAGTAAATGCAGTTGACTAATCTATCACAATTTCTTTACAATAAGAAAACCGAAGTATTACGTGTCTGTAAAGAAAATCGCCAAGAGTAGTTGCTTTCTGATCACCAATCATAGCAAAGGCAACATATCTCGTATTGTGATCAACTACAAATGCTAAATACCCTTGACGTAAGATGTTGTCGTCTAGGCTCCATTAACGTTCAATCCAAAGCGGTTGAAGAGTGGCACTGATGGCTTCATCTGGAGATTTCCTGGAAGCGATCCTGGGATTTTCTTGTGGCGTTGACACACCTGACAGTGGCGGCACTAGCAGAGGTAAATTTCTTCATATGGGAAAAAACACACAGCCCTCAGTAATAACTGCTATGTCTCTGGGGGGGAAACCGAATGTTACTATCCCAATGTGGAACTGTATGCGAAAAAATCATTTTCCCGAAGAGTGGCCGGAATAACAACAACACAATGAGAACCAGATGGACAAGGATGTTTACGATAATGTCAACCTGGGTTGTCACTCCTTTAAAATTGAGTTTGTAATGTAGCATTATTCCTAATAGAGCATTTGGAATATACCCAGGTTGTTTGCATTAGCTTAAGTTACAGCTTTTCTATTGCTTAATAAAAGCATCTATGATGTGCTTATGAATAACTTTCGGGGCTTCTCCGACACTGTTTTGAGTCGCGAAAACAACCGTAAGTGTGAATAAGGGACACTTTCAAACTAATAATTAGCATATATTTCGTATCATATTTTTATATAAGTGTATGTTTGTGTAACAACATTTCAGATATGTCAGTGAAAATGTACGACAATTTCTCAATATAAAAGAGAACTGGATCATACCTGAAAGGCCGATGACAATGACCACCGAATTCAAGACGTTCCAGTGAGCAGAATGGAGCAATCTCTGAATTATCCACTACTACTGCCATTGTGTTGAAATGGCTTCTTTTATAGCTAGTTTTCAAGAACTGGCTATGATGTATTAAAGACCGTGATATTAAACCTTGTTACTAAAATGATACTTTGTCGACAACTCTAACTCCAATTTGTTCCTCGATTCCTACAACTCTTCTACCGCTATGCAAAAGAGACTGAAATATTTATATAGCAAATATCCTTGCATTACAGCACGTGACTCCCAAAATTCGGGTCAAAATCATAGACGTGCGTATGATTTTTCTCTGAAGAAATCTTAGTTAACCAATTCATCTTAAAATGGAGCGCTATGTCAGCACTTGCATTTTACATAACTTACATAACGCTCTCCGTTGCAATATGTTGGTGTTAGTATAGAATTACAAGAATGTTTACACTCACATCAGGTCATTTCAGTACTTTTACAAAATTCACAACATTCGCAGACTGTTTTCAGACATTACAAATAACAACACCAAAACAAATCTTTGATATTTCTACAACTGAAATTACAATATATTTAATACATTCGATGAAAATAAAATATGAAGATCCATGATATTGCATCATTCATTTCGTAGCGCAATGCATGACGTTCCGTTGTATAATCTTGGGAATATTTTGCCTCTCAAAACAACAAAATAACGTCTTTAAAGTATTGACCCTTACGCAGCTCTTCTTTTAACTTGTCGTCAATCTCCATGTGAAAATTTCGTGAATCTTCAGGCTTTTTTCTGCTCGTTGTCAATGTCTCGAAGCGCTAGCACATTTCTTGACGAACTGTCTATCAAAATATTTGACTTCACATAAACATGTGAAGTAGTATAATTTTACTGTTCCAATTCAGCAATGATCCATGCCAATTTAGCCACATTCTTTTGTCTGACGGAAGTAGATAAAAGATTGACATTCTCTTTTAAATAAAGATGTCTGTCTAATATAAAGTATCAAAAACGTCGAAGTATAAAGATCAATGCAGCTAATTCAAATTCATATAATTAATATTTCCCCTTAAAAGGTTCCAGAGCAGAAAATTCGTACATTCGTAAATTCGTACAATCTTGTCAAGATAATTTCGTACAAAAGAACACAGTCCCAAGAAACTCTTCAATCGTTTCTTGGTTTTGGGGCCCTTGTAGTTGCGGATTGAATCAGAAATACTATCAGAGTTCGACACACCATGACGAGAAATAGTATGCCCAAGACGTTTCAAAGAAAAATGTAGTAACTTCATTTTTTCTGGAGAAACATTTAGTCCTCTGCTCCTTACTCGTTTAAATAATTTACGGGTAGTATCAATAACTTCTTTAATCGTGTCATTACTCCAGACAATACCATCAAAATAGAAGTAAACAGAGTATGTTTGCCAGAAAACAAACGTTAACTTCATAAAGTCAGTGAATGCTGCTGGGGAGGTCATAGACACTTGTGGTAAAAAACAACACAGTCTGGGACTGTGTTGTATTGTGGTAAAAAACAAAAAAAACAATACTGTTGATCACCAGTAATAGAAAATGCTGTATTCAATTGAAACTTTTTATTACATTTCACCTGAAAATCGCACTAGGAAGGTCACTAAAATTAACGAATTCATTCCCACTAGACCGTGATGAATGTCTTGAATAGGTGGCACGGGAAAGACAGTGGGTACAATTTAATAAATAGGGAGTGTTAGGTCTGCAACTAATATGAAAGATCCATTTTTCTTGCGAACTAAAATGATTGGACTATTATAAGAGCTACTGGATTTCTTAATTACATGTGGCACTTGTTTGTGGACCATTTCACGTAAACGATACGGAATAGGATAAAGACTAACACAGACAGGATTTCAGTTTTAAGTTGAATTTCATGCCCATACCCAAGAGCTTGCGATAAATCATCCTGTAAAAAACTAAAACATATTTGAATTCCGTTATTAAATCATAATAACGTTGGTCTTTACTAACAGGTAATTCAAAATTCACATTTACCATAGTACAGGTAAACTGGTCAGTTTGGGTTTGCGTAGAACCTTTTTCAAGCCTAAGGGTGGCACATAAATGTTCCTCCCTATCCCCTACCGCATCACCTAAACCTTTATTACGCCACAAAAAATAATGTCTTATTGTTGGAGTTAGTTATACAAATATGTGAATTAACACTATGCACATATTACTCTTGCACTAAAAGATTTACAGTAAATGAAAAAATGTTAGATTGCAAGCAATATCTAGAGCCTATCAAATCAAAACACTTCATGAGAGGAACACAAGTTTTTGTACTTGGTAACAAACATTCTGAAGACAAATCCTTGGAAACCTGCATAACTTGAGTTAAAATTTATTACATACATAATTAATATGAGAAGAAGTTGGCAACGTTGAAGGCGTAATCTTCTCAAACCTTGACACGTCTAGAGTCAATCCTTATAAATCTAAATTGTTGTTATGAACCAGGGAAAACTCTTGTCCAGCTAGTGGATTATGCGTGTACGTAGGAACTATTCTAAATGGATGACAAGACATGTGATCCAATAGTAATCTTTTCAACTGACTGAATTTTTCTCGTAACCACTTCAAGAAAATAACGTGTGCCAATTAAGTTAGGCCCAAGTGGAACCATGCGAGAGTATAATCCTGAAATTTGAGACCCAGAATCCGTAAAAATAAGGCCCTCCTTTCCAGTTATAACTGCGTTCATATGTGGTAGAGTTCGTTCCATTTATTGCAAAAGTTCTGGTAGGTAGAGGTAGATTGATGAAATCATAGTTCGGAATAGACTCCCATTACTGGTTTATTTATTGAAGCACTCCAATAACAACAGTATTTACAGAAATATTTTAGTATAATTTTCTCCATTGGAAGGTAGAAATTAGGTAGCCCAAGACCATGAGGTCGTGGACAGGATATCTACAGAGCACGTATGCAGGCTGAACAGGGTGGCGTAGGAATCTCCAATGCTCTGCAGCAAGCAGTGAGGGGTTAAAAGTCACGAACCTCCTAAGCAGGCTTAGCAACTGAGGTTGGGATTCCGACAGAGCCCCAAAGCATTCTAAGCCAGCGGAAAAGGAATAGCCAAGAGTCCCACAGCAAAGTAGAGGCGTTGAGGTTAGGCTCTCTTAGTGCTCAGGCAAGCAAGATGAGTGAGATCAGAAGACTGGTGTTTATTCGCTAGTTGCTCTCGAGTATTTAGGTGTCCAAGCGGCGTTTGCCCTTTGTTGCCATCTCGTCATGTGTCTTGTATTAGATGATCTCGTTCCGTCGTGTGTTTCTTGTAGTAGCCCTACGTAGTGGTAGCACTACGTTTTACAAATTAAATACATGTTGTTATTTTTACAAGCAGCATGGTGCATTTCATCCCCATGGCAGTTCAAAAATAGGCCGAAGGGTTATTGTTTCCTCTTGTCGGGTAGAAAGACACTTGAGGAACATAACAAAACACTAACAGAACTAAACAGTTAAAAGCACTAAATACTTAGAAAGGACTAGCTTGGTAGTGGAAGAAAGCATTAAATAGTTAGTTCTTTAATGCAAGCAGGATCGACATTTCACGTCATTTCCCCCAAGGAAAGGTTGTTTTATCCTTTGACGGTAATAGTTAATATATGTAGACTAAGTTACTAATATTGAAAATTGTAGTCGGCCCAATGTTTTGTACATTAGGAGAATTAGTGTCGGTTTGTTTTGTATCTAATCGTTAAATACTTATTTGGTATTGGCATGAATGAAACGCACATAAATAAAATTCTGAAATATTCGGAGACCAATTAATAACATGGTAATTAAGTTGCAATGACAATAATCGTCCATGGGAACAAACTTTATAGGTGGAACTCAGTCACGCTATCCAATAATGATCTTTCTTCGTGTTGAAATAGTGAGTGCCTGTACGTTGTAATGAGTCGTAGATTTTGAAAATTACAGATAAAATTCAAATTTAGATTTTCTGGTAATTGTGGAAATGTCAAAGACAAGTTTACATAGCTTCTGCTGGGAAAATTTAAAATGTCGGTAATTATACACTGAAAATTCTCATATCTGAAGAAATAAGTTAATGAACGGTTGGCAGCGTTGGCCGACAACATGTTTCTCCTAAGTGCTATTTTCACAAATTTGCAAGTTGTAGATGGTGTCCCATAGGTTCATGCAGATAAACTTTTTATATAGTGTCAACAAAAAGACTGTGCTTGGGGCTGGAACCAGGGATGTAAACTAGTTGCACAGTATTTGTTGCTTCTACCTACTATCCAGAGTAGGTAGGAAACCAGAAACTCCTTGTATCTCCACCAACCTAAAACTTTAGGATTTTAATTGAACGACATGCGAAAGGTGATATAATTAAACTTGAGAATGTTTATCTTTAGAGAACTCATTTATTCAATTATCGTTTATAGTAGAGTTTTAGTAGGATGTTTGTATGTGTTATATTAAGTAAAATAGTTAACTCGCATTGCATAGAACTATCTATGAATTGGTCAAAGATTGAATATCAGAGATGTTATTCTAGCATACCTTGATGAACGAGGTTCGAACTTCAGACTTCGAAGTTCGTCTCACAGTGGATGGATGTCCACTGGAACGTAGTTCGCTGTGGGTCTCAATAATGGCTTTATTGAGAATACTAATCCATGTAGACTATTCCAAGACTCATCCCAGACTGAACGCTTGGAAACTGCTCCTAACAACTGATCCTCGGAAACTACTCCTTGGAGACTGATCCCTAAGGACTGATCTTGATTCCCTCAAACATTAGGTTTTTATCATCATCTTCGTGATGACGAATTTTGTTGTTCTTGATTGCATATTCTGACATTTTACATCTCTGAGCCGAAATTGTGCTTATTCACAATTTCTGTATTTTCTTTCATTGACCAAATTCTCTAGACAGCTTATGTCTGCGAAATTTCCACTTTTACCTAATTTTAATTATGTGTCTGTGTTTACAGAATTTCCACAACGTTTGACATTCATATGTTTCGTATTTGTTTTGTTATTATTATGACACTGCAGACTCGTGTCTACTTCTTGAAGAAACAACAAGCATCAGCAATGCATAATGATGATATAACATGTCTGCAACCTAATTACAGCAATTTAGAATAATAAACAAAACATTGTAATATTTCTCTCTTAAACCAATTAATGAAATTAATAAATTTTAAATCTTAACATTTTCTATAATTTTGGAGTGTCGTGACACGCATACTGCGACACGCCCCCACTTTAAACTGAGGCATCTCCGATGCCGACTAGATCTTTGCAAAAGATCGGCTTTCGGAGAACTCACTGTATATGAAATTTCAAACTTATTAATTAATGTGAAAATTTACAAAATAATTCTTTTTAAATCGAAAGCCAAATTATTGTTGAAAAAACAAACAACCAAAAATTAATGATTATTAATTTTCACGAATTTTCTTTTTCCTGTTTTTTTTTCAAAAGTTCATTTAGTTCTTTTCTACTTATAACTTTACATCTGTTTGATAACAGCATACTGCATGTATCTGCCATAGTAGAGTGGGGACACTTGGTGCTGTTTTTTTTCCTACTGCGCATGCGCAAACCCTGGACGCTGATTGGCTGGCGCAGGTCACGTGACCCGGCCACGCCCCCTGACGCTGATTGGCTGGCCACGCCCCTTCACGCTGATTGGCCGGTGCAGGCCACGCCCCCGGCCACGCCCCTTGACGCTGATTGGTTGGCCACGCCCCCTTCACGCTGATTGGTCGGCGCAGGCCACGCCCCCGGCCACGCCCCCTTCACGCTGATTGGTTGGCCACGCCGATTGGTCGGTGCCCGCCACGCCCCCGGTCACGCTCTTTTACGACCTCCTATCTACTGCGCTGACTGGCTGGCGCGGGACTCCCTTCCGATTGGCTGGCAGCGGACCCCGCCCCGTACGCACCGATTGGCTGGCGCAGGACCCTCCCTCTTTACGCTGATTGGTCGACCACGCGCACGGTCTGCGCAGATCACCCTCCACGCACTCGTTCCCTTTTATGAACACTTTACGAACACATAGCAGAGCAGATATCACATTCTCCATCCACCTATTTAACATAGCACGTATAGCATAGCAGGCGTGTATCCGTTCCCTTTTATGACCACTTTGAACATAGCAGATATTACACAGAGACTACGAACACATAGCAGATCGATAACACATTCTCCATCCGCCTATTTAACACAGCACATATAGCATAGCAGGGGTGTATTCGTTCCCTTTTATGAGCACTCTTTTTAAACATAGCATAGATTAATGGGGGTGTATTCGCCCTCCATTTTGAGACCAATTTTTGACCTACTGCGCATATGCGCAAAACTGTTTCGATTTCGTCGTTAAAAAAAATAACAACACACACACAGCAGACCGCAGTCTGTTCCAGTTCAGGAGCAGATTACGGCTATGCGCAGAAACATAAAATAAGACATAACATCCCCGTTCCATTTTATGAGCACTTTACGAACACATAGCAGAGCACATATAACATAAGACTCGTTCCCTTTTATGAGCACTTTTAACATAGCAGAAATTACACAGAGACTACGAACACATAACATAGCACATATTACACAGAGACTCGTTCCCTTTTATGAGCACTCTTTTTAAACATAGCAGAGAATAATGGGGGTGTATTCGCCCTCCATTTTGAGACCAATTTTTGACCTACTGCGCATATGCGCAAAACTGTTTCGATTTCGTCGTTAAAAAAATAACAACACACACACACACACACACTTGATTGCTTATGCGCAGTAAATTTAAATTTCCAATTAATTACACATTGCACGCATGCGCAGAAACATAAAATAAGACATAACATCCCCGTTCTCTTTTAGGAGCACTTTATAGCAACATAATAGAGCAGAGAATAAAAAAAATAACAACACACACACACACACACACACACACACACTTGATTGCTTATGCGCAGTAAATTTAAATTTCCAATTAATTACACATTGCACGCATGCGCAGAAACATAAAATAAGACATTACACTAGACTACAGCCTGTTCCAGTTGCAGTGCTGGTTCCAGTTATTCATTCCCTAAATAACATAGTATACACCCACACTTGGTTGCGTATGCCAAATCCAATTTAGTAGAAATAACACGCATGCGCAGAAACATTTATATTTCCGATTCGACCATGCTGGTAAGAATACCACACTTATTTCTACCTGGGTCTTATAGTTTATGTGGGATACGCCCTTTCTATGACAATTTTAACCGATTTGGATGAAACTCGGTATATGAGGGTTTTCGAACATGTTGATTACGAATATCATACTTATTTTTACCTGGGTCTTATGGTTCATGTGGGATACGCCCTTTCTATGATAATTTTAACCGATTTGGATGAAACTCGGCATATGGGGTTTTCGACCATGCTGATTACCAATACCACACCTACTTTTACCTGGACGTCGTTTGTATGACACTTAAAACCTAATAACTCAAAAACGGGTCCACATATTGAGGTCGTGTTTCCACATTTAGTAACGGGTCACCAGCAACCACAAGTTCCAAAATAATGACCATCGAGGTCAAAGGTCAACCTACTTAAAACCTAATAACACGAAAACTGAGCCACATATTGAGGTACTGTTTCCAAATCTAGTAACTGGTCACCAACTACTACAAGTTCCAAAATAATGACCATCGAGGTCAAAGGTCAACATACTTAAAACCTAATAACACGAAAACTGAGCCACATATTGAGGTGGTGTTCCCACATTTAGTAATTGATCATCAGGTACTACATGCTCCAAAATAACGACCATCGAGGTCAAAGGTCAGCATACTTAAAACCTAATCACTCGAAAAGGGCACCACATATTGAGGTGGTGTTTCCAAGTCTGGTAATTGGTCATCAGGTACTACAAGATCCAAAACATTGACCATCGAGGTCAAAGGTCAACCTACTTAAAACCTAATAACACGAAAACGGGGCCACATATTGAGATGGTGTTTCCAAGTCTGGTAATTGGTCATCAGGTACTACAAGATCCAAAACATTGACCATCGAGGTCAAAGGTCAGCCTACTTAAAACCTAATAACACGAAAACGGGGCCACATATTGAGATGGTGTTTCCAAGTCTGGTAATTGGTCATCAGGTACTACAAGATCCAAAACATTGACCATCGAGGTCAAAGGTCAACCTACTTAAAACCTAATAACACGAAAACGGGGCCACATATTGAGATGGTGTTTCCAAGTCTGGTAATTGGTCATCAGGTACTACAAGATCCAAAACATTGACCATCGAGGTCAAAGGTCAACCTACTTAAAAAATAATAACACGAAAACGGGGCCACATATTGAGATGGTGTTCCCAAGTCTGGTAATTGGTCATCAGGTACTACAAGATCCAAAACATTGACCAACAAGGTCAAAGGTCAACCTACTTAAAAATTAATAACACGAAAACGGGGCCACATATTGAGATGGTGTTTCCAAGTCTGGTAATTGGTCATCAGGTACTACAAGATCCAAAACATTGACCATCGAGGTCAAAGGTCAACCTACTTAAAACCTAATAACACGAAAACTGAGCCACATATTGAGGTCATGCTTCCACGTTTAGTAATTGGTCATCAGGTACTACAAGTTCCAAAATAATGATCATCGAGGTCAAAGGTCAACATACTTAAAACCTAATAACTCGAAAACGAACCCACATATTGAGATGGTGTTTCCAAATCTAGTAATTGGTCATCAGGTACTACATGCCCCAAAATAATGACCATCGAGGTCAAAGGTCAAACTCGAAAATGGATCCACATACTGAGGTGCTGTTTCCACATTTAGTAATCGGCCACCAACTACTACATGTCCTAAAGGTACTTACCACGGAGGTCAAAAATCAGACTAGTAAACGAAGTAACATATTGAGGTGGTGTTTCCACATTTAGTAATTGGTTACCAGCAACTACATGCCCCAAAAAGGTCAAATATTTAAACCAGAATAACTCGTAGATTGAGCGTCGGAAAATTTTTGTACCAAGGAGAAAATGTGAAGGAGGAATAAATTTGAGTGCCCTATTGAATTTTGTACCAACGAGAAATCTCATTTGCAACTAGCTTAGAATTTCTGTACCTGTTCGGGTTATTCAAAATAATTTGGATAGACTAAGAAAGCAAAGATATGCCATTTTAGCTAGCTGAGAATTTAAAGAAACAAAGGGAACCTACTCAATTTTCTATCGACGAGAAATGCCATTTCAACTACCTCAGAATTTATGTGCCTTTTTGTGCTAAGGTCTATTTTAACTCTTCTTGACTAATTAGATAAACGAAGGAATATTGTACCAATGATAAATGCCATTTTTTTCTAGAACATGTTCTAATATTTAAACAAACGAAGGGGTGAATTTGATTGAGCTATTCAATTTTGCACCAATGAGAAATAACAGCGTATTTTAAATAAACAAACAATCGGATAAATTTAACCGGCTCAGAAGTGTACTATTTAAACAAACGAAGGCCTCTTGAGTGAGATTTCTAACTAACTCAGAATTTCATTTCATTTTGAAATACTCAAATTTGGATGGAGTGTTTAGTTTTGTTCGAACCAGAAAAATTTGATTGGATTATTTCCTTATGTACCAACTGGAAAAAGGGAAGGGCCATTAATCAAATAAATGAAGGAATAAATTTGGGTAGAATATTTAGTTTTGTACCTAGCAAAATTAGAAAAAGAAGTGAAGAACGAATAAAATCTGGATGGACTATTTTCTTATGTACCAACAAACAAAATGGAGCACCAGCGACAAAAAAGAAACCGAAGAAGGAATAAATTTGGGTGACCTATTCAGTTTGCAGAATCAGCATTCTATACTTTTTTCTGCCATTCATTGGGGGTGTCCTATTTCTTTTCGTGCCAACGAGACCATTTTTAACCGACTTAGAATTTGTACCAAACAGAAAAGAGGAGCTACACGATTAAACAAAGCAATCAATTTTTAACTAGCTCAGAATTTCTAGACCATGTTGTACTATTTAAACAAACGAAGAGATAAATGTGTGTGACCTATTCACTTTTGTACCAAGCAAAATAAGAAAAAGAAGTGAAGAACGAATAAAATTTGGATGGCCTATTTTTTCATGTACCAACAAAAAATGGAGCACCAACGACAAAAAGGAAACCGAAGGAGGAATAAATTTGGGTGACCTAATCAGTTTTGTACTAAGCAGAAAAAAAGCGAAGAAGGTAAAATTTAAATAGCTCAGTATTTATGTACATTTTTGTACTACTAAAATAAACGAAGGAATAAATTTGGGTGTTCTACAGAAGAAAACGGGGAAGGGCCATTTTATTTAATTTTGTAGTACTCAAAATATACAAAGATATAAATTTGTGTGACCCATTCGGTTTTGTTGGCTTTTTTAGAAAGACTATTTTATCTTTTTGTGCTCTACAAATAAACGGAGGAAAAGCAAAGAGAGACCATTTTATGGGCCTTTTGTAACGAAGAAACAAATTTGAAGGAGGTTCATTTTAACTAATCCTGCTGCGAGTAGATCAATTAGTACAGAGTAAAAAAATAAAACAATATGGCATTATTGCGACTTTCATTTTCGAATACATACGGATTAAGCCACTATGGCAAAAAATACTACTCTCTCCTTATGCTTATTTGGAGTAGACTTAAGAGGACCAAGCATTAGAAACCACTAGTAGGGTGTCGATTCAGTAAACTCTACATCTAGTAAAAGAAAACGAACCGATAATTTTGAGACAGTTCCATATGGGTAAATACAGTATTAGTAGAAACGATAGTTTTTAATTAAGTAGAGATAAGGAGAGAGTGAAAAAAATGGAAAATTAAATTTTAAATCATTATTATTATTATTTTAGAGGTCAAAAGGAAGAATAAATGAATTTGAGTGGCATATGTACGGAATTTAGTTTTGTACCGGGCAAAAAAAATTGAATGGAATATTTTATTTTGTATCAGCTGGGAATTTAGTGTTGTACCATTGTATTAATTTAAGTATTTTGTACTATTTAGTACCACCGAGAAGGTGTAGAATATTTAGTTTTGTACCAAGCAGAAATTTGCTGGCTTCTTTATTTTGTATTAACGACTAAAACCTTTAACACATACTTTGTTGTGTGCATTACAATGGCCGAAGTTTTTCATTTCCCTGTGGTACAACGTAATGGTCGGCCCGCTTATTCTAGGTCTACAGTTAGATATTTTCGATTGGATAATGGTATACACCCACGTTTTGTTGAGCACAATGCCCACTATAACGATGTAATAGACAATTATTTGATGGATAGATATTTGTTTAATAGTCGATATAACAAATGGTATATGATAGAATTTGTTAAGCATTTATCGCAGGTAGATATTAAGATAGACTTTTTGTCGTTGGTTACTCTTTTCCAATCAGCTACCTTTTTTGCCATGAAAACTAAGGGTAATAGTTATACTGTGACAGCTTTCTTTCGCTATGGGGGAACGCAGGACACTTTGGATGAGTTATTAAAGTTTTGGAATCATGTGTGCGAGTTCAGGCCAAGTATCCAGATTGCGGATTTACTTGGTTGCTTTACACGATGTGGTAAAACTGGCCTTTTTGCGGTATCTCCTGATACCTATCTGTTGGACCTCGCGGTATTTGGAAACTTGGTGAAAAAGAATAACAAATGGTTTTTCTCACAATAAAGCTATACATACAGAATTATCCATTATGGCAAAAAAATACTACTTTCTCCTTATGCTTAGTTGGAGTAGACTTCGATACATTGTGTAAGAATTTCCAGTTAATAGCGGTATTGCACTGTACTTATAATAGTCTGTAATAGTGCAGTTTATTGTAGTCTACTAGCAATAATGATCTCTAAGAGAGTTATTAGGTAAAGATAACAATTCCACCGTCATTCTGCGAACACATTTATACGATCCAATTTTTCAGATTTAAACAAAGAAAGACCATATTCTGCTACTCAAACAAACGAAGGAATAAGCTCAGAATTTCTATACCTTTTTGTGTTATTCAAGTAAACGAAGGAATAAATTTGTGTGACTTATACCATTATAACACGCTCACTATTTTTATACCATTCTGTATTACTCTATTTCATTTTTGTAACAACCAGAAGAAAACAGCTCAGCATTTTATTCCTTTGTGGTGTTACATTTTGTATATTTTTGTGTCATCCAGAGAACAATTTAAATTGCCTCTCCCGTCACTATATGGGTATTGACGTGTGTTTAGCGAATTAGGTTTACAAAATACTAACGGCGACGCTAAAGTCCAAAGTTTCCCGGTCACTAACTAAATATTTGAGCATCAGATTTAACAAACCGGAGTTGCGTAATAATTGTGTAGAACAGACTACATAGCAATTAGCGTAATATCATGCATGGCCATTTTTGATCACCGCAGAAGAAGAGATTATATCAAAGTAAGAAAAGTTTTCAAAGTTCCATGTTGCTGCAGATATTTAAACAACGTTATGAATGGGTTACCTAACAGGTGTATTGCCTATTGCTCAACGATTCAATTATTTTTAAACTTTCTTTCCTCGTCTAAGTCCAAAAAGACAAATATATATTTTTGCATTTATGTATTTTATTATAATGGAATATAAGATTATGGAGTATATTTGGAAATAATAGAACATACATCATGACGTTATATTAACGAATTATTTTGCATTGTCTTGAAACATATTATTAAACACGGCGAATGCATAGAATGCTTTTATTGTAGGTATATAAGTAGATGTGTCACACTTGATTTGTTTTTGCGGAGAGTAGAAAAGTGACTAGCATGGAAATTGCTTATGTTTCACCTAGAGAAAAAGAAATTCAGCGTGAAAACGAGAAACCAATACTGTTAATACAGCCGTCTGACCCTGATTTGCCAGATGAATTACGTGATAAAGTGAGAATCATATATCTAACACAAGAAATAGAAGATGTGTATTATTTTAGACGCTATAATAGGTATAATGATGAAATACTCCCGGAAAGTGATGATGACAGTGTTTCAAATATTACCTGTTTTGAACTGGAAGCTAATGAGTGCGGATGTACTAGTGAAAGTATTAGTCATACATGTGTTATACAATTATTTAATGAGTATACACCAAATTCAGTATTATTATGTGAAGCATGTTCTAAACATAATGAGAATGAAAAAGATCACAACTGTTTGCTGCAGTATGATTACGAATTATTGCAAAAGGTGTGGACGATCTTAATTAAATGTGAAATGAGAGAGAAAATCTATAAACTTTATTTAAAGAAGCATTTTAAAGGTTGTAATATTAAGAACACTTATACTGTGGAGAAAAAAATTTAATCCGGTATATGAATACATTACAGAGTGTGATTATTATATCAACAAAATAGTAGAAATGTTTTTAGAGAAAGATAAACAATTATTTAATTCTGTAAATGAACACTGAGCCCACTGTAGCATATGCATTTGATTGTGTAAGAATAGAAGAACTTGAACTGTTAACTGGATCAATTTGTAGTACAGTAATATTAACAATTTAATAGATAACTAACATTGGACTCTGGCAACTGAATTGTCAGGGAGAGTCAATTTAATTTGTTCTCTGGATGACACAAAAATATACAAAATGTAACTCCACAAAGGTATAAAATTCTGAGCTGTTTTCTTCTGATTGTTACAAAAATCAAAATAGACCACCCAAATTGATTAGAGTAATACAAAATGCTATAAAAATAGTGAGCTTGTTATAATGGTCCTTCTTCCCTTTTTTTGTGGTTGGTACAAAACTAAAAGTTGGTATAAAAGTGAATAGATTTATTCCTTCGTTTATTTGAATAGCAGAATATGGTCTTATAAATGTGTTCGCAGAATGGCTGTGTAATGGTTATCTTTACCTAATAACTCTCTTAGAGATCATTATTGCTGGTAGACTACAATACACCTTTAAAACCTACTCTCACTCGAAAAATAAACTGCACTATTACAGACAGTGCAATACCGCTATTAATTGGAAATTCTTACACAATGTATCGTTCTTGTTATCGAAGTCTACTCCAACTAAGCATAAGGAGAAAGTAGTATTTTTTTGCCATAATGGATTATTCTGTATGTATAGCTTTATTGTGAGAAAAACCATTTGTTATTCTTTTTCACCATGCTTCCAAATACCGCGAGGTCCAACAGATAGGTATCAGGAGATACCGCAAAAAGTCCAGTTTTACCACATCGTGTAAAGCAACCAAGTAAATCCGCAATCTGGATACTTGGCCTGAACTCGCACACATGATTCCAATAACTCATCCAAAGTGCCCTGCGTTCCCCCATAGCGAAAGAAAGCTATCACAGTATAACTATTACCCTTAGTTTTCATGGCAAAAAAGGTAGCTGATTCGAAAAGAGAACTGTGCGCTGTTAAACGTGTAACCAACGACAAAAAGTCTATCTTAATATCTACCTGCGATAAATGCTTAACAAATTCTACCATATACCATTTGTTATAGCGACTATTAAACAAATATCTATCCATCAAATAATTGTCTATTACATCGTTATAGTGGGCATTGTGCTCAACAAAACGTGGGTGTATACCATTATCCAATCGAAAATATCTAACTGTAGACCTAGAATAAGCGGGCCGACCATTACGTTGTACCACAGGGAAATGAAAAACTTCGGCCATTGTAATGCACACAACAAAGTATGTGTTAAAGGTTTTAGTCGTTAATACAAAATAAAGAAGCCAGCAAATTTCTGCTTGGTACAAAACTAAATATTCTACACCTTCTCGGTGGTACTAAATAGTACAAAATACTTAAATTAATACAATGGTACAACACTAAATTCCCAGCTGGTACAAAATAAAATATTCCATTCAAATTTTTTTGCCCTTTACAAAACTAAACTCCGTACATATGCCACTCAAATTCATTTATTCTTCCTTTTGACCTCTAAAATAATAATAATAATGATTTAAAATTTAATTTTCCATTTTTTTCACTCTCTCCTTATCTCTACTTAATTAAAAACTATCGTTTCTACTAATACTGTATTTACCCATATGGAACTGTCTCAAAATTATCGGTTCGTTTTCTTTTACTAGATGTAGAGTTTACTGAATCGACACCCTACTAGTGGTTTCTAATGCTTGGTCCTCTTAAGTCTACTCCAAATAAGCATAAGGAGAGAGTAGTATTTTTTGCCATAGTGGCTTAATCCGTATGTATTCGAAAATGAAAGTCGCAATAATGCCATATTGTTTTATTTTTTTACTATGTACTAATTGATCTACTCGCAGCAGGATTAGTTAAAATGAACCTCCTTCAAATTTGTTTCTTCGTTACAAAAGGCCCATAAAATGGTCTCTCTTTGCTTTTCCTCCGTTTATTTGTAGAGCACAAAAAGATAAAATAGTCTTTCTAAAAAAGCCAACAAAACCGAATGGGTCACACAAATTTATATCTTTGTATATTTTGAGTACTACAAAATTAAATAAAATGGCCCTTCCCCGTTTTCTTCTGTAGAACACCCAAATTTATTCCTTCGTTTATTTTAGTAGTACAAAAATGTACATAAATACTGAGCTATTTAAATTTTACCTTCTTCGCTTTTTTTCTGCTTAGTACAAAACTGATTAGGTCACCCAAATTTATTCCTCCTTCGGTTTCCTTTTTGTCGTTGGTGCTCCATTTTTTGTTGGTACATGAAAAAATAGGCCATCCAAATTTTATTCGTTCTTCACTTCTTTTTCTTATTTTGCTTGGTACAAAAGTGAATAGGTCACACACATTTATCTCTTCGTTTGTTTAAATAGTACAACATGGTCTAGAAATTCTGAGCTAGTTAAAAATTGATTGCTTTGTTTAATCGTGTAGCTCCTCTTTTCTGTTTGGTACAAATTCTAAGTCGGTTAAAAATGGTCTCGTTGGCACGAAAAGAAATAGGACACCCCCAATGAATGGCAGAAAAAAGTATAGAATGCTGATTCTGCAAACTGAATAGGTCACCCAAATTTATTCCTTCTTCGGTTTCTTTTTTGTCGCTGGTGCTCCATTTTGTTTGTTGGTACATAAGAAAATAGTCCATCCAGATTTTATTCGTTCTTCACTTCTTTTTCTAATTTTGCTAGGTACAAAACTAAATATTCTACCCAAATTTATTCCTTCATTTATTTGATTAATGGCCCTTCGCTTTTTCCAGTTGGTACATAAGGAAATAATCCAATCAAATTTTTCTGGTTCGAACAAAACTAAACACTCCATCCAAATTTGAGTATTTCAAAATGAAATGAAATTCTGAGTTAGTTAGAAATCTCACTCAAGAGACCTTCGTTTGTTTAAATAGTACACTTCTGAGCCGGTTAAATTTATCCGATTATTTGTTTATTTAAAATACGCTGTTATTTCTCATTGGTGCAAAATTGAATAGCTCAATCAAATTCACCCCTTCGTTTGTTTAAATATTAGAACATGTTCTAGAAAAAAATGGCATTTATCATTGGTACAATATTCCTTCGTTTATCTAATTAGTCAAGAAGAGTTAAAATAGACCTTAGCACAAAAAGGCACATAAATTCTGAGGTAGTTGAAATGGCATTTCTCGTCGATAGAAAATTGAGTAGGTTCCCTTTGTTTCTTTAAATTCTCAGCTAGCTAAAATGGCATATCTTTGCTTTCTTAGTCTATCCAAATTATTTTGAATAACCCGAACAGGTACAGAAATTCTAAGCTAGTTGCAAATGAGATTTCTCGTTGGTACAAAATTCAATAGGGTACTCAAATTTATTCCTCCTTCACATTTTCTCCTTGGTACAAAAATTTTCCGACGCTCAATCTACGAGTTATTCTGGTTTAAATATTTGACCTTTTTGGGGCATGTAGTTGCTGGTAACCAATTACTAAATGTGGAAACACCACCTCAATATGTTGCTTCGTTTACTAGTCTGATTTTTGACCTCCGTGGTAAGTACCTTTAGGACATGTAGTAGTTGGTGGCCGATTACTAAATGTGGAAACAGCACCTCAGTATGTGGATCCATTTTCGAGTTTGACCTTTGACCTCGATGGTCATTATTTTGGGGCATGTAGTACCTGATGACCAATTACTAGATTTGGAAACACCATCTCAATATGTGGGTTCGTTTTCGAGTTATTAGGTTTTAAGTATGTTGACCTTTGACCTCGATGATCATTGTTTTGGATCTTGTAGTACCTGATGACCAATTACCAGACTTGGAAACACCATCTCAATATGTGGCCCCGTTTTCGTGTTATTAGGTTTTAAGTAGGCTGACCTTTGACCTCGATGGTCAATGTTTTGGATCTTGTAGTACCTGATGACCAATTACCAGACTTGGAAACACCATCTCAATATGTGGCCCCGTTTTCGTGTTATTAATTTTTAAGTAGGTTGACCTTTGACCTCGATGGTCAATGTTTTGGATCTTGTAGTACCTGATGACCAATTACCAGACTTGGAAACACCACCTCAATATGTGGCCCCGTTTTCGTGTTATTAGGTTTTAAGTATGCTGACCTTTGACCTCGATGGTCGTTATTTTGGAGCATGTAGTACCTGATGATCAATTACTAAATGTGGGAACACCACCTCAATATGTGGCTCAGTTTTCGTGTTATTAGGTTTTAAGTATGTTGACCTTTGACCTCGATGGTCATTATTTTGGAACTTGTAGTAGTTGGTGACCAGTTACTAGATTTGGAAACAGTACCTCAATATGTGGCTCAGTTTTCGTGTTATTAGGTTTTAAGTATGTTGACCTTTGACCTCGATGGTCATTATTTTGGAACTTGTAGTAGTTGGTGACCAGTTACTAGATTTGGAAACAGTACCTCAATATGTGGCTCAGTTTTCGTGTTATTAGGTTTTAAGTAGGTTGACCTTTGACCTCGATGGTCAATGTTTTGGATCTTGTAGTACCTGATGACCAATTACCAGACTTGGAAACACCACCTCAATATGTGGTGCCCTTTTCGAGTGATTAGGTTTTAAGTATGCTGACCTTTGACCTCGATGGTCGTTATTTTGGAGCATGTAGTACCTGATGATCAATTACTAAATGTGGGAACACCACCTCAATATGTGGCTCAGTTTTCGTGTTATTAGGTTTTAAGTATGTTGACCTTTGACCTCGATGGTCATTATTTTGGAACTTGTAGTAGTTGGTGACCAGTTACTAGATTTGGAAACAGTACCTCAATATGTGGCTCAGTTTTCGTGTTATTAGGTTTTAAGTAGGTTGACCTTTGACCTCGATGGTCATTATTTTGGAACTTGTGGTTGCTGGTGACCCGTTACTAAATGTGGAAACACGACCTCAATATGTGGACCCGTTTTTGAGTTATTAGGTTTTAAGTGTCATACAAACGACGTCCAGGTAAAAGTAGGTGTGGTATTGGTAATCAGCATGGTCGAAAACCCCATATGCCGAGTTTCATCCAAATCGGTTAAAATTATCATAGAAAGGGCGTATCCCACATGAACCATAAGACCCAGGTAAAAATAAGTATGATATTCGTAATCAACATGTTCGAAAACCCTCATATACCGAGTTTCATCCAAATCGGTTAAAATTGTCATAGAAAGGGCGTATCCCACATAAACTATAAGACCCAGGTAGAAATAAGTGTGGTATTCTTACCAGCATGGTCGAATCGGAAATATAAATGTTTCTGCGCATGCGTGTTATTTCTACTAAATTGGATTTGGCATACGCAACCAAGTGTGGGTGTATACTATGTTATTTAGGGAATGAATAACTGGAACCAGCACTGCAACTGGAACAGGCTGTAGTCTAGTGTAATGTCTTATTTTATGTTTCTGCGCATGCGTGCAATGTGTAATTAATTGGAAATTTAAATTTACTGCGCATAAGCAATCAAGTGTGTGTGTGTGTGTGTGTGTGTGTGTTGTTATTTTTTTTATTCTCTGCTCTATTATGTTGCTATAAAGTGCTCCTAAAAGAGAACGGGGATGTTATGTCTTATTTTATGTTTCTGCGCATGCGTGCAATGTGTAATTAATTGGAAATTTAAATTTACTGCGCATAAGCAATCAAGTGTGTGTGTGTGTGTTGTTATTTTTTTAACGACGAAATCGAAACAGTTTTGCGCATATGCGCAGTAGGTCAAAAATTGGTCTCAAAATGGAGGGCGAATACACCCCCATTATTCTCTGCTATGTTTAAAAAGAGTGCTCATAAAAGGGAACGAGTCTCTGTGTAATATGTGCTATGTTATGTGTTCGTAGTCTCTGTGTAATTTCTGCTATGTTAAAAGTGCTCATAAAAGGGAACGAGTCTTATGTTATATGTGCTCTGCTATGTGTTCGTAAAGTGCTCATAAAATGGAACGGGGATGTTATGTCTTATTTTATGTTTCTGCGCATAGCCGTAATCTGCTCCTGAACTGGAACAGACTGCGGTCTGCTGTGTGTGTGTTGTTATTTTTTTTAACGACGAAATCGAAACAGTTTTGCGCATATGCGCAGTAGGTCAAAAATTGGTCTCAAAATGGAGGGCGAATACACCCCCATTAATCTATGCTATGTTTAAAAAGAGTGCTCATAAAAGGGAACGAATACACCCCTGCTATGCTATATGTGCTGTGTTAAATAGGCGGATGGAGAATGTGTTATCGATCTGCTATGTGTTCGTAGTCTCTGTGTAATATCTGCTATGTTCAAAGTGGTCATAAAAGGGAACGGATACACGCCTGCTATGCTATACGTGCTATGTTAAATAGGTGGATGGAGAATGTGATATCTGCTCTGCTATGTGTTCGTATAGTGCTCATAAAAGGGAACGAGTGCGTGGAGGGTGATCTGCGCAGACCGTGCGCGTGGTCGACCAATCAGCGTAAAGAGGGAGGGTCCTGCGCCAGCCAATCGGTGCGTACGGGGCGGGGTCCGCTGCCAGCCAATCGGAAGGGAGTCCCGCGCCAGCCAGTCAGCGCAGTAGATAGGAGGTCGTAAAAGAGCGTGACCAATCGGCGTGAAGGGGCGTGGCCTACACCGACCAATCAGCGTGAAGGGGCGTGGCGGGGGGCGTGGCCAGCCAATCAGCGTCAAGGGGCGTGGCCGGGGGCGTGGCCTGCACCGGCCAATCAGCGTGAAGGGGCGTGGCCAGCCAATCAGCGTCAGGGGGCGTGGCCGGGTCACGTGACCTGCGCCAGGCAATCAGCGTCCAGGGTTTGCGCATGCGCAGTAGGAAAAAAAACAGCACCAAGTGTCCCCACTCTACTGCCATCTATTGTCGAAACTCAACACTACTTGAACTTTGTTCGTTGTCAACACAATAATGAATGTTTCCAACCTAAGTCCTTTCTTAGGGAAATTGAAACTGATCTATTAATATTCACTCTATATATACACACACTATAGTATTTCTTTATATACTTTCACTATGGATTTCCATTTAAATTCACCCCAACACTAAATCACTAACATAAACAGCATTATATTTTTCGCAACCTTGACTCAAATTGATCACCAGAGTTGGCAACACAATGTCAACCTCGCGTCAACACTTTTATGCAAAACTGTTGAACTCAGCAAAACTTCATCTCTCTCCTCCTCTTTCTGTGACTTCCGTTCAACCTTGACCAGATTACATATCCACTCTACGTGTAAAGCGTCCTTCCGATACATAACGGTCTACGTGCACACACTCTTACAGTTCTATTGTATGATACAATATCACCTCGATATCGTGATTAACCAATTCATAGTCCAAATGCGAATTATATATAAATCTGAATATATTACTTTTTTTTTTTTAATGAAGAATGCAAAATACGTGATGTGTGATTTCGTGTGTGAACGTGTTATATATATTATTTTTTTTCACATCCTTTATTGTGCTATATATCATCTCTACTTTTAATGGTAAGTACTCTACTATTCTATTAATTACTTTATTAAATTTAAACCATTATTTATAATATGTTACATTTACAAATATTTTAATTTCTACTATTAATTATGTTCCCGTAACCGATTTTCTTTAGTTATTCTTATTATTAACTTACTTATTTATCACAATTCACTGTACACAAAACGTATTTACAGATTCGGGAAATTTATACTGAAGCAGACTCATATTTCCATGAATCTGGGATTAGGCTTTGGTTGTTTCCTTGCGGCCTGACTCGCAAGACATCTTATAAATCCATTTTGTATACAGTTATTTTATTTATTTACTTACTTCTATTACTACTATTTATTTATTTAACAAAAAAAGTATTTACTTTAAATCTCCATTCTTCTCCATACTCAAAAATATTATTTATTTATTTAACTATTTAAATCTGTCAAAATCGGGTATAAAAATCAAGTAAAATCAATATCTCGATATTATTTCGATAATAAATAGTACATCAATTGTACTTCATAATTGTCTATTCCTAGTTCTTAACTTAAACGTCTTTAGTTACTGGCCTTGTAACCCAAAAACTATCTAAGCCATTGTCACATTCAGGTTTAATCAATAATAATAATAATTAATCAATAATATAATAATAAAGTAATGTTAACTAGCGCTAAATACTAATTCTTAATTAAATCATTTCTTGCCAAATGGCCTAAGCGTTGAAACGAAATCTCCGATCAGTTTAATAAACATGATACTTTAACTCGTCTCTTAGTGTTCTATATCTATTAAGGGTATCTTAATCGACTGTTTATAGCGACGTCCTATTTCCCCTAAAAATCTCATTTAGTAAGCTTATTTCTTTCTTATAGCTATCTCTAGAGCTCTATATCTTAACTAGTATTTATATTCAGTGCTTATTCATATATTTATCTAGCTAGCTTCTTTTTTTTCATTAACATTACTATAATATAATAATCATAATTTTGATAATATAATAATCATAATAATAATTAATAATTATAATAATAAATAATATAATAATCATAATAATCATTAATAATTAATAGTTAATAATTAATAATCGTCAAATCCAGTCATAATAAAATATTTCAAGATTAATTAAAATTTTGCCTTGTCAAATCCATAATATTCTGTCTATTAATCTATATACTATTAAATTAGCTATCTATTTCTCTATTATCTTTCAATTATTTTCCTTCTCTTTTTCCTCTTTCCAGATCTTTCCATCTCATTTTCTCATTCCTTAATTTAAATGCATGTGATAAGTATATTTTTGTACCTTTCCTTATCCTAGGAACTTAACTACTCTAACTTAATTGCTAGATAGCAAGTCTATTTTCTATTCTTAATTTTCCTTAACACTTATGTTCTTAACATCTAAATTATTGCTATGCCTACAATCCAATTACAAAAAAAAAAAAACATTTTGATCTTCCTAGTACTCGACTAAATAGGTAAGATTCACTAAAAAAAAATTCACTGCTTTGCGAAACGACAAGTGGGTATCTAATTCCTCTCTGTACCGCCTTAATGTCGCCGAAGACTTATGTGTTCCTACAAATTTTCGTGAGAGGTTTGGCGCACTCCCAGTTCAACGTCACGAAAATGTGATTTCTAACCTACCTAGGTTTTCCTATAAAGAATGTCCTAATTACGTTGAATATATTTACTATATCTTTTAAACTTAATCACTACACATTTAAATTTCATCAATCCATTTTTTTTCATTCTTTCTTGCCTTTATTTCCTTATTTACTAATATTTACTAATATGTTCTTATTCTTCTATTTTTTTTCCAGATAGCTACTTAAAAATTATCCTTCATGATCTAGTTATTTAATCCTATTTATTAATTTTAAAATCCTTAATACTTTAATAATGTATTCTTACTATGTCGTAAAGACATCTCTATTTATTTACTTTAAATTCTAGTGTTTACTTTCTTTTTAAATTCATTTTTAAATTACTTATTTAAATCTTACTCAAAATATTAACAATTTACAAATCCTACACCCTGACTAATTATTATAATAATTCTTATTGACTAACCTATTCCTAAAACTACTTATAATTACTCTAACTATAATCTTACTTAACTATTTATATGTCTATATGTAACCGAATCCCATTATACTTACAACTATAACTAATACTAATACTATATACATTCTATTGACTTTGTCTATCCTCTATTTACATGTCTAAATCTAAAACTTACTGGAACGCTTCTTACTTCTCTCCAGAAAGAAACTTGCAAATGCTACTGTGTCTAACATTATCTTTTCCCTAGATACAATTAACTTCGACTTTTTCTCCAGTGAGCTAAAAGTCCCTACTACATCAGCAATTTGAATTGCAAAAGAGCATTCATATGTATTCTTGAACTTTTGGAGCCATGTGTTGACCCTTGCCTGGTCGACACACTCTCTAAAAATTCCACATATTTGATATGACAGGCCATCTACCTTTAAACCAAAGAACGTAGCGTTCTTTAAGCTTAACGATACTTCTACCACACCTGATACCACTGACAAGAAATGCCTGCGATAACCTAATTCAATTAGCTCATTAACATCAAAATCTTTTCTCTGAAAGGTCACCATGTACCATTTTTGATACTTCCACCGTTGTCTTTTCTCTCGAATTATTTCTTCTTTCTCGGAAGAATATGTAGGCCCATATTCACTAAAACTTCTTAACACACCCAAGTCTAACCTATAATACCTACTGTCTGTAAACATCGTCGCTGGTTCGCCATTATCCTGAAGAACCGGATAATGTTCCTTGTGATTATTTACTAAAGATAACATGGTTCTACCTTTTTCTATTTCTACAACTATCAGAACGGGTGGGTGGTGTGGGTTTAATTTTAACTATTACTCGTTAATAAAATACTTAACTTGTGGAAAATAATCCACCTAACGCATGTTATATTTTTTTTCTGATTACGCTTGGCTTTGCGACAGGTAATTACTATTACCGGGAATCGAACTCCAAAGCATCTGCACCATGTCAACAAAAAGACTGTGCTTGGGGCTGGAACCAGGGATGTAAACTAGTTGCACAGTATTTGTTGCTTCTACCTACTATCCAGAGTAGGTAGGAAACCAGAAACTCCTTGTATCTCCACCAACCTAAAACTTTAGGATTTTAATTGAATGACATGCGAAAGGTGATATAATTAAACTTGAGAATGTTTATCTTTAGAGAACTCATTTATTCAATTATCGTTTATAGTAGAGTTTTAGTAGGATGTTTGTATGTGTTATATTAAGTAAAATAGTTAACTCGCATTGCATAGAACTATCTATGAATTGGTCAAAGATTGAATATCAGAGATGTTATTCTAGCATACCTTGATGAACGAGGTTCGAACTTCAGACTTCGAAGTTCGTCTCACAGTGGATGGATGTCCACTGGAACGTAGTTCGCTGTGGGTCTCAATAATGGCTTTATTGAGAATACTAATCCATGTAGACTATTCCAAGACTCATCCCAGACTGAACGCTTGGAAACTGCTCCTAACAACTGATCCTCGGAAACTACTCCTTGGAGACTGATCCCTAACGACTGATCTTGATTCCCTCAAACATTAGGTTTTTATCATCATCTTCGTGATGACGAATTTTGTTGTTCTTGATTGCATATTCTGACGTTTTACATCTCTGAGCCGAAATTGTGCTTATTCACAATTTCTGCATTTTCTTTCATTGACCAGATTCTCTAGACAGCTTATGTCTGCGAAATTTCCACTTTTACCTAATTTTAATTATGTGTCTGTGTTTACAGAATTTCCACAACGTTTGACATTCATATGTTTCGTATTTGTTTTGTTATTATTATGACACTGCAGACTCGTGTCTACTTCTTGAAGAAACAACAAGCATCAGCAATGCATAATGATGATATAACATGTCTGCAACCTAATTACAGCAATTTAGAATAATAAACAAAACATTGTAATATTTCTCTCTTAAACCAATTAATGAAATTAATAAATTTTAAATCTTAACATTTTCTATAATTTTGGAGTGTCGTGACACGCATACTGCGACAATAGATAAAAGTTTATTTCCTTACACAGATAAAAAACTAAATTATTCAGGTAATCTGTTTCTCAGGATCGTGGATGTGCTTGTAATTTACAAATTGGAAACATATTATAAGAATGGCAAAGTGATGAACTAAATTCGTTAGTTCCTTCGTTGGGTAACTGAAAGCGTATATGAGTCGTATTAGTAAGAAATCGGTTAAGAAAGAGTTTATAAAGTATATGACAATCGTTGGTATGTACGATTAGTGTTTGGATTATATCCAAATTAGCTGAATCAGGATCGAATGAAATTTAAAAAGGATACCAGGATTGATAAATTAACGTAATTCTTATTCGATAAACGTCCCTCCTAAATTAGGATTCCGTTTTATCGTTTTCTTAACTAAAACTGGTTTTATTACAACATCCTGAACTTTATTTTGAAGCATTTCTGGATTATACCTAGGTAGAATATCTGTACTATAGTAATGTTTATCGACCACCTGAGAAGGGCTATCAGGTAGCGCTCATTCTTAGCCTTGTACATACTAGTTGCAGAATGTTGTAATGAATTTTTGTCAGAAGTTTCTCCACAGCTACCGGAAAAATTGTTACAAGATGAGTAAGTTTAAAATTATTCTTTTTGATTTCCTTGATTTGAAAGTTAAGATAATAATTTTGCGTCTGAGTTTGTCTAATAGTTGATTTTTGTTTATTTTTCTCATATAAATTACATCCATTTAGTCCAAAGTTTGCTAATCCTAATAAAATATTAAATGTAGTCCGACTTGATCTTTTCGAACACTCTGTTTCAAAATCACATGGTATTATATATTTGACCTTATTTCCAAATTGGTCCTCCTTGTCATATAAAAGTGATATCAAGTGTTCATAGCCAGTGGAAGAATCACTGTTTCGGTGTACGGTAGAAAGGTCTAGATGAAGTCTCTATGCAAAATATTCGATATTTTCATAAGTGATTATCGGTTTGAGATTAGCTATGGATAATTCGTATGGTTTTAATTTCAGTTCATTACCGTTTACACAGGTTATGAACGTAGCTAGGGAGAGAGAAAGCTAAGCGGTCAGCGTTCTTCAAATGAATGTATATACATCCTAAAGAGAAAAAAGAAATAATATTGCATTGCAGAGTAATACATTATAACAGATGTGAGGAGCATGTAATTTAACGTTTGACGATGCGTATGAATAGTTTCACCATGAAGGATATTAATATTTTTTATCTGAAAAAGTGTTTTTGGATGAGATCGACTAAAATAGAAAAGTCAAATACATTGTTAGATAAAGTAAAAGAAGAACACCTTTAACGTCAGGTGCGTGCAATTGTGCAAATTTATTACGAAGTAAAGGAGAGGAACGCAGAAGTGACGATAAGATTTGAAAAAAGGACAGACGGAAGGTGGAAACGACGTCTGAAGTTTAGTGTTTACTAGGTGAGTATCTAAAACATTTAATGCTCCTTTTATTTATGTAATCATGTTTGTTTCTTTTCTGATGAGATAAATGAAGGATAAATGCTGTGTGCACGTTTTTTTTTTTTTTTTTTTTTTTGTCAAAGTCCAGATCGTTAGCTGATCTTCGTCTATGTATCTGTCCTGTATGTTGCCTTTTCCTGTCTTTTTTCTATATGTTGCCTTTTAAAACATGACTAATATCTTGAAAGAAGACATCGTGTGCGGGTAGCGTTAACCCTTAAACACACGCACTGCGATAAAATTCACCCCAATCCGTTTTAAGTTTTGTGGTAGAAAAAGAAAACGATTACAGGGTTCTCTGTTTATAGGTACATTTCTGACCGCAAGTCTCCATTGTATGCACCTAATACTGAGTCAGGTTTCGTTAAGCGTTTTGATGTGTGTATCATAAAGCTTTGGTTGAGGTGAAATTCACCCCGCGCGTGTGTTTGTGTAATATAATTTTATGACAAGTTTTCAACTCATATTTTCTAAAACAGCGTTTTCAATACGAATATTAATTTGTATAGCCAAACATTACTTTGTTAAAATATTTAAAGAAAAAAACAGTGAGGGAGAGGACAGAAAATTGGCAATGTTGCGCATGAGGAACAGAGAATAAAGTACCTCTGATTCTGTTCTAAGTGATGAAGAACTGATTATTAACAATTCTAGTGAAGCAGAAAATAAATTGCCTGAAAGCGGACTTCGTACAATTATTGAACAAGAGTGCGAACAAGAGTACTAATTTGTACGGTTACGATCCATGGAACAAACAGCGAAAAGAGGGAGGGATCATGAAGGATGTCTGAAATGCGTTTTAGTAGGAACACAGAAAACATGAAGAAGCAGTATTACGTTTGATCAGATGTCGGTCACAACTGTGAACTGCATACGTTTGCATTTTCAATGAATATTGAGAACTCATGCATCGGGTATATATCAAAATATATCAAATTTGATAGAACACCAAATAAAATTTCTACACTTCATCGGATTCATTTTCCGCTGCTTACACAAGAATAACTTGATATTGAGAATCACTGAGGATGTATGGATCCGTAATTGAGTACTTAAAAAACACTGAATCAACACTAAGACATAAACTTAAAGTCATAACAATGAAAGGTCTCTTCTCACAGTATGATCATAGCATGGCTTCTGAACGTTGCATCGGAAAGGATAAGGAGGGGTGGTACAACCTCGTTGTACTCCCCTTGAATGCAACTGCGAAGGAAAATGGGTATGGTGTATTTGTGTATCTGATTAAGTTCCATGAGATGATAATAGAAAGGCTGATGCGGATACAGGCAGATGGTCTGGATCCTGTCGCCGTTTTCAGTTGTGGTGTGATTGCTGTGTGATCAGTTGTAGCTCAGAATACTTATTAAATGAACACAACAAAATGGGGATGAAACTGATGCACAACACGGTACTTAACTGAGAAATTATGGTTGAATTTAAATCGAATTCAAATGTCTTAAATTTGAGAATGACTAGTTTGAGAATAGGTGAGAGAGAGAAAGGGTATAATTAAGAAATAATGAACGAGCACTAGCCTGACATTCCGTTATGACTGGTCATGTGAAGGATGAAAGGTTTTCCGGGGAGGAAGCTGAATGTACGGGAGTCAGCGAACAACTGGAACTCAATCCTGTTGCACTGCTCGGAGCGTCGAATTCTCTCTGCTATATGTTTCTACAATGTTGTTCTTCTACACCTTCATGCCACTACACTGATGTCAAACTCAAAATGTGTCTGCGACGATGAACCGGCAGAATGGTATTCTCGGGACCTGCAGTCGGTCGTCCTCCAATGGTGGGATCTGCTTGCCTCCGATGATCCTGCACCTTCCTAAACTTTGTGGCGAATACCCCTAGCTGGAATGTCCTCCGTGGTTTTGTCTGGCTGCAAAGTGATGACTCTAGCGTTCGATGAACTTGGATATGTCAA
The DNA here is from genome assembly GCF_964235325.1 of Thermobia domestica. Lineage (NCBI taxonomy): Eukaryota > Metazoa > Arthropoda > Insecta > Zygentoma > Lepismatidae > Thermobia > Thermobia domestica. Next base: position 107,123,180 of record NC_137470.1, read on the forward strand.
GCTAGCCAAAAAGGAACGCGGTGAGGTAAGAGGGAAACTAGTCGAGTTTATTGACAATTTCTAAAGTAACAATTACAAATATGTGATTGCAGAAACTGTCTTTGAATGTACAATCTTAATGAAAAAGTTTTTATCCCTTTGGATTTTAAAGATAGTTCATGATTCTGTAGAACGTAGCAGCAATTTAATAAATGATTAAATTTGGCGAAGTAATTTAAAAGTTTACACAGTTATCTCACAATCATGTCACTATAATTAGACTGATACTTCACACCCCCTCCTCGAAATCAGAAATACACGAAAATTTCAATTTTTCCTACCATAAAAAATATCGAAGAATTTTTTTAGAAAATAAATAAAAGTAAGAATCGTTGTCCAAGCGTTGTCCAAGTCATACGTTGTCCAAGCGAAAGGAATACCACAAGTCTTGAAGATTGGATTGGGAAAAGAAACACCTTGTAAATGGATGATGAACGTTGTTTTACCACTGGCCAAGCTTAGAAATTAGTTTATTTTGGTTTTGAATTGAGCATCCAAATCTACTTGTAGAACACTTTGAAACTTATAATACTTCGAAATTTGAAACACGTTAGTATTTCAAGACTTGCAATATTTCTTTCGCTTGGACAACGTATGACTACAAAAGTTTCTTACTTTTATTTATTTATTTTTTTTTGAGATGTGAGTATGTGAAGAATGAAGAAATTTAACGTCACGCATATGAATTGATATTTCGATGGATACAACAAGAAGGTGCAACAATATCGATGTCAAGTCTGCAAGAACCATGCTCCATCCCTTCAGATGTCCACGATATGATGCCATGATTGATGTCCAGGATTCGATGCCCGAAAAGGACAAGACTTAAGAAAGAAGATGAAGATAAGAAGAATTTATATGTTAGTTAGGGGTTAAGGTTATATGTGGTGAATAGTTCTGTCGTGCTGATTTAATATAGTTTCATATTTCATATTTCTATGAGAACGTAGAAATCCATCCTTCGCCTACTCTCATACGCAGTCTCTTGTTTCGTTAATACAGTCAAAGGAAATCAGAATGTTAAGTTGAATAGTAAGAATAAAGCAGACAATAATATATGTAAAAATATTAGAAATAGTAACCTATATTATGGTCCTATTCAATATGAAGCTAATTTGCCTCTTGTTAAAGTATATATTGATAATAAGCTGCGTTTATTTCTACTGGATTCATTCAGCACTACCAGCATATTTTCTCGTAATAGTTTGAGTAATAACCATAAAATACTCAAATTAAGGACTTTTATCCGTGACCGCACGGAAATTCTCAAGAAAGTGATCAAATCGCTTTAGTGAAATTCAAATTAAGGGGACAGTATTTTACGCATCCTCTTCGACTGTATAAAGATTTTCCGTATAACAGTACAATTGGCAAAGATTTTTTGAAAAATCATCTTGCATTGGTTGATCACAATAAGAATTCTTTTAGTTTTGTTAAATTTTGAATTCCTCCAAGAGTTGAATTGCCGACATGCATAACTTTTGATGAAATTTCTAACCATGTAGAGAAGTTACATAAACCTAAAGTTTTTACTAACACGCTCTGTTGTTTTACCTTTAAATTCAATTGTTCAGGATACGTTGAAGAAAGTTAAATAATCTTGCAGGTATTCGCAATTTACTTGTTCCTAATGAGTTAGTAGATACGCAGGCAGAAACTTTTGTGCGTAAATCATTTCTAGACTAAATTCATCCTGTAATTTATGTGATTAATCCTACTAAAATAAACTTTATCTCAGAAAAATGTTATTCCGGGTTCTGCTGAATAAGTTACCAGTGTTACCAGCCTACACAAACAAAATTGCGCTAACAATAATGTCCATCAAGTCAATCCAGTAGATACAAAATCTTTTTTTCTGAAGATTATGATAACTATCCTGTAAATATTAACCCAGAATAAACCCAGAACACAGTAAGTAAAATTTCCAGATGTTTGAGTGAAATTGAATTGTATAATTTTACTATTTCACATATCAGTGGCTCCAGCAACACAGATCTGAATGCTTTTTCACGTTTTTCTAAACCTCAACAGATTTGGAAGATGAAAAAAAAAGAATCAATAAGAACCGAAAAAGTTGTTTACTCAGAACACAAATTCATTTTCAATTTTAGGTGAACCAAATCTGGAAACAGAACAGAGTAAAGATCCGTTTTTAAAGATATTCTCCTTGGTTTTAACAGAAACAAGAAAAAATCCTAAAATAAAACGCCAAGCGTTATATTTTACTATTAAGGATGGACTTTTTTTTTTTAAACAGAAAACAGAAAATTTCTCAAGGTACGAAATTTTTAGTTGCAGTTCGTATATCTTTGCGTTATAAAGATTTTAGTGCTTGTCACACATCTGCATTAGGATAATCTCATTCTGGTTATTCAAAAACTTATGATATGCTAGAAAAAACAGTGTATTTCACCAACGTGAATATATATATATCAGAAATGTCGGGAGTGTACGACCTGTCAGATTACGAAATCGAAAATTGGTTTTCCGTATGGTACATTGCTTACTTATCCCTTAGTTCCGCCCTTCTATCGCGTCCACATAGACACAGGTGGGAACTATTGCCCCAATAATATGTTTAATCATAAATATCTGGTGGTTGTAGTAGACAGTTGTACTAGATACATAATTGCAGATTACTTTCCTGATGTTACAGCAAGTACTTTGGCTTCATTTCATTATCACATAGTAATTAAAGTTTGGAATTTTCTATAAAATTGTCTTAGACAAACGCAGTACATACACGAATGGACTATTTAAAGAATTATGTGCTATGATTGGTGCTAACATGCGTTTTGTAAATGCACATGGACACTATACTATGGCGTTTGTGAAATGATTATTAGGAACATAGAACAACAGTTAAAATCAGCTTTATGTTGAAAGGATTTATGAGAACGGATTGAATAACTACAACCCATAGTCTTTTCGGTTAACGTTACCGTAAGGTGTTTTCCATTCTCCTGTACGGAAACCAAGGGTTGTACGTCAATACTACAGGTCTGATTGAAGACTGCAAAGAATATCGGTTCAACGTTATACAGTTGAAAAGAAGATTGATGTTCTACAATAGGTACCTTTAGTTGCAAATAAATATACAAGGAGTTATTGAGCAAGATAGTACATTAATTGAATAATACAGTTTTAAAAATGTCCTGGTTATAGCCAATTGGTATCCATTTTTTAAAACTGTTCTCAAATTTTGACAAATGCGCTATCAAATTTTGTGGGGTATAATATTGTGGTTTAGCTTTGAAATTTGACACATCTTTAAGGTCAAGTCGTATCTGAAGATATGTAAAAACTGAGTAAACTGTAACAAAGTTTAAAAAATTCTGAAACAAAAGCTGTTGCTTCTTGTTCCATCTTGTCCGCTAATTGGTTGAAATGGTTGGCGACATCTTTTTTTGGACCAAAACTCGCGCAGAAAAATTAACTCGTGCCTTAAAAGTCAAAAATATATATGTGGAATTTTGGATGAAAAGATTGTTCTTCCATACTTGCTTTTCCAAATCAAGCACGGTTTGTTCCAAACTCGCTTCTCTTTTATTCACATCCTCACACCATATTCACCATATGAACTGTCTGCAACACCGCAACAACAAAAAAAAAAATGAAACCACCAAGAAAAGGCAAAAGAGCTCTAGGTGATTTGCTCGAAATTTCATGAAATTTGGGATTTGGGGGTTTCGGAAAGAAATTGTTGATATGCGTGTAAAGATTTTGCCATTTTTCTGCTGACTGACTAACTGGTGTTGTTAGTGTGTCGTTGTTATTTTTACAATGGATATATTGAAATAGAGAAGAAGTTGACAGGTTACGGGGAAAAGAAAAAGTTGAATGATATTGGTAAGGAATGCTGGTATAGAATCACATTAGGTAATTTCTTAAAATGTACACCTCAATTCACGGTAAAATTAATTTTATTTGTCTCTGGGCAAGGTAGCGTGGTAAAAAGGAACATGCAGCTTAAAAATTTGTTGACTATCTGTAATGTAAACAAAGAACTTAAATAAAATATTTTTGCAACACTTTTTTTTTTGTTTTAGATAATGCTTAAATGAAATAGTTATATTTTTTTTTACTGAGTATTGTGTACTAATTACACTTTTTCTTTTATTTTCAGGTAAGTGTAGAATGAGGCGCCTACGGGTGCTTAATTTGAAAGTATTTTCAAAGAAAGCTGTGTCATCAATGAGAGTTTCTTGGGATGTTTCTCATAGGTAGAACGGGTCCTGGGACCGGACGACACCCATTAGATTTTAAGAGAAACAAAAGCGAGGATTTTAGGATATTTGAAGAGGGAGAGAGTTGGTGTGGGTGAGGGGTGAAGGAAAGAAGGGATGAATTTTAACGTCACAGCACCTGCTGTTCCGTATTCTCTGCTGGGCTTCCTGATATTAACTTGATGATTGTCCTATGTTCCGCCTTTCGTTGACTGAATTACTGGGTGTACGGCTCGTTTACTAAATTACACTCTGCGATGTTTTCTAGTTAACTCCATACGTATATGAATAAGGAACCTCGCTCCAACATCTACTACAACTAACACGTGGCGGAATTTATAGTCAGTCTTTAGTGATCCAAACTCTTCCAAATATATATGATTTGTAGATATACCAACACCAGGAATTAATTTAGGTGTTCTGTGTACGTTCTTATTTAATACACATTCCTCACAATTTCCAATCATTTCAGCCAATATTTTCCGTATCTTAGGAAAATATATTTTCGCAACAACTCGTGGATAAATCTTAGTTAATGAGAACTGAGCGCCAGTTCCAGGGTGTACGTGGCAGTATTGAAAAATTTTCTGATATATTTTTTCTGGTATGCATGTTAACAATTTTCTGATATTTGCATACTTTGCTTGCCTGTATAAAATTTTATTTTCAAGTTTATAAACCAAACACTTTCTCGTGATTTCAACTTCTTCCGGATTGTTTTGATGGTCCAGAAGCATTTTATATATGGGTCCACTACACGGGTCCTCTTATTGGAGTGTTGCAATTCCAATTAATGTTCCAAAGAAAATAAACACATGTAATAATCGTCATCTTTCCATACATTAAAATCTTCCTTGTGCGGTCTCGTTCTTGTTTCCCAGGATAAGTAATCACATTCGTTCTGATGGCTTTTTACAAGAATGGGAGTAAACTCATATTCTGATATATACATATTCATTCTGGCTAGTTTCACAGTTAGATTTTCGGTTGTTTAATGAAAAATAGCGGTTTCACATAAAAATGTCTACCTAAAAGAGGGTAACGGAAAGCTTTCAGACAAGAGATGAGACTATGCGCTTCAATTTCGAAGATGGTGAGATTACGCTGCGGTTTTCTCAGTGTTCTTGAAAAATAAGATAATACACTGAGCTCGTTCAACATCTTATCTTCTGGAATGTTGTGGATTCCTCCTATCCCTGAAATAGAACTGTCAGTGACTAGTAACAATGGTTTTTCGGGGTCCTATTGTGCTAATATCGGTGCAGTTGCTATTGCCCTCTTCAGGATCCCAAAAGGCTGCTGTCTCGTCGTTCTAGTAGAACTTCGCCTCCCTCTTAAGTGATGGCTGGAAAAGTAGCACTATTTTCGCATAGTGATTTACATATTTTCGGCTGTAACTAGTCAACGATAGCCAGAAGCGTAACTTTTTAATGGTGTTTGGGGAGCACATACTTCCATTGATTTCTTAATCCTGTCGCAGATAGCATAACCATGCTGATCGATCTTGTAACCTAGCGTTACTCTGCTTCGGTGCAAGAAAGCACATTTGTCTAAGGATAATCGAACTTTGATGCGCTGTAAAAGCTGTAAAATTTCACTTAAAACTTCCACCATTCTTTGTTGGTCGTCAATGTACGCTATTATATCATCCATATGATGTGTCATTACATCTTCTGACATACCCTGGAAAGTTATGAACATCAATCTAGCATATATCTGGGGACTAAGTCGATAGCCCTGTGGTATTTTACAATGTTGAAATTATACTAGTTGTGGGATGTGGATGATCTGGACTCTTTTGCAAGAGACACGTGGAAAGATGCTGATTTTACATCGCACTGTGTGTAGAATCTACGACCAGATGCTTTCGCTATTATTTGAGGAATAGGTTGGAGATATATATAGACGAAAAAATAGCACGTTCATTCAACTGACGAAGGTCCGTAACAAGGCGCCATTAATTACTATCCCTCTTCTTAAAAATAGCGTTGGAGAATTACATAAACTCTGGGAAAGTTCCAATACTCCCTGTCTTAACAATTACTCGATCTGTTCAATTACTTGTTGTTTCCCTGCTTCTGGAAATGCATATTGTCGCACACAAAAAGGTTCGTCTGACTGCAATGGTATTTTGTATTCATAGTTCGGTATGGTCAAAATTCTGGCCGGATTCCAATTAAAAACATTGGCATATTCATAACAAAGAACCAAAATTTGTTTTCTAATATCCTTTTTGGCCGCATTTCCAATTTTAATTCTTTTTGGGTCAAATAATTTCCTGTCTTCCTCCAAATATCCCTTCGAGGCATCTGTAGTAGGTGAATGGATTGGACAGTTCCGATCTTGAAATCCTTCATTAATTTTACACTTTAAAAGGTTGAATTCACAACTTCCACACATGGGTGCTTCCTAGACACTAAACACGCTGGTATCTCTATAACTTTCTCTTTCAAACCTTCGTCTTCAGTCTCCAACAAGAGATCTCGATTTCCCCTGGTGTACACTGATTTCAGTGGGATTGAAATCTTCGACCTTGGTGGAATCCAAATTATTCTAGGTGTTAGTAACTGTGGCTCCAGTTTCATGTTTAAGTGTTCCCCTACTGTCGTAGTCACTAAATGTAGTACTCGTTCTTGTTGTTGTGCTAATTTTATGGACTTCCTAGGTTGTATCATTAATTGTACTATTTTATCTTGAAAGTTTGTATTCGCATTCGCCACCATTAAAAAAATCTACACCCAACAATTTGTCAAAACCAACTCCTTCAACTACTGGAAAACAGTGATAAAATTCGTTTGAACTAATTTTAAATTTTAAATTCACTGCATTAGATAGATTAAGAACTGTATCTGCAATTTCTTTTATCTGGGTTTCCAAGGGCCTTAACACCACATTCTTTGACAAAATTTTCTTATCTACTAAAGATAATGTTGATGCACTAAGATACTATAAGTATTTAATGTATCAATCTGTACTTAATCTGCTGTAATCTTAATGTATTGCCTGTCATATATATAGGTACTTGAATTTGTTTGTGTTTGCTTAATTTATTCCTACTGGTCGCCATTATAGTATTATCCTTGTTTTGTTTTACTAGCTCTATCTTATTTACTTGATTGACCACTTCTGGTATTGTTCTTGAACACGTAGAAATCTGTGTTCGTTTCCAATCAGTGTGGCGGTTAACATATTGTCCACATGGAAGATCATCCAGTGGGCATCCAGTATTTCTCAGTTTAAATTCTGCTGTAAACAGTTCTCTGCCAAATGATTAGGGATAAAACATTTCGATCATATCTACCCTACATTCGGTACAAAGTTACAAACACTGGGATTAAGTAACACCTACTGATGTTGAGGGTAAAATTTAGGTATCTACTGCGCCTGCTGTTGTGGTTGTCCTGTACCATGCGGTTGCCTACCATTGAAATTATTCAGTCTTGTATTCCAATTAGAATGTTATCTCCTATTCGAGTTCTCATGGTAATTTCCTCTTCCATTAACATTTCTCATAATATTGTGGCGCCCACCGAAAGTTCCTCTTCCTCTCGTGGTCGAGTTATGAAATTGTTGGCCGTCGAATATACTGACATTACCACCATGACCTCTGAAGTTTGCACCTCTTCCTCGAAAAGTAGTTCTTTCCTGTAGTCCCCTCGCCCAGGATGGTGGCTGGTTACCTTGACGAGTTTGACGGGAAGCGTCCTCTTTCGGCACCTGGGTATCGTGTGACATATTCAGCGTGAATTGTTCTAGTTTCCTGGATAGGTTACGAAAATCATACCTCTTGTTCCTTTTCTTAAAGTTGTCCTACTTCCCTGGCTTCATCCTAGGCTCGGTCGGGACTTTTCCCTTCCTGTTTGCTTCTTCTGTTTCTTCATTTTAATCTTCCACCTTCTTTCGATCTCAGATTTCTCAGATTCAGTATCGGTAGTGGGATTGAATGTACTTTCGTTTCCGTCACTACTGTCGTCATCCTCGGAATTGTCCTGTAATGGACTTGATGTTGACAAATTCCTCGTTATGTTCTTTATATTGCTTTTATTGATATTCTTCAGAGCCGATCTCTTCCTCTCCATCTTTCTCGCCATCTTCACCTTCATAAGCGTGTTCTCTACACCTGTGAATGCGTCAGTAAGTTCTTCTGGGGATCTAAACTTCTTATTCCCTAACTTTTCTACTATCTTGGGACTCTAACAACATACTAACATCGACACTGCCGTCTGGGTTGAAATATGCCTGGCATATTTATCTATTAACGCCAATTTATCATATAAATAAAGCTTTGCACTTTCATGATTCCCCTGTGTCCTGTTAGTAATTTTAATAATCGGATCCGCACTCGTCTTAGCATCAAGAAAAAACTTTATAATTTCTCTCTTAAAGTCCTTATACGGGAGTGCATTTAAATTATTGCACTTAATGAAATTATTTCTCCAACCCTTCGCTTTACCTACGAAACAGGCGGGTAACATATGTTTATCCTTACGTTCTGAACAATCAATTTCCCTTATAAAATCCTCAAATGTTAGAAAACATTTTCAATACCGTCGTGTTTTATATCAAATTTAGTCGTGTTATTTGTACGCACGTGAATGACCGTCCTTCTTTTTTCCCTCCGTGGACTATGATCTCTTCCCCGCTCTTGGTATGCTCCTGTTCTACAATTTTCGCCATAATTTTGTGCTCCTCGGTCCTGTCGTCTGTCTTCATTCTGTGTGACAGCCTGTCGTCTGTTTTCCATTGTGCCGATCACCCTGTCACCTACTGCGCTGTCGCTCAGATTCTGTCTCTGGGCTGTCCTGGTCAGATGACGAATGTTCCTGGTCGCTGATAACGGAAGGGTGGCGTCTACATCTTATCTGATCGTCGGTGTCATCTGCACTAAGAAAACTCATCTCTCCTCGTTGCACCCTGGATCGTAAGTTATAGGGGCTTCTGTTAGAAGTTTGTGACCTCACCTGTTGTTGTTGTTGTTGTCCCTGCCGTCGAATTAGGACTGATGTTGCTTATCGCCCAATTTCATCCAATGAATTACCTAATTCGTCCCCTAACTGTCATAAATTCACGCTACTCATAGATTATAACTAAGAGGAAAAGTTCTTTTTTTAAAAAAAATGAACTGTGTAAATAATTTTGGCCCGGCTACATTTTACTTAACTGTTAAATACGCAAACATTCCTAAAATACGTATATTGCTGTTTACTTCGTTTCTCTCTTTTTTTCAAACAAAAGTCATGTCACAGTTGGACGGTAACATTGCAGCATTCGAACAGCAAGGTCGTTTTGTTTCCTGTTAAAAAATCGAACTACACTAAAAAAGCTCACTTATAAGTATGCCAAACAGACTAATCTGAATAAAACATTATACTTTCGTGCAAGTTAATAATGATGACTGTCGCGTACCTTAACATTATAGTTATATTCTTTTCATTAGTAAAGTTGCTTATATTTAGAAGAAAATAGAAAGTAGCTTTTGCCCAAATTAAGTTGTATAATTATCCACTTTTGACTTTGTAATTACTTTTTTCTCGTTCTACAAAATTCATTTAAATCTTATACTGGCCACCATGTGTCTCTCACAGGGAATCGAGCCCCGATCTCTCACCTAATAGGCAGAGATACTAATCACTATACGGCCATTAAACACAAACTGCCTATTTTAAAAGGAATCTCACTGGCCACTATGTGGTGTCTGCTTTGGTGTTGATGATTCATAATCAAGATCAGTCATTGGCCGCTAATATTATCGTAATATGGTTAATCTGGGTTCGATGATAGCGAACCAGACAACTGAATAGATAACTACACTTAGCGTATGTTATTAAAAAGTTTATTCTTAACTCACATAACATTTAAATTAATAATGACTTAGGGACTTCCATGGACAGTGTGTCTACTAACTTCTTTCTTATTTCTTTCATAAAATCTTAAATTAACCTTTTCAACACAAGTTAGATTAATTGGTTTTAGTGCAAGCTAATGATCGTATGGTTTTGTTAATATATGTTTAACTTAGACATGCCAAGAGAAAATACTAACCTGTTAGCTGTTGATATATTCCAGTCCTGGTATAGAAGTGTGGAAACTACAGTCACTAGATATATAAAAACTTAGGTGCCGAATCGTGGGATCTTTCCGAAACGATAATTTAATTCATACTGCTCTCCTTGTGTTCTACATACAGGTTGAAAACTACCTTCCGTGTTTCATGCAATACATTAAATTCCTACTGTTACAATTTCTTCGCAGGTGACCCAATTGTCTTCCCTGCAGTAAGACATCCTTATACCTGATTCTAAATTTTTACAAATGTTTTTACATATTTCCTTGATTGTGAAGTCAGTGGAGTAATGTGCATATACAGATTTCCTTACACGGAAGTCTGGCTTTAAAGAATGCAAGAGATTCTTAAATTAATTTCCCTATACACTTATACTGTCTGACCTGCCAATTATTAATGTACCCACCACATTAAGAAAATAGTATTTCCGTAATGGCGATTGATAGGTCTTGGTACGCGAAATGAGGGGCCATTGGTTTTTGTGGATTTTATTGAAGCCATTGGTTCAGTAATAATTTCGATATACAGAGCAGGTATAATAACCCTAATTGAGGGTGTTTTGTGTCTTGTATAAGAAGTCGTCTCTAACAGGAAAATACTTAACGGCGTGATATGTTGACATTATTTGACTTTTTATTTTCTAAAACATCAATGATGTCAGAAATTTAACTATCCTTTCTTTGTTCTTCTGCCAAATTAAGTAGTGTTGAAGGCTGTTCAATTTGAAGAGTGTGATCTAAAGAATGAGATGAGAAAAACTTAGAGTCCACCGTGTCGCAACATTGCCACTTTCGTACTATTCCTTTTGTTGTATTTCCTCTTTTTTTTTTCAAGTCTACTGAAAACAACTGTTTGTTGTTGCAAACTTTTAATATGTTAAATTCCAAAATTGTACTCGGCTAAAAATAACTTGTAGCTTGTGGACTTGCGTACTGTGCCGGGCTGTGTGTTCAAGGGTATCAGACAATTAGTATCAATGAACAACTTACATTATCTATTTAATACGACGTAGTGAAATTTACTGAGAAAGCATATCGGAGCGTATAGTTCTCTTTGTCATGTTGAAGTTTTATCTTTTAGTGAGTCGGAGACTATAGTAAGAAAAAAAACTGTTCCTCTTTAGTTGCTGGGTTGTACCAAACCAAAACGCCGCCTGCCTCAACTGACGAAACCACGTAAGCTCTAATTTCGAGAGGTGGCTCAAAATAATATAAGGATGGCGCAGAAATTAAATCACTTTTTGCCTTTCAAACAATTCGTCATGCTCCCATGACCACTTGAATTTTGACTTCTTTTCTACGGAAACATCAAAGTGCTGTACTTTTTCTTTTAAAGTCTTAAAGTGGGTTTTAAGTAGGAACATAGGCTGAAAAAAACGTTTTAGGATTGTATTAGTGGTGTTTTCAAATTTCGTTTTTTTTTACCAATGGAACGTGGCTTGAATTCTAGCATTTCCAACTAGATTGTGCAGCAAAGAAACTGATATTGCCACGGGAAGAATGTCGGAATGGTGCATAAAATTCTAGCAATTAGTGTAGAGCAGTATTAAATTCTTTTCATAATAAACAATATCCATGCCAATCTGTAATACTATTACGTTAGTCAGTAACTCATTTTACCTAAACCAGTTATATTTCAATTTTGAAATAAAAGACAGTTAATTTTAGAATAGCACAGCAAACTTTAGAGAGGGGATGGTAGAGCAAAAGAAGAAACGGTGGTAAGGGATACGCTTATGGTGTTTGACGTATAAGTTGTGCTTTGTCGGAAAGGTACATTACCTTCAGCTGTTGTAAATAATCCATGTTCCGCTCAAATGTCCAGTTAGCTGAATCTCGTAGTTGTCACCTCCACGACGGTCTGGGCTCCTTCCTCTTCCAGGAGCCTTGGCTCTCCAGTTTTGTTCTAGTTGCGTTTTTCTGGGTCCCACCTTCTCGTTGCATGATATTCCAAATATGGTCAAAGACGTCCACCTAGACGTCTCCCACGTCTTACACATCGACCTGACCTTACACTTGATGTCAATGGTGCAGATGTTGTCTTCCGTGGTGATGCTCTCAAGATCCTCACTAATCAAAATCGTACCCGACAAAAACTCGATGTTCTGGCAGAAAACAAAAAAAACCTCTTAATCTTGAAGAAAACATGGAAGATACATACCTTAGTAAAATGTTGTCTTCCTCGTTGCTGATCACGAAAGCAAAAAGGCGGCCGACAGAATTCAGCATTTCATCATGTTAGTCAATGAACGGCAAAATAAAGCATAAGCGGAAAAGTAAAAGGAAACAAGAGTTACTCATAGGACGTCCCATACTTGCTTCATGTCCCAAGTTTAATAACCGAAAAAGAAAATTAAACAAAATGTTCTAAGAGTCTTGATACTACACTGATGCAATTAAAAAAAACAAAATTTTCCTTCGGCGCGGGATCCAACGGGAATCGAACGAAAGGCTGGATTCTCAACATTACCCTCCTCCAAAAAAGGTGCAGAACCATCATAGAAAAGAAAACTTTTTCGTAATGAGTGGGTCGAAACTTTTAATCTGGAAAAACTAAAATAGTATATAGAGCTTAAAAGAGAAAGAAAAAACTTAAAGAACAAAGCAGTCGATGTAATTGCGACGATTAATCTTACACGGTAGCTGCTCTCAACAGGATGGGGAAACTGTCACTCTGGTGTGGGTGGTTGGAAGCATCCAAACAAATGTTTGCGAAACAAGGATATCCTTCTTCTTAGCCGGTGAACATGCCTGCATTCCTGCCATACGGTCAAATAGCATAAAAAAACGGCCGGGTCCTCGTGCACGTGTCCCGCATACTTCGCTAAATGTGCCATATTAAAGGATAAATTCGATGCATCCTCTGTCATATTTGTCTTATTCTCCCCTGATTTGTACATCCGTTTACCTGACCTAGTTTCCGGCATAAATTGAACTTAGCAAAGGTAAAGAGAGAGAGAGAGAGTGGGAGGGAGGGAGGGATTATGTCGAATTTAGTTGAATTATGATACTAAACTTGTAAGTGTTTAGATAAAGTGTGTCCCGTACAAAACTCCGGTGCCTACACCATGTAATGTTTGGTAGAGTCAAATGATAGGCAGGGTGTCTTTTCCCCTTCACCATGTTTTATTACAAAATATAATATAATAAATACAAGTGTCCCTAATTCAATGTCTCTTCCTCAATGAACAAGTGAATGGATACTAAATGTTTTGCTGGGTGCCTCTTCCGCTCATGGCAGTTTCCAGAACACATTGGCAGGTTGTAGGTTAGGCTTAGATTACAAGTTTAAGATGGATCCCTAGCCCAGTGCGACACAGGGAAAGGAAGAGGTGCTCCTAGTCCACAGCGACATAGGAAGGGGATCAGCTGGTCGACTGATCCTTCGTCCCTCGGTATTCCTCCTTTTATTTGTCCTTCTCGGGTCCTTCCGTGAGGTCCGTCTGTTTCCGGTGTTCCTCGGTGTCTTCCGTGAGGTCCGTCTGCTTTCCGTGTTCCACGGTGTCTTACGTGTTGGCTTGCTGTCTGCCAGGATGTTTATAAATAATAGCAGGTGTTGGGTTGACACGTTCGTCTGTTGTGATGTGGGGATCCTTGCACCCACCACACGGGAAAAGTAATCTGGAAGATTAATTTGAGAAAATACACAGTTGTAGTTAGTAAAAGGTAATTGCACCAACACTGACACAATTAATACTGTTTAGACACAACAAAACACTATAAAAAACTATGATACACCAATATCATTATGAAAAACTTGTTGTGAAATATACACATAATGGTGATAACACTGTAGTTCTGTCCTAAGTAAGCAGGATCAAAAACTGTTTATAATCTCCCTTAAAGTGGGCAGAAGTGTCATCACTGTTATTAATAAATATACACGACGTCACTGATTGTAGGTATCGTTTGAGCGTTTTGTTCAGTGTTAATATTGACGTCGCACCCTGTATGTGTAGGTTGCATATTTTGAATTTTGGTCTGGATATTAGGCACCGGTGTATTGAGTCTTTCTATTGGTAATGATATATGGAGTTGATTAGCCAAGTTTTTGTTTTTATAACGGGACTTGCAAAAGAGTAATCACAGATATATTATTATTGTTATTAGGACTAATGAAAGAAGAATTATTGGTAGCAGAAGCTGGAACATAGTTCTGGAACGGAAAATGTGTCATTAGTGCTGTTGTGTTCTTAAATGTTTATACAGAAAATGTAAAGCTATTCCTATGGCGAGGAGAAGAAGAAATAAGATACAAGAGATAATAAGAATAGTCCATGGAAAAGCATAGTGTAAATGTAACTCGGAAATATGACTTGGTAGATGGCTACGTTCATGTGAGCTTGAAGAGATGTTTGGAGGTTGAAGGTGAAGTTAAAGTTATAGTTAGTCGGAAGTGTGCGATATTCTATGGTAACGTTTGCCGTATGTCTAGTAGGTAAATTGACGGTCTCTGTTTTAATGTACTCATAATCTTCATTTGGAAAAAATAAGCTAAAGAGTGATGTATCTCATCTGTAACAACTATATTATTTCTTTGATGAGCTATCGTTACTATTTTCCGTGTTGTGAGTAGAAGTCCAGTTGTTGTATAGAAATAATATTCTTCTGCTTTAGATAATGTAGGTTTAGCATTCATGTTGTTATATTTCGAAAGATAAGATCATATAAGAAATCTGTTTTTTTGGATCTAGCTTGGATTTGGAATTTACAAATTTCCAACATACGATGTGTTTGACAAAGTGAAACGTCGAATTCGAAGATTCCTGATTGTGTCCATATGGCGAATTCGGGTGTCTGTAAACGGAGATACCAAGAATCTGTCAGAAATCCATTATTAAATACTTTATAAAGAAAATAGTAATTTTTGTCCATTATAATAGGGATATGTAATATAATATCTAAATTTGCTTTATTGGAATCAAATGACACAAGATATGCTTTGGAGCATTGCTAGAAAATCCTAAGTCTTGTTCCATCAAAGTGCCTCTTAGGTTTGTGTTATCCTGTATAATACTTTTAGGCAATGTTGGCTTAATTAGCGCGTCGTTAATATTATTATCCAATATACTTTGTATTATTAAGTCGAAGTGCTGTTCTGTTAGTTGAAAGTTTAAGATAGTTATTAAAAATCGTTCATTTGTTGCGGTGGTGCACATTAATTGTAAAATCTCATGATGTGCCTGAGAAACTAGTTTTTCAATGGCTACTTTGAAGTTAGAAACAATGTGGGTTAGTTGGAAGTTACTTTCTTTAATTTGCTGTATCTGGTTATTAATGTAGTCTGTTTGGTCTTTAAGAAGGTTTATTGAGCTTTTTAACTTGTGTACTTCGTACAGCGGAAAGCCACTGAATGCCAAATTTATAAGCCCCATTAGAAGACTGAATATCATCCGTTTAGGCCTGTGAGAGCAGCCCTGCCTAAAATCGCATGGGATTATATTACTGATTTTAGAAATAAACTGTGCCTCTTTCTTATGTAATAAGGTTCTCAAATTTCATATCCGGACCTAACTAACTAACTAACTCTTTGGCCTATAGAACCCGGAGGTTCAATGCCGCGTTCACAAAAGCTCTCCACTGACTTCCATCCTTAGCTAACTCCATCCAGTTTCTACTTTGTATTCCAATCTTTGCGAGATCCATCTTAATATTGTCCTCCCATCTGCGCCTAGGTCTTCCTAATGGTCGTTTTCCGATTTGTCTTCCAGTCAAGACTTTAAAAGCGTTTCTACTTTCTTCCATTCTAGCTACATGACCCGCCCACCTAAGCCTCCTAGACTTGACGACTCTAACAGTGTTGGGTAGACCGTATAACTTATGTAGTTCCTCGTTATGAAGTTTCCGCCATATCCCATTCCCGTTCCTCTTGTGTCCGAATATTCGTCTCAGGGTCTTGTTCTCAAATACTTTCAGTCTATGTTGTTCCCTCAGAGCAAGTGGCCATGTTTCGCAGCCATGCAGAACAACAGGCATGATTATCGTTTTGTATATTTTAAGCTTCAAATTCCTCGACAGAATTCGCGACGACAAGATATTTTGAACCGAATAGTGACATGAATTCCCTATTTTAGTCGACATTTAATTTCTTCGTGAATATGATTTTCCTCTGTTAGTATTGATCCAAGATATTTGAAACCATCCACTTTATCAAAAGTATTATTTAATATTTTAACGCATCCATAATTTGCTGTATTACGTTCCCGACGCACTTCCATGTATTTAGTTTTCTCGGCATTTACTGCTAAACCCATGTCCCTGCAAGCGTTTAATAAGATCTCTGCATTTTTTCCATTGTTCTCCTATCATCCCCTATTAAATTTACATCATCAGCATATGCCATAACCTGTTGAATACCGTTCAACTGTAGGCCCTGGTTGCTATCTTTGATTTTCCTTATAGCGTATTCCAGAACGAAGTTAAATAATAATGTCGACAATGCATCTCCTTGTTTCTGGCCTTTTCGACGTGAAAGCTCGTGGACAAAAATTTTCCTACCCGGACTTTACTTTGGGATTAATTTAAACATATCTTAATTAATCTAATTAGCTTTTTCGGTATTCCAAGTTCTGTAAGAACGTTGTACAATGCTTCTCTCCTAACCGAGTTGTAAACCTTTCTAAAATCAATAAATAGTTGATGTACCGGGGTATTGTATTCCCACCTTTTTCGAGTATTTGGCGAATGGTATATATTTCGTCGATAGTTGATTGATTTCGTTTAAATCCGCACTGATAATCTCCAATAATTTCATCTGCGTATGGGGTCAGTCTTGCTAATAGAATACTTGAAAGAATTTTATAGGATGTTGACAGGAGAGAAATGCCTCGATAATTATTACAGTCAGTTTTGTCGCCTTTCTTGTGAATTGGAACAATGATTGATTCTTTCCACTCTTGTGGCAATTCTTCCTTGTTCCAGATAAGGAGATTGAGTTTGTGTATCTTGTTCCACAATTTTTCGCCTCCAGCTAAAATTAACTCAGCCGGAGTTTCATCTACACACGGGGATTTGTGTTTCTTTAGTTTTTTTATAGCGGTTTCTACTTCTATTCGGTTGGGTTCTGGAATATACGGTTCTGCGGTGTGTATCTCCTTTTCTCCACGCACACTAGATTTTGGTTGAGTGTTAAGCAAATCGTCAAAGAAATCTTTCCATCTATTTAAGATGCTATGCGTGTCAGTGAGAACTGTACCGTCAGATTTCTTTAACATGATAGCACGAGGTTGATAGCCTTTCTTAAATTCGTTGATTCCCTTATACATGTCCCGGATGTTTTTATTTTTAATATTATCTTCAAGTTCCTTAATTTTAGCTTTTACAAAATCGCGTTTCTTGTTCTAAAGGTTTTGGAAGTATCCCGCCTGATATCTGCGAAATTATGTGTAGTTATTTCATTCGGGTTTTGTAGCCAGGGTAATTTTGCCTGTTTTTTCTTCTCTGCCAGTTTTATGTATTCCTGGTCGAACCAAGGTTTGTTCCTTCGTATTTCTGCGTGTCCCAATTTTCTTTTTTGCTAAAATTTTAATGCTATCTTTAATTTCAATCCAGGTATCCTCAACACTAGTGCACTTCGAATCTTCCGAGAATCTATTCGTATCTTCAATCTGGTATTTCTCACTTATCTGGCTGTCTTCTAATTTCTTTAAACTGAATCTCTCCGTTTTCGGACAATGAATAATACCTTTATTAACCTCTGTCGTATTATTGCTGTTACCAGGTAGTGGTCAGTTTCACAATCAGCCTCTCTAAACGACCGGACATCAATTATTCTAGATTGCCTTCTTCTATCTACTAAAACGCGATCAATTTGATTATGTGTTTTCCCGTCTGGAAATGTCCAAGTGTATTTATGAACGTCGCGATGTGGGAATTTTGTACTCTTCACGATTAGGTTTTTGGATGTTGCAAAGTTCACGAGTCTAAGACCGTTGTCATTGCTTTCCTCATGCAGACTTTCGTTCCCTATAATCGGTTTGAAAATATCCTCTCGTCCTATCTTCGCATTGAAATCCCCTAATAGAATTTTCATATGGTATCGCGGGAGTTGGTCAAATATCAGTTCCACTTCTTCGTAAAAACTGTCTTTTATATCGTAATCCTTATCTTCAGTTGGGGCATGTACATTTAAAACAATAATATCACACCACCGTCCCTTAAGAGTAATAAAAGAAAGTCAATCAGAAGCAAATTCAACCCGTTTAATTATTGGTAATATACGTTTATGAACGAAAAACCCCGTTCCTAACTGGTGATTTTTATTTCCTTCCCCGTAAAAGAACGTAAAATTTCCGGAATTCACAGAACCATTTCCTTCCCACCTAACTTCCTGAACTCTAACTCACTCGTTACGGATTTTAACGCGCCTGCCCTATAAAGACTCCTAATATTCCATATTCCAAACCTCATGTGCATTTTCTTTTGCTGAGGTCGTGCCAAGTTATCAGTACTTGTCCGCGGCTTTTGTGAATTTTTCTGAACAAGTCCTTTTTTACAGGATGAGGTTGTTAGCCCTACCCAAACCCCGAAGCTGGAGGACCACTCCTAGTCGGCTGTCTGCGAGTGCTTATTCAGTATATTCGCAGCTAACCTCTATATCTAGAGGCCTTCTCCTCGATCCGCAACCTGAGGACGCGCCATGCCGTGGTGACAGGAACCCACGTTACACGGGATATCCGGACCACGATTCATTTTTTAAGTCGTACAGCGGAAAAATCTAAATGTAGACGATAAGGTACAAACTCGGTGTCGTCGTAATTGATGATCGGTTTATATCGAGCTACTGTAAGTCCCAGCTGGCTGAATATCAGTTCCTTGCCACACGTTGTCAAACTGAGCAGTATGCACATGTAAATCGCTGACCTGGCAATTTGGTTCATCCTATAACAGAGAGAAGATACTTCTTTTAATGACTTGAATCGAGTAAGATGGTCGTAGTTAATAAATGGTTGATAAAGAAGGTGCCAGTATTTTGAAAAAGATATATCGGGTGAAGAGGATCCATCGAGTGAAGTTTATTGGTGGGTTACTGTACTTGCGGGAGGTCCGCCGAACAAAGTTAAGTAGGCTGATACAAAAGTTTGTAAGGGAATATCGAAGGCCTTCGGAAAATAGAGGCAAGTGATTTAAACGTATGGTTTAATAAAATGAATATAAAAGAGACGAGGAATATCCTGTTCAGTATTTATTAGGTAAGTACCTTTTTCTTGGACTTTTGTTGTTTCTTCTTCTTGGATCTGTGTCTCTTTCTCCTTAATTTTGTCTTTCCTTTTTTGGTCCTCGTAAAATGGTTTTAAACGGTCGATCGCAATTTCTTAAATTCTGTCCTTGAATTTAGACGGTAATTCTTCTCGATATAAATTTTAATTAACTGTGACATATTCCCTAGTGAACTGTGAAATGTTCCCTGCTTTTCCTGTGGGATAATATACCAAAACAAGGTCCCCTGGATTATAAGTTGTTTGTTTATGGCGCCTATCGTAAAACTGCTTTTGTCTGTTATGCGCTTGTTCCAGGTTGTTTCGTACTTTCTTCCTGATAGCCGCTAGTTTATCTCTGTCAATTTGTATTTGTTGTCTTGATTCGAGCGTACATTCTGGCACGGTCCTGGGTTCCTAACCAAACAATAAGAAACTTGCTGAATATTTGATCCCTCCTTGTACGTACGTATTGATGCCAAAAATAAGGTGCGGTAACCATCTTTCCCAATCCGTGTGGTGTTCTTGCACGAAAAACAATAGACAATTCTGTATGATTTTATTAGTTTGCCCCACTAACCCTATGGAAGCATGATTATATGTTGGTGAGTACTCATAGACGAAATCATACTTCTGCGCCAAATTTTGTAAACGAGTCGCTCCATGTACTGAGTGTCGGTCCCAATATAATGTTTTAAAAGCTCTAAATTTGAGGATAATATCATGTTCCAATAATTTGTCTACGTTTTCCGCGTTTATGGCGTCTACTGTCTTTGCAATGACATGTCATGTGGCTACTTCCGTGGCTACTAATATGTATTTATTTCTTCCTTCTCTGCTTGGGTAGGGCCTTAGCTCGTCATATATCCATGTTGTTGCTATGTCTCCCACCGGGTGGTGTAATAGTTCGGCTGGTTTCTTTTGTGGTTGCTTCTTTAGATGTTTGCAATCTGTACATGTGTGTATCTTATGAGCAAGATAGTTTTTCAGATATGGCATATAAAATTTCTTGATAGCGGTCTTGTATTATTTTGAAAACCCAAAACGTGGATTGGTCGCTTGGCGGTGGAAGGTTGTAAACCAGAAATTAGGTAAGGACTTCGGTATGCATAAAAGATGTAGTAATCCATAAACGGGGTGGTTTTGTTTTCGATATAAGATGCCGTTGTTAAGACAAAAATATCTTGCTGATCTGACTGTGGAGAACTTTTCCGGCTCCCTTCCTTCTAAAACGGATATGGTGTCTTTGTAATTTTCATCCTTGCACTGCTCTCTTGCGATATTCGGTAATCGATATGTGGCTCGTTATTTCCTGCTTCTACAGTATTAACTTGAATGCTATTTGATTTAAAAGCATTCTAGTCCTCCCCAATTTCTTCGGCATTTGCTTCTTTTTCGCCTTCTTTCTTCTTTTTCGACTTCTAGCCTACTGATTATATCTGCTGCGTGTTTGGATTCAGGCAAATATTGTATATCAAAATCGCAATCAGCTAGAATTAGTTTATATCTTCTGTACTTCCCGACTTTGTCCGGTTGGGTGTTCGTCGTCGCAATACAATTTGCGAAATGTGTATATGAGAGCGTAGAATTCTTTTTGCCATATGCTAGCTTTCTCTTCACTTTTCGTTAGTCTCCGGGAACAATAAGCAATCACCTTCTCAGTGTCAGTTGTTTTGGGTCATAGCAGGCAAGTAGTCCTCCTACCTGAGTTTGACTGCAATCACTATAGACGCGAATTTCTAGCGAATCGTCAAAGTGAGCAAGTGATGGAGCGTTTAGTATATCTTCTTTTAACTGTTCAAAGAGAAGTGATTATGCGTCCATTTAAATTTAGATTTGGATGTTATTAACTGTTGAAAAGGTTCAATTTTTAACGTAAAGTCTGTAATGTGGGCCCTAAGATATGAACATTGGCCAATAAAGCTTTTGAGAATCCGTTTTGTAGTCGGTCTCTTAAAATTTCGTGTCTATTTAGCTATCTTTGGGTATATTTTAACGGATTCCCTACTAACAACGTGTCCTAATACATTAAGTTACTGATAGCCAATATGTGTCTTCTTGGGTGATGCTCGAAAATCGTGTTTCGTAAGCTTGTGCAATAATAATTCTAAATCATGCAAGAGCTATGGAAAATTCTAACTAGTAAGAAGATCGTCGGCAAAATTTGTAAGTCTATCTGGTAGTCCCTCCAAAATCATTCTCGTGGCCACACTTAGACTTTGGAAACTTGTTTTGGCCCCCGTTGTGCATCTCAATAATTCGTATGATTTTCTATTATGATTCAGCTCAAAAGTCATATATTTACGGTTCTTAGGATGTAACAAGATTTGGAAGTGCGAATTCAAAAGATCGACAGTCGTTATGAAAGTTTTTCCCTTTATAGATTTTAAAACGTCCTCTGTTTCTTGAAATGGCACCGACAAATACTTGGTGTAACTGTTACATTTCTGCAGATTGAGAACTATTCGAAATTCCTCCGTATTAATTTTCTTGTGTACAAGAAGTGGAGAAGAGAATTTATTATTGTCAGTAGGACTGATTATGTTTGCCTTGATAATGTCTTGAATCAGCTTATCTACTTGTCTCCTGCTACTTAATGGAATAGTTGGGGAGCAGTCGTGGAACACGGCAAACTTAGAAATTCTGATTTTATGAACGTATCCCTTAAAATATCCGATATCATCAGGTGCATATGTAAAAAGGTCTCTATATTTAAATAACAAGTCATAAATTGCTTTGTTTTGTTTTCTGTCCAGGTCGGGGTTGACGTCAAAGAGCTCTTTATTGAAAAGTGTTTTTGTGTATTTTAAACGTTCTTCCGTTTCTTCTTTTGTCTTAAATTGACATACTTTTCCAAAAAAAAATCTGGTTGTTCTAGGGCGTTAAAAGAGATTTCGTGCCCTTCCTCAAGAGCCGCCACTAGCGTGTTCTTTATAGTTACGCCTTTGCCATTTGGTTCTAAAATTAAAATTATCATTTTATTGGTTTCTACCTTTTGATGAAGGGCATTAAACCTATATTTCTCGCGTATGCCAGGAAGGAATGATACATACAGGAATTCTGTGTCATCTATTTTTTCTTTCCTGCTACTTGTACATATGTATGCGACTTTGGAGGCATTTGTTTAGTCAAGGATAAACAATTGTGATCCGTCTGCGATATTATCTGAGTCGTTAAAGCTGACAATGTATTTTCTGTACTTTGAACTGGTAACTGCGGTTTCCTCTGTCGTTTAACAAACGAGATTGTATTCTTGTTTAAATCAATGGTGGAATGCGAACGTTGGAGAAAATCGGTTCTATTATTATTGGCGTTGTTTTGTCAATTACTCTAAAGTAATGAGTGAACGTTGTCTCACCTATTTTGAAATTTTATTAATGCTATTGGGTTCAAATGAATGTTATTGCCTGAAATTCCATTTATTATTGTCTGAAATGGAATTATATTTGCCCAGGGGGAAAGATTTGGGCAGGCCATAGGGAAACAGTACTCCCTGTTTCAATTATCGCATTCTGAAGGCCTAATTTAGTTTTAATCGTTAAATGCGACCAGTTATTTTCGTCCTCTAATGCAATATTTTCCCATCTTTCTGCTAATTCTCCTGATTGTTCGTTTATTACAGGAATTTCGTAGTTTTTGCAAATTTCTTTTAGGTTTTCTCGTTCCGTGTGATGGTAACTTTTGGCCCCCTCTTCAAGGGTTTTTTTATGCGTTTTCTGACGCTTCTAGCAATTAGATGCCCCATGCCCCCGCTTCCGGCATATTGAGCACACCAAAATTTGATTTTCCGTGGGAGCATCGTGTTGATTATTCAGGGCTTGTACCTGTTTTTTCTCCCCATTATTATTGTTTCTCCTCCCGTTTCTCTGGTTCCTATTCCTCGGATGGCTTTTATAATTCGTGTGGGCTATCACCAGCGTCAATTCTGCCATTTTGTTCGCCAAGGTAGAGAGGTCACATTGTGGAGGACTTGGCTCTCGGTGGGGAACGGTCTTAGGTTCCTGGCTTGAGGTTTGAATTTCTTGAGGGTTGGATTGATTAATTGCCATGGAAGGATTATGTTGTTGTTGATATCCAGTTATATAGATATACATTGATTGTGTAACAGGTTGCATTTGTACTGGATAGGTATGATGATATAACTGTTGTTCAGGATATATTGACTTTGGTTCGGTTGATAGGCTATAGGATGTATTATGCAGGTTAGGTATAATATTCTGGCCGTATAACATATGTATTTTTTGTGATAGCTCTGCGTGTTCTCTTTTACTTATAAGGTCATTAGCTGCTTCCAGTGTGTTTAATTTATTTTGTAGTGATTCTAACGTTGCAAACCTTTCTAATGCTATCTTATTCAGGAAATCCCTCTGCAAACCCAAAGATAAATGGTGGATCTTTTATTCTTCAGTCGCTTCCGTTAATAACTGCCTTATTGCTCGAAGTTTGCGTAAAATGTACGAGTCTATTGGCTCGTCCAATCCTTGTTGTCCCTCGAACAATTCCTGTTCTGCTTTATACGATGGAACTTTTGGTCCACAAAAAGCTACTAACTTAGATTTTAGATTGTAATATGTCATTGTATCAAATTGATTTTGATTTTTAAGCTGTAATACGAGATGTAGTACCGTGTCTTGTAAATATATTGGTAGAATTTCCTTCTTCTTAGCCGGTGACCATACATGCATTGCTACCATATTGTCGAATAGCATAAAAACATGTCCGGGTGCTCGTGCACGTGTCCCGCATGCTTCGTTAAATGTGGCATATTAAAAGATAAATTCGATGCACCCTCTGTCATATTTGTATTATTCTCTCCTGATTTGTATGTCCGTTTACCTGACCTAGTTTTCGGCAT
Organism: Thermobia domestica; assembly: GCF_964235325.1. Taxonomy (NCBI): domain Eukaryota; kingdom Metazoa; phylum Arthropoda; class Insecta; order Zygentoma; family Lepismatidae; genus Thermobia; species Thermobia domestica. Next base: position 107,147,560 of record NC_137470.1, read on the forward strand.
AAAACATACTTAGGAAAGGTAAGGAGAGAGGGAGGGCGGGACGGATTACGTCGAATTTAGTTGAATTATGATACTAACCTTGTCAGTGTTTAGATAAAACGTTAAGAAAAAGAGCGCCCCGTACAAAACTCCGGTCCTACAACATGCAATGTTTGGGAGAGTTAAATGATAGACCGGATGTCTTTTCCCCTTCACCAAGTTTTATTACAAAATATAATATAATAAATACAAGTTTCTCTAATTCAATGTCTCTTCCTCAATGACCAAGAGAAGGGATACTAAATGTTTTGCCGGGTGCCCCTTCCACTCATGGCAGTTTCCAGAACACTTTGGCAGGTTTAGGTTAGACTTGGATTACAAGTTTAAGATGGATCCCTAGCCCATTGTAACATAGGGTAAGGAAGAGGTGCTCCTAGTCCACAGCGACATAGGAAGGTAAAGGTTAGGCGATCAGCTGGTCGACTGATCCTGCGTCCCTCGGTGTTCCTCCTTTTATTTGTCCTCCTCGGGTCCTTCCATGATGTCCGTCTGTTTCCGGTGTTCCTCGGTGTCTTCCGTGAGGTCCATCTGTTTTCGGTGTTCCACGGTGTCTTTCGTGATGCCTTGATGTCTGCTAGGATGCTTATAAATAATAGCACGTGTTGGGTTGACACATGCGTCTGTTGTGATGTGGGGATCCTTGCAATATATATAGCTTCTATACTACAAAATAACTAAAATATAAGGGCATAGTAATCCTATAAAGCGTTCAAAGCAGTTAACAGTGTGTAAAATGTACAAAATGAAAGTTAAAAGAAAGATACCGTCATCTCACATATACTTCAACCCACATGGATGCTAAAAAGAAAAAAAAAACATAAAATACGGCTGTGAAAAAATAAATGGGTGGAGCTTGTAATATATACTTAATAACTGTTTTTAATGTAAACGAAGCAAGGGGAATCAGATAAATGAACGAAAATATAATCGGAAAATACAAACTATAGGCGTGGTCAGGGGATACGGAGTGCATGTAAGGGATATAAAATATGAAAATTTTGAAGGAAAATTAGGTACGTGTTAGGTAAAAAAGGCACAACCTAGGAGCTATAATCTTAAGGCAGAAAAGGAAGTACAGAAGGTTGCAGGGGGAAATTAAGAACAAAAATAATTTGCCCTTGCACTTACGAACATGGTAGTGGCAAAACTGTTCAATTTCATAACGTCAAAATTAAATGTAACAATAGGGTGTTCCAAATTAAAAGTTCAAATAATAAAATATCCCACTAAACGAAGAGTAACTACACCAATAATGTAAGCGAACTAAACTAAAGTATCCAAAAGTAGAAAGCACGTATTGGAGGGCATACGCGCTGGGGAGAAGAGTTTCTCAAACTGTACCTTTTGAACAGGAAAGCAACGGCGTTGCTTAGATGCGTGACGTCCGACGTGGCCTAAAAATAGGCGTTACTCTCTTATTGCGGCCAGAACTAGGATCTTGAAGGAGGCTTCGTTTGAGAAATGATAGATCAACACCATCCTAACCTAACCTATTAGCGGCCTAATTTTTCGCATAATGAATATCTTGCAAAAACGATGAATACTAAACAGCGAAGGCACAATACGAATATCGGTCATCCAAGGAACATAAGCTGACGATGGTGAATTAAAGAACAGAAAATCGTCGATTCCATTAAGTAATACTCCAAATGGAAAAGGAGAATCAAATATCACCTTTGTAACAGGCATCGTAGATAGCGCAGTTGGCACATAACAAGTAGCAGTGTCAAAGTAGCTTGAAAATTCTCAAATGTAGTAACCAATGAAAACAGTACAGGCAATCATACAGTATATCGTCCACAAGTCGAAGTATTTCATAAGAGAAATGAAGCTCAGAAGTAATTACATCAAGCGCGAAACACAATTAGTTTACACAACGTAGGTTAATACTGCGGGAGTGTATGTACATGCCCGTAGAGAACTAACTATAACATGCCACAGTAGATTCCCGTAAAATATGTAAATAGATGTACAATTCACGAACACCAATTAATCGTTGATTACATAACGTTCCAAAAAATATCCAATATATATATTGACAACCTCCTCGCATCGTGCCTCTAATTTGGGGACATTTTCTTTATGACGCGAGAAAGTCGCTTCTGCCATTATCTGCAACGGACAGGTTTTGATACTAAATTATTCTACTAGTTTGCGAGAGGGTTGATTAAATAACTAAACAGTCCAATTCATCAAATGAACTTGTGTATTCTGATTATTCAAAAACGTGTAAGATGTAGTGTATCAAGAATGGATATGACATACCGCTTTCAGATCACAGTGCTCAAAGCTTCTGAGTATTTAGCCACAGGCAACAATATAGCTAAGGAACACATACCTGTTGTTGTTCTTGGGCTGATAACTCGAACGATGAACTGATCCACCTTCTGGAGTCCTATCTGGAACGACCAACAAATAACTCACAGCTGTTATTCTTGGAGCTCAATGATGACTGTCGTCAACTTCTCATCACAATCCAACGAAGAATTGGTTTTTATCCTGGTTCTCCAGACGATGGAATTGGTCATCTCATGTCTGGACCAACGTCAGTTACCTCAGCTATTGGAAAGCTCTCGTTTCTCTATTGTCACACCATGACTGAAATTCCCAGACAGTTTTTTCTGCGAATCTGAATATTATGTCATAACCTAAATTGTGTCTTTGTTGACAAACTCATTCTACAAAACATCTTTCTTAATTTTAAGATTACATAGCCTTTTCTCAATTCTCTATTTACCACATACTGCAGACTTTTGTCTAAAAATGTTACATCAAAACATTAACAAATCCATGTGCAACCACTTACCACGTGTTACTGTTTACATTATTTCTTATTATTCTTCAAAGCCAATACTTGATTTTATTTTAATACAATTTATGCAAAATATAATTAGATAGTTTACAATAATTCTCTATTCTTCTATATGTATCCACATGCCCCCTTTGGAACTGAAGGAGCTACGCGATTGACTAGATCTCCCTGGAGATCGATCTATATATACCTATTTACAAAAATTAATAATAAATAACCTAATTATCATAATACATTTTCCAAAATACTAATAATCCTTTCGTTCTGCTTACTATAAAATAAAACATAAAATTGCATCTATTTTCCGTCACCTCTCCTATCTATCCTATTTACATATTTCATATTTTATAACACATTCTTTATTTATTTGCTTATGAAGCACATTCATTTATTATGTGTCAAAAATTTTTTACATTCTCTGTTTTTTTAATCGTTCATAGCATCCACGTGGTCTCTGGAAATATATGCCTCCGCCATCTATTATTGAAATACATGAACTACTTGGTATTCATTGCGCCTGCCTATATACATATATACACATTTCACTTCTCATTTCGTTTCAACTCATAATCTAGATGAAAATTTCCTGCCGGATATCGGAGTATAGTCCAATGCATAACTTCCAACCACACTATCTTTATTTTATTTGCTAGGATTTATCTCGTCCTGGTTCCAATTTTCTTTTCTATTTACATTTTATTTTAAAACACCAAGCACAATAATAAATTAGCTCTACACTTTGCTATAATATTTTAGCACTTTTACACATAAACTAAGCCTTTCGAAAAGTTTTTTTTTTTTTACTTTGCCATCACTGTACCAAATCGTACAATCCATTTTTGTGGATTTGCCAACCCTTAATTCTACCTCTGTTCTCAATGCTGTGTCAGTGATTTTTTTTTTTAAATTCAACCTTGACAGTGAATTTCTTCCGCGTGTCCCACTTTTAGTGCACAATCACTGCGAACACTCGTCGTGTCTTCTCGTTGTCCTGGGCCTTTTTGTTAAAAATTCTCCAGTAAACTAGAGAATTACTATCGAAGAATGGGTGAGATACTCCTTTGTATTTCCCGACTTATCAGAGACAAGTTAGTGGTTTTAAGACTGTTTATCGTTCTTCACCAAGTTCGTGTCACTCCCAAATCGTGAAGTGCTTTTTTTAGTGTCGCCGTGGTTCAAACCAATATCGTTCAAGCTTCGTGAATTCGGCCCCTCAACTATACTTGTGTTAACCTGTGCTATTCTCATATCTTTAATACTGCGATCTAAAAGTGAAAGTGATTTCGAGTTATATGTGCAACGCTCTGTGCTTACACTGTGTGGTTTCATGTGTTTCACTGAGTTTTTGTTAATTAGTGCATAGATTGGATACTAGTGCTATGTAGGCAATTACCTATATTTATCTATTTTTTTATTCACAATTCAATTATTAATATTATTATTATTATTACGTGCGTTTCTTTATTTAAAACTATATATTTATTTACTCCACATAATTTCATATATATATTACGTGTTTAATTAACCTATCTATTAATAACTAAAACCAAAACATGTTTACAGTGTTTACAGATTCAGGGTATTGGTATCGACGGAAATCTCCATTTCCTCAGATTTCGGGTTCCTGAGCCTTGGTTGTTCGACGGCTGCTCGCCTAGCCGTGCATCTGTAAACCTGCTTTCTTCCCAGTTATTTTTTTCCTTTTTTAAAAAAACCTATATACTAATATAAAATATTAAATTATCGAATTTAGAATTCTTTACAACTTTTTTTTTCAACTTCGTTCTTCCTACTCATAAATGTTTTTTTTTCAACTACCGGTATTAAAATTCATGTCAAATTCTCTATAATAATAGCTAATATGTCTCATAACTATTGTCTTGTCACTTTTTCGTTATAAAATCCAAATTACCTAATATGTAGATAACTAAATTTTAATAAATTATCAAATTGTATAATAATTTCCTAAATCCATGTATCGGCTCAATCTCTTGTGTCGGTAGACAACCAACAGCAAAACGACTTTTGCCATTGTCTAAATTAGTATATATATCTCATATTCATGTAAACATAACTCAAATAACTTAAATAACCCACGTAACTGCCGGGGTTATTATCTTTTTAATCTCATTATATCATATGCCTCTCGGCCTAGCTTGTGAAACGGTCACTGATAATTTATTAATCTAAACTAGATTTATTTTACCGTCTCGAACTTGTTCTTTCTGGTTTAGGCCAACTTTAGTTCGGTAATACACCTGCATCTTTTCCTTCCCTAAAACTATTTCTTCTTTTTTTTTTCACTATTTACTCTCTATAACATTTTTATTCTTCATTATCTATTCTCTATCACAGTATGCACACTTGTTTCTATATATTATAGTTTTATTTTCTCTATTTTCTCTACTATTCTCCATATCATTTTCTATATTCTTCTCTATATTCATATCTTTTCTTCTATCTTATTCATCATAATCTATAAACTATTCGTCTAAATCTAGTAAAAATAATGTCAAGTCCGTATCCATCTTTTAACGTCACTATTCTATTTTCTATTTTATGCTATCTATTTGTCTATTTATCTATTTTTCCCACTTCTTTCTTTCTCTTACTACCCTGATCTTACACTTGTTCTCTCTTCCATCTCTTTTCTCAATCCTTATGAAAATAAGCGTTAACGACTAGCTATTCATTACTCTAGGCAATAAACTAACCTAGTCTCTTATTAGATCTCAAAGCCTATATATTATATTATTATTTACTAAAAATTACTATTTTCTGAAAATCACTATGTTATTCTTTAAATCTTAATCCTTTTATTTCTTACTAATTTACTTAATCTTATTCCTGTACTTAATTTAAATCCTGATTTTGTACTCTTTACATCTTCTTCTAAGTAGGTTGGATTCACAAAAAAAATCACTGCTTTGCAATTGATAGACGAGGCATCCTCTGTCCCTCTTCTTGTCTCTACAACCAAAGATTTATGTGACATTATAAATAAATAATTCTCGCTGACGTTTTGGTAATCGCCCACTTTGAAGTCAACGAGAATGTGACTTCCTGCCTACTTAGCCTTTAATCTTTCGAGAGATTCACCAAAATTCCATGTTCTTCTACCATTTTTTTCCTAGCTAAAACCATTAACCACTAATTTCCATCACTCATTTTTTCATTCTGTCTTGTCTTTGCCTACTTCTTATAATCCATATATTCTACTTTTTAGATAGCCTTTATCCATTATTTTCCCCATTCTTCTTTATAGTCACATTTGTCATTCATTATTTATTCCTCATTTATCTTAATTCTCTACTAGTTTTATCTTTCCTACTCCTTCCCACTCCAGATATCTATTTAATCTTTCTATCTTTTACTCCTTCTATTTTTCAGGTCTATTTATTCGTCCATTAATCTATTTATATCTATATTTAAACATCTTAATTTACTTGTTTACTATGTACTCAAATAAATTTCCCTAAATACCTAATATTATTACACTATTCTTTAATTCTATTATTCTAGCCTATCAAAACTAATAAAATAATGATAATGATACTAACCTAACACTAAAATAATTATTAACGTACTTCTAACTTAACCTAACTATACATTGATACCTAAACCTAATATCTATAAACTTATTTCTCCTAGCAATTCCTAACCTGACTTTTTACATTTATTTACAACCTCTTATTCTTTATTTCACTGGAACATCCAGGGGTTTCTTTCCATAAATAAACTAGGAAACGCTACTAGATCCAATGACAATCTGTCATTCGCTATGATTTACCTGGCCTCTTTTTCGTACTGAGCCGCCGTAGGTATCAATCCAGCAATCCGGATTGCCTGAGAACAATCAAAGCGATTCCGGAATCTCCCTAGCCATTGATTTACTGTCACTTGGTCATTCTTTGCCTTAAAAATTGCTCAAATTGTATACTTATATTCTTTTGATTTTAACGCGAAAAATATTGCATCACGAAGCACAATACATGTCTCTGAAATACTTGAAATAGTAGCTACAACGTGTTTCCTATAACTTACCTCCACTGGCTCATCCATATTGAAATTTCTTTCAGTGAATTGTGTTACATAATATTTGTTATACCTCCGACCTACCATATTGAAACGTAACTGGAATTCTGACTTTTCCAGATACGGAATGAATGTCGGGAAGGTACATTAAAAGAAAACCAATGAAATCTAACAAGATTAATATTCGTTCCAATAGAAACGCATTTTCTAGCCATACACTGGAAATATGGCATAATTATGGCCAAATATTATATTGATTAGCATCTATTGATAAGTTTTGGAAATAAACTCAAAACTCATATTTAGAAAATAGCATGGCAAACTTATAGGAAAGGTAGAGCAAAGGGGATGAATTTCTAGGGGCGAGCTTATGCAGTCTGGTGTCTGAATACAGCTTGACCAAAATGGTACTTTACCTTTATCTGATGTGAATAATTCATGATTCCGTATCTAGCTATCGCGAGTGAATTACGGAGAAGTTCCTTCGACAACAATCCAACCACTTCTCCCTGAGACTCCTCACTCCGATGGTTTTGTTCCAGTTCTGTTTCTCCGGGTTCCTCCTTCCTGTCATATGGTCTTCTATATTTGGTCAAGGCGTCTCTAGACACCACCCACGTCTAACTCATCATTTAGACGTCACTCCGAAGTTCGTTTCAAGGTCGACCTCATCAGAGGCGATGTCCTCCAAGCCCAGACTCATCAGGATCGAAACCGGCAAAAACTTGAAGACTAAGCGGAAGGCAGAAATCTCTGACTTTTTGTGTAAATACGGAAGATACAAACCTCAGGAAGAAAAATCTTCCTTAATGCTGATCGCGGAAGCTAGACACAGAAAACAAGATTCAGCGACTCGTCTGTTTGTCAATCGACTGCATACGCGGAAGAGAAAGAGGTGGGGGACTTCTAGGACATTTGCCTTACATGCTGGGTTTAACCCTACATGCACCAAGGGGTGTTAAAAATGTCCACCCTTTCCAAAAATGAGAATTTTTATGGATATTTCGTTAGTATCACACCATAACTCAGGTTTTGTGTAAAAACAAATGTAAACTGTACTTTCTGCTTTCCAGTGTTTTCAATTTCTGAAAATTAACCTATTTTTAAAAAAAATTGTGGTGGACATAAAGTACCCACCCTTGGTGCAGCGTGTCACCATAATGTACAGAAAGTAATATCAAGCTAAGTTTAAAATTCTGATACTAAACCCTGTTCGGCGTAAGCTCTACGGCTTTTGATTGGAATTTTGATTTTGATGGGCGTAAATAAGACAACAATTTGAGCCCAAAAAGTATGGGATATTGATAAGAATGTTAGCAGACTGTGAACAGCGTTATGTCCTCAATATGTAAGTTTATGTCGACAAAGTAGAAGGATCGCCCCCTCCAATCAAGGGGCTCTAATGAAATAGTGAAACGACTTGCTGTTCCTATTGTAAATACAGGATGCAATGTGACAACTGGCATGTATTATACATGTGTAGAGCTTGCCAAAGAATTGTACAGAGTCTATAATCTTACCCTAGTTGGAACGGTGCAGTGCAATAGGAAGCACATTCCAGAAGAACTAAAGTTCACTAAAGGCACAGAATTACACTCCAACATATTTGCATTTACGGTTCCTGCTTCTGGTAATCCACCAGTCACAATTGTGTCGTACATTGTTCGGGAAAAACCAAAGAAAGTACTAGTCATGCTCTCGACACAGCATCCGGATACAAAATGCGATGAAAGTCATAAAAAATAAGTCCGATATTATACTGTTTTATAACTCGACCAAAGACGGAGCGACTCCATTGACCAAATGGCCAGGAAGTATACCATCAAAAAGAACACTCAAAGATGGCCATTATCTGTGTTTCTTTCGTTGTTGGATATCATTTGTATCAATTCATATACTATTTACGTGTTGACTGATCCAGAGTGGCATAGAAAGATCTAACAAACGGTATAGTTTCCTCCAACAATTCGGCACGGAACTTATCAAAAGAAACTGTGCGGGAAAGAGCTAAGTATCCAATTGGTCTTCAGAATCACGTTGTTGCAGCAATATAATATGTTTTGAGACACACAGTAACGAAAAGTGTTACGGAACTGAAAGAACCAAAGATACGAAGAGGAAGATGAGTTCTTTGTTGCCAAGAAGCATAATCGAAAAGCATTCAATTGAAGAAACTTCCAAAAATAACAATTATATGCTCAAAATATGAAGCCTTTGTGTGTGGAAAACATAGTGAAAAAAACAACATATGCCTCGCTCGTAAATGCAATATTATTGATTCAAAATAACCGACAATGATTTATGGCAGGTAATATAATAAAATTACGTTTACTCTGTAGCTTTGAACAATGAAAATAACTTATGTTTGTACTACCATATCCTTATTCTTGTAACTAGGAAAATATGCTAATAGCATGTCTTTGCTTTTAAAATATATTATGAGAATAAAAAATAAAAATGTTAACATACATAATAATAGTTCTGTTCGTGGCCTTTACTTGTCTTAGTTTACGTTTAGTACAAAATACAGTAGAACATTACATTTTCTGGGACAGATAATTACAATTTATGTGGTGGATAGTTTTTAACCCTCCCTTGGTGCAGAATGTTACGCGCAACCCCTTGGTGCACGTAGGGTTAATAACACAGAAAAGAAAAGTAATACAAAATGCTCTACGAGCCTTCAGACTACATAAATCAAAATAAAGAAAAGAAAAAAAATAATAATGTTTTCTTTTGTTGTGAATCCTCCAGGGATTGAATCAAGAGACCGGATCCTCAACATTCCCCCCTTCCAAGAAAAGGTGTAGAACCATCATAGAAAAGACTTTTTTCAATGAATGGGTCGAACCTTGAAATCTGAAAAGGACTAAGAAAATAATTTAAAAGGGAAACAAACTCAATTTGTCTTAAAGGGAGAGAAAAACAAAGGCAATGATTGCTGAAGAATGAATCCGGCGAATTTACTTCTTTGGTTGTGTGCAGTTGGCAGCAAGTAATTGGGAGGATGAGAAGCGAGTAAGCCTGTGCTGCCCCTCGTGGCGAGAATGCGAAGCATGTTGGCGTATGAGCGCATCCTTGAAGATTACGACGTGCCACGCACTAGTGACACAGTTTCGGCGTGGAAAAGAAAAGAAAGGGGAAAAAAGACTAGGTAACTTGCATTTATCACATAAAATATGCAATTGAATTAGTAAACTTTTATTGCAATAATGTAAATTAGTTACCTTCACAGTTATAATAGTATGATAGTGCATTTTAAAAAATAAAAAAAAAATATATATATATAAAATATTGCAAGTACGTACAGAAGGTAGGCGTGTCTACAAGTGGTACGGGATGCAAGGAAGAAAAACAACATAAAATTTTCGCTTTTAAAAGGAATATAAGGTATAAACTCAGTAGAAGAAATAAGGTGCTGGAATGTTAGGATAAAAGGCGAGATAGGAACAGAAAGAAAAAAGGGGGAATTTAGAAGGAAAATTGACCCTTGCACTTATAAATACAGAAGCGGCAGTAGTAGTCGTTCTCCATAGTTCAAGGCTTAACTAAATTCAATATATTATAACAAAATTTGAAGTCCAAATAATTAAAAAAAATCTCTAAAGGGAAGAATAAATAAAACAATTTGTAAACGACTAGGCTAAGCAAACCACAGTAGATAGCAGATGTTGGAGGAAAACGCGCGGGGAGAAGAGTTTCTCAAATTGTGCTCCGGAAAAAGAAAGTCACAAGATTATTTAGATCTTTGACGTCCGAAGAAGCCTAAAAATAGGCATACTAGCTTAAGGCGGCTAGGACTCGCCTTTTGACGGGAGCTTAGATTGAGAAACGATAGGCCCAAACCTAAAACTAATACTAACTAACTAGCGGCTAATTTCGGTAATATGGAGATATCGGCTGAAGGAGAAAACTTAAAATATAACGATTATCAATTGAACTTGAGAGATGATATAGAGATGCGTGAAATTATAGAAATCGCACTAACAAGCGTCAAAGTTGAAGTTATAAGAATCTACTAAGTAGCAGTGTCCAAGCTTTACTCTGAGTATAAGAACGTAGTAATCCACAAAGCAAACGAAATAATTATTCAGAAAGAAATGAACGGGTTCGAAATAACGTGAAGTAAGAATGAATGTGTTGATAAACACAGTGCGGATTAAATTTTCAAACAATATATATATATTTATATATACACTATAACTTCCACCAAAAACATAGGTAATATGAATAAATGTATAACTAACTAGTACGAAATAACCAACATATAGCGTAAAGTAGAAGTTTGAAAAATTTATGTGTAAAACAAAAGTTCATAACCACAGGCATGTGTGCAAATTTTACTAGTTATTATCGTACACATTATAAACGTAATGTTAACTAATTCTATATAATTATTTCTTCACAGGTACTGTGATTCACACCAAATCGGAACTACATGGCCTTAATTCATTTACATGTCATAACTTACATTGCATGTCTCCTGAATATCTATCAATGTGTTCGGAACGCAATAAATTGCTAGTTAATGCATGCGTCTATACACAATGCTAAAAGGTAACCTTACTAACTCTCTAACTGTACGAGAATAGGAAAATTCAATCATCTAATGAAAATAAATTAATTCGTAAATGCAAGAAATACTCCTAACAAGAGGTAGTCATGAACTAAGTGACGTAGTACCTTACTACTCGGACAAAAATCCCACAGTTTTTTCTTGCTCTACTTCAAGTAGCAGTACTAATAATATTATTGTCTAACTCACAATATCTTTCTTCTGCAACTAACAACAAAGGCCATAGTAGAAAACGTCCGAAAGCGGGAGTGCGCAAGAAACGAAGAAAGAAGCACATATGAGCGGTACCATGTGCGCACTGGAAATTAAGGTAAATGCTTCACAGCTTGAATTATAATCCTTTTCTATAATTCCATAAATAACTAAAAATGGCTTAAAAGGTAGTGCATGTACACTATAATTACTAAATCAAAATACTATAGCATATATAAGTCTAATGGTATAATAAATAAGCAAAAATCACACTATACACACAATCACTGAACATATAAGCGAAACAAAAAAATCCTTAGTTTAGAAATAAGGGACGTAATCATTAAGGTATGAGACAGGATTCGTTGTAGATACTGCAGGTCGTTTATTATCAGAAGAAGTCACCATTACTGGTAGACCATTACTGCGTTGGGCTTTAACCTTACGTTTAAAGACAGAACGTCGTTTATATAATTTAAAAAGTATAAATAAATTTGAGAGTAGTAGAATAATTTCGATAGCATGTACCAAAATCCACAGCACATCCTGGTCCAAGGCAAAGGATTCTGCGTTAACCTTACGAATGCACAAAGCCCACAGGACAAAGACATGTCGGTACAATATATAGCCAATCGCTAATGTTAAAATGATGTTCCAGCATATTAAAAATATTGGCACGAAGTTTTGTCTATAATAGATAGGCGTATAAGGTTTAATGGGCGTGACAGTAAATGACGACATATTTAGATGAGGTACAGTGTATCTCCAATCAAGGTTAATTAGATTGCAATTATTAAAAATCAAATGAGATTTAAATTGTTGATTTAAATGAACAAAATTATTGGCCGTCAAAAAGGGAGGAAATAAATGTACTACTCTAGGCGATGAAATCCGATTATGGAAACAAGGAAATATCGGTTTAGCGAATAAATGCTCAGAAACTTTTAATGTAATATCACATGGTAATGAAGTAAGTAGTGACACAAATTTACTTTTGCTAGAGACGTCCAAAAGTGAGGCAGACACTAACTGTAACGTAGGGGGGTCAAGACAAAGGTATCTGGCTGCAATTCCAAAAGTTTACTATGCACGTTATGTGGCAAACATATGAACAAGACGACACAATGTCGTGGACTGTAGAACTAAAAAACCCTTTATATAAGCATGTACCCAATTGAGACGAAACGGTAATGTGAGACGGAATTTTACACAAGTTAAAGACTTGTAGATTACAGGACAACAAATCAGAGCCTACGATAGGAAATGCAAACAGCTGAGATTGAAAAATAGCATAACTGGGAGATATACTGATCGAACAAGTCTGATTATAATAGCCAAAATAAATGGCCTTAACAGAATATAATTTAAATAAAGCGTCCTTCTCTCTCAATGGTACTTTTACATGTGCAAAAATATAGGAATCAAAAATATCACATGACAGCAATTTTAATGTGTAATAAACATCCACGTTAGATATCGGAATAGCCAATAACACATTCTTAAGGTTTACTGATTCTTCTAAGATACGTAACTGATCCTCCAATACTTTGTAAGGGATAAGTACCGGATCTAGCTTACCCACTCTACAAATCTGCAGGGAAATCTGATATTCTTGAATTTCCACTAATTTTAAAATGTGCATCGAAAGTTGGTAAATTGCTCCGAGTCACGAGAAAATTTCTAGTTGACTTGTATGAGCCAAATTTTGTACGGAATTAGCTAAAACTTTCGTCTGATCCAATAATGTTTTTGAAATGGTCTCCATTTTCTGAAACTTTTTCTCAATCTGAGATTGCAATTCGGTCAAGGTTACAGATGCGTTATGAATAAAAATCGAATTATGAAGTAATTGTTCACGAAGTTGAACAACAAGTGACTGAATTTTGTCTTGTTTTTGTTGGTATGCAGATAACTGACTATGGGTAGCTAGCCCGCAGCACCAGCTGAATACGGTTTCAATTCCATTAAAAATGGAACGGGTATTTCGAGAGTGAACATAGGTTCTATAAGGTTCGTTAACCGTTAAGAGATTATTGGCGAAGTGCGTATGTAACGCATCCAAACTGGAAGCAAACCTGCGTGTATGAACAGAATAAGAGTTACTGCCATTACAATGTAAAGAGTTAAACAAGGAAGAAGCATGAATAGGTGTAGGAAACTGAAAACTCACATTGAACAACAGAGGAACTGTATGCTGATACAAAATATGTCCATTGAGTTCATTAAAATAAAATCCGCTAGATATAGATACATCTAGGGAAGATGATACAACTGAAATTAATAGGAGAACCTGCAGCGTCTGGAACAAATTAAAATAAATAAAAAATAGCATAGACCAAATGCACTATAATAAAATAAGTCACGTATAACGTACCATAGTATGTACAACAGCTAAGTGATGTATATAACTACCATATATCTGTATTCGAATATATATAGCATAATACTATTAGAAAAAACTCTGTATTTATACCATAGGTACATTTAAAAAACATATGTACAACCACCTTAAGATAATTAGCAACTTAAATTATACTACATAATAAGTTCTCCTTGTACTGACAACATATATCTCTATATCTCACTTATACCACTAAATTGCTTTATATGTCAATTCTGTAACACTGTCACTCAGTTTACATCACTCAGATAAAATAGGTAAAAAAAGTTAATATGTCATGTCAAAGTAAACACTACCATTTCGAAGTAGCATTGGTACCTTATCAAGAATGGATATCTAGTCAAGAAATATTATCGTCTATTCTTGGGAAAAAAACAGTCTAAATCGGTAGGATTCAACATGTTGAAAAATAGGTTTAAAAATCGACTATATCGGTAGGATTGTATGCATACATATATGTCATAAAATTGTGCTTAAAAATTATCACATTCAGGATTCCTCAGGAAGGTAGCTAGTCTTCCTTACAGAAAATGAAATTCACAGTTAAATAGAGGTCAAATCAGTAAATCTATAATTAAAAATACATGTGCTAAATAACTGTAACTTAAGTGTATAGAGATAAGATAAATATATCTCTCAGGAGAAAAAAGGGTAAAAATCGTAATAATCTTTTCTTTCTTTGCAGGTAATAGGGGAGAAAAAAGTCCAGTATCAAGCACACAATGTCGTAAGCGAAGTAGCCCCACTGGAGCTTTACGTAACTATAACTAAGATATTTCGGAATATGGTTTCTTAGAGAAAAAAAACAAATTTCTCTCACGAATCATACAAATCCAAAATACTAACATAGAATAAGAGATTTTTTTCTAACCACACCTTACACTAGTTAAAGAAGTATAAAGGATCGTACTCATCGTAAATTTGCTTGTTTTCCTTATCAAAAAGACAAAAGATAATTTTTTCCAAGTCGGACAAATTCGTCTCAAGCATATTACGGACAGTTGATAATGCTATCTTTGCTGCTTGCCGTTTATCAAAACCGAACGCTCCAGTGCCTAAACAGCAGAAGGCGAGGGTTCGACAATTGTTGTCAATAGCCTGTTTCATGCAGTTTGAGTAGGACTGCCTCAAAATGCGTTTGTTATTGTCTCTAGGAGCGCAAGTAAATAATACATTCGCTGCAGGGAGATTGAATCCAGGCGACATTTTTACTTGTCCTGGTCGAAGTGAACCAAGCTTTTTACACACTTCAAGGAGTTGTTCTCCGGCGGCTCTATGGATCCTCCCTCAACACCAGATCCAGGCGTTAGGGTTTCGTTGGCTGCAGTAACCAAGGCGTCGCATTTAAGTTTAGCTATATCTCCATAGAATATACTAATTTTCTTGTTAATATCTTCATTGACATTATATAGTGGTTTCGTAGTAGGCTTTGGAAACTGCATAGACGAAACCGTGGGTAATTCCTCAGCGTCAGTAACGTGTATATATTGAATCGGCTCCTTTAAAGTCGACACAAGAGTAAGATGTTCAATGTCTTCTACTTGATTGCTATCGTGAAAATCTTCCTGACGAATACAAGAAACATCATCAGACAGGTCGGTGTCTTCGGGTGGAGAGTCGCCTGGAAAGTATGGGTTCAATCTGGTCACGGTGATCGATTCAATTTTCTCCCTTCCTTTGACTGTTTTATACTTAGCAAAGTAAGCGTTAGCATTTTCTTCTTTAA
This sequence comes from Thermobia domestica, assembly GCF_964235325.1. Taxonomy (NCBI): domain Eukaryota; kingdom Metazoa; phylum Arthropoda; class Insecta; order Zygentoma; family Lepismatidae; genus Thermobia; species Thermobia domestica. The sequence goes on from NC_137470.1 coordinate 107,163,341, forward strand.
CCACAAGACCTGGGCCGAAATAGTTACCAGAAAAGGCTTTGGCATGACCTCATTTCCTAGTAGGATCATGGATCCAAACACGCTGTCCAATTTAACAGCTACGTGCCGATGATTGTACGACTTAGCTGTCGTACGGAAACGATCATACAATTTGTCCTGGGCTCTTTCCCTAATTTCTTGCAGTGTTGCCAGACGGTCTTCGTTGAAAACGTACAAACATGGTCCATTAATCATGGCTTGATGTTCAAGATATGGGTCAAAGCCATGGAGCAAAGAAAAGGGCGAGAATGCCGTTGATAAATTTACTGTGGCATTATGGGAAAAGGTAACCGTAGGAACATGGTCAACCCAACTTCCATGATCTAAAGGGTTAATCTTACGCTTTAACAAAGCCTCTAAATGTGTAATCTGGATCTCTACGAGACCGGAAGTTTCATGCTGATAGGGATTTACGAACTTAATTTCAACTGCAAGTATGTTACATAATTCTTGGAAAAGCATTCCAGTGAAAACTGTAGACCGGTCAACCAAAATTTCTTTACATAGACCAAATCTTAAAAGAAGCATGACTGTACAAAAGTTTGCGAGCGTGGCTGCAGTTTGATCGGGAACTGTAGCCGTTGCCACATATCAAGTATTATAATCGACAGCAACCACTAAATACTTATGCCGAAGGCGTTTGCATCGCGGTAGGGACCGGCGCAATCCAGGGCTATTCTATAAAAAGGTGGAACAGAAGGCATGGTTAGAAGAACTCCGGACGGTTTCCCAGACGTCTTCTTGAAGTGGTGGCATACCTGACATCGGCGGCAACGGTCAGCTACAAATCTCTTCATGAAGGTGAAGTTAACAGAACGTAACAGTAATTGGTACGTTTTCCTATAACCAGAGTGAGACTCACCCAACGTGCTCTCGTGTGCGAATCGAAAAACTTTATCCCTTAAAGTCGATGGAGTGACTGGCAATAATTGAATTCCTGACGGATGGCGATGTTTCCGAAATAAAATGCCATCTTTAATTTCAAAGCACAGAGCCTGGCGTTCTAGGTTGTAGTCCTGGTCCTTACTAACCTCTAAAAAGGAAATAATATCCTTGAAGTAGGAGTCCTTGCGTTGCTCTTCTCTCAGCGTGTCATCGAGTTGGATCGTGAAAACTCTTGGGTCCTCAAGGTATTTCTCTTCGTCTTCCAAGTCTCTTTGACAGTACATTTCTTGACAAGGTGTCACATAAAGAATTCATTTTTCCGGGCACATGCGAGATGGTAAATTGGTACTGTTCCAACTCAGCCATGATACGTGCAAACTTTGCCACATTCTTAGTCTGACGGAGAAAGGTCAACGAAAGGCAATCAGTCTTCAAATAAAAATGTCTTCCTAAAAGAAAATTCTTGAAACGACGATGATCGCAGCTAATTCAAGATGGTAGGGATCATATCTACGCTCCTGAGGACACAACGCTCGACTGCAAAAGGCAATGGGCACCAACGGCGCATCCTCTGTATCAGTTTTCGGCTGTAGGATCGCTCCACTCAACGCATGTAGACTGGCATCACAGTACATATGCACATCCTTCTTAGAGTCATATCTCATCAGTGTTAGAGCGGAGATGATAGCGTCTTTCATCTTCTCGAATGCTTGTTGTTGCGCAGCAGTCCATTTATATGGAACCTCCTTTTTGAGTAATCTTAACAGGGGTTCCGCGGTGGTCGAAAAGTACTTGACGTAAGATCGAACAAAGGAACACAGTCCTAAAAAGCTCTTAAGCTGCTTTTGGGTCTTAGGTCGTTTGAAATTTCTAATAGAATCAGTAATCCGATCAGAGATTGATATCCCCTGCCGGAAAACTACGTGTCCCAAAAGCTCGAGTGAAAAATGCGCTAGTTTGGTCTTTTACGGGGAGGGTTTCAATCCACGCTCTCGGAGTCTTTGAAATAATTTCCTTGTTGTTGCTAGAACCTGATCAAATGAGTCTGCCCCCAGACGACATCGTCTAAGTAATAATAGACTGAATCTTCCTCTAGGCCTTCAAGCGTAAGTTTCATCACATCATTAAGGGCACTCGGACTCGTAACCAGACCCATAGGAAGAACCTTAAAACAGTATTGCCTTTCACCCGGGACGGAAAATGCGGTAATAGGTTGGCTCCCCTCCGTTAATTTAATCTGATAAAAACCTGAAGTGAGATCTGAGATACAAATAAATCTATGGTCACTAGAACACTCTAGAGTGTCCTGCATAGAAGGTACAGGATAGCTGGATGGAATCACGTGACAGTTAACAGCTCTCAGATCCACGATCAGCTTATAAGAAGCACGTTTCTTACGTACTAGAGTGATCGGAGAGTTCCACGGGGAGTGACACGCTTTAATAGCATCTTGTTTCAATAGTAATTTGATCTGTTCGTTGACGGCATCGCAAAGATGGTAGGATATCGTATAAGGCTTTACTGAAACAGGATGAGGATCCTTAAGGTGAATATCATGCTCGTACCCACGAGCCTGGGAAAAGTCGTCGGCAACCAACTAAATACATCCTTGAATTCTGCACTAAGCTTATACAATTGCCGTTTCTGATCATTATTCAATTCCGGGTTCACACGGGTAACGTCAAAACCAGGTATTTCAGGAGATTGAGAGCCAGTCCCTTCGGTTACATTTGTACAAAAATGTTCACTATTTTTGTCTACAGCAAGTCCCACAACCTTATTCTTCCACAACAAAAATGTCTTGTCTGTAGGGTTAGTTACACAATTAAAAGAATTAACGTTGTCCACAAAAGATTCTTGAAAAAGAAGGCTGACCACCCCAAGTACAAACTTAAGGGGCTGTAACCACTCCCTGGACCCCCCTAAGTCATAACATTTCCGGAGAGGAACTCGCACCATCGAACGAGGCGGTAGCCACGTGGACGACATAACTTTAAACACTGGTTTAATCGTGGTCGCAAATTCAGCAGACACATTACATACATGGGAAGACTGAGGCAAGGTAGCAGAAGGAATTTTACGAAACCTAGAAATGACTAATGAGCGATCTTTCTGATTCAGATCGGCCTCCTGAGCTAACAAAAATCTTGTCCCAGCAAATGGGGGTGCGGGTAGCTAGGGATAATCTTAAAGGGATGACAGAAGTATTTATACCCTACCTGGAATCGAACGAAGGCTATCTTACTAACTGGTAAAGTCTTACCCGTAACTCCGTTCAAAACGCTAGACGTTGGAAAAATTTTAACCTTACGAGGTACCATCTGTGCCAAAATAGAAGATATTTGTAAGCCACTATCTAGGAAAATAGGGCAATCCTTACCATTCAATTTAATCATAATATGTGGAAGAGCTCATTCAACAAGGAGGGGAGTTTTATGCGCTTAGGAGTTGATAGCGCGCCGTCATCAACCCTCTGAACTAGTTTAAATTACTCAAGCAGTGGGCTGGTTTTTCTTCCCACATTTAAAACAAATGATGGGCTTCTTACTCCTACCCTGATTGTTACTATTTTGATTGGCATAATCATTCTCATAACGTGTTTGTTGCTCAGACTGTTGCTGATTAGTCTGTTGCGAAAAAAAAAATACGTCTACCAATATTGTTGTTGTTATTATTACTTCGAGAATTATTCTTCGCACCAGAATTTTTTTTGTGCGTGTTGACCTTGCAACGACAACTGAGTCAGTTGCTTCTGAATATTTGCAAACTGGTATTTAAACTCATCCGCTGACAACTTCGGAGCGGAAGCTTCAGGGATTAAAGTCCGTGTAGAGCGATCAATCTGCTGACAAGGAACAACAACATTCCCCCGGCCTCCGTAATTTTCTGGCGGATTCAGCTGAACTGGCGCTTGCTTGAGAAAAGGATAATGTTTAACGAGCTTTTCGATCGTTGTTCTTTCCAATAGAACCCTTGCCTTTTCCTCATCTAATAAATCTTGCACCAATTCTTCAACCGTAGTATAAGTCTTTTTTTATACAATGCGCATTACTCTGGGATCAACCCATCAATAATAAGGTGAATCTGCATCTGAACTGGAGCCTCATTATCGTTACGAAGAATTAGGTTACTTTTTGCGTATACATACGACAATACAGACTTGTTGGACCCCTGCTCCCGGGAACGCATCTCATGTTCCGTTACCTGAGGCAATAAAGCGTTTTTGAAGGCATCCTTGAATTTATATTTAAACTGGTCGTAAGACATATTCGGGAAATCTGGTTGTTTTGAAATTGTATCAAACCAGTACGCGGGTGGACCCTTAAATAAAGAGCCAAGTATCCATTTCCTCTTAAGTTCCGACCAATGTTAACCTGGGCCAAAAACCTCAAACTGGTCAATATAATGGGCCGCATCATCCCCCATGCGTCCGTAAAACGGTTCAGGTCATAAGATGTGGCTAAGCACGCTGAGGTTGTCTTGTTGACCACCAACTGCCATGTCGGATAACAAAGAAGAAGAAGTACTAGAAGGTGCTCGATATCAGAAATGGAATGTGACAACCACAAATTACGGCGAATGCGATCAAAACACTGCCTAGTATAATGAACACGTCCAGGAGAGGAAGTAACAATAGGCTCAAAGTATTCCGTAAGATCTAAATCGTTATATGCATCATCACTAACATCACACTCTTGAGCAAATTGACGCAGCATAAAAAAACGTAAATACTCACACTTACAAAGTCACACATAATATCACTTAAAATTAAACACAAGTCAGATTCTAACACCAGACATCATTGCTAAATCAAGGGTGGTTGGGTGGGAGAAATTTCAAATTTGTGCTAAACAAATAGATGGGAGGCAAACTTTCTAAACATAACGACAGAACTCACAGAGACCAAACCGTAGGCGCTTCCACCATGAAACGTAACTGGAATTCTGACTTTTCCACATACGGAATGAATGTCGGGAAGGTACATTAAAAGAAAACCAATGAAATCTAATAAGATTAATATTCGTCCCAATATAAACGCATTTTCTAACCATACACTGGAAATATGGCATATGGCCAAATATTATACTGATTACCATCTATTGATAAGTTTTGGAAATAAACTCAAACTCATATTTAGAAAATAGCATGGCAAACTTATAGGAAAGGTAGAGCAAAGGCGATGAAATTCTAGGGGCGAGCTTATGCAGTCTGGTGTCTGAATACTGCTTGGCCAAAATGGTACTTTACCTTTATCTGATGTGAATAATCCATGATTCCGTATCTAGCTATCGCGAGTGAATTACGGAGAAGTTCCTTCGACAACAATGCAACCACTTCTCCCTGAGACTCCTCACTCCGATGATTTTGTTCCAGTTCTGTTTCTCCGGGTTCCTCCTTCCTGTCATACGGTCTTCCATATTTGGTCAAGGCGTCTCTCTAGACGCCACCCACGTCTAACTCATCATTTCGACGTCACTCCGAAGTTCGTTGTCCAGGTCGACCTCATCACAGGCGATGTCCTCCAAGCCCAGACTCATCAGGATCGAAACAGGCAAAAACTTCAAGACAAAGCGGAATCCAGAAATCTCTGACTCTAGGTGTAGATACGGAAGATACAAACCTCAGGAAGAAAAATCTTCCTTAATGCTGATCGCGGAAGCTAGACACAGAAAACAAGATTCAGCGACTCGTCTGTTTGTCAATCGACTGCATAAGCGGAAGAGAAAGAGGTGGGGGACTTCTAGGACATTTGCCTTACATGCTGGGTTAGTGACAGAGAAAAGAAAAGTAATACAAAATACTCTACGAGCCTTCAGACTACATAAATCAAAATAAAGAAAAGAAAAAAATAATAATGTTTTCTTCTGTTGTGAATCCTCCAGGGATCGAACCAAGAGACCGGATCCTCAACAATATTTTATTTTATTTTCATCTCATTTTGCTCACCAAATTTTGGGCTATGCTCAACAAAGTGCTGCAACACCCCAAGATCTAGATAATAGTACCGCGATTTAGAACATGGTCGCAGGTTTGCCATTATATTTCATTACAGGGTAATGAACTCAGTGGTTGTTATTTAACGATAACATTGGAATAATATATCCTATGTACTTTTAGAAAACAATTCTCCGCGAGGGTGGGTTTTTACCTTTACTTTTCCACTATTTAAACGCTCCAATTTCAAAATTTTAATTATGCTTTACTGTAACTCTTAACCAAACTCTCACCTTTTTTCTAATTTCTTTTTTTTTTTAATTATCAAACTTCCTCCAGGTAAGGCGAGTGATGAGATTTAACTTCAAAGTTACCTCTGATCAAACTTAAACTTGCCTCTACTATGACATGGAGGTTTCTTCTAATTTTAACCCTAATACTATTAGCACTCCGAGCCTTTACCATAACATGGCAGTCTCAACACTTTTCTCTATTATTTTAAATCGCCCGGGAATCGGGAAACCCAAGGCTTTCTCCCTCATGACAGAGTGGAGTATTAGCATTTGCCGAGAATTGATTCTAAAGTGTTTCCACCATAACACGGCGGTTTCTACACACAATCCTATTCAGACTTATTTTAGATCGCCAGGGGAATCGAACCAAAGGAAGCCTCCACAAAGACAATGGTGGACTCCTATAAAACCTGCTGGGGATCGAATAGTAAGCCTCCACCAAAACAGGGTAGAGTATTACTGCAAAACACTAAGTCGCCCGGAAATCGAATCTAAGGCAGCCTCCACCATTACAGCGGAGAATTGATTAAATAACTAAACATTCCAATTCATCTAATGAACTTGTGTATTCTGATTATTAAAAAATGTGTAAGATGTAGTTTATCAAGAACGGATATGACATAGCGCTTTCAGATCACAGTGCTCAAAGCTTCTGAGTATTTAGCCACAGCCAACAATATAGCTGAGGAACACATACCTGTTGTAGTTCTTGGGCTGACAACTCTGAATCTCACAGCTGTTATTCTTGGAGCTCAATGATGACCATTGGAATATCCCTTATATTCACGTAGAAACAGACAAAACGATGAAAAGCAGTTTGTATCATTAGAAACTGAACATTGGAACTCTGAGCTTTCAGCTACTACTATTCACATAGAATGCTCTTTAACTTATAGTTCTTTAACTTATAGCAGACTAAACGGTAACTACTTTCGAATGTCTCTTACTGGTTTCTCATCCGAGTCTGACCAACCTGTCGTCGAATTCTCATCACAATCCAACGAAGATTATGTTTTATTTTGGTTCTCCAGACGATGGAATTGGTCATCTCATGTCTGGACCAACGTCAGTTACCTCAGCTATTGGAAAACTCTCGTTTCTCCATTGTCACACCATGAGTGAAATTCCCAGACAGTTGTTTCAGCAAATCTGAATATTATGTCATAACCTAAATTGTGTCTTTGTTGACAAACTGATTCTACAAAACATATTTCTTAATTTTAAGATTACATAGCCTTTTCTCAATCCTATATTTACCACATACTGCAGACTTGTGACTGGACAGTGTTACATCAAAAGAATAACAAATCTATGTGCAACTACTTACCACGTGTTACTGTTTACATTCTTGCTTATTATTCTTCAAAGCCAAAACTTGATTTTATTTTAATGCCATTTATGAAAAATATAATTAAATAATTTATAATAATTCTCTATTCTTCCACAATATCTATCTATCTATCTATCTATCTATCTATCTATCTATCTATCTATCTATCTATCTATCTATATATATATATATATATATATCACAATGTTCATGACCACTAGCATGAGTGCAGAGTTTATAATAATGACCGTATATGTTATTAAATCCTAATGATAATGTAATTCTTTTGTTTTATCTTCACAGGTACAAATATTCGGTCCACGATTGAACTCTATGGCCTTAAAATACTAATGGTCTTAACATATTTAATTACTTTCATGTCATTACTAATCTGACAATAAATAATAACCATGGTCCTGGTAACGTAGAATCTTAGGAGTACAAAATAATTCACTGGTATATATTTTTTTTTAAATTTATATGGTTTTAGTAACAATACTAACAATGTCAACGTATATCATTTAATGTAATTCGTCGGCAATTAACATGCCTGGCCAACATCGAAGACTTCCACAAAGGGAAGAGCGCAAGCAGCAAAGAGGAAGCTACAGGACCATACAAGCACACAAAATTAGGGTAATTGCTTTGCAAACTTCTCAATATCATCTTCTTAGATCCACTAAATATATATTAATGTGTCCACAAAATAGTGCATGTATACGCTGGAATTACTAATTCGAAATACTATAGCACATGAATATATATATATATATATATATATATATATATATATATATATATATATATATATATATATGTAATAGCATAAAAAGTAAATATAAATATTAATGTCTTTAATGTTAAACAATATGTATACTACCTCCCATACTTAAATTAAATGATATACGTCAAATAATTACAAAAATGCTCTATAGTTCACAAAACGCTAAACAAATGCATGCAAAGACTACTACATTCCTTAATTAAAAATAAGGGATTAATCATTAAAATATGAAAGGGGATTAGATGTGGATGCCGCAGGACGTTGGTTATCTGACGAGTTAACTGGGGGTGGTAATGGCAAACTATTGGTACGTTGGGCTCTAACCTTACGTCTAATGATCAAGCGACGTTTATATAATTTGAAAAGGAGAAAGACAGCTAGTAATAATTAAAGAATTTCAAAGACATGCACCAATATCCACAAAATGCTTGATCCAGTGCAATACTTTCTGTATTAGCTTTGCGAATACACAGTGCGCAAAGAAAAAAAGTCCTGTCTATATAACAGGTAACCAATTGCTAGTCAGTATAATATTGCAACATATTAAAAATATACGAACGAATTTTTGTCTATAACAAACATGAGTGTAAGGCTGAATGGGAGTTACAGAATACGGCGACAGATTAAGATGAAGAATAGTGTATCTCCAATCAAGGTTGACTAGCTTAGAATTGTTAAACAATCTCATGCTATTTAAAGTTTTGATTCAACTGAACAAAATTATTAGCAATTAGAAAAGCGGGGAATAGATGTAAGACTGTAAATAATGAAATATAATTATGAAACGAAGGAAATGTAGGTGTTGCAAATAAATGTTCCGAGACTCTTAACGTAACATCGCATGGTAATGAAATTACCAAAGATCCAAATTTACTTTTACTAGAAACACCCAAAAGAGTGGTGTTTATGGCAGAAACCAATTATAGCGTAGGAGGAGGGTGAGTCAAAACGAAGGTATGAGGTTGTAAGTCCAATAATTGTCTATGGACTTTATCGTGGCAAATGTATGAACAAGACGACACAATATCATGCATCGTCGAACCAAAAAAAAAAAAAAAAACTTTATATAATCATGTAGCCAATTGGGATGACACAGTAATATGGGATGGAATTTTGCACAAATTGAAAACTTGTAGCCTACAAGACAACAAGTCCGAACCCACGATGGGAAAGTCAAAAAGCTGAGATTGAAAAATAACATAACTAGGATATATACCAATGGTACAGGTCTGAATATGGTAACCAAAAGGAATAGCTTTAACAGAATACAGCTTAAATACGGAGCCTCGTTCTCTCAAAGGAACCTTTAAATGCACAAAAATATAAGAATCGAAAATATCACACGACAGCAACTTTAACGTATAGTAAACATCAATATTAATAATAGGAATAGCCAATAACATATTTTTAGGAGTTAAAGATTATTCTAAAATGCGTGATAGAGCCTCCAAAACTTAATAAGGAATAAGCGTAGGATCTAGTTTACCTAATCTGCAAGTCTGGATAGAGGTTTGATAACGTTGTAGTTCAACTAATTTTAAGATATGCATTGAGAGCTGATAAATTACTCCTAATAAAGCAAAATTTTCTAGTTGACTTCTATCTGCAAAATTTGGTACTTATTTTGCCAAGACTTTCGTCTGATCTAAAAGTGTCTTCGAAAAGACCTCCATTTTTTGAAAATTCTTCCCAATTTAAGATTGAAAATCTGTTAATGCAGCGGATGCATTCTGTATAAAGATCGAGTTATGCAACAACTGCTCGCGTAATTTAAAAACGATTGCTTGAATTTTATCTTGCTTCTGTTGGTAAGCTGATAACTGACTAAGAATCGCCAGAGCACAACACCAACTAAACAAAGAGCCTACTGTATTAAAGATAAAACGACAGCCACGAGAATGTAATTTAGTTCTGTATGGCTCATAATGGTCAAAAGGTTATTAGCCAAATGCGTATGTAATGCATCCAAACTAGAAGCTAAACTGCACGTTTGTACTGAGTAGTTAGCATTATCGTTCCAACGTAAAGTATTAAATATCGATGAACCATGAGTAAGTTTAAGAAATTGGAAGCTCATATTAAACAATAAAGGTACTGCGTGCTGGTACAGATTATGTCCATGAAGCTCATTAAAATAAAATCCACTAGATATAGACACATCTAGGGAAGCAGATACGACTGATATTAATACAAAAATCTGGAGCGTCTGGGACAAATAGAATACAAAAATAAAACATACTACATGTAATACTATCAAGTCAATTACGTATGACCTACTACAATATATACATTATAACTGTATAACATAAATAAACACTTACTATATATATATATATATATATATATATATATATATAATTATATATATATATATATATATATATATATATATGTGTGTGTGTGTGTGTGTGTGTGTGTGTGTGTGTCAAAGTACGATTACAAGAGATAATTATTCATTCTAACATTACTATACGTAAATATATGGCGAACAATATATTTATATGCATCAAAAGTATCAGAGTTCCGAAAACTACATTATATTAATTATGCTTCGCACTAGCAAAAATATACATATATCAATTATATAATCAATTAGAGCATGCATATCAAGTCTATAACTCTTGGTTTTTCTTCAATATAGTACTCAAATAAAGCAAACAAAATGGTTAATAAGTCAGATAGGATAAAATCTAACATTATATCAAATAAAATCAACAACTTATCAAATAAGAACAAAATCTTATCAAGTAAAATTAACATCAGTCCAGATAATAAACAATATCTTGGGGAAGAGAACGACAAAATCGGTAAAATTCAATATGTTGAAGAAAGGAAACTAATAGTCGACTAAATCGGTAGAACTCATGCATGAATTGATGTCTACATCGAGAATTCAGTCATAAAGTAATGTTCTTTCATTTCTATAGTCGAGATTCATCAGAAAGTTCGCTAGCTTTCTGTAAAAGTTCAAGATCGGTGTTACTGAAGATGGCGCCTACTCCAGTAAAATATACAAATTCGAGATCATTATAAGTCAAATCAGGAATAAAATAAGTTTTGACGTCAAATATTCAAATAAGGGAAATGTGACATTAAAACGTACGTACGTATATAAAAGTTATATGTATAGAGATAAGATCTAAATCTAACCTAAGAACTAAATATCTCAAGGTAAAAAGTTCAATATCTTAATGCTTAATATCTTAATATCTTAATATGCCGAATAACGACAATAAAATAAAACTACGTAAGATATGGCATAGAAGATAACCACATCTATCCCTACGTAACTATAATTTATCGTATCTTATCAAAAGATGGTTTCTTAGAGAAAGTTTACAATCTCTGAGAAATCTCAGAAATCCTCAAAATGACTAAAAAATGACTGAACTGACTCGTTCAATTTGCCGGAAAAATTGGGGGGTTGTACTAAACGATCTAAGGCAGAAAATATAGCACTAGTATTTTCCATTATTGTCATTTTCAAAATCACACTTATAATGAATATCTTACACTACTACGTATATATATATATATATATATATATATATATATATATATATATATATATATATATATATATATATATATCCAACACCAAAATGTAAATACACTTCTTATATACTAACAGAAGAAAAACAAAATATAATGACTTGGTAAACTTTCTCTTCTCACCCACTTAATCATTCAACTAAGAAACAATAAAACAAAAATTACTCTAAGAGAGCAAATGAATAAACGTAACGAGGGTGGGCTAAAAATAAATCTACTCAATTTATCTTGACAAACTCTAAATTACACTGCACAATTTACTCAAAATACATAGTTTCTACCGTTTAAAATCTCTAAAGTACCTGACTTATCTATCGAAATTAATCGTAGAATCATAATCTATCGAAATTTTGGGATCGTAACAAAGGCGTAAGCCTCACAGCATCTCCATCCATGTGCCGGTGCTGTGCTATCAGTTGTAGCTCAGAATAATCTCTAAAACTACTCATAGAATAACTATACTATTGTAACTATTGGGGATGGAACTGATGCACAATACGGCACTTAATAACTAAATTATGATTGAATTTAAATAAAATTCAAATGTTTCTAATTTCAAAATGACTAGTTGGGGAAGAGGTGAGAGAGAGAGAAAGGTTATGACTATAAGATAAAGGATGAGCACTTGCCTGATAGATCCAACGAAGCTGACGTCGTCCTAGTAATCTGGAACGATGAATGTTTTCCCCTGGAAGAGCCTGGATAAGCTGGAGACAGTCAACATCTGCATCTCTATCCTGTTGATCTGGAAGGGGCGTCGATAATGAGTCTTTATGATGATGTCCTCCTACACTTTCATTCTACTAGTCTGCTGAAGCTTAATGAGTCTGCGGTGATAAACCAACAGAATGGTACTCTTGCCTTTGGAGCTGGTTATTCTCCAACGGTGCGATCCGCTTCTCTCGTCGATCCTGCACCTATCCTAATCGTGTGTCGAATACCCCTTGTTGTGTCCCCCTTGGTTTTGTGTCGCTGAAGAATGATGACTTTGGAGTTCAATGAATCGGGAAGTATCAGGCTGTGCTTGAAAGTATGCGGAAAGGCAATGAGGAAACTAGTCGTGTTTATTAACAAATATGCGTTTACAAAAGCTGTCTGAGAATGTACAATCTTGATCAAAGTTTCCTTCCGATAAATTTTCAAAACTTCATGATTCTGTCGTTGATAATGCAATTTATCAAAATAATACAAATTAGAGAATTAAATTCACAGTTACTTCTAATACATAGTCACTTCACACAATGTACTAACATAAGATTAGGCATGTACTAACGACACCTTACACTACTTAGGAAAATACACTGGGATATATTCGCTATAAATCTGTTTATTGTCTTTATATTGTCTAAAGACAAAAAATAATTATGTCGAAATCATTCAAATTCGTCTCTAGCATATTTCGAACTTTAGATAAAGCTACTTTTCCAGCTTGTAACTTGTCAAATCAAAATGCTCCGGTACCAAGACAACAAAAGACAAGCGTCCGACAATTATTGTCAATGGCACATTTCTTACAATTAAAGTAACATTGTCTCAAGATACTTTTGTTGTTGTCCCTGAGAGCACATGTAAATAAAACATTCGAAGCGGGAAGATTAAATCCTGGCGAAATTTTTGCTTCTCCTGGACGAAGCGAACCAAGCTTCTCACAAACTTCGAGAAGCTGCTCTTCGGCGGCTCTATGAATCGCCCAATCTACACGGAATCTATGGGTCAATGTCTCATTGGCTGCATTCAACACGGCGTCATTGATATCTTCGTTAACGTTATGTAACGGTTTCCTAGTGGACTTCGGAAACTGAATCGAAGAGATGGTCGGTAATTCTTCCGCATCAGTTACTTGCATGAATTGCACTGGCTCCTTCAAGTTCGTAACTAGAGTAAAATGTTCGGAGTCTACTAGCAGGTTACTATCTTCTCGATCTTCACGACGGATATGAGAAATATCCTCTAGCTGATCGGTGCCTCCAGGCGGAGAATTATCATGGAAATAAGGCTTTAGCATTGTAACGACAATAGATTAAATTTTCTCCCTTTCTTTAGGTGTTTTCTATTTAACAAAATATGCATTCGCATTATCGTATCTCACAACAATACCAGGTCCAAAATAATGACCGGAAAATGCTTTCGTATGCCCACGTTTCCTCGTAGGGTCAAAGATCCAAACAAGCTGTCCTACATTGTACTTTGCAGCTACGTGCCGCTGATTATAAGATTTAGATGATGTACGAAAACGATCATAAATTTGTCTTGAGCTATTTCCCTAATATCCTGCAATGTTGCCAAACGATCTTCTATGGAGACATGAATGCAAGTTCCATTAATTATTGCCTGATGTACCAAACACAGGTAGCAGTAATGTTCCTGAAGTAAGGCGATGCTTCCTAAATAAGATACATCTTTAAGTTCGAAGCACAACGCCTGACGTTCTAACAAACTTTAAGTCCTGATCTTTCCTCCCCTCCAAGAAGGAAATCATGTCCTTACAATATGAGTTTTTTTCCTTGTTCTTCATTAAGAGCATCATCCAGATGAACCATAAACAACCGTGGATCTTGAAGGTTCTTCTCTTCATCCACTACATCGCTTTCGCAATTAGCATTTCTTGACAACGCATCTGCCAAAAAAAAATCATTTTCCCAGGCACATGCGAAATTGTGAATTGATATTTCTCTAGTTCGGAAATAATGCGAGCAAACTTTGCAACATTCTTCGTCTGACGGAGAAATGTTATCGATTGACAGTCAGTTTTGAGATAAAAGTGTGTACCCAATGAAAATACTTAAAACGACGCAAAGTGAAGATAATAGCTGCAATTACCAGATCATATGCGTCATATTTACGTTCATGTGGTCCAAGCGCACAGCTGCGGAAGGCAATAGGTACCAAAGGTGCATCTTCTTTGTCTGATTCTGGCTGTAAAATCACCCCACTCAACACATGCAAGCTGACATCTGAAAAAACGTACACGTCATTTTTAGGGTCATACCTCATTAATGTGGAAGCGGAAGTGATGGCCTCCTTCATCTTCTCAAATGCCTGTTTTTGGGCAGCAGACCACTTAAAAGGAACATCCTTCTTGAGTAATTTTAATAAAAGTTCCGCGATCGTAGGAAAGTCCTTGACGTACGATCGTACAAAGGATCACTACCCCAAAAAACTCTTAAGTTTCTTTTGCGTCTTGGGTCTTTTATAATTCCTTATGGAATCGGTAATTCGGTCTGAGATAGATATTCCTTGTTGGGAGGCTACATGACCCAAAAGTTCAATTGAGAAATGACCCAGTTTGTTTTTTTTTTCGGTGATAGTTTCAACCCACGTTCTCTAAGCCTTAGAAATAGTTTTCGTGTAGTCACTAAAACTTCTTCGATCGAATCCGAACCCCAAACAACATCATCCAAGTAATAATAGACTGACTTCTTCTCTAAACCTTCAAGTGTCAACTTCATAACATCGTTGAGAGCGCTGGGGCTCGTTACCAGACCCATAGGAAGAACTTTAAAACAGTATTGTCTTTCTCCTGACAGTATTGTCTTGACAGTATTGTCTTGACAAATACTTCACAGAGTAATAGGTTGACTCCTCTGTGTGAGTTTGATTTGATAAAAGCCAGAAGTCAAATCAGAACTATTTATGAATCTATGGCCGCTAGATACTTCTAAAATGCTCTGCATAGACGGAAATGGAAAATATGATGCGGCCACGCGACTATTAACCGTTCGGAGATCCACATTTAGCCGATAAGATCCACTCTTCTTACGACCAGAGTTATTGGAGAATTCCAGGGCGAGTGACAAGGAAGAATCGCCCATAACATAACTCAATTTGATTATTCATAGCTTCACGAAGATCGAAGGGTATGGGATACGGCTTAACTGATACTGGCTGTGGGTCCTTAAGCTGAACATCATGCTTGTTAGCCCGAGATTGCGAAAAATCATCAGGTGACCAACTAAAGACACCTCTAAAGTCTGTAATTAGATAGTACAGTTGCCGTTTCTCACTATCACTAAGGTCAGGATTTACATTAACAGGGGTATAGTCAAATCTGGGACTTTCAGAAGATTGAGGACCATTCTCTTGCGTGACATAAGTACATAAATGTTCAAAATATTTCTCTACAGCTTGTACCACGACCTTATTCTTCCACAATAAATACTTCTTATTGGTAGGGTTCGTCACCCAAATAAAGGAATTAACCTTGTCAACAAACGTTTCCTGAATTAAAAGGTTAACCACCCCAGGTACAAACTTAGAGGGCTTCGAACCTTCAAGCGAGGCGGTAACCAAGTAGATGACACAAGTTTGAACACAGGCTTGACAAGGGTTGCAAACTCTGCAGATACGTTAGTAGTGTGGCTAGATTGCGGCAAGGTAGAAGAAGATATTTTCCCAAGTCTGGATATAGCTAACGAACACTTTCTGGTTCATTCGGCTTCATGCGCTAAAAGAAAATCTTGTCCTAACAAACGGGGATGAGGATAATTCGGCATGACTCTAAAAGGATGACAAAAATATTCAGATCCCACCCTGAGTCGAACAAGAGCTGTTTTATTTACAGTCCTACCCGCAACCCGTCTTAAAACGCTGGATGTAGAAAGAATCTTGGCCTTATGAGGAACCGTCTAAGATGAAATACACGATATTTCTGAACCACTATCGAGAAGAATAGGGCTATCTCTACCATTAATTGTAACTATATGTTTGAGGTCTTTCTCTATCAGCACAGGAACTTTTAAACGCTTTAGAGTTGATGTCCATTATCATCTACCCTCTGAACTAGTTTAAAGGACTAAGACAGTGGAAAGCACGATAATTATCTTTTTCACATTTAAAACAGATAATAGTTTTTTTATTACCATTCTGTCCACTACTATTCTGATTACTATTGATACTATCGTGCTGTGGCTGCTGTCTAAACTGCTGACCGTTGTTATGACGCGAAGAAAAATTACGTCTGCCTCTATTACTGTTACTATTACGACGCAAATTATTATTTTGATGTGTGTTCTTCTGCGAATGATGTCATTGCAGTGACAAGTGAGTCAATTGCTTTTGCATACTAGCTAACTGGTCCTTGAACTCGTCAGCGGACACTTTCTGAGCGTATGCTTCAGAGGATAAAGTCCGAGCTGATCGATCAACTTGGTGGCTCTGTACAACAGAGTTCACACGACCTTCAATACTCTCTGGAGGATTTAGCTGTACAGACGATTGAGAAAGGAAAGGATTCTGCTAAACACGTTTTACAATTGCTTTCTGTTCTAGCAAAACTCGTGTTTTTTCTTCATCCAGTAAATCCTGAACTAATTCCTCTACAGAAACGTACGTATGTCTTTTAATCGCAATTCGCAAATATTCTGGAATCAGCCCGTCAATTATCAATTGAATCCGTTTTTGAACAGGAGCATTCTTATCATTGCGAACAATCAAATTCTTCTTCGCATATACGTAAGATAAAACAGATTCATTAGAAGCTTTCTGTCTCGAACGCATCTCATGTTCTGTTAGATACGCAAAGAGGGTATTCTTAAAGGCGACTTTAAATTTATTGTTAAATTGTTGGTAAGTCATATCTGGAAAATGCGGTTGCTTGTAAACCGTATCGAACCAATACGACGCCGGGCCTTTCAAAAGTGAAGCAAGTATCCATTTTTTCAACTCCGACCAATTCTTCACCTGATCTAAAACCTCAAACTGATCATTGTAATGTGCCACATCGTCCCCAATGAGCCCAAATAACGGTTCCTGTCTTAAGATGTGAATAAGGACACTAAGATTGTCCTGCTGACCACCGACTTCCATATCATAATGCAAACTCGAAGACAAACTACTAGACGGTGAATGTCCGAACAATGTCCAAAAAAGATTGCGAGAAAAGTAAATTTCGTGTTAGGCGGTAAAAGTACTGGCTCGTATAATGTATTTTACCCGGAAAAGAGGTTACTATCGTTTCGAAATATTCAGTAAGGTCTAAATCATTAGAATTACATCAAAGCATGAAAATCTTGGGCAAATTGACATAGCATAAACCTCTTAAAATACACACAAGTAAAATAAAATAAATATGCTTAAGGAAAAGTCAATTCAGACATTAACACCAAACATAATATGAGCCAAATCAGGGGTGGATGGGCAGGGGCAAATTAAATTTTCTGGTGGGTGGTCAAACCTACTGTAACAAGAGAGAAGAGGGACTACAGGTAACCGTAACACATCTCCACCATGAAACGTGACTGGACTTCTAGCATTTCCAACTAGATTCAGCGACAAAGAAACTAATATTGCCACGGGAAGAATGTCGGAATGGTGCATGAAATTCTAACAATTAGCGTAGAGCAGTAATAAATACTTTTCAAAATAAAAATCTCCATGCCAATCTGTAGTACTGTTACGTTAGTCAATAACTCATTTTACCTAAACCAGTTATATTTCAATTTTGAAATAAAAGAAAAACAGTTAATTTTAGAATAGCACAACAAACTTTAGAGATGGGGTGGTAGAGGAAAAGAAGTAAAGGTGGTAGGGATGCGCTTACCCTGTTTAGTGTATAAGTTCTACTTTGCCGGAAAAGTACATTACCTTCAGCTGTTGTAAATAATCCATGTTCCGTTCAAATGTCCAGTTAGACGAATCTCGTACTTGTCACCTCCACAAAGATTTGGGCTCCTTCTTCCCCGAGGAGCCTCGGCTCCCCAGTTTTGTTCGAGTTGAGTTTTTTCGGGTCCCACCTTCTCCTTGCATGATATTCCAAATATGGTCAAAGACGTCCACGTAGACGCCTCCCACGTCTTACACATCGACCTGACCTCACACTTGATATCAATGGTGCAGATGTCCTCTTCCGTGGCGATGTCCTGAAGATCCTCACTAATCAAAATCGAACCCGGCAAAGACTCGATGTTCTGGCAGAAAAGAGAAAACCTCTTACTCTTGAAGAAAACACGGAAGATACATACCTTAGTAAAATGTTGTATTCCTCGATGCTGCTCACGGAAGCAACAAGCCGGCAGACAGAATTCAGCATTTAGTCATGTTAGTAAATGAACGGCAAAATAAAGCATAAGTGGAAAAGGAAAAGGAAAGAAGAGGGACTCATAGGACGTCCCAAGTTTGCTTCATGTCCCAAGTTTAATAACCGAAAAAGAAAATTATACAAAATGCTCTAAGAGCCTTGAGACTACATAATTGTAATTAAGAAAATAAAGTTTTCCTTTTGTGTTGGTCAAATGGGATTCGAACCCAAGGCTGGATCCTCAACACCAAACTTTGGTGAAATTTTGATTTCATTTCTACTACGGTGATATAGTAATTGCTGATAACAATTATTTAAATTAGTTGTCGTGATAATATCTCTCCTCTAAGCAGGTGTAAAATATCTTCTGTTGATTGAAAAGGAATGCTGAGGAATTTCGTGAAAGAATTACAAGTCTCGCGATTCAAAGTCAAATGTAACTGGAAGTAGTATTTGACTTGCGCACTATCAAAAATGGCGAAGCGAACGAGTTATCCCTAGTTTCTTTAATGATTTTAGCGTTTAGCAACTGTTTGATTTGTAAGTCTGTTTGCTATCTTACAGCTAAATGAGTAGATGTTGACATTTGATGGAAATTAACTGCTTTTTCGATACGAATCTTATATATGCATCCCAAGAAATACCCTATATCTCCAAGAAAGTAATAAAAACATCAAGATATTTATATAGCAGATTATGCACCTCATCTTTTCTTCCTTAGTCAAATTCTGGTTAATATCATAGAGTTTAATTTTGAATAGTGGTGCCGTTTTTTCAATCTTTCTTGATTTTTTTCTGTCCTGTAGGTTGTTTCACGATTTTCATCATCTAATTTTTGATCGCCCTGCATACTCAGTTCCTGTAAATATTCTTCTACATAAACAATAGATGTATATTTTGCTAAGATAACTGGTCAGTTTGTTTTCTTTCTGATTAACAATGTAATATTGTTTCTCGGCAATTTACTCATCAAGGCGTGAAGATCATGACGACCTAAGAGATTTTTAAGTGGAGAGACGAAAAAGAACTTTCTGTCTCTTTATCATTATTAATGTTGAGGGGAAGAAAACATGAGCCCTCATGCAATATTTATTTTATGTGTTGTCAACAGATCAGCAAACGTGTGCTACCCTATAGTATTAATTGAATTAGGTGAGAGTTCCTGAGGGTTACTCATTTCTGTTGTAAAGACAGTCGTCCGTGGTAGAAAATGTTGTTGTTTACAGAAAATATATTATTCTGTAAGACGATTTTGGCTTGTAGCCGATGCAAAATATCTTCACCAAATAAAAGTAAGAATTTTCCATGCTCTAAAATACGAAGTTGTTTGAAAATGTCGCCAATCTGGCCCTAAATTTAATTAAGGCAATGTATCGTAAATTAACAATGGAATTGTCAGTCCCTCGGATGTAAGTGACAAATGGAATTAATTTAATGTTTAGAGGAATTTCTGGTTTTGGCTTTGGAAACTGTACCGTTAATTACGGCGTATTTCTTCTTATTAATCATTAAATCGATAATTACTTTATTTTGTACATTATGCAACTTTGTGCATTCCCTCCTATTCTTTAAGTGTGCCACAGTGAAAATTGATGTGCTAGATTCCTGCTTTTGTTTGTTCAAATCGATAGATGCTATATCGAGTTATTTCATTTCTTCTTGTCCTGAGGACTGCAGAATGCCAAGGGTGGTGGTGGTATTGGAATTCTGAGCCCGCTTTTTTGTTTCCCTTTTTACTGTTGCGAAAATAAACACTTGAAATGTGACCCTGCAATAAATATATTCTTCAGTTACAATATCCGGTTCAGGTGAATTAATAGTCCTGTTACCATTGTTAGTGTTATTATTGTTCTTTCCATTTTTACGGTGAACTTGCTATGTTCCAATGTTCCTTCAGTACTATTAGCGGAGCAAGATTCGCTAGTTGTAGGGGGATCGAGAGGGTTTTCTGCGGTACTAAATTGCTGTGGGGACAAGCAGTTCTTTGAGTTTGAGAAAAATAAAAAAACTTTAGTGTGGATGAAGAAGGTAAAGGTAATGCAGGCGATGGGTGTTTATATTTTTGCGAATATAGAGATTGAGCGCTTAAGGTGTATTTCTCTTGTTGTTCTAGAGCAGAAAAGGGTGTAGGAGCCACCGTATATGGATTTAGACTACCGACAGATCAATTTTGGTCACACACAGAACAGATCGCTTGGGATGGCTCTACATAATCCCGCTTCTTCATAAGATCGTGCACTTTTTCAAGAGTATGTAAATGTGTCTGCAATGCCTCAACCGTTGTGAAACTTTCCAATTCTCTGTAGTAAATGGATTTTAAACATATAGAAAAATTATTTGTTTTCCTCTTCCGTTGCCTGAGGAATGAGCTGGTGAATTACTTTTAATTTCCT
The DNA here is from genome assembly GCF_964235325.1 of Thermobia domestica. Taxonomy (NCBI): domain Eukaryota; kingdom Metazoa; phylum Arthropoda; class Insecta; order Zygentoma; family Lepismatidae; genus Thermobia; species Thermobia domestica. The sequence continues at coordinate 107,184,567 of NC_137470.1, forward strand.
TAAAAGAATATGCATCTATCTGCTAGTTCCCACCTTGATGAATATGGAAACTTTCTCACTCTGCTTCATGAGTTAGTAGTTTCGATCTTCTTAAGTCCTTAAATTTAGTTCTTAATTGGTCATATTTAAATTATTCTAATTTATTTCGTGTCCTTAACTACAAGTCAAGAGCAACATCCAGAAGATACACTGAGAGTAGTTCATTTTTTGTTTTCTGCATTCCACGAGTGCAGCAGTGCCTGATGGTCAAAGAACATGAAAAGATCGGGGTTTTCAGTGACGTGACCCGAGTATTTGGTGTGGTTGGGAATGTTAAAGTAAGGACGAGAAATTTGTTCAGCAAGTAATGCTTTCTGTAAAAGTGTTCTTACTAGACCAAGTCTCAGGCATACACAGAAAAATGTACTCCCGTTAAGATAACTAAGTTCACTGACAGAAAAAATCACAAGATATAAATTTAAGGTTCACTGATCCGGTTTTAAAAATACATGTGCTAGAAAGGTATTCAAAGAAATTAAGTCGGAAATGCTAGTACCATTTAAAATTTCTGCTAGGTAGAGCTAGTTTTACGGTGCTTGAATTAAAACTATATCTCAACTAAGGTTTGTCGTCGAAAATATAAATGTGGGAATATTACTCAAATGAGAGCTGGTACATGGAATGAGACGACGCTCTGTCTAAAATCATATAAAATGAAGATGATAGTTTTCAAAGAAAATGATGATATATTATTGGAAAAGGTGGTGCAAAGGAAGGAATACTGCAGTCACACTGGTATTCTTCATAAACTCATAAACTTCAAGCACCTCCCAAATAAAATTAGGACTTTTTAGGAAACGAAACAATCAGAAAAAAACCGGCCTAAAGTGCTTATCTAAATCCGCTACTGATCATTTGTATAAATTGGTATTCAAGGTTGTATTCGAAAAATTATTGATAAGTCACTTCACAGCTACAATATAACATAAATGTGGAAGTACTGCTTCTCGGATATATTGAAAAACGTACGCTTTGACGGATAAATAGAAAAACGGACAAGTTTAACATTTGCACTAGAAGCTAGAGTACTAAGCACTTAGAAATGAAACACGGTTGACAAACTAAAATGATCTAGAGAAGAAAAAAAATGTCGATAACTCAAAAGTTAAAATAAAGTTAAATAGCCTCTAAAATTGCCCTCAGATACTACATTCTTCATGTTAGCTTTAATTCGTAAAACATGTGCTCCATCCATCTTGATGGTGAATTACAGAGCTAAATATGGCATTTAGGTCATGGAATTCTTATCTAACTATAGAATATACTGTAAGAAAGTTATTTAGATAGAAAAATCATAAAAATTAAAAAAGCCAAACTTTCCAAAATTGTCGTTTTTTCCCAAAAAAGCCGACTTTTTATGTGATAAAAAACATCGATTCAAAAAAGCCGGCTTTTTGCATCTCTATTTATAAGTTTTAAACTCTATGTTCTATAATGATCATCCTTGTCAAATCTCCATTCTGATTTATACTTTATTACGTCATTAGTTTCCTTTCTATGACTATCAATCAAATAGTAGATGTCGGAAACATTTACCAATATTCACATTCAGCACACATATTTTAAATTGTCTTTCAGATTTACGCATTTTAGTAAATAACTTATAATCAAAGAATTCATTATTTTCTACCAACAAAAATATGTCCTTATAAACTAAATTATAAGCAAATTTAATATTTATCACTCACACATTAAAAATATGTGAATGTTATTATTAAAAACGACGTTAATAAAATGAAATATTATCATTAATGATTGCCGGTAAATCAAGACTTGCATTCTTTAAAAAGTTAGCATATTTTATTACATAATTCACATCAAAGGAATTTCCTATTTGTACTGACAAACAAGTATCAAATCAACATTTTTATCAATTAAAGTGATGTTATAAATAACAGCCAAATAAAATAATTAAACGTGTCATAATTCTCAACTAAAACTATTTTAGTTAGTACATGTCAAAATGAATTCAAAAGGTAACATATTACAGTTTATTGTCATATTTTATCCAGTTTTCAACTACTGAATTAACATAAGAAATGTATTCTCTAATTATTTGATTAAATTGTTTATTTTGACTAGATTTTCAGTTATTACAAAAGTGCAAGTGAAAATTTGAAACTAAAGATTTCGAACTCAAAGCATTTGGGACAACGATTCTCGAACGTAAAACTTTCGAATCAAAAATTCGAAAATCAAATTTTGAACTTAAAATTTGAAACCGAAATTTGAAATTCTTTTCAAAACGACTTTACAAAAAATCGAACTAAGATACTTTCAAACTGAAAAAAAATGAACTAATAATTTAAAACTAAAACTTTCGTACGAAATGTTTCAAACTCAAACTTTTTCGAAAATTTTAACAGTGATTTGAAAGTGATCAACTAATCAAATTACACCTTAGGTGTGAATTGTTGCTAAAATTTAAGGTGTAGTTAGTTTCTCATTTTTAATTTACTCATTTTAAATTATCTTGGAGAAATATTGGTTTGAGGTGACAAACCGTTTGGCTAGTCATAGCTGGTAATATATTTCGTAACGTGACCTTGATATTGCCTCAAATGAAGTTCAACCTCGAGATATCATGCTCATCTCATAAGACAAACTATCTGGTCAACCCAAACTAACGAATGTTTGGCTAGCTATAACTGGTCGTTTAGCCATTATAACACTTGAACTTGTAGGAGACAGTTAACAGGTTAGTGGTTAAAACACATACGCTTGTTCAAAGGAAAACAAAATGCTAAGTATTTTACATAAATTCATTCAGGTATTTAAATATTACGTCAAGCACGTAGGCATTTCCTTGCCTTTCACTCTCCCTCCTCTCATAAGGACAAAGTACAAATCAACATTTTCCTCATAGATTGAATGCGTTATGATATATTAAGGAAAGAAACAAAAATCCTCAAACAGAATTAACGTCCATGCATCTTATAACAATCCAGATTCTGTATTAGACTTTAGTGACTTAGTCGTATGTTCGATTTTCGACGTTATCTATATTTATTAAGGTAATTAAATCAAATAAATGATACTTAGCGTAGTGCATGAAAGACTTTACCACAATACAGGTGAAAGTTAAAGTTTTCCTTAGCTTTTCAGATTAGAGCTCTCGACTTTTTAATGTAAATATTTATTTTCTGTGGAACACAATGCACCTTTCCTTACTATTTGCATCGCATTTAGTAAGCCGAGCATAATGTTAGAACCATGTTACGTAATGTTAAGCTCCAATGAAAATGAATGGCATGATGGCTAATGGTTAACACCATGGTAGAGCTAATGAGTATCGTATATGCTTCTGGTGAATCAGACCTCTAATTCAATCCCAATGGAAGCGCACAATTTCACGTAAAACTATAGATCTTCGTCTGGGTACCGAAAACTCTTATGGTGACTCGGATTTTTTCGTTCACACTTTATACAGCCTTAGTACATAACACTTCCAATCTTTTAGGTAAAATAGAAAAACAATATTTGATCTCTATTGCTACCTTTATGATGGTAATGTTATTTTGAAAGTTTAAGCATATCTTCTATGCTACTTCTCGTTACTCTAAAACTGTAAACATAACGTCAGTGTTGGATAATAGGAGATTACTAGATTTCAAAAATCAAATTCATATCTTGCTAATAAAAATAAATAATAACATTTATAATAAAATCGCGTTTTATTTATAAATTAGCTGTGTACTTCATAAAATGAAACAAAGAAAGGTACCTGCCTAAACCTCAAAAACATTTGAAACTCAAAAGTATTTTTTTAAAAAAGGACTGTTTATACATTGCATGTTGTAAGACACTGCACCACATTGTATGACACTACACTATATTGTAACACAGTTTCTTCATGAACTGGTACAATAATATAGTACTTTTCCTTCACAGTTTTTATTGAGCGCACTAAACTCATGGAACAGATAGATGATCTTTAAGGTTTACTCCATGTTGGCCATAAAAGAGGCCTTCGTGTTATAAGGACACATCGTTCGCCTTGAAACACTACAATAATTCTTCTTGCTTTGTCTTAGCTTCTGGAAAGAAATGTTTTTTGATAATCAAGTTCAAGTTTCTCTGTATATGTAATAAGTGTTACGGGTTATGAAGTAAGGTAAAGCTAGGACATCTTTATTTCATGTGGGAATTCAACCAGTCATCAATGGAAGCCAAGCAGCCTTCAAGAGTTCACTGTCTGATGTTATTAACACCAATATTCTGTTGTACGTAGCTAGCTGACTTCACATTGAAAGATAAATTAACTATTGCTTTGCTGTTATTGAGGAAGTCTTAGTACTTGTAATTTGTAATAAACAGTGGTAACGACCTTTGGAACCTTCACAATTTAACAGTCTCACACGCGACGCTTTTAATTTGATTTGTTAGATCAATTGCTTCTCTCAATTAGTTCGACCTGATTGGCGCCTCATAGTCAGGCTATTACTAGACATTGTCCGTTTCTTTCGTTTACCCACGACAAGATGTGACAACAAGGAAGTAAGGATTATAGAAGTTAGTACTTTGACTCAGGTGAGTCTCCTTTTGGTTCATTTGCCTAACAACGTTTGCAAGCTTCATAAGCTAGTTTCAGAACTGTGTTGAATCGACGACATGTAGAAACATGGACTTTGTCAATGTTAGTTTTGGGTAATCGACCACGCTCAGGAAATCTTGTTGTGTCACCACCATCTCATTCTGACGTAAGAGGGACAGTCAGGTCAAAAGCAATTGAGAGAGTGCGAGTTTAGTCTTGGGATCTCAACCACGAGGCGAGACACATCGGAGTCTTCCTGCCTTTTGGACCGGCATTCAATGCCATGGTTGTTTGTCGGATAAGTTTTCGTCATGGACTTCATCAAGACAACCCAACCTGCAAGTCACCGGAACTTCGAGTACAACGCCTAAACATCACCTATGAGTAAAAGAGAGGAGATCGAAACAACTTCAACTATGGTGAGACAGTCCAAAATTAGTTGATATTCGTTTACCCTCTCATCTATTCCTTAAAGCCCTTTTTGATACCAATTCTCAATGAAAATCCATTGGTTATTTTCAATTATTTTAACACTAAATTCATATTTGTTACCCTGTCTAATTTTGCTCATGGATTTAGTCGCCTAAAGTAGATATCCCGGCGTATAGATGGCCGAGTCAGCGAAATTTGATCTTGTTTTCCTAGAAATCGATATCATTTCCTGGAATTGGCAGGCAAGTTTCGACAAGCCTTTAGTTGTTATGTTCATAGCCTTTTACGGCTACAACAGGATCCGTGGGAAAATGTTTGTTTATGAGAAGAGCCTGTTGCTATGCTGATAGTCTTGGATGCCTTCATAGTCTTGGATGCTCATACTCTTGGACGGATCAGAGTCCTATCAGTTATCATGATCGAAGCTTCCCAATTGATTGATTGATTTTTGCTTTCGTTATGTATTGAATAGCTAAATGCTCTTGGACGGATGAGAGTTCTATTAGTTATCATGATCGAAGCTTCCCAATTGATTGATTGATTTTATCTTTTCGTTATGGATTTGAACCCCCAAACCCCTCCAATTCCTCCTGCGAAAAACGCTGCGTAAGCGAACGTTGTTACTATGCTCATACTCTTGGACGGCTGTCGGATCTTGATGAGAGTCCTTTCAGTTATCACGTTCGAAGCTTCCCAATTGATTGAATATCAAGTTAGAAGCTTCCCAATTGATTGATTGATTTTCGTCTTTTCGTTATGTATTGAATAGCTATTTTGCATAGCATAGGGTAGAACTTTACCCCCAATCCTTTGATATTCAGTGATCGAAGCACTCCAATTGATTGGTCTTCGTCTTTCCCCGACTCGTTTCTCCTGGGAATCGAAGAGCATACTTAATGTCTTAAAATATTCAATGCTTTCTCATCGAGAATCGAACCTGAACACTAAATATGTTTTCGTTTTGAAAGCTCTCTCATTGAAATTGAACGCAAGACCAGTGCTTCACGATTTAGGGTTGAATTAATTCTTGCATGAAAAAAAAAAGAATTTCATGTATTGATTTTAGCGTAGCATATGATATGTACATTGTTCGAAGCTCTTCATTTCGAAACACTATAATGCTTTCAAGTGTTCAATGCCCCCTTTCTCTCTCTTTCTTTCTATCATCGGGAATCGAACCCGGACCAAAGTGGTATTAAAACATAAATAACAACCATAAAAATGAATTTAAAAAAATACAGCATCACATTATTATTATTATTATTATTATTATTATTATTATTATTATTATTATTATTATTATTATTATTTTGGGAGTGAAAGTGATACAGACAACTAACCTTGATTGTAGCTTCGCTAACGTATGAAATAAAGACTGTACACAAAAATCTACTTTGGTAGGGAGCTGGGATCGAATTTGGTACTTCATGATTTTAAAGTTGAACTAGTCTTTGCATGAAAAAAAGGGTATTTCACGTATATAGCACTTCTTTTTCTCGACAGAAAGGTTGCTCATCGAGAATCGAACTCGGACCCTAAATATGCTTTCATTTTGAAAGGTCTCTCCCACAGGAATCGAACACAATACCTGTACTTTACGATTTAGAGTTGAATTAATGCTTTCTCATCGAGAATCGAACCCGGAACCCAAAAGATCGTGGTCTTTTTCAAGTGTATGGTACATGTATAAACAAGATGAATCATGATTTCTTCTTCGTCATTCCTTCCTCCATCATGCATGTGTGCACAGATATTTGCGTGCATAGTGTCATTAGTCTCTGTTGATCATCTGCTGAAATAACATGGCTGTGTAAATCATAAGTTACTTTATAATATTGACTTCCATAGATTTCGAACATAATTGAACATAGAAACGTAAGGAAGATTTCATTTAAGTAGACGATTAGAAAAATACGAATAGTGGAAGATTAAGAATGGAACTGCGACGAAATTCTGTATCTGAAAGGATACCATTCCAACAAATGCCAGAATTACCATATAGTAGTGCATATAAATGTTTTGCCCCTCAATATAATCAGTATTTTACAAAGAAATTACGTTTAAGAACATTCGAACACTGGCCTATTTCATCAAAACAATGCCCGGATCAATTAAGTGATGCTGGATTTTTTTACACGAAGACAAGAGACCAAACTATATGCTTCTATTGTGCTGGTGGATTAAAAGATTGGACTGATAACGATGTTCCATGGATGGATCATGCGAATTGGTTTCCTAATTGTCCATTTCTTTACCTTAAGAAGGGATATGCTTTTATTAAACAAATACAGGAAAAGTGCCCTGATATACAAGTATTTCGTAGTGCTCCGAATGACGATATACATAAAAATGTGAGCAAAAGTAGCAATAAGGAACTTAATTTTCAATATGGTACAATTTGAAGTGAAACTTGAATAAAGTCCCATTACATACTTTTTCTTTGTATATAACTGTAAAAAGTACATGTACATATTCTAAAGTTATCAAAACAATATGTATTTATACAAATAATTTACGTATGTGCTATTATGTATAACCTCCAGATGCATTGGCAGCATATTTGGAAAATGGAAATATATGTTTAATATATAAAGGAATGAAGATTAATTTATTTGGACGTAACATGCACGATCTTGAATTTACTGAACTGATATCATAATCGTAAGTGTATAGGACATATATAAACAAGACGAAACATGGTTGTTTCTCCTCCTTGTCATATTAAATGGTGCATATGGTCTTAATTTAATGAAAGCCAAATTAATGTGTATTATACTAAAAAGTGGAACATTTGAATAAGTGAATCGTGTTGCTAAAGGCCTTGTATTTGGATTTAAGTGATATTTTAACAGAATGGGAAAGAAAACTTGTACATTTGATTCCGCTTGTTTTCAGACTATAAACAAAAAACTCATTGATTCAATTATGACTGATTTATTTGATAGTGTACAAACACAATCAAGTTTGACGGAAAACGAACTTTAAAGTTGATGGGTGTCAATGAAGTGGACTTCTGTTCATAAAGAAGGAGAAAATATTTTTCATTTATACTGAACAGTGTAGTACTAATTCTATGCATTTAATAATAATAATATAGTAACAACCTCCGACCGTCGTGCCTAAATTGCATGGTGATAAATCAATGTTTGACGGTTGAATATCGCTACTACTCGCCATCTGTAATGAGTAGGTACGAAGTGGAACATAAGAAAACCACATAAATTAACTTTCATTTAGATATTTGTATTTTCTGAAATATCATGTGTTAATGTTGTTAACGTAGACTGTGTATAACGCGTCAGATCACATATCTTAAGCATCTAAGGATTCAATCACGAATAACTCGAACATAGCTGAGATACACATACCTTCTAGTAGATGACGCCTGGACTGATGTTGAAGTTCTCAATGATGAATATCTCGTGCTGCCAATAGTCTATGTTCGCTGACTATTGTTCAACCATAATCCAAGTTAATGGTTGTACTGGATAATGTTAGATCTCCCGTGATCTACGCCTTTACTGGACTCACAGCTGAATGACTACTGTGATAAGAGTACAAGTGGTTCTCTCTGTTAATACTCAACTTCTGATGGTCCACTCCTGATCCCAAATCCTTTCGGACCATAGGTTTTTATATTCAGTTTCCGGACATTCTGGAATTCACGTTGTTGACTTTTTGTATATCTCAGCTATTGGTAAAACATTGGTTTCACCCGAATTACATCGTGATCAAATTCTCAGACCAACAAATTTCTGCAAACCTGACAGTTATGCCACAGTCAAAGTGTGTCAATGTTACAGCATTATATCTTGATGACATTTCAATTCTTCAACAAAACATTACAAATCACAATTCACAATATCATACAAACTGACGACTTAGCGTCTAGCCGTAACAAAACATAACATTCAACGCATATACAAATTATTGACGTAAACACATAAACACAAACACGTGTTTACACTATATGTCAACATTTCATTACTATCCTTTGACATAACATTTAAAAATTAAGATACTCTATTTCCAAAATAATATGTTCCTAAACCGTATATATCCACATGCCCTTCCTTCAAAATGAGGGAACTGCGTTCCCGAATAAATTTCTTTCCAGAAATTGACAAAAATCCTTGGTATAAAATAAAAAAATAATTGATTATATTACTCCAACACCCTGTATATATATATGCATATTAATTTAACTATTTATCATGTTTTAAAAAAAATCTGTCAAACATCGTTTATTTATTTACATTCATTCTGGTCTTTAAAAAAATCTTGTCGAGAGTTTTTACAAAAGTATCGGCTCCTGCCATCTATTAGATTATACACATAACTACATGTAACTGTCTAGCATTTCCTGTGCTCTGAAACACATATACATATACTTTTTGTTCTCTCGTTCTCGAAAACTTTCTGTTGCTTTTAGTAGCAAAGTCCAAAACAGTGTTTGTTATCTCTGCACTTGTTTCACTAGTATCAGTGTCTACATCACTGATATTTTTAATGAACATAACACACTTTATTATACACTATTTATCTCGTCATGACACACTAATACATTCAGAAACAACGTCTCTTCTCGTTGCATGATTTTTACAACACAATTAAAATTCGAAAAATATCAATCACTTCACTATTAGTATCTTCCCTATTCATAGAGTTAGCAACTCTGCGTAACTTCCTTCCATAGATTGATGGCTCAGCAAAGTTTTTGGCAATGACATTGAGAAAAGTTCCACGTATCTTTCTATTTGCCGCGTCGCTTCGATACTTACAGTCGACCATGAAAATGTGTCCGCACTTTTCGTTAAAATTTGGAAAATTGTTCACAGAATCAAAATATCACACAGTCTTACGTAAAGTTTTTTACTTTTCGAGTTCGTGGATAAATGTCTATCCGTGTTTTCCGTTTCGAAATTAGATAATTCCGTGATTTGTAGTGCATCACTCTCAGTTTTGGTGTGGAACATCTCGTGTGTACCAACTGTGTCCGAGTTATTTTGTGCAACCTCTCTGTGCTTTTGATAGTGATCTGAATTATTTTCTGTGTTACTAGTGTGTTTTCTAGTGTGATTTTTATCTACTACTGCATATATTGGAAATGATTCGTAGTGCTCTATGTATTTAACATCGTCATATACCTTATTTTTATTTTCTACATTTCCTATCTGTTCCTTCTTTCTACTAAATTTACGTAATTTAATAACTACATATAACTATAACTATAAATGTCGCTAGTACTAACACTGCTAAAGCTGTTAATGCAATAGTAACTACCATAAACTTCTTCTCCATATTGCCTGTAAATATAAATAACTAGTTGTGAAATCCCGTTTTTATTTATCTCAAAAATTAACATTACTAAATCTTTGTCTATGGTTCTCTTTCGTAAAAATATTACGTACTTTTACCATAGGCCTAGTATCAATGTTCTAAAATTGCTCATTATTCTCTATAAAATGCATAATTGATGCATATTCTAAATAATGACTAGTGTTCTAATAGTTATGTAACCTATTCGGATACTAAAATGCTATCCTCGTTACATTTTAATTCGCTTGACGCCCTATTTCTCATTTTCTTTTTTTTTAAATCGTAAAGTCCTACATTTTCATGCATATTTATGTACTTAAATACACTTTACTGCTAGTTTTACTGTTATATGTAGGTACTACTATCTTTATTGATGTTTATTCCATCATTTTTTAACATTACAACGTTCTATCTACTTAGAAATCATTCATAATGCATCAAAAATCATCATAAATACGAATAACTTCTCATTAGTAGGCGTGACTTGTTGCTAGGTGGCTGCCATCTTGCTTAGAAGCTCCGCCCCTAACAACGGATTCTTCTCTCTCGCGAGAAGCGTGAATGCATCCTCCTCGAGATTAGTAACTTCCAGTGAACTGAAATGCTACAAGCTGTTTCTTCTATCCACATGAATATTGAATTAACTAATGAACTGAATACTTTAACTTATTATTATAATAATAATCAATATGCCAATTGATTATTCTATAACAATAACGAATAATTTTACTCTCATTTCTAAAAAAAACTTGAATTTAGAAAATGAATTTTGACTAAAAATAACGTGTTTACATCCAACTTAATGATAATTATAGACATGATGCATTATGACTGTATTTTATTTTGAGTATTTCTTGTCTATTACCTATGATTTTTCTTACTTTTCTATTCAAACTATTTACTTTCTTTTAACGACTTTTCATACTTTTTCATACTTTTTACGACTTCTATTCTTGGTTCGTAAGCTTACTAAACTAGTTTATATCACTAGCATCTATAATATCTATTATTTGTCTAGCTTTTTCTCATAGACAATTCTTTCTACTTCTTCTCTTTTTGCTTTTGTTTTCCATAGCTTTAAGCTACTGATTTAACTAATATTATGTTGTTATGTAACCTAGCTATTATCTATTTACATGCTCGTATCTATTTTCATCTATGATGATCTATTAACTATGCTTATTATTTATTGCTTTTCTTTTTCTACCAAAACAAAGAGTTTTGTCGTATTAATACTGCGTAACCGTTTTTATTCAACAACTTATTCGTTTCACCAAATCAAATAGACCAATCCTAGTTTTGTCTAGGATCACATAACCTAGGCTTTTCGAATCGCAACTACATCATGCTGTAGGTAAGTATTTCTACATGTTACCAATTGTTTCATATGCTAATCAAATATTCCTTTTCAGGTTTTTATTGCAACTTAGAATATCTTTTTTTTCAAATAAATTCCATTCTTCTTCATATCCGAAAATGTAAAAACTTTTTTTTACAACCCAAGGCACATACAATATTGATTTACATACTATGCTTACTTCATTAATACTTATTGATTATTATTATTATTATTATTCTTGATTTTGAACTTTATACTGCCTAATTGATCTATAAAGCTTACAATACAATACTAATAACAATAACGTCGTCGAAATTAATGCTATTATTATTCCAAATATTACATATATGATATAATCTGTTTTAGATGTAGTTCTGGGATTGATGGATCGACTTAATTTTAATAATTTTTCGGTTAAACTATTTAACTCCTGCGTATGCAATGTAAAATTTACTTGCCTCTCCGTCCAATTTCCAATCAATTTAATATGTTTATTTTGAACTTGAATTATCCGCTTGGTTGGAATTACCAGCTCTCCTATTATTATGTTGTTAAATTTATCATACTTTATGAAACTTGATTTAGATTTAGTTTGATCAAGTTTTGTGGAAGTAACTTCTTGATGTACACCCACTTTTGTCATGTACGCTTCCTTTTCAACAGAAGAATACATCACACCTGCGTGTGTATATCTGAATATCACATTCCCCAAAAATTTCTCAGAATTCTGCTGGCATCCTTCCAAAGAATTACTTAAAATAATATTATTCAGACACTTTGCTTCATTATCCATAGTTATGCTTTCACAGAAATACAGAAAACTTTTAATTTCGCATTTACTTTTATCTAATGAATGCTATTTACCTTCCGCCATGTAAACTGCTTCCGGTAATTCATAAAATATTCTGGTATTATTTATTAAGTAGCCCATAGATATTATGTCGTACATGATTGAAATACTATTATCATATATTATCGGAGTTTTTAATATTAAATCAATATTATTTTCTTCGTAATGATATTTTACTAAATATACGCTAGACATTTGATAAAACATCCCAATGTCTGACCTATAAATAGTATTCTTCAACACATCATGAAGACTTATTAACCTTTTAACATCAGCATTAGATAATATATGATATGTTAATTGATTATTTAATACATTATTTACTATTTTATTTACTCTCTCCTGTACAGGATGAGCAAACAAATTTGCTATTATCTTGCGTTGGGATTGATGTAAATAACAATATAGCTCTTGAATTTTATTTTTAAAATCTTGCAATACATGTTGCACTTTTACTACGATTCCATGGACTACAGAAATTTCATTATTAAACGATTCTTTTAGATTTTTAATTTCACTTGTTAATAAATTGTCGTGTTTATTTAATTTATCAATAGAATGAGACAACTGTTGATTATGTATTAGGTTATATGTCGATAGACCAATAGACGATAATCCCAGTAACCACGAAAATATAAATCTTTTATTTCTATGATTATTATTACACCTAGTTTTTCCATTTTCATAGACAAAATGACACGGTAGTAAATTTACTATGTTTTGTCTAAATTCTTTATCTTTTACAGCATAGTCGTTAAGAATTTCGTACGCATCAGTACACTTATCATGTACTGGCACAGATTCTTGAAAGTTCAAATGCATCTTTACAGTAGTAAACACCATATTCGTAGCATGTACAGCATATGCATTCTGCGTCAAAGCTAATCCAATTTCCGTTAATGTTATCTGTTGCTGTTCCTCCTCTACTATGCCAATACTAATCAATAGTATTTGAAGAATGAAAATCTTGAACATGATGTTAACTGCAAATAATTGAAACTTAGAGTTACTACCTGAATTTAATTTATTTATTTTAATTATTTTCTACATCTTTTAGTTAATACTTATGTTTTTATTTATTTAATTTACGTTGTATGTGTACCTTGGATTATTCAACAATTCAAGCAAATTTACTACATATCTCTAATTTAAAAAAAAATTCTCTATTTTCCTAATCACTCTAAATTCTGTAAACAATACATATTTACCAGTTAAGGGATTTTTCAGATGGAAACCAAAATTTCCTTTGATTTCGGGACACGGACTTTTGTTGATAAACAGCGGTCCATCTCGCTGTTTCACTGATAAAAACATTTTGTTTACAGATCTCTAACCAAAAAAAACAAACTTATATACTTAAACTTATCCGTGTTTTGTCGTAGCAAAAAAACTTTTAACTTTTTGTGATGCAGTCTTTGACTCATAGAACCTTTTGGTTTTTACACGCGTTTTTTTTCTTTTTAGACATCACTGTCTAAATCCGAATCATCATCTTGCTTATCAGAATCTTCATCATTCGCGCTAATAAATGGTTTTAAACGCCCAATTGTATCAATCTTTTCTTGTCCTTTCTTCGTCTCATATTTAACTTTATATGAATTGCTATTCATTTTCTGGACTATAACTCCACGAGTGTTGAATCTTTTCCCAAAACAAGCTGCAATACCTGCTCTCGGCATCTCACGTATCCAAACTTTTTGACCAATGTCAAAGTTAGGTTGAGAAAACTTCTTCTCAATCTGCTTCTTTTGATACTTAAACCGTTTTTGCAAATTTTGGTACGCTACCTTCCTTGCTTCTTTGACAGTTCTTATTCGCTCCTCATTTTCTACATACTCACAAGGAATGTCCAGATCTTGTTCCAAAAACGTTCTGGGTTCACGCCCTGTAAGCAAATAATATGGCGAGTGTTTCGTTCCGTCATGAATCTGCGTATTCATGGTAAAAACTATGCAAGGTAAGATTTCGTTCTAATTTGTGAATTCACGGTCTATATAGTGCTTCATGACCTGCTGTATGGATCCTATGGCTCTCTCAGATGTTCCTACATGATAGTGAGCATCCGTATCGGCGAAGTTTAACTTCATACCGAAACGCTCTGCCATTTCTTCCATTACTCGGCTTCGATGTGTACTATGCCGGTCCATGGCTAGAATCTCAGGAATGCCATGCTTCGTGATTAGCTCTTCAAAAATTACTTCTGCTATAATCTCGAAAGTTATAGCGGGAACTGCTTTAGCAATTACATAACGTGTAGCACTATCTACGAATACAATCACATATTTATTCCTATGGTTTTTAGATCTTTTAAATGGCCCAATCTCATCCACAGTTACATGCTGGAATGGCATATAACTCGGGTACGTCTGTGGATGCAATGGTGTTCTACCAGCTTTACGCTTCTGAATCTGACAACTGATACACTGGCTGACTTTCACTTGGAAAGACTTTTTCATATTCGGGAAATAAATAGATTTTAATGCCCGATTATAACACTTAGTATAGGAGTAGTGTCCTCCTCCATAAATCGAACAATGCAGGTTTTTAAATACTTGTTCCCTTATTGAAAAAGGAATGCACAATAGAAATTTCTTTCCATTTGCCATCTTTTGTGTTCTGAAAAGTTTTCCGTCTTTTACTACATACCAGCGAGCTTGTTTTTCCGCTTTCTCATCTGCTACCTCAGGATGTTCAATAGCATTCATAATTGGCCCGAAGAAAGAATCTTTCCTCTGCAATTCAGCTACGTCTACATCTTCATCGAAAGTGATGTTTACTTCGAGATCTTCAGTCTTTACTGGTAAAGCACCCAAATCAATGTATTCATCGGTGGGTTGAATATCGGTGCTTCTTGACAATACATCGCTCGGGTTCTTCTCACCTGGACAATGCACCGGCGTATACTGGTATTGTGCCATTTCTAAACTGTATCGCAACAATTTCGGTGATAATTTTGGCGTTGTTTGTAAATATTTAATGCATCTACAATCAGTGTACAACTCGAACTCTTTGTTATACAGGTAGTAGTTGAATGCCTTAAAGGCACTCACCACGGCCAAAATTTCTAATTCTACTATGTGTCTTCTAGTTTCATTCAGTCTTAACACCCTACTATAATAAGCAATTGGGGTCCATTCTCCATTTACTTGCTTTTGCATGAGCATAGCTCCTATTGACTTCGTCGACACATCGGTATACACTCTCGTCTCTAGATTTTCTCGGAATGGTGCTAATAAAGGTGCATTCATCAATGCATCTTTTAATTTTTCAAAGCTAATTTGATGTTCCTCGGTCCATACAAATTTGTGGTTTTTCCTCAACAACTGTTGAAAACTAGCTGACATTTCTGCGTAGTTTTTACAAAACTTTCGTACGTAGTTCGTCAACCCAAGGAATGACTTAAGTTCTTTTGCGCTTGTGGGTGGCTTACAAGCTTTTATTGCCTGAATCACTTTTGGGCTTATTTCATATCCGGCCTCGCTTACAATGTGACCTAATGCCATTACTTTTTCTTCCATAAAGTGACACTTTTCTACCGACAATTTTAAGCCATACTTTCTTAGTCTTTGAAAAACTGAATGTAATACCGACACCATCTTTTCTTGATTGTTCACATAAAGGAATACGTCATCCATGTAATATGACACCGCTTCCGGATGAACGTTAGCTAATGTCATAGCCATGATTTTCGTATATATGGCGGGCGATTGAATGTAACCCATAGGGAGCTTGGAATATTGGTAAGCACCGACGCCAGGAATGTTAAACGCCGTATACTTTCTTGATTCCTTAGAAATCGATACAGTGTGGTAAGCACTTTTAATGTCAAGTACGCTGAAGAATTTATGACCCCCCATACATGTTAGAATCTGATGTATGGGCGGCAACGCCACAGAATGGAATTTTACGTGTCTATTCAGCATCCGACAGTCGAGACAGGCTCTAATCGCTTCATTAGGCTTTTTGACGAATAGCATGGGTGAATTGTAAGAGCTATTACTCTCCTCGATAATGTTCTGTTCGAGCAGGATGTTTATTTGCTCTTTAACCTTGTCTCTCATCGCAATTGGTATCGGATACTGTTACCTTCTAAAAGGAACTACCGTTTCTAATTCTATTTTATGTTCTACGCCTTTAACTCTACCTAACTCATTTTCTCTCCACGCAAAACATCTGCATAATCATAACATAGCTTTTCCAATTTCTTTTTAATTTCCGGTTGAGTTTTCTCGCCAAATTTTAACCTTGTTTTGTCATAATTTTTCCTTGCATCTAACACCTCTTCAATTTCATCATCTGTTAATCCTTCCTGTCTCAATTCTGACTCACTAACACATCCTTCTGCATCTCCAACTTTCAAATTACTTGTTAACATTATTGTCTTGTTCGATGGATTAATTATCTCTAGACTCCGATTTTCTTTTGACAATATCGCTCTAGGTATAAATACATTGTACTGTGTTTCTAATAACTTATCAGGCTCTAATAGGTACTCGTTGTTTGCCCAAGAGTTGACTAGGTTGACTTCAACAGTCGTCCTAGTTCTTGGTAACAACTTCACTCTATGTCCTAAGACCCATTTCGGTTTCAAACTTGTCATTATACTAATCGCGATATTATCGGAAACTGCTCTTGTTTCCTGATCATTTCTACAATTTCTAGTCGGTTTCCCTAACCTTTTAACTAAGATTTTACTCTTTCCGTAGTCTATTTGACAATTCTGTGTTCGCAAAAAATCGTTCCCGATTAACATTTGATATGGAAAATCCTTTATTATTCAAAATTCTTGATGAAATGTTTGATTCGATATTTTAAATTTAATTACTGCTAATTTATTAATTACGAGTGTATTTTGCGTAATACCCTTAATCTTTGTTTGTCGTAGAATAATTCGCGCACTTGGTGGCACTAATTTCTCATTAATGATCGAAATTTGTGACCCACTGTCAAGTAATGCTTTAATTTGTCTATTTTCTACTTCTAATGGTAAATATACCATATTATTTTCCAAATTTACTGAGGCAATTACTTCTCGTGTTCTTACGTTTCTGTTCCCTGTAAATGCTCCTCGCCCATTTACAGATGTGTTCAGTTTAAATGACTAGGACCTGCGCTTTGGTAGTATGTTGTACCATTCACTTGTGCTGGTACAACTTGCACAAATCTTTGCTGATTATGATTATCAGAATAATAGGATTGTTGACAACAAGAATTCTGACAACTGCCTTGCCAGTTTCCCTGTTGACCACGTCCACGATTATTTCTCCAGAATCCACCTCGATTACCACGTTTGTTGTGAAAACCGTTATTTCCTCTATTATTGTTTTGACCTCTATTATTATTATTTGACCAATACTTGTGTTTATTTCCGCGATAATTATTCCGATTATTACCTCTATATTGCCGATTGTTTCTAAAATTTAGATTCTTCCCTTGTTTTCTACCTTGATTTTCGTGTTTCTCTTCTTCTTGCGTTTTTGCTGACAATGCGAGTTGCAATTTATCGATCTTTTTCTCTAATTCCGCGATCTGCGTTAGACTTTGCGGTTCTTGTATAATTTTGTGTTCTTCCTTACTTTTCCTTACAACCACGTGATCCGAATCGGACTCACTTCCTTCATCTTCTACTTGTTCCCTAATCTTTTTGACTTGGTCTTTAATCGTAACTTTTCCAGTTTCTCTTTTCACGCGCTTTGCGATTTTACATTTGTTCTTTTCGATCTTTTGTAGATCGTCAACGAACTTATCTAAACTAGAGTAGGCTATCGTCCCTACTTTCTCCATAAAGTATGGATGTAATCCACCAACTATTATTCCAATTTTCTTTATGTCCGTCATGTTTGAGTCTAACCGTTCGCAAAGAACGAGCATGTCATATACATAGTTTATGACAGCCTCGTCTTCTTGTTGCAACCGTTCCTTAATTCTGTCTTCGATATCGAGCGTCACATTCGATTTAGTAAATTCTTCAACGATTTCTGCCTGTAAATCCTTGTATTGTATTTCCGCTGTATTTTTCCGTTTCAGGAACAATTTTATCCATTGTCTCCCTACTCCTTTAAAAATGTTAGGTATCAACTCTTTTCTTTTGTTTTCGGCGATACCTGCCATCTGACAAGCATCGTCGAACTCATCAAAGAAAGAAACGATGTCACTATCGTTCTTCAAATCAAACTTTGGTAGCTTATTTATGTCCGCGTAAAAAGTAATATTAGAAGACATTTTAACGTCCTTACTGTTACTATTTACTAAATTTTGATCTAAATTTATAATAGATGGAAAATCTTCCGACACGGATTTAGTTACCGGACTACTAGGGAAATTGAACACCGGTTCCTTACTTAAAATAATTTTGGGACTCGCAACTTTGTCCTGACTACTAGAACTATTTCGTCGCTCAGGTGTCCTTACACCAAATAAATTATGTACTTCAATACCAATTCCCTTATTTGCTTTCTGTGCCCTCGTCAACACAGCATTTTCATTCATTTATCAATATATACTTAATACAACTTATATTTTTGACTACGAAGTGTGGGAGGGTGGTGCGGGTTAACCTGATTGCTTAATCTACTAGAGTCAATGCCTAAGTCTTGCGAGATCCGAACCAAATCTCGTATTCAATTGGTGAACGTTAATACTACAAAATTTTACCATACTAAATTACTTAATCTATAACTATTTTAAACCGGGACTTAAACAATAACAATAGTGAGACCTACTCTAAAAAATATTCGGGACTTGAACCGAAACATTTCCCCTATAACAATGGTGGGTTCTACCCTAGGACCGTTACAAAACCAGCATATCTCCACCATAACAACCTAAAACCGTCGTGCCTAAATTGCATGGGGATAAATCAATGTGTGACGGTTGAAGATCGCTACTACTCGCCATCTGTAATGAGTAGGTACGAAGTGGAACATAAGAAAACCACATAAATTAACTTTCATTTAGATATTTGTATTTTCTGAAATATCATGTGTTAATGTTATTAACGTAGACTGTGTATAACGCGTCAGATCACATATCTTAAGCATCTAAGGATTCAATCACGAATAACTCGAACATAACTAAGATACACATACCTTCTAGTAGATGACGCCTGGACTGATGTTGAAGTTCTCAATGATGAATATCTCGTGCTGCCAATAGTCTATGTTCGCTGACTATTGTTCAACCATAATCCAAGTTAATGGTTGTACTGGATAATGTTAGATCTCCCGTGATCTACGCCTTTACTGGACTCACAGCTGAATGACTACTGTGATAAGAGTACAAGTGGTTCTCTCTGTTAATACTCAACTTCTGATGGTCCACTCCTGATCCCAAATCCTTTCGGACCATAGGTTTTTATACTCAGTTTCCAGACATTCTGGAATTCACGTTGTTGACTTTTTGTATATCTCAGCTATTGGTAAAACATTGGTTTCACCCGAATTACATCGTGATCAAATTCTCAGACCAACAAATTTCTGCAAACCTGACAGTTATGCCACAGTCAAAGTGTGTCAATGTTACAGCATTACATCTTGATGACATTTCAATTTTTCAACAAAACATTACAAATCACAATTCACAATATCATACAAACTGACGACTTAGCGTCTAGCCGTAACAAAACATAACATTCAACGCATATACAAATTATTGACGTAAACACATAAACACAAACACGTGTTTACACTATATGTCAACATTTCATTACTATCCTTTGACATAACATTTAATAATTAAGATACTCTATTTCCAAAATAATATGTTCCTAAACCGTATATATCCACAATAGTGAAATTGAAATCTTTTATTATTTTTACATAAAATTTGTATTTTGTGATCGATCAATACGGTAGGATTTTTAAATTATTATACTAATGTTGTTGTTCTTCCGATACTTCTCTTTTAGGAGTTAAGAAACTTCATTTAGAATGGTTGATTTGAAAAGTAACCGTACGGATGTATTTTTTTCGATCACAGTACAACGTACGTTTACGGTGAAGAACGTTGTGTTTGTAGATTTTTGAATTGATCAGAAAGTCCATACGGTGTGAACCGCGATCGAATCAGGGACCCCCAAAATACTGGATGTAAATCCTCTATCACTGAGCCATCATACTCGTCAAACCAAAAGAAAAAAAACCAGACACATACATACATATATGTGAATGTCTGTTTTGCTAGTATCTTTCTTTCTCTGATTGCTAGCACATTGAACTCCATCTTAAAATGGTTTAGTTTCAAGAGCAACATATAAGATAACATTGTCAAATGTTTTGATGGTTCGTATTGCAACTAGATAACAGACTGACCTACAGCCCTGCTAAACGAATGATAAAAGGTACAGTACATTTAATTGTATGCTAATCATATTATGCCTTAAAATGTTATATGTGCCTGTAGTATGTGCTTGGGGGAGCCCCTGGAACATCGATTCACTTCACCTTTAAGTAATGATAATAGAATAAAAAATGTGGAACGGGAGAAAAAAAGAAATGAAATCTCTATGAGTTTTAGTCCTATAGTTGACTACTAGACAAGTGCGGAGGGAAAGTGATGATGAGAAATGATGAAGTGAAGAAAGTGGAAGGAAACGGGAGAACTCCCAAGGAAATCCATGCATACGGTGTTTGTCCACCACAAAGTTCATTTGTCTGGAGCAGAATTTGAACAAGGTGCTTCATGCATTACAGGTGAACGCTCCGGGAGAACCCAGAGGAAATCCACGTACACGGTGTTTGTTCATTATAAAGTTCATCTGGCGGGAACAGAATATTGAACCTGGGACCCCTCCCCCATGCACCAAAACTGAACGCTTTATCAGTGAGTCACCGAGGTCCCTGATGAAAAAAGTATAAAAATATGGTAAGAAACACGTCCACCTAGCTAAGGTGCCCTCCAGACAATGTATTTGCTTTGTGTTTTCCGTGTTTGATAGAGATGAAATTCTAACGTTAAAAACACATACATATAAGCGAGTTTGTATGATGCTTCTATTCGCTGTACGTTGATTTCTGAGAAAATGATAAAATGGAATTCTTGAATGTTTTCTGTCTCGCATTGCAATTACATATCAGCTGACGCAAGACTTGGTGTTTTAATTTTGATAATATGATGCATACCTGTCTGTCTTTCTGTCTGTAAATGAAATCTTTGAACAATGAAGAGTTTTACGTCTCACAATAAAGCCAACAAGGTCTGTCTGTCTTTCTGTCTGTAAATGAAATATTTGAACAATGAAATGAAATCTTTGAGTTTTACGTCCCACAATAAAGTCAACAAGGTTAATCTGAAATCTTTGAGTTTTACCCACTGGAATGAAAGATTAAACTATATTACTCATGCAATGATTGTTTGACACCCCATAAACATTTGTCCCTATACTTGTGTATATCTTTCTGTCTGTCTATCTGTATGATGAGCATAATCGTGGTACGTTAACCTGAAATATTTTCTTACACTTCGAACGTAAGAAATATGTGAACGTTTGTGTGTGTGTGTGTGTGTGGTAAAGCAACGACTTACCCTTTCAGATGAATACTTAGTGTAGTCGATCATTGTTCCGTAATCCAGTGCATGTGGTCCCTAATTCGATCTCCGATCAAGTAAGCTTATAGTTTTTTATTACTAATTGTAGTGCACTGTGGTCGACTTCCGAACATTGTGTCCGTGAGTTTTCATGGTGTACTCATACATTCTCATTCTACTAAGTATTCATTCATTCATTTGTCTTAATCATCCGTCTCCCTCAACGTAATGTGCATAATCGTAGTACGTTAAACTGAAAGATTTTCTTACGTTTCGAACGTAAGAAATATGTGAAAGTTTGTGTGTGGCTCAGTGATAAAGGAACGACTTATTCTTTCAGATGAATACTTAGTGTAGTAGAGTATTGTTCCGCAACCCAGTGCATGCGGTCCCTAGTTCGATCTCCGATCAAGTAAGCTTATATTTTTTATTACTAATTGTCGTGCACTGTGGCAAAGTGCATGCAGTCCTTAGTTCCATCTCCGAACATCGTGTCCGTGAGTTTTCATGACCTACTCATACATTCTCATTCTACTAAGTATTCATTCATTCATTTGTCTTAATCACCCATCTCCCTCAGCATAATGGGCATAGTCGTGGTACGATAAACTGATTTGAACGTACCTCTAAATTGAGTTTTCGTATTTGCTACGGAATAAGAACATCATATTGTGTTAAGTAATAGTTTTCGCAATCATTGAGACTTCATGCCCTTCGTAAGAGAGAGAGAGAGAGAGAGAGAGAGAGAGAGAGATGAAATATTTTTAGTTTAACGTTCCACCTAACGGAATTTCTTCGTATTTCCACTCTTCAGTGAAAATCAACGTTGCCATTTTCTTTTAGCATAACATGTTTGCAGGTACATTAGTGACAATACTACGCGTCTCGGATGTTTCTGTTTCATTTCGAATTTGAAAAAATGTACTTGTCGATTTGCGACTTATCTCTCTTCGTACCGAAAAGTTTCTCGATTCGTTGGCAAATGACTCTAAAAGTAATATTTTTTCTTCACGAACTATGAGAATTGTCTCAAACAAAGAGAGATGTGTTTATGCCCTTATTATTATTATTATACTGAACTCCTAAAATTACCATCATCATCATCATCATCAGCCTTGGAGAAACATGAATCTAGCAAATTCCGAACTCATTATCTTTCTTTTTTTATAGTAATTAGCTGAAGGTGTGATGATTGACAAATCTGAGGCACGGATCGCCATTAAGTTCCAGCACTTGCTTTGTACAGGATGCATACCAAGAAGCTTCAGCATTTGAAGAACGTAGTACTGGTTGTAAATCCTTTACCACTGAGCCACCACACTCCTCAAACCCCCCGGAGAAATAAAGATACGTCCCACAAATATGCCCTTTCTCGGTAAAAGGACATATGATTAAAACAAATGAATGACGAAAAAATAATAGTTGATAGAATGACAATGTGAATAAACGTTATATCACTGATTCATCATGCATCCTGAAATCCATTGAATTTATGAATAGAAGAACAATACAAAGCTGCAAGCGGTTTCGGTTTCGATTCCCGGCGGTCATAAAATTATAACAGCTTTTTCACCCCATTCACCTTCAATACAGTTTTCCGTGCTCAGGCAAATGTCCAAACAATACATATTATGTAAGTCCCTTTCATTTCCCCGGACTCATCAAAATGTTATCCCTCAAACGTAACAGGCTAAATAGACATAATCTAAATCCTAACTAGTACTCATTTCATCCAAACTGTTTATCTGTAATATACATTTGCGCAACCTGTGAAAGCTTCTCAAGTTATTGTTGAGATTTTAAAAATTTAAAATTTTATCAACAAAAGATTCTAGTTTGTTTCAGAATTCCTCATTCTTCTTTACACCAAAATTTATTCAAATGAATAGATTCAGCCGTTCTTTTATAAAGAACAAAATAATTTAAAGTAATTTACTCACAAGTAACAAAGTTTCACTGATTCTTCAATGACATGATCATCATTCATTTGATTTGAATTATTCTTTATCATTCATTTCCATGAATCTTTAAAATTAAAGTGAAACTCTGTCAAAAATTACACTGAAATCCTGTCAAAATTACAGAGAAACTATGTTAAAAATTAAACTGAAGTCCTGTCAAAATGACAGTGAAACTATGTCAGAAATTTTGCCAAGATATTATTTTAGTAAAAACAATATATTAGAAAAACCTAACAACACAATTCTTATAAGTTATATTTAAAAGTAGTAATAAGATTAGAATACTTTTAATGTAAAACCAATGTCAAATTCGTTTCAAACCCACAACTCTTGGAGAAAATCAGGTAAATGTCCTTTATTTTAAAAGTATGCAGTCGCCTAAAAGAAATATTCAAGTTAAACCAGATGTTTCCTAGAACGCCCAAATTTAGTTAATTATTTTACTTTTCATTTTCCTAAAACAGTTCAATACAATACCTTAAGTGCTGCAAAATCCATTGCCACAGCCTTATAGTTGTCTTTTTAAAAAAACAACGAGCAAACAGTCACAAAGAGGAAAAAATTATCGCTATGGGTTACCCTTCAAATTTGTTTTGAAACTCACAAACACCTTTAAAGTTAAAAATTAGAAACCATTGTCAAACACAACAAGAAAAAATATTTACGGTCAGCAGCAAATATCCAATACTAATCGATAGGACAAAGAATAATTATAAAATAAAACACTAAATTATAACCAAAGCCATATTCTACTTTCTTTCTTTTTTTCTTTTTTATTATTATTATTTGTCTATATATATCTTTTTACAAGTTTTTTTTTTCTTTTTTTATGGGAGGCCAAAAATTACCTCTCCCTCAACCATTTCTTTTCTTTTTTTTCTTCTTTTGTTGCTTTCTTCCTCTTCTTTTTCTTTTATTACTTTATTTATGCACTTCCCCTCTAAGTCCCATTTTAACCCATAAATTAATTTTTCATTACTTTCTCTCTTTTTTTCTTCTTGATAAAGTTTTATTCATGTGTAATTAACACATATAGTACATGTGTGCCACTTTTGCTTCCTTTTATTATTTGGGCACGCGTATGAAAGAAAATAAGCCGTTTTTTGTCCCCTTTTTCTTATTTTTTCTTCACAATACTCTTCAACGGTAAATGCCATCATCTTTTTCCGGGCTTGGCCATCATCTTTTTACAGTGCATGGGCTTGCCATCATCTTTTTCCTGCAATAAAAAGATACCAATTTTATTATCACAAAATATAAATTAAACTTTAAAAGTACACCTATCTTATACTGATAATATACATATGTTTTCTCTTTAAATACTACAGTAATTTTCACTCGAATAGCTTTGCTGTTGAACAAAATGCTACAACTATATTTACTTAAGCATGAAACATCAAAGTTAACTTCTCCTTTTTCTCTTATTATTACTAATGGTAATCCTCTAATAAATAAATAAGCAATAGTTTTAAGCAAAAGACAGTTTCATTAAATATTGCAAGTGTATGTAATACTTTCTAACACCAGGGTTTGATTCCCGGTGGCCATTTTAATTTTACGTCTACCCCCACTTCATAGTTCGTTTTACGGTCCGTCCTATGTTACTACATTACTGATTACTGCAACCATTTACCGTCTATACCTTTCTATCAACTTGTCCCTTACATATATAATCTTATTGTTTTCCTTTAGGTCCACGCAATAAAGCTTTTGTTTACTAACTGCTTTTTATCAACCATGCACAACTCCTCGAGGTCGGTCAAAAGCGCCATAAGCGCATTACGTAAAAATACTAATGTTTTCTAACCTTATTTGTTTATTTTAATATGTTGCTACCTTCTCTGTAAATTTACTGTTATTTCTAAATGATAAATAAACGTAACATATGGATGGCAACCCACTTTATGCCGTAAACAAATTGTGGATTTTCTTCTTTATAGAAATTAGGGCAATTTCAAGGATTTATTATTATTATTATTATTATTATTATTATTATTATTATTATTATTATAATTATTATTATTATTATTATTATTACAATTAAAGTATTTTAGCCGGCAACACCTTCCTTCCTTTATTTTCGACTCCGTGTAGCGCTATTGCCTTTAGTGTATGCGGTCTTTCATTCAACTCCCGGTGCGCTTAAAACATTTAAAAGCTTTTCTTTCTGCAAACCACCCGCCCTAAATGAGGTTTTTATCATCAACACTAAGTAAAACCCAAAATATTCCAAGTCCCGCTCTTCGTTCATTTTATCCTAACTTAGTATCCATAATTGAAAAAACTCTACATACTAATGTATATGACTTCTCACCATTCCCGTAAACAAAGTAGCTGGAATTCCATCCGTTTTTAGTTTAGAAAAATGAACTGAATAGTTATGTACGAGGAACTTCATTTCAAATTCTATTTTAAAACACACAAGAAAAACGTAATGCAAATGATAATACGTGTAAGAATTTAAATAATCACTATCTATAGCAATTAGATACCACATTAGAGTTGATTAAATTCCCCATTCATTATCAATTCTTTGAAACACTTAGTCTAGAAGGACTCGGTTTGATTATATAAGACGTAAATCTACAGCCCAACGTGGAATTCGTACTACATTATCTATCATTGAGAGTCGAAAAGCACTGAAATAATAATCAAAATCAATACTACTAAACTATATAAATACTATACTTATAAAATGATTTCTTTCCGTAATGTTAAAGAGCAAGAAATAAAGTCCTACATATACTAACAGTAATAGTAACTAAATAACTAGCTACCGAATATATAATACAATGCTAATCACTATATTCGGGTAAATATTACATTTAAAATTAATTCTATTCTACAATAATCAGAATATCTCGATGCTATACGAAACATGAATCTACAGATTAACTTGGAATCCGACCATTCATTATCAATTTCTTTGAAAAACTTAGTCTGGAAGGACTAGGTTTGATTATATAAGACGTAAATCTACAGCCTAACGTGGAATTCGAGCTACATTATCTATCATCAAGAGTCGAATTCAAGTTTCCCATAATACAGGCACGTACATCCACGAAAAACAATGAAATAATTAATTCCAATACTAATACTATCTACGTTACGAAAATATCACTTAAAAAAGCACTGAAATAATAATAATCAAAACCACTACTATTAAACTATATAAATACTATACTTATAAAATGATTTCTTTCCGTAATGTTAAAGAGCAAGAAATAAAGTCCTACATATACTAGCAGTAATAGTAATTAAATAACTAGCTACGGAATATATAATACAATGCTAATCACTATATTCAGGTCAATATTACATTTAAAATTAATTCTATTCTACAAGAATCAGAATATCTCGAAGCTATACGAAACATGAATCTACAGATTATCTTGGAATCCGTCAAGAGTCGAACTCAAGTTTCCTACACAGTAAGTACGTGCTCTAAGTGATTTTACGCGAATATGTATTGCTTTCAGCAAGTAGTGTCAAAGAACAAGAAAATAAATTCCTACATATAAAAACGTAATAGTAAACTAAATAATAAACCTGAATAACTCAATGCTAAACACTATATCCAAGGAAATATTTTATTAAATTGCATTCTATTCTAAAAGAATCAGAATATCTCCGACGATATATGAGACAAAAGTCTGAGCCATATAATCTTTCTGTACAAACGAAAAAGAAAGAATTCTGTAGTTGACAAATTTTCTTTTTCGCATTACTAATTTCATTATCGTTTTTTTCTGAATATAGTGTTACATACTCTTTAAAGGAACATAAGACTGCATAATTCCCTTGGTAATACTTTGTAAACTTGGATTTTGTAAACAAAGTAGCTGGAATTCCATCCGTTTGTAGGTTAGGAAAATGAACTGAATAGTTATGTACGAGGAACTTCATTTCAAATTCTATTCTAAGACAAACAAGAAAAAGGTAATTCAAATGATAATACGTATAAGAATTTAAATAATCTAAATAATCAAATTTTCTTTTTCGCATTAACTCGGGAACAAATGAATTAATCTGTCTTCCTTGCCACGTTATCTTTGGAATAGTCATAATTTGATAGCTTGCCAAATTGGTACTGTAATAGGAAAAGAAATTTTCTCAACTGAAGAATATTTTTTTTTAGCCGTCCGTACGCTAAGTGATTACTCGCGAAGATGTATTGCTTTTAAGACAAACAAGAAAAGGTAATTCAGATGACAAATTACATTAGCCATGTGTTACGTTTCTTGAACAAATCTGCGAAAGCGGATAGGTCTATCAGTGTAGTATTCTGTGATATAATGCATGATGCATTCTTACACATTTCTTCACATGTTGACAATAGGTCGGCAATTTGAATTACACTATTAAAGTTGTACCTACACATATCTGGCTAATCGTTCCTGTAACTGTATCTGATTACCCACACCTTGATAAATTGCACAAATCTGAAATTTTTCAGATGAACCTTTAATGCGAAAATAAAGTTGCATCACGTAATGGCCAACAAGTTTTGATAAGTGACGACACTACGAATAAAAAACATCTATGTCCTCCTAACTCTAGCATTTCCTCAAAGTCAATGCTAGCAGGAGTAATATAAATCAAAAACCATCGCTGATAACGGGTTTGCGTGTACAAATTTCTAATTTCAATATCTTTCTTTTCTGAATATGATGGTACATACTCTTTAAAGGAACATAAGACACCATAATTCCCTTGGTAATACTTAGATTGTGTAAACAAAGTAGCTGGAGTTCCATCAGCCTGAAGTATAGGAAAATGAACTGAATGGTTATGTAAGAGGGACTCCATTTCAAATTATATTTTAAGACAGACAAGAAAAGCTAATTCAAATGAGGAATTACAACGTTAAATGATAATACGTATAATAAATTCAAATAATCACTATCTATAGAAATTAGGTAGCACCTTAGAGATGATTAAAAAAAAGAAAGAATGAATAGCAACTATGTTTTATCTTACTAGAACGTAGAGCTTCAGTATACTGACAATCTCTTCTAACACACAGATGAGCACAACACAATTCGTAAAAGTCTACTTCACACACTTCACTCTGTTCAATGGTTTTATTCGAGAGAATAACAACTATGTTTTATCTTACTAGAACGTAGTACTACAGTATGCTGACAATCTCTTCTAATACACAGATGAGCACAACACAATTCGTAAAAGTCTACTTCACACACTTCACTCTGTTCAATGGTTTTATTCTACATTCATATGACGTCAAATAAAAACGTCACACGAAATTTAAACATTTCAAATATTACATTTCAATACAATCGTTTCTTCTTTCTTTTTAAAAATAATGATTTAATGTATACTTACACCGCAGCGACATGATGAAGCACTCACCTATCTGAGAAAGGGGACTTACGAAATTTCACAAGCCCTAATCAGAATTTCATGTGTTTCGTCTCTACATTCTTCAGGAAATTTCCTAATCGAAGAAGAAATATATTCTGTTACATCAACAAGAATAAACTGATACCACCGTGATTAAATGTACTCAGCGAAAGTAGGATTTCTCACAAACACACGAACAAAAAAATTCACAAATCCCATATTTACATTAAAGGTAAACGCAATCGCAAAGCAATACGATCACTTATATCTGAAGTCAAAAATAAAGCAAGTTTATTATGATAACTGTTTTCAAGAAACATATGAGCTTTTTCAAGCGAATAAAATCTCCACACCTCTCCCCTGCTACATTTAATATCCTTATTCAGTTCCACATCTGAAACAAAGTTTCATTTCCTTATTCACACACATTATTCGATAGGTGTATCAAAATATCATCTTTAGTAAATCTTATCTATTAAAAAACTTATTTTACATTACTCATAACTCAGCGTTTTCGCATTCAGATTACACTATCTTCAGTCGCACGTGAGTATGTTCGTATGTGTAGACGACAACAAACATACATGTAATCTCAAATGCTGTATAAGTTTGAAAATACGATATTCACGAATCATGCAATGCGATATTCCCATGTGCAACTAAGGTCTATTCGATCAAAGAACAGTCTGCAAACAAATTCTATTCCCACGAACACTTACAAGTGAATTCGTGAGAATCCCAAGACCAAATTAGATAAAGCAAATAGTTCACGCCTTCAGTTCATAACCTACAGGCATTTCGTGAGGCGTAATCTTTTGTGATATAGGAATATGTTATAACGCAAGTCTCATCACTACTTCAACATAAGTGATTTTAATTATTTGTCATAACAGACATCATCATGTGAATATCCATATAATACTTTTCACATGCAATACAATCAACCCTGCTGATTTGAGCATACAAATTTTTTCATCCTACGTTTTTAAAACATTATGATATACTATGAGAAGCTTCCGCTACCAATACGTTTTAAAACATCCATGAACTGCAACAATCATCTTATCAACTCAATTTCCTGAGAAGGTTCCAGACGAAAATTTTCCAGACGTTTCGTGAGAATAAGACCAGGTCAAACTCCTCAAGCTCTTCGCAGAAAATCTAGGAACTTCTATTCTTAGCATTACAAGATGGGTCTGGGGGCTGAGGGGGAATCTAGCTACCTAATACAAGATGACTAGAAAAAAAAGAAGACGAAAAGGTTTTTTTTAAAATAAAATCTAATCTATATGCGAGACACTGAGGCTCAGTGATAGAGTGCTCACCTCAAGTTGGATTACTCCGTGAAATTCTTTTTTTTTTTCATGCGAGGATTAACTCAACTCTAAATCGTGAAGTACTGGTCTCGCGTTCGATTCCAATGAGAGAACTTTCAAAATAAAAGCATATTTAGAGTTCTGGTTCGATTCTTAGTGAAAGAGCATTCAATATTTCAAGACATTAAATTATTTCGTTACTTTCTGTCGTGAAACAAAGTGCTATATACGTGAAATTCTTTTTTTTTTTCATGCAAGGATTAATTCAACTCAATGGTCGTGAAGTACAGGTTTTGTATTTGATTCCCGTGTCCTGGTTCGATCCTCGATGAGAAAACATTACACATTTTAAGGCATGAAGTTAATTCAATCCCTGAAAATGAAGTGCTATATACGTGAAATTCTCTTTTTTCATGCAAGGACTAGTTCAACTTTAAAATCATGAAGTACCAAATTCGATCCCAGTTCCCTACCAAAGTAGATTTTTGTGTACAGTCTTTATGTCATAAGTTAGCGAAGCTACAATCAAGGTTAGTTGTCTGCTTCACTTTCACTCGGAAAATACTAATACTAATACTAATACTAATACTAATACTAGTAATAATAATAATAATAATAATAATAATAATAATAATAATAATAATAATAATGTGATGCTGTATTTTTTAAATTTATTTTTATGGTTGTTATTTATGTTTTAATACCACTTTGATCCGGGTTCGATTCTCGATGATAGAAAGAAAGAGAGAGAGAAAGGGAGCATTGAACACTTGAAAGCATTATAGTGTTTCGAAATGAAGAGCTTCGAACAATGTACATATCATCTGCTACGCTAAAATCAATACATGAAATTCTTTTTTTTTTTTTTTTTTTTCATGCAAGAATTAATTCAACTCTAAATCGTGAAGCACTGGTCTTGCGTTCAATTTCAATGAGAGAGCTTTCAAAATGAAAACATATTTAGTGTTCAGGTTCGATTCTCGATGAGAAAGCATTGAATATTTTAAGACATTAAGTATGCTCTTCGATTCCCAGGAGAAACGAGTCGGGGAAAGACGAAGACCAATCAATTGGAGTGCTTCGATCACTGAATATCAAAGGATTGGGGGTAAAGTTCTACCCTATGCTATGCAAAATAGCTATTCAATACATAACGAAAAGACGAAAATCAATCAATCAATTGGGAAGCTTCTAACTTGATATTCAATCAATTGGGAAGCTTCGAACGTGATAACTGAAAGGACTCTCATCAAGATCCGACAGCCGTCCAAGAGTATGAGCATAGTAACAACGTTCGCTTACGCAGCGTTTTTCGCAGGAGGAATTGGAGGGGTTTGGGGGTTCAAATCCATAACGAAAAGATAAAATCAATCAATCAATTGGGAAGCTTCGATCATGATAACTAATAGAACTCTCATCCGTCCAAGAGCATTTAGCTATTCAATACATAACGAAAGCAAAAATCAATCAATCAATTGGGAAGCTTCGATCATGATAACTGATAGGACTCTGATCCGTCCAAGAGTATGAGCATCCAAGACTATGAAGGCATCCAAGACTATCAGCATAGCAACAGGCTTTTCTCATAAACAAACATTTTCCCACAGATCCTGTGGTAGCCGTAAAAGGCTATGAACATAACAACTAATGGCTTGTCGAAACTTGCCTGCCAATTCCAGGAAATGATATCGATTTCTAGGAAAACAAGATCAAATTTCGCTGACTCGGCCATCTATACGCCGGGATATCTACTCCTAAGACTAGTGGTGGAGACGCCCCCATTTAGCATGTGCTTTACTGCTATAAATTTGGTATTGTTTCCCGCACCTCTTAGGTGCCTCTCGTTTCTATCGCGACAGTTAAGTTGTATCGAAACGTGGTGGATTGCTCCTTGGGTTTTTGTATCTCTGTGGTTTTCTCGCTGCATTGATTTTTTTTCCTCCCACGTGTATATGTAGTGGTAATTTTCACCCGCCCACCAATCCTCTTGCAAGTAGTTTTGGATGTTTATACGTTTCTGATTTTTTTTCTTGCTGAAGTATGTTTATCTAAGTTTGTTTGGAGTTTTACTTCCCACCTCTAGAATTTTGTTAAATTTTACTTTAGTGAAGCCCCCTTCTAACAGCATTTGGCTGTATGTTTTGATTATGACGTTGTCAGTTCGATTATATGTTTTGTATATAGCATTTTTTTTGATTATTTGGATTTGCTTATTATTAGTTATGAGGAAGCTATTTTTTTTTAAATTATTAGCGTTGATAATGTTTTATTCTTGAGTAGTTTCGATAAAATTTTAAGAAATTTATGTGACTATTTTTTATCTTCCTCGCATATATTTCGATTATTATTATGTCCTTGTTTCGGTAAGGTTAGTGGTTTTTATTTAATTGTCTTCGATATTTCAAGTTCGATAGAGTTTTGTGTTATTTGATTTAGGATTCTAATATTCAGTGCAAATTTGGACGTGTTTGTTTTTTTTTAAGGGAAAAAGGAAAATTTATTATTGCTTGTATTAATTTTTCTTTTATCGTTTGTATTCAGTTAAGAAGTTTTCGTTGTATGAATGAAGTTCTTTAGTTTTGTAAACATTACGTTACGTTAGCACCGTACTTTGTTCTTTAATTTTTAGCTAATATTGCTATCAGTTTCCTCTTGCGACTTTGAGTTTGATGTGTCAGCTTTCTTCGCGCTGTATACTGTTGCGGATGTACACTTTTTAGTATTTGATTTAATTAACATTGAGATTGGAGGCTGAAATGAATTAAAATTATTATTGTGTTAATTTTAAATGTTACCTTGGTTTTCCTTTTAATATTTTATCTTATATGAAGTATTGTTTGACATCGTTTAATCAGGAACATATATATAGATCGTAAATTTGGATTTTTTATTTTTAGTAATTTCTATTATTATTTGTTTTATCGTTATTTACATGAATTTTGTTTAGTGAAAACATATACCTGAGTACGATTTTTGGTTATCCTTATATCCATTTTTGGAAATTTTGAGTAAGGTTGAGGCAATAATTTTCCTGTGGTATAGGACTGTTTTATGATATTCTGATGCGCTGTTTTTGAGTACTCGACTTAGTGATTTTCAGAAGTTTCTTTTGGTGTTAAGGTTTAGTTTGGTGCTTCAGATTTAGGTTTTATTCATTTGTATACCCTTACGTAGCGTTATTTTTAGTTTTTGTGTTAATT
This sequence comes from Thermobia domestica, assembly GCF_964235325.1. Classification (NCBI taxonomy): domain Eukaryota; kingdom Metazoa; phylum Arthropoda; class Insecta; order Zygentoma; family Lepismatidae; genus Thermobia; species Thermobia domestica. The sequence goes on from NC_137470.1 coordinate 107,218,446, forward strand.
GTGCACGGGAACAATGAGTGGACCGCGAAGGAGTGCAGTTTGTCTGCCCAGGGTGCCACTTCCAGATATTGTCTCTTATTCGTTGTTTCCTCAAGCTATTTCCCCATATTCTTCACTGCTAGTCAAGTTTTGGGCTTGCATTTGTTTATGCGTCTTTGGACCAGAGTGATTCAAAATTTGTTGGCGATGTAGAGTGTGCCGCCGTTTATTCTGTCTTTGTTGTGACGATGTTAATTAATATAATTTTTGGGGTATGTTTTGTGTCTGTTTTAATGTTGAAGAAACAACAGGTTATTTGTAATGGTATACACAATGGTTCGTAGTGAGTACTTATTTTGTGTTTTTGATTAAGAGGAATTGACACTCCTATTTAGTTTGAATTATGCCACATATTTTATTATTTTTTTTAATTTTGAGGTCATATGCATTTTGTTTACCCTTTGCATGAATTATTCTTTTATTTGTGTTGCACCAATCTATTTACATGAGAGCTTGAATTAAATTGTATAGCCTGTTTCATCTTGAGCTATTTTTACTAGTCTATGTGTGTTTTGAATTTATGAGATAATATATATTTTATGTATATGGTATTTGAAACTATATATATATATATATATATATATATATATATATATATATATATATATATATATATATATATATATATATATATGAATTTTATTTCGTGATTTTGACCTGTTGTCAGTTAATATTTAAGCAACATGTTTATGGATGCACTTTTTCATGCATTGTTTATTTTTGTTGCTATTTGAATTGCTATTCCGAATACTATTTTATTAGTGCATGTTGAGAATTTTAACATCTCTCGTAATGATATTATGCATTAGAAAAATGTTTGCTTTTTCACTTAAGTATACTTTGAATGCAATTTATTAATTTGAGACAGTAATTTAATTTTTACTTTAACCTTGTGGGATTTTTATTCAGTTAATTTTAAAGAATTTTTTTTCAATTTTAGTAATAAGTTTGAAAACATAATTTGTTGAATGGATTTCTCTATTGTTTATGAAGCTGACCTACCAGTGTTTACTATGCCTATGTATTTTCGTATATTATGCAAATCTTATTGACCTATATAATGTGTGATATTTGCTGCTTATGTTCTTCTTCAAGTACTATTTATGTTTCCCCTTGCAATTAGATGTGGTGACGGACTTTTTGTTTTGAATTTAATTACTCTTGATCGGCGAGTAGCTAGGATGCGGATATCTACAAAGCCTGCCTCGTTGTCTTACTTGTTTCAGAGAAATATGAAACGAAACTTATTTCGTTTTCAGAAAGTAATTAAATTCTGTTTTCATTTACTCGTACATTATTTTGTCCTCTGCACTTATCATTTTAGTCTCTTCATTTCATTTAAACTTGGTATCATTATTATGGTAGCATAACCTTTTATCCCGTTTCCTTGAGGAACTCTATAGACTGGAAGCTGTTGTTAATCTCACCTACATTGCTACAGTGTTAGTGTGTGTTTATGGAAATGAACTGTGACGATACTTTATTCCGTTATTGAAAAAACAAAACTGTGGACTTACCTTCTGCCTTTTTCTTTAAGGATTTATCACACGAGTTTACCGGCTTTTTCACGAGCACTGTGTACTCACGAGCAGCCATGATTACTAGTTTGACTTTTGTAACCTGCATTATGTGTGTGTGCTGGATATTGCAGTTAGTCAGCACTGACATGCATCCTCCATCTGTCAGCGGCTTGGAGAATTAATTGCAGATCAGCTCATCGTATTCTTCACGGTCCAGCGGTAAGAAGTTTATCCTGCAAATATCATCTATCCCATCTTGAGAACTTAATTTTTTTATTACGATTCAATAGATCTTTGCTGTCGAAAAATCAGTATTCCGCAAGGATTTGGCTCCTTCCTATTTGACATTTTGGAGGGAGGCCATGTTACGGGATATGAATAGGACAAACTTTATTTCATGTGGAAATTCAACCAGTCATCAATGGAAGCCAAGCAGCCTTCAAGAGTTCACTGCCTTATGTTCTTAACACCAATATTCTGATATACGTTGGTAGCTGACTTTACATTGAAAGATAAATTAACCATTGCTTTGCTGTTATTGAGGAAGTCTTTGTACTTGTGATTTGTAATAAACAGTGGTAACGACCTTTAGAACCTTCACCTGTTACAGTCTCACAGGCGACGCTTTTAATTTGATTTGTTAGATCAATTGCTTCTCTCAATTGGTTCGACCTGATTGGCCCGAATAGTCAGGCTATTACAAGACATTGTCCGTTTCTTTCGTTTACTCACGACAAGATATGACAACAAGGAAGTAAGGATTATGGAAGTTAATACTTTGACTCAGGTGAGTCTCCTTTTAGTTAATTTACCTAAGAACGTTGGTAAGCTGAGGAGCAAGTTTCAGAACTGTGTTGAATCGACGACATGTAGAAACATGAACTTGGTCAATGTCAGTCTTGGGTAATTGACCACGCTTAGGAAATCTTGTGGTGTCACCACCACCTCATTCTGACGTAAGAGGGACAATCGGGTCAAAACCAATTGAGAGAGTACGAGTTTGGTCTTGGGATCTCAACCACGAGGCGAGACACATCGGAGTCTTCCTGCCTTTTGGACCGGCACTCAATACCATGGTTGTTCGTCGGACAAGTTTTCATCATGGACTTCATCAAAACAACCCAACCTGCAAGTCACTGGAACTTCGACGACAGCTCCTAAATATCACCTATGTGTAAATGCGAAGAGATTGATACTGCTTCGAATTATGGTGAGAATGTTCAAAATTAGTTGCTATTCCTTTGATCTACCATCTATTCCTTAACGCCCTTATTGCTACCAATTCTCAATGAAAATGCATTGGTTATTTTCAAATTATATTAACACTAAATTCACATTCGTTACCCTGTGTAATTTTGCTCATGGATTTAGTCGCCTAAGACTAGTGGTGGAAGCGCCCCATTTAGCATGTGCTTTACAGCTATAAATTTGGTATTTTTATTCCGCAACTCTTAGGAGCCTCTCGTTTCTCTCCCGACAGTTAAGTTGTATCAAAACTTAAGAAACGTTCTCCATACTATTTTTTTTTCATCTTCTCACTATATACCATGTATGGTATGTTGTTTTTGATTGCCGATTTTGGTCAATTTCAATGTGCCCTTACTATATAAAAATTGTAAAACTGCAAATTTCAATACACTATAAGTGAATGAGTTAACATTTTCTTTAAAGTTCTATTCTATAAAATAATTGGAAACAGTAGTACTGATACAAACTGAATAAACTTAAAATCGTGGTTTTACTTTATCCTTTTTAACTTTTAAGTAAATGTGGCCTAACGTCTTGAACTTATTAAATAACTTTAAAAGACCTATTTGTACACTTTAGTTAATGAGGTTGACCTATCTATCTTCTGTATTTTTTGTATTGTCATTATTTTAGTCTACCATATCGTACATAAACAAAACATTGACTTTGTATTATGACATTATATTAAATCTTGTGATTCAATTGTTATTCGGACAGCTAGTATCAGTATTTCTTAAATATTAACATCAATTTCTTTATCTTGCAGCAACCCAGTACTACTACTACTACTACTACTACTACTACTACTACTACTACTACTACTAATAATAATAATAATAATAATAATAATAATAATAATAATTACAATGATTAACACAGTAATGACAACCGATGCAACATTTCTATATTTGTATATACAATGAGTTTACTTTGTCTGAAACCCTAATTTGCATGAGGTTTTTCTCTAGTTTGCCTACGGTTTTGGTGTAATCCATTAAATTCAATTGAAATTCCTTCCCTTTCTATAATAAATATAATATTTGATTTGATTTTTTTTTACTAATATTATTTGTTTTGTTGGTAACGTGTAACTACCAAAGACTACATGGGAGAAATTTTTATACTCTATGAAATGTAATAGATTTAGGCCAATAATTAATAGATTTCATCTCAACATATTATCAGCACCTAATAATGTTTTAAATTATGTTATTTTTGATGAATACAACATACTTGAATCGCTACATTCAAAAATAAAATTCGACTTCTGTTTTCTCGATAGTAAATCAAATTCCTTCAGTAATTTATTAAATATAATATTACTGATTCATAATAACTTTAATGTCATTCATGTTGAAGAAGAATGAGAAAAACAAGAATGATTTCCAGATACAAGTTTGCTTATCAATATTGTGAAACTTATTTAAATGCAAATATACAGTTTGTGATAAATTATAATAGCTTCCAAATGCTGACAAAAATATAGATATTTTACTTCGCAAATTCAGGAGATACTATTATCGTACAAATTGGTGTTTTCAACAAGATATAGATATTAATCTCTTCAAAATTAAACTGGATTAAACACAGTGATGATAGTTAATTAAACAATAATAAATTATCCTTACAAATAGTATTTCGCTAAATATTATGACTATTTAAAAATTGTAGAGCTTGATCGTTCGTAAAAAGAAAAAGAAAATATATAAATATATTTTCTTTTTCTATATATATAATATATAATAATATATATAATAATATATAATAATATAAAAATATATAATAATATAAAAAGAAAATGCGTTAGCCATTATGTTATTAAACATTTCTAGTTTATGTTGTTGACATTTGTGCATTAAAAAGTTAGACAAAAATTGACGCTTCTAATGGTGCAGCATACACAAAGCAAATACTAATTGCATATTATAATGTGCTAAAATGTTTCTAAAGCTTACTACTATCTTCCAACTTCAATTTCATCCTGTAGATTTTTTTTATTCTTACTTACTTACTTTATTCAGCTGTTAGTACTTCATCATGCTCCTCTAATAAAATATAAGCATGATACGTTTCATTTGCTGTTGTTTTACAAAATTACATGTTGACAATCCGAATGAACTCAATCTAAGTTCCCATCATCATCGTCTGCTTCAGCCTAACCGGCATAACCGTGGGCCGTAAAACTCAAAGATTTCATTTCAATCTAAGTTCCATGAGAAGAAAGATTTTCTTGATCGAATCGAATTTTAAAATTGTTGATATTCGTTCAGAAAGTAAAATTTGCAGGGAATGGAATATCCTAATTTATGGCAAATCAAAAGAGCATTATTTTGTACTCCTCGACAATATTTTCCAAGCTCAGACACTTCAATTCTGAGAATGGATAGATTTGGTTACGGATCGTTGAACACAGTTTGCCTCGTGTGAGCTGCTAATGAATATTCTGTTACAATGACTCACAGTTGTTTGTTCTTTAGTTGATGAGTTAGTGTACCACTAAAAAACTTATACATATATTCGATAGTATTATTAAAATATTAATAAAATCCATTTTCCAATCCAGATACTAAAAAAAAATCATTCAGTACTATTGTGAAGGTTTAACTTCGATGATATAAACCTGCATAACGTTGTTCATTTATATCCAGATATTAATTATTTGAATAAATTTGTTCAAATGCAATGCACCAGAGATACTCAATTTCCTGAGTGTCTGATGGACATAAATTTATGACCGTTTTTTTATTTGTCTGTCTATTATAAGGTTTCACGTGTCTTCACAAGATGCTGGAAGTAACCATCCGTTTCTACACAATGTGCTTGAAGTAAAAAATCATCCCACAGACGATAAATTGGATCTCTCTACATGCCAACCTCGCCCTATGTACTCTATCTGCCAGGTTCATTATCAAACTTGTTCATAAGAAACTGATTGCTTACATAATTTAATATTTCGAAATTTGACTGGTAATTGCCACATGACGCCCACATTTTCCCGATATAAACAATTTTTTATGCTCATCCGTGTGGCTCCATTTGACAAGTAGGAAATTTATTAAAATCACCACGCACTAAAACCATATAATATGTGTAGATGGCTTTAATTCTTCCATTACACATTTTGTTTCGACATGAGGACTTTGAAAGAGTGATAACAAATACCTTAAATCTGCCTTCGCATCACACAGCCAGTTTTAGAATAGAATTTTGGCACCTACCGATAAGAGCGATAAGAATTTTACCCTCAATATTCAGAACCTTCAACAAACAATAACTTCCATACATTCTTTACTATAACATGATATAAACTCACTATCTGATTTTTGTCCTATTTTCACTTGACACCATCTTTTCCTTGGATACTAATTATCATAGCAGCCTTAATTATCGTTTTATTATTAATTGGAATTTGATGTTTTGTTTATAATTTACACAAGAGAATGATCACGAATGGTAGCTAATATCACGCTAATAGCTCCTCCTGCAGCGTATCACTTTCTTGTTCCGATCATTACGACGGCCGCCATAATTCTTATTTTATATAGTCTTGCATGTTTCTATATATTTTGTACTGTCGTCTCAGGACGTCAACAGCTCTAAAACTCCCCATTAACATGGAGATTTCTTCACCAATAGCAATGAACTCGTTTCATTCAGCACCAGAGACAGAGCTAACTTCGCACCAAAATACTACTTCGATTACCATCAGTGACTAAGTGTACGAATATTAATTATATCCACCAGACTTCAACAGCTTGTCTACTGAGGGAAATACAATAGTGTAATGTATATATCCTGCTTAGGCTATAGGACAAACTGATATTGCTTCAACTTTCACAATATTGTAAGGTTCCCCACATCACAGCATAAGCACATGTTTACAGAAAACACGTGCTATTGTTTATAAACAAGGAGACGATGCATGGACCAGGAATGCACGAAGAATAACACGAAGTAAACCCAAAGAGGACGAGGCACCTGAAGAGGACCTATAAAAGTTAAGCCAAAGAAAAAGGAAACATAGGTTGATCAATTTTTGCTAACCTTTAACAATATCTGGAGGTCGCAGTGAACGAAGGGGCGTTACCTTTTCTAAAATACCTGGAGACTGCCTTTGAGCAAAGGAGATTTCTGCCCACAAACCATATATCACGAGGCTGCCATAAGCCGCGGAGGTTACCCAAGGACCTTAACCTGAAGTCGCTTCAAGACACCCCGGTGTCTGCCATGAGCGGTGGGGATCCCGTATGAAACGTTACTTCCTTCACATCAGATCATAAGATACATCGAACTCTGTAGGCACAAATGCTATTTTGTATTTTTTTGTAAAAATAAATAGTTGAAGAGTTAGAATCCCGGATTATCATTGTCTCTACGTACATAAATTATGACATAGTGCAAGCACGCTCTTTTTATTAACTTTTTAATAGGCTCAAAAATGAAATAGGCCAGTATCAAAATTTTTCTTTCTTCCATTTTAATCTCTTCTTCACCTGTTTCTTCTACATCTTAAATTTAGTGCGAGTTTATGCCGGAGAAAAGGTCTGGTAAGCAGACATATAGATCAGAGGAAAATATTACAAACAATATTACAAGTTATTCTGTCAATAATATTAAATGACAGAAGGCGTATCTTGTATACCTTTTAGTTTGCTTCTTCTTAGTACATATTCGGCCATGTACGTCAAGACCCATATAGATTTTTCATGCTGTATGGACATATAGCTACTATGTAGTCGAAGTCACCAGCCAAGAAAAAAGGAAGTTTACCGATATATTTACAAGGTATAACATTAGGTTTAGTAGTTTAACTCAAAAATCAGAATCAGTTTTGGACGTTAATCTACGAAAATTTGAAAACTAAATAAGTTGTGTTAAGCAAACCGAAGGTTTCTTCATATAAGGAAGAACAAGTATTGTTTCAAGTTCAGCAGGGACGTAAGGAACATATAGGGTCATGCTTCCTGCGTAAACTTCGTGCAGTTAGACAATTAACACTCGACGTGTCACAGGAAGAGAAGATGCACCATTTATCACTAGGATTTGAACGGGATTTTCTCAATAATATGAAGTTGAAAAAAAAAAAATTAGACGATTGAAGCTTTGCAAGCAAAATTAAATGCATCACAAGCTCCTACTGACCTTTTACCTAAGCGAGACCATGTTAAATTATCGCAAACACTACTACGTTGTATGGCCATAATCCATCATGTTTATTACCACGTGACCGAGAAAGGACATCCAATTCAACAACCTTGGCATCATATGTTTCCTGTACACACCCTACCTGCTATTTATCCAATGAAAATTATATTAGTGTATCTGCACAATAACTTAAGAGCTATCAGTATAGTCCATATATAACATCCTCTCAACTATTACCGCCCAATCCGCATGAACAACGTAAAGTTAGTGAAGAAGATAGGGACGTTTCCCACCAATGAGAAACTCCTCCTCAACCTGATTGTTCCACTTTGGTCAAAAAATGGCGAAACTATTGTTAGTAGTAGCACATTTAAGTTATAGAAGCCGGCCAAAGAGTAAGGAACAAGGATTTAGGTAAAAGAGCAATCAATACAAGAAATAGCGGAAAGAAAAGACAGGGGCCCTCCCAGAGCAATCAACAGACCACACCTAGGGAGTACTAGATATTAGTATGTTCCGTGAGGAGTCGAAAGCAAGAACATGGAATATCTACATGTTACAGACGTAAAGAAACGTGCAGGGCCGCCTTGGCCGATAGTCAAAATCACGCAAATACCAGATAAGAAGATATAGCAGTAATTATAACTTAAACTATGTAAATTATGACAGTTCTACACTGGAACACCAATCGGAAAATTTGGCGTGAAAACATCACTTTAGAAGATGAAAATAATAGATAAAATCTAGCAATCAATACCAAATTACGACAGCAAAATGCGACGATAGATACAGGCAGTTCTATTTGAATATGGCACTTGGACATTTTTCCACCTGTCACAGACCTAATTTTATTCGAAACTATAAGGAAAGGACTATCAGGGAAAAACATTTTCTGAAGTATAGAGCGCTAATCACATTCAAGATAGGACAGACAATATGAATCCTTACTTTCTGGATTGTAATTAGGGCAGTGCCAATCATTTTTGGAATTGATTACCTCCTATTGACTTGTGCAATAAATTGATTTAAACAAAAACATACCTTTTTTGTAAATCACGGAAGCCAACACTACCAGCTAAGAAGACGGAAAATGTATTATCAATTCTTACAGGTTGAGCAATAAAACAACCTCAGCAAGATATTTTTTTCAAGTGTTGCGTTCCGAAAGGCTACAGAATAACTATAATATTGAAAGTGACTCCACCACTAGCTCTGATAGCTAGAATGCAAACACATAATAACACAAATGAAAATAAAAAATCATTAATGAAAATTAAATGAATAAATAATTAAAGGTAAAAAAAATGTAGCAAGAAATAAAGGTACGGAAAGCTAGATGCAACTAAATATAATTAGGGTTCACACTAAATTAACTAAGTTCTTGACGGACAGTGAAACACACTACTACACCATGTGCTCCCAAACACTAACTTTCACCAAGTACCCAGATAATTCTGTCTTCGGTCCTTGACTCGTGAGTGACTTTAGATAAGAGCGACAAAAGATAATTCCACCATGGAATATTTCAATACACCAAATCAGCTAGTCCTCTTAAGATGTCAGAAAATCCGCGTACAGATGTCCTCGTGTACACTAGGACAAGACCTAGCACCCTTCTTTCTGAGATAGGAAATTTACCAAAACACAAGCTTGAAAGGAACTCAAAGCTCAACAATTCTGGTCATAGACTAAGAACATCCAGCAGAATTGTGAAGGTGACATTACCAAGAGGCATTGAGAATGATGACTTGCAAAAAAACGCGCAAAAAATAGACAATTGAACAAATAGTAAACGAAATTAAAGCAAATCTGAAAAGCGCACAACTGAATAATAAAAAATGCAATTAAGTAACCAAAAGCTGTATGAGAAGAAAGTTTTTGGCCAAGGTTTATCACTTTAATCTTACAAATCATTAATTCATTTCTATATTCAATATTCGTATAACAGAAAATACTTGGTAAATATTGGCTAGCAACAATTTCCTTTAGAGACGACAGCAACAGATGAACTCCCACACAGGAGATGAACTCAATTTGTAGTAGAAATGATGCATTAATACATTTCCTAAGGGTATATAGACTCCAAATAAAGATGAATAAATCCTTGGTTGATGGTCCTAGGATGGTGATATGTAACATTCTCCTCCGGCAGAAATACGATTCAATCGTGGATCAAATCTTTACAGAGACACTATGTGACGTCTCATAACATAAGTCTGCGATACTGGAGAAAGAAAATGTCAAAAGAAAAGGATGCTAAAGATAAGAAAATTTCTCCAAATCTCTGAGATAGGAGATGATCTCTTGAAGAAAACATTCAGAGTCTACTACGTTGTAATAATCCACATCCTTAGATGGCACGGACATGAACTGAGATTCACATAGTAGCCATATGAAGTACTTAACGTTCCTACAGGTAACGGCGATTAAAACAGAAATACAGTTATTTTTTAAAAGTGTAGCCGTGAAGTATGTATATAAATTAATTATCTAAATAAGAATAAAATTAGGACAAATGGGCACTAGAGAATAGTGAGTACACAGTTCAAACTAAGACACAGTGTATAATGACGTAAATACAGTAAGCAAACAGTATTTGTAGATAACAAATAGAGATCACAAAATAAGTAAACTGTTTATCACACACTGTTCACGCTATTACACTAACATGGAAATCAGCAAAGTGTCGCAAGCCGATTTCAACGAAAGTTGCAGGTAGATCCGATAAACAAAATAAAGTGACACATATTTTTAATTATCTGCGGAAAAACGTTTTGAAGAGGCTTAAGCATCTCCGGAAATATTTTCAAAAAAGCTCGAAATCTGCAAAGCATCGTGAGCAATTTGCGTTTGTACATACTAGATATACAAGTAAAATATACGTATGTGTTATTTGCTGCGTTAAAACTGTTACAAGGGGAGCCACATCCCCTCAGATTTATCCAAATAGTTTAGGAAGCGCACAATCCACAAATTACCACAACAGTTCAGATGAAAGTAAAAATGCACATGTTAGACGTGAAATGTTGAAATATATATTGCAACTACTACCTACCATTTTATAACACAGACCAACAGTTTCTTAAGCACAATATCTTACGCAATAAATTTGTCACAATAATGATATTCCACAAAGAAATTTTGTAAACAAAGTAATCTCTTACACCAAGCACAACAAATCACAGCGACCTCTCAACAAGTATCACGTATCGGGATGTCATTCGTGGCAAAGGATAGCTCTGCTGGAGTCTGAAATTGTGCCGGCTCGCCTGTTGTATAGACAATGTGATACCACGCGTATTTCATGACATCTTTGCATCTCTGAGAGGAGAATTGATTTTGTGTATGTAATTGTAGTTTGATTATATTATCCCGTAGACGAAAATTAATATCAGACTGTTGTAAGGCAACTGTGTCCAAAACGCGGAACACAAATGTCATCCACAAAGTCCAAAAGGACACATCGAGTGGTTGCAGCTTCCAAGTTAAACCTTGAGGCATTGTAAGTAGCACAGCATTGTTCTCATCCGGTGCAACGGCGCGTAGGGTATTTTACAACGTCCACTCCAAGCGTCCAATAGAAGAACTGTTTAACTCTGTGTTGTAGGAAAATACAAATGCTCGAGCGAAGGATGGAAAGGTTCCTTTGAAAGTTTTTCTGATCTTGAAGAGGCAAGGCATACGTTATGGGGGCGAAATGCAGTGTCGTGTATTCGTGGACCGAACCCTCCAGGTGGCACTTTGAGAATTATGAGTAATAGTGCCAGCAAAGCACCATCGGCAGAGATGATCTGTTGTGTTGTTTATCTCTGTGTGGTTGCACTCACGGAATGGACAACTGTTAACACTTCTATTAATCCCTGAGCAGCCAAAGTTCGACCGACACGCATTTCTAGTCGGAAACCCCTTTGATCGGAGTTGTACATATTACCTGGGCCAAATTGGATATTATGGTACTTTACGTTGTCAATAAAGGCATTTGCGGTTCTCAATATGTCTTCTTTTTCTTCAGGCGTGTGCGTCATATATATAAATTTCACATTTCGGGATACGATTTTGTGTGTTGTTTCAAACTCCCACAGCCATTTATTTGACGCCTTAAATGATGGAAGGTGAAATCTATTGGTGGTCAACAATCAACATTGCAGGTCAACATCTTGTATTGGGAAGTGTGTCCAGGACCATTTAGGAATTGCCGAAGTACGTATGGAGATACTTGGGATATCTTATCCTTCCGTGTTCCTCCACCAATGACATTCCCAGTTTTCTAGCTGCTGCCTTGAGTTTACCTTTCTAAACTTTGCTTGTACGGATCGAAGGTAGAGCGGACTCTTAATATCATTTTCCAATAGTTGACAGCCTTTTGTTTGTACCCAAAGGTGATGTCTGTCTGCCCACGTAAGGTTGTTCCGTCATCGCACTCTTCTACGTCATCATCGACAGGAGAATATTGGGAGGTATCCTCTTTCCTGTAGTCCTTCGCAAATGCAAATGTTAATGTTTTTTCCGTGTTCAACGTAACAATATCAATATCGTCCATCAACTATTCCAGCAAGCATTGCAATATACGTGATGCATTCCTTTCCTGTGCCATTATTGGCGACTTAGGGCGATGTATCACTTCAAAAGCAACAAACAGTAAATGGAGAATGTTAACTGGATTCATGGTAGTTTTCTCTTACATAACGCACTGAATTTATGTCATACACATATTAGAATTTGATGTAATGTGCTTAACTTCATGGTTTTATATTGTGTACACGTTGTAGATATTGATATCTCATTTTGCACTTGCGACTCATTTTCTTGAAGTGTTCTTTTGTGGCATTAATGTATCATTATCACAAGTAAACAAGCTGTTGTCCATGCCAAGGGCCAGTCAAGTATAATTGCATATTGCATTGTCAATTATCGGTCATATGTTTTTAACAGATAAAAAAGTTACTATCACTTGAACATATAATACGCAGATCTCGTATGCTTGCAAAATAACATTTTACATATTTCACAATATAGTTCGACATCTTCTGCTGCCCAATAATTTCACTCAACCTTTGAAACGGTACTTCAGACTACATATCCCTTGCATTATTTGTTCAACAAATGAGACCTTAGCAGCTTCCTGTCTGTCAGATGATAGATCTTCATATGTCATTTCAGAGTTTGTTTCTTTTCCGTGTAGTTTCCCCATGAGTGGGACATATACATTGGTCTGTAATACAAAGATATACGGACACCATAAATATACGTTGGGAATGTGATATATATGCTGAAAATTTCTGCAAACTGTTTGTGCCGTTTTGAAGATTTTGGGCTCTTTAAAAAAACTATTTCGACAAATACGTATCAGCTTATTTTGTGTCTAGTATGTGCCTCCTACATTTCGTTGAAAGCACTGAGAAAACTTTTCCGGATGTTCCATGTAAACGTTTTTGAATCCACGAATATAGTTCCATTTTAAGGTAAAAGGTTCGGAAAAAAGATATTAGGTGTCACCCTGGAAGATAGTAATATGTAAAAAAAAAAAAGAAAACGTTAAATTTAAATGAGAAAAACAAACATTCAAAATAAAGTTTTCGTACCCAGAAACAAACAACGTTACAAAATGCCAACGCTATATGAAGCCTAAGTCTCGCGGCTTAGAAATTGTTACAAAAATTCTAAGTCCAAATTAATAACAAACTCTTGCAACGTTTTCTTATGCAATCCAGAAATACATGTCTCGATCGATTAGTTATTTCTTGTCTTCAATCCAACTCCCTCCCTCCTCCACCTCTCCTTGTCTAAAGCCGTTGTGTGTGGCGTAGTACACTCTTTCCATTCAGACGGAAAAAAAACAGGAATCAAATTTATAATGTTATACCTCTAAAATAACCTTTTTCATTCCTTTGTTCTGCAATATCTTTAAAGAACCTATTTTTTTATAGTCATACACTCTTCCCATAGCTTCATTAATACGTTTAATTTTATTCTTTCCCCTCTTTAAAGACTGCCACCTAGTAAGATGCTCCCTAAAAATCTATGGAAATTGCCAATAACGGCAGTAAGTTTTGTGCTTCCTAAAGTCTCTAATGCACGCACAGAGCTCGAGAATATCTACTGACAGAAATGAGTGTCATTCAATGATTCATTACATTTCTTTTCAGTCATTGCATGCAAATGTTCCAAGAGCTCATTTGGGCAGGAGAGGAGGGTAGCACATTGCTAGAGAGCTTAAATTTGGTTTCAAGAGTCGAAGGTTTGATCTCAAGCTATATGAGTCCCTTGGCGACATTGAGAGAGACAGACAGAGAGAGAGAGAGAGATTGAAATATGGAGACACAGAGGAATGATGTATATACACAGATTTCGAACTGGGGAAAATGATCGGACAGCATACGTATTATGGCGAAAATTGTGATTTTGTGAAACAGAAGAAGGCTTCGAACTGCGAGGATCACATTAGACAGTTGTCGAATTAACGTGAAGAACACTTTTGAGAGCATCATATGGATACGAATTGAGAGAAAGATCTTGAGAACTGACGAATTGAGAATTTAGAACATCTGCAGCTTCCCAGACGGGTTTCGAACCGCAAACCTTGTAGTTATCGAACCATGACTTTATCCACTCTGCTACGGAGAACTCTGTACTCATGCACATACGTTTCCTTTAGCTACGATAAAAGCTAACTTAAATGGAATATTCCAAAAGTTGACTTGGTGGATGCGCCGTTGTCATAGGATATAAACCACTTGTAACTTAGTTACAATGTGCATATATAACTTTTCCTTGTTCAGAACACATTTTAGGGCAGTAAAATTTGTTACTATTGTGTTAATTAGGTTACATTTGATAGAACCATCTGATAAAGTAGTGCCAAACCCCGTGCGTAATCGTCTGTTAGGTGAATGGTTAATGTAATTTACTCCTACGTGTATGGTGAGAGCTTCGAATCAAGACCATTGTTATTGATTTTTTCCTTTGAGCTACGCTTATACTGTGCATTCCACAAATTATATTTTGAAGTAATGTAGTCACAGCTAGTTTAGTTCGAAATTATTTTCAAATATGATATTTGTTATTACATGCGTTTCTTGAACTTGCGATGTTTCAAACTTGATATTAAATCTTACAACCTTAATGCAACTTATTTCCCTACGGCACATCATCATGAATGTTTGCAAAACGACGACATGCAGGCGTTAATACAAAATTTAGTTCTTACTGGAATGTATGTATATGTGTTTAGAGAGTTTGACTCAGGAAAAACGTACAGTGCAACATTGACTTTTGGAGGAATTTCAAACGAATTTACAATACGTATAAATTACCATCACAACAATCTACTGTGGGGTCTAAGACACTGAAACCATTCCAGGGAGGGATAGGGGTTATAAGTAAAAAAAGAACGTAATAAATTGCGAAAACTATTAGTGTCAAATTCATAGTTTTCTGATTCGAAGAGATGAATAGTGGCTACCAGATGGCACTCCTCACTTGTTTCTAGCCTTGCATAAATGGAAAATTGTTTTAAAAGTATATTTTACATTCAAGTATGATTACTTAAAAAAAGGTAGTCCTTTAACATTATGTTTTATAATGATTTACTACTGCATTTCGTATTTTTAATGACATTTTTTCTATATATGTTGTATTCTATGTTATACGTTTCTTAATTACATTTCACGTCTTACATTTGAAGAGGAGCTTATGACAATTCAGAGCAGCAGGGACATACACAGAATCGAGGCCTTGGCAATTAAGAGCTCCTGCCCCACGAAATCACAACTTTTCTGTAAATTATATAATAATTTTAGAGATGATGATATACATTGTAGTACAAATGCTCTCAAAAAGCATTGCCTACGCCCCTGCAAAGCAGTGAAAAATATAGAGTGCGAAAAGTTAGTAATGTTTCCCCAGAAGTAATATCAGTATTTGTGCATTATCATATTCACCCGCAGTGTATTGAAACGCACTAAAAAGGAACAGTTCTGAAGTCTTCACTGGTTCCCCGTATGACCTCATGCCAATAGGGTCAACCTTGGACATATTCACGTCTAAAATATCACCTTTCATCCTAGTGATTCCGAAAACTATCTATTCGACACAAATATAGGATATTTTCGATTCTTTTTGCCTGTCACTCTCCCATTGTCAACTCTATGCCAACCAAGGCTTGATTTGGACTTACACAGCATCCAAAGTGTCACTATTCATCTTTGCGCATGAATTCGACACTAATATCGTTCGTATTTGACGTCTTTTACATGTCGTCTGCACCTCTTGGTAGGGGTGGTTTCAGTGTCTCGCCCCATAACTATGGAGAAATTTCAATCAATGTAAGTATAATTATAAATTACCATTTGAAAAATAAGGAATTCGTTAACTACTTTTTCGATAGCAATGTATTGCCTTTTTTGCTTTCCGTGGTAAAAATTGCCAAAGGGCTCAACTTCATTTGCACAATTTTGCTATGAATATGGTTTTTAGTGATTTAATTCAAAGAATGCTCGCTTAAATGTTGCTCTAATCACTGGAAAAATGAGATACTATTACAGAAAAATGAAATGTAATATTTAAGTTTTACGTCCCACGCATATACCGATTACGCTAATGCAGACATTGATGCTGAGAAATGAATGAAATCGTGAAATGAAGAAGTGGGACGAAACGGGAGAAACTAAAAAAAGCTCATGCGCACAGTGTTTGTCCATAATGAAGTTCATTCGGCGCTAGCGGGATCAAACTAAGGACCCCATGCGCAATAGGTAATAATATATAAGAATAGGCGTCTAAACAAATACGGAACATTACTATCAATGAGAGTTATATAAGATTAGATCTTTAGCTATTTCATTCTAAGGTAAACTTTCAATCAATCTTGTTCTTCATAACTGTCCGAAAAAGTAAAGTTGTTGCTGCAGGGACGTGATAAATATTTTCAGTAGACTTCACAGTCTATAGCTCCTTCAGAACTTCTTTTTCATCTATGGCTAAAGTAGTTGCATTTTAGACATTGAGGAAAAAGCGTGAAATTATATAAAATCCTCCAAAGTGGAATTACGAAACTTCAGTGGGTCCCTTTTCGTTGTAGGACTCCCTCACCTCCCTACCTTAGTTACGTCGGGTGCATGATACAATTTCGCCCTTTTAGGAATATTTTCTAAAGCAGTACGAGTTTTTTACTGCTGTAGGAATTGAGTTGTATTTGTTAGAACTGTTTTTAAAGGAGACGAAGTATCCTATACTCAAACGCAAATCATGCCTTTCAAAGCTCTAATGGAAAACGAAACGAATCGTCGTATACATGTTAAGCTTTTGAAGAGAAAAAGAACAAAACATTGATTGCGCAAACGTATAATAGTATCATTTGCATACAAATTTATAACTTATAAAACGTGTTGGCTTGTTAGATGAGGGTTTAGTAAACTGGATTCTTCTGCTAGTGGTCCTACCTTCGAATTTCGTCCATTCTTATTGCGTTTTTCTTTTAGCTACACTGAGTTTGTGCATTCCAGATCCTAAAGCTTGAACCAAATTTAATACAAGTTAGTGAATTAAAAGTAGCTGACATTATTTTCAAATACGAGACGTTATTAGATGCGTTTCATTAGCTCAGAGTACTCAACTTTGATATCAACTCTTCCATCCTTCATTCAACTCATTTCTGGACGTGTTTTGTTACAAAATTCACTAATCCTGATGGAAAAATTGCTTTACCACTTAATGGTGACTGCTTTAAAAGCAAGTGCAAAATATGAGAATTAAATGTCATATCTGTAGTTTCGTGTGGAGAAGAAACAAACTTTGAACCAAAGGTTTAAGAACAACTCAAGTTATTAATATAAACTTTGCCAAAGATTAATCACTTCTATCATCATAAATGAAATACGAAAGAGGTTCTGAAACGAAGAAATATAAGATACAACTTTTCAAGCGGAGGCAAAGAAACCTAACGTAACAAGACTAAATACGATTTATTTTGGCGTAGTGACCGTGGTTGAGTGGTCAAGGAACTCGATTAGTAATCTTGAGGTTCGTGGTTCGTATCCGCGTCGGGCACTTTCTTACTTTAGGTTTTTTGATGGCGATTGATCGACGATGACAGACATTTTATTATAGTCAGATATTTCAATACTTGGATGATTCAATACTTGAACTAGCAAATATTCAGGGGTAATTATAGTAATAATAATACTTATCATTATCTCGTGGAGGATTAAAAGCTAACAGCTAATTATCGCTCCGGTCGTACCGTTGCAAGCAGAAACGTGACTTTTGGCAAGAATATTTCTGTTTTGTTTAATGTGCCCACGAGAAGAGAAATTTCCCATCTTGTTTCTAAAACAAACACAACAACACGAGAATTAACAGTTTCCATTCGAGACGGGATAAGGTAACTGAAATTATCATGTCGCTTGAGAGATGAGAATCGAGACGAGATGAAAAGTATCGTAAACATTTATCGTCTTGTTACGATTCTCGAAATAGTGCATGTCCGTTGTTTAAGTAAAAGTTACTCTTTAGACGGATTCTTATAAGCGTTTTGTTACTTTGTATTTTACAGCTCATTGAATTATGGTCCGTGTAGGTATTTTTTAGCAAAGCTTTCATACTTACCTATGCATATCCTAGAAATTAGTATATTATATGCCTTCTGTTGAGTGATATTCAATTATTTCTATTACAGTCATTTTTCTTAAAACATACATTAGAACACTTTCTATATGAAACGTTAGTGGAAAGCTTCTGTTTAAAGTGTGGGTAGTTGCAGAGGTGTATCTTAAAGGTACGGAAACCCTTCTCCGAAATCCCTACGTTTAAGTAAGTTTTTTTTCCAAATTTTAGACCTACTTTAAAACTTTTAATACCATTATTATTATTATTATTACTGAATATTTGAGACCTAAATATTACGTCTTAGTCCAATGCAAATAAGCATACTGAAGTTAAGAAAAATCAAAAGAAATTTGTTGAACCCTCTATAAGGATGAACTGCATTATAAGAGATACTTGGAAGGAAAAGAGGGGAGGGAAAGAAGGTGTCAGCTACTGAATAATAGAAGTAAGTTACGGATATACTTTCGGTCTTTTTTTAAAAAAAAGTTTAAGCTTAAATTTTATCATGACCGAAATCATTGCTTCATCTTTAATAAAATATTGCAGTCGTAAACATTTGCAATTTGTTATATAGACGAGCGTTTCTTGACTATGACTTAGAACAGCAGTCTTAGGGTAGTGGCTTGAGGGTAGGGTAGTGAACTTTCAATTGCTTTAACCGAAACTAAGTAGGATTTATCTTCATCATGATACATACTAACGAACTTTCTTTGGATAAAAACATTGGATTATTTTTGCATTATATTGATATTTTAACAAAATACATATATAAAAAATAGTTCGTATTTATCAATTTTGGTTGAATGAATATATGGAACGTGTTTGAAAATGACGAACGGAAATATTATTATTATTATTTTTAGTAGGAGTGGAAGAACGTAGAAACAATTTCACAATGTCGTTTCAGACAAATTTATGACTCATACTAGACCTTAAGAATGACTGTCTTGTATTCATGAATTGTTTGCGAAACACGCCAAGTTTTCAGACAGTAGGAATCGGGGGTGTAAACTGTGACGTCATGTTAGTTTTTCCCTTGTGAAGGAAGTCGTTTCAGCTCTAACTTGTAAGAACGAGAGAAATTGACTAGGTTTTATATTATTATACATCAGAAATATCAACTTGTAAATTATAAAATACTTCGGAATTTCGTCGGTGTTACTCGAACCGCGAACCCCTGACTCATGAAACGACTGCTCAAGCCTCTACCCTAAGACTGCTGTTCTAAGTCAGAGTCAAGAAACACTCGTCTATATAACAAATTGCAAATGTTTACGACTGCAATATTTTATTAACGATGAAACAATGATTTCGGTCATGATAAAATTTAAGCTTAAACTTTTTTTTAAAAAAAGACCGAAAATATATCCGTAACTTACCTCTATTATATTCGGTTATTCTCGTTTTACTTATTTCCAGTAACGTTGAACGACAAGGACACGAACACAAATACATCGAGGATATTTAATATTTCAAAGGTTCTCCCACCGAGAATCGAAACTGTGACCCCGCCAACTGAACTATCTGATGGGTGGGGTGCCTGTTTCATTCCCAAGGCAAGTAAGCTTGAGACGGACGATATCGTGCTCGGGGGACTTCTCGGGACACTCTCACTTTCTCATTCTACCAATTTGTCCAACATAGTTCACTTGCTTTAATCATAGTTTTCCTCAACCTAACATGCATAACCATTGGACATTAAACTTATAGATTACATTTTCTAGCTGTTAAAACAAACCAATCCGAATAAAAAAGCAGCTGCTTATTATTGCTTATTAAAACGTTTTTTTTAAATATGTAAAAAAAGGGGAATCGTAATCGTGTTTCGTTTTAGGTGAAGGTATTATGAGTCTGCTGTTTCACTTTTGAATGGAATCACGATTTCCAGTTTCTGTTAAGGAAATTGAAGTTTCGATTTTCATATTGTCCAGTAGCTGACACCTTCTTTTCCCCACTGTTTTCCTTCGAAACTATCTCTTATAAGGCAATTCATCATTATAGACGGTCCCAAAAACTTCTTTTCATTTTTCTTAACTTCAGTATGCTTACTTGTATTGTAATAGGACGTAATATTTAGGTCTGAAATATTCAGTAATAATAATAATAATAATAATAATAATAATAATAATAATAATAATAATAATAGTAATAATATAACATAGAAGATAAATTCCGTATGAGGACAGATTTCTTTTTGGCTTAGGCCCGTCTTTCAGATCCGGTATCTGAAAAATTAAACCGGAACGGGTTATCATGATTGCCATTTTTATTTCTTTATTTTCTTTATTCATTATCCATTATATTTCAGGAAAAGGGAAAAGGAAAAGGGAAAAAGGAAAAGGGAAAAGGAAAAGGAAAAGGAAAAAAAGGAAAAAGGAAAACACCACAGCACACAACACACAGAAACAACAAAAAAAACAATAATTTCCCTAAGTGCTATATTCATTTAGCATGTCCCTTAACTGCCTACTTTAGTTCCTAATAGTTTCCTATTCCTATATTAATAGTTTATGAAAATTTATTAATGTTTATTTTTTACTAAACTATCTTACCTAAATAAGCCTAGCCTAACATGACTGTTTATTTTTGCTAGTATTTAATTATTCTATGGTTTTATTTATTAATATTATTTTTCAATTTTAGATTGTTTATGCATATTTAGTTTTTTCTTTATTTATTTGTTTTTGCGCATTTATTTATTTACTTATTTACAATATCAGTTATTTTTATTTAGTTTCCATTATTCATTCCCTTCTTTTGTGTACTAGTTCTCCATATTTATACTTCTTTCGTTAACTATGCTATTATATATATATTATTTTTTCATTTTGTTATTTATTTATTTATTTATTTATTTGTTTGTTTATTTATTTTTGGTCTCCTCTTCTTTCTTCGGTTTCTCCCTGTATGATTTTGGGTTAATCCCTGTATGGTTTTGGGCTTCTCTCCTGTGTTTCACTAGAAAATGCACTAATATACTAATCGATCTTTCACTTGGTTTTTCCCTGATTGTATTTTCTAATTTCACCGTAAACACTGATTAACACTAGAATAACAACACTAAGCACTACCACTGGCTACAATAACATACATTTTTGCACATATTCACTCCTCTCACTTATTTCAACACATTCCAATATAGTTATAATCATACACGATTTCCCTATGGCTACATTAGTTTCAGCTGATCCTAGTGGTTTATGCTTGTCCAATGGGAAAGTTCTCAGTCGAGTATCCTTGTCGAGTAATCTCAGTGATACAGGTTTGAGGTCCAGGGCCCACTCAGAGCACTTAGTGCAGGCCCTGGTCCGTTGTGTCCTACCGCCTATATCGGAACTAAGATCCGCATACCGGCTAACCTTATTCCAGTCTGAGATACTCCTGCCATCCAGTCCCTAGCGAGGTAACAGTTCCTGTAGCACACACGCGCTCACACAAGAAACGCCTAGTGTGAACACAAACACTCACACACACGCATCCAGCGCATTCGGAGTTCCAATCCTGGTTTTGTCCGGGAATGCACTGGCTCATCCACTCTTCCGGGGAGCACGGAATTCCGGTGCTTTCCAGAAGGTGCCTTCGGTCCTGGGAAGGGGTCCGCTTTCTCCAACATGCATCCATCTTACTTTATCCATATTTGATTCCTACTTGTTTCCATTGTAATAATTTTTTCTCCTCATTTCTGAGTATGCTTGTGTGATTTTGCTTAATATTTTGCAATCGCTTTCGCTGCTGATTATTTGTTCCAGCGTTTTTGTTCTTATACTATCTCTTTCTGGTATTTCATCTTCCAACACTGTGCACCAAAGAACATGATGTTCAGGTGATCCTAGTTCTCCGCATTCACAGAACGGGTTGTCTTTTGCTTTGATCTTATGTTGGTAAGTTTCGTAGGGTCCGTGTCCACTGAGGAAGTGTATCAATCCTGATGCTGGGTCAAGGTATTTTAATTCTCTTCTCGTCTCCACTGTTGATATTATATTGAATAACCATCTAGATTTAGTCGAGGTCCTCCATTCTTGATCCAATATGTTTTCAATGGCTATCTCGATTTCAATCTTGGTTGTTGCCTCACTGCCAATTAACTCTTTTATTTTTTCTTGATTATTTTTCTTTAGCCAATAATTGCAGGCTCTTTGTACGACTATGAGATTCAAAGGTTTAACGTTTAGCAGTATACATAAAGCGTTGTTTTGTGTAGTGCTGAAAGCTCCGCATAACCTTATAAGTAAGTTCCTCTGAGGTCTGTTTATACTTTCTTTTATCATTTTATTGTTAATAAGTCTATGTGCCCATACACTTACTGCATAAATCATAGTCGCACTGAGTAAACTTCATGATATAATTTGAGTGTTTGGATTGGTAATTTATAAGTATTCATGCCAATTGTGGGTAATTTATTTGTCACTCAATTTCCACGTTCAATAATATATTCAATATGAAGGGTAAGGGGAAAAAAGAAGGAATATCACAAAACTGCATTTTCGAGAAAACGGCGTTTTAATATTGAATACCGCGTAAAAAGAATAGGGTTAATTAAATCCTTTGCCCCTTTTACATGGACATTTCTACATCTACGCATACATGGCATATACAGTCGAATACTACCAATAGTCACCAACAGATAGGACAAAGCACCCGAAAAGCACATAAATGGACACTCCTTTTTTTCCTTACCCTTCATATGCTTTCCAAAATTTACTCTATCATCAATATTAACTCTTAAATATTTAAAATCTGTTACTCTTTCTATTTTCTGATCTTCGATCTTAATTAGTGGATCTCTCTGCAGTTTTCTTCCGAATAACATGTATTTAGTTTTTCTATTTGATAATTTTAGTTTGCACCCAGTGCATCAATTTTGTAATTCGTATAGTGTTTGGTTTGTCTTCACCTCTAATTGTCTTCTAGAATTCGCTGATACTATTATGGCGATATCATCGGCGAAAGCTATTATTTTGTCTATTTGTTCGCTATTATTCATTTTATGAATTCATGGTTGCAACTGTATGTCCCACATGAGGGGTCCCAAAATGGAGCCTTGTGGACATCTTTTTTCGTTATTCACAGTTATATCCCCTTGTTCCAGTTGTATTAATGTTCATCTATTACAGAAGAAGCTTTTGATTATATTTATTAGGTATTGTGGAAGCTCTATACTTTTTTAAATTATCTATTAGCGATGGTATCCAAAGATTATCAAAGGCACCCTCTATGTCTACAAATAGCGCTAGGGCATATTTCCTCTGGAAGCTACTTGTCTGCAATTGTTCATTAAAAGCATTTAGCGCGTCTTCTGTTGATTTGCCTGCCCCAAATCCAAACTGCAGTACGTCGTCTTTTACGTTCCTATATTTGTTTATCCTGTTGGCTATTATTTTTCAAACATTTTACTAATGTTTTTAGCACGCAAATTGGTGTATATCCTCCTATATCCATTGGGTCCTTGTCTGCACTTTTTAACAGTATAATCAACTTAGAAATTTTCCAGCTATCAGGGAATTCTTGTCTTTTCAGTTGCATATTAAAGAGTCTTGACAGATATGGAGTCCAAACATCTTTATTTCGTTTATAAATGTCGTTAGTTATACCATCTTATCCCGGCGATTTTCCAGACTTTAATTTCTTGATAATCATTCCTATTTCTTCGTTAGTGACCAGGTCTGTCTCCGGAATTTCCTCCACTAATTCTGTTTCTTCATATTTCCTTCGTAGTTGTTGTTGTTCCTCAGTTTCGTTTTCTTTTAAATCTTTCGAAAAAAAAATTGTGTTATTTTGTCCAGTGTTTCTTTCCTTGTGTTAGTGAATGAACCATCCGAATTTCTAACAGTACATAATATCACCGGGTTTATTTTTTGCATAATTAGTTTGTATGGCAAGCCCCATGGATCAAATTGTATGTTTCTAGCTAAGAAAAGATCCCAGCTATGTTTCTTTGCTTCCAAAATCTCTGCTTGATATTCTTCTTTAGCTCTTCTGTACTCCTGGAATCTCATCTGTTTTAGCTGTGGTACCCACGTCGCTTGATAACTTTTTCTCTTTGCTCTTACTATTCTTCTCATTCTTTCCAGTTGGGGTTCCAGAAGTCCCCGTAACCTGCTCTCTGTATCTGTTTGGGAGCTGATGCTCTTATTGCTAACACTGTTGCTTCTTCAATTTTTGTCACCATCGTGTCGGTTTCTTCCGTTATTTCTAATTGCGGGAGTATCAATTTTTCTTTTAAAATTTTCCAATTAATCTTCTTTGTATTCAGTTTTTCGCTAGTTGTTCTTTGTTTCTCCATAATTAAATTAAAGGATAAGACTTCATGGTCCCTATTCGTTAGTTTATTATGCACTACCCAGTTGTTGATCCTTTCCATTAGATTTGGCGTACATACTGTTAAGTCAATATATGATTCACCCATGGGCCCCACAAATGTTGGTTTGTTTCCTGAGTTTAAAATTAGGAGTCCATTTTGCGCGATAAAATATCCCATCTCTTCTCCCTTGTATCTGTATATGGAGACCCCCAAGCTACGTTTTTTGCATTGGCATCCATGACCATTATTATCTTCTTATTGGGGTTTTGCCAAATTATCTGTTGCAATTTTGTAATAAACTGGTTTATCTCTTTACTATATTGAAAATATGAGTTTACTAGCCAAATCGTTTCTGATGCCAGTGTGATCTCTGTGCAGACCGTCCATTTGTCGCAGTGTTGCTACAATTTTAGAACTTCCAAGTTCCTGTTCATGATTACTGTTATTGCTAGAGGTTCCTGGCCTCCATATATTATTTTCGCCGTTACAGGCAAGGTGGTTCTTGAATTGCTACTATATCTAAATCGTTAGTTTCCACGTATCTTCGTAGTTCCATTATACCTAGCTTCGATCGTTGCGAATTGTTCTGTGCAATTTTTATTGTTGTTAGTATACTATGCATATTTTGTGTAAACATAAGCATCCATACCCGATCTACTATAGTCTAAACATATTCTTCCGTGCGCATTGACCATTTGTTTGTAGACATTTTCAAGTTCCCAATGGATACCCCTTCTTTCATATATTTCATTAATCAAATCAATCAGTTCCCACCCATTTGCTGATAGATCATAAGTTCTAAGTTTAATTATATCTACTTCTTCCAGAACTGGATATGTGATTGTTCTTCCTTTATCACGTACGTCTCTGATTACTTGACGGAATGCTACACTTAGTTGCTACACTTAGTATATTTTTATCCTCCAATTTTGCCAATGTGTATAGGTGGTTCACGTTTTCATATAGTTGTTTTGATTCACTAAATATTGTGGCTATCTCTTCTTTTCTGTCCGCTAGTGTAGTTGATATTATTTTGTTATCCTGGATAGGTTCTTCCGTAACCGGAAGTAGATATTTATCTTCCCCGTGCATAAAGTGAATCTTAACACCTTCTTTTATCATTTTTTTTGTCAATTCACGTTCCCTTTGTCTAAGATTGTCCATGTTCTTCGGTGTTACTTGTAATTCTTTGTCTTGGTTATCTCCATCCGTTTGGTCCATTTGTATGGATTTTTCCTTTGTCGATATTGCAGCTCTTCTTTTCCTATTTAAGAATTCCTCTAGCCTTTGTTTATCTCTTCCTTCTTTGCTTGGGGATTTATTTTTTTGTTCTTATACGGTCTATACTGCTTATCCATAGTTAATCTTACTAATTATGCGTTCTCGGGCGACTCTGTATGAGACACACTCTTCTGAACTTAGAGTTTGACATATTTTGTGCCTTAATTTACACGGAACGCAAATGTTTTCGTCTTTCTCCTCACAGTCCTCGCTCTTATGACGAAGCGTACCGCAATACATACATCTTTGTTTGTCTTTACTCTTGCAATACGTGTCCAAATTCTTAGCAGTTATAACACTTAGGGACTACAATAAAATCCTTGATTTTGTGAGATTCGTAGTCTCTATAGATCCTGTCCTTGTTTATTAGCATTTTCCTAGTGATAGGCGTAACCTCTATAACTAAGTGGCACTTCTTCTGGCCTCTTTTGTCTGCTCTGAACCGTGCCTTAATGTTTTTGGTTTCTAATAGTTCATCCTCATCAAAATTTTGCTCGATGATTGCTGTAATCAGATCTTCGTCTTTCATATCTGCTGGGACTCCATAAACAATCATCAGAGGGTTCCTTTTCCTGCTCTCTTCAACTCTGAAGTCTCTCTTTATTTACTCTTTGGTTGCAATTTTTTGTAGGTCCTCTTTGGTAGCAGTCTCCAATACAACTATATCTTTCGTTGTTCGCATGCCAGGTATATTCAATTTCTCTTTTCTGGAATCTATCGTTTCTGTTAGGTGTTGAGCCGTGTCCTTCACCGTTTCTCCCTCATTTAGTCTGAAGAACAGTACGGGTTTCGTCTTCGCAGTCACTTCAAGAATCTTCTTTTCTTTTTCCGTCACTCTTCTACCTCTTACGACATCCGACCATGTTGTGTTATTGTCCGTATCCATTCTTTCGTTCATTTCATCAATCTTCCTTGTTAAGTTTTGGGTCTCTTTTATAACTGTGTCTCCATCTACTCCCCGTTTTCTTCTTAGTTAAGCAATTTTTTTCTCTATATACGCTTTCCTGTTTCTCATTCTCGATTGTTTCTCTGCCAAATAAGTGTTGTGTTTGGTGACGTTTTTCCTTCAAGTGGTTATGTTTCTTCTCTAGTAGATTAAATTCATCTTCTAATTTGTTTAATTCCCGCGTCTTATCTTGTAATTATGTCCTTAATTCGTTTCTACTTTCTGTTATTTCCTTGATTTCTATCTCCCATTTTTTGTATTGCCTTTCTCTGTCTTTCTTGATTTCGAGTGTTAGGTCTTCTATTTCTTTTTCTAGTTTGTTGTTCTTAGATTTTAGTTCATCAATTAGTTTTTTTGTCTTCTCCTCTGTTACCTTTCTGTCCTGTCATCATCTCCATTTCGGTTATTAGCTTTTCCTTCTGTAAGGTATCACATTTTTCTTGTAGTTTGGAGTTCATCTTTTCCTTCTGCTCCAGTCTTCCCTAGTAATTGTGAGCGATCCTTTACCAAGACTATTGCTCTTTTCTTCAACTTTTCCAAATGTGTCTTGCCTATCTTTATCCAATCCAATAGATTTTCAATATAGGTCATTTCTTGGTATAATTGGCCCATGGTATCAACCCCAGGTTCTTCCATTGTGTTCGTCTTTGTTTGGAGCTCAGGAGTAGTTGATTCTTCCCGTGTCCTTTTCTTGTGTTCGTTTTCGTCTGTTTTGTCGATTCTTACAGTGGGATTGATTAGAGATTGTCCATTTGAGGGCGTTCACGGAGAGGATCTATACATCGCCATACTCGGATTGTGATTATACGCACACACCGGTGTGTACTGAACACTGATTATTCTTAGTAATAGTCACAAACGTGTTTGAGTTTATGTGTTCTATACACCACACGAAAGTTACGATGGGCAATAGTTTTTTACTTCTTGAGCGATTTAACTAAAGACTTGGTAGGAACACTTTAGACACCCTTCCCGAAAGGGGGGACTTGAGAGAGGTAAGTTAAAAAAGGAAGTGAGGGGTGTTGGTCGCTCGGTCCCTGGTCCTTTTGGTCCGCGTGCCACAGTGCCCCAAAGTTGGCTTAAAAGCCCATGCTGTACGTCATCTTTTTTTATATGAGTAATTCTAGTCCGAGAAATGTAGAAAATATACAAAGTCCTTACTCACCGTTTAGAATGTTCATCCGCAGCTGTATATTGACGAGTTCATTCACCGCATTGTCGATGAGTACAACAGGAAATGCTGATCTTTTAGTTTTTACTTTTTTAAAATACTTCCCACTATAAACACATCTATATGCTTTACATTCATTATAATGTTATTAACTGTGAGATTTTTGGCCTTTTTTCACTTATATTTTAGGAACCAGTGGTCCAATTTTGATATGGTTTTCACTGTCGTCCTCTCCGAACATTCACGGATCCAACTGTATATAGCACTTGTCACTACACACACTTTTCACCACCTCATTTTGCTCCTTTTACGGAGCAACAAAAATAAACACACGTATTCGCTGGAGATATCTGATTACCTGTGGTGGGACAGATTATATTAAAATCTGTAAAATCGACCCTAGCGTTAGGCAAAAGTTAGAAAATATTCGAGATTGGAGACACTTTTAAGGACCATCAGGACATACCCCCTGCATACGTCCCTACAACTAGCTAAATGTTAAATGGAAAGTTTCCAGGCCAATTTCATGTAGAAAGTAGGGATACTGAACTCAGAAGAGCCATAGAAAAATTTGTTTTTAAGTAATGGTTAAGCCGGCTAAGTTACAGAAGATGTGCAGGATGAGAATGAAAGAAATATTGAAATAAAGAAACTGGGAGGAACCGAAATCCGGAGAAAACTACACACACGGTGTTTATTCAGCACAATGCCTATTAGGCGGGAGCTGGGTGGAAGAGGGTGAACCACTAAATTAATTAGCTCCTAGCTTTTAATCTTCTACGAGATAATAATAAGTATTATTATTGCCATTATTATCCCTGAATATTTGGTAGATCAAGTATTAAAAAGATCCGAGTATTCAAATATCTGAATATAACAAAATGTGTAATCGTCGATCAATCGCCATGAAAAATCCCAAAAAATGTGCCCGATGCGGATTCGAACAGCGAACCTCTAGATTACTGATCCACTGCCTTAACCACTCAACCTCGATCACTACGCGGTAAATAAATCGTCTTTAGTCTTGTTACGTTCGGTTTCTTTACCTCCGCTTGAAAAGTTGTGTTATATCTCTTCGTTTCAGAACCTCTTTCGTATTTCTTTTATGATGATATGAGTGGATAATCTCCGGCAAAGTTTATATTAATAACTTGAGTTGTTCTTAAACCTTTGGTTCACAAGTTTCTTTCTTCTACACACGAAACTACAGATATGAAAAATTTAATTCTCATACTTTGCATTTGCTTTCAAGCAGTCACTATTAACTGGTTAAGCAATTTTTTCGTCACGATTAATGAATTTTGTAACAAAACACGTCCAGAAATGAGTTGAATGAAGGATGGAAGAGTTGATGTCAAAGTTCAGTACTCTAAGCTAACGAAAAGCATGTAATAACGTCCCGTATTTGAAAATAATGTCAGCTACTTTTAATTCACTAACTGGTATTAAATTTGGTTTAAGCTTTAGGATCTGGAATGCACAAACTCAGTGTAGCTAAAAGAAAAACGCAATAAGAATGGACGAAATTCGAAAGTAGGTCCACCAGCAGAAAACCTGTTCACTAGCGCCTCATCTATCAAGCCAACACGTTTTATAAGTTATAAATTTGCATGCAAATGATACCATTATACGTTCGTGCAATCAATGTTTTGCTCTTTCTCTCTTCAAAAATGTAACATGTATACGGCGATTCGTTTCGTTTCCCATAAGAGCTTTGAAAGGCATGATTTGCGTTTGAGTATATGATCTTACTTTAGAAAGGCAATACATTGATATCGAAAAAGTAGTTAACGAATTCTTCTCCGAAAATATCGCCTGTACACTTATTTTTCAAATGGTAATTTACAATTATACTTACGTTGGTTGAAATTTCTCCATAGTTATGGGGGCGAGACACTGAAACTACTCCTACCAAGAGGTGCAGATGACATGTAAAAGACGTCAAATACGAACGATATTAGTGTCGAATTCATGTGCAAAGATGAATAGTGACACTGTGGATGCTGCGTAAGTCCAAATTAAGCCTTGGTTGGCATGGAGTTGACAATGGGAGAGTAACAGGCAAAACGAATCCTATATATGTTTCGAATGGATAGTTTTCGTGATCTCTGGCATATAAGATGATATTTTAGACGTGGATATGTCCAACGTTAACCCTATTGGCATGTGATCATAGGGGGAACCAGTGAAGAATTCAGTACAGTTCTTTTTAGAACGTTAAAATACACTACAGGTGAAAAATAATAATGCACAGATACGGATATCACACTCGGAAAAATCAGAAATATAACTTCTGGGGAAACATTAATAACTGCTCACTTTCTAAAATTTTCACTACTTTGCAGGGGCCTAGACAATGCTTTTTGAGGGCATGTTTTACTAAAATGTCTATCATCGTCTCTAAAACTAGATATAACTTACAGAAAAGTAATGATTTCGTGGAACAGGAGCTCTTAATTGCTAAATCCTGCATTCTTTGCCCCTGCTGCTCTGAATTGTCATAAGCTCCTTCTTAAATGTAAGATGTAAAATGTAATTAAGAAACGTATAACATAGAATACAACATATATAGAAAATGTGTTATTATAATTAAGAAATACAGCATAAAAAATTATAAACCATAATGTTGAAGGACAAGTTTTTTTAAGTAATGATACATGAATGTAAAATATACTTTTAAAACAGTTTTCCTTTTATGCAAGGCCAGAGACAAGTGAGGAGTGCCATCTGGTAGCCACTACTCATCTCTTCGAATCAGAAAACTATAAATTTGACACTAATAGTTCTCGTAATCTATTACGTTCTTTTTTTACTTATAACCCCTTTCCCTCCCTGGAATGGTTTCAGTGTCTTAGCCCCCACAGTAGATTGTTGTGATGGTAATTTATACGTACAGTAAATTCGTTTGAAATTCCTACAAGAGTCAATGTTGCACTGGACGTTTTTTTTTCTGGGTCAAACTCTCTAAACATATATACATACATTTCAGTAAGAACTCAATTTGTATTAACACCTTCCTGTTGTCGTTGTGCAAACATTCATGATGATATGCCGTAGGGAAATAAGTTGCATTAAGGTTGTAAGATTTAACATTAAGTTTGAAACATCGCAAGTTAAAGAAACGCATGTAATAACAAATATCATATTTGAAAATAATTTCGAATTAAATTAGCTTTGACTACATTACTTCAAAATATAATTTGTGGAATGCACAGTATAAGCGTAGCTCAAAGAAAATAATCAATAAGAATGGTCTTGATTCGAAGATCGGACCATACACGTAAGAGTAACTTACATTAACCATTCACCTAAAAGACGATGACGCACAGGGTTTGGCATTACTTTATCAGATGGTTCTATCAAATGTAACCTAATTAACACAATAGTAACAAATTTTACTGCCCTAAAATGTGTTCTGAACAAGGAAAAGTTAATTATGCACATTGTAACTAAGTTACAAGTGGTTTATATCCTATCAGAACGGCGCATCCACCAAGTCAACTTTTGGAATATTCCATTTAAGTTAGCTTTCAACGTAGCTAAAGGAAACGTATGTGCATGAGTACAGAGTTCTCCGTAGCTGAGTGGATAAAGTCATGGTTCGATAACTACAAGGTTCGCGGTTCGAAACCCGTCTGAGAAGCTGCAGATGTTTTAAGTTCTTAATTTGTCAGTTCTCAAGATCTTTCTCTCAATTTGTAATCATCTGATGGTCTCAAAAGTGTTCTCCACGTTAATTCGATAACTGTATAATGTGACACTCGCAGTTCGAAACCTTCTTCTGTTTCACAAAATCACAATTTTCGTCATAATACGAATGCTGTCCGATCATTTTCCCCAGTTTTAAATTCCTCTGTGTGTGCATATTTTAATCTCCCTCTCTGCCTGTCTCTCTCAATGTCGCCCAGGTACTCATATGGATTGAGATCAAAACTTCGACTCTTCAAACCAAATGTAAGTTCTCTAGCAATGTGCTATCGTAACTCTATAAGTTATTTGCTAAAATCAGTGTCATTTTAGATTTTATTCGGGGGGAGAGTCTCCGCCGACAAAAATGTTTCACTTTTTTATTATTGTATTACTATACATTTGCTCAAAGAATATGTATTTATGAAGCCCAGGTGAGGGGAAATTACACCCTCCTGTCCTGTCCAAATGACGCTCTTGGAACGCCCAAATGACGCAATTACCGAAAAGAATTTAAATGAATCATTGAATAACATTCATTTATGTCAGTAGGTATTTTCGAGCTCTGTGCGTGCATTACAAACCTTAGGAAGCACAAAACTTACTGCCGTTATTGGCAATTTCCATAGATTTCTTAGGGAGCATCTTACTAGCTTGCAGTCTTTAAAGAAGGGAAATAATGAAACTAAAGATATTAATGAAGCTATGGGAAGATTGTGTGACCTTTTAAAAAAATAGGATCTTACAAGATATTTCAGAACAAACGAATGAAGAAGACTGTTTTAAAGCTATAACATTGTAAAGTTGGTTCCTGTTTTTTTTTTTTTTTCGTCTGAATGGAAAGAGTATATTACGTCGCACACGCTACTTTAGACAAGGAGAGGTGAAGGAGGGAGGGAGTTGGATTGAAGACAAGAAGTAACTAGTAGAATCGAGACATATGTTTCTGGATTGCGTAAGAAAACGGGGCAAGAGTTTGTTATTAATTTGGACTTAGTATTTTTGTAGCAATTTCTAAGCCGCGTACTGTACCACAGAACAAAAGTGACAAGGTCAACACACTTGACCTAAAACACCAAACGTAACTAAACAAAAGGGTCATTATTCCTGTGAACAGTTAACAAACCTGAACGTGGGGCCCAGAGCACGAGCCACTGACACGATGCGAGCACCAAATTGTGCTTAACATTACAAACAAATCGTACCTAGGGAAAATAACATTAGTTTAAGAGAACTAGAAAATAACATCGGAAAAATAAAAACTCAAAATCATGTAGCACAATATCACAAAATATAAAGAGCGAAAACCAAAATAAAACTAAAATAAATAACCTTTTACCTAAGTTCAAAATTTTAGAATAATAAACGATGATCCAAAATTCTGAAAAAACTCAATATGGTCATTTATAATTGTTGTCCAAATAAAAATCCATAGATGGTGGAAAGAGGGGATTTTAAACTTACTCATGCTTAAAGATGGAACAACACAAAGGGTTATGAAAATCATTATTTTTTTGAAACAGAAAATAACTACCACGCATTTCTTGAAGATAGAAAATGGCTTCGTGAGAAGATCAGTGGAAAAGTAATTACTTTCATAACAAAAGCTCAACACCCACAAAAGATATGTAAGGGACAATATCAGTATTTCATACTTATTTTTCTTTTTATATATATATATATATATATATATATATATATATATATATATATATATATATACAGAGAGAGAGAGAGAGAGAGCACAAACACATGAAGAGTAGACTCAAATAAGACAGCTTTAAAAAATAAAGGCTTTAAGTTCTAACCAAATAGCAAGAGTCAAAAGAAATAGGTTGCAGATAACATTGTAAATATAATCCTTGATCTCTAAAAGTTGAAAGCAGGTAGAAAATTTAATATATATAATAAAATTATATATATCAACCATTGGTAAAACTTCACGTAAACGCAAATATAATAAATTTCTTGGTAAGTTAAATACTTATGGCTAGTCTAAAATTAAAGAAGACAATCAGAGCTAATATGTAAGGTATCTGAGCGGAAAATAAGTAAAGTCAAAATTGGAATAAAAGTCGTAATCGAGTAAACAAATAAATAAACAAGTAAAAAAGCTGAGGTGGAGTACGTTATATAAATACATATTCAGCTTATGATAAAATGAAAATGTAGAGTGCAAAATTATTGAAAAAACACATGCATAAAAGGGGAAACCTGAAACAGAAGTAACATCGAAATTAAAAAACAAAAAAACCTGAAACACTTAAATTGTTTATCAACAAAATCAAACCAGAGCGTAAATATCTTAAATTAACTCGAATAACAACTAAAACAGAACTCTCTAGCATTATGACAAAAAGCAAAATACATACCCTTACGTATTCGCTAATATTGCTTCAAGTACAAAACATACAAAAGATATACCCCACCAAGTGTATGCCAAAACTCAGCTTCTTAAAATCGCAACGAACTACAAAGCCCTGACTCTACTCAAGTCCAAAACTATTATTTAACTTGTAGACAGTGTTCGAACCTTTTCTATTATCACTGTGTTCAAACTCTTATACTACATTAACAATAAAGCTAGCAACAATAACAACAGGCGGAACCTCTTTGCCAAAACTCAAAATTGTAACAATCGTGTATAATAACGAAACTAACAAAGAAACCGTGGAGGGTGCTTAAAGGAATCAAATAAATAAAACACAAAATCAAAGCGTGATATCTTAGCGATACCCATATTGCTTCTAACAACATAATATGGACAGATTAAAGTTATCATTATCAAAAATCAGAACCCAGCAATAAAATAAACAAACTATGAAAGACAAGGGGTACTCAAAAGAATGCTTAAATTATCATCAACTAACTATAAAACGCCAACTTAACAACAACAACTTATGACAAAAGCGCACTGTCAAATACGGCGTATCAGAATAACTCCAGCAAAGGAGGTGGTGCTTGAATACCAAAAGCCACAACTATACATAATTTAGAAGAACAACGGTTATCAAAATTACCGTGGGGATTATTATAATTCAAAGAAAAAATCAATGTTCTCGTTTCTTGTTATTTATAATTTTTAAATAATATTTAAAAAATAATAAATAATCATGAAATAAAATTCCTGATTATCAATGTAACTAATCTCAACTATAATTGAGGTTATAGAGAAACTACGAACATAAGAATATAAAAGAAAACTAATGGGGAAATAAATAAACTGACAAAAAATATATATAAACACTGCTAATAAATTACTACAATTCAATGTTAAATAAAACAAACTCTTATAAGGAACCCCTTGAATGCGAGGTCGAAAGTGCAATTGCTACTAAAGCTTATTTGAACGTGTAGTGTCAACAATGATGGCAGGAAAACTATTAGCTATTAATGACTCACCATGTGCATCAGGAGGGCGACAAAAAATACGTGTTCGAGAGCTGCAGAGATCAATTTTCTATGGGATGTACCACTATGATCAAAATAAATGACGCGTCTCTTTATTTTGATGTTTTTTGAAGCCTTTTGAAAATATCTCCGTTTTCCTTATATGTTCGAAATTTCGGAGGGTTTCCCCAGCATGAAAAGTTAATAGGAAACCCGTTCTTTATATTTGTGTTAGATATTAGCTTAAAATAAATAAATTAGAAGCAAAAACCTTAAATTGACCAAAATTACGAGAATTACCAATTCTGCTAAAGTGAGAAATTTTCAAGAACGCGTGGGAATTATGCAGTTCAACACGAAGCAGTGACACCTATGTCATTGAGAGAAATTATTAAATCTACAAACGAAATTTTTAACGAAACATTTCTAATATTTCTTATTACGTGCATTATCTGCATACTCCAAATATATGAATCTATGGCAAGTATTAACGTATAGATGGAGCAAATAGTGGAAATTAACTATGGAAAAGGACGATTTGGTAGTACGATCGTAATGAAAAATCGTCTTTACCGTAGAACATGTTCAGTTCATATAAGGAAACAAAAGCTCAGTTAGTTAAAGCGAAGAGTCTGTATGTCAGAGGTAGTTGGTTCGAATCCCATAGAAGTGCAAATAGTTATTTTGTGGTTATTATTATGGTTATTTTATTTATTTTTATGCGGGAAAATCAAATTCTAACATATGTCTGAAACTCATGGCGGAACCAAAACAAGAAAGAAATGTCGTTGTCGCACTTGCATTAGTGTCCCTAATTTTGTTTGTAAACAATTTGGTAATTATTTCCCCTGTGGTCACTGCTCAATATATGCCCGCTGGTTTATAACGAACGTTTCCAGTAAATGTTAATTCTAATTTCGAGAATTTAATAAAGTTTCAAAATGTTTATAATTAAATAGTCTTCTATGTACTTGTTTGGATATTTTGATAACAGATTTTCCTATTAAATGTTTAATTTCACCTAGATTTTAAATACGGAAAGGTTTTACAATGTTTTTTTTGTCTTGAATTGAATTTGTTTTGATTTTACCACATGAGGTATGTAGCCCAAAGGAGGAGAACTGAAGTAGCTGATTTCCTACGTGAAAGCAACCTATTGTAGAATGTTGATGCTTTTTGCCTTCAGCACACAATGTTTACTTTAGACAGTCAGGCAGAGAAAATTTCTGGTTTTTCCTCCCCTATAACCAATCATCTTAAACCTCTACATACCATGGTTCGTCTCACACAATTACGGTGCTCCAAAAAATTCATATAATAATAGTAATAACAAGAAGAAGAAGAAGAAGAATTCTCAATATGCCATCCTTACATAATGTAGTATCCTTAGACATCTTATTCAAAATGCTTTCTTAAGTAATAATTTAAGCAATATATTTACAGCATCCTCTCCCCCTTCATGATTGGAATATCACGTAGCATTTTTCATTCTACCGAAGATGACCCTCGTTACGTGTGGAAATTTTATCCCCACTTATATATATATATATATATATATATATATATATATATATATATATATATATATATAATCTTGAAATGTATTGCCTTAGGAGTATGCAAACATGTAATTTTTTTATTATGGCCTCTGGCCGAAAGTTGTGCCTTACGCACCTTCAGCGGTGCTTGAAGAGGATGGCTTAGCTATTCGATTGCTTGTATGCAAGTGGCCACTATCAGTTCTGTTATAGTCAACTGCATATAATGTAATTATATATATTTCCCGTTTCAGAATTAGTAATTTTTTACAGTTTACTCATGAGAAAGAAATCTATATTTAGACATTTTCTAAAGTATGGGTACCTAAGTTCCGAAAAGTGTTATTTCTGTTTGGCGATATTTTGTGGATGAAATTTGCAGCGGTGTGACACCAAATTAATTAAATCGAGAGATCATATAATTATATATCAGTCTTGTAAATAAGCGAGTTGTTAAAGTAATTTGTTATAGTCTCTGATTTAAGGTGTCCATTAGTTAGGAGTAAATATACAGTAGGTCCATTTTAATTATTTAACAGCATGTTATTAGAATAATTTTGAACATGATTTTTTAAAGAAAATTAGCGTTATTGAATTGCAGAAGGGTAAATGTTGCTACTCTCTTACACTCCTTAATTATACTTACACTAAAAACAGTTTATTTGCAGTATTATATATATATATATATATATATATATATATCAGGATATCAATTTACATATTTCGAAATTCTATTCTTGTTCGATTCCAATGAAAGTATATGTTCCTTGATTGCATTCTGGTTATAAAATTTTTCAATTCACATATATAAGCTTTTATTTCACTGTCCTGAGAGCATCTTTTTTATTATTTAAATCATATATATTTTTTATTTTGCTAAGCTTAAATACGCAGAACTGCTATAGATGAGCCATATTATAGAAAATATACTTAGGATTTGCACTAGAAGGAACCCCCTTTATTTTCCTTATTGTATCATTATTATTGTAAGGCATTCTTTACTCTATAGATATTTGACCTGGTCATTAACAGCCGGTGGCCCACGACGAAGCCTTACTTCAGGCACATTACATCCTGTGCGATTAAGGGTAGGTAACTAAACAAATACCTAATATATTGCGCCCCTTGATTGTAATATTACCGCTTCTTTATTTGTTTGAGGGAGCCCCTACATAAAACAAAGGTGACAAAAATAATAGGAAAAGTGTCTATTGATTCCAGTGGCCGATCCAGCACTTACTCTTGGGGGCGGTGAAGGGAAAAATTCTTTTGATGATGTGAAGCTGTCACAAATTACCATTAACTAAACTAAACATAATAGTGGGGTGAACCGAAACCCAGTCAGTTCAAATTGATGTAAATGTTTAATTTTGGCTTGCTATTAAAGTTTCGTTCCGAATGAGAATTTCAGTCCGATTGGTCAATGATCAAATCTCAGAGGGCTCTTCGGTGTTGTTGGCTATGACGCTCGTATGGGAAGAGGCAAAAATATTAAAATGCTTAAAACTTTCAAAGTTTTAGTCTATTTTCATGAATGTTTGGCTTCATATTAATCTGTTGGTTCCAAATGACAATTTCAGTGGAAGTGGATAACGGCTAAGTTTGGGTTCTTCAGTGGAGGCTAATACGGCCCCCTTATTGGAAAAGGCAAAAATGATAAAATGTTTATAACTTCCGAGTTTTTCGTCTATTTTAAAGAAATTATTGGCTTCGTATTAAACTCTTGGTTTCAAATGACATTTTCCTCCCGAGTGGACAATGATCAAATCTCAGGGGGCTCTTCAGTGTAGGGATTTTGGATCCACTATGGGACAAGTTTCATGTAGTTGATATTGCAAAATTGTTTTGTATACATGAGTGGAAAGTTCCACCATTTGGTTAATTTTATCTCTTATACTTTTCAGACTGAAAGTCAAAGCAATAGTTACTTCACAAAGCTAAAAGGAGACACTTACTAGTTTCATTAAAAGGAAATGTGTTTTATGAGAAGTTTTTCTGGAAAAGACGAACGAACAGGCACCAAAACTTTGGTTGAGTCTCAAAGCGTCTCAAAGGCCTCTCAAAGTTTTTGACTAGCTGCATATGATACGACGCGTGCAGTTACCAAATGACGGTATGGCAGAGTGAGGGGGATTAGTGACTCACGCGAAAACGGCCCCAGGTTCAATTCCAGCTCGGGTAAGCTTTTATTTTCGTTCTTTATTTAACCAATAAAGGAGCCAACCATTTGTAACTACAAGTAAAATATTATTTCGCCATATGTTTAGAATGCATAAAGTAATAGAAAGGTTTGAATCAGTTGTAAGATCATTCAATCTCACATGTTAACTAGCAACAAATTGTAAATTATCCTATAAAATATTGATATCAAGAGTATTGTTATGGTTACCACTCTCTTTGTGCAAAAATGTTCTTGATGCTTAGCGTCTATATCTGTGGACATTGCACGAATTAACAAGACATTTGCAAAGGAGGGTGGATTGTGCTTTAGACAACAATAGCATGGGAAACGATGACAGTTATGGCTAGGGGCTCCATTTAAGGGGGCAGTAGGGACAATTGCCTAACACCCAAGAGCTTGAGAAATACATATACTTTAATCGATTGTTTACTAATACTGTATACTAGTAAATAATGTGAAAATCTTGTGTCGGTGGTGCTCTTGGCCCGCCCATCTTCCCCAAGAGAAGTTTGTAATGACGCTCCAGGTTATAGCAAACATACAATATTACCCAATGGGATTTCCCTCTCATCACCCTTCTAATTAGAACACTATCCACAGATATAGACAGGAAGCGTCAAGAACAATTTTCACACAATGACTGTGGTAACCATAATATAACTCGTAATGCCAATATATTTACGAAATAGTTTACATTTGGTTGCTGCTTAACATGAAACTGTTTTACAACTGATTTGAACATGATTGAATAATGATTTTATTTCTTTATTTTATTATTTTTTTCTCTTTATTCTTTGTGGATGATCCAAAATAGTCATAACTTGGAATAATAAAATAGTCAGCAAACATTTCAAAATTCTCTTAAGCAGACCATTACTCATCCTTCATTCTTTGTAATTTTATGTAACTTATGTAACCTGATGTAACCGAATTGTTCTGTAACTGATGACAATTAAATAAGTAGAGAATTCCTTTACCTTGCATTTTCCTCAATTCTTACACGTGCGTACTTTGGAAGTATTCCGTATTTTCGACGATCAACTTCCTTCTTTGGATGGTATAAAACGTCCCAGGATCCAGAAGATGGGAGAAGTACACTAGGAGCGGAGTAGTATACGAAAAAAGAGTGTGAACATCAGCCGGAGATATCAATTCCCACTTCCACAACTATTTGACACAGAGGCTAAGACAAAGAGACGACCAATTCACGTCGAGGAACTGAGATACGGAACGCACATCCAAAGTCCTGAACGCCCTAACGTCCTTTCTTTACTTTCTACACAAAACAAACCAGCGACTTTCTTTTTCTTAATTATGCTCTTATTTATTTCAATTCGCATGCCCAACAAACTAAAACGCTCGTCGTCTTCTCAGATAGCTCTGAATTATACCACTGAGCTATTGTTCCCAAATCAACGGTTATCGTATCTTTTCTTTCATCAAAACGACGACGGAAGCATTCCACCCAAGTTCAAAAGCGTAAGATGATGAAGATGCTGATCCTTTTTTTCACATTTCCGTAAGATGCTGATCGATGGTGGTTATCTTTCAAATTTCCAAACTATTTCTTCATTCTTCTTTAAGCCTTTTAGAATCACCCTCACTTCCCCGCCAACAACCCTCTACGAAACTAATTTTTTTCCCTTTTTTCTATGCTATTCTATAATTACCTTTCTTCTTTTCGGAGAGTGATGGAGCCGTAATACTTCTTGTGTATGTTATATATATTATATTTAGCTTTTAGTGTAGGCATGGCATATTTAAGGCCTTGACTTGTGCCCAATGGTTCCATTAGTTGAATAATATGTTGCGTTGATTAGCCGACGAATTTTTGATCCGTTTAGAGGATATTTTTCAATTTAAGTGATACTGTCTATTTCGATCCCGTGGCCTGTTCGTCTTCTAATTCGACTAACTTCACACGTAATTATTTAGAGCAAATTAAAAAGAAGCTCGAATTTTCGGAATCGTTTTCGGATATTTCTCCCGATTCTTTAGAACTAAATGATGGTAGTTCTAGTTTTAGCAGTATGGCTATAGAAGGAAACGACCCGCCTGTGCCTGTGCACGGCACGATTGCTATCCGGATCCTTTTTGCGTCCGCTTGGGCGAAGATGTATACACCTTCATTAGACGATATGAGACCATTGCTAGCATAAATTCATGGGGTGGTATGAGAGGAAAATTAGCACTGTTGAGCCTACTCCGTTACTTCGCTCAAAACTGGTTTGCTGGGATAAAAAGAAAGCCCGAGCTGGCAAAAATAATTTACTACCAGTTCAAGCAAGCTTTTATAAACGTTTTCAAGTAGGATTTGGTGCCACAATTATCTGAAGCTCAGATGCGGGCCTGTGAACAAAATGAAAAAGAATCCGTTTTAAAGTATTTTATGCGAAGCAGGATTTAATTTTACGTGGAGACCCAACTGCCCATTAAAAGAAACAATTAGTGTTGATTGTGGAGGGACTTTAACCCGAATACTTTAAAGTTGTAGTACGAAAAGAGTGTAACACTGTCAGTAACGTTTTGAGCGACCTAATTATCGAGGAAAGGACTAAACTGTTATTGAAGCTTAAAGAATTAAAGAAATTATTGAGAAATTATTCTTCTGTTTTTCAGTAATATTTATTTCCTCCGGCTAACATAGATGCTAATAATACAGAAGTAAGGGTCAAAAGTCCGACTACATTTCAACCGTATCCTGCACAGTCAACATACTTGCAAAACCAGCAGAGTCTACAGAACCAACCTGTAGTCGACCTGTTGACTGAGATACAGCAACAACTGTCGAGGTAGACGCTGCAGATTTCAGACTTACCTCCTTCAATAAATTGTGAAAGAAGCGATGATTCTCAATATAGGAAAAAGCTATTTAATCAGCCGAGAAATGTCGGTTAGAATTACCAAGGAAAACCACAGAAAACGGTAATCAAAACAACACAAGGCAGAATAATAATGTCAATACTAACAAAAATTCGAACGGTGATTTCACATACTCTACTAATACTAACTTTTCGCATGGTTAGGGTTCGATTTTGGGTAGAGGTCAGATCATTTGTTACAAATACAAATTACATAATCATATTGCAATATATTGTCGTATGCCATCCTTAAACACGCAAACTGAAGTAGATGATTAGGGTCGAATCTACTCAATGTTGCATCATAGTCCAATAGTGTCGTCTAACGAATTGCCTGATGTTTCAACTCATATGAACGAAAAAGACGTCGAATTGATGATTCACAGCGGCAGCCACATTACTTGTGTGGGGGAAAATTTGGTCCCGAAAATTGCTAAACGTTTTCGTATTAATACCAGACTTCGGGGAGTAACAGAGAGGTTTATACAAGTTTCCGAAATAGCTCTACTAATATTCCGGTTTGGTAAGAAATTGTTTACTCATGAATTCAGAGTCATTCCAAATTTTGATTATGGGCCTTTAATTAGCGCCGAATTTATGAAAAGCACTTGGCTTTTATAGACTACAAGAAGGAAAATTTACTCCTCTTTCGATTCGGACGCCCTCCTTCGAAAACTTTGCGTCCGAAGAATTTAAAAGTTAATTTTTCAAAAGTCTTAACATCTCGAGGGATCGCGAGCTATTTTTAGAGTATTAGAAAACACGATTTTACCACCTCGCTGGCATACTTCGGTGAAGTTACACAGTTATTGGGACACTTCGGTTAAGAAGTTATTATTGTCGCAGTCTAGCCGAATAGAAGAAATGCGGGACTTATTTATTCCATGAACGATACTAAATGGTGGATGCCTCGTGGTATGTGTGACGAATGCCAACATTAAGGAGATTAAACTGCGACAAGGTACACATCTTGTGGATGCTGAAGATTTTGAGGAGATCCCAGAGATGCCTGAGGAGAAGAGTTTTTCATGAGTAGAAGAAAGCCTACCGTCCCCGGAGAAGGTGAAGCTGTCCAGGCGACTTTGTGATCCTAGTCGTTTCGACACAATCCCGAGCTATCTCCAAAAGACAAAGAAAGATTTTACAGTATCATATAAGAATTGCCTGATGTTTTTAGTTGGTCTGAGGAGGACATAGGACTCGCACTAGGCAACCTCCATGAAGTTCTTCTATCCAATACAATACCCGTCAATAAGACGCTCTAATCAGTGCCTTATCACCTCCGTGGAGTACTCAAGCAGCAGTTCATGATGCTTTGTCAAGAGATTCTTAGGGGAAAATCTCGGCTTGGAATCACCCCGTTTTGCTTATTAGAAACGTAATAATCAATATCGATTTATAAGTGATTTACGTGGTTTAAGTTTACAGTCATAACCATCGTATATTTCCAAACCCTCGGTGGACGACATAATTAATCGTATGGCAAGGCATCTACTTTATACCTTCATCAAACATTTTTTTCAAATTCCGATCACAGAAGAGTCGAAAGAGTGTACAGGTTTTTCAATGCCGGAGATGTCAAGTTATCAATATTGTGTCCTACCCATGGGACATATTTCTTCGGCAGAAGCGCTCAATAGACTGCTCAAATTGACGTTAGCAAGCGTTCCAAGCACAAATATTATATAGTATGTAGATGATTTGTATATTATTATGTCATAGACGTATTGGTGCGAGGTCCTTTCCGAAAAACTTAGAAAACGTGGACTAAAATTGTCTCCTGAGAAGACAAAGATCGCATATTATTATTTGATAGTGTTAAGGTACCGTTTATCGAAATTTGGAGTGCAAGCGCAGGATCGAATGTTAGCAACGATTCAAAATTTTCAACGTCCACGCACGAAGAATTTAAAAAGTTTTTTTAAGTGTGTGTTCCTTTATGGGACGATAGTGTTCCGTAACCCATCACAGAGGTTCCGGATTCGATTCCCCATGACGTACACAATGAAGATATTATTTATTTATTTATTCTCTTTCAATAATTGTTGTAGTCTCAAGGCTCGAAGATCACGATGTAACTTCTCTCTTTTTTCTGTTAATAATAAATGATGGCACAAAGTAAATGTCCTTTCTACCCAAGCTTCCGCAAAGCTAGTTAACACTTTACTTCTGGATTCCTTCATCATTATCCTGTCTGTCCTAACTTCACTGTAGGTTTGCATTCTTAAGAAATGCTGTATTATTGATCCAAATTTCCTGGTTTGGTTGTTTACAAGGAAGATATAACTTGCTGAGCTGCGCGTTTTCCGTGTTTATGATTTGGTGCTGCATTTAGGTTTTTCTTGCTTATATGTCAGAATTTCTACCGGGTTTGGTGCCCGCTTGTGTGGTCAAATAACTGGCCTGATGCCAAGAAAAAGTGGATATTAGGGTCTCTATTAAAAGGGCCAGCTTCCTACTGGTTCGATACTGTTTCTAAACAACCGGATTTCCCGGACATGACCTATGATCAGTTTAAAAATAAATTCAAGGACGCGTTCAACAATGTGCTGTTGCCTCAGCTTACCGAACACGAGATGAGGAGTAGGGAACAGGCATCCAACGAGTCTGTTCTTTCCTATGTATACGCGAAGCGTAACCTGATTCTCAGAAATGACAAGGATGCTCCCGTTTAAAAACAAGTGCAGTTGAACATTGACGGGTTAATTCCTGAGTATATGAAAGTAGCTAAAAAGAAGAAATATGATTCTCTAGTACAATTAGTGCAGGATTT
The DNA here is from genome assembly GCF_964235325.1 of Thermobia domestica. Lineage (NCBI taxonomy): Eukaryota > Metazoa > Arthropoda > Insecta > Zygentoma > Lepismatidae > Thermobia > Thermobia domestica. The sequence continues at coordinate 107,263,133 of NC_137470.1, forward strand.
GCTTGATGCAGAAAAGGCTCATGTTTTATTAGAAAGGAAATCGATAGAAAAGTTTATGAAGCAGAATCCTTTCCTTTCATATTCGGCTCCCCAGCTTAATCCTACAGATAATGTTGGGCTCCAGCCTGATGCATTTGTGCAGAATCAGCAAGCTTTGGTTTCCACGCGGAGTTTGCCCGATGATGCCACAGCTCCGAAGGCAGTAACTAATGACTTTAAAGAACACCTGTCCGCTATTCAAAAACAATTGACACAGCTTTCATTGCAAGGACAGTCTGCAAACAAAAGTAATAGCTCACGTAATAATTATCGCCGTAATGGCAATAATAATAGTAACCGAGGTAGACGTAATTTTCAACAGCGTCAAAACAATGCTCAGCAGCGACCTTCACGTGGGAATCAGGATAATGGTAGTAATAATAATAGTAATCAATCCAACAGTCGTACTGTTATATGTTATAAGTGTGGTAAAGAGAATCACCTTGATGCACAATGTTTGAGTACTTTAAACTGATTGGAAGGGTTGATGAAAAAGGGCCATCGACTTTTAAGCGTTTTAAAGTCCCTCTGAAGAATGGTAAGGCTCTTCCCCAAGTTTTGATACAATTAAATGGTAGAGAAGGCCCCATCCTCTTAGATAGCCGTTCCCAAATTTCATGTATCTCTGCCCAGATGCTTCCATGTAAAGCTAAAATTGTGCCTACGAATAGCGTTTTGAGAGGGGTTACAAGGAAGACGTTACCTGTTAACAAAATAGCTTTAGTTCGATTCCGTCTTGGGTCGGAAGTATTCGGTCCTCATTTTGGAGGAATTCCTAGTTACCTCATCCCCGTCTTTCGGGCCAAGATTTTCTACTTTCACATGAGGCAGATATAGATAAAAAAGTTGTAGGTTAGAAATTACTAGATTTGGGAGAATCCCGCCCGCCACTTTGCCGTACTCTGAGAGTGTTAACATGATTTCCTCCGATTTAGCTACTCTTGTTACTTCTGTTTTTAAGGTTGTGGCATCTACTTGGTTGCCCTCCCCCCGCGCTAAAGTTTGTGTACCTTTTCGAAAGTTTTATGATTTAATTGGCTGCGACCCACGACTTTTGTTTCAGGGGTGGCTAACTTATTTGCGCAGGAGTGCAGAGTTGATAAAGTTAATTCTCTTATTTGGATTTCTAACCCCACCAATAGAGGATACTTATTGTGGAAAAACAAAATTTTAGGGCAAGCAGTGGACCAACAAACTGAATATTTCTGCACAAACGTAACGCTTAGTAATGGTCCTCACACAGCTGAGAAACCTAAATTTGATTGTAAACGTGTTGATGTGAATCCTGTGCTTTGTGAGGCAGAAAAACAGCGATTTTATAACCTCATCACGGAATTTAAGGATGTGTTTAGTTGGTCCTCTGAGGATTTGTTCCCAGGCTCGAGACTATGAACACGATATTCAACAAAAAGACCCCCAACCCGTGAACGTTATGCCGTATGTAATCCCGTACCATCTCCGAGATGCTGATAACGAGCAGATAGAGTCATTGTTAAAACAAGACGCCATTCGGCCTTGTCAATCTGCATGGAATTTGCCCATTACATTGGTGCGTAAGAGGAATGGGTCTTTTCGATTTATTGTGGACCTTAGATCTCTGAACTTCCACGTTATCGCCCCGACCTTTCCGTTTCCGGCGATGCAGGACATTCTAGGGCGTTCTAGTGGTCGCAAATTTATCAATAGTTGTGACCTCACTTCTGGGTTCTATGAAATTAAGCTCACTGAAAGAAGTCAATTGATTACTGCTTTCTCTGTTCCTGGGGGAAACAATACTGTTTCAAAGTTTTACCTATGGGCCTAGTGTCTAGTCCAGGGGCACTAAATGACTTAATGAAACTTACGGTGCAGGGTGTAGAGAAGTATTCCGTCTATTACTATTTGAATGATATAGTGAGGAGTGGCGATACATTGGAGGAAGTTTTGGCAACCACCCGCAAGCTTTTTGCGAGGTTGATGGATCGAAGTTTGAAGCTATCCCCAGAGAAGACCAAACTGGGCCACTTTTCGTTGGAATTATTTGGGCATACCGTCTTCCAACAAGGGATCTCAATCTCTGATCAGATTACGGATTCTATTTGTAAGTATAAGAGGCCTAAAACACAGAAGCAACTTAATAGTTTTCTAGGGCTATGTTTCTTTTTTCGAGCAAATATTAAGGATTTTTCAAGTTGAGCGGAACCTCTTCAGATGCTTCTTAAGAAGAATGTGCCTTTTAGATGAGGTTTTGCCCAGCAGCAGGCTTTTGATAAAATGAAAGAGGCGGTAACATCTGCCCCAACTTTAATGCGTTTCCATCCGAATAGGGACGTGTATGACTTCTGTGATGCGAGTCTCCGCGACCTGAGCGGGGTCAGCCTGCAACCCGATTCAAATGAAGAAGAGGCTCCCTTGGTCGCGATAGCCTTCTGTAGTAGAGCAGTTAGTCCCGATGAAAAGCGTTATCACCTCCTGAATCTGGAATTATCTGCAATTGTGTTCAAGTTACGGCGTTTTAAATACTTTTTGTTGGGTCGTCATTTTTAACTAAAACCTGATTGTCGATCGCTTACCTACCTCCGGCAAGAACGTACGTAATGTCGACTGCGCACGCGTCATTGTTGACGAAGAAAGGAATCTTCAGGATCCCCGTGTGCTTTTTGTCCAGTTTGATGAGAAGTTAAAGGTTGAACAGCGGAAGGACCCCTGCTTCACAGACATCATCGCCTTTTAGGAAGGGAAGAAGTCGCAGGATTATGCTATCGAAAGGAAAGTCTTATGTTATGAACTGAAGGATGGTGTTCTACATCGTAATCATCGGCTTCCATCCGTAACCCCAGTATCACTGCCTGACAGACTGTTCCAGTCTGCGCACGAGTCTACGTTTGGAGGCTCGCATTCTGTCTACGGTAAGATGTACCAGATGCTGCTGAAGACATTCTACTTTCCTTTATGAAGCAGTACGTGGCTGATCGATGTAGGAGGTGCCAGATTTGTCAGCGTTTGAAGAAGCCACCGGGGAAACCACCAGGAATTCTCCAGACGAGGCCTTTTGTTAAGGATTTCTCGGAAATTTCTTATCGTCGTCAAATTATGTTTTGGAAAGACCAAGATTTTAAGCGAGGAACCCAACAGCAAGAATCTTTTGAAGCTCTGAAGAAAGCAACTTTGGAATCCCCAACTTTGATGGTATATAAACCAGAGAGGGATCTACATATTTACACCAATGCATGCAAGAGGGGCCTTGCAGTTGTAGCAAAGCAACCTATTTCAGACGATCCTGAAGCTGAATTAGTGCCGATCGCATATGATAGTCGAGCAGTTGGACCTTCAGCGGATCATTTGTCTGTGCACCACTTGGAGTTCTTGACTTCACTTTATGCTCTATGATCTCTCAGATATTTCGTTGTGGTCGACATTTCAATCTTCTTACACACTGCAAAGCTATTACGTTCCTTCCCCACAGTAAGAACGTGACAGGGAAGTTAGCGCGCTTTATGTCTGAGATTAATACTTACGACTTTACCATCGCCCATGTTAAAGGTACGGACAACATAAGAGCCGGCAGTTTGAGTCGTTTCGTTAAACATAGTTGCGACATGGAAGATGAAGAAGAGAGTGCCTCGGACCAGAGAATGTTGTGATCAAAGATATGGATCTCATTGATATCGCAAAGGAACAGCGAGAATATGAGGTATTTTACAAAAATTAGTGATCACTTGGAGGACAGAGCAGAAAAGGATAGAGCTTATAAAAGACAGGCACCCTATTTTGTTTTCAATAATAATTTAGCATTCAAATTGAATAAGGCATAATTTAGTAAAGTTTATTTGTTAGCAGTGGCATCGAAATTACGAGACATTGTATTTGAGAAACTGCATTGCGGAAAACTGGGTGCGTTCCATGGTGGATTTTCCAAAACATAAAACCTCTTAGTAAAGTCTGTCTATTTCCCTAACATGAAAAAAAAATTGCAGGATAAGTACCAATCTGCGTTGTTAAAAAAGAGGACTGGAAAACATTTCGGTATTCTTCAGACACATCCTAACGTTCATCCTTTCTCTAGAATTTATGTGGATATCGTTGGGAGTTACCCTAGTAATAATATCTAACGCCACAAATTTCTAATCACAGTCATAGCTGAATGGCCTCGTTTTAGTATTACTGATTCTCTACCAGGTGCTTCCGCAGCTTCTCTTAGTGTTTTCATATATAACAATGTAGTAAAGAAGTATATTGAAGTATATTGGGATATCCACTCAAATTTGTTGTGATAGAGGTGTTGCATTTACCAGTCAAGCATCTAAAGAGTTGCATTTACCAGTCAAGCAGTCTATACTCTATGTAAAATATAGAGTATTCAAATATATTTCGCTGATGTTCAAGCGCTGTAGATCGCTTTAGACAAAAGTGAGCAATCACGGTGGATTGAACTTTTACCGGAAATGAACTTTACGTATAACGTCAGTGCAATTTCAGGGATAAATACTCTCTTTTCGAACTCTTCCACGCTTTTTCTCCGCGGTTGTTGAATTGCGCCATGTTATGTACGGAACATCAATTTTCAGAAAACCAAGACAGATTGGAACGACAAAGGTATATTCACTTAAAAGCAGGATACTTTGTATAACCGACACCTGTCGTCCGAGAAGTCTTATGACAACAGGAAAGGGATTTTCAGCAGCAAGGGAAGTCCTCTTCTTTTTTGATGTAGTATCAGGAAGAGGAATGCACGGGTAAAGTGGATTCATTGTTTATTCGAGATGTAAAATTGGTGTCCGACGTTCTGTCGTGGAATAAAACCGGACCAGATTCCAAATCGATTGCTGATGTAGAATAAACGATGTTTGCCGTTAATGAGGAAATTCACCGGAAGATGTATTTGTATTATGGGTCTATTACTTCAATGGCAGGACAGGCGATCGTAACTTCATCCAACGCTCAGTTGTAGCCAAGAGAAGGTGTAGACTTGATGTTACAGTCTTTGGCGGGATGGCACAGTCTGGAAACGAGGCAGGAGTGCAAGGAAATTGGTCATTTGAACCCAGATAACGCTGTATTGATCCCATGATTTAACTTATCTGTAGATTATGTTATACATCTCATCTAACACAATCTCATAAAATAAACTTCATAAATTAAATTACCTTACGATAGAGTAATGAAGGCAATGTACTTGATGTTAGTTCAAGAAAGGAATTTGCAATTATGTATCGTGTACAACTGTCTACAACAATTACTAGATATTTGTGATTTAACATGTTATTGAAGAATATACATCACCTACATCAATGTGCAAGCGATAGAAGGGTGAAATTGAAGCATATGTTAGTGAAGACCTTATGGAGAATAAATTTTCTATGTGGAAATATGATATATGATTCATTCGCGGCACTTCTGATAGATATATTAACGTGTACTTTACAATATTTCTTTATATTCCGGAAATATAGTGTTTTTACTAACATGTCAAATTTTGGAATAAACGGAATGAGCTTATCTCAACGCACACATATGACAAGCGTTAAAAACTTTGTAAAGCAGATTAGTAGTCTTACGCTTTTGATTCCGTCGTATTTTTGATGAAAGAAAAGAAACGATAGTCGTTGACTTGGGAAATATAGCTCACTTGTAGAATTCAGACGTATCTAATAAGACGACGAGCGTTTAAGTTTGTTAAGCACGCGAATTGAAATAAATAGGAACAAATATTTTAAAAAAAGAAAGTCGAGGGTTTGGGTTTGTGCAGAAAGTAAATGAAGATTTTTGGATATTCAGGATTTTGGATGTGCGTTCCGTACCTCAGTTCCTCGACGTCGATTGGTCGTCTCCATTTCTTAGCCTCTGTGCCAAATAGTCTTGGAAGTTGGAATATATATCTCTGGCTGATACCCAGACTCTCTCTCTTTTCGTGTACTTCTTCCCTGTTCGTGTACTTCTCCCATCTTCGGAGTGCTGGGACGTTTTATACCATCCAAAGAAGGAAGATGGCTGTCGAAAACACGGAAAACATCCAAACTGTGCACGTGTAAGAATTGAGGAAAATGCAACGGAAATGTTTATTCTCGATTTATTTCATTGTCATCAGTTACAGAACAATTATGTTACATCAGGTTACACAAGTGACATAAAATTACAAAGAATGATGAATGTTGAATCGTCTGCCGAAGAGAATTTTGAAATGTTTGTTGACTGTCTTATTATTCTAAGTTATGACTGTTTTGGATCATCCACAGATAATAAAGAGAAAAAAATATAAAATAAAAAAGATAAAATCATTATTAAATCTTGAATTGTCTTTATACTGAATATTAATAATACGAGTTAAATCCACCTACCCACCTACATACCCACCTAATCTACATACCCACCACTATATCTTACTGAACAACGGGAAAAGGAACGCTGTCGTTTCAGGTCCAATTACTTATTGAACACACTATACACTTTGTACAATATCAAATTCATTAATTTTATATATTTATATCTATATTTAACAAAAAATAATAATTTAAAATAATTAATCCCACATCACTAAAAAAAACACGTAAATCACTCAAGATATGATAAAATGTAGCACTGTACCAATCAATCAATCAATATTTCACCAATAGTAAACACAAACGAAGAATAAACATAAAAAAGAGTTAATTTGTCAATCTATATGTATATATATCTTGAAAGTATATTGTTTTAACGTCTTGGATTGTTCCTGTCTTTTCTTCCCTGTACATTATTGGCATAACGTTAAGATAAGTAGCAAAATAAAGTGAAGCAAATGGTATTGTTTATATCATTGAACTTGAAAATGTAGAATGCTGAATAAGCTCAGCTTCAAATGCGAGATAATCTAGGCCTGGTCGTTGACCATATGCAAAGGACGTAGTGTAGTTAAAATAGCTGTCACCAGATGGCAGGTGTTATCTGCTAAGTTGCGTCAATGTCGCTGGGCGTGACGGAATAAAGCAACTGTAAAAAGTGCTTCAAGATGAATTATTAGATTATATTTATTGCTGTTATTTTCCGTGAAGCAAAAATTATTTGAATTGTGATAAGGTGAGTACTATGTGCATAAAAATACAAGAGTGTGAGTAATGAAGAAATAACGTATCCTTCCTCGTGAAGTTTAGTAGCCAAATTGTGGGATTCAAATTGGAGTGCTGATTTTGGCACGGAGACGGGTTGTGGAGACATACGAAAAGTGAAGGGAAAAAAGGAATAATGTTTGAGATTATCAGAAACATCTGACTCTGTATTTGTGTATCAGGATGAATATTTAAGAAAGTGTGTGTATTAGAAGGTTCAAAAATGAAAAATGGGGTTGCTAAAATATAAAGAAATAGAAATTGTAGCGAAAATTTGGCAAAGGAACACTGCTTCTAAACCGAGGGAAATATAAACATGTAAATTTCCAAGATGGCTGACATGACACTATGAGGGAGGGATGGGAGTTATCGCAAAGACTGTCGGTATAGTAGTGGCTGAAGTTTGCTTATAAACAGAAGGCTGAGAGCAAAACGAATGACAAGTTGTAATATTTGTTTGGGGGAAGGGGCACAAGAGTTCAAAAAGGATTAGGGTGTTGGGAAAGTAAAATTTGACTAAAATAATTGTTATTAGGCTTTTGAAAAGGCGTTTCGAATGACAAGGTACATAAATATGAAACTAACATGTGTGGATCCAGTGGCGTCTTGGGGGTTAGTTGGACAAAATTGTGGAATTGTGGAAAATAATGGAAAGTAAGGAAAATTAGGGTGAAATGTGGTAAAATGAGAAAGATATTATGTAACATTATTATCAGAAGACTTACTTACTTATCCGAAAAGCAGGGTTGACAACTCAAGTAAAACTATCAAGGTATCGTAAGAAAATATCTCAGGAAGATAAATAAAAGAAGTGTCATTACTTGACGACTGTGCGGGTGGTTTCTATGTGAGTATGAAGGTGATCATAGTGTTTCAGTAGGGGTAGGTAGGAGGAATTTTGAAAAGTTGGACAATAAAATCATAAAAAGAAGAAAAACAAAAAAAATTAATATCAGCAAAAGTACTTCATATTCATGATCTGACCAAATGCTCAAAATGTCAAATGAATTTCTCATTAATATCTTAAATGCAATTTCCGCAATATCGTAATCTAAATGGGTCGGTGGGCTCATTATTTTCAATATAAACCTGACACATTTCCTGATTAGTTTGTGAATTTAAGGTAACTGGAGTTGGATTGAGTTTTATCGTCCAATACACGATTGTGTTAGTAAAATTATTTTGGAAATAATATAGGAAAGAGTGAAGGAATTAAGAAAAATCTCTAAAGTCATATAGATAGGTATTTCCGGTAATTCTTCCCAATTTTATATGGTCATGCGTATGTACGTTCTAATATTTTCTTCTAGATGTTGTTTCACAAAATGCGTGAATTGCAGCTCAGTTTCCGTACCCAATTTTAAGAATACACTATATAATTTGAAATGTGCGAAGATTTCACATTAGAATTTCTTAATTCCAAGCGGGAAGAAGGCAGCACCATAACCTCTGTACCAAAACTTCCGTCATTAGCTATCAATTCTGCTGGAGGTGGAGGTAAACTCAATTCTAACACTGAATGTGCATCCTCACTTCTGTTCGAAGTAGTGAACTTTTGTGGGATCACTTCAGGTTCCTGATCTCTTTTCTAATCCTATCCTTAATCTTATCCTCAATATTCTTCATCTGCAGTTCCGTATCATTACCAATTTTTTTTTCATTAAACTTTTCATTACTCTATAGAGCAAATTTGGAGCAGGGTTTGCACAATGTCTAAAAAGTTACTCAGTTCTTGCAGGGAAAATTCCGTAGAAGCACTACATTTTCTAGAAAACCATATAAAATTGAAAATTCCCTGTTGTCTTAACAAATTAATAAGTAGAAGAGTGATTACGATATTCTAAATGATAATAATTCCTGGTATAAAATATTCATGCTTATAGATAGCCATCTTAATGAGCGTCTAGTCAATTATCGTAAATGCTGATATGTTCATATGTCTCATCGAAGAACTACAAAAATCAATAAGTAATGATGAAACATTAAAAAATTCATTCCTTTTATACATAGATCTTAATAGCATCAAATCATTAGAGACAAGCTTGGTAAAAAAATTAAAAAAACAGAATCTCTGAGGTCATTGTCGAGACACAGAGTCTGATCTGACGAAAAGGATTCTCTCCATAATCAATTAAGTGTGGCATGGTATTCAAATTTTAATGGCTCCATATAATCTGGCTTCTTCTAGAACTCGAATTATACGCATATTTTCTCCAGTCTTCAAAGTTAAAGATTCTGGCGGGTGTGTTAAAACGAACTCACGCAATCCAATGTTATAATCTGTGCTTCTTTCGAATCATAGTACTTATGTTCACAACTGTGTAACATTTCGCTGACTGTACTTGAATCGACAGCTGCGTGAGCACAATTTATTAATCGAGATCTTGTCTCCGTGTGTGTAGGTAGCTTAAATAACTTTGATTTGCTATAATGACAAGAAAGGAGGGTTGTTTCTGTTATTGGTATAATATATTTTTTATCTTGAACTTCCATAACTAAAGGTTGGATATCCATGGTACAGGCTTGGTTATATACGTCAAACTGAACTGACTGCACATCATAGAATTCAATCGAAGGGTCTATTTCAACAATCGGAATTTTCATATGTAGGTAAATGTACGTGTCGGTGATCGAACAAGTCAAAACATTAATTGAACAATACATCTCCAACAATGACTTATCTATGGATAACTTATAAATTTTTCAAAATGATGTTCTCAAATTCAGACAAATGTGCGTACAGAACTTTATAAGGAATTATATTAGGGTTAAGCCTTGCATCAATACACATCTGTATCATCAGATCATGTTCAAAAATTTGTAGAAATTGCACAAACTGCGTTAAAATCGAATAAAACTCTTGAATGAACGAAATGGACTCTTTATTGACACGATTCGCAAGCTCATTAAGGCGATCTAACAGATCATGTTCTTGATCCAATATTTTTGCCGAAAATGTTCAAATTTTATGAAAATTATCCTGTATATGATCTTGAAAACTTAAAAAATCTGAAGTTTCGTTCCGAATATATAGATTATTTCTAAATAATTGTTTTTGTAAACCCAGTACTGTTTGTTCCAAATGAAATCCCTTCTTATTTATCGAATCAATAGAAGAACTGTCAGCTACGTCAAAACATCAGTTCAATGCTTTCCTAATGAACAATAGCAGTGCACGTGGATAATCGATGAAATCGTAGATTTGGTTTGCATAAAAATTATCGTTAACATGGACTTGCGGATCATGTAAGTCTTTCGTTGAGATATTGAGCTAGAGTGTCATTATCGTTGCAATGCAGACGTTCAAAAAGAAAAGAAAAATTAACATCATGCGGAAAGGGAAATTTCAAAGTGAAAGATATCGGCAATGAATATTGGTACAAAATAACGTTTGGAAGTTTACGAAAAAATAAACGTGATGTTATTTGGAAATCGGTGTTGTTAGACGTCGCATGCGGGAAAGAGAAAGATAGGATAATGGAGCTTAAAACAAGATGGGTTATCTGAAAAACAAATTAAATATAATGAGAAATCTAGTATTCAGATGTTCTCTTGATTATTAGCCTAAGTATATATATTCCTGATAAAATGGGTCACTAATTTCAATTCTTCTTTCTTTCTTTTTTTAGGTAAGTGAAATGCCTATTAGTACACCTCAGCACTTCACCTAATCTTATTTTCAACAATGAAGGTAGAGAAATTCATAGCAGAAACTATTTTTGGGAGATGGTTTAATACTTCCCCTGGACCTGCACTTTAACAGAACAATGAACAAGGGACTTTTTGATGTTGGTGTTAAAAGGTTGTACTAACATCCTGTAAATTAACATGGAAATAGCTCCCTGTTAGGCCCGTAATAAACTAATCTCTAGGTTAAGGTAACCGTATACATTTTATGCTCTTGTAAAGTAAAAATAATTTCGGGGAACATTCGTGCATCACTTTTACGTAAATAATATGATTTTGTTTGTCGAAATGAACGAAAATTATTTTTCAAAATAATCGATGTACTCCTCGAGATACTCCTTTACTATAGTCAAAGCAATTGTTGCGGTTTCCAATTTCGGGTTGTTAAATACTCCTGTAGCTATATTTGGAAAGGCGATGATCATTGTGTCATTGTTCATAGCCAACTGTAGGGATTTCTAATAGCACATCCTTACTCGCTTAGCATTTTTATCATTGGGAGCAGATATACGTATAACATAATCTACAGGTACGTGATATCCTGGGGTCAATACAGCGTTATCTGGGTTCAAATGACCAATTTTCTTGCACTCCCGCCTCGTTTCACTTCCCGCCAAAGACTGTACCATCAAGTCTACACCTTCTCTTGGCTGCAACTGAACGTTGGATGAAGTTACGATCGTCTCTCCTGCCATTGAAATAATAAACCCATAATACAAATACATCTTCCGGTTAATATCCTCATTAACGGCAAACTTCACTTTTTCTACATCAGCAATCGATTTGGTATCAGGTCCGGTCTTATTCCACTACAGAACGTTGGACATCAATTTCACATCTCGAATAAACAATGAATCCAATTTACCCGTGCTCTCCTCTTCCTGATACTCCATCAAAAAAAGAAAGAGGACTTCTCTCTCTGCTGAAAACCCCTTTCCTAGACTCCTTCACCCAAATCTGTGTTTCCTGATCCTCTAAGTTTTGCAACTCGCTACATACTCCCTTCTGATGTGGGTATTACTTCTTAAGCCAGTCTATAGAATAGGAGCCTATCTTAATCTGTCCTCTAGGTGTTCTGAACTTAACATAATATGTGTTATCGTGTTTTTTAGACACAATATGACCAGTTTTAAAATATTTTCTCGAAAAAGCAGCACATTATCCTCGTTTTCTAGACAGATCAAAAATTCAAACCTGTTCACTCTCCTTGAAGTCCTGTTGTATCCGCCTCTTGTCATAATACTTCATGGACGACAGTTGTCGGTTATACAAATTATCCTGGGTTTTTAGTGAATATACCTTTGTCGTTCCAATCTGTCTTGGTTTTCTGAAAATTGACATTCCGTACATAACATGGCGGAATGCAACAATGGAGGAGTAAAAGCGTGGAAGAGTTCGAAAAGAGAGTATTTCTCCCTCAAATTGCACTGACGTTATACGTAGAGGTCATTTCCGGTAAAAGTTCAATCCACCGTGATTGGTCAATTTTGTCTAAAGCGATCTTCAGTTGCTGTTCAATATTTCTTACCGCTATGTCTACGATCCGAATAGAAAAATGCACTTGAACATCAGCGAAATGAAATTGAATACTCAATATTTTACATAACTCTTTAGATGCTTGACTGGTAAATGCAACACCTCTATCACAAAAAATTTGAGTAGGTATCCCCATATACTTCAATATACTTCATTACTGCATTGTTATAAATGAAAGCACTAAGAGAAGCTGCAGAAGCACCTGGTAGAGAATCAGTAATACTAAATCTAGGTCATTCAGCTATGACTGTGATTAGAAATTTGTGGCGTTAGATATTACTACTAGGGTAACTCCCAACGAGATCCACATTTATTCTAGAGAAAGGATGAACGTTAGGATGTGTCTGAAGACTACCGAACTGTTTTCCACTCGTCTTTTTTAACAACGCAGATTGGTACTTATTGTGCAATTTTTTTCATGTTAGGGAAATAGACAGACTTTACTAAGAGTTTTTATGTTCTGGAAAATCCACCATAGAACGCACCCAGTTTTTCGCAATGCAGTTTCCCAAATACAATGTTTCGTAATTTCGATGCCACTGCTAAGAAATAAACTTTACTAAATGGTGACTTATTTAATTCGTATGCTAAAATATTATTCAAACCAAATACGGTGCCTGTCTTTCATAAGCTGGATCCTTTTCTGCTCTATCCTCCAAGTGATCAATAATTTTCTACGATACCTCATATTCTCGCTGTTCCTTTGCGATATCAATGAGATCCATATCTTCGATCAGAAAATTCTCTGGTCCGAGGCACTCTCTTCTTCATCTTCTATGTCGCGACTATGTTTAACAAAACGACTCAAACTGCCGACTCTTATGTTGTCCGTAACTTTAACATGGGCGATGGTAAAGTCGTAAGTATCAATCTTTGACATCCAGCGCTCTAACTTTCCTGTCACGTTCTTATTGTGGGGAAGGAACGTAATAGCTTTGGAGTGTGTAAGAAGATGGAAATGTCGACCACAACGAAATATCTGAAAGATCATAGAGCATAGAATGAAGTCAAGAGCTCCAAGTGGCACTAATTCTGCTTCAGGATCGTCTTAAATTGGTTTCTTTGCTACAGTTGCGAGGCCCTTCTTGCATGCATTGGTGTAGATATACACTATCAAAGTTGGGGATATCAAAATTGCTTTCTTCAGAGCTTCAAAAGATTCTTGTTGCTGGGTTCCCCACTTAAAGACTTGGTCTTTCCGAAATATAATTTGAAGACGATAAGAGATTTCCGAGAAATCCTTAACATACCGTCGCATAAAGGAAAACACACTTAAAAAATTTTTAAATTCTTCGTGCGTCGACGTTGAAAATTCTGGACCGTTGCTAACATTCGATCCGACACTTGCACTCCAAATTTTTATAAACGATGCCCTAACACTATCAAATAATAATATGCAATTTTTGCCTTCTCGAGAGACAATTTTAGTCCACGTTTTCTAAATTTTTCGTAAAGGACCTCGCACCAACACCGTCTACAGATTACGCAATAATATAAAAATCATCCACATACTACATAATATTTGTGCTTGGAACTCTTGCTAACGTCAATTTGACCAGCCAATTGAGCGCTCCTCCAGAAGAAATATGTACCATTGGTAGGATACAATATTCATAACTTGACATGTCCGGTATGTAATACCGTGTACACTCTTTCAACTTTTCTGTGATCGGAATTTGAAAAAAAAAAGTTTGGTCAGATAGCTCGAGGTATAAAGTAGATGCCCTGCCATACGATTAATTATGTCGTCCACCGAGGATTAGGAAACATTCGATGGTTATGACTGTAAATTTAAACCACATAAATTACTTACAAATCGATATTGATTATTACGCTTCCTAATCAGCAAAACGGGGTGATTGAAGGGCGAGATTTTCCCCTAAGAATCCCTTGAAAATGCATCGTGACCAAAGGCTGCTTGAGTACTCCACTGAGGTGATAAGGCCCTGAATAGAGGGGTGTAGTATTGCATAGAAGAATTTCATGGTGCTTGCCTCGTGCGACTCCTATGTCCTTCCCAGACCATCTCTAAACATTCTTGTATGACACTGTAAAATCTTTCCCTGTCTTCTGGAGATAGCTCGGGATTGCGTCGACACGACTAGGATCACAAAATCGCCTGGACAGCTTCATCTTCTCCGGGGACGGTAGGCTTTCTTCTACCGATGAAAAACTCTCCTCCTCAGACATCTCTGGGACCTCCTCAAAATCTTCAGAATCCACAAGATGTGTACCTTGTCGCAGTTTAATCTCCTTAATGTTGGTATCCGCCACACATACCACGGGCCATCCACCATTTAGTATCGCACATGGAATAAATATGTCCCGCATTTCTTCTATTCGGCTAGACTGCGACAATAATAACTTCTTCCCCGAAGTGTCCCAATAACTGCGTAACTTCACCGAAGTATGCGAGCGAGGTGGTAAAATCGTGTTTTCTAATACTCTAAAAATAGCTCGAGATCCTCGAGATTTTAAGACTTTTGAAAAATTAACTTTTAAATTCTTCAGGCGCAAAGTTTTCGAAGGAGGGCGTCCGAATCGAAAGAGGAGTAAGTTTTCCTTCTTGTAATCTATGAAAGCCAAGTGCTTTTCATAAATTCGGCGCTAATTAAAGGCCCATAATAAAAATTTGGAATGACTCTGAATTCATGAGTAAACAATTTCTTACCAATCCGGAATATTAGTTGAGCTATTTTAGAAACTTTTATAAACCTCCCTGTTTCTACCCGAAGTCTGGTATTAATACGAAAAAGGTTAGCAATTTTCGGGACCAAATTTCCCCCCACACAAGTAATGTGGCAGCCGCTGTGAATCATCAATTCTACGTCTTTTTCGTTCATATAAGTTGAAACATCAGTCAATTCGTTAGACGACACTATTGGTCTATGATGCAACATTGAGTAGATTCGACCCTAATCATCTACTTCTGTTTGCGTGTTTAAGGATGGCATACGACAATATCTTGCAATATGATTGGGTAATTTATACCTGTAAGAAATGATCTGGCCTCTATCCAAAATCGAACCCTAACATTGCGAAAAATTAGTATTAGTAGCGTACGTAAAATCATCGTTCGACTTTTTGTTAGTATTGACATTATTATTCTGCTTTCTGTTGTTTTTCTTGGTAATCCTGACCTACATTTCTCGGCTGATTAAATAGCTTTTTCCTATATTGAGAATCGATTCTTTCACAATTTTTTTAAAGGAGGTAAGGTTGAAATCTGCAGCACCAACCTTGACAGTTGTTACTGTATGTCACTCAACAGGTCAATTACCTTTGGTTCTGTAGACTCTACTGGTTTTGCAAGTTAGCTGACTGTGCAGGATACGGTTGAAGAGTAGTCTGACTTTGGACCCTTACTTCAGCATTATTCTGAGTATTAGCATCTATGTTAGCCGGAGGAAATAAAGATGACTGAAAAACAGCAGAATTCTGTCTCAAGAATTTCTCTAATTCTTTAAGCTTCAATAACAGTTTAGTCCTTTCCTCAATAATTAGTTCGTTCAAAAGGTTACTGACCGTGTTATATTCTTTTCGTATTACAACTTTAAAGTAATTGGGTAAACGTCCCTCAACAATCAATAGTAATTGTTTCTTTTCATGGGAAGTCGGGTCTGGACGTAAAATTAAATCCTGTTTCGCATAAAAATACTTTAGAACGTATGCTTTTTCATTTTGTTCACGGTCCCACATCTGAGCTTCAGATAATTGTGGCACAAAATCCTCCTTGAAAACGTTTATAAAAGCTTGTTTGAACTTGTCGCAAGTCATTTTTTGCAAACTCGCGCTTTATTTTTGTGCAAGCAAACCAGTTTTTTTTTGCGGAGCCACAGAGTAGGCTCAACATTACTAATTTCCATCTCATACCACCGCATGAATTTATGCTAGCGATGGTCTCATATCGTCTGATGAACGCGTTTACATCTTCGCTCAAGCGGGCGCAAAAAGGCGTCGGTTTAACAATCGTGCCGTGTACGTGCGCAGGTGGCACGTTTCCTCCTATAGCCATACTACAAAAACTAGAACCACCATCAATTATTTCTAAAGAATCGGGAGAAATATCCGAAGACGATTTCGAAAATTCTAGCTTTTTCAAGCTTCTCTAAATAATTACGTGTGAATTTAGTCGATTTAGGAGACAAACAGACCTCGAGATCGAAATAGACAGTATCACTTAAGTTAAAAATATGCTCTAAGGGTATCAAAAATTCGTCCGCTAATCAACGCAACATATTATTCAACTAATGGAACCATTGGGCACAAGTCAGGATCTTAAATATGTCATTCCTACACTAAAAGCTAAATATAATATATAAAACATACACAAGAGGTATTATGGCTCCACCACTCTCCGAAAAGAAGAAAGGTAATTATAGAATAACATAGGCAAAAATAAAAAAAAAAACAAAAGAAAAGAAAAATAGAATCGTAGAGAGTTGTTGGCGAGGAAGTGAGGGTGATTCTTAAAGCCTTAAAGAAGAATGAAGAAATAGTTTAGAAATGTGAAACATAACCACCATTTATCAACATCTTACGGAAATGTGAATAAAAAGGATCAGCATCTCCATCATCTTACGCTTTTGAATTCGGGTGGAATGCTTTCGTCGTTGTTTTGATGGAAGAAAAGATACGATAACCGTTGATTTGGGAGCAATAGCTCAGTGGTATAATTCAGAGGTATCTGAGAAGACGACGAGCGTTTTAGTTTGTTGGGCATGCGAATTGAAATAAATAAGAACAAATATTAAGAAAAAGAAAGTCGAGGGTTTGTTTTGTGTAGAAAGTAAAAGAATATTGTTAGGGCCTTCAGGACTTTGAATGTGCGTTCCGTACCTCAGTTCCTCGACGTCGATTGGTCGTCTCTATGTCTTAGCTTCTGTGCCAAATAGTTGTGGAAGTGTGAATTGATATATCCGGCTGATGCTTACACTCGTTTTTTGTGTACTACTCCGCTCCTGGTGTACTTCTCCCATCTTCGGAGTGCTCGGACGTTTTATACCATCCAAAGAAGGAAAATGGTCGTCGAAAGTACAGAAAACATCCAAACAATGCACGGGTAAGAATTGAGGAAAATGCAAGGGAAATGTTTATTCTTGACTTATTTAATTGTTATCAGTTACAGAACAATTCGGTTACATCAGGTTACATAAGTTACATATAATTACAAAGAATGAAGAATGAGTAATTGTCTGCTTAAGAGAATTTTATTATTATTTTATTATTCAATTTTATTATTCAAAGTTATGACTGTTTTTGATCATCCACAAAGAATAAAGAGAAAAAATAATAAAATAAAGAAATAAAATTTAATTAAATATTTAAATGTCTTTATAGTGAATATTAGTAATATCAGTGAAACCAAATATCCTTACAGTAGGAACTTCAAGTAAAAATTTTGTACCTTGAGATGTTTTCTATACAAAATAACATCCTAAATTGTGAAACATAAAGCTTGTCTTTATATTTTAGTATTCCAGTCTTCTTTTGTTTAAAACAAAAATAATATCTTTGAGAAAAGAACCTTTATTATGCTGTGTAGAGAAATTTGATTCATCCAAAATTAAGAATGAATTAACTATGTCTTGACTAAAACATCTGCACATCTCTAGGAGGTTTGAATGTCGTGAAATGGTATCAGCTTCTGAGTTGCTGGAGGCACTGTTATGTGAAGTAAGAAAAATTGTGGAATTCGATTTCGTTTAGCCATCTTGACATTTTGCTTATATGCTTCGTTTCTTTTAATAAATTAAGCTATGCCACTTCTTTAAATAAATATGATACCCAAAAGACAATATTTAAGTGAATGTAAAGAATACAGTGATGCTAAGAATTTAACCCTCCAATACGCGCGCGGGCTACTATTGTAGCCCAGCGTTTTTATTTTCCTTGCCGCAAAGTAATGCGAGATGATAACTCAAAGGGTGTCTCTGTACCTTTCTATCAAATATAATTCTGCGTGTTTAGTGTGTGGTCAAACGTAAAATCGAAAGGAGGTCATTGTTATTCTGCTTGAAAGTTTCATGGGCTACATCTGTAGCCCGCGCGACTATTGATGTCACGGATCTTCCAAAGTGTCAAAGTTTTTTCATTATAGTTTGAGTGTTGATCAAATGGTCAATGAGTTTGCAAAATGCCAATTCTGATGAGGGATGTTTTCTAGATGGCGATAGTTAACATTTTGAGACCGCAAAAATTCATTTTTCGGACAAAGAAATAGTGAAAATTCAGAAGATGTGACTGAGAATTCCCGGCGGCTGGAATCACTGATAGCTGTTGATAATAGTAGTAAAGACAGTTCTGAAGTAAATTATTATGTAGTAAAATACAATCTTAAATGGAAACAAGTCACGCCTACTCGTAATATTTGCGCTCGTGCTAATAATATTGTGCTTTGTTTTCCAGGGCCTAAAGGTGGGGGTAGGTCTGCGTTGTTGGAGCTTGAATATCTAAAAGTGTTTTTAGATGCAAACATTTTGAGATTTAACGTTGATTTTACCAATATTTACATTGACAATGTTACATTGAGAGTTGTACTAAACCGTGATGCAAAATTTACAGACGAGATTGTAGCTGCCCTTATTGACATTTTGATGCTTTTGATGAGTGGTCAATTCTTGAAGGAAAGTGTGCATTTACCACTCACCACTTGTGTGCAGAACGTGCTTAGAAGGACATTAATACGGAAACATAAAAAGAAAAATATAAGAGTGTAAATAGCATATGTAAAGTAATGCAAAATCGTAATCAAACTTTGATACCAGAAACTCCTTATGCTGAAAAGGTATATGTTTTATGGATAATACGTTTAGTTGTAATATTTGTAAAATGTTTTAAAAATTATACTTAATTTTTAAAGAATTCTAACACATATGTTTAAGATGAAAGAAAGTTTAAAATGCGCCAGATTGGTCCATTTATTGATAAATACAAATAACTTTTAGTCTTATTCCTGTATCACTTTTGAAAAATGAATGGTACTGGTCTTCTTTGTATATACATAGCTTTCAAAATAAAAATATTTATCAAATTGTGTATAAAACCCTTAAAACAGTTTATAAAAACAATTCTCTACAAGAGAGACAGAAATATTAACGAAGCTAGGCAACATAATAAAATAAAAACAAATGAGCTACAGTGGTAGCCCGCGCGACTATCCACGTCACAAAAGTCCGCGCGCGTATTGCAGGCTTAAGCTGATATGAACATAATTTTATCTCATTAATACTTCTAGCACTACTGCAATAACTAACATGAACTCGATTTGTGTCGTGAGGTAAATTTTTAGGTTATTTTAAGAGTCCCTTAAGCACCAAAATACAAGTACAGAAGATTACAGGGAGGTGAAATGATGGCCTGTTTGATATTATTGAATGCTGTTTCTTGTGCTTCTTTCCAGCAAAGCGGATCATTTTTTTTAACAACGAAGCTAGGGCTACAGCAAATTGATTGAAAGTAGACAAATATTAAAGAAAAAAAGAGTACAATCTAAAAAATTGACGTGCTACTTTGCTTTCGGAATTCCCTAATTACAGAATTAATATATATATATATATATATATATATATATATATAAATAAATATATATATATATATATATATATATATATATATATATATATATATATATATATATATATATATATATATATATATATATAGAAATATACAAACTGTCTTTACTCACAGTATATCCTACAATATTCCACGTTTTCTGCAGAAAGCTTTTAAAAGAATATTCTGGTTCTTTGAAATAACACGTGTTAGTTGTATAATTTCGTTATAATCATGACTTGTCCAGAATAATCGCCAGCTTAGTTGCATTTTTACATTGTTGCAGACCTTCTAAAGTGAGTCTTACAAATCTTTTAGTAGCACTAATATATGTGTTGACCTTTCAGGCAAAAATGGAAATGGTAGGAACCGAAGCTAGGAATTGAAAAAGCCGTAATTTGTTTTGACTCTTCAATAAGGGAAAGCTCCAAAAACATCACTATAACAAAAATATTTACCTTCTGCAAGGTTAGTCAATATATCCTCAATAGCAAAAACTGGAAAGCTGTCTTGAATCACTTTATGATTAATGTTTCTCGCGACCTGTACAAGTCTGAATTCTCCATTCTTGTTTTTAGAAAGCATTATCGGAGAGAGCATTTAGAAAGCATTTTCAAGGATAATACAGCTCAACAATTTGCTTTCCGATGAAGTATATTGTTGTTTTTAACATCATCTCGTAAATGAAACAGAATGGGAAGTTGCGGAAGATTTACCGGAATGTTGTCTACTAATACAATCTTATTCTTTTATCCTTTGGTACTACCATAACCAAATTTGTTCCAGGGAAACAAAAATAACATTCTTCTACTAAATCATAAAAATGCTGTTGTTGATTTTCCAATAATTTAGGACCATTTATCGTCCAACGTTCTCATTTTGAGAACATATACTTTTTAATTTTCTAGAGAGACCATATATTTTATTTTGAGCTCTTTACTAAAGCAAAATGCTTAACAGGTATTACACATCTTACCACATGATTTTGAGGTATCCAGCATTGGGGGTGATTTCATAATTTTTAGAAGTTTAATTTTATAAAAATGTTTTGTTTTCATATATTTTACAAAAAGTAATTTATTTTTGGAAAAATATTCAATTATTCCATTGATTCTTACTTATGAATGATGCGAATATTACATAATGAAAGAATATTACAATTATATATCTGTTTTCACTCAATACTGGTTTATATTATGATGTCCTAAATGGGAACGTTGGTGCGTTTAGCTAGTTGAATTTAGGGGCATACGAAAAATGTATTGTCATTTTTCTCTGTATTTTTCAACTATGGACGAATTTTACTAGTCAACAATGCACGATGTACTCTTGTTGATAGTGATTGAATATAGCGGAAGTTAATAAACATTCGGGATTATGAACAATGAATACCTTACGTAGAAGGGGATGATATGGGTATCATTCGATCGATATTGACCAGTAGTTGAATAATTGGTATGCCATTTTCATGAAAACTCTATTTTCAGCCGGGAGATTAATAAAAATTCGTGATTTAGTTCAATGTGAAACAGTTGTTGACCAGTTGTCAGGTAATTTATATAAATTCGGGATTTTTATCCCGAACATTAATAACAATTAGGTATTACTGGCAATGGTTCAAGTTGTCAACAGTGACGACATGGGTATCATTCGATTCGTATTGACACGTGGATCAATATTTGATATTCAATTTTCCCGAATATTCAATTCTTCTCCCGGAAATTAATACAACTTCAGAATTTTTTGACAATGGGGATCAGTTGTCAATAGGGATGAGCTGTTTATCATTGGGTTTGTAGACCAATAGTGTTGTTCCATTTCAACGAAATTCAATTTTTATCCTGGCAGCAAATAAATATCCGTGATTTTTTACAATGTGGATCAGTTGTAGACCGGGGCAAGATGGGTTTCATTCTATTCGTATTCACAAGTAGACCAAGAGTTGGTATTCCATTTTTTTTTAAAAAAAACTATTTTTATACGGGAAATTAATAAAAAAATCAGGATTTGGGGCAATGTGTATTATTAGTTGACAGGAACGAAATGGGAATCCTTCGATTAATATTGAAAAGTAGATTTAAAAAGATTAGAATGAATTTTTTTTGAAAATGCAATTTTTATGCGAAAAATTAATAGAAATTTTTGACTTTGGGAATAGGAACCAGTTGTCGATATGGATGAGATGGAAATATTTTGATTATTATTGACAATTAGGTTAATAATTGGTATGCGATGTCCCAGAAAATTTAATTGTTATTCCGGCAATTAATCAATATTCGGTATAAAGGAGAATCAATAAAATGGCTTGTGCCTTTGGCGCTGGATTAGGGAGGAGGAAGATGGGTGCAAAATTTGGCAAATATTAATGGGGGCGTTTTGGTTTTGTTGGTCAGGGGCGCTAAGTCGACTTCTAGCCCCGGGCGACAATTAGCGTATTTACATCGTTGATTGTTGGTTTGCTGTTCTTTTTATCGGTTCAAATGAGAAGAAAGTAATGAACTTGAATGACGTTTGAACTTCCAGTTTCCCTCTTGAGGAAGTTAAATGGATCCGAACTTATTGTATGGGTAAGTTGATATTTCTATTTGTACTTTTTTGTAAAATAGCTCACTTAATTGTTTCGCTAATTTGACGTTATATATTATTATAACTCTCAGTGTTTCCTACATTATGAACGCAAAATACACTAAATTTTGTTCATGATCGTCAGAATTTCTAAATTTTACTTGTACATAAATTTATAACTCTGATGAATAGGACATTTTGCTGTATTTTGAACTTGAATGTAGCACTCAATATTTACTTGTGTATATTTCGAAATTCTAGAAAAGTTTCCTAGTATATTTTTATGTGCTCAGAACAAAAAAAAATATTCAAATTGCAGCTTTGCTTTATTACAAAATTTACTATTTTTTTATTTTCAGAAGCCAAAAGTTCATCTATTTCCACAGTTCTGTTTGAGTTCTCCAAAAATGAAGAATTGGACGTCGTTCTGCTGCCTCATGATTCGGGATACATGAATGAAGAAAATGATGAACTTTCAGATAATATTTTCGACAATTAACATTTACCAAGTGAAGTTGAGAGCAAAATAGAAATTCATACTTCTATAGGAGCCGAATTCGAAGACACAAGAGGGGAGTAACTCACACATTTGTCTGGAACAAGTGATGTCCAAGAACTGGGAAAAAATTAAAGACTTGCGTTTGGGACACCTCCTGTTTTAGTTCATAAAGTTTTGTTGGAGCATTTCGGTAACTCTGTGATTGTCCACTAATGTCAACGAAGGATCTCAAGAAGATGGATCTTGGAGCGTTAGACTACCGTTCCGACGGTGAAACTATATTTGTAAAGGGTAATGATAATTGAATTGCGACGGTTGCTAGCAATTACTTCATGATTCAACCGCTGCAAGGGCTACAAGGAGAGTGAAAAACGAGAATAAGAAAGTGGTTCAATCAAACATGATCCGTCAATTCAACAAGGTCATAGGAGGAGTTCATCTGCTCGACAGACTAGCAATAATCTATCGTCCACATTTACGTTCCAAGAAATTGTGGTGGTGCTTATTTGCAAATTGACTTAAGTTGGAAGTTAATGGAGCTTTCAGATTCTAAACTCATTGGTGAATTTACAGGGTCAGAATTTGACGTAGACACGGAAGGTAGAATAAGAGAATGGCGTCAAAGGGAAGACGAACCAGTCATAAATGTTGCCTTCGATATGCTAACGTTAGCTGAGAGACTCGATGAGACCATGACAGACAAAAATAAAATTGTTCTTAATGCATCCAGTTTGCTGCTTTATTACATTCATAAGGTGGGAAATAAATCATATGCTAGGCTATTTCCACGCGTGACGCACTCTACAAGGGAACATACTCGTATATTTTAAACCTTAAATATGGTAATGAATGTAACGATTTTTAAATACAAACCACTAAATATGATTATAGAAAGGACATATTATAATTTTAAAATACCAGGTTATATTTATACACTAAAACGTGACTCACACTACAGAAAGGGAAGTAAAATTTTACTCATATTTTCAATTTAGGAAATCTTCCTCCGTATGACATTACAAAATGTATTTTGTACATAAACATTTTCTAGAAGGAATGCAGTGTTCTCACAACCACCGTTTCATTCTCACTTCACTGTAGTAAACATATGACAATTGAATTTCTCTGTGACGCACACTGCAGTTCACTTGTGACGCACACTACACTTCCTTCAATGACAAAACTTAAATTTTCCTATTGTTTGGAATATTATTGATTGTTTGAATTTGTTATTCATCGTACCTCGTACAACTGTGGAATGTATTTCCAAAACATGCTACTGAGGTAGCTCAGTTGGTACAGCGTTGGTTCGGAGTCGGGAGGTTGTGGGTTCGATACCGCTGCCGACCATTCTGACGGGTTTTTCTGCTTTTCCCTCAGTCCTACCAGGCAAACGCCGGGATGGTACCTAGCAAATCCTCTCTGGCCGACACTTTCCCAAATCCTTTCCTTAGTGTAAAATGGCCTCTGAGCCGTATCTGGTGTTCGTTAAATAAATAAACTCATTTTGGTGATTCAATAAGCATATTGTTTCTTTTATTTTTTCAAATGCCTATCGATACCTGCAGTAATTTTGATTCAATAATGTTTGTTAGAAACCAAAACGCACTTTTAAAAAAATAGGAAACTGAGGTATATATCGAAAGGTATTCGAAAAATCAAAGAGCAAACTCAAATATACTTATTGAGCGACCAAAAAAGGATTTAGCATGTTTCGGAAATGTGTAGTTTTCACTAAAATTTATTTACATGGTTATTGTGTTTTCCCGTACATTTTCTTTCAGGGAACCTTTGCTTGTCCTAGTGGCTAGCACGCTTGATTTCGGATAGCGTGGTCCCGGGTTCGATTCCCGGTGGGGGTACAGTTAAAACCAAAGTGGTTAGAATTCCACTATAATCATTCGGTCCACGTCGTCTTTAGCCTAGCAGGCATAACCGTTTGACGTTAAACTAAATCAACCCATTTTTTTAGGATTTTAAAATAATTTGCCTGGTGACGCAGTATAAATGCATGCTATAAAAACGGGTAGTTTATTCTATAGTTTTTTTTTCATCACTTCCTTTAATGTTCCTGACATTTTCTGTTTCGGCACTTTGCCAGTCTCATCAGTAGTCTATTGTTGATATGTGATTTCCATATTCGTGTCCATTGGTTGAGTAGAGTTGAGAGGCGAAACGAACTTTGGTAATTCACCACATTCTTGTCAAGTATGAAACATACAGGTCTCAGATTCATCATCGTACACTACGAGACGAAATCAGATCATTTGTGCTGTTTGACAGAAATGAACATGAATTTAACAGTAATCTAACATTCTCGTGATTGATACACAGAAAGATTTGATGTTCGCGTTCAGCAGACGTGTTTCGGCCGAAGTTCACAGAATTTACATCTTCCAGTCTCTGTATCAGGATTCTGTTTCTTGAACTGTTTCACCGAGTGTTGGGAACGAGTACCGTTTTTGAACTTTTTGTTTGCCGAATGAATCTCTGATGATTAAACAATCTCGAAGTCCTCATGCCTGGTAAGATATTGCATCGCTTAAATAAAACTGAATAACTGTTTCTTCAGTTGCCGTTTTTGATGAACTTTGATCTAGTGTCTTGGCTGCTTTTTATTGTCCGGTGCAAACTGTTCAAACAATTGTTTAACAGCAACCTTACGCTTATTCGAACTCTGAGGTACGCTTCTTTTAACTATAGCCATAGCTTTCCCATATGAACACAGAGATGAAATCACTTTGTTAGGTGAAGATGCACGGTACTTGTTTATTTAACATAGCATCAATAGCTCTGCTTAATTTCTTCTTCTGGCGATATCGTCTCATTTCTTCCCTCTTCTTCTTTCGTATATGCTCCTTCTCTTCAATTGTAATATTTTTCTTTTTCCTTTCACGTCTTATTTTCTGTTTTTGAGTCTCTTCGAAATTCGGCATTATTTCCGGACGTACGGAGCCTTTCCGTGCTCTGCTTTACGTTGTGCAGCAGTTTTCGCTATGCATGAACGTGACACACACTACTAGTGACGCACACTACATACACTTCAGTAATTGTTAGTCTGTGTTTATTTGAGTTTGCAAATCAATATCACGGCAAATAGTTGCTCTATCTATCAAGAAGGAAAATTGAAAGTATTAAACCGTTACATGCAATAACTAACTTTCAGCAGGAAAAATATGTTTTTTACGTGACGCACACTACAGCACAAGACCAGTTTTCTAATATGAAATATCACTTAAACAGCTGAAAGTAGACAACATTCGCATATGTAGTGATACACAATACGGTACTCTGCACTCAAAATTGTAAACACCTTTTTCTTCTCTTCTCAATAAAATGAATGATCGATAATTAAATGTTAGTCGATATGCCTTTCAGGTTGTCTCACAGAGCGGCCATATTGAATCAGCACTGTTGTCAGTTAAGCACTTTACAAACTGCAGCAAATTATATAGCATTCATAATTTTAGACTGCAATCGAAGGTATGTGTGACAAAAACAAGCGAAACACATAAGTTTAGAAAATACACTTTTGGTGTACATTCCCGTGGAATTACCCGCTATCTAGATGAATCCTTGAATGATTTACATAAGTTAGAAAACAATAAAGTAATGGTAGTTGGAAGGAAAAATCGTACAAGTAGTGAACAAAAAGAAACAGTAAGAGAAATGTTAAGTAAGTTAAGAAAGCAAGAAATTGAAGATTCAGATATAGATTAATTAGTAGCAAGAATTTCGAAAAAGAAAGAAGAAAAGCAAATTAAACAGGAACCGGTTAGATTATCCCAAATAACCAATTTAGTAAAGAAATTAGAATTAAAGTAGTCATAACTTGCTACTTGAATTAACTAACTAACTACTTGAATAACTAACTTGAATTAAAGTGAGCGAAGTGGTAATAATAACAATACAAGACAATTTAGTGGTAGACAGTATAGAAACCAAGGAAATAGAAATTACAATTCAAATAATACTGGAAATAATTTTGGGAATAGGAATTTTAGACAAAGAGGAAACAATAGAGGATTTCAAAGGGGAAGGTATTTTAGAGGAAGTAGGCTAGGATACAATACATATCAATTTCAGCCATGTAACGGCCAAAATTTTTGTACAATGTGATGCAATCATCAACAATTTAGTTCATGACATATAAAATCCAAATGGCCAGACATGCACAAACAATCAGTTAAACTGGAACGCCAAGCCGTTTATTCCATACAATACATATCAAATGAATCATTGTTCATGTAATGTTTCTTTAAACTAAATTCTGCAGTAAATGGCAGAGACACATTTACTGATAAAAAAGAAAAAGATGTAAAGAGCCTCTATTTTTCGTGAAAATAATATGGTCCTCTTACATATTTCCGTTCATGGAATGGTAGTAAAATCTGTTATTGACTCTGGATCATATATCTCAATTATCCCTTTTGAACTTGTATCAAGAACCGCTAGGATAATAAATACAAAGACAAGAATAAAAGTAGTAATTCTGAACTTATTTACAATAGACAAAGTTAAAATAGTAAAATTTAGTATTGCTGGCAAAAACTTCCATCACTAGTTTCGTATAATTAAAGATTTCCCATATATATTATTAATAGATAATGATTTTCTTGGTTAACAAAATGCGCGAATTG
The DNA here is from genome assembly GCF_964235325.1 of Thermobia domestica. NCBI lineage: Eukaryota > Metazoa > Arthropoda > Insecta > Zygentoma > Lepismatidae > Thermobia > Thermobia domestica. The sequence continues at coordinate 107,290,720 of NC_137470.1, forward strand.
ACTATGAGAGAAAAATAATGAGCATAAAGAGGTTCGTCAACCACCATTAGAACATGTTCAGTCAAAAGAGTCAGTAAAAAATTTGATACAAGTTGAAAGCTCCGAAGAACACGCGTGCCTTTCAAGCGAGACCGCAAATATTATAAAAGCCTGTTTAATTCCAGTTTTTATTACTCCCCTAAAGTATTATATTTGGCCTGAATCATCTGTAACAATTTTAGTAAAGCTTAAGATGCCTGGTCAGGAAATAAAATGATGTTAGAATCCGATTTGGAGCTTCAAACAGAGAAAGATGTATTTTTTCCACGCACTTTATTTGAGAAAAAGATGAAGTCATTCAAGTGACAAATTGTACCTGCGAAAAAGTCGTCCTCAAGCAAGGTATGGTTTTATGGAAAGCGAAAACCTGTGTATCAAGCAAAGATTTATACTATCAGGGTCTCACAGAAAAAGAATTGAAGAAATAATTAATGCAAGAAAAGAGTTTGATAAATCTAGGTTAGTAATTGGAAACAAGGCTGAACCTCTGGTTAGGAAGAAATTACAGGATCTTTGTTATGATTTTGCGGATGTATTCGCTTGGAAAAAGATAACAACATTAAAAGTAAAAAGAAATACCAACACCACATCGAGTTAAAACACATGTATCATTTCACAGAGCACAAAAAAGATTTATAAATAATGAATTGTTAAACATTCATAATAACTATGAATTATGATACTATTTAGTATATATTGTGTTATAGGTTGCTATTTTGAATTTTAATCCACTATTTCACGAGCTATATCGAGCCTAGATCCTAACTCTAATTATTTATCTTTAGGCAATTATTCTTGTTTAATTAATTCATTAAATATTTAACATATCTTTAGCTACGCTCATTTTTACGTATTTCATTGCAGAACATGCATAGTTATGAAATCAATTTTTATCGCAACGATCGCATCAGCAGCTTGCATAGTCCTTATGCTTATTATAATTGAAGCATGCAATAATGGAAGAGATAAGACAACAAAAAGAGCTAACATAAGAAGTAAGTTGCAAAAACGACACAATTTGTCAAGCATATATACTATCGACCGACAAATTATCGACTATGATTTTAACCATACTTCCACTAATGCTCATTCACTAACACAAACGTCTCAGCATTTTTCACTGCAAGCATTGAAGCACTCTTGTACCACACAAACTGATTCACAGTTAGGCGTGCAAGGCCAAGTCTTTTCAAGGGCAAACAACGCTAAACACATTTCCTCACCACATCAGAACATCATCACTGATACAGCAAGCACTAATTATTCAAACAAACCTTTTTCCACTGACATACTACAACCAAATCGAGAAATCACCCCTTCCAAAGAATGTCCTTTACCCGATACGGATTCCCTACCTGCCCGACCATCCGGTTTTATATGGCCAAAATATAGTAATCCATCAAACACTTAGAGAAATTGCTTCGAATCTCAAGATAGTGAATAAATGAATGTAAATGTTAAAAACAAGAATCTTATTGTTCCTTGCGAATGCTCAGTATTAAGTGAAAATTAAATAACATCAAGAGGATATATTGTTTCAAGGAATGTGGCGGACACTTACCACAATAAGTGAATTAAATAAAGATTTAAAAAAAAAAAACGCTCAGACCGGACGTGCAAACATCGCAGAAAAGACTGCTATCTTTCAGCTTCTCCTTTGGCTATGTTCTTCAACTCTGTGCCAACCAGTGTGTCACCTTTATTAGTGTCATTAACTCAATAATTAATAGTAAACATACATCAGAGAAAGTTTAATACCAAATATCTTATTAAAGATAGTGTTTGAAGTGGTAATTTTCGAGAATTTTAACGTTTAAACACAATACTTTGTGTGTGTGTGTGCAAATTAAATTGTGTATAACGATAACAAATAATAATTAATTAAATAATTTTAATAATTTATAAATGAGATATGCCCCATGCTACGGGAAATGCAAACTCAGCACGTTATCTGTACAAAGCGTCAGTTCAAAGGTGCCATGCTGCTCATAAAAAAAAAATATCATACATCCTGCCGAGAAAAATGATGGCAACTCGCCCTTGTTGATTGGATGCGGGCGGAGCCAATGACTGTCTCTGAACTACTGTGGGTGTTGCCGTTCTGTTTCATTTTTTCCACCGCTTGATGGCATTATGGGCTGGAACACTTTCCAATACTCAAATTTATGTCGAAGAATATAACGCTAAAGAAACTTAAACTTACTAAGTTATTGTGAAATAAAGCTATATTATAATCAATAAATATCATGCATGCCAGAAAAAATAATATTTATGAATTATTATTACAGTATATACACAAAAAGGGACAATTATTTTACTTTGATCTATGTATATTCTACATTCATTTTTGTATCTTTTATTATTAATTTTTGTGTCACAACTGCAGACAGTGTAAGTTTAGTGTTGGTTTTATCACATTTAATATTTTAAACACTTAATACCATACCAAGATTACATATAATGTATATACTGACATTTTATTTTTATGTATTTGGTCTAGGAATTAATTCGTGCGGTTGGTACGCACACATTGAAGCTGTAGTACAAACACAAAATACATAAATACCTTAAGAAAAATATTGTCCATCGCTAGCCACCACTTTCGCCCATCTGTCAGGCAATGTACGGATTCCGTGGCGAAAGAAGTCCTCATCCTTGGAAGCGATCCAGTCAGAGACCCATGTTTCGATATCTTCTGAAGAAGTAAACCGCTGTCCAATCAAATCGTTGTTCATGCAATCGAACAAGTAGTAGTCCGAAGGAGCAACGTCTGGTGAATACGGCGGGTGGGGTAAAACTTCCCATCCGACATTTTCTAAATAGGTTTTGACCGGTTTTGCGACATGTGGGCGAGCGTTATCATGTTAAACAATAAGTTTATCATGTCTGTTCTCCCATTCTAGTCGTGTTCTGACCAGAGCTTGCTTCAAACGCATTAATTGTCGTCGATAACGTTCTCCATTCATAGTTTCACCGGGTTGCAGCAGCTCATAGTACACCACACCTTTCATATCCCACCATATGCACAGCATAACCTTTGCACAGTGAATATCTCGTTTTGGTTGTGTTGGACCTGGTTCACCTGGTTTCACCCAGGCCTTTTTTCGTTTAGGGTTCTCGTAATGGATCCACTTCTCATCACCCGTAATAATTCGATGCAGAAACCCCTTTCTGCTCTGTCGTTGAAGCAGCAATTCGCAAATGGTTTTTCGTCTTTCAACGTCTCTGTCTTTCAATTCATGTGGAACCCAATGTGACATCTTTTGAATCATTCCCATGGCTTTCAAGCGTTTGGAGACTGTTGTTTGATCAACGCCTAATGCTGCTGCAAGTTGTTCCTGCGTTTGACACGAATCCTGCTCGAGCAATGCTGTCAATTCTTCGTCTTGAAATTTTTTTGGCTGTCCAGCTCGCTCTTGGTCTGCCAAGCCGAAATCACCACTTCTAAACCGTGCAAACCACTTCTGACACGTTCGCTCAGCTAGAGCATGGTCACCATACACTTCCACCAAAATAAGATGACTTTCAGTCGCACTTTTCTGCATGTTAAAGTAATGCAGCAGGACACCCCGCAAAAACACTTTATCAGGCACAAATTGCGCCATGTTCACTTAACTACAAACTGGTGTTGTTGACGCTTTAATCCACTGCCCTATACTACGAACGATACGCGATGACAGGGGTTTGCAACACATGTGTGGATACACGGAACTGTGGGACGCTCCGTTCGTTGCGCCATCTCTTGTCCACCCGCACGAATTAATTCCTAGACCAAGTATAATTATTTCCTTTCGACAACGCTCCCGTTTCTAAGTTATAAACGCCGATGGATGTTAAAGTACTTGAGTTCAAAACTAATTAATGCTATTATATTTTTAAAATAACCCAACTTAATATTATTTACATCATCTCTTGTGTTTGTCAAATTTTATTATCTTGCAAAACTTTTAAAAAGAAATTATCTCATACAGTTTATTCACATTAATTATGATTCCTGGTTATAGTTATGAAACAAGATACTGCAAGCTAATTTATTACATCAAAAGAACTTGCATATTATTACTGTTAAATAATTGTCACTGAATCTGCATTTTAATTTCGAAATTGTATCACAACAAATGTTTGTAATATTATAAAATAATTCTGTTCATTCTTTCCAGTAATTTCTTAGATTGGCAAAATTTAAAATATCTAGAATTTTGGGTCCTGAAAATTTTAAAGGTTTTGGATCAGTAGAATGTTCTTTATCAACTGAGGTTCCATGTGCCTGCTGAGGCCGTTGCCGTCTCAACACTTCTTTGAAATCTTCAATCTCACGTTTTTCGGTCATGTAAAATGTTTCTTTCAAAATCTAGAAAATGTGGTAGAAGAGAGGAACGAGAGATGAGGGCAGAGACGTTGTTCGAGTCATTGAAGTAAAATCTCGGAGTAACTTTGGAGCAAAGTTAAATCGTTAAACGAGTTACACCTTAGAAGTATTACGTGCCTTGCAATATGCGACTTTTAAATTATCATTGCGATATTATTCGAGTTTGCATAGTGTTTAAAGGACTCAAGAAATACTTTTATTTTTGTGTGCTCTAATCATCAGACTTAACAATTTTTGAGAATATTTTTTATCTGCCAAAGACAGAGTTGTGGATGAGGATCCTTTTAACGGCAAGGAACTAGCGACGCAACAGGTATGACATTCTTATTTCGGCCTAATTATTTTTCATTATCCTTCAGAGATTCCAGATAGCTAAACATGACGAATTAAAATTTCTCGAAACCTCAATTTTTGTACAAACCTGCTCCTTATAAATCAGATTGAGATGGACACGAAGAGTTTACTACTTGACATATAAGCTTCAATAATCATTACTCTAATAAAGATCAGCTCACGTGTTATACAATTTTAGCTAAACTTTAGAGTGTATTATAAGAGAGAAATCTAAGATATTTCTCTAGTTTAGTCCGGTTATTGCTCATTAGCTACTGTCCTCATACACAAATAAAATTAGAGTGACCCAGACTAACAATATATATATATATCTATATATATATATATATACAGAGAGAGAGAGAAAGAGAGAGAGGGATTAACAGCAAAATAGCAAAGACATAATTATTGAGAAGCAATGGGGCATGAATAAATGCAATAAGTTACCTTGTATAGTATATAATACCAAGACAATATCGGGAAAGATAAAATAATATACACAAATAAACACGTAGATCACATCCAGGAGAAAAAATATCACAATCAAAATATAATTATTGCGCCATAATTAGAGTTATCAATAATTCTAATAATAAATTTTACCATGAATAATCAGTGTAGTCAAAAACTATTGCTGAAAGTTATATATAAAATAGGGGTAGGATGTAAACTAACTCAACAGTAGACTAAATAAATAATGTTACAATCGAGATTCAGGTCAAAATCGGTAGAATGGATATACACTAACTCAAATACTTAGTTAGGATGGAATAAGGTATAATAATTAAATCAAAATTTAAAAAGCAAATTGTGCAACAAAATTGAGAGAAATAATTGTGTATAACGTGAAATAAATATATCCTCAAAATTTCAAGAAAAAAAATTAAAGTACTGGGCGTTATTCAAAATCAAAACGAAGGGTGTGCATAGTTTATACCAACTTAGAAAAACAACTGAAATAGAACTCACTTTAAACATTAAAACAATATGCATATCTTACTTGGTGCGTCTGAGTAAAAATCACAAAATACTTCCTACTAAATACAAGGGGACTTAACATTGCTCCTTTTGTCGAAACATAGGTCTTTCTTATGAGCAAATGAGGGCGCCTTCTTATAACTGATACGTAGCTTAAAATCATGTCTCTTACTGTAGTTAACCATATTTCTTTACAATTTCTTATAGCTAATGAAATCGATGAAGAAAGTTAGAAGAGTACCAACAAGACGATCCAAGTATTCATAAATAAGCTCAATATTGTGTTGCACATAGGTTGTCCTCCACCACAGTTTAGTGATTTGTCGAAACCCAGACAGACACAAATTGAAAATAACAGATTACATAAAGACAAAAGTAATAAGCAAGGTTGTTGAAACATTATTAAGGGTAAAAGGAATCTGCTAATGCAAGAATGTTTACAGAAATGCTTCCAGGGATTTTTAGTCTACATATAATCAAAGTCTTAGCAAGTAGAAAAAATAACAATAGATGTAGTAGATGAAGTAAGTCCAAAATCCGTCCGTGGAATCGAACCAGGACCCTCAGACGCAGAATATCGTTGTACCACATAACCCTGACATTTCCTTTCAATACATCCAAACATCTAACAAATTTTAGAAAACAAAGTAACGTAAAACAAGACTAACGCGTCAAAGTTAGAATAACCGTAACCATGTTGATAACAATGTCCAAAATTGTACTACTAAAATCATTACTCTCGTAATTAATGGACACGCTTAAAAAAACAAATTAAATGGACATCTGGTAGCTAAATAGGCTCACAGGGAAAGAAACAATAATCGAAAGCAATATCTGATCTAAATAAAACGATACCAAACATATAAAACCCTTTATACGAAACAACCTTAAATAAATGCAATGGTGCACTAAATAAAATCAACTATAAGGTTAAAATAAATTCCTAAGCACAATGATGAAACTACAACTCGAAAGGAAAATTCTATTACTCAATTGCCAAATTAACTCAAAACAAAAGAAAATGTGATAAATACACTGCAGCAAATTAACAAACAAGTATTATTATGGAGCATAAATGATATCTAGTATATACGTTGACAATCGAAAATCCGAAAATAAAAATGAAACAAAATTCATTACAAGAAATATTTAAATTTAAACGTAACCTCTTCGCACCTTAAACCATTATATATAAACAGGACTTACTGAAGATGCCTTTGATTTCTCTCTTTGAACAATTGCGTTATTTCTGTCATATTAAGGCAATGCAGTATTGTAATACAGAATAAATTCCAATCCGTCATGGTATTTCTAAAATGTTGACAGCAATCTCCAATGTGAATGGTAAAGTGATCCTGTAAATTACAACAAAAACGGGTAACCATGTTCTGAACTCGGCTTGATCATAACTAGACCTAAAAGAGCCTACACAGCCTATTTCGGCTCTCTCATTTTTTCGAGCAAAAATTCTGACACTTCCAGCCATAGGACATATTTTACTTAAAGAGCTAACAACATGGAATAAATCCCTTTGTATGCACAACTCGACAAGATCTCTTTAGTCAAAATACTTTCTTGCGAAAAATCCACTTAAACCAACTTATAGTTTTCTATACATGTACTTTTCTATAATTTGTGCTATTGTGTCGTGACAGTAAGTGGCATTATAAGATGTACGCGAGCAAGACACTTCATGATTAAAATATTTCTAAGTTTGGGGAAGATGAACAAGCTTCCCTGAGGTGTTTAAACGGATACATGAGCACAATGGTTAGGTGACAACAATTTTGACATGATGGAGAACACCTCTGGATAAATAAGAACAAATACCAAATTGAGGGAAAGATAAAAGAAAGAACGCAATATTCTCTAATTTTTGAAAGTACTGAAAAGATGGTGGGTAAGAGGGAAATTAGAATACGTTAAATTTAAAGGTAGGTATAAAACATAGATGCACCGCAGAGGAAAAGACATGGTGCAACCAACCTTGAAACGTTGCAATTCGGATTAGAATTAAGTTTTCGGTTGCGTATTCGACCATTAGTCGTATAGACTAGAAGAGATGTAAAGTGATCTTTAATTTCTACTGTAATCTATAGGTAGTAGAGGTATAAACAAGATAAGAATGCCAAAACGAGAGCTGAATTTTAAATCTAAGAAAACCACGTATTTCAGATAGCTTTTGGCAGCAACTAATTCAAAATGGAGAGAAAAGGTAATATGAAAATAAAGATCAATCGCTACTTCCCGGCGTGGGAAGATTCTGGTGTGGCAATTTGACTGTGTTACCATGCGTATGTAGCCATAGACGAGTTTTGGGTAGAATTTGAAGAAAGTGATAGACTCCGTACACCATCGAAACTCCAGCCGGAAGTTCCCATGGGAACTAGACCTGGTCGCTGATGGAACAGTTGCTCTGTGGCATAGTATTCATAAGAATATCCATATAGGATAATTATTTTCAAACTCACTTTTTTCGGAAGTACTTTGTCATGTTATGTATACCTTAGAGTTGAATTTAGCCTAGGAGCTGAGGTTGAGATATTCGTTGGATAATGTTTCCCATAGGGAAATTGGTTTGCCAAAGACTGTCGAATTTGTTCTTCAGTAAATAGGTGTGTGAGACTCGATCTTTGATTAGTTGCTAAGGCAATATAATGGATAGCTGCTTACAATGTCACTTTTTTCCGAAAGTACCGTGTCATATTATGTATGCATTAGAGTCGAGTTTAGCCTTGGTGTTGTTTATGGGAAAGGATTTAGTTCCCATTAAATCAAATCTCTGTTTGTTACTACGACATTTTTTGTCAAAATCACGTTTTGTTCTTGGATATATTGGTTCACGTCAGATATATATGTATGTATGTATCTGTGTGTGTGTTTGTGTATCTTTGATGAAAGCTTGTATAGGACTGGAAAAGATTAATTCTGATTGATACTTGATACAAGGTGTTTGTCTTCTGTAGTTTGCTTTCGGGTGAATTCAATAGGTGTGACCACTTGCTGTTTCTATTAAACTAGGTAAGTAAAAAAGAACCTAGAAATATTAATAATAAGTAAATAATATATTACTTAAAATTTTATGTCCCGTGTTTATGCCCCAAGCATTAAAACTGTGTGTTATATATACATTTAACTATAAAGGAGCTTGTGAGGAGGTATAAGGGAATAAAGTGTATTACTCATAGTGTTTTCGTACTTGCTAATGACAATGAATTACAACGTAAAACAAAAGATGCACACATACATACATATAAACGAATAAAATGTTAGCATCTGACTTAGCTTTGAATATTTGTTTCATATTAGATTGAGTCTTCATTTAGCACATTTTTATTTTACACTTACGATAATTTGTTTTTTTTACTAGACAAAACCGTTACAATTCCAGCATTGGTAATGATGTTGAAGATGTCTATAGAAAACATGCTTACATTTGCTTCAAGTCTCAGGTATTTATCATTATTACATCAAAAGATATACACAATCAATCTTTAGGTTGCGCAACTTTACCGACACATTGTATATTAAAATATACATAGCTTTCTACTAGAATAACACCGAAGTTCACAAAAATTGATCAAAACGTATCTTCTTCCGGTAATCAGCTAAGGAAATTTAGGCGATTTTTGAAAGGGGGCTGTAGCCCCGTATCAGTCCCTGGCAGATCCAAGGACTATCGGAGCATTAATTCTGCGATATCATTGATTAAGCTGAAGCATTTTCCAGTTTTGTTAACTCTCGATCCACCTCATTTTACACCCCTTGTCTACGAAAATAGGAGTCTTACACAAAAAATGTTCCAGATGACAATACTATAATTTCGGATGAGTGTTGTGGTATTTTGTAGTAATAATACTCATGTGCTCCAAATTTCTTACCAATAATCATTGGAGAAGCAGACTCAAATATTTAACATTAAATCTCCCATAAGGAAAATTAACTTCTGTACTTACACTTCGAGAGAAGAGCTCAACAATGACTTTCTCGCATTTACTGTTACAATTTTAAAAATACAGTCATTTTTCAATAAAAGTTTCGAGTTTCACATTAATAGTGTGAAAACGTCATTTTCTTCCAGTGCTATAGAAAAGTATACCAACATACAACAGGTCATATATATATATATATATATATATATATATATATATATATATATATATATATATATATACGAGGTGTCATTGGAAAGTTTTAAGACTGGGCTTATTTTCCATGACAGTGTGAAACACTCAATATTTGCATGAATGCTTGAATGTCAATTGATTCGAATATCTTCCCTTTCAATGGCAATTTTAATTTAGGAAAGAGGTAGAAGCCGGCCGGGGCCAAGTCGGGAAATAGGGATGTTGCAGAAGCACAGGAATGTTGAATTTGGTGAAATAATTCCGGGATCTAGGACGCAGAATCTGGTGCATTTTCGTGGTGGAGAATGCAATTCTTTTCTTGCCAGAGGACAGGCATTCTACGCCGCAAACTTTCGCGAAGAACACTTTTGTAGTATTTCTGGTTGCCTGTCTGCCCCCAGGGGTAAATTCATGATGCATGATACCCTTAGAATCGAAAAAACACCGACACTATATTTACATTCGACCGACTTTGTCGCCCTTTCTTTGGACTTGGTGAATCTGGGCTCTTCCACTGAGAAGAATGGGACTTTGTTTCTGGGTCATACCCATAAACCCATGAAACATCACCTGTTATTACCCTATTCAAGAAATCTGAGTTCATTTCGGGTCGATGAAACAGTTCCTTTTACACTTTTACACTTCAAGTCTGTGTTGTATGTGCTCGTGTGATAACACTTTTGGAATGAATTTCGCGGACACTGGACGCATTTTCAAATCATCACTTAAAATAACTTAACAGCATATAAGCGTAAATTCAGGTCTTCAGCCATCTCCGTAATTGTAAGTCTACTATTCGAGCGCACTAAATCGCCAACTTTCGCAATGTTTTTGTTAGCTTTTGATGTTGTAGGACGGCAAGATCGGGGATCATCCTTGACTCGCGGCCATCTGTGAATCTGTGAAACCAGATAAACACGTTTGACCGGATCAGACATTTGTCTCCAAAAGGTGCTTTTAAGTGTTTGCAAGTCCCCGAAGCAGATTTCCCATTTTAAAACAAACTTTCACACAAACGAGCTGTTCCAAGATGCCTGCCGACATGGTCATACCAAACGACTTCCCTGTAGGCCTTATATGGATCTACATGGTTGTTTTTTATTAACAATCCGTTTACAAAGGGCAGTAAAGGACTTCTGCAATAATCTCTAATAACCACATCACAACTATTAAAAATATTTTTTTAAAAAATAGCAAACATTCACCCTGGCAAAAATTTCTGTCATATCAAATAATATATACATATCCTCTATTAGCAAAAAAAAAATGAAATCGGAGCCGGGCAATTGGGTGACATCCCTTGTAAGTAGAAAAATAAAATCTAGACGTGTGTTATGAACGCGATCCAGGAGTACTTTATTTTTCAGGACTTGTATATCAACGGGGACAGGGTATCCGTAGTTTCTTTAAAGGTTTAACACGTATTTCTTAAACAAGGTGGAAAAGCATTAGGTCGACAAGCATTACAAACAGGAATTCAAGTTGCAGGCGATGTATTAGAATACCGTCCAATGAAAGAATCTCTTCATGCGCGTGTAAAGGAGGCAGGTGAAACATTAAAGACAAAAGCTGTGAATAAAGTTGGTAAGTTACTATCTGGTAGCGGTAACAGATGGCCAGGAAGACCTAATGCTCCTGTAATACGTTTTGAACCACCAATCAAGCGTAAACATTTTCGTACTGTTAAACGTAAAACAAACAGAAGGATGGACTAAAGATATTTTTTCGTAATGGCACCACTTAATGCGAATAGCCATGAGTGTTGTACTTCGGAATTTGACTTATTTTCCGTTCCAATGACACAAACTGCTATAGAAGCAACTTCATATGTGGAATATCGTCCTATTTCTTCACGAGATTCAGAAGGACCTTTCGAATTCGCTATTGCTGATAAAACAGGTGAATTTATTCATCCAAAGAATCTTTATCTTTACGTACGTTGTAAAATTACAAAATCAAATGTTAATAATTAGATGAAAACGATGTAGTTGCACCAGTAAATAATTTTCAACATTCATTTTTGAGCTGTGTTGATATTGCATTATATGAGAAATTAGTAAGTTCATCATCAGGATCTTATACTTATCGCGCATATATTAAAAGCTTGTTAAATTATTCAAGTGATGCATCACAAAAACATCTGACATCTTCATTATGGTACAAAGATACCGCAAAATGATTTAATACATTAGATGATACAATTACCGGTTTTGATAAACGTGCTGCTTTTGCTAAGAATAGTGCACCGTATTCATGTTGATATTGCAAGTTTACGCCGTGTGCTTCCAAAGAAAGTCGGTCTTCGTATTAAATTACATCGAAGGAAAGATGTTTTGTTTAATGCATGCTCCAAATGCAACTTATAAAGTAGTGCTTGAAGATGTTAAGAAGCGTCCTACAACTGAGCCACTGTGCCCCACGACAAAAACATAAGAAACTTAGCAGTTACTAGGAAACATTTTAAAAGCAATGCCTTTCAAGGTTAAAAATCACTGTCCGATGACCATCATTTAATAACCCCATCAGCAGATTAGACTGATATGTCCCTCTCCTATTATGATCTTTTTAAAACCATATCCGTTATCCGTCATCCGAATGTCATCCGTTATCCGTCATCCGGATATTATCCGTTATCCGTCATCCAGATATTGCAAATCCTGATAAATTTCTATCCGATATCAGAATAAAAAAATATCCGGAAATGGACATCCCTACTCATCACTAATCACACAATATTTACAACTTACAAAAAAGAGTCTTTTATTGTTCCGTTTGTTAACACATAACTAAGTTATGTTTTGATTATATAGGGGTGTTTACTAGGATGGTCTAATAATAGGCCCCACTTAATTCTAATGAGTTCTTCAATTTCTCCTATTTCTCTTCAAGAAATAATTAGTGAAATTTGTGAATCTCAATCTAAAAAACCTAGGGTTATTTTTTTTCTAAAAGGCAGTACCTGTTAATTACTTACTGAATGTCGGATGATCCGTTTATATTCTGAGCTGTTGTTTCAAACTTCCCACTCAGACGTTACGTCACAGCAGAGATCTGTTCCTTACTTGTGGAAATTTCACCGCTCATTAACATATTACTAAATATTTTAAAAATTCATATCGGACAATTACTTAAGGCGAAAAGGATATGAAAATTCTATAAAACGCTGGAAGCCCAGCTCTTCGTTTTACAGTAAATGTTGGATATATACAGTACATTCGTGCCAGAAAATAAAATAAAGTTACCTTCATTGCAGTAAGTATAGGGGAAAATGAGGTAAGAAGAGACAAAGTAATAAGTGACAAAATGTCTGGAAGATTGGTTTATCATCAGAAAAAAAAACGAGAACATCCACAGCTTTCTGTATACTTCTCTGTATAAGCCTTTAAAAATTCATTGCTTTTAGGCAACGCCTTTACCTTCTTTTCTGCCATTCAAAAAGTGTCAGGAAGTGAATAAAGTGTTTGTCATTTTATTGTTCTGAAATTTTATTAGGAAATGATTCGTTCATTGTTAAAAAAGCAGAACTTGTAAATATTAAGAAGATTTATTCTGTTAAAAAGGGGTTATGTTTGGTTTTAAATGTTTTGGTCTAGGTCTATTTTGTGTTTTAGGGCTTAAAGTTTCATTCCATTATTGATAAAAATATTCATGCAGAATATTTTTCAGTTCAATATAGCCAATTTAATTTTCAATAGTCTACTGTGTAAGAAGTCACTGTAGCATAAAGAGTTGTGTTACGATGTAGGCCTTGTCTTTTTAATAATAATAAATAGTTTTATAGGGGCTATGACTACAATGTGTAATTTTGTCATTCCAGAGTGAGAAAATTCACAAATTATGAAAGGTTATAATTGGTTTGTTTGAAAGTTTGTATATAAAAGCAATCAGCTTTCAACTACGACTTCCACAAGCCTTAATTTTCACACGGTAATTGACACAAAAGTAGCCAGAATAAAACCATGCAAAAAAGATAGGACAATAGAACACATCTTAGGCATATCCCTTGTAACACTAGTTTAATTCCAAGACACAGCATGAAATAAATCTGAGCAGCATCGGGGTAGCAACGGGGTAGCAACTAAAATTTCTTTTTTAATTATTTTCGCAGTCTTCCTGTACATTGGGAAGAAATATATTTTTTTTTTATTTTATTGTCCAATAACAAAGTATATACAAACAAAGAATCAGAAATGTTACTTGAAAACTATGAACATTTTAAATTACATTTGTCTCTTATTACCCCATCTTTCCCTACTTTATTTAAACCTAGGAGAATATCCGTTCTTCGCACGATGAAAATATCTTTCATTTTCAATTCTTTTTATATGTCACTATCCCCCTCTTAAAAGGACTAATGAGGGATTACTTTCGATTTAAATGGCTTCTGTAGTTTCACTTTTCATCTTAGCGACCCACAAAACTATGGATTAGGCACTAATGTAAGTCATTTTTGATCATTTATATTTATTTATTTATACATCCATGATATGCATATTGCAAGGATCCCCACATCACAACAGATGCAAGTGTCAACTCAACACGTGCTATTAATTATAAACTACACAGCAGACAGCAAGCCAACGCGGAAGGACACCGATGAACGCCGAAAGCAGACGGACCTCACGAAAGGACCAGAGGAGGACAAATAAAAGGAGCAACACCGAGGGACCCAGCATCACTCGTCCAACTGATCAAATCACCTACACAGCATTGAGGTCGCACTGGACTAGGGGTACACCCATCGTTCCCGAGGTCGCACTAGACTAGGGATCCTCTCAACAACAAAGCCTTGCGAAGCTGCCTTGAGCTGAGGGGGCTCTCCTTTCAAACTCACCGAACCGGCAAGTGCCTTGGGGAATGCTTTGAGAACAGGGGCACCGTGCAAAACACCTATACTCCTCTACTTGGACATTAACGAGGAAACAGCATTATTCTCTTTGTAATCAAAGACGTTTTGTATTTATCAAATTTTATAATAAAATTGGTGAAGGGATAAATCTCGGACCATTATTGACTCTACCAAAATAATTACATGGTGATAGGCACCGGAGTTTTGTACGGACGCTCTTTTTATTAACTTTTTTAACAGGCACAAGGTCAGTATCAGAATCTATTTTATCTAAGTTTTACTATTTAAATTATAAATTTAATTATCAAATTTTTCCATCTTCCTTTCCTTAAGTGCGATTTATGCCGGAAACTAGATCGGGTAAACAAACATATAGTTCAGGAGAGAATATCACAAATATGACAGAGGGTGCATCCAATTTATCCTGTAATATGCCACACTTAAGGAAGTATGCGGGACAAGTGCACGAAGATCCAGACAGTTTTTATATGATATTTGACCATATGGCAGCAATGCATGCATGGTCACCGGCTAAGAAGAAGGTAATTCTACCAATATATTTACAAGACGCGGCCCTAGATCTCGTATTACAGCTTAAAAATCAAAATCAATTTGATACAATGACTTATGACAATCTAAAATCTAAGTTAGTAGCTCCATGTAGACCAAAGGTCCCATCGTATAAAGCAGAGCAGGAATTATTCGAGGTACAACAAGGAATGGACGAGCCAATAGACTTGTACTTTTTACGTAAACTCCGAGCAATAAGGCAGTTATTACCGGAAGCGACTGAAGAACAAAAGATCCACCATTTATCTTTGGGTTTGCAGAGGGATTTCCTTAATAAGATAGCATTAGAAAGGTTTGCAACGGTAGAAGCGCTACAGAATAAATTAAACACACTAGAAGCAGATAATGACTTTTAAGGAAAAGAAAACACGCAGAGCTATCACAAAAATTGCATATGTTATACGGCCAGAATAATATATCAAACCTGCATAATCCATCCTATGGCCTAACAACCGAACCAAAATCAATATGTCCTGGACAACAGTTATACCATCATACCTATCCTGTGCAGATGCAACCTGTTACACAACCAATGAACATCTATATACCAAGATATCAACAACAAAATAATCTTTCCATGACAATTCCTCAACCCAACTCTGAAGAAACTCAAACCTCAAGCCAGGAACCTAAGACCGTTCCCCACCAAAAGCATAATTCTCCACAAAGTGACCTCTCTACCTTGGCCAATAAAATGGCACAATTGTCGCTGGTGATAGCCCAGACAAATTATGAAAGTTATCAGAGGAATAGGAACCAGGGCAACGGAAGGAGAAACCATAGTATTGGGAAGAAAAGACAGGGACAACCCCGGAATAATCAACAAGCGGCTCCCACGGAAGATCAATTCTGGTGTGCGCAATATGCCGGAAACGGGACCATGGGTCATCTAATTGCTACAAGCGTCAAAAAACGCATAAGACACTCCCTTGACAAGGGGGCCGATAGTTACCATTACACGGAACGAAGAGACCTAAAAGAAACTGACACAAACTACGAAATTCCTGTAATAAACGAACAATCAGGATAATTGACAGAAAGACGGGAAAATATTGCATTAGAGGACGAAAATAAGAGGTCGCATTTAACAATTAAAACTAAATTAGGCCTTCAAAATGCGATAATTGATACAGGAAGTTCTGTTTTCCTATGGCCCACCCAAATCGTTCCCCCTGGGACAAATATAATTCCATTTCAGGCAATAATACAAGGAATTTCAGGCAATAACATTCATGTGAACCAAATAGCATTAATAAAATTTAAAATAGGTCAGACAACATTCACTCATTACTTTAGAGTAATTGACAAGACAATGTCAATAATAATAGGAATCGATTTTCTCCAACGTTCGCATACCACCACTGATTTAAACAAGAACACAATCTTGTTTTTTTTAACGACCGAGGAAACCGCAGTTACCAGTTCAAAGTACATTAACTTTCTTAATGTTCTGAAGTTCAGATTTCATATAATCATCGTGGTCTTGTAAAATACTAAGGGATTGCTCTATTCGTTGAGTATCGACAAAATTGTAGGAAGAAAATCCAAAAGAGGATATTCCTAAGGGCCATGAAACTATGGAACGAGTAGGACGGTGTTGATGCATACAATGTAAAGAATTATTCGAATACTGAAATGCACATGGTATAACAGCCTGAAACTTAGCATAAAAATCTCGTTCCATGGTAACTACATCACTAAAAGGATTTACTTTGTTCTCACATGAGGTAGTGTTTAAATTTGAAAGATGAAGTTCCAAGTGTATACGTAAGATAGTATAGACAGTGTCCGTTGTGTGCACAGCGTATCCTGCATGTGAAATGGCGATTCCTAATTTATCCAAGGTAGCTTGCTTGCAGTGGCCTATATCCCACTCAGAAGAAATACAGATAACTTGCAGAAGAAAGAAAACTAATACCCAATACATCTGAAATGAGAGAAAAGGAAAACTCATTTCAGAACCACTGTATTGAATAGATTATACTTGTTACTATTATTGTTAACCCATATATCAACCTTTACTATAAGTCAAAATTTCTCTATTTCCAGGTACTTCATCTCAAATTATTGTCAGTGAATAAATAACATAAGACAAGGGAGAGAAAAAAGAAATTCTAGAGGGATTTCTTCGGTTGCACGAATGGTGATGGTAACTTGCATATTATTTTTTTCTTTGCTTCTGACACATACAGCAGGACGACTATACATAGTCCGTCCATAACATACACGTACTAATCTAGATTATATTTCCCTGGCAGGCCAGTAACAAACTAAACCAATATAATTAAAATATGTGTTCTCTTTCAGGTCTATTTTGGAAAATATACATGCATCAATCGCTCGTAAATCCGTTGATTTTCTTTGTCAAATTGACAGAATACAACCATGTCTACCAAATCCAAATTTTCTTCCAAAAACTTCCGTATGCAATCCAAAGCAATACGGCATGCTTTTTCCTTGGGAAAAAGGAAAATCCCAGTCGCAATGTTTGGAAAGGCTATGGATCTAAAGCCACTTTTCAATGCGAGACTTAAGGTTTTTCATAGCACGCTTGTAGTTTCCTTGGGTTCTTGTCTGGTGGAGCGCTAACGAGTATGACGTAAGAGGCAGGGAGGTTATAGACATTGGTGACACAAACATCTCCAACTTTTAGATGACTAATCTTCTCGCAGTCCTGAAGTAAATCTGGTCCAGCAGCCCGGTGGATTGCTCGGTCAACACCTCCACGTGGCTCCAATGACGTGTTCGTACTGTTTACAATACAGTCTCCGGAGAGCGAAGTAATACTTCCAAAATATAGGACTATTTTCTTGTTGATCTCGAGGTTGGCTGAAAAATTTGGGCACATCCTATCTTCTAAGGTTGAGGTGGGGGAAGCCATATCGTACCAAGTCGGTAAGGCCACCATAGGAACTATATCCCTGATAAACATACACTCAGGAACAGCATCATCTCTGTCCAAATTTGGCGCTTCAACTAAGAACTGGGCGAAATCACCATTAACAGCTGGTAACTCGGGATCCATTGCACCTTCACCGAAGACAGTAGGGGAAGAGGCATCTAGGTTCTGAACATCCTTTTCAGCATCTTTTCCTGGTAGGTAAAACTTTTTTAAACGGTCAAAAGTGAAAGAATCAATTTTAATTTGTCCGTGTCCTGTCCGAATCTTTACATAATAACTGTTGTCATGTTTGTTTCCTTGAATTACACCTGGACCAAAGTATTTCCCTGAGAAAGCTTTACAGTTACCTTTCTTAACGGTTGAATCAAAAATCCAAACCAGATCGCCTTTCTTAAAAGTTTGCTGTTTCTTCTTTTTGTTGTACGATTAAGCGGAAATAAAAAATTTCTTATATAAGTTATCATGGGCTCTTTCCCGTATATATCTTAAACGCTCTAATCGATTTTGGTTCTCTGAAAATTGACACTGTGTGTCCAATATGGCAGAATGTAACAGTTTAGGAGAAAAACCATGGAGGCACTCAAATGGGGAAATCAGCATACTTAAATTACATGTGACGTTATACGAAAAAACAATCTGGGGTAGATGTTCAATCCAATTGGTTTGGTTATCTTTGTCCAATGCAAGTTTCAGTTGCTGTTCAATATGTCTTATGGCGACTTCCACCTGGCCTAAAGAATAGTGTCCTGCCACATCTGCAAAGTGTAACTGGATATGGAGGATATTGCACAGTTCCTTGAAAACTTGACTCGTAAAGGTGGAGCCACGGTCACATTCCAATTCAGAAAAAATACCATATTTCAAAATAACTTGCTCGTACAAAAATTGAGACACAGAAGCAGTTGATGTATCGGACAAAGAAGCAGCTATACAGAATCGAGTTCCCTCGTAGACACAAACAACCAAATAACTGTGTTTAAGGATGTTGTTGCTCGGGTATTTCCCGGAAAAATCTATATATATTCTATAGAAGGGTGGAACGCTGGGATGGGTCTGTAGATTTCCAAGAGGCTTGCCACTCCTCTTCTTCAGCACTTGGCAAACAATACATTCCTTACACTTCTGATAGACAAATTTCTTCATGTCCAAAAAGTATACAGACTTCAATAGCAAATTATATGTTTTGGAGAATCCAGTGTGGTTTGCTGCGAGTTTTTCAGCATGGCACTTCTCAAAAACTTGGTCTCTCAAGGACAAGGGCACAGCGACTAAGTGAACTTTCCCAAGAGGCGTGCAGTTGACTTTCTATAGGAGAGAGTTCCTAATGGTAAAGTGTGATGCTCTTCGTGCGAAAGCAGGATCCTTGTCAGGAGCATCCTCCAAGTAGGCGATGACCTTGCCAAAGTATTGATCTTCTCGTTGAGCTTTTCTGAGATCAATAACGTCATTGTCTTCAATCAAAATATCCGGGGATCCGCCGCACTTGCGTCCTCATCGGTAATATCACGCTTGTAATTAACAAAACGGCTGAATGAATCAGCCTCTACATTGCTGGCTGCGGCGACGTGAGATATAGTAAAATGGTAACCTTCGATTTCCGTGAGCCAACGAGCTACTTTTCCAGTTAAGTTCTTGCCATTCTTCAAATACGTTATGGCTTTGGAGTCCGTGTGAAGGAAAAAAATGTCTTCTCAAAACAAAATAGCGAAAAGAACGCAAGACGTATAGCAGAGCTAGGAGTTCTAGATGGTAAACAGAAATATTCTTCTCTGCAGTTCCCACTGCACGTGATGCGAATGCAATAGGCACAAGTTCAGATTCGGGATCGTCGGATAAGGGTTGTTTCGCGATGACAGCCAAACCTCGGATCAAGGCATCCGTGTATGTGTGCAAGTCACGTTCGGGTTTATAGGCCAATAAGGTGGGAGCTTCCAAGATGACGGACTTCAGCGCTTCAAATTAATCCTGTTGGGATTTACCCCAGATAAAATCCACATCCTTCTTCATCAACTTCTGAAGAGGATCCGCGATAATCGCAAAAATCCTTGACATAACGCCGCAAAAAGGAGCAAACTCCAAGAAAACTCTTGACTTGTTTCTTCGTCCGTGGCCTCTTGTAATCTCAAATGGTGTCCAACATTTTATCAGACACGGACATCCCAAAACTCCCAAGCTTGTGGCCAAGTACGACCAAAGAGTGGTGAACGTTTTTGGTCTTCTCGGGGGACAATTTTAAACCTCTGGAACGAAGTCGTTCAAACAGTATCTTGCATAAGTCGAGCATTTCCGCCACACTACTGGAAACTACATAAAAGTCAGCCACATAATACATGATGTTTGATGATGGAACTCCAACAAGCGTTAATTTCACTAACCTATTCAACGCTGCGGCACTGGAGATATGCCCCATCTGCGCAACAGTAAAGTGGGGAAGTGCATGATCTTTAAATGTTTGGAGAATCCGTTCTTTAAACTGGTCGTAAGTCCAATGCGCGAATTCGAGTTTTGTCTCAAGTGCTGAATACCAATTTTCAGCACCTCCTTTAAGTAATGATCCTAAAATTAACTTCTTACGGGCTTTTGTCCAGCCGGTGACTTCGGCCACAGTTTCGTATTTTCTCAAAAATCTGTCCACATCCTCCGCGAAACGAGCATAAAATGGCTCAGGTCTAATAATAGAATTCATATATTGAACGGGACCTTCGCCTCCTGCATTATTAACTGCAGATGACATATCTGATACTTTAGGACTTAAAGAAATCGAAGAGGACCCAGAAATCTCAGAGAAGGTGTCGGATAAACGCAACTGCCGACTTAAGTTATACAAATATTGACGCGTAACCTTAGCGGACTTTGGAGAAGAACACGCGGCAGACTCAAAATATACAGTATTGCTATGGTCTAAAATTTCCTCTGTAGGGACACCTAACTCCTCATGTAAGTAACGCAACATAGACAAAAATCTCTAAGAATTTGGGCACACAACTACACATCCCATTAATACGATAACTCCAATAATTAACTTAAAAATAATAAAACAATACCGAAAATACGCTAACACACACACACAAAAAGAAACACACTATACTTCAGAAAGAGTTAGGAAAAAAACCGCCAGGACCCAACTGTCATGCTAAAAGTAAGAGGAAACATAGGTGAGCTATTTTCCACTTGAGGAGAACCTCTCGGACTCTAGCACCACTACGGAGGAAATCGGATCGGTCAGAATTTCCATCTGATCGCAACGACATCCGTGTGCGGATTCCACCAAAAGGCCTCGACGTTTGAGTAGTACTTTTCGCTCGAAAGTAAGACGCACACCAAAAGAGCATTCACAATAGAATGAAACCCTTCTCGTACAGTACTACGCCCTTAGCAAGGTTCTCCTCGAGGTACGTCTATACCTCCGCAATAAACCTCGCACAGACTCGGCAAAAACGACTCATTGCAAAAGTAGTGAAATGCAAAAGACCCAATAGACAAGAGAGCTGATTGGCCTCCACTCTGGTGAAACCATCCGTCTGTTGCAGAGATACGCCCAATTACTGGTCTCGATCGGGGTGCGTGTGCTACACTCTCGCAAGAAGACCAGTCTAGGCTCGGAACCGAAATGCCTGCTCCAACAAGAGCTATTGGGCAGAAAAGAAAACAAGAAAAACATGCACTACTAGAAAACTGAAACTAAAAACATGCAGAGATAGAACTAGCAGGGTTAAAACAATTCTTCACCAAGTAAGGCACTAGCAGGGGTGAAAAGAAAGGGTAGAAAGCCACATCTCCACCATGTAAAGGGTGTGTGGGGGAAGAAAAATGAAAGGAAGCTCCACCTAGGCACAGGCCGTCAGAAGGACAAAAGTGGGGGATTTAGCTCGTAATACAGGTACTGGATTCGGACGGCTGTTCTTTGAAGTAAAAGATCATTGGGACATTAGAGTAATTTACGAAGAATTTGTTTGAAAAGAAGAGAGACAGGGTTAGCATTAGGAATATCAGTTAGGGAGGGTGTACCTTCATGCCGTCCGGGCGTGCGTTGGCTCCTCACTGGTCTCCTGTTATCTCGCTCAATCTCTATGGATCTGGTCCTGGACTACTGGCGGGATATCGCGGGCGTCCGCCAGTTTGTAGAAGGAGTCCGAAACTAAGTTCAACTCCGAACCGTTATTCCCGGCTTCAAATCAGTACCTCTACCCCTCGAGACGGAAGTAACCGGGGCTATTTAAAGAGCACCCTGGCGACTATTCTTGTTGATATCAAAAGCGAGTCCCAGATGTCATAGGAGGTGTGGTTTTAAGTGTTGGGAGGAGTCAGGAAGGTGTCTCTCGTAACTTTATTACAAGATAGAGAAAACAATTACAGTAAACAAATAATATCCATAAAATGCTGATGCAGCAAGCACCAATCAGTTGGCTGGAGACAGTTCGGAGCGCAAGTTCTTTATACACTTATTTCTTGTTAGAAATAATATTCGTAAAATAATAGGTCTCTGTCCTTCTTAGTAATACACTAAAATTCCACTAAACACAAATAAAATTAACAGAAATATGTTGCCAACATCATTGTCCGCATGAATCATTAATAACAGACTTTGTGAACCCATGCATATACACACTGATTCCTTTACAATACATTGTCAACTTTAACGACTCAGATAATATCGCAGACGGATCACAATTGTTTATACCTGACTAAGCAAATAACTTTGCCTCCAAGATCGCATACATATGCACAAGTAACAGGAAAGAAGAAAGAAAGCTGACAGAGAATTCCTATATATATCATTACTTCCTGGACTACGTGAGAAACATAATTTAAGTGCCCTCGATCAAAAGATAGAAACAAGCAAAATGATAATGTTAATTTCAAACGCAAATGGCAAGAGCGTAACTATAAAGAGGAAAACGCCAGGGGCGGCTCTTGTGGTAGGGCACGAAATTTCTTTTCACGCCCTAGAAGAACACAATTTCTACGAAAAAGCATATCAATTCAAAACAAAAGAGGAAACAGAAGAACGTTTAAAGTACACAAAAACACTTTTTAATAAAGAACTCATTCACGTCAATCCCGACCTAGACAGAAAACAAAAGCAAGCAGTTTATGATTTGTTATTTAAATATCGAGACGTTTTTACATATGCAACTGATGATATCGGATATTTTAGGGGATACGTTCTTAAAATCAGAATTGCTCAGTCTGCCGTATTCAACGACCGCTCCCCACCTATTCCATTAAATATTAGGAGTCAAGTAGATCAGCAAATTCAGGACCTTATCAAGGCAAACATAATCAGGCCAACTGACAATAATGAATTGTCTTCTCCACTTCTTGTGCTCAAGAAGCCTAATACGAAGGAATTTCGAATAGTTCTCAACCTGCAGAAATGCAACAGTTACACCAAGTATTTTTCGGTGCCGTTTCAAGGAACAGAGGACTTTCTAAACTCTATAAAAGAGAAAACTTTCATAACCACCGCCGGTCTGTCCAATTCATATTTCCAAATCTTGTTGCATCCTAAGAGCCGTAAATATATGACTTTTGAGCTCAATCATAATAGAAAATCATACGAATTTGTGAGATGCACAAAGGGGGCCAAAACAAGTTCCCAAAATGTAAGTGTCGCCGCGAGAATGATTTTGGAGGGACTACCAGATAGAACTACAAACTTTGCTGACGATCTTGTCACTAGTTCGTATAATTTTCCACAGCACTTGCAGGATTTAGAATTATTATTCCAGAAGCTTAGGAAACACTATTTTCGAGCATCACCCAAGAAAACCTACATTGGCTATCCGGAACTTAATGTATTAGGACACCTTGTTAGTGGAGAATTCATTAAAATATCCCCAAAGATGGCTAAAAGGATAAGACATTTTAAGAGACCGACTACAAAGAAGATTCTCCAAAAGCTTTATCGGCCTATGTTCATATCTTAGGACATTAAAGACTTTACGTTAAAAATTGAGCCTTTCCAACAGTTAGTAACATCCAAATCTAAATTTGAATGGACAGAGAATCGCGATGTTATATTTGAACAATTAAAAGAAGACATACTAAACGCTCCATCACTTGTTCTCCTCGACGATTCGCTCGAAATTCTCGTCTATAGTCAAACTCAAGCAGGAGGACTACTCGCCTGCTATGACCCAAAAAATGACACCTGGAAGGTGGTTGCTTATTGTTCCCGGAGGCTAACGTAAGTGAAGAGAAAGCAAGCATTTATCAAAAAGAGTTGTACGCTCTTATATACACATTGCCCAAATTTCGCTACTTTCTACTTAATTGAAAATTTAACATGTACGTTGACGCAAAGTGTATCGCGACGATGAATACCCAGCCGGACAAAGTCGGGAAATACACAATATATAAGTTATTTCTAGCTGACTATGATTTTCATATACAATATTTGCCTGGATCCAAACACCCAGCAGATATATTCAGTAGGTTAGAACAGGCCCAAGATATTAAGAAAGAAGGTGAAACGAAAAAAAATAACGAAGAAAAAGGAGAGGACTATTACGCGTTTAAATCAAACAGCTTTCAAGTAAAGAGTCAGGAAATGATGAGCCTTTACCGAATATCGCAAGAGAGCAGCGCAAGAATGAAAATTACAAAGATATCATTTCCGTTTTAGAGGGAAGGGAGCCGGAAAAGATCTCCACAGTCAGATCAGCAAGACTATTTTGTCTTAGAAACGGCAACTTATATCGAAAACAAAACCATCCCGATTATGGATTACTACATCTTTTATGCATACGGAAGTCCCTAGCTAATTTGTGGTTCACAACCTTTCACCGCCAGGCGACCAATCTGCATTTTGGATTTTCAAAATCATACAAAAACCGCTATCAAGAAATTTTATATGCCATCTCTGGAAAACTACCTGGCTCATAAGATACGCACGTGTACTGAATGCCAACTTCTAAAGAAGCTAGCACAAAAGAAACAAGCCCAACTCTTACATCACCCAGTGGGAGAGATAGTAACAACATAGATATATGACGAGTTAGGGCCCCTACCAAGCAGAGAAGGAAGAAATAAGTACATACTAGTAGCCACGGAACTAGCCGAACGATATGTCATTGCTAAGACAGTAGACGCCATAAACGCGGAAAACATAGAGAAATTTCTGGAACATGATATTATTCACAAATTTGGAGCTTTTACAACATTATATTTTGACCGACACCCAGTAAATGGAGCAACTCGTTTACAGAATTTGGCACAGAAGTACAATTTCGTCTATAAGTACTCACCCGCATATAATCATGCTTCCTTAGGGTTAGTAGAGCCAACTAATAAAATCATACAGAATTGCCTAAAGTTTTTCGTGCAAGAACACCATACGGATTGGGAAAGATGGTTACCGCACGTTATTTTTGGTATCAATACGTACGTACAAGGAGGAACCAAATATACATCAAGTTTCTTCTTGTTTGGTTATGAACCCGGGACCCCGCCAGAATGTTTGCTAGAATCGAGACAACATATACAAATTGACAGAGATAAACTAGCGGCTATCAGGAAGAAAGTACGAAATAACCTGGAACAGGCGCATAACCGACAAAAGCAGTTTTACGATAAGCGCCAAAAACAAACAACTTATAATCCAGGGGACCTTGTTTTTGTATATTATCCTACAAGGAAAAAAGGCTTACCCGAACATTTCACAGTTCACTACGACGGCCCGGCACGCGTCCTGGAGAAGATAAATTCAAATTTGTATAGAGAAGAATTACCATCCAAATTTAAGGACAGAATTCAAGAAATTGCGATGGACCGTTTAAAACCATTTTACGAAGACCAAACTGAAGGAACACAAGATTAAGAAGAAAAATGCACAAATCTAAGAAGAAGAATTTAACAACATTCCTAATACTTACGAGGAAAAGAAGAGGAACTAACACCAGAAGAAACGAAAAAAAACTGATACACTGATATAAATTCGTACTTGTTTATTTTGAACTATAAATTATATCTCATTTTGTTACTTAACTTCATTACAATTTGTGTTTCCGTTCTCTTCGCAAAATGCAACATCAACATTTTTCTCTTTCTTTTTTAGTTTCAAAAACTTTCTTGTCTTCAACACAAACGTACATGAATGCTTATTACGTCCCTTCTTCTCCTTATACAGGATGTTCATAAAACCAAGCTCCTGACAACATTATACAGAGTGACAAAAAATTCACATTCTCTATTTTTTCTTTTTTTAAGAAAAGAAGTTATTAATTTCCAAAACTGATTCTTCTCTTTTCATTCATTCTAATAATAATTGAAATGTGCCTCAATCTTCATAACTCAATCAACTGGCGCTTACTAATACTACGAAAGAGACTTCACTGATATAGACTATTCATACCGGATGTGACCGATCCTTAATAAACTGATATATTTATTCAAGACAGTAAGGACACTTCTACCCACTTTGAGGGAAATGATAAACTGTTTTTGATCCTGCTTAGTCGCGAAGGAACTACAGTGTTATTACCATTATGTGCATATTTCACAAGTTTTTCATAGTGATAGTGGTGTATTACAGTGTTTTTTTTTGTGTCAAAACATTATCAAGTATATCAGTGTTGGTGCAGTCACCTTTTACTAATTACAATTGTGTACTTTCTCAAAATAATCTTCCAGATTATTTTTTCCAGTGTGGGGGTGCAAGGATCCCCACATCACAACAGACACACGTGTCAACTCAACACGTGCTATTATTTATACACAACATAGCAGACAGCAAGCCAACGCAGAAGGACATCGAGTAACGCCGAAAGCAGAAGGACCTCACGGAAGGACCCGAGGAGGACAAGTAAAAGTAGGAACACCCAGGGACCCATCATCAGTCGTCCAACTGATCAAATCACCTACACAGCCCTGAGGTTGCACTGAACTAGGGGTACACCCATCCTTCCCGAGGTCGCACTAGACTAGGGATCCTCTCAACAACAAAGCCTTGCGAAGCTGCCTTGAGCTGAGGGGGCTCTCCTTTCAAACTCACCGAACCGGCAAGTGCCTTGGAGACTGCTTTGAGAGTAGGGGCACCATGCAATACACCTATACTCCCCTACTTGGACATACAGCATTATTCTCTTTGTAATCAAAGACGTATTGTATTCATGAAATTTTATAATAAAATTGGTGAAGGGATAAATCTCGGACCATCATTGACTCTACCAAAATTATTACAATATACATGCTATACATGCATTCACACACACACACACACACACACACACACACACACACATATATATATATATATATATATATATATATATATATATATATATATATATATATATATATATATATGGGGAACTTTCTGACTGCTTCTCGTATATCATTTGAAGAAACAAGTTATGAATGTGCAGGTTCTATAATCACTGACAAATATAAACAACTTAGATGCTTTAGAAGCATGACAAATAAGTTTAAGTTTAGATTTATTTCCTACAGCATAAAAAGATTTTAAATTTGGCAGTTTCCAAAATTTAAGTTTACGGTTCTATACACCCTTTCCAAAATTTGAGACTGTGAGTCAATGTATCCGTTGCCAAAATTTAGGAATTGTCCTAGGTACCTCTGCACAATGACCTCAGGGTCTGGAACCATGCCCTTGAGACAGGGACCCAAGAGCACGAAATTTTGCTCAACTGCTGCAATTACTGTTCCTATACAAACCCATCAGGGGGTGGTCCCTGAAGTTTCTTACCAGGTGTGGAGGAAAAATGGAACCACTACTTTGGTGCTAGTGTTATCAACCATAGTCACTCTGTTTACACCATTAAGAAAACTGCCATTATGTATGTAACGAAAAAGTCTTGACACGTGGGCAGTGGAAACGCCACTGGGAGCTGTCGAGATATTTTGCTGGCTCCTCTATAGACCCAAAGACTGCGTCAGATTCTATAGAAATTAACACGAGGCTAACCGTAAAGGAACACACTTTTAAAGAGCTCAAAAGCCACAATTCCAAGGATTATCATTAGACCCTGGCGAAATTTACATGGAACAACCGTACAAATATGTTCTTTCATATGAAAAGAAATTATTATAATATCTGTAGAGTCAATCAATTCTAAGTGACCAAGCATGTGTCCCTCGACAATCTCCAAAACATATATTTTTTAAGGGTACTTAGCGATGCGTACGAGTGCAGTCGAGTCAAGGTTTAAGCCTGTTTGGACTCGTCTAAAGAAAATGCTGTCTCGACTCGTGTCTAGAGTTGAAAATATATTTTTGTCTTGACTCGACATATTCTGTGTCTACTCGGCTTGAATATGAGACGAGACATCTCGAAATTCGGCAAAATATACGATTTAAAATACACCAGCACATCACTTGGAACTAGCATCTGTGTTCCCCGAAACACTCCTTCACAGTCCTTGCCTTGTGACCTGGAGCATTATATTGTCGAAAAATGTCACTATTGTTGGGAAAGATGGTTGTCATGAAGGGGTGTACGTAGTCTGCAAGCAGTGTGTGATACTCCTCGGCGTCATGGTGCCTTGCTCAAGCTCCACTAGACATATAGGTATTCACGTGAATGTTCTCCAGAGCTTAATTAAGCAGACGCCGGCTTGTCTCCGTCCCGCAGTACAGGTGTCAAGGAGTTGTTGCCTTGGAACACGATGGATTCGCACCCTCCCATCGTCACGATGAAGAACGTATCCGGATTCATCAAACAATGCAACGCTCTGCTACTGCGCCAAGATCCAGTTGACTGTCATGAAATAACTGACCAACTTCTCAGTCCGGAGAAGTCGCCTATTTAAGCCTTCATAAAACTAAAACTTCAAACCGATTTTCTTTAACACAGCTAAGTTGTGCTTTAATCATGAGAGAGCAGAAGAAAATTTCATTAATCACAAAGTTTCTCGCCTAAAGTCCTAACCATGGAATGATCTAGAAACATGCTCTACATCAAGAAGGCTAATTCTGTTACTTATAGGATTGAGTTGGTTGAATACAAGAAAATTCCTCTTCCCAGAGAAGTGAAGCGCCTTCAACAGAATCTTGATTTGAGGTTAGGTTTCAACAAAACCAGTCGTCAAGTTCCCGCACAGACAACTGAGTGCAGTAGTTTTATAAGTTGAATGGTAGAATATACACTCACTTGAATACTCAGACTGCGGTTTAAAAAAATGTATTCCAACCTCGTAAAAAAGGATCCTCCTTGCTCACATTTTAAATAAGGGTCTCACTCTAAAATACCTACAAGTTCCTCCATTACTATGAAAACCAGTATTGTTAGCAATCTTAAATAAACGTGGAAATGTCAATATCCATAAACAGACAGTCTCCCGTGGAAATGTTAGATGTTCCCTACTAAGAAATAATATAAGAGTAATTTATTTCTCTATCCGTGCATTGATTTATCTAGCCTTAAATAGAAGAAGTCGAACTGACTCAAAATAGTTCTAAATTCCAGTCATACACGCAGAAACAACTGATTTCAACAGATATGCTGCCTGCTTCAAAGCCTGTAGAGAGAATACTGCTTCAACTCGAGACTATATATCCGATATATAAAAGAAAGTCCATCATTCTCGCAGCGAAACCTTTAAGTCAGGGTAGCCACATTTGAGACAATCGATGATGCCAAACACGGGCCTGAATTACGATAGCCTTTTTTCTAAATTATGCCAGATTCTTTACTTATTTTTCCACACTAGTTTTAAATACCAACTACCACTTATTTTCATTAAGAGGAGCTAACTGTATTCATGTACTTGTATTAAGGAACTAACATGTCTCTTACACGAACGATAAAAATGAATTACTAAATGGCACATTATATGAATACATTTAATTTTAGTTTAAAGATATTTGAATGTGACTTAAATTTATATTTGTACGTTTTAGTTTATATCCGTATTAAACACCCAATTCATGGTGGATGTACTGTATAAAGTAGGATCCCAAAAAAGCTCATTAGAATTTGTACTATCCTTCAGTCGAACCAGGAACTCAAACATAAAGAGTGGCATTTTCTTTTTAAACATACATTATGCAGCTGGGTATTGTGAAGACTTAAGTTAGTAGAAGGAATTGCATTCCATTATACAAGCACAATTCCACAACTTTATGTACACATTACGAAATATTGAACTCCCGTGTGTCCATATGATTAGCGTACGCGTCTTTGGTGCCTGCAACCCAGGTTTGGTTTCTGATGGGAACTCCTGTGGGTCTGATCCCACGTTAATTTGTAAGTTCACGTGACACATACCCCGATGCTGAAAGGGACATTAAACTATAATCTAATATTAAATACAAGTATTTAAAGAAAAATGAGGACGCACCTATATTACGTGAATTTGGCTATCAAATCCATTTTGTGTTTAGTTATTTTCCAGTAGTATTTTTTCTAGGCATCCTTTCAGAAGACAGTGATGCAAATCTTTCAACTGCGAATTCCTGTCAGAAGCCATGAAATTTTCCGATTAGACGCTAACTTTCTCGCCCACTAAAATAGATAACGTAAATTTACAATATCTAGCAATAAATAATTTTGGAAAATATCGCCTTAGTTGGGCTAACTTAAAACGTACAGTTGAACTCATTCTCGTAGTATGAAAGGCATTATTTATAATTACGCATGATTAGATCACAAACAAAATTTAAAAATATAATGTGCAGTTTCTTTTAACAAACATTATATTGTCTTTGTGGAAGGGGATGTTATGTTCGGCAAAAAAAATGGCCTTAACACGATTCTTGTGTTGCTGCGCACCGTATGTTCTTTGCCACAGAAAAGATGCAGCGATAGGCAGGGTATTTTGCAATTTCTTTACATTAGCTTGATGTTTCAATTCTTTTGTGTGATTATGAAGTTCACTTTTACCACAAAAGAGCTCAATGTTAACAGGTCTTACATAGCTTTGATGCGATTCTGAACACGGACACAACTACACATTGAATTGTAGATCCTAAAGCCACTACTTGTTACACCTGGGTTATCATCGCTCATCTTAATAATATTTAACTTCACCGCGAAGAAAATGTTGCATTTCTCCCTTCATCCTAGCACGAAACAAAACTAAACACATCTGTGACACGAAGGAGCTATTTCGAAAAGGAGAAAGCTATGCTTCTGTGGAAAAGAACTTCATAGAGATGTGCAGTAAATGATAGAAGTATGAAGTATTGTAACCCCGCGGTATGAAACGGAAAACTTGGTCTACTATAATCTTTGCCTTCCTCAGATCGCTGTTTCGTATCATGTGTATCGGATGGTTTTGATATTTTTTCTAATCATTAAACCAGCAATGAGACCTGTGTGCGGGAAAAAAACAAAAGCACAAGATTACTATCTTCCCATTTGTTTTGGAAACAACAACCCCTTTTTACTGTGCGAGAGAAACTAAGCAAAGCGAGGTCAGGTGTTTAGTCACGACCAGTTCCCAGCAAGAGTCCATGGTAAAACATTTGGCTCGCTATCTCTTCATATTGATGTGAAAACATACTCCAGGAAAGCGTGAATTTATATTTTATGGGGAGGTAAAATTCTAAGTAATACAAACAATACATACCCATTCCGACACAGTACTGAAGCATTTCTTTTAGCGGTATATCACTAGATCTATCCTGACCCTCATCCCATCTCAAGTTGTAAGGGGAAAGAACAGAAGTATTCAAGGTAACTGAGCACTTCAGTTTCAATTCACAATAATAAAACCAGTGGGCAAGTAAACGGTCTCTTGTAATCTAAAGAAAACGGTGACGTCGAGAATGAAGGAAATGGTGGAATGAAGTAAGTGAGAGAAAACTAGAGAAACACGAGAAAGTCCATACACACGGTGTTATGTGCCACAAATCCCACTTTCCTAGCAGTGCAGGGTGTGCTAGGCATGTACCATTAAGTGTCCCAGCTACGTTTCAGGTACCCGACATTTAGCACATATGATATTCATGTGCTACGTACTTCAGCTACCTACAGTTTTAGGTACTTGTTATACCTAATAAATAATTGCAACTATACACCACACATATAGCATTTATATACCTGGCTCAAACAGTCATTTGTTTTAATGTCGTCACTTGGGACATATATCTGTCATGTTCTAGGTACGTCCTTTAGGTACATACTGTTTCAGATATTCTAACAGATCAAGACGTGCTAAGCACGCTACATTTAGGTGTTCTAAATTTATCTTCCACATTTAATGCATTTGTTGCATCTTTTTCTAAGGGATTATTTACAAGAAGCAACAAACGCATTTTCTTTATTAGATGGCAACTGTCGCCGATCATTTGAAAGTGAATATGGAGGAACCATGAAACAAAGCAAACAGCCACTCGTCATTTTGTTATAAAATTACATGGCCAGCAAATTCCATCTGATCCGAAACGGTTATCGTCGAATGTGTGGTTAAAGGAGCACTCTGATTAGCACATTTCGAAGACCCCAACAATTTATCCCTCTACAAGCGTCATTTTCTTCATCGCCTCCGTTGACAAGTCGGTAGAGCACGCGACTAGTAATCCAAAGGTAGGTGATTCGCACCCACCCTGGAATACAATTTCTTCAAAGTGTTTTTAGACTCACCTTAATGTAAACGCACTACGTATATAGACGATTTAACATATTTTGAGGTAGTAATTTTGTGATTCATTGACGCTTACGGCATGGGGAACATAACTAGAACATACTAGGCAAGTTCCCCAGGTACATGTCAAACATGTGCTTAGGGGCGGACATAGACTGTGACTATCACTTTCATCCATGTGATTTCTCTTTTAGAGGTACATAAGGCATATACTGGACACATTCCCATGTACCTGAGTGAACATGATAGGCATATTCCTGCTATGAGATTCTGCTGCTAGAGTTGGCACCAGCTGGGATCGAATCAGAGTCTTCACACACCAGTGGTGAAAGCTGTGCCACGGAGTCACAACGGCCTCGGGGCTAGGTCGAGTTCATTTTACGTTAATAATTTCTTAGTACATAGATGTTACGATTACGAAATATATATTTTTAAATGAGCTGCATAAAAACAAAAACCTTTATGAACTTAATAGTTTCTGTAAGTTTAAAACTGTTTACAAAATTATCCGTACTTTTACTAGGTGAATTTAAAATATACTCCCAGCACCAAACAAAATTGTCTGGAATTGTCATGAAAAGAAAGAAAGAAAGAAAAAAGGAAATAGCGTTGCGGCCAGATTAGTAAGTAAGTGAAATACATTTCAGACATGAATTTCGGAAAATAAGAATGACTAAACCCATCCTTCCTTCATCAGTGCGCAGAATCGATATCTAATGAATGAACACCTCACGATAACAGAGAGAAATCGGTGTTAAGTCAATGAGAAAAGATTACTACTTAAATTCATATTCATAGCTATATCAGTGTGTAAATACGGATACGCACCAAAGCTCGAAAACTTAATACCCACTATTACTCCCATATAGTCAGCATCTATCACGCAATCGTTCAGCTTCCATTTGAGAGGATGGAAATCCCATTCTCCTGAACAACTATGTTACTAGTGTAGAGTGAGGAGTGTATTTATCTTACAGTGAACTGCTTTGATGCCAAGTGGCCTAGCTCCAAAATTGAAATGTTACAGGAGTGAAAGTTGATGTTCAATATCTCATGAACAATCCATATTTCTTTTATGTTGGAAACCAAAACCGTAACAACTGTATGTAGCTTATTGTTTTGTAATTTAGTGTTCACAAAAATCCTTTCTAGAGAGGTGAAAGGTATCCACGTGTACTAGATATTGGCATCCAAGCAGTCCATTTATTATAATACAGTATAACATCTAAAATATTATCGTATCATAGTATGTGATGTACAACAAATGTTACATTATATACTATCTGTAACTCGTGATATGCTGCAATACATTAAAGCTTCAAAATCGTTGAGGAAACGAATAATCCAGAAGATATGTAGTCCTGTTGCGTTCATGGGAACGAAAACGCAATGATTATAACTACGATAAATTACTGTAACTGCCAATTGCTCACTCAGAGAATTGATGGAGTTCACTTTGTCGCAATGGTTTTATATAAACTAGATGTAGGATAGGAATAATAGTTTTATACAAAATAAATAACGAAATATTATAATATTTGAAATACAATCAAGTATCACG
The DNA here is from genome assembly GCF_964235325.1 of Thermobia domestica. Taxonomy (NCBI): domain Eukaryota; kingdom Metazoa; phylum Arthropoda; class Insecta; order Zygentoma; family Lepismatidae; genus Thermobia; species Thermobia domestica. The sequence goes on from NC_137470.1 coordinate 107,324,997, forward strand.
ACATTAATTATTAGTTTTAATTAACTGAATTAACCTGAAAATTAAATCTTGATCTCGAAAGATTAACTATTAACCCTAACATCACAAGATTTGCTAGACTTGTGTCATTTAGGTGTTCCAGCTACTTTTATGTGCCCTACACTTGGCACATGATATTCATGTTCTAACTATGTACTTCAGCTACCTATAGTTTACCTATAGCATTAGACACTTCACTCTAACAGTCATTTGGTTTTATGTCGTCACTTGGGACATATATCTGTCGTATTCTAGGTACATCCTCTAGGTACATATTATTTCAGATTTCCTAACAGCAAAAAATGTGCTAGGCATTCGCCATTTAGGTTTTCTAAATTTATCTCCCACATTTGTTACGTTTGTTGTTACTTTTTCTAAGCGATTGTTAATTAGAAGCGACAAATGCATCAACTTTGTTAGATGGCAACTGTTGCCGATCATTTGAAAGTGAATATGGAAGAACCATGAAATAAAGTAAATAGGCACTCGTCAGTTTGATATAAAATTACATGATGAGCAGATTTTTATCTGATCCCAAATGGTTATAGTCGAATATATGTGGTTAAAGGAGCACTATGATTAGCCGAATGCAAAAGGCCTCAAGAATTTCTCCCAGTACTAGCGACATTTCCTTCATTGCCTCTGTGGCCAAGTCGAAAGAGCCCGCGGCTAGTAATCCAATGGTTGGTTTACTAATATGCCTGCTATGAAATTGTGCTGTTAGGGAAGTTTATGCGTTCTGTACCTTTCTACAGTAATAAATGCTGGAAATGGTTTCAAGGCTGGTTCTGAGTGAATACTTTCTTCAAAATAATATTAAAAATCACAGAAAGATTTTTCGAGAAATTCGAGTTAAGTCGAGTCTAGATTCGAGAAATGTCTCGAGTCGTGCGCATCCCTAAGAGTACTACAAAACCATGATCATTGGATTTTTAAAACGTCTCGTAGCTTTACAGCGGCTGCCACCATTTTGCGTTTTCTCGATTTTAGGCATTTACGGATTATTCAATATCTCCATATAAGTTGGTCCTACGGACATGAAAATTGCTGGCTGTCTCCAGCAGAGCTAGAACTCTTCCCTCTTAACATTTTTTTTTCCTAAAACCACTTGAAACGGGTGAAATCAGGGCATACAGTAACAACATTTTTAAAATTGAATACATGTTTGGGAAGAGGAAACAACTAAGGTCTGAATTTTGTGTGCATGTAGTTTGTGGTCATAAGCTTATACACAAAAATTAACAGACTTGTTGCTGCTCCCAGAGGCCAAAAAAATCGTAATTTTGGGTAATTATGCCAATCTGGCATGTTTCACTGTTCAATAGTCCCAATGGACCTGGGTAAAAAAAATATCAAAATTTTGGAAATGGTTACTCCTTTAGCATACCATAGCAGGCAACAAAGCATGTTTTGTGTTTTTGAACAGAAGGAGGTCAAAGTATTAAAAATGACGTCATACTCCCGGAAGTGTTTTGTTTCCAAATTCAACTGGAAATTCGCTGTTGTGAAGTACAATAAAGTAGGACGAGTGATTATTCCAGTCAAGGCTCTCAAGCTTGTTTCCTTCCTCTAGTTGTGATCACTGTCCTATCACACCAACAGCAGCAGTGGTGAAGAATGCTGCTATCAGCAGGAGATGAGAAAAGTCAAAATGCACACTTGACAAAAAGTATCTAAGTACTCATTACTGTAGTAGTCTATATAAACGATATTCAGTATTGTTTATTCTTGTTTTAATTGCCAACTTATGCAGGATTCAGTTGTGATATCGTTTGATCTACATTCTCCAGTCAGTGAACACTCACTCTCTGTAAATACTCCTTTCAATTAATTTTAGGCAAAAATGTTAAGAGGACAAAGGTTTATATCTGCACAAATTGGAGATGTCCAGCAATTTTCATTTCGATAGGGCAAATGCATGCTGAGATATTCAAAACAACGTATATACCTAAGGTCGAGAAAAAAACAAAATGGCAGCAGCCGCTGCTTCGCAATTCGCTGTTGTATAAAGTAATTAATTCTGTTTTTGAAGTACTCTTATATTGACTCAACATGTATGAAAAAATTAGACTTTTTTGAAAAGGTCATGCGGCAATTTTTCCTTTTCTTCTCGTTCACTTAGCATGTATTTACACTGTACCTATATTAAAGGTACGAATGAACTTACATACATCAAAGTCGGTTAATTATGATATTAACATTTCATCCGTTGAGGTTTGTTATGGTCTACCTCCGAAGAATATCTGGTGTTTCAAAAATGTGTCACAATATTTTGGGAACGGATTCCTCACATCAAAATGAGGAAAAAGTTCATATAGATCTGTGCTCAAAAGTGGGTGTTTTCGGGGTTACAGTGTACCGATAACGTGAAATAAGTCAACCTTAAAAGTTCATAGTTCCACTACTATAGCACTCGCCGTAGTCTGATCAAGACATCACTGAGGAACTGGTACCCTCATACTTAAAAAAAAAATATAAATACAATAAAAATAAAAATTGAGCGTATACTGTAACCCACGATTTTTCGCACTTATTCCCTTCTCCTTACGTTTATGGGTAAAATTCAGCTTTCAGTAACTGCGGATAATAGAAAGCAATCCATCTAAGAAGATTTTCAAAAAAAGATAGAAAATAATGAAAATATAAGCAAAAAACAAAATTACGCTCGGTTTTGTTCATACCGGCAATAACGCATTCGAGGGAATTTTCCAGTAGCAGAGCACGACTGCAGAGGGAATTTCACGATTGGTAGCATCCTAGCATACTGAAGTTAAATCAAGGAACTAGAAGGTGGAAAAAAATATTGTATTTGTTGCTTTAAACCTAGAGTGTAAATTGTCTGCTAAATATAAATTAGCTTCTGTAACCAAGATGTTGTAGGGAAATATAGAAACAAAGAATGAAACTGTTTTATTAAGTTTGGAAGTGATATGCTCTATAGCATTTATTTGTTAAAGAAAGACAGGCAGCACAATGTGCTCTGTGGTAAAGTGGATAGAGTGTCGGACTGGTAGTTCTTATACTGTTTTGACATCAGATCGAATCCCATCCATTTTACTTTTTTTACAAAACATTATAGAAAGTGTAAAATTTTTATGTTAATAAGAACCGAAACAATATAATAACGAAATACCTTTTTGTTTCCTCTAATGACTTATTTATTCTGAATTAATGTACTATTAGCAGCTTGTTTTCAGTTTATTGTATGGTATGCCTTTTCCTCTTTTACCGTTTGTGCACAGCAGAAGAAATTCAGCTCATTTCGAAATTCAACTCACCTGCAGCCTTACAGTCCCTGCGAATGAAGTAGAATAGCTCCTTTTGATATAAAAAGCTGATGTTAAATTATTGTTCTACTGTTTGTGTGTTTGTGTTTCTTTTTAGAGTATTGTCTCTCTTTTTTTCATATACACAAGTACAAGAAATGCAATCATAAGTCTGTTTAAGGAATACAGAATGCTTTATTTAAACAAAACTAAATTATACTGCTCTATTTGTGAGCAACACGAATGCTTCCAAAATATGCAATGGATATTAATTATAATCATACCGCTCTTCCGAATTATACAGTAGCGTGAAAAACTGATAATGAAATGATGTAACAGGCATAAGTTTTTTTTTTCTAGCGTGACAACACATTAAATATAACAAATTAAATTTTGGGGATTACAAGTTATCACTTTACGTGTCGGTGTAGGCCGATTCGTTTTCACATTCGAGCGACGAAAGAAGAAAGTGTGATGAAAGTTATATAAATCGAACACGGGATTTCAATGAATTCAACCTACAGTGTAAGAAATACAAACCAACCTGTACTAGGTGGACACTAGTAGGGTAAGGCAGTGATAACATGTGACTGTTGACAGTGATACGAGTTGCAATAGCACTTTTCATGGTTTAATAAAAGTTATACTAGTAGCACTACACTTGTAAATATAAAATCGGCTCTATACACTGTGCAGAAATATGCCGCCGGTGGAAAGTAGTATCTAATAAACTTGCCTTTGGTATGCATTCACTTATTTTATCCGTCGTAAAGCTTTGTATTTTTTTTTTTACATTTCTAATCCTACATTTGTAAACCTAAAGTACATGTATATTAGTTTCTATTTAATTCTGTCGCCCGCAGAAATTTGTTCTTCATAAATATGACTTTTCATGAATAGTATTGAATTTTATTCCTGCAGATCTTCCAGTGGTACGCCAAAAGTAAACCAGCCTTTAAAATTCACAGTTCTGAATGACGGCTGACTGACTCTCGCACAGGCCAAACCGTTTAAGTTAGAAATTTGAACAGTACATAGGATTTGTAACGTTAAACGGAATAGTGAAAGAAACTTGCTGCTCCAACTGAGAAATTGTATGGAACAACCTGGTGCTGTGTTCCAAAACTCATAACGGGTTTGTTGTGAGAATCATATAATATAGTTTAACATTTTATAGTTGCATGAACGATGGATATTGTTCATATTTTCTTCGTTGAACACAACATGAAATGGTGAGTGGTGCTCTGACAATACTGCAAGTTGAAGCAACATTACCCGTAAGGTTGGGTCGCGCCTCCGCCTGGCGGTACAGTGTGGCTGCTTGAAAACAAATACTAGAGTAATTTGTACGAAACTGCAAGAACATATAAACAAATTTAGAGGTAAGTTTTAATTTGCTTTTAGTTTTTCACTTTTGTTAAAGTAAATGTTATTAAAAGAATAGTCATGTTGCTCTCTCTAACTGTTGACTTAGCAAATACCTTGATCATGGGATAAATTTTACGAAAAAGGAACCGCATTACTGCTCCTAAACAGTATATCCCGTCCTAGGAGCATGCACGTTTACTTCCGGCGAAACCACTCGAAATAATTGTTCAGAAAATATAATTCTTTCACTAATTTACTTCTTGTTATATCTTAAAAGATTTGCACTGGGCGATATGAAAATATCTCATGACATTACTCGAGAAAAACGGCTCTACCAAATTTTGACAAGTTTCTTATATTTTTATGTCTTTGTATTCCCTTGTATTTCTTTTACTAAAGCATGCACTATTTGATTACCACTTACAGATTGACTTCAAGAGGGCTCAGTATATATACAGTGTGGATGCATGGCATAAAAACTACATTGCATACAATTATGCTAGGTGGACACCAAAATGCACGAATTCTAACTAGCCAAGTCAGGGCCGGAGCTAAGCAGATCAGTTGAATGTTAACGAGAGTGCTCGTCCGTAAGGAGCAGTCGCATTATGGTACACGCATAAACGAGGATAGTGGAAATGCACACTTAAAACTGCAATAACTTCACTGTCTCACAAAATTCATATCAATATGCTGTGCACTGACAGTAATTACTTATACCCACATTCACTTCTACACGAAAAATGTTTCACATCGTATTTTGCATATAAATTTTCTATTTCTTAGAATTGTCCACTGGAGTGAAACCTATTTCACTTGCGATAGATATAATTCATTTAGTCACCGAAGAAATTGTTGAAAAATTTCAATTCTTTTACGATATGCTTCCGGGTATATGGCACAAAAACTAAATTTCCAAAACACAAACCAACATGTGCTTGGTAGCCACTACAAACCTGGGCCAGGTAGCCAATATATAACCGAGTTCGGGCAGGGCGAAGCTGATAGATCCGCGCGAGGGTGCGTTCTATGGAAGCAGGTGTGTCATCAATCGTGAACATACAACGCCGATGAAAAATAGCATGTAATAAAATCATCTTTCTTTTGCCTAACTTATTTTATCCGTCTTAACCCGAAATTATTTTGTATTAGGCCTATAGATGTAAGCCTAAAATACAAGCGAGCAAGTCTTTCCTTTCGACAATTCAATATTTTTTGTTAGATTATTTCGGTTGAGTTGTTTGATACTGATCGGTCCTGTTTTTGTAAACGAATCTATTCCAGTCCCTACACTAGATTGACTTATCTAACAGGGAATAAAGAGGTCATGTGGCTTTTCTGTCAGCTTGTACCTTGCAGTAATCGTCTGTTGGGCGATGTGAGATGAAATTGAAATGTGGCGCACACTTCAATGAAGTGTTTGAGATTAAAATAATATTTTTAATAGTTAATATGTATTTGGTGAGTTATTTTCAAGACGAATATTTTTCTAACTTAAGTTCGACAAATAGGTCTGTGTGGCTATCGACCTCGCTCATTTTAGCAACAAAATTGAAAACGTTCAAGCCGTCCAGAAATCTACAAGAGTTGCTGGTACCACTGTTATTTTGTAGCACTCAATCCTTGAATCGATTGACTTTGCCTTAACTTGGATACTTTACACCCCTCGGAGGAGAAGAAGTATAATCATGAAGTAACAATAACGAAAACGACTATAAGATAGAACATATAGTCCAAATGAAGTCAAATTTGTGTGGACAGGCCCGCGTACGTTCATTAGAGAGTCTGAATTCATGTGATCATAACTGTTATCATATTTTTATTGAGTTTGATGCTGTTAAACATAGTGCTATCGATACCAGAAAACATAAAACAAATATGTGTGACCAGGTTCGTGCATGTTCACTAGAGAATCAGAACTCCTGTGATCATCTTTGTCATCTCATTAATAATAAAGTTCGTTTGGTGCTGTTAAGCATAGTGGTATGACACCAGATAACATAAAACAAATGGTGATAATTAATACAAAGTTGTCAACAAGTCTGTGTTTAGGTGACTCCCAAGTTTGCCGCCCGACCCTAAGTTGACGCTAAAAGTGGTATTTTTCAGCCGGGAATTTAACCTGGAACACGCGGATATGAGCCAACATCATAGACCAACCATAGGAGGCTCCTTAGGTTTTTAATACTCAAAGGTTTCTCTCACCCTGTATGCCTTTTAGTCCCTTTTTACGTTTATGAATGATGTGAAGATTGTCTTGGTCAGTCAAAAGTTCTTATCTTGCATTTAGGTTCTAATAATTCGGAATTCTTTATCCCTTGGTGAATACATTTTACAACATTGTGCTTGCTGCGCAGACATAATGAACACAGGTAAAAATAATATGTGAACTTTAAGTTAAATTAATTTCTTTTATTTATTTATTTTTGTTTGGTTTTATTTTCTGTCACACCTAATTTGAATTTTCTCTCAAAAAGCACAACTACTACGTTCCGTATAGTGAATTTTACAGAAAGAAAATGATAGCAAGAGGCAAACAGTGGAGTTCTTGAGAATAAAGGAAAAAAGAATACTACTTCAAGCAGTCCAATCACTACCGAAGGTAAATAGAATTTAATATAATTTGGAAGTTGTTACATTCTGTATAATTACTAATAGATTCCACAAGTATAAAAACAACGTGTGGCAGGAGAACGTTCAATTCTATAATGGAATAAAGATGCTTACATGCCGGTTAATCAACTTTTTATACTTTTCACCCATCGTGTCATCTGCAGAGTCATTTTCAGAGACTTGCGCATGAAGGAAGAATTGCCTCGCGATGTCACGGCTTGATCTATCCGTAGATTTTAACTTCTGTTAGTGCATAGGCAGTTATAGGGTTTCAGGAGCCAGTTCTTATCTTCGTGCGTTATCCGGAGTAGTATGATAAATTTTGGAATTATAACATTTACATTTGAGTGGATACCTACGAAAATCAAAATTTTAACTGATGGTTTGAATAAGTTCTCAATTCAGGAGTATCACGTCACTTCGTTCATGTAAACTTTAAAGTACAGTTATCTGATAAATGCAAGGTAGTAGAAACAAGATATCTGAATACAGTTATTAAAATCGCGTGGGGCATAATGGTGTACCGGTTGTCTTAGGGCCTTACTTTGTTGGTGCTAGACTAATGTAAAACATTCACAAGAGTTGATTCACTTATGTACTTTGAAAACCAGTCTTTTATATATTTTCCTTTCATCTAATGATATATGAAGTGATCGATAAATATTAGAGGACCTTTAAATTATTAGAGTTCATTCTTTCCAGGCTTTTATTATCATAGCTATGCCGAGGTAATGATGAAATATGTTTGCTTTTAAAGTGTGGATGAGCGTTCGATCAAAGAACCACAGTTCCTGCTTAAACGATTGCATGAGGAAACGTAATGAAAAATCTTGAAAATTATTATTTTCATTAGGTATTCAATTTTTAATGACCTAATATTGAAGCTCAGACAGATTGAAATGAGACAGAGAGGAGCGACTTTGAACATACCCGCCCATTATTTACCTATGGGAACTTTGAAATTTAGCGGGAATAAGTAGAATCCGAAAGATCTTGAAAATACGAAAAGTAACACAACGCTATACAATTAGTTGCTTGATACTCTTATTCATTATTATTAATTGTTCAAACCATATTGGATATTGAATTCCAATGGACAATAGGTTCCTCGAAGATTAAATTGCGAGTCAAGAGCTTTCGATTGTACAACACAATTTAAAAGGAAATTTAAGACGTATACATGGTAAGAGATGACAGAAGTTCAAAACCTAAAAATCATGTACGTAAAGCAAGCAGTGCTTTAGTTTTATGTTTTGAACTATCAGTCATTTTTTACCACATTTACCTTTTAGTCTCCTTTTATCTTTACGACCGAAGAAGGTTGTGTTGTACAATCGAAAGCTCTTGACTTGTAGTTTATACTTCGAGGAATCTGTTGTCCATTAGAACTTGGTCTCGAATTGATGATTACATTTTATAACGTTTTCTTCACTGCATATATTATGTATAGTGGATATTATTATATCATGTACATACATTACATTACTAACATTCGAAATCTTGTTTATTTTAGAGAACGACGAGAAAGACCTTGAGGAATACATTCTTTGGTTAAAAAAATCCATGGAATCTTTGGGAAGAGTGTGTGAGTACTATGAATCCAAACATCATCAATCTAAAATGGTAACCCGAGTTTTCTGCTCCCGAAAAATATTCTTAAAACACTTAGGATAAAGCTTAAGTTACAAGTCTGTTATTTATTTCGTCTAAACCGTGGATTGCACTCAGATCTCGAATTAGGACATGCATCAAGAGTGATTCTAAGGAGAAGTAATTAGTTTTCTTTTCACTTTCGTCAGCCCTGCATTCTTCTTTGCATAGAATGCATTAGTGTAAGTTGGTGTAGAGATGATGGGCGAATACAAATGGTGTCCTCGAAGTTAAAGAAGATGGTCCAGGTTTTACTGTATACCTGATTTTTTTCGGACGAGTATTCTAATATTTTCCTTCTGTGTAAATACTTAAAACTAGTATGTTGTAAAGAATATTATTTCGCTTATGAGATAAGTTTCACCTACCAGTGGAAATGTACCTAAAATTGTGAAAATAATATATCATATTGGGCTTCAAAAGTTATTGTTTAGAAACCTACATTGGAACGGATATATTATGTAGGGCTCGTGAAACTGAAAGAAGTGAATAAGTATGAAATATACAGAGGCGTAAATAAATATTACAGTACACAGAGCGCAAGGACGTAAACATGATTACACCAAAGTGTTCCTTTAAAGCCACATTGTGCTCTCGGCCGACTTACAAAACCTGGAAATCCTTGGAAAGTCAGGGAATTCACCATGGTCGTAGAAAAGTCAAGGAATTTTAAGACACTTTGAAAGAACTGGAAATGAGAGGCAATTCTTTCTCTTTCTTTTCTTTTTTGTTTAATATATGAGGATTTTACAGGTCTGCTGACTTTATTTTTCCCTCACCTAGCTAACTATTTGGTAGATGATATATTACAAACGAAAGTAGTTTGGTATGCAAGTCTTTCCTACCCTTAGTCACACACACACACAGAGACACACAAAACATATATACATGGCTTGGTCAGAAAAGAAAAACACCCTTATTCGGCACATTTTTCACACTTAGACAACAAATCAGACGTGGACGATTTTACATATTTTTTATTAACTGGTACTCCTATTAATGAAAAAGAAACCGAAATATTGTGCATATCTGATTGCAGGTGGATATGCTCTTTTGTAGCCGTGTCTACATGTGCAGATTGCGAAACTATTTGGTAAAATTATAGTTGATTTCTTTATTATATACAAACTAGTGATGGCCAGTTACGGAATTTTTACTTTCCAAAATTAGGATAAAAATTCGGAATTTTCTAAATTCCGGATTTTTCCGAAATCCGGAACGTAAAATTTCCGATTCTGGAAAATTTTTGCCATCCTTAATATAAACCTGGGAATTCTCAAACTTGAACCTGGAAAATTCAGGGAATTTACCATGACGCAGAAATTAGAACCCTACACACATTCTTCTCAGAATGTAGCAATTTTTCTATGTCTTTTTCCATTATCAGCATGTGAGAACGGGTTCGATTCGTAGCATGTGGTTTGGCTTCCACGTTAACTCGCAGGCCCTGTCTCATATAGCTTCGCTGCTGAAAGCGACGTTAAATTCAAAATCAACTCAACTATTTTTTCCATTATCTAGCATAATCACTAAGGAGTGCTCTCTGTATTTCTTTCTCAGTCTTTTATTCAACTTTCCTACCTAACAAACATACCAGTTACCACGTTGCTGTTTAAACACTGACTAATACCCATCAAGAGCAATGGAGATCTACAGAAAGTGTTATTTCTCAACGTATGTAAATAGATTTTAGTGGCTTACAATTACGATTTTATATAAAAAAAAAAAAGTTGGTTGCATTGAAGTTACAACATCGGAATTTAATGAACAATTGGCAATAAATTAAAAGGATAACGTTAGTGTCAGACCATTTAAATTTCTAGTACGGTCTCGTCTGTCAACATTTCTGGTGGAAAAGGTTAAGTAATTTATATCCATTTTACACGGCTCGGTTTGCCCACACATCTTCTGTCCATCCAACACAAATAATTCTGTGGCAGTGAGTTAGGTTTGCATGGCTTAAAGAAGATTTTTTAGCGCAAAGATGTACACGATCATTCTTTTAAGTGAAAGACCAACAAAGGTTGCATCAAAGCAATGCAAATAGTAAATCCTGAGGAGAAGCTGGGTTTCTCTTGAAAAATCTGTAGCTCAGGATGTTGCCCGAAAATACTTTATAAACATCCTCGCTGAAATATTACACGTATAACCTGTCTTGTACTGTTTCTTATTTGGAATCAAAGTTAAAAGCTTGGTACAGTTACGTATAAAATTGGCTCGTTTAAATTAAATATTTAGTTGGTACTTGAAATTTCAGCGTCAGAAAGTAATTATCAAAGTGAAGTGAAATTCTAGTGGATGACAATAACGGTAGAGATTTTACGCACCTAAAATATATTGTCAAGATATTTCGTACTGTTGGGTAATACTAAACAGTGAAACATGTTTACACAATAGATGTGTTCTTGATGAAATATATCAAATTGTATATGAGGTCTGTTGGTGCTATATTCTTTAATAACTGGAAGTATCCAGTAGGTTGTAATCAACATTGCATAAATAGCACGTCCATGTTTGTATGTTAAATACTATGTAAGAACTTATTTCTTAATGTAATTGTAATTATGTTATTCGTTTTGAGCATCTGGTAAAATGCATTGCTATTGTTTCCGAAGAATCAGTTCTTGACCAAGAAAAAGCTATAAATTATTTGGTAATAGTACATGTTTAAAAAGGGAACAGTCTCTATTAGATTGTAATCAATATTATTGAATACACATAACTGTAAAATAAAGTTTGATTGCTAGTGTCCATGTTTGTATATTATAATTATATTCAATAGAAAACATCATTTTGAAAAAGAATATTTATATGGTAAATGGAAATCTAGTATTTATTTTTAGCATCTAGAAAGAAATACTCTGTTTTGGTTTCGATTAGGTGTGATGTAAAGGTAATGTAATTGTTACTTTTCTTTTGAAAGAAGTTGTAAAATATCTGTATGTATTTTTTTCATATAAGCATGTTATTGCGAAGAGTCACTTAATTTGCATTAACTTCTATCCGATGCAATAGGCTGCAGTAATAATTAATCTTCACGTGCTCATGGATCACAGTTTTGTATTATCGAAGTATGTGTAATTTTCATTTTTCGGAGTATGATGGGGGTTTTACTCTATAACCTTCCTTAGTGCTCTACAGTCTTCCCTCATTATTGTTAACCAAAGGGTACGGATGACAGATTTTGTAAAAGCAATTCAGTAGAAGTCCCAGGTGATATGTCACTCGATAACAGAGCTTTTCCTGTGTGTGAAAAATAAGTATGTAAACAAAGTTTCTCTTTTGCTTTCAAAACGCTTTGTTATGTAAGTTTATGGTATGGTAACGTAAAAAGTTCATGGTAGCTAATAGAAACATTAGAATAGTCATTGCTATTAATGAAAATAATGCTGCAACGGTATCAGAAATGGTCAGGCCTCTACATATAATATCCGCAGATCAATAGCTTGATGCTATCTACAATAATTCAGGGTGTCCCAACAATATTGGAAAAAACTGAATTCCTCGCACGAAACCAAGATAAAAGTCCACCAAAGAGAAGTATTGCTACATGCCTTCGAAAGTAAGGGAAAATGACTTCACACTTGCCTACCATCTGATGATGATGATAGGAGCTAGGAAGGTATTTCATAGGAACTTACAAAGAAACTATCTCCTTAACTTGTTAAATTCATGTTCAAATTTGTACCATAACTGCACAAGGTATTCTCGGTGTCCCAAATGAATATACAGCAGAGAGAATGAAAGGGTCCAGTGAAGATCAATTTGTGATCTATGGATGAAACCCGCATTTAAAATGGCCATCAAAGCAAATTTCATTAAGCATGGTTGAATAACCTCTGCGAATGGAAACTTCTATGTAAGGTTATGAAACCACGCTCAGTGCTTTTTGCTTATTGATTGCCATTTTAAATGCGCGTCATTTGTGTCGTTATCCATGGATCACGTCTTTCAGTTTCCTGCATCTTCACTGTTACATCTTTTCTGCCATACATTCATTCAGTGAATCCCTAGATGACGCATGGAAAAATCTCTTACTTGTGCAGTTATGGTACAGATTGGAACATGTGTTTAACAGGTTAAGCAAATATAGTTTCTTTGCAGGTATCTTTGAGCTAGCTTCCTAGCTTTACCGACATCTGGTGGGCAGACCCACACTTTCGGAGGTGTATAGTTATGCTCTTACTCACTTCTGGACATTTTGCCAGATAGGCTTCTGTTTCACGCGAGGAATCTCTGGTTTGAGTTTCTACTATTATTTTTGGGACGACCTGTACACGTTTCTTTACCATGGTTCTCCTATCTTTTGTTCGTAAACCATCCGTTTACACTTCACATATTAGATTCTGTAAGAAAGAAAGTGATCAAGAAATATAGTAGCGTATAGGGACCGAGCTTGCAGTCGAACACAAACAGGAGGGGGGGATTAGCACAAGGTAATACATGCATTGAATTAGGAAACATATTCACTGCTTCCCCACCTGCAGTTTATTCTGAATTGAATGCATGTCCTGAGAGTATATATTGTACTTGTTACTATATTGTCCTCAGCCGATATAATAAAAGTTTATATTGCTTTGCTCGTGTATACAATGCATTTTCCAATCTTTCATAGCGCATCTTTTGTGAGAGTCTATATTGTACTTGTTACTATATTTCCTTCATACGATATAATAAAACTTTATATTGTACTGTTGGTATGTACAAAGCATTTTTTAAGCTTCTATAGTGCATATTTTTCTGAGAGTGTATTGTACCAATTACTAAAGTATGTTTACATACGATATATAAAAGTTTACATTACGCTTTTTCAAGCTTCCATAGTGCAGTAAATATTATTATTATTATTATTATTATTATTATTATTATTATTATTATTATTATTATTATTATTATTATTATTAATAATAATAATAATATTATTATTATTAACTGGGACTATACTTTTGCCTTTGTGGTTACAAGTATCAGTATTTCATTGTAAAAAAATGCATGAACGAAATTGCACCTTGTGGTACAGATTGAGCAAAGTTTTTATTCAAGAATAGAATACAATATAGCAGAATAGTTCTTATACAAGGACAATATAATACGTGGTGTAATTTCTATTGCGAGACATGTCTCCATTTGAGGATCAAACTGCGTTATGAAAGCTAGAAAACTGCGTCGTATACACTACCAATGGTATAAAGACTTTTAAAACATCGTACCAACAGCCACATACCATAGTAATAAGTACAATATAGACTCTACTAACATCGTACGAACAACCACAGAATACAGTAGGGGGTACAATATTGACTTTCAAAGCATGGTGACAACAACCCTATATTATGGCCATTAGTATAATATGGACTCTCGAAAGACCGTACGAACAACCATAAAATATTGTTGGAAGTGTGTTCCAACAGCAATATAGTATAGTGAACGGTACAATATGGACACCAAGGATATTGCATTGCCAACAATATAGTATTGTTACAGATAATATGCTGTATGGTTTGAGAAACGATTTTAATAGCGAGGATATTGTCAGTTATACAACACTCTATGGTCAAGACAACAACAATATATCGTTGTGTGCCTATGCTAGCGAGGCTTACCTGGACTCAGAGGCACAGCGCACACTAAATGCTTTTTCCAACAAATCTAGAACGTATTCTAATGTTTATTCTACTAGGGAGAGTATTTGAGTTAGTAAAAAGTACACAAATTTCGGGAAGGAAAATGTGAGCAAAAGGAAACATCCAGCATTAATAGCAAAGGTAGTGTGTGAGGCTCAACGCGAGTACCCTTGTTTTTAAAATGAATCTAATTTGGGATCTAGTTTCTGGGAAATTTTTGATTAGTGTCGTAATGAAACAACACTCAGTCTAAAAACAGACATTCAGACGGGAGAATAGATTTATAGGCATTTGTAAAGAAGCTGAAACAGATTCAGATGTATGACAATAAATGATTACTACTTACTGACTTAAAGTTTTCCATTCCAGTTCGTCGTAATTGACACCAACACTCACACAAACACTTCACTCCTAACACAGTTTGTAGAAGTTGCTTGGTGGCACTTGTTTAGTCCATAATGGAAAGTCCTCTAATTCATTGGACATCAAAATTGCTATAAGATCAGTTCTGTGCGGTGACCAATAAGGAGTCGGGGTCCCAGTATCGTAGTCGGCTAGCAATCGTCTCTTCCCTTCTCTTCTGTGAAGGCGATGTTTTCGGCGACTTCCCTCTTTTTGGGAGGACGTTGAGGGTGTCTTCTAAGTACTCTGAAGGATCCAAAGGTTTATAAAACAGTCTTTTTACATATTGTATTTCTTCTTCTTCATATTCATTTGTTTTTCGGTGATAAAGCAAATAGGATGAGCTCGCACATAGAGATTTTCCCCGACAGAGTTTTAGAGGCAAAAAGATTTATGTTACAAATCATTAGTCCTATTTGTAACTTCGTATGGCGTCCATACCTCAGAAAATCGATTTCTTGGCGATGGGAAAGCTCTCTTCAATGCGTTTCTATCTTAGGTTTGTAGTTTCGTTGATTTTTTCAATCTTCTGCTCTGTCTGCATGTCTGTTTCTAGGCTAATGCTGAAGGCCGATTGAATGAAGTAAGAAAAGTAGTATTTTCTATGCAATGAATATTAACTTAAAATAGGTGCGTTTTTCTCCGATTATTTCCTTTTTGCTCGTTCTTATTTATTTTTGCTTTCCTTCTACATATTACAAATTAGATGAGTTTTACGCTCCCTTCGCAAAGTTGCAATTGTCTTAAATGCAAAATTGAAAACTTGAAAACATACAAAAGTGTTTAAAAACGAATAAATTAGTTCATTAAACATAATAAAATTGAATGAAATTTGAATGAAAAAACTATTGAAACGTATACATATGAGAAGACAAACCCAGCATAAGGGCGGGTTTAAATGGAAAGCAATCATTGTTATCATTCATTTCGTAAGTACGTTACTTGAATGCATGAATATTTATAACGTAAACAAATGAAAGTAACATCAAAAGCATAAATGGAAAAATTGAATATAAAATCATACGTCAAATTAATCAAACATTTAAATGTATAACAAGATTAATGTATGAATTCGTAAGTAATTGCTCAAAATTGTAAATTAATTGTATAATGCAATAATCAAATATATGAAATTAAAAAGTAAGTATGGAATGGACATAAAACATAATTAAAAATTAGGACAATAAAAATGAAGCAATATACCTGAAATGAAAATATATGAGTCCAAACTTTGAAAATGATTAGCAAATACTATGTAGTCACGTATAGTAAACATTACCAACTAAAATAAATTGCAAAATGATTTGAGTATAATAAAGTTAAGCTAAAATAACAGGTAAAGAAATGGATATTGTATTCGCTTCTTGAGTCCTGTGTTTTATCAACACACTCAAACCATGAATTCCTACACAAACTGAATGAGAAGCAATCAGTTGCTGATTGCAAGATGTCATTATCAAAGTGTGTAACACTGAAATACATGTCTCTATTAAGGAGTTTAATGTTTGTTTTCGTGGAACAAATACCCATCTTAATATTAAACAGTTAAAGACACCAATCCTCAAAATCGTATTAGAGTTTAGTATGATTATAGGAAGGAGAGGGGGAGGGTACAAAGGATAAACATAAACACAGGTGAACGGGAGAGAAGAGTAAAGCAGATGTTATCATTTGTTCTCACTCCGTCACAATGTCAATGTCAAAGTGCGATGACGCGAAACAAATGCGCATGCGCAACGCATACTACAAAGAAGTAGCCAGTCAGTGGCGCGTGGAACCAAAGTATGCGAGACATATGTGTTCGTAAACAGCAAGTAGCGTATCACAAATAGGTGTATAGTCAGAACACTGTGATAAAGCATGCGCTGATATAGGAATACAATGCAAGAATGTTTCCAGGGTAGGGATTTCTAAAATAAAATGAAAAGAAATCCTTGTGACGAAATTAAGTATATAGATAATATGTATAAACGTTTCCTTAAAGCCCCATTACGAGAATAGGTGTAGGGGAAAGTATTCTAGGTAATCCTATAGCAAATAAACGCACAAAGTAAGGAAAGGTTGAGTCATCGTAAACTAAGGTTTATTAATAAATATACGTAAATAAACAATATTACACTCCTAGTTGATTGTCCTTCATATCCTAACGTACAAGTAATGTAGAATAACCTATATATATATATATATATATATATATATATATATATATATATATATATATATATATATATATATATATTCATCCTCACGGCATTGTCAAGGCTCTATATTTGTATTTTACATTTATTATTGCAACCGGGTGTTACTGACTTCCGTATACGGTAGCCCGATCATCACCCTTGTTCTTCGCGCGCACAGTCATTCGAAGAACTGAAAACGTACTCTGTACACAAACAGTTTATGGTTGTGAACTCGGAAAGCCTGGTACTTCTGCTTGTCAAGGTCAAAAAGTGGGAGAAAAAAGGATGTGTAGAATGTAAAGAGGGTGCAACAGTGACTGATGCTTGTAAGGGAACATATTCATTTGTAGTTCGTGCACATTCCGCCTGTAGCGCTACTGTGGCACGACGTATATTGTAACTGTATAACTCTTGTACACCGCTAGTAGGTCTATTCGCGTTAGTGACGACCGAAACTATGTTGTCAGCTCTGACTGCGATAAGGCACTGCCGTGCTGCTTTTCCTTCTCTTTTTTCCCCCTTTTCCATTTGTGAGACGCCAAACATGTTGTTTTTGCTTGTTGCACGCGCTGAACGGGTTTCGGCGAGCGAAGTATTTAAGAAGTTGACTACATATTCTTGTTTGCGATAGTTTTAAATTGGTTAACTGTTGAAAAATATACGAAAATAAAGCTGTACTTGTTAAGGTATATTAGTCGAGGACGTAGCTACTGACAGTGTTGATTACAGATTTTCTCGAGGAAGAATTTAATTACAGTAGAGGTGAAAAGGAGACGTCTATTTAGACAGCCCCCCCACCCTTATCAGACTCAATCGGAAATGGTCTCAATCGTTTGCACACAAATGTGCAGGCGAAATTTTCGTTTGTACACAATTAAGGGCGCCGTCAGAACGAAAACAAAGTGGGGGCTGTCTAAATGGTAGCCCCCCAACAACATGCCCTATTCAAGCACAAATTGTCGCAATCATTTGTACATCGTTTCTACAGAAATGTGAAGGCAAAATTTTCGTTTGTACACAATTAGGGGCGCCGTCAGAACGAAAACAAAGTGGGGGCTGTCTAAATGGTAGCCCCCCACCAACAAGTCCTATTCAAGCACAGATTGTCGCAATCATTTGTACATCGTTTCTACAGAAATGTGAAGGCGAAATTTTCGTTTGTACACAATCAGGGGCGCCGTCAGAACGAAACCAAAGTGGGGGCTGTCCAAATGGTAGCCCCTCCACCATGTTCTATTCAATCACAAATTGTCGCAATAGTTTGTACTTCGTTTGTACAGAAATGTGCAGGCGAAATTTTCGTTTGTACACAATTAGGGGCGCCGCCAGAACAGAAAAAATGGGGGCTGTCTAAGTGGTAGCCCCCCACCATGTCCAATTCAATCACAAGTTGTCGCATTCGTTTGTGCATCGTTTGTACAGAAATGTGCAGGCGAAATGTTTGTTTGAACAAACTTAGGGGCGCCGCCAGAACGAAAACAAAGTGGGGAGCTGTCTGAGTGGTAGCTCCCCATACGATGTCCAATTGAATCACAAAGTATCGCAATCGTTTGTACATTGTTTGTACAGAAATGTGCAGGCCACATTTTCGTTTATACACTATTAGGGGCGCCGCCAGGGCGAAAACAAAGTGGGGGGCTTTCTAAGTGATAGCCCAATCACCATGTTCAATTCAATCACAAATTGTCGCAATCGTTTGTGCATCGTTTGTACAGAAATGTGCAGGCGAAATGTTTGTTTGTACATAATTAAGGGCGCCGCCAGAACGAAAACAAAGTGGGGGCTGTTTAAGTGATAGCCCCCCACCATGTCCAATTCAGTCACAAATTGTCGCAATCGTTTCTACATCGTTTGTACAGAAATGTGCATGCAAAATTTTCGTTTGTACATAATTAGGGGCGCCGCCAGGGCGAAAACAAAGTGGGGGGATTTCTAAGTGATAGCCCAATCACCATGTTCAATTCAATTACAAATTGTCGCAATCGTTTGTACATCGTTTGTACAGAAATATGCAGGCAAAATTTTCGTTTGTACACAATTAGGGGCGCCGCCAGAACGAAAACAAAGTGGGGGGCTGTCTAAATGTTAGCCCTCCCACCGTGTTCAATTCAACCACAAACTGTCGCACTTGTTTGTACGCCTTTGTACATAAATGTGCAGCTGAAATTTTGGTTTGCACATAAATGTGGCCCCGCCAAAACGATAACAAACTATGGGCTCTCTAATTGATAGGCCTCCCACCATGTCGAATTCAACCACAAACTGTCGCACTTGTTTGTTACGGTTTTGTACAGAAATTTGCAGGCGAAATTTTCGTTTGTACACAATTGCGGGCGCGCCAAAACGATAACAAAGTATAGGCTACCTAATTGGTAGCACCCCCTACGTCCCATTCAAAAGAAAATCATCTCAATTGTTTGCACATCGTTTGAGCAGTAATGCGCAGGCGAAATTTTTTTCTAAGCTATCAGATGCGTGGACAGAACGAAAAAAAAGGGGAGTTGTCTAAGTGCTAGCCCCACCAGTTGTGTTCGATTGAACCACAAATTGTCGCGATCGTTTATACATCGTTTGTGCAGAAATGTGCAGGTAAAATTTTCGTTTGTATTAAATAATATACGGATGTGAGTATTTTTAATATCTGCGATCAACATTAACCGGTTTGGATAACGGTTGATGAGTTTGAAAATGGTTCCTATTGCACTAGTTGAAAAAAAAATCTTTTTCTCTGGCACACGGAAGAAAATGCCTGATTCTAATAGAACTTTTCACGTAGAATTCGAATCTGCAATCAGTTTTTCTCCATCACCCTCAGTTTTCCCGTGACAGAGGTGTTTTCGGAAAATTTCCCCTCAAATTTCTGTTCTTTTTCTTTTTTTCTTTTTTTAAAACCATTTTCATACTTGTAGCTTGGGTACCTTAGGTATATAAACGCACAAATTATATTGTATGTTAGCCTGATTTATACTTAGTAAGCCCTCTAAGTTTCATAAGAATAGCATTATTTTATCTAGAGAAATAAACATATTTATATAAACAATATGCTATATGTACTGTTCATTTTACAATATTCATTAGTGCAGATAAAATCACATATAACGTCCACGAAAATTACTATATAAGCACGGTTTATATCTTATTGGATTTGAAATAAAACATATTTTCAATGATGTATACACCGTGTCACCATTTTATATCTACTTAATAAATAATACAAAAGAAGTGAGTGGTATCTTCTTAATAAATGGACACTTACTTACCTCAACTAATATGTTTTAGTTGTCGAGTTTCTTCTGTGTTTGGTTTCTGGAACATCTCTTAAGTGTCCAACAGTAATCAGCTAGCATTTTTGAACTACACTGTCACTGGTACCTCTTCTCCATGGAGGAAATGTCCTGATGAAAATGTTCCCCATACTCATCACTAACAGCACCAAGCTTTTCAGGAAAGAAATGCAGGTGGGAGTCTAGAAAGTGAATTTTAAGGGACATGTTGCAACCCATTTCATTGAATGATTGCCGGAAATCACTCACAATTTCACGGTAATTTGGGGCTTTCTTGTTTCCTAAAAAAAATCTCTGTTAAACATTTAAATGGACACCAAGCTGCTTTCTCAACCAGAGTTAAGAGATCCTCAAATTTTTGGTCACGAATCAAACATCTTATTTGGGGGTCTACAAAAATCCCTAGCGTCACTAACCCGAGGATTTTTTTCCTTGAGGTAACAAGATCCTGCATTACTTTTGTCCATTGTCCTAACAAAGTTTTTGAAGAGCCCCAACTTTATGTGAAGAGGAGGTAGAATTATCTAATCAGGGCTCACCAGTGAGGAATAAACAGCATTCTTCTGTCCAGGAGTTAATACATGCGTTGGCCATTCCTTCTTGATGTAATGTTCCGCTTTGTTCCTGCTGTCCCATTCGCAGAGGAAACAACAATATTTCGTATAACCAAGCTGCAAACCCATTAACAAAGAAATGACTTGTAAATCACAGCAAACGGTCCACTTGTATTTCTCATACTGAATTTTTTCTAACACTATTTCGATGTTTTCATAGGTTTCCTTCATATTAGTTGCATAAGCCAAAAGCACTGAAGGAAATTTGTTGCTATTGTGCAAAAGGACAGCCTTAAAACTAGTTTTCAAAGAGTCAATAAGCAATCTCCACTCTGTACTTATATGTGCATGTCCAAGTCTATCCATCACAGCACAGACATTATTACAATACACTAAATCATTTTCTTGAGAATAGTAGTTTTGAAACTGTATGAAGGTTTCGAAAAATACACACTTTAGTGTCACGATGGAGCAGATTCCAGCCTTAAGTTTAGAATCAAGAAGTTCTGTCTGTGTATTGGAGAGTTTTAAATCCCGTATGAGGTCATTTAGTTCACCCGGAGTTATCAGATGGGAATCCAATGTAGATGTGCTTCCTACATAAGTAGGATCATCATCTTCATTTGGAACTGCAGTAGTTGCCTCAAGTACGTAATCCTCATTTACCGTAAGATGAGGAGGAGGTACCGGTACAGGTAATTCTGCACTGTGTGGAACTGGCCTAATTGCTGATGCAAATTAGGGTACTGTACTGTGTGGTTAGATTTACTGCTTATTTCTTTTATCTGTGTCATACAAAAGTAGCAGTCTGAAGAATGATCTTTTGGTTCCCTCCAGATCATCGGTACTGCGAAGTACATGTTTCGTCCACCATTTGCCCACCCAGTCAGACGTTTCACGCAAGTACAACAAATGTAGTGAGGAACCCAGTTCTTATCCTGGTCTCCTACACAGCAACCAAAATATAACTGATAACACTTCCTCACAAGTGGAGTAAAACATCGACGTTGTGATTTAAATATCAGCTCCCCACATACATAACAGAAATTGTCCGGTTTATTTACACACTTCCTCGACATCTTGTATCCTGTAAGGTATCACACACATACATACATACATACATACATACATACATACACACACACACACACACACACACACACACACGTATACGCGTATTTGCGTACTTGTTAGCTCCGAGTTGGGAGACCGACTTGTTCGAACCAAATGTGCATAAAAAACTAGAAGAGATACAAAAACGAGAGTGAGATCAAAATGCATTAATTTTATTCATATTTGCGGTGGGAAAATACTTATGTCGCTATTTCTGGCAGTTTCTTGGGAAACACGTGTGGTGCCGTACTATATTTATTGGATCCTGGTGCCAACATCACCTGCAAGATATAATTGGTACCGGTACCAATAACATATCTGGATGATCTAATGTCACACACATACACACTATTAACATTCTTCTACAGAATTGCAGGCGCTGTTGGGACCTCTACAATGTTGCAATATTTCAGTTATCTACAGTGTAAAATAATAGCACAAAGTAGATAAGTACACGCAGTTTCGGGGAAATAAGTCTACAAGAATTTAAAAGTATGTGGAAAGAAACTACATATTATTATATTTAAATTACCAGATATTCGTCAAGTTAACTTCCTACACTACTCCTTAAATCTGGCAACCACGTTAAACCGGGAGACACTCTGTATGTTTGGTCTCCACTTCGCTTTATCGGACTAGAAATGAGTATTTAAAACAAGTTCTATCAGGAAAGAAACAACTCGTTCGTAAACGGGCGAGAGGCAGTTTGAGGTTTGCTATGATTACAACTGCTCGCTGCATTTGTTAATAAACGCTCAGAAGGATATATTCACCTTTTCGATTAACTCTCCCGCCATTCAAACAGTTCCTTTCCCTTCTGCGTGACGATGACGTAGAAACATTCTCACGACAGTGAGACTCGTTTTATATCACATTCGTCGATAGAAAGGAAAAACATTAGATCTGAATTGTTTCGAAAGAAAAATGTTAATACAGAAACATAAATAGGATATGCTGAGAATTTTAACGCGTAGCTACTTTTTGCATTTTCTTGCTAAGTACTTAGAGGTTCAATATGGGACATTTGGAATTGCTTTTCGAATAGATGAACTGGACTTTTGATCGGGCTCTTGTACTGATCATATGAATTTAAATGTATTCCACATTTGACACCTTAAAGAACAACTTAATTACATTGAAACATGAGCACTCAGTACAAAAATTGCACATTAGAAAATGACTGTGACAACTTTGTTTCCACAGTTTGTATGTAAATTCTAGAATTAGAAAATATTCTTGTAATAATCCTGGTCACTGTGTAAGATAATTCTTGTGGCCATCATTATTACATTACTGAATACGTCTCTAACAAGGAAACTTACAGAAGTGTAACTCACCGATTTGAATGAAACTTTGCAGATTTGTACAACATCGAAAAAGAATCGACACGTATTTTTTTTTTTTTAATTTCGGCAATGGTACGGATTTAAATTCCCTCGTTAACCCTTTGAACGTTAGGGAAGGTTTTGAAGCATAGACAGAAAACAATCATTTAATATCGAAAACATACTCCCAGGGAGGTTTTAGGACAGCTGATTCAGAATTTGATGTCAAAATTAGAAAATTCACAATGGCGATTCAATATGTTGATTACAATTACAAAAGTATTTTGGTTTGAAATGGTTTACAGTTAGCCAAGAACAATCATAATTGGCATGAGTTATTGCGAGAAGGTTGCAAACCGATTTGAAACCCCTTTCTGTACTTATTTTAGAGGCATGTTTGATTAAAGTGAGTTTCTGCACCTCTCACTATTCGGGTGCTTATTTAAAGTGAGTCCCCTCGCTTCACACTATTAAAGGTGCTTATTGAAAGCGAGTCCCCTCGCTTCTTACTAGTCGGGGTGAGCATTTAAGTGATTTATATTCCTATTTGAGTCCCGAGTTAAACCTCAAAAGTGTATCTCAAAATAGAAACCATTCCTGCAGGAACAACTGGATTTAGTATCTTGATGTATTTTCATTATGAGTCCCTGGAAAAACTTCTTGGGACATTTTTCTGACATTGTCCTTCTCTATAACATAAATTTACATATCCGTAATAATATAATTAAGATCCAATCATTGATTCATAAATAGCTTTTCTTCTCCCACATTTGTAAATATTAGGTATCTAGGATACGAAAGCGGTTATTTGTAACAAAAACCTCCTACATTTGACAATCCCGTAACATTTTATTTCAAAGATTGTGCATCATTTTGTAATTTGTGCGCAGTTATTGCTGTAATAAGTTGTGCGTTGTGTGAACTATGTTTATGCATCACACATCTTTTTACGGAATATCATAACTGTAAAACGTTTTTTCAATAAATTCATAATTATAACAACTGAGAACATATGAAACTCGGACATATTGACAAGCGAGGAGACTCACTATAAACAAGCACCCCGAATAGTGAGAGGTATAGAGATGCACTTTAATCAAGTATCTCGTTAAAATAAGTAGAGAAAGGTGTTTCAAATCGTTCTGCAATCTCCTCGCAGTAACCCCTATCAACTATAATTGTTCTTGGCTAACTGCATACCATTTCAAACCAGAAGACTTTTGTAATTGTAATCACCATATTGGATCCACCATTTTGCATTTTCTAATTTTGACGTCAGATTCTGAATCAGCTGTCCTAAAACCCCCTGGCAGTATGTTTTTTTCTACATTAAATAATTGTTTTCTGCCCACGCTTCAAGATCACCTCTAACGTTCAAAGTTTGTTTCTACTCTTAAACCTCCACCAATGCCGAAAAAAAAGGAAAAAAAAAATACGTATCGATTATTTTTCGAAATTTTACAAGTCTACAAAGTTTCATTCAAATCGGTGAGTTTCACTTTCGTAAGTCTCCTTGTGAGATAAACATCTTATCCATAAATGTTTAATCTGTCTCTGAAATTAACTTTTTAGATTAACATTTATCTAAAACATGTATTTTATATAACGTTTGATAACATAGTGCTTTTCTCAATATTCACTATCGCTCCTGTGCCCTGGAAAAAAATAAGTTGTTTAACGTAATCTTTTGTCGTGCTGAACGTACATCTCTTGTGCTTCTGCAGCTTGATTGATTGGTTGGTTGGTTCGGATTTTAACATGCCTTTTGAGCACTGAATCATTTGACACAAACTTCCGCCTTATCGTTACGTCCTAACCCCTTCAGTTCCCACCCGGAATGTTGTTGATTTCAGCTGAGCGTCTCTTTCACCAGCGAGGCTATATGAGACGTGGACCTACTGATTAACGCGGCAATTGAACGACTTGAGCTCCCGCCGGGAATCAAAATTGTGAACTTGTGAGGTGGAAGTGGTCGGATCAAAATCACAATCTAAATCGTTTTTTGAATTTGTATCCGAGATCTGGAATTGAATCTAAATTGGAGATATAGTTCTTGTGATTCAGCGTGTTAGTAAACAAGTAGTTACCCACCTCTTTCCGGCATTTGAATCATATCAATATTAGTAAATGGAAAGTATTGGTAAGATACCGAAATAGAACATTTATATTTCTTCACAGGTAATTTCAGTGAAATTAGGGTTGCCACCCTTTCGGAGTTTGCCGAGCATGTCCGACATTTTGTGATTTTTCAATGTCGACATCATTTCAATTATTTTTGAATAGTCTGACATTTAATCATATTTCTATTTGTTCAATATTTTGGTTGAAACATTAGTATGTTTCTCAATTGCGTTAGAAAACTGTCCTTCATTGGTTTTTAATGAACTCCTTATTAAAATTGATTCTCGAAAATGTGTCGAAGTCCAAACTTCAAATTTGATCTCATCTAACTCGGGAACTAAAAGCCTGTAAATCATATTTGTTTCATATGAATACAACGTTGTCAAGATTTACAACCATGCCAAATTTAATTCAGATCAATGAGTTTGATTGAATTTGTACTGAATAAGTCCCTTTGATCTTTCAGAAAATAATCAATGAAAGACGAAGCTATAAATGACGAAAGTTATGTAAGTAGTTATATAAGCATAGGCGTATCGCATATAGCCTAGTCCTAATAACTCATTATGTGTCCGTTATCTTATATGAGTTCTTAGTCTAGAATGAAAATTTAACTCTTGCTGAAGAGTAGTGATGGGCATTTTTCAGAAATAACAATAGCATTGAAATTTCCAGTGAACTTTATCAACTTTATTTTGCGATTTTAGCAGTACGGTAATGCAGAGAGTAAAGAGTGTTTTCTCTAATCAATGCTTAGTGTAAAAAAAAAAAAGTCGTTAATAGAATCAGTTACGGGATCGATCATTGTCCTAAAATGTACGTAGTTTTATGCACATGAATTATGAAGAATTTTACAAATACTTGTTGCAACAACATAATGCATTACTTCGGTCAAAAAATGCTGGCTGGGGCAACTACAATTCTGATTTAAGAACCAATGCAGATTCAACATCAACCACACAATTATAAGGCAAAACGTTTTCAAATTTACATGTAAAAAAAGTCCAGCTTTTTAATAAAAAGTCAGCTATTTCCTGAAAGAATGTCCACTGTTTGACAATTTCGTTGTAATAATCTTACAAAATCGTAAAATAAAAAATGAAATGAGAACAAATATTGACCAGTTGGTAAGTGTATTTATATCCTATGGTCCAATCAAAACATCAAATGCAGACTTCCCACTACCGCATCAGTTAAAAAAAAATCATAATAACAAATCACTGTATGAGGGCAGATAATAAATAATTAACATGAATTTCGGTAACTTTCGGGATGAACCTGATAACGAAAGCACATGCATCAACACCAGGGCCGGATTAAGGTAGGGACTTAGGGAGGCTATAGCCAGGCGTGTAGCCACGGGGGGCCCATCGGGGCCAGGCCCCCCAAATGATCTATTGGCCCCCCTAATGACTAGCTTCTTAAAACATCATAGTGAGATTACCTCGCTTCAATCATTTAAAAATAACAAGGTTTACATATGATTAATAATTTACGGTAAAATAGTACGGAAAAATAGTATATAGTATTTTACCATACCGATCGGAAAACAGTATGGTATCTCTTTCTTATAGAGATCGGAAAATAGTATGGTATACTTTTTTGTGACAGCAGATTACACAATTTACGGTGATTTGTATTTGACAGTTTGAAGACAAACGTTTTAACAAGGTACTAGACATACTATCATTAAACAATGGTACTAAACTAAATTGTAAGTACATTACGTTATTTATATGCTGTAATTATTTTTTTTTAAATTATCAGATGGAAATTTTGGTGAAAATAATTTGGTGGTTTTTATTCAGTTTTGTAGTTTAGATTTCATTCGCTTTTTTAAAATGCTACTTCGTGTAAAACAGCTGTAATATTTTTTTTAGTCACGAATAATAAATATTTTTTTAGAAAATCTTAAAGAAATTAAGTGCAATTTCAAAGAAAACCAGTCTTATGTATAAAGGTAACCAAGGAAGTTCTGTCGCTTTTTGTGGAGGTCTGTGTTCAATTGGCTCTCACACCGTGAGTTAAACGAGAATGAAGATAATGCGAAGATCAGTTGCTGGGGTTGGTACATCCAACGTACTAGAGCATTTCTATCTCAACTATGCCCTTTCTTGCGCTACTGTCGATGTGTGTTTTCCTATACCTTCCCTCGAAAGAGGAGGGACAAGTTGCTGCGACCAAGATCTTTCAATTATTGGATGCAGAATCGTTGCCAGAATGAATTATTTCATGCACTTCGCTGTGCGCTATCTTGTTAGCCATTCTAAGTAGCCTACGATCTTCACTCGTCAAGACCAACGACTGAATGACAAATCGGCAACACAGCTTAGGTCATTCGCTTCTTCTCCCTACTCAAAGGGAGGGTTTCATCAGTCAGGTGGGGTCGAAGTACAGTTCACATAGTTTCCGAGGGCACAGGTGGAATAGACAGTCTCTACCTGCTTCTGGCAGTTCAGTTACACCGTGAACTTGCGTAACGACAGAGTGAACATGTAACCACCACAGAGCGCCATGTGCTGTACGAGTTCAAACTGGGATGAAAGATATGCCACGGTGCAGTAGAGTAGATATGCCAGGCGTTTGATGAGCGTGTCGTGACTACGCGGACAGTGCAGTGGTGGTTTAATAAGTTTCAGGACGGTGACGAAACACTCGAAGATACACCACGTGCCGGAAAACCAACACATGCATGTAATGAAGATCTTCAGGCAGCAATTAGGCGAACAGAGGCCAGACATGTGAGGAACTGGGGCTACAATTCAGTGTGAGTGGAGAAACCGTTCGGCAGCATCTTCATCAACTGGGGAAACACTAGAAGTTGGATCAATTGGTCCCACATAACTTGACTAAGGAGCAGAAGGCAACGTGAGCAGACACCTGTGTTTCTTCGCTGTCTCGTCTGAGAAAGGAGCCATTTCTGGACAGGATGTTGACTGTGATGAGAAGTGGGTCCTGTACGAAGTTCCACGGCGCCGTCGTAATTGGTTAGCATCCCATGAACCGGTTCCAAAACAGCCGAAACCAGCACTGCACCAGAAGTTCCTCCTGTGTGTTTGAAAAACTGCTCGTGGCATCGTGCATCGGGAACTGCTTCCAGCTGGTCAGATAATCAATGTATCTGTGTACTCTCAACAGTTGAGCCGTGTTCAAGAAAAACTCAAAACTCTGGAGCCAGCACTTCTGAGTCCCAAAGGGGTCCTCCTGTTACAGGACAACGCTCAGCCCCACGTGGCTAGAATAACCTGGGATACGCCTTGGATGGGAAACACTATTGCATCCGTCATACTCCCCGGACATTACACCGTCCGATTATCATCTGTTCCATTCCTTGGACAGTCATCTTAAAGGACGCCAATTCAAAACCCTAATAGAGGTGCAAAATGCACTTGATATCTTCTTCGGAAAATGCAAGTTCTACCGCGATGGAATCCATGGGCTTTCAGAACGTTTGCAGAAGTTGTCGATGGTGATGGAGACTATTTCTGATCTTTCAGGTACGTCTTAGGTGACATATAAATGTTCGGAGGTAGTGGGTGAGAAAGCGATAGAACTTTCTTGGTTACCTTTATAGATAGGTTCTGTGTATTGAAATAGTTATGCACAAAGGTATAATGTTTGGTTCGGGGCAGTAGTTCTTGGTTAAATATAATAAAAACTACCTGGAATATAATATATAAAAATACAATAAATAAATAAATAAATAATCTAAAAAAGAGTGGTTTTAGTTTTCCGGAAGGATATTAAAATTTTCCAGTTTTTTTCAGGCTTCAAAAACACTAGCTGCAACACTTTTTTTTGGTTTTGTATATTGTAGCTGGCCCCTCTTCTAAAACTACAGGCCCCTCCTACAGAAACCTGCTGGCTACACCCCTGGCTATAGCCCCGGGCGTCTAGGTGAATAGGGTCCTCCAATCTGATCAAAATCTCGGGTGATATCAATAAAAATAAGTAACTACTCCTGAGAAGTCCTGCTCGAGAATCGGAGTAACTACAGCTAGAGTAATCTCCTCCCTCAATTTCGTATCAATAGAGCAAGCCACTACTCAGCTCTAGACTGCTCCAGATTTATGAACGTTCGCTCGCGTTTCCTCTGCGCGTGGCAGAGAGTCGTATCAATAAAAGAAGTGATTACTCATTTCTCCCATCCGTCGCGCGGTCATTTCGCTGTTTTTAACCTATGGCGTAGTATCCTAAACGCCATGGAACGGGCAAATAGCAACGATAGCTTCAAAGTTCATTTGTGGATGTTATAAAAGAGTTTCCAGTAGTACTTTAAAAGTCACAGTTACCAGAAAGTAAACGAAGGAAAGCCGAAGCTTTGAAGGCAATTACACTGAAATGCAACGAAATATCAAATACATCGACGACTGAGACACAAATCAAAAAGAGAATATTTAATATTTGAGCGAGAATAAAACAAAAATAAAAAAGAAGAAAAAACGGGAAACAAGAAAGTAACACCGAAACCATGGGAACGAACCTATTGGAGCTGATGGATGTTGGTTCGAATCCAGCAATATCAACACGACAAGTGCATGTCACGTGTTGCCAAAGGTCTTTGTAGATTGTTTGGCTTTAAGAACGAAATCAGACACTTGGCCCCTTTGTTTTCTTTTTTAAAAAGTTAAGCCAGTCACGTCATAAAGCACGTCCATCTGATTGCGTTTTCTACACCATACGTGTCCCCTTTCGCCTTGACATAAACAAAATACATTCTCATGTATATACCCTTCCTATCAACGTTGAGTTGAGTTGATTTTGAGTTTAACGTCCTTTTCAGTAGCGAGGCTATATGAGACGGGACCCACTGATTAACGTGGAATCCGAACCACATGAGCTCCTGCTGAGAATCGAACGCGGGTCTCCCATGCCAAAGGTATGTACGCTAACCGCTTAGCCACGAGTGAGCTCTTCCTATTAGTGTATTCGTCTCCAAAATACTAGGTTCCTCAGATTTCGCAATAATCGCATTCATTACACTTGTAGTAGTCATAGACACAGTTCCTTGAGCCACACCAGAATCCCCTGACATTCCGATCTGGAATGCCGGATCACTCATGTAATGCAAGAAAACCCGCATCTTTTCCTCATTACGTAGTGCACCACCCCGAATTTCGGTTGATTCTCCTTAAAAAAAAATGTTGTGCTAATCACTTTACATTTTCTTTCATGAACCTATAATGTTTTTTTGTAATTTCCATTTGCAACATTACTATGCAGTTTACAAGTTTTTCTACGTAGCAAAACAATCATATACTCTGTCATATTTCGCACGGAGTCACCTATTGAGCTTGCTCCACAAATTTGGAGAAGTTACTAGCATCACAAAGGAATCTTGGATTTTTATTGATATCAAACGCGGAGTAGTTACTTGGCTTGAGATTAAAGGTGTGGTTACTTCAAAAGGGTGGGGCTTGTCCGAGGTCAGCTGAGACGAATAGTGCTCAGTTCTCTTTTTATTGATACCAATGCGAGTAACTACTACAAAACTGGGAATAATGAGTAACTTCTCCGTTTTATTGATATCACCCCTCAACTTGCTTTCTAAAAAGAATCATGGATATATAATAATCATCATAAAATAAAATATGACCGAAAATATTAAACATATTCCATTAACTTTCCTACTGTACTTTAAGAGAAATTTATTAGGTGAAGTCAACAGGGGCCACATATTTTTTTCCTAGCCCCGGTCCTCCAGATAGGTTAATCCAGCCCTGACTAACACCTTCCGTACTACGGAAAAGCATTAGAAAAATGAAAATATTTCAATTCTTTTCTCTGTTAATCTATCTTAAACCAGACTCTTAATAAATTATCTTGAAATACGGAAACTGAAGTGACGTTCTATTAAAACAAAGATTCTTCTTCTCTTGTAAACTTAAAAATTCCTTTCACATAGCACGAGTGCGGAAAAATCCGAACAGTGGAGAGAGTTGAATTGATTTGGCTATGTATTATTATGGCTGTGTGGAACCTAGGTACATCATTGCGGTCCAGAGTCCAATCAACATAGCATGCAGTGGCGGCTTCATGATGTCCACCCCTCAAGAAATTCAAGATAATGCAATCAGATGGCAAGATTATGGCAATTATTTTTTTTCTGGGAGGGGATATAGTAAGGGCATACTTTTCATTGATTATCTTCAGGGTCCAACGACAATTCAAGTTACTACTATTCCCAACTGATTCCAAAAGTAAGGCAGGCAATCAAGGGGAAACGCAGCTACACATGAAAGTGCTGCTGCTGCAGTACAATGCTTCTACTCACAAAAGTCACATTTCCTCCACCGCTATTGCCGATGTCAGGTATGAAATACGTGAGCACCCTCCCCACTCTCCAGATCTTGCCCCAAGTGACTTTCACGTGTTTCCCAAGATTAAGTAGCACCCGCGAAGAACAAAGTTTGCCAACAATGAGCATGTTATGCAGGCTGTCGAAGAATGGCTTCCAGTATAGCCGTTAAGGATTTTTTTAAAACTGGTATTCATGCTCTAGAACATTGTTCGGAGAAGTGCATTATAGTGAAAGGGGACTATGTAAGAAAATGGAAGATCTTCTATATCAGGAATTATCGAACACTCCTCGTTATATCATTCATCACTGCCTACATTGCCTAATTCACCTATATATACCGATTTCCCTTCCTATAGAACGTGAGGGGGGCGGTTTACAACTCCTATGCATGAAATTTTGCCTCTGTCGTCTCCCGCATTGTATGGAGAATATCTCACGAGGATACAATGTCTTTAGATTTATTTAGTATGTGTTTTTGCGAAACCAAATCATCATCACGTCTTCAAAGTTTGGTCATATTGTTGGTAAACTTTTGGTGTTTGACGTTTTGTCAAGCGTGCGTTCGCAAGACGGCTCCACGAATCGTATACCGAAATCTTTCGATGTATCAGAGGTAAAGCAAAACATTTATGTGATTGGTGTAGAGCCCAGGTCGTTTGGTCACTGCAGTTAAAGAAAGAAAACAATCTATAACCCAAGACAGCAAAGAATAGGAGTGCAGACATGCCAACACCTTACAAAAATAAACAAAAGTTTTCAGTGCATAACTAAGGTCAGGCACTGATATTAATTATGCAGCAACTTGGCACAGTGGTGACGGAACCGGTTTTGTCTGATCCATCTGTAGACTAGAACAGTGATGGGCAAACTACGGCCCACGGGCCAGATGCCACCGGCTGAAACATTCTATCATGTCCGCAATATGAAAAATGAAATGAAATATTTAAGTTTTACGTCCCATGCTTATGCCGGTTAGGCTAAAGGAGACGGTGATGATGAGAGATGAGTGAAATGGTGGAATGAAGAAAGTGGGAGGAAACGGAAGAACCCCGAGAAAACCCACGAGCACTGTGTTTGTCCACCACAAGGTTCGCAGTATGAGTTCTGATCTACAGAATTTAACTTCACTTCTGAAAATCCGTGAATCCCACTTTAATCAATATTGTGAGAAACTTGTAGAAATGTTGTACAAATTTCATTTAGCACTTCCACTTTATAGTCTTTCAATCATGGGCTTAGTATTACAAGTTTTTTTTTTTTTTTTTTTAAGAAAATGTATAGGCCACTTAATTGTTCTTTTTCTTTGAATATTAGCACGCCAAAGTGTTTTTATTTTTTCTTTTGGCCCCTTCCTAAATAAGTTTTCCCATCACTGGAATAACACCCAAGCCCTGTGCAA
This sequence comes from Thermobia domestica, assembly GCF_964235325.1. Taxonomy (NCBI): domain Eukaryota; kingdom Metazoa; phylum Arthropoda; class Insecta; order Zygentoma; family Lepismatidae; genus Thermobia; species Thermobia domestica. Next base: position 107,358,215 of record NC_137470.1, read on the forward strand.
AACAGTTTCAAGCTTCACCCCTCCTCCAGGGGTCTGGAGGATCGTTACTACCACCTGTTTGCTTGATAATATTATTAGCACTGTGGGTTTAATTAATAATATGCATGCTTGCGATAGAAGAACACAAATTTATCGAATTAAAAAGTTGGTGATTTAAAAAAAGTTGGATCATTATATAACAGTTAAGAAGCAGTTCTTATCAAAAACAGAAAACCATTATGGCAGCCAAGTTTTGCTTCTCATCGTTCTCTCTAACTAGACCTGATACAAAGAATGTATTGATTTTATTATATTTAAGTCAGATGTACGAGGGGTGTTCAAATGGAAAGGTGAAATATGACACTGTGGATATAATCGAAGTATTTGTTCGAAAGTAATTACCAGACGCCTGAGCACAACTATCCCACTGTTTATGCTATCCAGTGGGTGTGATAGCAGCCAGTCTTCCACTGTTTCTTTCAGTTCTTGTCCGAGTTCAAGCGCTTGGCTTTGAGATGTCTTTTTAGCGGACCAAACAGATGGAAGTCGCAGTGAGATATGTCCAAACTGTAGGGCGGAGCTGCTCCCACTTCAACTTATTCAGTACACTTCGTGTGACCTGCGAGACGTGTTGACAAGCGTAATCGTGGAGCAGAATCACTGCACTTTCTCACTGACTTGTTGGACACACAATCTTTCCCGTATACACTGACCATCCGGCGATGAATATCGACCGATTAAACCTCTTTTCCCAGTCAGAAATCGGATAATACCTCGCTGCTCCTCACTCATCGAATGTTTCATTGTGAACGCTATTATTTCCTCACACACACTGCCGAGTCAATTCGACTTGGACGGAACACATAATTGCCTGATTCTCTCCTGCATCATGTGAAAGGCAGCCACACATGGGCACAACCAGACCGGACACTACATTCTCTCCTTAGTTGTCGCAGTACTTAATTTCAAAGCGATATATTCCTATTTCAACATACGACGTTTGGTTTCTACGACGTTTCGTGCCTTTTCATTTGAAAATTCCTTGAATATATGACCTCGGAGTACGGGTCTTAACAATGAGACCGCGAATGCACTTTTGGTATACGTAGTCGCGCACACATTATCAATAAATCCACATAATTACCGCCATTGTATGTCCTTCGTGACAGATTATGATTATGGTTCCAAATCAGTTACGCTAACTTCAAACGTTATAAAATTCCACTCGTGGTGTAGAAATTCCCATTTTGCTCTTGAATTTCCCATGTTATGCTAATTATAAATTTACGAAACTTGCAAAATAAGAAAAACAGAAGTACTGAATGTTATTTTCTGCGGTATATAATTAATTATCCGCAAATATAGATTTTCTACGTTTATCAAATAGCTTTTAAAGAATGATTTTCCTTGAAAGAAGCAATTTAGTATGTTGACAGAAACATATATATATATATACATATATATATATATATATATATATATATATATATATATATTGTTTCCAAAACTTATTATTTCTGCCTCTTCTTTGTGCCATCATCTTGTACTGGATGTAACAACAAAAATGAATATGAAAATAACAAGAAAAGGAAATAGGAAAAATAAAAAAAACATCTTCATTTCGCAGTATATATTTTCAATGCCAGAGCACAATTTAAGTTTGTTGGAGGCCGATAGCAGTTTTTTAAAGACATTTTCCTCTACCATGTGTTTGTAGCATAAAATTACAATTAGCCTGATTTTAGATTGAAGATTTATTAGACTATTTTCGGTCCATAAAATAATTGTTGGTGTCGATAAATTGTTAAAATCCCACATAAAACTACGCTGCCAATTTCGATGAAAACTTCCTTTATCCCTTTTCTAAAAGCAAATGTTAAAAAAATCCTATAATATGGATTTATCCCACAAGTTTGTATCATTGGTTCAAGCTTTAGTGGTGGTAGTTGCTTCAAATACAAACCCGAGCAATGTGTTTTGGATATTACATTAGTGTGCCTCTTGTGATATAGCCTAGGTGCTAAAAAGGAAGACTTAATTCCAACCAGTCGATCAATGAGCGTCGTCAGTCATTGGTCATTTTCACACATTAGAAAACCAAAAATAATTTGAGATTGGAACCATAGTGCTAATGAAATGTCATTATAAAAGCCCTCCAAATCTTCGTGGGTTGTAATGTTAGGACTTTTATCGTTATACAAACACCTAAATCAACTTCTTTTCTTAAAAACAAATTTCTTCTACATGAAATCTTATGTCAACTTTACATTTTTAATATGAAGTTTTCCTTTTAATGAGCATCCTCCCGGTTTCTCCGCAATTTACCTATTACACTTCTAGGTTCGGTGATTTTTCGATATATATCCGTCCGCCCGTTCGCTAAGTTTTCTTCAAATTAGAGTAGTTTACTGAAGAGTAAAAATCGAAAAACACGATTTTCTCAAAAATGACCAACATTTTTTTATGTTTCATAAATCAATATTTAATTAAGAACCCTATATTGTGGTATAAGACATTTCCCTGGGAAAAATCTGCGAGGGGTAGTTTATTCTTGGGGTTGAGCTTTTTATCGATGCTTTTCTCAAAAACGGCTCAGGCTATTTTATTCGTATTTCATAAATAAGTATTTCATGAATAACATGGGAATATGGCATAAGTCATTTGACGTGAAGAAATATAGTAGGGGCAGTTTGTGAATTGGGGGTGAGTTATTTATCGACGATTTTCACAAAAATGTCCCAGGCGATTTTGTTGATAATTTATAAATATTTCTTTATAACCCTATATTGTGGTAAAAATCATTTCCCTGGGAAAAATCTACCAGGGGTAGCATATTCGTGTATTTTGGGCTACTTTTCGTTTTAGAAAACAACTCAAGTGATTTCATAAATAAGTATTTCATTAGTAATCTAATAACATGAAATAACTCATTGTTCCTTAAAAAAAAAAAAAAAAAGGTAGTTTACTCAAGGTTTTTCCCGACAATTTTCTCAAACGACTCAGACTATTTTGTTCAAGTTTCGAAAATAAATGTTTCATTAATTAGCTAAAATATATGGCTAAACTCGCAGGATCGAAAATGATCCACAGGGTAGTTTACTCTTGGGGTGAGATTTCTAACGATTTTCTCAAAAATGGCTCAGGTGGTTTTGTTAATATTGCAAAAACAATTATTTTGTTAATTGCTCTAATATACAGTATGACATATCTAATGAAAATATCTGAAGGGGTGGTACATTTTTTGGGAGGAAGGGTGAAGTTTATTCAATTGAATTTTTCAAGACAAATTATTTTATTCCTATTTCCCAAATACAAGTTTCAATAGGAAGTGTGGCCTAACAGTTTAGGAAACTGGAGCGTCAAAGTGTAGTGCGGTGGCCCGTACCTTTTATAAAATTCAAGGCTATAACTTCTTCCTACTCCTTGTATTGTTTATCAAAGCAGAATTCTGTCCTTATTAGTTACACAAGACGATAATTTTATCATTTTCATTACCGTTTCTGTTGTTCTCTTAAGCTTTAGTTCATAAGCATTAACCATTATTTTTATAATCATGCATCAAATTAAGCAATCATGTTGTAATTTTCAGCTGCGGTCGTGAGATTTATAATCAATAAAATCCTACTGGTGGTTTTGATTGTATCTAAATCAGTGACATAGTCAAGATATATTTAGGAATTTCGACTTTATACTAAAAATAAAATGAGTTATCGAACCTACATTACAGTGTGAGTTATAATCTTCGCCTTACTAACGTATTTCCAAAGTCCTGACCTGTTTGGTGGTGACGTCGCCGGGAATCTATCTTGAAGCAGCTTTGACAATGAGTATTATATACGATATATACGGTATACTCGTATATCCTTCAAATTAAATAGAAAAACACTGTCAACGTTTAACACTGGACGCCTTACAGTGTGGAGCGGAAACGGCTGGAGCGATTGGAATAAATCCGAGATTTTAGATTGAAAACCTTCTATTTCCAACAACCTTCCTTTCTCTGTTGTTGCATCTTTATCATAACAAAGTTCCGGTATTTTGATGCACCCAATATACTAAACGAGTGATCTGCAACCGCCGTACCGCGGCACCAGAGGGCCATAGCAAGGTGGAAAATGTGATACAAAATTTTAGACATCGTAAGAAATTATTTTTTGAGTTATTATTATTGTTATTAGAGTCTATTATTATTCCAGTTACTATGCTTCATACGCTTGTATAGTATTTCGTTCTCTGTCGTATTTTATTCTCTATATACTAATTTCGTCGGTTGTTGGAACAAAAAAAGAAGACGTTTCTGACTGGTACGCAGCGACGACACTAGAAGGGACCAGGGGAACGGGCGCCTTCCGATCACATCGTCCGCCTTCCGTCCTCGTGACAACCCCCGCTTCCCAGGCAAGCTGTATTATCACACAGCAGTTTTTGGGTACACAAAATATAACTGGGTTTCCAAAAATGTATCTGCCTATTCACACACACCCCTTCCCCCAAGAAAGTAAAGCTGGTGTCGTCACTGCTCCCACGGTGCGTGTTTCGCAAAAAGTACAGATAGCTAATTATAAGATATCCGAACTTACCGTTAAGACCAATAGATCACACACAACAGCTGAAACGTTGTTAATGCTACTTGTAAATAGATGGTGAAAATAGTCCTAGGCTTAGCTAATAGTGAAATTCCAAACTTTCTCTCTCAACCAACAATCAGTCTCCGAGTTCGTTTTCAGCTAGGTAAGGGCACGAAAGATACAATTTTGTTATTTAACAATCAGTGAAATGCAGTTCGTAGAAGGAGGGACTATAACAGAGGCCAGTTGTTGCATTAATGTCATTCTCCGTTATGCTCGTTTGTTGCGTGGAGCTATCGGTTCGAAGTTTCGTTTTATGAATGTCAATGCTTGTCCGCATCGTACAGCTGCCGTGGCCGCCCTCCTTAAAAAAGAGGATATTCATTAAATCTGATGGCCAGCGTATTCCCTGGAGTTCAACCTATAGAGCATGCTTGGGATGCTCTAGGGAGACGTGTTGCCGAGCATATACTTCTACCAAGTACTCTTCCAGACTTTCGAAAAACTCTTACGGAAAAGTGACAGACCCTGCAACAAGAACTGCTTGCCAAAATACGATTTTTATTAAATGGTCTGTATTTGTAAAAAAAAAAAAAAAAAAAAAAAAAAAAAAAAAAAAAATTAGGAGTGACAATTACCGTCTATGCCCTCCCAAAATGTCGTTCCTGGTGGTGAGGATTTTTGTCTTCTAAATCCGCGATTTTTTTTACGAAGCTTAAATTTTAATAAAGTCACTTAAAAATTTGGCATTCTTAATATATACCATTTATTATTATTTTCGTTTAAGAATATAGAACAGAGTAGAACGATAAATACTTATAGAATACTGATGGAGAGATATAGAATATAGAGAGATATAGTGATATAGAATACTGATACGAAGCTAAATCTACTGATACCTCAGTTGATTAAGTTATGATAAAAAAGGCAACTGAAACTTTATCCAAACTGAAATGATCAACAAAACTTTTAAATACATTTTTGTTACGTATTCTTGTGTTTGAAAATAATTGAATTCAATGCTTCATAATGGCCTAACATTTTATGATAAAGGGAAACATTCCTGTAAAAACTAAAATGAGGAAACGTGTGAGCGCGTCGTGACACGGGTACTGCTGAAGCTCTAGGCTACTCAATCGAGAAATATGAAAATGTACAAAGTAAAAGAATAGCTCCTCATAAAAGACAAAACGTTACTGGATGAGCACAGAATAACTCCATATAAGCATGAGCGTCTCTTGAATGTTATAATTGATGGGTAAAATAAAAGCATTATAATGCTTGTAGACTTAACTAAAGTTAGCATTATAATACTTGTAGACTTAACTAAAGTTATGTTGAAATGGTAAGGCAATTAGATGGATATTTGAATTAAAAGCTAATGAGTTTCAATTTTTAGTCTTCCAAACTGTCATACAGTAGAAACTCGATTAACCGTCACTCTCGGGACCGGGACCATGACGGTTAAGCGAATAGACGGATAACAGAAATATCGTTATAAACCTCTACAGTAAGTAGATTTAAATGGTTCTGTAAGAAATAAATAACCTTATACAAGTGAATAATACATGTCCATGCTTTTTTCCATAAGGGTTTCAGTACTGTACCAAGTTTTATGTGGAAACTAGCATGACCGGAAGTGACGCATGACTATTTCAGTCCATTTCGCTTACACTTTATTCCGTGCTCTGTACGGCGCACGGCGTCAATTACGGCACATTTAAAGTACAGTGCTGTCCGGAGCAGTGACGGATAACAGAGAGTGACGGTTAAAAGGGTGACGGTTAATCGAGTTTCTACTGTACATAAATATCGGAAGTTTTACAAAATGGCTATACCCGTCCTTCCATTTGTCGACGGGGATTAGAGCAAAACTGGTGAGATATATTGAGAAGTGGATTTCGAAAATCGATTCAGCGTCTCAAGAATAGGCACCATCTTATCCTCCGTTAATCCACTATTGAAGTCCTAAGTGGTAAAAGTCAACCTTATGCAGTCTCAACATTGATCGCCTTAAAATTAACACAGTAATAACAGTAATAATCAAAAATCTTTTCAAGACTTTTCGCAATACTATGATTATTCTCAATGCCAGATGAGCTACCTGGAAACATCTCGTATCATTGGCTATCACTCATGTAACTTCTCACTTGAAAAGAGCTGCAGAATATGTTGTTTTCGGGAATCAATTCAATTTTGAAAGATTTTAGAATCTTCATCCATATGGTAGTAAAACCGAAAGCATTATAAATTTAATGTTACTTCCGGTTGAAGTATTGATATCCATAGAAAAAACTGTAAGATATATCGAAAACCAGTTTTTTAATCGATTCAGCGTCCCAAGATAGGGTTCTTTTTACTCCGTTAATATGCTGTTCAAACAGAAATGGTAGAAATTAAGCATAACAAAAGCTGTACTAGATATTGACAAATAGTTTCCAGAAATCGATTCAGTTTCTCAAGAAAAGAATCTGTATTTCTTTACTATAATTCGAAATTGTATTATTTTACTACTGTTTCCGGTTTCAATATTAATCTACACAGAGGGATGGAGAGATAGAGAGCGAAAGTAAGATATAGAAAATGCGGTTTCTGGAATCTATTATGCTGCTGAAGAATAGATTCAATCGGCTCTGATAAGTCTCTATTCAAACTGGAAGTGGTAGAAGACAACCGTATCCGGTTTCAAGATTAATTGTCATAGAATAAAAGCTTCAATATATAACGACAAGTTTTTTTGGAATGGATTGAGCGTGTTAAGGAAATATATCTGTCGTCTGTCTGCTAAAACCAGAAATTATTACTATACCTTTTTTCACATGAAAACCTACTTGAGCGGTAGCCAATGATACGCGATATTTCTAGGTATTGCGGCAGATATTGACAAAAATCATAGTAGTACGAAATTCTGTGTGTCTATATACTGTCTGTCATCTGCCCCACAATGATGACAACGTCGCTTCACTGCTATTAAAGGAGCAGGAAACCTTCTCAAAGGTATTTAACTTGACATTTGAAAAGAGCTATAGTCAGCGTTTCAATATCAATCTCCGTACAGGAAGAAAACCGTAAGGTATATCAAGAATCGGTTTTCTGGAATTGATTCGCCATTCCAAGAATAGCTTCCATTTTCTCCGTTAACGCTTTTCTAAAACCGAAGTAGTGGAAATAAATATTTTACGGTTTCAACACTGATTACCATAGAAAGAACACAGTAACAGATAGCGCCAAGCGGTTTTCTAGAATTAATTGAGCATCTCAAGAAAATATACCATCTTCACTCTCTCTCTCTATTAAAGCGGAAATGGTAAAGAAATTACTACTGCTGCTAGTGTCAGTATTGATCTGCATTGAGATAAAACTGAAAGTTATGTATGAGAATCGGTTTTCTGTGATCGATTCAAGGTCCCAAGGATCCATTGAGTCTTTGACCAATTTAATTAAGAAGTGGTCAAAGTAGACAATTTCTGGTTTTAACGTTAATCTCTATACAGCAAAAATGGAAATAGATAGCAAAAATCTGTTTTTTGTATTCGATTCATCGTCCCAAGAATATTTTTTCACTCTTACCTCGGCACTAAAGGCGAAACCAGTAAAACTGAATACTACTTCCGGTTTCATTGTTGATCTCCATAAAGCAAATACGATAATACATAGAACTTTTTTGTTGTGTATTCAGTGTCCGAAGAACATGTAACCTCTAATCTTATTCCTCTATTGTAATCGAAAGCTATATATCTCCTGCAACCAGTTTTAATATTGAATGTTCATAGTTTCAAAGTGTACCGTGTTCACATTGCGACACGAAATACAGTTGTTATCTCTACTACAGTATTATATAATTCATTATAGCTGTTTGCCATCTCAAGTAGACGGCTTGAAGCGAATTTTCATCGTTGCGATTCTCAGCAATTTTATCGTCCTGATATGCGAATTGTCAGCTTTAATACCATCATAAATTGTAGTATTTATCCCTTTTCCTCTCCCATGTACTACCGACTCTCCCACAATACAATTTGTTCAGCAGTGATGGCCTAACCTATTTTTGTCTCCAGTTACGTTCATTTCTTCTATATTATTCCCTATGGGCTCCTGTGAGTAGGATCCCTGGTTTGATTACGCCAAATAAACTTCGTGGTGGACAAACACCGTGTGCGTGGGTTTTCTGGGGGTTCCTCTGTTTTCCCCCATTTTCTTCATTACACCATTTCATAACCATTACTGTCTCCTTTAGCCTTGCCGGCATAACTGTGGCACGTAAAAGTGAAAGATTTCGTTTCATTCCCAATGGGCTCTTTGGTTTTATGTTTTGCATACCTACGGTTGCATTTTTTCCAACACAAAAATTTTGGATAATTTTAGTTTCCTTCTTTAGTTCCCTTGTAGCTAAATCACTGTCGTTACAGTCTTCGATGCAGAAAACCTGGATTCGAAAAACATTACTCATATTACTGAATAAACTAAATTAACCAACGCTACTATTGCGTATACGCGCTACCTACAAATAGCTTTAGAACACCACCATACAAAGACAATCAGACGGCAAGGCCATTCGACAAGAAACACTGTCACTCATGGCGCAAACATAGGTCGAATGCTTTCATGTCGCAGGTATGCTTATCGTTTGCATGAGCTTGTATAAGGCTACCGAGTAGTCCCTTCTTAAATTGTCATAAATAAAGAGTCCAGGGGAAAAGGAGATGTCCATTTTTACAATTTTTTCAGGAAACGATTTTTAAAGTTCAAAACATTTTATTTCGGAAACTAGTCGTGGAAAATGCTTCAGATTTGGTTTACAAGTTATTTATTATATTGGAAACTAGCTTACAAAATCTTATGTTCAATGTATATTATTGTAAGTAAAAGAATACAAGAAAACTGACATGAGGTTGGTATATACTGGGAAAAACGGGTCTATTGCAGGCAAAATAACGGAAAAAAGAGGCAATTGTTTATCAAATTATAAATAATATTATTAAAAATATGACATCTTTGTTCTCCTTCACTCCGCTAATTACTTCTCTTTTGAGTTTCGTATAGAAGGCGTAAGCGTATAGGCTGCATAAGACATTCAAAGCATACAGATCCTACCATTTTTCTTCCTAGATAGGCAACTTCCCTTTAAGAAAGAGGAAACGATCTTGTAAATCCCAGCAATAATTGATGTTGGTCATAGCATCCCATTCAAACTGTTCTCAACCGATTTAACCCAGTTCCTTAATGTACAACGAAAATCTTGGAAATGTACTTTTATCCTCTAATCAATATCAAGTATGGGAGAGTGAAACAAGTATATGCGGTCCTTTGCGCATTATTGCAGTGTTATTGAGTTGAATTTCAGTTTAGCGTCCCTTTCAGCAGCGAGGCTATATGAGACGTGGACCTACTGATTAACGTGGAATCCGATCCACATGAGCTCCCACCGGGAATCGAACGCGGGTCTCTCGTGCAGTGTTATAGTACTATATTTCAACATTAATACAATTTATGGTAAAAACGTCCAGCTTTCCGACGCAAGTCATTTATGGATTAAAGAATTCTCCCTCCAATAAATCTGGTTGTGGTGGGCCATTTGTTAATAGTAGGTGAATCACAGAAGAAAACCGAAGTCCATTATAAGTCTCCCTAGGTATCACAAAACATGAGCGACTTTTCTCTACTCGAAGCTCATTATTGGCCTAGAGTGGAATGAGCATTTTCCCAAGTACAGTGATTGTAAGAATGATATCCAATCTCGAATTATGAAACTGTAAATTCACTTACTTTATATGGTATACGTTTCACTCTGCTGCCTTTGATTACATTATTCCAATCCTCTGGTATTTGATCTCTTGATTTTATGTTAACCAGTCTCATGTTCTTATCACGTTCAAGGTAGAAATGACACGAACTGGGAATGTCACTTGAAAGAAAATGAACCCCTGCCTTTCATATGCAATGCAATGAAGGCATCTGAATAAAGTATAATCCTTATTTTGACTACTGCAAGAGTAACAGAAATGCTCAAGGGTAACAGAAATGCTCAAGATGAATGTTGGGAGATGATTTGTCTTACTATTTTTTTAAAGAAATAGATTGTTGAAGCTACATTTAGCTGTATGATCAGTCAACACTGGAACATAAATACAGTTGAACGTTATCGACAAAAGAGACAGAAAAATAAGAGTAAAATGAATTCCCCTTTCTTCCACTGCAAGTGATGACGATATCTCCTTCCATTTTAAAAGGATTTTTAAACTGCTATAGCAGGCTAACAGTAACCCTTTCCCCTTTTCGATATATTGAATGAAACTCACAGCGTGCTCAACAAAATGGCATGAAAATCGAAATTTCGCCCAAAAGTGGACATCCCGCATTTCCCCGTGGACTCCTCAAACGTTAATTAGACGGTTGCTATCTTTTCTTTAGTCTAACTAACTAACTAACTCTATGGCCTATGGAACCCGGAGGTTCAGTGCCGCGTTCACAAAAGCTCTCCACTGACTTCTATCCTTAGCTAATTGCATCCAGTTTCTACTTTGTATTCCTATCTCTGCGAGATCCATCTTAATATTATCCTCCCATCTACGCCTAGGTCTTCCTAATGGTCGTTTTCCTATGGGTCTACCAGTCAAGACTTTGAAAGCGTTTCTACTTTCTTCCATTCTAGCAACATGACCTGCCCACCTAAGCCTCCTCGACTTGACGACCCTAACAATGTTGGGTAAACCGTATAAACTATGTAGTTCCTCGTTATGAAGCTTCCGCCATTCCCCATTCTCGTTCCTCTTGGGTCCGAATATTCTTCTCAGGATCCTGTTCTCAAATACTTTCAGTCTATGTTCTTCTCTCAGAGTAAGTGACTATGTTTCGCAACCATACAGAACAACAGGCATGATTATCGTTTTATATATTTTAAGCTTCAAATTCCTCGACAGAATTCGCGACGACAAGAGATTTTGAACCGAGTAGTAACACGAATTCCCTGCTTTTAGTCGACATTTAATTTCTTCGTGAATATGATTTTCGTCTGTTAATATTGATCCTAAATATTTGAAAGTATCCACTTTATCAAAAGCATTATTTAATATTTTAACGCCTCCACAATTTGCCGTATTACGGTCCCGACGCACTTCCATGTATTTAGTTTTCTCTGCATTTACTTCTAAACCCATGTCCCTGCAAGCGTTTAATAAGATCTCTGCATTTATTTCTACTGTTCTCCTATCATCCCCTATTAAATTTACATCATCAGCATATGCCATAACTTGGTGAATGCCGTTCAACTCTAGACCCTGGTTGCTATCTTTGATTTTCCTTATGGCGTATTCCAGCACAAAGTTAAATAATAATGGCGACAACGCATCTCCTTGTTTCAGGCCATTTTCGACGTGGAAGCTCGTGGACAAAAATTTTCCTACCCGGACTTTACTTTGGGATTCACTTAAACATATCTTAATTAATCTATTAGCTTTCTCGGCATTCCAAGCTCTGTAAGAACGTTGTATGATGTTTCTCTCCTAACCGAGTCGTAAGCCTTTCTAAAATCAATAAATAATTGATGTACCGGGGTATTGTATTCCCACTTCTTTTCGAGTATTTGGCGAATGGTAAATATTTGGTCGATAGTTGATCGATTTCGTCTAATTCCGCACTGATAATCTCCAATAATTTCATCTGCGTATGGGGTCAATCTTGCTAACAGAATATTTGAAAGGATTTTATAGGATGTTGACAGAAGAGAAATGCCTCGATAATTATTACAGTCAGTTTTGTCGCCTTTCTTGTGAATTGGAACAATGATTGACTCTTTTCACTCTTGTGGCAATTCTTCCTTGTTCCAGATAAGGAGAATGAGTTTGTGTATCTTGTTCCACAATTTTTCGCCTCCAGCTAAAATTAACTCAGCCGGAATTTCATCTACACCCGGAGATTTGTGTTTCTTTAATTTCTTTATAGCGGCTTCCACTTCTATTCGATTGGGTTCTGGAATATACGGTTCTGCGGTGTGTATCTCCTTTTCTCCACGCACATTAGTTTTTGGCTGCGTGTTCAGCAAATCGTCAAAGAAATCTTTCCATCTATTTAAGAGGCTATCCGTATCAGTGAGAACTGTTCCGTCAGATTTCTTTAATATATAAGCACGAGGTTGATAGCCTTTCTTAAATTCGCTGATCCCCTTATACATGTCCCGAATATTTTTATTTTTACTATTATCTTCAAGTTCCTTAATTTTAGCTTTCAAAAAATCCCGTTTCTTTGTTCTAAAAGTTTTGGAAGTTTCCCGCCTGATATCTGCGAAATTTTGTGTAGTTATTTCATTCGGATTTTGTAGCCACCGTAATTTTGCCTGTTTTCTCTTCTCTACTAGTTTAATGCATTCTTGGTCGAACCATGGTTTGTTCCTACGTATTACCGCGTGTCCCAATTTTTCTATTGCTGAACTTTTAATGCTATCTCTAATTTCAATCCAAGTATCCTCAACACTAGTGCACTCCGAGTCTTCTAAGACCGAGAATCTATTCGAAACTTCAATCTGGTATTCCTCTCTTACCTGGCTCTCTTCTAATTTCTTTAAATTAAATCTCTCCGTTTTCGGACATTGAATATTACCTTTATTCAACGATAATCTCTCCCGTATTATCGCTACTACCAGGTAGTGATCAGTGTCACAATCAGCCCCTCTAAACGACCGGACGTCAATTATGCTAGATTGTCTTCTTCTATCTACTAAAACGTGATCAATTTGATTATGTGTTTTTCCGTCTGCTGATGTCCAAGTGTATTTATGAACGTCGCGATGTGGGAATTTTGTACTCTTAACGATTAGGTTTTTGGATGTTGCAAAGTTCACGAGTCTAACACCGTTGTCGTTACTTTCCTTATGCAAACTTTCGTTCCCTATAATCGGTTTGAAAATATCCTCTCGTCCTACTTTCGCATTGAAATCCCCTAATAGAATCTTCATATGGTATCGCGGGAGTTGGTCAAATATCCGTTCCACTTCTTCGTAAAAGCTATCTTTTATATCGTCACCCTTATCTTCAGTTGGAGCATGTACATTTAAAACAATAATATCACACCACCGTCCCTTAAGAGTAATAAAAGAAAGTCTATCAGTAACAAATTCAACCCGTTTAATTGCTGGTAATATTCGTTTGTGAACGAAAAACCCTGTTCCTAACTGGTGATTTTTATTTCCTTCCCCGTAAAAGAACGTAAAATTTCCGGAATTCTCAGATCCATTTCCTTCCCACCTAACTTCCTGAACTCCTACTAAGTCCATCCTGTATTTCTCTAACTCACTGGTTACAGATTTTAACGCGCCTGCCCTATAAAGACTTCTAATATTCCATGTTCCAAATCTCATGTCCATTTTCTTTTGCTGATGTCGTGCCAAGTTATCAGTCCTTGTCCGAGGCTTTTGTGAATGTTTCTGAACAAGTACCTTTTTTTACAGGATGAGGGTGTTAGCCTTACCCAAACCCCCAAGCTGGAGGACCACTCCTAGTCGTCTGTCCGCGACTGCTTATTCAGTATATTCGCAGCTAACCTCTATATCTAGAGGCCTTCTCCTCGATCCGCAACCTGAGGACGCGCCATGCCGTGGTGACAGGAACCCACGTTCTTTTCTTTAGTCGAGTTCTATAAAATAATATTTTTCTTCGTTTCTAAATTTCTCAGCTGTGAACAGTTTCAAAAAATCATGACCTTCGTTGATAGTCGGATTTGGAATACTTGGTTTACAATTTTGGTACAAGTTCTCAACGAAATTACTCGTTCTCCAGTTATTTTTTCCTGTAAAGATTTGTAACAGCGTGTTAATGTCTTTGCTCTGTCTGCAGGATGCTAGGAGGGTTGAGCTTTTGCATTACCTACGCATACCTCAGGTGCGGAAAAACTTCTTTGTATTCAATGGGTTTTCTCGGTGTTCTGTTCCATAACGGAGACAATTGGACCATAAAATACCTGATTCCCAAAAATAACAACATAATCACGGGCACTGGCACAACCGGTATGCGTCAGCACAGAATCTACTGAAAACAGCATATTTGAGACAACAACGACACAGAACCGTCGACATGTTTCACTGTTGACATTGTGCCAAAGCGTCATGGTCCATTATGAAGGCCATCCATGTCAGGTCATATTCATGTCATGTAACTTGGCAGACTGATTGTCGACGCCGGTTGAGGAAGGTGCTATTTGTTTCTCTATTATTTGCTCCGCACTCAGACGATGATTCAAAGTGACAATACGCCGTAAGGCTTGGCGAGATCTGTCAACCGCGGTATTGTTCCATCCACTGTTTCACTTCGCGGATGAGGATTTGCCATCAGTTTTGTAGGTTGTAATCACTTTGGACACTGTCCTTTGCGGCACACCTAACAGGCCTCTAAGTTTTGTCGCGCTTGCAGAACGTGACGGAGAAACAATTTTCCTTCCTTGAAAACTAAATAGAACTCTCATTTTACACTAGCACTGCTCAGCTCACTGTCCATTCACGTTCTACTACCCCTCACGTAGTATGGAGTTGCCCGTAACACGCCACTACCATCGTCTCAGATCTGTGGTGGCCGCGTAATCTTTGGTGACCTAGATATATGAGGTGTTTCCAACTCCAGGTGTGACTGTTAAATAGTTAAGCATTTGTAGATCTGGAAGAACAAATATTGGTACGTTGGGTATATGGGCATTGAGTGGAAGCGTATTTAGTGAATTCGTTGATAGTCCATAGAAAATACAATTTTAATTTCGGATACTCTTAGAAAGACTTACTCGACTTCCGCTTTCATATTTCCTAGTGGTTACATGGTTAGTATGCGCGCCTTAAGTGCGTGAAACCTGGGTTCGATTTCTGGTGGGACCTCATGTGGTTAGGATCCCGCGTTAAGCTGCATTTCATGTTTCCTATAGTCTCGGTGCTGTATAGGATGCTAAGCCCTGAATCAACCAACAACTCTTGCGTAAGGATCTGAAGAAACGGATGAATGTGATGCAGATATGTAAAGAAAGAAAGCTGAAGACAAAAACTGCCAAAGATGGACTAAGGTTGGGTGTTCGAAATCAAAAAGTTTCAAGTGCGCTAAGTGAAAGATTTTTTTGTGTATTGAGAAAACAGAAACTGTCCTGATGATTTGCATGTAAAGTAAAACAAATATGAAATACAGAAGAAAGAAGGGACATAATAATAATAACTATTACAATTTCAACACCAGACTCGGTTCCGGAGGGAAGTCATGTCCGTAAAGCTTAAAAGTTTTGTCGCATCAGACTGAGAGAAGAAATGTTACTTACTGTTCCTATTTTTGTAATCAACAGTCAGAACACGAGAAAGTAATACATCTGTTTGTTTTACGCAATATCATTTTATTTTTTACTGTCGTAATTTACCTTACAAGCCGCCTTTGGTAGACACCTTTAACATATTGTGCTCGTATTTTGATAGTTGAACAACTCTAATATACATAGTGCACTAGATAACAAATATACTGAAATTCACAGGTTTTTGTTTTTTCGATTAGGCAGGTTCGGGTTATTTAAATAAATATACCTAGGTACTGTCTTCTTACAAAACGTCATTTCTATGTTTTATAACACTCCAATTTTAAAATATACAAATTTGCTTTTCCTACGATACAAATACACAAATATATAAATTTGTATGATTGCAGATAATTACCTGGGATTGAAGAGGTTAAATAGAAAATATCGACATATTGTGAAACATGGACATATTAAAGCATTAAAAGTATCGAAGAATCGTAATATCGTAATACTGAAAAATACCGAAATATTGAAAAATATTGAAATATTAAAAACACCGATCTTAAAAGTTTTCGATACTTAAAAATATATACCAATCGATATATCGTAATATCGCACAGCTGTACGTGGGACCTGTCACCAAGGATTTTTTTAACCACTGTTCCTCTTCGAGGATGTGGTTTCCCCGTAAATTTTGTAGAATTTCATCACTTTGACCGTCACCTAAATGTTGTTACTAGCGACACTCTCAGCATACTTACCACTTTCACCACGCAAACACCATATATCCGAGCTTTAATAATTTGGCCTCTTTGGAAATTAGTTAATTTATTTTACTTTATGACCGCTTGCTCGATACAGGCACACTACTATTCTACTGAGACTCACAGAATACGTAGTTAGCCCTATCACCCCCACTAACAATCAAGGGCTGCGGTCACTGCCTATCCTTTGCCAACCCAGACATCTTACGTGTTTCCTACTCCATATGTTTGAATTAATTTAATAAATCTGTATGCGACATATCTGTAAACTACGGTTGCGGTTTTTTATTTGTTAAAGGTTAAAATAAATATTTAGTTTATTATTATTTTTAAACTAATGAGTTCTGTTTGACAAAAGAATGAAATAAAATAGTGTGAAAGTTGGAACATATAGTATGTAGGTATGTATGAATCTGTGCTCTGCCAATGTGCTTGTAAGTCTTCAATCTTAGACAATTCTAGTGTACCTCTTAGGATACATTTGTTTTTGCTCTTGTTCAAATAAATTAACTTTCGCTTCAGACACTGGTCCCAGACCTTCTTACACGGAGCAACAGAAAATCGAACTACGTGTGTAGATAGAAACAATAATTGTGTCCCGATAAGATCACGCTCTGTGTATATGTTTTACGCTAGCCTATCTTCCATTCATTTATCACAATCTTTGTTTCTGTTCCCACCGTTTCTGGAAGTACGAGTTGTAAATATATGCATATATGTTTCTCCAATTGTGATCAATGCCTCCCCCTGATTTCAACCCACCTTCTGCTCTTTAACTATGTCATGTGACAGGCAGGCTACTGTGAGTAGACGCGACTGCGCAAACGAAAATTTCAAGGTTGCGTCGGTACCAACAAGCACTGTGTAAATTTCCTTGTGTGTTTATTCCCCCACACGACTCACCTCCTCTTTCCACTCCCCTTACGTTTCTCCATCCCGTAAGCAGGGCAGTGCCAATAAATGCGGTATGCGTCATATTTACACACCGTTTCTTAGTTAAAGTGTGAGACCACCAGGAGGCAGCTAATTCGATAGAGCATACACACGGTATACACAGATTCTCACATTTTTCTATAATTATTGGGACCTTTCCGAAATTCGGCCAGGAGGCCCAGGACGTCGCCACGAAGCTCCTGTAGGCTTAAAAATTGTTGGCACCGGAAAATGTCCCAACAATTTTTCCGGTCCCAACTGGTAAGGTGTTAAACCATATGCAGGTGCCAACAAGGATAGGAATGCGGGAACACACACACACACACACACACACACACACACACACACACACACACACAGGAATCTACACTCCATCAAATTCCCACAAAATCCCTCTAGACATTCCCTCATACAAAAATGGTGACATGGTGTACACATCATTGAAAACGTTTTATTGGAAGTCCAATGAGGTATAAACCGTGGTATATTGTAATTTTCGTGGAAATTATATGTGTTGAAGACCGACCCGACCCCACCCGTGACCCAAATTGACTGACCCGACCCGACAACCCGACCCGAGCTGACCCGATTGGCCCGACCCAAAGTGACCCGAGTGAACCAACCCGAGGTGACTTAACCCGACAACCGACCCGAGTGACTTGACCTTACAATCTAACCAGTTTGAGAGAGCTAGAACTTTACAAAACTGCCACCAGAAAAAAAATGCTGACCAATTCTTATGCATAAACCATTGTTTCGGCTTTTTTTACTTGTAGTATAATTATCCTCCTCCTCCTCCTCAGTGTTCTTCCATTAATAAACAGGCCAGTTTCCGTGAATTAGGTAAGAAGCTTCCATTTTTGCGATTTCCCGCTAATATCTGCCTCGCAACCCAACATAAAGTACCACCCTCCTTATTACAATCTATCAATTCCAACCTTCTTACACACTCTCGCTCTCCTGATATCACCCCCTTTACTACATCCCTCAGAATGCAATCCCTTAGCAAGATCAAAACTTGTGATCCGTCCATTTTTCGCTTCCTTATATCGTCTAATATTGCTCTCGTCTCTTGCATTTTTTCAGCATTTCCTTATTCGTTTTCCTCTCTACCCTGCTAACCTTCTTTATTTTACTCCACATCCAAATTTCCAAGGTTAAAATTTAGGCAATCAAGTTCAAAAGTCAAAATAAAATTTGACTGAGTTCTGAAGACAAGTTCTGAAGGCTAAAAGAATAAAAGTTCTGAAGACAACATTATTTTCTAGTAAGGAATGTATATAGAACTTCTTTTAATATTTTTTGCTGTGTAACAAACAACAATTTCATCACGTTAACATTCCGATTTTTCTATTTAAAAACAGCGTTGCTGTCTGATAGAATCATAAGGAACTAATTGCACTGAAATATCATTCTGTAGGGAATTACCTTTTATTTTTTCTTGATTAATTTATCTAGAAGATATTTGCAACGTTATATAAAATTAGCAAGTATTTTATTGCGGAGAAAGTCAAATCACTACTCCAGCAATAATAATAATAATAATCTGAAGGTGACCAAGAAAGTTCTGTCTCTTTGTGGTGGTCTGTGTTCAATTGGCCCTCACACCGTGAGTTGAATGCGAATGGATATAAGGTGAAGGTCAGTTGTTGGACGAGACGAGACGAGACAGAATTTTCATGAAAGGGTACGAGATGAGACAGAGCTCTTTCAATAGAAACATATGCACTTTTCCAGACGAGACTACCTTCACGACACATTTTCGAAACGAGAATGCCCCAAACCAGGTCTCGTGAGCAACACTAGTGAGTATATCCAACATACTACTTGGTTGTGGCTGTTCAGATGCACCGTGAACGTGCGTAAGGACTGAGTGAACATGGGGCCTTCACAGAGCGTCATAAGGGCTTGTTTGCTGTACGAGTTCAAATTGCTGCTCCGCGGAGCGGAAGATATGACAGGCCTTTGGTGAGGGTGTCGTGACTACGCGGAGAGTGCAGTGGTATGACGGTTTAAGGACGGTGACGAAACACTCGAAGACGCACCACGTGCCGGAAGACAAACAGATGTTCAAAATAAAGATCTTCGGGCAGCAATTGAGGCGAAGAAAGACATGTGAGGAACTGGTACTACCTTTCAGTGTAAGTGGAGAAACCATTCTGCACCACCACCATCAACTTGGGAAGCACTGCAAGTTGGGTTGATAGGTCCTACATGATTTGACTTGGAGCCAGAAAGCAACGCGAGCAGACACCTGTGTTTCTTTGGTGTCTCGTCTGAGGAAGGAGCAATTTCTGAACAGGGTGTTGACATGTGATGGGAAGTGGGTCCTGTACGAAGCTCCACGGCGCCGTCATTGTTGGTTAGCATCCCATGAACCGGTTCAAAAACAGCCCAAGCCAGCACCACGCCAGAATAAGGTTCTCCTGTGCATTTTGTGGACTGCTCGAGGTATCGTCCATCGGGAACTGCTACCAGCTGGTCAGATCATCAATGCAACTGTGTACTGTCACTGTGTACTGTCTGGATCCAGCAGTTCTGAATCGCAAAGGGGTCCTCTTGTTACAAGGCAACGCTAAGCCCCACGTGGCTAAAATGACCCAGTACATCATTCTACGCCTTGGATGGAAAACACTATTGGATCCGCCATACTCCACGGGCATTGTACCGTCCGATTACCACCTGTTCCATTCCTTGGACAATCACCTTAGAGAACGCCAATTCAAACAGCTAGTAGAGGTTCAATATGCACTTGATATCTTCTTCACTTCACGTCCCACCAAGTTCGACTGCGATGGAATCCATGGCCTTCCAGAACGTTTTCAGAAGGTCGTCGAGGCTGATGGAGACGATTTTTGATATTCCAGGTACGTCTTAGGTTACATACCAATGTTCGAAGGTGTTGGTGAAAAGGCGGCGGAACTTTCTTGGGCACTCTTAAAGTTATAATAATAATAATAATAATAATAATAATAATAATAATAATAATAATAATGTGTCCCGCCCAAAGGCAGATGTTTGATCCGAAGGTCCATGGGTATTGATTCCAGCTCGTACCAAGTAAGTTTTCTGGTGGACAAACCCCATGTGCATGGGTTTTCTCGGTGTTCTCCCATTTCCTCCCACTTTCTTCATTCAACCACTTCAATTATTTCTCATCATCACTGTCTCTCTTAGCGTTGGTGCATAACGTGGGACTAACTAGATATTTCCTTTCAATTTCACTTAATGTGACATTTAACTTGACATAGAAACGCAGAAAGGAAAAATGTCAGTAGTAATATTAATTACAATTACAATACCAATTAGTTAATATAGGGTAAAATTAAAATTTTATTACTATTTCACCTTCAATTAGTCACATTTATCATTCATTCACCAACTTCGAATTGAATTCCACAACAAAGCTCTTTATAGTATTCCGTATAGAAAATAAGTGAAGAATGTGACGACCCGACCCGAGTGACCCGACACGAGCTAACCCGACTGACACGACCCGACAACCCGACCCGTTTGAGAGCACTATCAGAGGAGTACTATTTACAGTACAATTTATTTTGTATGGTTTAGCATACTTTAAGGCTACCATACTTTTTGAAAACAGAAAAAAACGGGACATCTTACAAATTAGTAATAAATATTGCATTTTGTATTAATTTTATCTTTCGAATTTTACTACAGTATCGCACTAGTTATACAACTTAAAATAATGTATTAATATAGTCCATACTCAGTGGCGTATTTAGGGGGAGGGCTTCCGGGCTCAAGCCCCCCACCGAAATCTTACTTACTATAGTAAAGTATATGAAATATCTTGCAGAATTTTCATATTTTCAGGCAAAGCACCCCCGGAAGTTAGCAAAGCCCCTCCCGAAACAAAATCGTAAATACGCCACTGTCCATACTTAATCAACAGTGCTAAAAATTATTATAGAAGCTAGAAGCTGTTATACAATATAAACGCAATCAGTGAACATACAATATTTAGGCAAAAATTATATTTTCAATATTATTACGCATACCACCTTTACATTCTCTACATGTCTATAAAGAAAAATATCCAGATTTATGAAGTTGTTTCAAAATTTCAATAGACTAATTTATTGTTGTTAACCTAAACTGCGAACTAAAAGAAAGCAATTTGCATAATTGTTTTTCTGAAGCAGAAAAAAAAATGTGTTTTCGGGGCTGGTCTGCAACGTCACAAGAATTTGTTGCCACCTCGGGGTATACATTCTTACTTTTAGTGATAAGAGTGCTACTTAGGAGGATTTAAACATTGCATGTTATATCCGGGGAAGCAGCGATTGCAATAATAATAAAGATTAGAATGAAATTGTTCCTATAGTATTGTCGGAATTGAAAGCAAAATGAATAAGTCGATTTTATTATCTTTTCAGAAATTTTCATATGTAATTAATAATAATAATAAAGAAAAAAAACAGGACAAGAAGGAAAATTTCTGCACACCGGGACAAATTTTAAGAAACCGGGGCGTATGGTAGCCTTACATACTTATTTGCATGCGGAGTGTCAGTACGGAGCCACTACGTAGCAGAGTTGAAACAAAACCTCGTAAATAGGTTGCCAACTCAGGAAAACAAAATTACCGGCACACCCTCAAAATTCTCTGTACAAATGAGAAACTGAAGACTGTATTGATCGTTATTGTATTTACCAGCAATTGCCACTTGTTTAAAATTATCGAAACAGATGAATAATACTGGATATTAATCTTAATGTAACAATAGTTGATTCATAAAATGAAATTTATTCTATAAACTTCACTTCAAACAAAGGAAATTGCTTTAAAAAGTCATTTTCTACTCTCAATAAATGAATAAAATTCTTTTACAATAAAATATAAGTGTTATCAAATTTGTTATGTTAAATAAATAAAAAAAACTGCCATACGTTAAAAAAATATCGATAATGTATAATACAACGGAAATTTGTGTTTGTAAAGGCACTGTTGAAAAATTTCGATGTTCAATGTTATATTCTGGATTGCAGATTCCAAAATACCGGTCAGAAGGGGTCTAATAAGAAGTTTGTACCGGTCACCGGCCTTAATCAAAATTACAGCAAATACCGGCCAGTTAGCAACTCTACTCGTAAATCAGAATGCTGAATGCACCAAAATACTTCACCATGCATTCTATAGTTTCTGCAAAATGAGTTTAATGAAGATGATCATATAAAACAAAATACTGTGTTATAATTTTCCCTTTAACAGTCTACTTTGTGGATTTGTTATGTCTTCCACTTATCAATTTCCTGTACGAGATGAGAATAACGGTTTCTGCGCAAGATAGAAAGAAAAAAATACATTTTTCTCGTAAGGATTCAGTTCACGTAAGAAATAATGAATAAGTTTAATAATAAGAGCCGAGGAGTGAAAAACTAATTCAGCAATAATGATTGTAAGTATAAATATAAATATAAAAAAAACAAAAAAAAACAAAAACAAACATTTAATTCAATCATCGTTAGGATAAGATCAATATAGTGAATCACACGATAGTGTGAACAAACCAAACCACACAATAGTGTGAACAAAGTCCTGTTAGAAAAATACTCCATAAATGTGACACATTTTTTTAATGCTTCTACCATTTATACAAACCCGCACATTGTTTTCGTTCTGGCGGCGCCCCTAATAGACTACAAACGAAAATTTCGCCTGCACATTTCTGTGCAAATGATGTACAAGCGATTGATATAATTTGTGATTGAATTGGATATGGTGGGGGCTACCATTTAGACAGCCCCACTTTGTTTTCGTTCTGGCGGCGCCATTAATTGTGTACAAACGAAAATTACGCATGCATATTTCTGTACAAACGATGTACAAACGATTACGAAAATTTGTGATTCAATTGGACATGTTGGTGGGAAGCTACCACTTAGAGAGCCCCCAGTTTGTTTTCGTTCTGGCGGCGCCCCTAATTGTGTACAAACGAAAATTTTGCCTGAACATTTCTGTAAAAACGACGTACAAACGATTGCGACAATTTGTGATTGAATTGGACATGGTCGGGGGCTACCACTTAGACAGCCCCACTTAGTTTTCGTTCTGGTGGCGCCCCTAATTGTGTACAAACAAACATTTCGCCTGCTCGTTTCTGCACAAACGAAGTACAAACGATTCCGACAATTTGTGATTCAATTGGACATGGTGGGGAGGTATTACTTAGAAAGCACCCCACTTAGTGTTCGTTCTGGCGGCGCCCCTGATTGTGAACAAACAAACATTTCGCCTGCCCGCTTCTGTACAAACGAAGTACAAACGATTGCGATAATTTGCGATTGAATTGGACATGGTGGGAGGGGCTACCACTTAGACAGCCCCCTTTTTTCTGTTCTGTCGGCGCCCCTAATTGTGTACAAACGAAACTTTTGCCTGCACATTTCTGTACACACGAAGTAGAAACGATTGCGATAATTTGTGATAGAATAGAACATGTTGGTGGGGGGCTACCAGTTAGACAGTCCCCCACTTTGTTTTCGTTCTAGCGGCGCCCCTAATTGTGTACGAACATACATTTTGTCTGCACATTTCTGTACAAACGAAGTACAAACGATTGTGACAATTTGTGATTCAATTGGACATGGTGGGGGGGCTACCACTTAGACAGCCCCCATTTTTTTCTGTTCTGGCGGCGCCCTTAATTATGTACAAACGAAAATTTCGCGTGCACATTTCTGTACAAACGAAGTACAAACGATTGCGACAATTTGTGATTGAATAGGACATGGTCGGGGGCTACCACTTAGACAGCCCCCAATTTTTTTCGTTCTGGCGGCGCCCCTTATTGTGTACAAACGAAACTTTTGCCTGCACATTTCTGTACACACGAAGTAGAAACGATTGCGATAATTTGTGATAGAATAGAACATATTGGTGGGGGGCTACCAGTTAGACAGTCCCCCACTTTGTTTTCGTTCTAGCGGCGCCCCTAATTGTGTACGAATATAAATTTTGCCTGCACATTTCTGTACAAACGATTGTGACAATTTGTGATTCAATTGGACATGATGGGGGGGGCTACCACTTAGACAGCCCCCACATATTTTTCGTTCTGGCGGCGGCCCTAAGTTTGTTCAAACAAAGATTTCGCCTGCACACTTCTGTACAAACGATGCACAAACGAATGCGACAACTTGTGATTGAATTGGACATGGTGGGGGGGGCTACCACTTAGACAGCCCCCATTTTTTTCTGTTCTGGCGGCGCCCTTAATTATGTACAAACGAAAATTTCGCGTGCACATTTCTGTACAAACGAAGTACAAACGATTGCGACAATTTGTGATTGAATAGGACATGGTTGGGGGCTACCACTTAGACAGCCCCCAATTTTTTTCGTTCTGGCGGCGCCCCTAATTGCGTGCGAACATACATTTCGCCTGCACATTTCTGTACAAATGAAGTACAAACAATTGCGACAATTTGTGATTCAATTGGACATGGTGGGGGGACTACCACTTAGACAGCCCCCATTTTTTTCTGTTCTGGCGGCGCCCCTAATTGTGTACAAACAAAAATTTCGCCTGCACGTTTCTGTACAAACGAAGTACAAACGATTGCTATAATTTGTGATTGAATAGGACATGTTGGTGGGGGGCTACCAGTTAGACAGCCCCCAATTTGTTTTTGTTCTGGCGTCGCCCCTAATAGTGTACAAACGAAAATTTGGCCTGCACATTTCTGTACAAACAATGTACAAACGATTGCGATACTTTGTGATTCAATTGGACATCGTGGGGGGAGCTACCACTCAGACAGCTCCCCACTTTGTTTTCGTTCTGGCGACGCCCCTAAGTTTGTTCAAACAAACATTTCGCCTGCACATTTCTGTACAAACGATGCACAAACGAATGCGACAACTTGTGATTGAATTGGTTTTTGGGGGGGGCTACAACTTAGACAGCCCCCATTTTTTCTGTTCTGGCGGCGCCCTTAATTATGTACAAACGAAAATTTCGGGTGCACATTTCTGTACAAACGAAGTACAAACGATTGCGATAATTAGTGATTGAACAGAACATGTTGGGGGGGGGGGTTCCAGTTAAACAGCCCCAATTTGTTTTCGTTCTGGCGGCGCCCCTAATAGTGTACAAACGAAAATTTGGCCTGTACATTTCTGTACAAACAATGTACAAACGATTGCGGCAATTTGTGATTTAATTGGACATGGTAGGGGCTACCATTTAGGGGAACTCCCTCGAGAGGAATCACTCTACTTATTTATTGCAAAAAGCAGAATTTAAAAATTCGCATTCGTCCAAAGTTATCGTGTGAAGTAACAGCAGTTTGTATGTACGTACTAATATTGATAAGTTCCACTACGCGATCCCAATTAATAGTTCATATACCCGCGCCACACACACACACACTAGCATTTGTACACACGAAAGTATACCTGGTAGTATCCACACGCTTACGCCGGAAACTAGAAACAAACACACACACACACACACACACACACACACACACACACACACACACACACAGGGACAGAGAGAGAGAAAGAGAATATCTTGTTGTACCTTTATACTGAATGCACCATTACTCACAAAATCAGTTAAAAAAGAAAAAAGAAAAAAGTTGTAAATGAAACTTTCAAAGATTGGTACCACTGCTGCGTGTCACACATGAGATTGTTCCATAATGATTGATTCGTAATATGATGTATATGGGTTTCTTAATGGTAGTATAACAAAATGCCTTCAAATTGACCACTAAATAAAAAGTGAAATTTATTTCTCAAATTTTGTAAAATCGAAGTCGGTGGGCATTATGGGAACAGTCTACAATAACAATATATGCAAATAAATATTAATATACTTCACGTTTTCCATTGGGTGCAAGAAAGCTTCGAATAGTATTTGTTGCCGGAAGCATTAGCTAATGTAATATATATATATATATATATATATATATATATATATATATATATATATATATATATATATATATATATATATATAAGGACTGTATCGAAAAGTAACTATCAACATTGGTAGCGCTGGTAGGCACGGGCCAGGCAGCTGAACGTGAGTCCACACAGTCTGTGGGTTAGTTCGCAAGTTGTACTGTAGCATGTTGAATGCCGTGTGAGGGGTTGCATAGGCTATGGGACGAAT
Source organism: Thermobia domestica (assembly GCF_964235325.1). Taxonomy (NCBI): domain Eukaryota; kingdom Metazoa; phylum Arthropoda; class Insecta; order Zygentoma; family Lepismatidae; genus Thermobia; species Thermobia domestica. The sequence goes on from NC_137470.1 coordinate 107,384,855, forward strand.
TCCGAGGAAAGTGAAGTGCAAAATTCTGCACAAATGGTGTTCCCAAAAAGGAGCTACCTACAATCAGATAGCAAAACAGATGAAAGTGCAATATGCAAGTGCGAGAACTATTATTGAAAAATTTGGTAATCATGTAACTTTTACAGATTTGCCGAGATCGGGGCGAAAAAAGGGTGCAGGTTACCTAAAACTGGGCCAGAAAGCGGTGAGGTTAATTAAACAAAATCCATCATTATCTGTTCGCGATTTAGCAAAAAAGGCAGGTACTACGATCGCAATGGTTCAAAGAATTAAAACTAGGAATAATTTGAAAACCTACAGAAAGCAAATATATTCAAACAATCGTCTAAGCAGAAATTGAGAGCACAATCACGAGTTCGCAAATTGTATGAACGAATTGTGAGCAGGGAAGGACAATGTGTTTTAATGGACGATAAAACTTACGTGAAGGAGGACTTTACAACACTTCCTGGCCCTCAATATTATACAAAAGTCAAAGATGAAGATGTGGATGACTCGGTCAAATGTGTTTCAGTGGACAAATTTGGACCAAAAGTGCTCGTGCGGCAAGTAATTTGTTCGTGCGCCTTACGATCTGGAATTTTCTATACACAGGGAACTATTAATGCCGAAATATTTGAAAAGGAATGTCTACAGAAAAGATTGCTCCCTTTGTATAAAAAGCACAGTGTTCCCCTATTGTTTTGGCCGCATTTGGCGACGGACCACTACGCTAAATCTACGCTAAATTGGTACCTTAAACACAAAGTGGATTTTGTTGCAAAACAGGTGAACCCACCAAACTGCCCTCAGCTCCGACCTATTGAACGGTATTGGGTACTTGTGAAGAAAAATGTCAAACAGGGTAGTAAAGCTGCCAGGAACATGGGTGAATTCAGAAAATATTGGTCTGCCGCAATGCGAAAATGCACCGTCAATATTGTGCAGAAACTATTGGGTGGTGTTCGACTAAAGCTTCGTTTATTCATCAGACACGAACTGGAAATGTATACTTTTTTCTCTTTGTATTCAACAGGTAGTGTAGTGTAACAAATTGTCTTTTTCCTTTGTACATCTCCTTCCATTTTTATTCCTGTTAATGATACATGTTGATAGTTACTTTTCGATACAGTCCTTATTCTAGTAAACACAAGATATGGAAAAGTTGTATGGAAACTCCGAGTAGTGTTCGTAGAAAACGGCAGATAACCTATTGGATTCGGCACCTTGTGAGACTTAATTATTTATTCAAAAGCCAGCTAAATTATATACATTATATTAGTTTGTGGTGAATATGCTTACAAAAAGACCAAAATGAACACTATTGAAAATTCAAAGAATAGCAAAAATGGACACCGAGTCTGAATGGAAGTAACCACAGATAAGTAAGCTTATCCACTAGGAACGGAAACAAAATGTAAAGGGAGCAAACTAAATACGCTTAAGCAAGTTGTATCCGTATCCAGCAGAAACAGACTCTAAACACAACAGAACGAGGAGCTAGGAAATTCATCGAGTGAATCCGAGTATCTCCATGTGGTAAGCAGGGCAGAATGACAGAAGCAAATGACTGGTAGGAAAGTGCGGTCCCTTAAAACTAACCCAAATTAAAACTAAAGCGACTGCCAACGAAAACTAGAAGATGAGTGGGTATTAACAAAATACCAGGGTTAAATATTCTAGGCAACGTGTCATGAAATTACTAAGTTCCCAACATACTTGTTAGACTTGTCAAAAGTCGGGGGCGTGGATTGGGATTGGGAAGGTTACTGCATGGCGTGTGCATTGACTACTGAGTGTGTCCAACACGCTTTTTGCGTTATGCTTGTGCCTGTTTTTTTTTTTTTTTTTAAACTGGCGTGTATGTAGGGTTGCGTAGTCCGTTCTTTCAAAGTTGAAGAAAAAAAGTCTTGCTACAGGACCAGCCTGATAGGCAAACAGGGATGTGGCCAAAAGGTGAGAAGAATGAGAAATACACAAACAAACATTCGTACAGTTGAGTTTCCGATTTGCGTGATACAGTCGAAAGGTGTGTTCGCTAATGCCATAGTAGGACTTACAGACGTACTAACAAAATGATGCTCGCTTGTTTGAGTAAGACTGATCACCATGTCATTCCTATTGAAAAGAGCTCACGAGGATGACATGTAAGATTCATCTGGATGCTGAGAAGTAAGGAAAACAACTTTATATCATATACATTTACGAAGTAAACTGAAGTATGAGAATGTAACTTTTATACACGATCAGTTTACGCCTACCAGAGAATACAATGCAAGTGTCTATGTTATTTTCACATGGGATAATCATAAGATCGTTTGGGAAAGGAGGACAATGGAAAATGTTCCAAATAGGAGACGTGTATACAAAGCGGAGAGAAGGGTACGCAAGGTATACAGCAAAGGGGATTAAATTGTACACGGTACCATCAAGGCAACCTGATTGCACTCTGAAATGTATGTCCCAACTGCAAATTTTGAATACTCCAAAGTCTTCCAAACACGAACTGTAAAATCAGAGTGACAGAAAAAAGTAACGAGAAAACGGTAATTAAAGATGACATAAACGATCTAAGAGGAGGGTAATCGCAGAAAGAATGGGAGCGCACAACCGTCCAAAAATTGAGAAAAATTGGGATCACAGATAACGGTGTAGGATTTGATTCAAAGTAAACAAATCGATGTAAATTCGGATAAAACAACTAATTCGATACAGTGGCAAAAGTACGGCGATAAAGCAACTAGTAAATTTTGAAATGTCCTAAAATGAAGGTTGTTCATGAAAATCAAAAATTAGAAGAATTGCAAATGAATGCGAAACAAAATTAATCGGAACAAGTTTTGAAATAGGTTTGGGACCTGACGAGCTTCCTAACTCTCACAAAGCATTTGAAAAGAGGAACGATCTAAGAGTAAGCCTGAATACTCTCACTATGAAACGTGAATGATCTACCTTCACACAACGTGGCTGAACGTGTTAGAATCAAAATGGTAAATTCCCTACGGTCATGTCGTATATCCTACGAGTAGGAAAACCTCCGAAATTCTATGAGCTGAACCTGGTATAAGAATTGTCGAAACTAAAATCATCCGACACAAAAAGGACCAAGCATTTGAAACGTATACGACTGGAGATGATCTGAAGAAAAAGACAAAAACCGGCGATGCCGTTAAACAAAACAAACTTAACCTCTCATAGAGAAATTTCAGCTGAACCTGTAGTTAATGGAATTAAGAACCTATTCGAGTAACCGCCATGTCGTTACGAAGAAGACCAGACCAAACCTAAGAAAGACTATGAATGTGGGCAAAGGGAGAACACTCGAAATGGGAAAGTGCTTGGCAAGTGGCAACGGATTTAGAACGCCACAATGAGTGGGGAAACCATGGGTCACCTCCAAAACTGAAGGAACAGTTTGAGCTAGCATTATGGTAACAAAAGGAGCGCTATCTATTGACCACAAAATTAAGTCTCTCTAAGCCAATAAGAGTGAGGCTGAATTATAAGGAACGGTCATGGGCAAGCCGAAAGATATTACTGAGATTCTACATCTCACGATTCCTCCATAGGATGGGAGGCATGATAAGTTTTCATAACTTGGAGAAGGTCGACAGTAATGGAACGAATGCGAATAAAAGTATAAACTAACAATCCTGCTAGAATGGCTATGAAAATGAATGACAATGCTAAAGCGGGATAAGTAACCAAAATAAACTGGGACCAAGTTGGTAATTGACTATGAATTGACAAGTTGTCACGAAAGAGATCCAACTTCACTGTAAACGCGTCAAAACTAGCGGAATAGTTGGAATTCGGCATTACAACGGGAATGATGATATGATTAACGTCCAAGGGGGGTTCTCGATTCCAAGAGAAAAGAGCCAGCCATGAGGGTAGTAAAATTGTCATAAGGGAGAAATTGGGTCAAACCATGTATAGCTGACATGTTTGTATAAAACGGCCTGTTGTGAGAGCGTTTGATGACGTGTGCATCCAACAGAGATGTAAATAACAAACCAGCTAACGAATAGCGATAGACAAATTTCTCCGAAGTATGAACGGAACGGAATTCACAATTGGACGTAGAATTGGACAACAATAAACCATAAATACAAAGCGAAGGATGTTCTGGAGAGACGACATTAATTTCACAAAGGACGATATGACAATGCCATCGACAGTGGGCCATATGTACATTATAAAAATGGGTATTATGCAGGTAAACAGTTGGTGGTAAAACTAGAGATGTTAACGTGTTTTTAGATAAAACTCCGTTGTTGACAATGGAAGAGAGGTGACCTATATTAGTGCTGTATACGAGGGGAATCTCCAATAGAATGGTAATGACGTCATGATCAAGGGAATATTGTAACAAGGAGACTTTGTAACGGAGTAAAACTAACTTATGTCCGGAAGGTGCACAGTATCACGTAATTGTTTGTTTTCCTGTATGTATTTTCGAGCGACATGTGATGACAACAAGCGCATAGTTAGGAGATTGCCATAGATGTCTTCAAACATACGAATTATGCCTTCTCTAGTTAAAATATGAGTCAAATTAGCAATAAAAAGACCCTCCGTATTTGCAAGATGACAATACAAATTCCCCAACGAAGACTGCATTCCGGCAAAATCCGTTTAATAGTAAAAACAACATCATGCATAACAGAAAGTTCCCTGTCGAGCGTATGTTTAAGAGAATTTAATTCCGATGCTAAAATTTGATCTTGTGTTTCTAACGAGTTCACCACACTATTTAACTTGTCGGTCAGGTAAGTATTGTAGGAAGACAGCCCTAAGGTGGTAACACCGAGTAAAAAGGGAATGACAGCTGTTTTCGTACGACCATTCTAACAAGTTAATTTCTCCTGATTTTCCGCGATTTGAAAATGACAAGGGATTTGAGAAATAAATCTGTCACAAAATTCTTGATCCGTTTCTCTATGAGACGACAAATGTCTATTCCAAGTAGGGCAACCAGACCAGCGATAAGTTTGGAAACCAAAATCCAAATGTATATGAACAGGAACAAAATAGGTGTTCGAATAAAGAAGAGCCAAGCCCTGAGATTGAAAAACTGTCCCAAGAGATGGAAAGGTATATTGAGCTGACAGCGGGACTGAGAAACAACTACCAGTACTAACCAGGATGACAAGTAAACAAAAAAAGCGAAATAACAAGCGTCATGGTGAGAAGGAGGTTATTCACCTAAAGCAAGTAAAATTATATGTGTCGGTACGTACCTAAACTGAAGCTGACACGACAAAACGAAAAAAAAATGCAGGCAGTGGACGAGTCGGTATTAATATGGCAGAGTAAACAGCAGCGATAAAAGGCATGCTATTTACAAAGATCCGTCTATGGATAATGTGTGAAAAAGGGTCAGTAATTCAGTGAGTATCTGGAGAAGTGCAGACACCACAAAAGGCGTACGTATGCGGACGTCGAACTCGAGACGAGTTGTCCAGAAAAAAGTCAGTGCGGCCAGCAAAATGGGATCCAACGTGGCCATGAGGACAAATGATCAGAACCTCGCACAATATTACGCTGAGGGCGTAAGGTCGAAAACGACCAGAAAATAGAGCGGGTCTGACTCGTGCCTAGGCGGGGAAGGAACGGGGAACCCGAACCACAATGTCAAAGAAATTCGGGAGTGCGTCGTTCTATAAAAAGAAACACTCTGCTGTTCTGCCATAAAAGAATCGAATATACTGGAAGAGGAAGAGCCGTAAAAGAACACAATAGGCTCTAGGGTCGAATCCGAATGGTGGAATTAGTAAAGTAAGTTGTTTACTAATAGAAATAAGTTCTGTAGTGGGATTCTTAGTGGCATAACAATTCGTCGGCAGTATGTAGTGTAAACCTACTAATGCGAGACCTGGTGTTACGCTAGAGCACTTGAAAGGGTCACTGGTTCGAAATCATATTGCGCCTGCATGTAGTGTGTAGGCCGGTTTTCGTCACGACGTTGTGTGCCTATGCTACTAAGGCTTACCTGGGCTCAGAGGCACAGTGCACACTAAACGCTTTTTTTTTCAGATGAGGTTTCCATACCTACAAATCCAGAACGTCTTCTCATGTTTATTCTACTAAGGAGAGTATTTGAGTAAATAAAAGGTACACAAATTTCGTGGAGAAAAATGTTAGCAAAAGGAAACATCCATTTATAGCAAAAGTAGTGTGTGAGGCTCAATGCGAGTACCTTTGCTTTAAAAATGAATCTAATTTGGGATCTTGTTTCAGGGAAAATTTTGATTAGTGTCAGACTGAAAACAACACTTAGCCTAAAAAAAGACATTCAGACGGGAGAGTAGAGTTATAGGCATTTGTAAAGAAACTGCACCAGGTTCAAATGTATGTCGATAAATGATTACCACGTACGGACTTAAAGTTTTCCATTCCAGTTTGTTGCAATTGACACCAACACTCACACAAACACTTCACTACTAACACGGTTTGTAGAAGTTGTTTGGTGGCACTTGTTTAGTCCATAATGGAAAATCCTCTAATTCATTGGACATCAAAATTGCTATAAGATCAGTTCTGTGCGGTGACCAATAAGGAGTCGAGGTCCCAGCATCATAGTCGGCTAGCAATCGTCTCTTCCCTTCTCTTCTGTAAGTCGATGTTTACGGCGACTTCCCTCTTTTGGGAGGACGTCGAGGGTATCTTCCAAGTATTCTGAAGGATCCAGAAGTTTATAAATCAGTCTTTTTACATATTTTATATCTCTTCTTATATTAATTTGTTTTTCGGTGATAAAGTAAAGCAAATAGGATGAGCTCGCACACAGAGATCTTGCGCGACAGAGTTTTAGAAGCAAAAAGATTAATGTTACAAATCATTAGTCCTATTTGTAACTTCGTATGGCGTTCTTCGAGCGATCAAGCGTCCATACCTCAGTAAATCGATTTCCTGGCGATAGGAAAGCTCTCCTCAATGCGTTTCTATCTTAGGTTTGTAGTTTCGTTGATTTTTTTTCAATCTACTGCTCTGTCTGCATGTCTGTTTCCCGGCTAATGCTGAAGGCCGATTGGATGAACTAAGAAATGTAATATTTTCTATGCAATGAAAATTAATTTAAAATAGATGCGTTTTTCTCTTATTATTTCCTTTTTACTCGTTCTTATTTATTTTTGCTTTTCTTCTATGAATTTCAAATTAGATGAGTTTTACGATATTGCAGCAGCAACGATACAGTATGGTAGATGCTATAATCGTCGCTCCAACTATATCGTACTTCTAGCAGTGCAGTACTGTTTGTCTTAAAATAATGTATCTTCCTCGCAGCACTACAGCATTGTATTTGCGACTATATAGTATTGTTATGTGTATCGTAGACATTTCCGATGTGGGTTTGGAAACTATATTGTATTGTATTTCCAGCTTCAGCAATAAGATATAAAACTGTTGTTTATTGAACAATAATATAGTTCCTTTACCCCAACTTTATTGTAAATCGAGCCATATCATTCAACAATATTTTATGGTATCAGTAACCTAGAAGCATGGTCGTCACTTTCTTAACCATGCAGTATTGTAACTGGCACCAATTTTCTGACTTTTCTAACTATACTTGTTTTTTAAGTGCAGCTAGAGCTGATGCTAGTTTCGAGTATAATCTAAATTGAAATTAGATATTGACTTTACAAACGCCCTGTTTATTGAAATCTGAAAACTTTAAATTATTCCTTGTCTTCCTGTAGATTTCGTAACATTTTTAAGATAATGTTGCTTTCATCAATTCCTAATTTACAACTGTTTGAAAAGTATTATGTAACTTTTTTTTATCGAAAAAATACGATACGTCAGTGCAAATATTAAGTTTTGAGGATGCGCCAATTACAACTGAGTCTGTGACGCTATCGTCTAAAATCAATGCAACTTGTTGATGGGCATCAGATATATGCATTAAATTTCCATTACTATTACTTGAGTGCTTAGTGTGCATTTCGTTTCAGATCTAAGAAACGAAAAAAAAAACTTGGAGGTCACAGCCTAGAAACCATCGCAACAAAGATTTGAAAAGAAACATAACAAATGCAGTAGCTCAACAATTTAGTTGGTACCGTTCAAAAGGAAAATGAGCTTCCACTCATTAAACACTAACATAATGATAGGTAAGAAACTCTCCCTACTGTCCTTTAATCTTATTTTCGGAGTGGAAAAAATTATTGAACTTGTCATTTGAAGAGGGATACACTATGTTTAAACAATTGTCTAAAACGAATCTTCGTGATGCCCATTTTTCGCTTTAAATACATAATATTGTACCATGAATACTTGTCAAAACCATCTTCTTGTAAACTTTATTTCCCAAAAGCATGTACTACAAACGCTGCTATAACATTTAAAAGACGGCGGAAATACTCATTTTCGCATAATGTGCAACTTTCCCATTTTCAATGGACCCGTTAAATTTAAGCGTCCATGGAAGACAGGGAGCTAAAGATTCATGTTGGGTGCTATTGCCAGTTTGTCTTCTCCTTTCATCCCACAATTATTCTTACCGGTTGTGCAATTGAACACACTGCTTGGAAAGCTCAAATTAGCTCAGTTTCGAACATCCCTCTATCACTGGACACCTAAAAGATTTGACTGATAAAGATTGAACTTTGCAGTAGATAACATGAAATGAAAACCATATATAAAGTAGGATTACAAAGTCAACCAACTTTCCTTATGAGCAGTAAAACTGTCAAAAGGGCGTAAAGGCCACATGTTAAGAGTTAATGAGTCAAATTTTGCCACCGTTACAAAGGGTAAGCCACCTGCGATTGTCACCAGCAGACACAAGATGATTGACTTGCTCTTTCCTTAAAAACAAAAAAGTTACTTCTAAATATTAATCTTACAGAAAAGATTTGTTTTGTTTGTTTGCAAACTCTAGTACTTTCATGGCATTTGGACGGATAATTTTCAGGTTGTAGATCATTCGCTCAAGATTAAAATACATCTCAGCCTTTTAGTGCTGTTCTGCCATGTTAATAATTTTCTTGAGCATTTCTTGATTTATTCCTATATGTGCAATTTCTTGTATTTTTTGCAATGCAACGCCATCAAAATTATTCATATGTATTAGGCAAAGTAGTATGTATGGCCTGCTCTGTGAGAAAGAAATCGAGGAAGGTAGCGGCAGTGTTGAATTCAGGTATGTTCAAAGGGGATGATCCACTCCTAGAATATATATGCGCATCCCGTAGAATATCTATATACATGCATTGAAATATTTGCTTTTTTCTGTCTATTTTTTTGGAAATAAAAGTTTTAAAACCATTTTTTTAAAGAGGAAATTAGTTTCTCATTTTGCCAACCCAATTGTTTTAATTAACAAACAGTGTTCTCATATAAAGTTGAAGTTTTTTTAAAAAAAAACTTGGAAATTAGATACTGACGCACACAAATGCTTTACAACGTTAGCTAGAGAAAAGTGGCAATATGTTGGTTATTGCAATCGACCATACAATAACAAATCGCGAGCTTTCTTGCGACAGATTCCTGTTGCTATTTTGCAATCTAGATCAGAGGCCCCCTAATTTTTTATTGGCTCCTTGTACAAAAGTCTGAATTCAACACTGGGTAGCGGTCATCAAGGCTTTAGTAACCATCTCGGCATTCACCTGGTGCGACTAAGTGAAAAATAATGACTTTCCAAGATTTGTCATCGGAGCCTTCGGAATGGTACGATAGTTCTTCATTAAGTGAAATGCTGTCACATGTTTTCAAATATTATATTCTTTTATTTTTTTAAATATTTTCAATAACTTTTTACCTATTCAATGCTGCTAATTGAGATTATAATTTGCCTCAGTTGTAACGATTCTCATTTTCGATTTTCGTAGTATGACTGGGAGAGTGAAGCAGAAGTTTAGTTACAGCCCAGTGTTAAATAAATGTATTATATAAGTGTAATATTTATAAGAAGCTTTCAAAACTGGCAGGCGATGATTGTGAACACACTAATAAGCAGTTTCAATCTTATAACGTCACATAAGACACTCCAACATACTTGCAGGGCGTGGCCACACACCTGTAGTAACAGTGCAACATGTTTGGGACATGTCACAACCTATGTAACTTGGAGGTAACTTGGATATCTCAGGGACATAAAGTGGGATATCCCAAGGATGTAACCCAAACGGACATTTGGATATCCCAGAGATATCGCATCGATTATCCCAGCGACATCACACGGGATGTCCCTGGGATGTAAACAAAGCAGACATTTGGAGGTTGCAAAGAGGTCGAATTTACTTCGTGTGGACTTTCTGTACCAGGGCATTTTCTTTCTCTTTTTATGTAATGCTCTTTCATTCTGAACAAGCTGATCTCAGGCAATTGAGAGATAATTAATGACAGTATTTCAATACATCGAACTCTCCTCAATACGATTTCGAGAATGTAAGATGTCCTTGTTGGATTGTTATATACAGACGTACGTTTTATAAAAAAAAGTCAGTAGCTAGATTGTCACCAGTAATGTTGGCCGACTTTTCTTTTTTTTTTAGAATTTGCGGTCGCAATAGTTATTCGTGATGAAGAGAGAGTGAGTCAAAAGTGTCTAAGCAGGTTAAACTCTACAAAGTAATCTTAAGTTTCCGACGTCTTTCCAACTGCAATCGCAGCCTGGTCGTTTTTTTTTCAACCCACTATTTGTCCAAAGCAAGCATGCGGTATGTATTCAGAGTGAGGCAAATTTCCGAAGCCCATAGGCCAACTCGGTTACTATTGCAGATATGAAAACAAGGTAAGATATGTAAGGATATTTTTAAATTCCATCAGCGGTTTTGTTTCTACTGTATACTAGTATACCACCCAATAAAGAAAATACGTTACCATAAGTTATGTTGGATAACATAAATGAAAGAACGTGGCTTGAAATTAGCTACACCGAGAAGAATTGAAAGGAAGCACAATGAAGGATAAACATGTAACTTGAATATCCGCGCCAATGGCATAGCAACCACGGGGTTGTGGCAGAGTCCTACTTTATAGCCTTCATTGTGTCTTTGTTTCCGTTCCCTTTGGTCCAAATAATTTCAAATCACACTTTCTTTCATTTGATCTTGTCCAAAAGTGGTAGCGTTGTGCTTTTCGTTATTATTGGGCGGTATGCTAGTATAGAAACAAAACTGATACTGTAATTTAAAAATATCCTTACGTATCTTACCTTGTTTTCTGAATACTACCTTGTAATAATAACCGAGTTGGTCTATGGGCTTCGGAAATTGCCTCAAACTGAATACATACCGCCTTCTTGCTGGGAACAAATAGTGGGTTGAAAACAAAAAACGACCAGGCTGTCATAGCAGTTGGAAAGACGCCGAAAATGTACGATTACTCTGTAGAGTTTTACCTGCTTAGATACTTTTGCCTCACTCTGTATATATACCGCCTGCTTGCCGAGTGGATGGAGAATAACTTATACTGAAGGCACTCTAACTCATGGTGTACCCTTGGCAATACAGAAGGAGTGAAATGGTTCTTAAGCTAGATTGCCATGATGCAAGAATCTTGTAGCTGTCATTAAAGCATCTTGCAACCCCATAGTAGAGATGGGTCACTTGTGGGTGTTTTTTTCCTACTGCGCATGCGCAAACACTTGACGCTGATTGGCTGGCGCAGGTCACGTGACCCCGCCCACTTGGCCACGCCCCTTGACGCTGATTGGCCGACCACGCCCCCGGCCACGCCCCTTGACGCTGATTGGCTGGCCACGCCCCCGGCTATGCCCCTTCACGCTGATTGGCCGGTACCGGTCACGCCGCCTTCACGCTGATTGGCCGGCGTCGGCCACGCTCTTTTATGACCTCCATTTTAGGAGTATCTACTGCGCTGATTGGCTGGCTTCGGACCCCCGCCGATTGGCTGGCGCAGGACCCTCCCCCTTTACGCCGATTGGCTGGCACCGGACCACGCTCCCTTGACGCTGATTGGCTGGCCACCCGCACGGTCTTTTAGGAGTGCCGCGCTGATTGGCTGGCGCCGGACCCCTGCCAGCGCACCTCGGGTTATGGGAGTTTGCCACATGCCACATAAGATTCGTTCCCTTTTATGAGCACTTTACGAACACATAGCAGATCGATAACACATTTTTCATCCACCTATTTAACATAGCACATATTACATAAGACTATATAACATAGCAGGGGTGTACTTGTTCTCTTTTATGACTACATTTTAAGTGGTTGGCTCGTTCCTTTTTATGAGCACTTTTAACATAGCAGAAATTACACAGAGACTACGAACACATAACATAGCACATATAACATAAGACTATCTAACATAACAGGGGTGCACTCGTTCCCTTTTATGAGCACTTTTTTTCAACATAGCAGAGAATGGAGACCAATTTTTGACCTACTGCGCATATGCGCAAAACTGTTCCGATTCCGCCAGAGCAGAACTGCCGTTCTCTTTATCAATGGTACCAGAACACACACACACAGCAGACCGCAGACTGTTCCAGTTTAGGAGCAGATTACGGCTATGCGCAGAAACATAAAATAAGACATAACAGCCCCATTCTCTTTTATGAGCACGTTATAGCAACATAATAGAGCAGAGAATAAAAAAAATAACAACACAAGCACACACACACACACACACTTGATTGCTTATGCGCAGTAAAATTGAATTTCCAATTAATTACACATTGCACGCATGCGCAGAAAAATTACACTAGACTACTTACTGTTCCAGTTGCAGTGCTGGTTCAATAGAGCAGACTACGTGCAACGAGCAGGTCATAAAATACTATGACCTATTGTTCATCTCCTAAATACCATAGTATATACACACACACTTGGTTGCGTATGCCAAATCCGATTTAGTACAAATAACACGCATGCGCAGAAACATTTACATTTCCGATTTTTATGAAACTCGACATATGGGGGTTTCCGACCATGCTGATTACGAATACCACACTTACTTTTACCTGGGTCTTATAGTTTATGTGGGATACGTCGTTTGTATGACACTTAAAACCTAATAACTCGTAAACGGAGCCACATATTGAGATGGAGTCTCCACATTTAGTAATTGGTCATCAGGTACTACTAGTTGCAAAATAATGACCATCGAGGTCAAAGGTCAACATACTTAAAACCTAATAACTCGAAAACGGATCCACATATTGAGATGGTGTTTCCAAATCTAGTAATTGGTCATCAGGTGCTAGAAGTTCCAAAATAATGACCATCGAGGTCAAAGGTCAACATACTTAAAACCTAATAACTCGTAAACGGACTCACATATTGAGATGGTGTTTCCAAATCTAGTAATTGGTCATCAGGTACTACAAGTTCCAAAATAATGACCATCGAGGTCAAAGGTAAACATACTTAAAACCTAATAACTCGAAAACGGATCCACATATTGAGATGCTGTTTCCAAATCTAGTAATTGGTCATCAGGTACTACAAGTTCCAAAATAATGATCACCGAGGTCAAAGGTCAACATACTTAAAACCTAATAACTCGAAAACGGATCCACATATTGAGATGGTGTTTCCAAATCTAGTAATTGGTCATCAGGTACTACAAGTTCCAAAATAATGACCATCGAGGTCAAAGGTCAACATGCTTAAAACCTAATAACTCGTAAACGGCGTCACATATTGAGATGGTGTTTCCACATTTAGTAATTGGTCATCAACTACTACAAGTTCCAAAATAATGACCATCGAGGTCAAAGGTCAAAATACTTAAAACCTAATAACCCGGAAACTGAGCCAAATATTGAGATGCTGTTTCCAAATCTAGTAATTGGTCATCAGGTACTACAAGTTCCAAAATAATGACCATCGAGGTCAAAGGTCAACATGCTTAAAACCTAATAACTCGTAAACGGCGTCACATATTGAGATGGTGTTTCCACATTTAGTAATTGGTCATCAACTACTACAAGTTCCAAAATAATGACCATCGAGGTCAAAGGTCATAATACTTAAAACCTAATAACCCGGAAACTGAGCCAAATATTGAGATGCTGTTTCCAAATCTAGTAATACGTCATCAACTACTACATGTTCCAAAAGTACTGACCATCGAGGTAAAAGGTCAAATATTTAAGCTTTAATAACTTTAAACAAAGCCTGTGTGACCTATTCAGTTTTGTACCAAGCAGAGAGAAGTGAAGAATGAATAAATATGACTGGCTTACTTCGAGAAATAAAGCAACGATATACATTTTAACTAGCTGAGAATTTTAAATCATCTTGTACTATTTAAACAAACGAAAGGATAAATTTGAATGATCTATTCAATTTTGAACCAACGAGAAATGCCATTTTATCTAGCTCAGAATTTTATATCATTTTGTACTACGCCAATAAACGGAGGAATAGAATATTTAGTTTTGTACCAACTAGAAAAAAGAAGTGAAGAATGAATAAAATTTAAGCGGATTATTTTCTTTTGTACCAACCGGAAGAGAGAAGAAGAGCTACTTTAACTAGCCGATTATGTACTGTTTAAAGAAACGAAAATTGACTCTTTTAACTAGCTCAGAATTTATGTAAGAATAATTTCGATGTTCTACTTTTTATACCAACGAGAAAAAATGAACCATTTAAATATACGAAAAAAAATTAAGTGACCTATTCAATTTTGTACCAATGAGAAATGCCATTTTAACTGGCTCAGAATTTGAGTGGTCTAAAGAGGCAAAGAAGGACTATTTTATATAATTTTACTACTCAAATAAGCAATGGAGTATTTAGTTTTGTACCATCGAGAAAAACAAAGAAATTGCACCATTTTGGAGTTTTCAAATAAACAAAGGACTTATAATCTGAGTCAACTCTAAATCAATTAAACGAAGTAATGCATTTGAGTGAGCTATTTAATTTTGTAACAACCAGAGGAAAACCGAAGCTGAGTATTTTATACCATTTTGTATTATTTCAACAAACAAAGGAAAAAGCAAAAAAGGACCATTTTAAACTAGGCTAATAAACGAAGGCATAAATATGAGTGAGCTATTTAATTTTGTAGCAACCAGAGAAAAACCGAAGAAGGCCCATTTTAACTAGTTCAATATTTCTTTACAATTTTGTACTACCCAAATTTTATTTTTGCACCAATCAGAAGAAAATCGAAGAAGGGCAATTTTATATTTTTGTACCATTAAAAAACTGAGGATAACTTGAGTAGTCTAAGTTTTTGTACTCATTCGAAGAACCATTTAGGGTAGCTGAGCTTTTTCGTACCTAATGTTGCCATGCATATAAGGAAAGGAATAAATAAATATGGGTTTCCTAACCATTTATATCAGGCTTAGATTGTTATGCCTTTTTTGTAATATTTGTACCAAACAGAAAAAAGCTACACAGATAAACAAAGGAATACATTTGTAATAACAACAAAAAACGAAGCTCAGCTTGATATACCATTTGAGTGGCCTATTGAATTTTGTACCAACGAGAAATCTCATTTCCGGGTCATGTTTTACTATTTGAACAAACGAAGGGGTTAAATTTGAGAAAGCGAACATGGACTCAGAATTTATATCATTTTGTAATACTCAAATTTGGATGGATTATTTAGTTTTGTACCAAGCAGAAAAAGGAAACAAAGGTATAAATTTGTACTGGCCGGAAAAGCGAAGAAGGATCAGCATTCTATATTTTTTGCAATTTAAAAACGGGTGTCCTATTTCCTTTTATACCAACGAGAAAAAAGCCGAGAAGGATCGTTTTATACCAAACCGAAAAAAGCAAGGAAATACCATTTAACTAACTTTAATAATTTTTGTGCTAACCAAAAAGCGAGGAAAGACAATTTTAACTAGCTCAGCATGTTATAACTTTTTTGCTATACATTTGAGTGGTCTACCCAATTTCTTGACCATGTTGTACTATTTAAACAAACAAAGGAATAAATTTGTACTAACCAGACTCAAAATTTTATATCATTTTGTAGTACTCAAATGGACGAAGGAACAAATTTGTGTGGGTTAAGCAAAGAAGGTCAATTTGTACCTTTTTGTGCTATTAAAATAAACGAAGGGGTTAAATTTGAGTGACCCATTCAATTTTGTTCCAAGTAGAAAAAAATTGAAGAATGAATAAATTTTGTTTACAATTGAAAAAAGCGGAGAAGGTCTATTTTTAAATAGTTTAGTATTTATGTACATTTTGTACTACTCAAAACCAGAGAAAAAACAAGGAAAGACCGTATTCTGCTACTCAAACAAACGAAGGAATAAGCTCAGACTTTCTATACCTTTTGTGCTATTCAAATAAACGAAGGAACGAAGAATGATAATTTTATATCTTTTCGTACTAATCAAATAAACGAAGGAATAAACCTATTCAATTTTATAGCCCCTTTTAGTTTTGTACCAACCACAAAAAAAGGGAAGAAGGCCTATTATAACAAGCTCAGTATTTTTATACCATTTTGTATTACTCTAATAAATTTGGGTGGTCTATTTCATTTTTGTAATGTAAATGTAAATGTTTCTGCGCATGCGTGTTATTTGTACTAAATCGGATTTGGCATACGCAACCAAGTGTGTGTGTATATGCTATGGTATTTAGGAGATGAACAATATGTCATAGTCTTTTATGACCTGCTCGTTGCACGTAGTCTGCTCTATTGAACCAGCACTGCAACTGGAACAGTAAGTAGTCTAGTGTAATTTTTCTGCGCATGCGTGCAATGTGTAATTAATTGGAAATTCAATTTTACTGCGCATAAGCAATCAAGTGTGTGTGTGTGTGTGTGTGTGTTTGTGTTGTTATTTTTTTTATTCTCTGCTCTATTATGTTGCTATAAAGTGCTCGTAAAAGAGAACGGGGGTGTTATGTCTTATTTTATGTTTCTGCGCATAGCCGTAATCTGCTCCTGAACTGGAACAGTCTGCGGTCTGTGTGTGTGTGTGTGTTGTGATTTTTTTATTCTCTGCTCTATTATGTTGCTATAAAGTGCTCATAAAAGAGAACGGGGCTTTTATGTCTTATTTTATGTTTCTGCGCATAGCCGTAATCTGCTCCTAAACTGGAATAGTCTGCGGTCTGCTGTGTGTGTGTGTTCTGGTACCATTGATAAAGAGAACGGCAGTTCTGCTCTGGCGGAATCGGAACAGTTTTGCGCATATGCGCAGTAGGTCAAAAATTGGTCTCCATTCTCTGCTATGTTGAAAAAAAGTGCTCATAAAAGGGAACGAGTGCACCCTGTTATGTTAGATAGTCTTATGTTATATGTGCTATGTTATGTGTTCGTAGTCTCTGTGTAATTTCTGCTATGTTAAAAGTGCTCATAAAAAGGAACGAGCCAACCACTTAAAATGTTGTCATAAAAGAGAACAAGTACACCCCTGCTATGTTATATAGTTTTATGTAATATGTGCTATGTTAAATAGGTGGATGAAAAATGTGTTATCGATCTGCTATGTGTTCGTAAAGTGCTCATAAAAGGGAACGAATCTTATGTGGCATGTGGCAAACTCCCATATCCCGAGGTGTCCGGCGCCCGCCAATCAGCGCGGCACTCCTAAAAGACCGTGCGGGTGGCCAGCCAATCAGCGTGAAGGGGGCGTGACCGGTACCGGCCAATCAGCGTGAAGGGGCATAGCCGGGGGCGTGGCCAGCCAATCAGCGTCAAGGGGCGTGGCCGGGGGCGTGGTCGGCCAATCAGCGTCAAGGGGCGTGGCCAAGTGGGCGGGGTCACGTGACCTGCGCCAGCCAATCAGCGTCAAGGGTTTGCGCATGCGCAGTAGGAAAAAAACACCCGCAAGTGACCCCTCTCTACTATGGGGTTGCAAGATGCTTTAATGACAGCTACAAGATTCTTGCATCATGGCAATCTAGCTTAAGAACCATTTCACTCCTTCTGTATTGCCAAGGGTACACCATGAGTTAGAGTGCCTTCAGTATAAGTATTTGTTTCAGCATAAAAGTGTCATTTGTGTATTTTTCTAATTATGTCTTTCAGTCCGTTGTTTTCTGTGTCATACTATAGCACTATTTTCTATGTATAATTCAAGTTTCAGCAATCTATGCTACTTAGGAGTGCAAAACTTCCTTTGTTCTTAAGCAATGGCGGTTCTAGGCCGGAAACGTGGGGGGCTTTCGCACCCCAGTTTTTTGCAGTGAAGATTATCTAATATTTTTAGTTGTCTTGAAATATTTTGTACAATTAATATTTATTTTGCGAGAAGTTTAATGTTACCGATTCTTGAACATAAAACGAAGTGTACCATGATAAACTTCTTCCATAAATATGGGGTGGGGAAAGGAGTCACAGAGTATGTTTGAAACTGTATTTTGTCGAGTTTTAAACATTTTTTTAATTTCTTAGAACAAGTTTCAGATAGTTAGTTTATTGTTTCTTTCTTTTTGTATATATATACTAAAACAGTATTTTTGTTTTTAAAACCTTTTATAAACTTTCACTATCAACAACGTTGTAACAAAGGAAAGACCACATCATCTAAAACTTTAATTTATTGCTTATAGGTAATGCGGTGTTATTTCGAAATTATACCACCAATAGCTTATACCGAAAACGATAGAACGCTAATCGTTGTCTGACTTACTTCTTAGTAGATATATAAAAATAATTTAGGAAATTCTAATCTCACCTACAAATAAAAAGTAGAAATGTTTCTTGCTGTTCTTTGTTCATCTTATTTAGGTCTGAATTGCTGTTGAATTGTACCAATATATCCAGTGGTAAATTTACAGATTTTTAAGTGAGTGTGTGTAGAGGGAGGGACTCTTAATGTCACTTTATGTAGTGTCAAATCCAATCAAGTAATTTTATCCAGTGTAAATTTGAAAGTTAATTGTAAGTTTTCCTGTGTAAATTCCATAAATTCCGTGCAATGATGAGCTTCTCTGTAGCCTGATGGCTAGGGCGCTAGACTTCGGTACAAACATAATACATGTAAAGGAGACTTTTATTATGAAACAATATT
The DNA here is from genome assembly GCF_964235325.1 of Thermobia domestica. Lineage (NCBI taxonomy): Eukaryota > Metazoa > Arthropoda > Insecta > Zygentoma > Lepismatidae > Thermobia > Thermobia domestica. Next base: position 107,403,783 of record NC_137470.1, read on the forward strand.
TACTCCTTTATACAATTTTCACCAGGGATAAAATGTCTGTTATAAGTGGGATCAGAAATTAAGTAGGGGGGATTTCTCCCTTTCCCTGGTAGGAAGACAAAAGAGGAAAGAAAGGAAATGTAGATTATGGAAAGCAATGCATCATATAATATGCAACGTCCAGAGCTGCCCGCAGTTTCTTCCTCCAGAGTCGCCACTGTCCTTAAGTTTTGGAGGTCCTAAATCACTTTAAATACATAATGAGCAGAGACATGGTTTTACAAAGCTCAGTCTCACACTTTTGAGTTTTAGAAGCTGAAATCAGTAATTGGTCGTAATACAAAATACTCATTTCCGGCACTCTATAACTAATAAACTATGCGCTTCTGACCAGAGAACCATATGAACTTTTTTTTATTTTGGTGTGAGGAATCTATTTCCCAATATATTGTGACAATTTTTTGTTACTCGAAACTATATTATACACATTTGGATTTAGATTTCAAACGTAGAAAAAGAATAATGAAATCATGACATACCTTCCTCATTTTGATACCAAAAATGTTTAAAATTTTACGTACGAGGCGCTGTTCGCTGAGGGTCGTTGCTACAACAGCCGAACAAGTGCTGACTAAAGTTAAAAATATAATAAACACAAAAATATTGCGCGGATCAAGTGTATAGAAGTCTTGCACATGTTTACAGTTGGAGATCTCCTATGTCAATGCGGAAGCAAAGATTTCATATTTTTCCTTCGCTCATGGCGGCCACCGTAGCGACTTCAAGTTACGGTTTTAGGTGACCTCCTCGGCTCATGGTAGCCTAGTGAGGTATGGATTGTGTAGAGGAATCCCCTTCGCTTCAAAGCAGCCTCCAAGAATTTTAGGACAGGTAGAACCCCTTCGTCCAGTGCGACCTCCAGAGTTCTTATGGGTTGGTGATCAGTGGTTCCCCATTCATAGGCCTTCTTCTGATGCCTCGTCCTCTTTCGGTTCCCATTGTGTTGATCTTGGTGTCTTTCTGTTCAGCCTATCGTCTGCTTGTTTGTAAACGTTAGCACGTGTCATCTGTAAACATGTGCTCATGTTTTGAAGTGGGAATTCTTACTATATTAATTTGCTAATCATTTCCCATACATAAGAACACTAGTGCTATATAGAAGAGCACTAACCAACACTAATGACTCACACACCTCTTATTTTCTGCAAATATTTTTTTAACGTTATGACTCTAGCTTCTTGACATCAAGCTAGAGTCCCTACTTTAATTTGTCAATGGATTTTCATACGTAGCGACACTAACAAATTAAAGTGACGAGCTTAAAAAATGTGGTTTTAGAGGAAGCTAGAGAAAAGAAAATGATCACAGAGACTAACAATTGGAAATGTTTTCCACAATTGTCTTTTGAAGAAGTGATGATTCTAGCTTAACGTGAAGTCCGAACCGCTTCATTAAGTTGTGAATAACTTCCCGTACATGTGATCACTAACGTTGTGATTGTAGCACTAATGTAGCAATAACGATTGACAACCTTTTCGCTCTCCTCTAAGTAATTATGAAAAAGTAGCAAAACCCAGCTTGACGTCAAACCATAACCGATAGTTAGATTTATTAATAACTTTCCGTACGTAGCACCATTGACATTCTCCTTGTTGCACTAACAGCACTTACGATTAGCTCCCTTTTCATTATTCATAAATTTATTTTGTGAAAGTGGCATTTCTAGCTTCATGTATGTCTAAATTACCACTTTAAATTGTCAATAACTTTCCGTTCGTAGCAGCACTAACGTTTTCCTTGTAGAACTAATGATTGCCACTCTTATTGATTTCCTGACATGTTTTTTAAATAATGGTGAAGACTCCAGCTAGACGTGAAGCCAAAATTGCCATTTTAGCTTCTAAATAACTTTCAGTTCGTAGATGAATTAATGTTGTTCTTATAACAGTAATTATGACTTGCTTAGCACGACTGATATATCTTTTTCATTTCGAAGATTAATCAAATTTCATTATGGTTTAATTCGGTACAAATATATTACTTTCATCTGATAAACAGAAGTATTGTGTATTTAATCCCCAGTTTGTTTTCTTAATTTCTCAAACTACAATACAGTACAAACAAAACTATTTGCTGTACACACCGGTGCGAAGCACTTTTTATTGAATGCACACACATACACACACACTATGGTTGGCAGTGTGAAAATTGCGGGGACCCTCACTTCATTACTGACTTCGGGTAACCGGGTGTATCGGGTTCTCGTAGCTTTTGCAAGCTGCGGAAAGACAAAAAAATCAGCTACAAATCTGACATTGCCATGAAAAGCTCAATAATTGCGAGATATATTGATTAAAGTTCACGTGTGTAAAATCATGTATCCGGGGTACTAACACGTTGAAAAAGTTATTATCGGGGAACGGAAGTACGTCATGCAACTTCCGCAAACAACACTATGCTATTGGGGAAACATGTAAACACACCAACATGCATGTACACCTTGTCTCAAAAAGGTTGAGCGCATTCTTTATTGGTGTTTTGAGGCAAAAATTTTCAAAGTCCAGCTTCGGGTATCTTCGGGAAAAAGTAAGCCAGGTTCGAACCTCCAAGCCAGCCTTTGCAAAAGGGTAAAAGTTTGCAGATGTGTTTTTCTTCTTTTAAATATAATAAGACTTGTTACCAAGTGTTTAAAAAAGCAACATTGATTGAAATACTAAATGATACAATATTTCGAAACGTTTTTATTAATGTGAGCACATGCTTGTTTGTCATTTAGCTCTCTATACGTAATGGAACATTTAAATACGTTAAAGAATCTTTCCATATGTAAAAGAATGCTCAAAATTAAGAAATAGAACATAATTATCGCCTGAGTACTAAAATAAAACTCAAAGTAGAACAGAAACTGCGTTTGTAATGGATATGAATGTCATAATTATCATGAGATCCGTTATACATCGCTAGAAGCTTAGTTCTAGAAGTCCTTGTGTTAGCTCATTGGTAAGCTGTCGGCTTTCAAATCATACGGTTGAGAGTTCGATTCTCGTCTGGGCCAATACTTTTTTTTAAAATTATATTTTCCGCAATGCATGAAAAATTATATAAAATAATTACATTAAAATACACAAGTTGTTTATATATAACATAATAATTGCAGAACATAGTAAGTATTATGTTTAAAATATAACATCTGAGATAATTTTCACAGTAGGTCGGTATTATATATGATAATGTTAAATACAAGTTAGGAAAATCGTTTAATAGCAATAAATAAGTTATGTAGTGTATTTATTTGCAGCTATTTGTCATACAGATTGAACTTCTCAATATTCTCATTACAGTATGTTATTTATATTCGTGAAATACAGTATATTCCTACGGATATAGAAAGTGTATAAACAGAGTATCCAAAGTCGTATCCTGCTTCAAGACACAACTTTTCCCGATCCCCTTAACGTCACGGGAAGAAACACAAATTCTCTTTAGAACGGAATGTCGTTACTTAGAGTCTCATTCGAATACGTTGAATATGCTTTTGTGTATTCATCTCTCTCTCTCTCTCTCTCTCTCTTTCGCTTTGTTTATGTGTGTGTGTGTGTTGCGGAATATCCCAAGTTGAATACAACATTTGCAAAGTATATGAGCATCATTGTCATCGAATACCAGAAATTGAAAGTCGTGTTTCTTCAGGTTGGGTTTGCGTGTTCATGTTAGTTCACTGGTAGAGTACGGACTTGCCACTGAAGAGGTATTGAGTTCAAAGCCTACAGCTAATTATCATTCTTTTGTTAGTAGGATTGCACAGAAATCGGATACAAGGAGTGGTTTACTTCTAGAAATATTTTCAGAAGCGTTTAGGTAGCCTTGAAAAGGGCTTTTTTCGCGAGTTAAGGGGGGGGGCATTAATATTGTGTCCAAGACCCTTCTGAATTTATTACACGCCCCATTCTTCTGGGCATGGAATCTATTACATGGGTGACAAATCTATCTCCTTCCCCTACCTCCAGCCATGCTTCGGAAACAAGATGCCACAGGTCATCCTGAGTTCTTGGTGGATCTGCCTCAGGCCAACTTTCCCTTAGAGTACGCTTCACTTCTGCCCACATATTTTCCATGAGATTGAGGTCTGCTCCACGAGGTGGCCAGTCGATTAAATCGATCTCAGGGTGCCCTGCGAACCATTCATGAACCACATGGGAAGTATGTATTGGCGACTGGTATTGCTGGAACTGAATTACACCATCAGGCTGAAATACTCGTACAGATGGCACCATGATATTACTGATAATGTCTAAGTACTGAGCATTGTCCAGATGTCCTTCAATTCTATGAAGCTGTCCTGCTCCGCGACTGGAAATCCAACCCCAACATAAAATAGATACATGGCCACTGCGATTGCAAGCAGCCACATATCCATGGTCATGTCGGGTGCCTCTCGGACGATACACAAAACGGCGTCCCTCCTTTGATGTTGTGAATATGGATTCATCTGAGAAAACTACGTTTTCCCAATTGAGACCCACATTCGCCTGTGCAAACGCGAGACGGTAAATTTTGTGGTCGTCTGAGAGTTTTTCTTTCACGGCAGCAACACGGCCACGTAACCCAGCATGACGAAGCCTTCGCAGAGCTGTATGCTTACTACCAGGAAAGAGAGAAGCTTCCCTTAGCTGTCCAGACGTCCTTAGTGGGTCTAACCGGGCTTCGTTTACTAATCTCGCATCTTGGGCTTCGGTTGACACATGCGGACGACCAGGAGATCGTAAATTACCAGTCTAACCTGTAACACCATATTTCCGAATCCATCGCCTTCCTGTAGAGGCCGGGACACCTACTCGCCTGCTAGCTGCAGTTGCAGAATAACCTTCCAACTCCCATAAAGTAATTACTGCTGTACGTCTATCCATAGTTACTAATGTTCTGAGCTGTGAGAAGGAAGCATAAGGTAAAAGCTAGTACCTGGCGTGTGATTGGTTACTTGCACGACACGCCTATTGTGGGGAACAGCGTTGCCAGATCTAGCATAATGATGCTAGATCTAGCATAATTTGCATGTCTCTAGCATCTAGCATCTTGCTTTTAGCATCCTGCCCAAATCTAGCACAATTTCAGCAAGTTATCAAAAAGCCGTAAAACCTGGAGATGAGAAAGAAGTTGGTCGTGGGAAGAAAAAGAACGGCAGAAATGTATCCTCTTCCATTGATTCATACACTCGGTAAACCATACAGGCAGTCTTATTTTCCGAAGTAAGTTCGGAACGGCTTTGGGCTTTTTTTTTTGTGGCTCCACCCAGGGTTTTCTAATCCTTTAACTCCGAGGCATGGGCGGAGCTATGGGGGCCATTCTCCCCCCAACTTTTCGGCAACTTCACCATCTTTATTTCTGACTTCATGATCATATTTATTCCTGAAATGACAGCTCCGAGACCGACCAAAAATCTGCCCCCCCCCCAGCAGATGATTCCCAACTCCGCTTATGCTGCGAAGTAATTTTCTTTCAAAATATGTAAAGAAAATCTTTGCATTCATTTATACGATATATACGCCATTGAGTCTGACAACGACTGCAGTAATTTAGTTGAGTTAAAATTTTGGTGCGTGAAGTATTGAGTTCTATCCATGCATTCTTGCTCTCTGTGTATTTTAAGTTACGTTATCGTATCTCAACTTCCTTTTTTTAAAACTCCTGAATTAGTAATTATGAGGATCTAGCATAATTTGACCGAATCTAGCATAAGTTCGATCAGGTTTTGGAATAATTCCGAGCTGTGAGTCTGGCAACGCTGGTGGCGAACGACTTGATCAACGACTCGCGAAAGAAATCTGAAAATGGTGCGCCGTAATAATAATATTAAAAACAGTTTTTATAAAGAAATATTAATACATACGAAAAGCTGTTTAAAGAATGAATTGTTATACTGACTTTACACGTATAAAAACATATACCATATACCAAACAGATTGAGCGATATGATGATAGCTGTTTTGAGACGAACACTTTCGAAGTCCAACTTCGGGTATCTTCGGAAAACAGTAAACTAAAGCTGTTGGTTCGAACCTCCAAAGCCAACCTTAGTAATCGGGAAAAGATGTACAGATATGTTTTTCCTTCTGTTAAATATAATAAGACATGTTGAAATGGTATTAAGTGTAGAAAAAAGTAACATTGATTGAAATACTTAATGATACAATATTTCGAGACTATGTATTCACACTCTCGTTTCGTCATTGTGATTTCCATAGGGAAAAGAGCATTTACGTATGAGCTCAGTTATATTTCAGAAGCAGATTCCGAAAAGCGGTCATGTTAGCTCAGTGGTACACCACCGAGTGTTTAAATCGTGAGTTCGATACCCGTTCAGGTGAGATTATTTTATGATATTCTACTTTCCTCAATGCATGAAAATTATGTAAAATAGTTACATTACAATTCATCAGTTGTATATATATTTTCATACCATCACTTGTATATATGAGTTGAATATATATATTCATATCATTTCACGACATAAGTAATTCTTATCTTTAAAATATAACATCTGAGGTATTCACAGAACGTCGGTGTGTTATGTGTGAATATTGAATACAAATTTAAAAAATCGTGTAATAGCAATAAATAAGTTATGTAATGTATTTATTTGCAGCTACTTTCATCGCAGATAACTTCTCAATATTCGCATTACAGCATTTAGGTCGAGCATATCGAAAATCGGATCGTGGTTCAAGACAAAAAAAAAAAAAACTAGCTAGCCCCAAACTGTCACGTAAGAAATTCACGAATCGCAAAAGTAAAGTGAAGAGATTGAGAGCGGTAATTCCTTAATCGCTCTCTCTCAACTCTCTCTTATCTGCATTTATACATATAAAAGTGTATGTATGTATGTTCCATCATAACTCATGTGTGCCTAGAGCAGGGTTTCTCAACCTGGGAGTCGCGGCCCCTAGGGGATCGCGAAGATAGGCGGAAGAGATAAATATAGTTAGAATCTAATACCAGAAATTATTTTTAAATATTATTTTTAATTTTGTTCTGATAGGCATACTTTTATTTTTTATACACACTGTAAAGAACAATAAAAAATAAGTCTACTGAACATTTTCAAAGGGTGTAGAATTCGTGTTACTATTCGGTTCAAAGTATCTTGTCGTCGCGAATTCTGTCGAGAAATTTGAAGCTTAAAATATACAAAACGATAATCATGCCTGTTGTTCTGTATGGTTGCGAAACATGGTCACTTACTCTGAGGGAAGAACATAGACTGAAAGTATTTGAGAACAAGATCCTTAGACGAATATTCGGACCCAAGAGGAACGGGAATGGGGAATGGCGGAAACTTCATAACGAGGAACTACATAATTTATACGGTTACCCAACATTGTTAGGGTCGTCAAGTCTAGGAGGCTTAGGTGGGCAGGTCATGTAGCTAGAATGGAAGAAAGTAGAAACGCTTTCAAAGTCTTGACAGGAAGACCAAACGGAAAACGACCATTAGGAAGACCTAGGCGCAGATGGGAGTAGAATATTAAGATGGATCTCGCTGAGATAAGAATACAAATTAGAAACTGGATCCAATTGGCTAAGGATAGAAGTCAGTGTAGAGCTTTTGTGAACGCGGCATTGAACCTCCGGGTTCCATAGGCCATAGAGTTAGTTAGTTAGTAGAGTTGTTTAAAAATGAATTTAAATCAAAGAGGTATGATATAAAACTAATGAGAACTGTATATAGAAATACTAGAAAAATACACATGAAACAAAACCTGCACATTGAAATACAATTAAAATTAAAACCTAATGAGATACCTAAGCATGGTGTAATTTCACTAGTGCAGCAATGCCCGGTTCAATCTTCATGACGAACATTATCAAGCCATTTTCAACTGATAAGCGATTTCTTATCTTTGTTTTAATGTTTACCATAAAAAAAAACACTTTCGCACAAGTACGATATAGCAAATGGAATTATTACTTTTAAAGCAGCAATCACCAGACCAGGATATTCTTCTCTCCTCATCAGGCAGAACTTGTCCAAGTCTTCGTTACAGAAAACCAGTTGCAAAGACTTGTCGCATGATCATTCTATTATTTGGTCAAGAAGTTGTGGGCTTAGATCGGATACGTTAATGGCCTCTTCAATGAAGGAGTTTAACATCCATCTTGAACCATCACCTTCGTCGTTGGGAATATAGATATTACAGTTACTGTATCCACTGTCAGTGCCGGACGCCTAAAAAAGGGGCCACACATTTCGGAGGAAGTGTGTTACTCATGTTAGGAAAGTGCATGTGCACATGTGTAAAATAGAAGGAAAACGTAATAAAATGTGCTCAAAATTAAGGAAAGGTAGGGTTTATTTTGAAAATGTTATTGAGCTTCGTGCCAACCATGGTGGCGCTTCGTAGCTAGTCTGTCGACGTCACTCATATATACGGTGACATCGTACTATACTCTCGCCCCGGGCAATGATTTTCCATGGCACTGTTCACTATAAACCAAAAAAATGGATTCTACTATTATAGAAGTAGGTATGTTAAAAATCCCACACAAGCTTATTATAAAACAAATTATAAAAGGGTCGCTGGCAAGAGCGTGTGATAAAAGGGGATCGTGATAGGAATTAGATTGAGAACCACTGGCCTAGAGTAATTTTAACCACATTTCTTATAGTTTCAAAAAGAGTGCTGTCGGGTTACCTATGGTGAATGGGAGGGGGATACATATAAAAGATTGCTAGAAAATGATCGATATTAGATTCATAGTTTTCGGGGTCGCTTAGATAAATAGTGAGACTTTCAATTTCGCTTAACTCCGATTAAGCTCTCATTAGTAGGGATGGGCACGAACGACTTTTCTTTGAAACTCGACTCGACTCGAAACAGACATCTTTGAGGTCTACTCTTGGACTCGGCGCGAAAAATATCTTCCAACTCGACTCGGATTAGAGTCAAGTCGAACCAAAACGAGCCAAATCCTGTGTGTAGTCCTACCTAGACAATACATAGACAATAATTATTCTATCATCAATTATACTACTGTAACTACAAATAATAATAATAATAATAATAATAATAATAATAATAATAATAATAATAATAATAATAATTATTATTATTATTATTATTATTATTATTATTATTATTATTATTATTATTATTATTATTATTATTATTATTATTATTATTATTATTATTATGACAACACCGTGTACAAACATGAACGATAGATGGTTAATAAAGGAATACTAAAAGCTAGTTGACTGCCGACGTCGGTAGTCATGAAGTCTACAAGGCAAGGACATCGTTCATTACCCTAAGCTGTAAGCGTCGGTGGAGTACAGATGGTCAACTATTAACCTCTCGCCAGAAATTGGTGGCCCCGCAGCGACGATCCGTGATGGCCCAAGTTCAATTTTGAAAACTTTACTACCAGTGGCAGAGACGCGATGAAACGCCAACGAACCACAAAAATTACTCTCCCAAAATATGTTACAATGCCTATATGTGTGATTTGTTTATATTTAGGTGAATCAAAAAAACACAAAACAAATACGCCGGGGTGGACGCGAACTATCAATATTACGATTACTAGGCACGTGTTCTTCTGACTTCCCCACGGAAACGATTATAAAAAGCTTGGTTGTTGAAGGATAAATCATTGACGTCTTAATTTAGCCAATCAGACAAACCCCTACATCTCGAGTTCTAGGAGGTGATACCGTGAACCGTTTCAGATTTATTGCTTTCTGGTAAAGTACTATCCATGCGCAAAATTTGAGCATAATAGCCGACATGCATCTTCGGTGCCTCTTATCTTTAGTACAATTTTAACCAGAGATGGTGTGGGTCAATGAAAATTTGATCCACGACCCACCATGACCCACTATCACCCACCACCCAAATGACCCATTGGCCCACTCTGACCCATCAACCATCGTGATCCACTCTGACCCACCACCAACTATGAACCACTCTGAACCATTGCGACCAACTCCGACCCACCAAAACCCATCGACATCAACTCTGACCGATGACCCACGTCCTCCTCTCCATTGACTAAAGAGATTACACTTGTAATAAAACAAGACTGTGAAATTATCACTTATCGGAGTTTGAATTTCTACCGTCATTGGCTCAAGCACCTCTTTGTTACAATACTGGTGGGTCTGACCTTTACGATATATAATGGCAAAGTGTTTCTCATTTTCCGAATTAAAATGAATTTAAATTTATCATATGTAATTATTTCTTTGTTGCCTTACAGACACATTCAGTAGAAAATAGGGTGAAATTTAAAAGTTTCGAATCAAGGAAAAGTAGACCAACGTAAAAAAAAAAAAAAAAAAAAAAAAAAATTGAAAATGCCCATGTAATTACGTTTAGAATACAAATTTTATGGCCATTTTCTCTAACTTTATGGCTTGATTGCCTTATGCTCGGAACGCTCCATATATTAAACACCAGCTTCAGCAATTATAAATAGAAAGCAGTGGGTATAAAATTCAAAAAGAACTTTAGTTTGCATTACTCAATTTTTTTCTCAACTAATATCAATCGTTTTCGATTATTTTTACAAATCAACCCACTATTAATTTCCACTATATAGAAAAGGCACCCCCGTCCCCCCGCTCATAAAAGACAATTTTAAAAAATGCCAGGGCATATTCTCTTTATTTTTAATAAAGAGTTGTATGCTGAATTTCAGCTCTCAGTTGAACGGCTTGTGAGATACCAAATTTTTCGCAAAAATTCGGACTTCAACTCCCCCTAAGGATATGTATTATAATGAAAGTGACACGCGTATGATAACTTCCCAGTTGGGATTGGAGCCTGATTATATACCAAACGTCAATTCATTTGACTTTGCAATTTGACCGTGATGATTACGCAGACATAGTTACTTTCAATTTTTTATGATACATATCCTTATTTCATATGTTACAGATGATTCAAAAATATTTTTTCAAGCAGTTAGCTCCTCTAGAATCTCACAGGCTGCATCCCAAAATCCAACTCCTACTATCCTATGACAATCCAAAAGTGACTGAACTTTTTTTATTAGGAACAAATGACAAAAGAAAAATGGAGATCTTGAAAGTAAAATGTAGAAAAGCTCGGTGCCGCCAATAACTGCATATTTCTCCGCCCCTTCATTCCGAACTTAAAAATAAAACTTAATTCGAATATGGTTAATTACTGAATTTATTACAGTTAAATTCCACTCACTACATGCTATAGCTACAACTATGTAACAAAAATAACAACTGTGAAACATGTTCTGAATTACTATTACATTTCTTACGCAATTATTAAACATATTAGAATAGTAAAAGAGGATTGTTCGTGAAATAGTATATTTGCTCATGATTTTTAACTTTTTCATACGGAAAAAATTAAAATATTATTCAAGTTTTAAAATTTGCACTCTGCAAATATGTTGCCCTCTAGGCAATGGGACTAATGTGGACTAATGGGAAATGCTACACTGTTAGCGGCGCTGAAAACTTACGATTCGATTCTAATATCGGTTGATTTCGATATCTTTATGTCGCTACGTAACCACCCTGGGTGCTAATGGGAGCTTAATTGGACTTGAATTGAAAGTAGAGCTATTCACCTAAGCGACCACGAAACTATGGATTCGATACTAATATCGAACCGTTTCTAGCATTTTTGATATGTATCCCGACAGTACTCTTTTTCCAGACTGTAAGAAATATAGTTAAAATTGCTCTAGATATATTAGAATTATGTTGAAACACACACATAAATCCACTTTTATATTCTGTATAAATAGAGAGTGAGCGAGCGAGCGAGCGAGAGAGAGGCGACTCAAGGCATCACCACTTCCACATTGCAAAAGCATATATCAGGAATTGAATTGAAAATCTATGTAAAGACTTTCTGCTGTGGCATGCTTCATAAGCACAATTCCAGTCTGCTCACGTGACCATTGGGGTTCATGAATTTTTTTTGCGAGCGTTCCGACTTTGGATTCTCTGTTTATACCCTCTGTTTATGCATCGAATAACTTTTCAAGAACATAAATGACATTCTGTATTATGAATGTTGAGAATTACTCTCTATATGACAAATAGCTGCAAATAAATACACTACATGATTTATTTATTGCTATTGAACGAGTTTCTTAACTTGTATTTACATCCTCATATATAATACCGACCTACTGTGAAAATTATCTCAGATGTTATATTTTAAACATAATAATTACTATGTTCTGCAATTATTATGTTATATATAAACAACTTATGTATTTTAATGTAATTATTTTATATAATTTTTCATGCATTGCGGAAAATGCAATTTTAAAAAAAGTATTGGCCCAGACGAGAATCGAACTCTCAACCATATGATTTGAAATCCGACAGCTTACCAATGAGCTAACACAAGGACTTCTAAAACTAAGCTTCTAGCAACGTATAACGGATCTCAAGATGATTATGACATTCATATCCATTACAAACGCAGTTTCTGTTCTACTTTGAGTTTTATTTTAGTACTCAGGCGATAATTATGTTCTATTTCTTAATTTTGAGCATTCTTTTACATATGGAAAGATTCTTTAACGTATTTAAATGTTCCATTACGTATAGAGAGCTAAATGACAAACAAGCATGTGCTCACATTAATAAAAACGTTTCGAAATATTGTATCATTTAGTATTTCAATCAATGTTGCTTTTTTAAACACTTGGTAACAAGTCTTATTATATTTAAAAGAAGAAAAACACATCTGCAAACTTTTACCCTTTTGCAAAGGCTGGCTTGGAGGTTCGAACCTGGCTTACTTTTTCCCGAAGATACCCGAAGCTGGACTTTGAAAATTTTTGCCTCAAAACACCAATAAAGAATGCGCTCAACCTTTTTGAGACAAGGTGTACCACATTGGGGTATAATGTGTAATTACAGTTTTTTTCTCTGTCATCTTGTGGGGAAACATACGATTCCATCATTTTTGTACATTGCAGTTAAAACGTACACATTGGGGAACTTCCGGTCTATCAATAAGTCATGGCAACTGTTCCAAACTTTTCGTATATTTCTGCTAAAATTTTGGTTATCAGTACTTCACGCTTGCACTTACAGCCTCATTCTCTATTGGTGTGCAGCAACGCAACACAAAACTTGGGTTTTAGTTTGCGGTAGTCAGCATTGCAATTATTATTGGCTATCGCTTTGTTTGTGTTTGGTTGCGATATGGAAATTTTGCAAAGGCTGATATGGAATGTTGTCCATGATTCTTCGCTTATCTGTTACATATTGCGTTGTCAACCTATCAAGAAGAAAAACAATTGCAAATATAAAAAAGAAAAAGAAAGAAAATTTAAACATGAAATGCCTTATGCAAAGTTCTTCTGACGCATGATTGGTCCCATACTAAAGAGTTCAACGAACTTATGTTTCCTTCAGTAGTCAGCCTCTAATATGACGCTAATCATACGTCAAAACGATTATGTATAGGACCCGAAGCGTTTATCATATTGCTTAAATATATCGGGCCATATGCAGAGTCCTTCTGAAGTGTGATTAGAGCCATACTAAAGCGTTCGACTTAAATATGCTTCCTGCAGAAGTCGGGTGTTTAGCATGACGCTAATCATGTTTCAAAACGACTCTGCATAAGGCGGATCATTACCAAATATTGAAAGAGGGCCTCATTCCGTACTGGTTTGTTTAGACACAACGAAAAACTTGGTTTTTAGATAGTGATTATCGGCATACCACGTTGCCAATCTAAAATTTTGCGAAAACCTATACTGAACGAACAAGAGATATTGCGTATCGCTATTATTTGCAGTTAAAACTAGTAGAAAAAAAATTTTAAATTCGGACTCAAATCAACTTATATCTGACCCATACGAAATGAAATAACGTGCCAGATCTCACCAGCCATCTTAAGTATGAAATCAACTTGCAGTACGGACCGACGATTGACAAAGTCGTTGCATACTATTGTGACCAGTACAGCGTATAAGAAAATCCATGTGCTGTTACAAGCACAACAACTGTTACAAGTAGTTAATAATAATAATAATAATTATAATAATAATAATAATAATAATAATAAAAATAATAAACATATTCCATTAAGATTTTGGCACTAAAGGACAACATGCATAATCGATATCAATAATTCCTTAACGAAAGATCAACAACAAAGAACAAATTATTAAGGGTCTTGAATACTGCCACCATTTTTCCTCTTGAGTCCATTGATTTACATGGCAAGTGTTCTGTTTCCTTTGTAATAAATGGAGTTTTTAAACGGCTTTATTTTATTGATATTTTTCGTCAGGTCTCTTTACATGAAACTAATAGCTGCTTAGAAATCGTTACAAAAATTTTAAATCCAAATGAATTACAAGCTCTTGCCCGGCTAGCTTATGCATTCAGAAACACACATCTCGATAGTCTACTTGGTTTGACATTGAATCCAACTTATCCACTCCCTCACGTCTCCTTGTCTGAATTGGGCACAGTGGCTAAGTGGTAGAGCGTTCAACTCTGGTGCGTGCGGTCACTGGTTCGATCCCAGCTCGCACAAACTGAGGCTTCGTAGTGGACAAACACCATGTTCATGGATTTTCTCGGGGTTCTCCCATTTCGTCCCACTTTATTCATTCCACGATTTCATTCATTTCTCATCATTACCATATCCTTTAGCCTAGCCGTTATAACGTAGGACGTAAAGCTGGATGATTTCATTTCGTTTTCCTTGTCTAGGGCAGTGTATGTCGTAATATACCCTTTCCATTCAGACGGAACAAACAAGAACTAGGTTTTCAAGTTTCATAGTTCTAAAACCATCTCTTTCATTCGTTTGTTCTGAAATGCCTTTTTAGAGCCTTAATTTAAAAATGTTACAAAACGTTGCTATAGCTTTATAAACGCCTTTACTTGCATTCTTTCCCTTCTACAAAGACTACGAGCTAAAAAGATGGTCCTTGTGAAATCTATGGAAACTGTCAAACACGACAGTAGTTTTCTTGAAATTCATAAACATCCAGCAGGGGGCGTCGAATATGATATACAACAATGGGAGGAAAACCCGCCTAATTGTGTGACGTCACATGGATTACCTTCTGTTCAAACACCTAAGTAAAGCTACCATTTTCCTACTGGTTTGAAAATAGCTCATTACCAAGTTTCTACTAAAAGCAGGATAATTGCTTTAGTTGACCATATGGGCATGAAGTGCAGTGAAGCAGGCGGGTGATATGGCGTTAACCTTGCAACAGCATGGAGTTGGAGGAGGAGATATGAGGTGTAAGACTTAAAAAGGAACTCGGCTCAAAGAGTTTTCTTTGCCGAAAACAACCAAAGGTTAACTGCCCAGTGTCATGAGAAGCCTTTCATGTCTGCCCGAAAGTTACGAGAGGAAACCAATTTATCAGGCGATCCTACAATTATCCGACAGATTGACAACCTGTCCGACTGTTATTTAGTTTGATGTCATACAGGGCTGCTGTTGATGAGCGGCTAACAGACGACCGCATGCTTGACGTCTTCAATATGGGGCAGGTAAATATTGCACTGTGTGGAACGATATCGTTTTTACAGGTGAAAAATACTTTCCAGTGCACACTTCGGGCCAAGTGTATGTACCGCCACATGGAAAAAAGTATGCCTCTGAATGCGTTTGCCGTTCAGGTCAAAAAAGTATTGTAACAATCCACTGCTGCTGATGGATATGCAAGATTTCAAATTTCAGAATCTACAAGATTCCTTGTCATCTGAACGTCCACAAGTAGGGATGCGCACGAGACAAGATTTGTGACTGTCTCGTCTCGAAAATATGGTGTAAAAGTTATGTCTCGACTCGAAAAATGTATATTTCTCTATTGGAAGAGCCGTGTCTCTACTCGAATTTTGTCAGGAAAATCCTGTCTGGACTCGTCTCGTGCGCATCTCTATCCACAAGGATTCGGAAAATCTGGAAGAAACGCTTCCGGAATGAAATCTCATGTAGGTGACGTCATATCATACTTGAAACAGGACAATAGCTTAATACTTAATACAAATATGTTTCGGACATGGTTGCAAAGGCAACTTGATGTCGAAACATCGACTGGGTTCCTCGTGGAGCAGATCTGATATCTATTGAAAATATATAGGCCTCTGTTATCCGACCATTGCGGGAAACGCGATTGAATAATCCTCCACTAAGATATGACGAGTTATGGGAACGTGTTGAAGATGTGTGGTCAATCTCTCGCCTGGCGGATTCAATGCCACAGCGTACGGCAGCTATGATGGAGTCCTAAGGCAACTATACATACTATTAATAAACGCTCGTCCACAACAGGATCAGCCGTCTCGAAGGGTTCCTAAATCCACCCACTTATTAGCAAAGTTTTATCAAATACTTTACGCGACACCTGTAAATGTACGTCTCAATG
Source organism: Thermobia domestica (assembly GCF_964235325.1). Classification (NCBI taxonomy): domain Eukaryota; kingdom Metazoa; phylum Arthropoda; class Insecta; order Zygentoma; family Lepismatidae; genus Thermobia; species Thermobia domestica. Next base: position 107,420,175 of record NC_137470.1, read on the forward strand.
AGTTCTGCACTAATAAGCAGACTAACTTGTGAGACATTATGGCAGAGTGGTATTACGCTTACTATGTAAACCAATATTAGCTGAGGCAGTAGTTCAAATCTTGCGAAGTATTTCCGTACTTTTTTATCACCATTACGCCTCCTGCTATGTCCGCCTACGTAGGTCCGTCACATAATACATTCTACGGTCCGCCATACGTTTTTACTTAAAAATTCAAAAATAAGTAAACAAATAAACAAGTACCTAGGTATATACGAGTAACAATGGAATATAGTATTTTCACCCGACTGACGTCGTTGTAAAAATGTTCATTTTGACACCGAAAGATGAGTTAAATTAAGATTTCAAGTTTTTATATCAAAGTTGAAACGTAAATTAAAGAAAAAAAAACAAGTAATAGTAGTCTCGTATTTAAAAATAATTTGGGCTATATTTAATTCCCTAGCTGCTTTCGTATTTAATTCAAACCTGAAGGTCTGGAATGCACAAATTAAGTGTAGCTAGAATAAAAGAGTAACAAGAACGGCCAATTTCGAAGCCAGAACCACAAGCGTAGGAACCTCCTTCACTAACCCTTTATCTAACAAGCCATGACGTAACCATGACATTTCGTAAGTTATAAATCTACATCCAAGTGACACCATTATGCGTATGTGCAATAACTGTTTTGTTTTTCTCTTGAAAAACGCGACAGATTTACGACGATTTGTTAAATTCTCAGCTAAAGCTTCGAAATATATGATTTGTCTGAGTATATTGTCTCCTTTATCAGACAGTTCTACCAAATACAACTCGATTCATACAGCAAAAAAGAAACCCTTACTGCCTTAAAAAATATTCCTAAAATTTTCGAACACTAATGAAGGACAAGATTGAATGAATTTTCAACTTAGATTGAGTTTTAATCTTAGATAACTGTCATTGCTAGTAGTGTTCCGTATTTGTTTAGACTATTACTCTTTTATAATCGTATCTTACATTTCTGTGACGAGAGCAACATCTAAGCGAGCATTCATTGAACTAAATTCCATTAACACCTATATTCATAGTACAATAGTGCAGATGAAGTTGGTCCCTTTGGCCATCTTCAGCTTGTAAAGCGAAAAGAGCTACCAAATTGATACTGAAAAAGTAGTTGCCGAATTTCTCTCCGAAAAAAATCACCCGCATAGTTGTTTTTCAGATGGTAATTTATAAGTATATCTCTCATCATTTCTCACGGTAGGTAAAGTTTAGAGAAAAGGAGTGATGTCGGTGGTCTCTGGACCTCCAGTGCCTACATCCTGTGTATGTCCCTGCTGCTCTGACTTGTCATAAGCTTCTCTTCAAATGTATAAGTATATTTAAGTTGGTTGAAATTCCTCCGTAGTTGTGGGGGTTAGACGCTGAAACAATCCCTACTAAGGGGTGGAGGTAGTCAAAGTCAGAAGGGGAAGGTATATGAATGATATTAGTGTCGAACTAATAATATTCGGGGTCGCAAAAATGAATAATGACACTATAAATGCTGTGTAACTCCAAGTTAGGCCTTAGTTGGCATGACGCTGAGAGTGTGGGAATGACACTCCAAAATAATCGAAAACATCTTATATTTGTATCGAATGCATAGTTCTCGGGATCACTAACATAAATAAAGATATTCCAGATGTGGTACATATATCCAAGATTGGCCCAACTGGTCTGGGGGTCACTAGGGGACTAGGGGAGAACTAGAGAAGATCTAGGGAATTGTCGTTGCTGCAGAGAAGCATTAACCCTGACCATTCCCTAAAATCATGACTGCTTTGCAGAGATGTAGGCAGGAATTTATTTGAAAGATCGAATGCTTTTTGAGGGATTCACATTCAGTACGAGGACAAAGTAAGTTAAAATATCAAACATCATTTCTCAAGGTAGGTAAAATTTAGTGAAAAGTAGTGATGTCGGGGGTCTCTGCACCTCCAGTGCCTACATCCTGTGTATGTCCCTGCTGCTCTGACTTGTCATAAGCTTCTCTTCAAATGTATAAGACATACTATGTAAGAAAAAATGTAGAACATAGAATAAAATATAATTAGAACATACATTTAATTGTAACTAAGAAGTAGAAAATAATTACAAAATAACATTGAAGGTCAAGGTTTCTGAACAATCATACATGAAAGGAAAAATATACTTTTAAAAACATTCTCCATTTATATAGGGCTAAACATAAGTGAGGAGCGCTCAACTGGAGTGTCATTATTCACCTCTTCGAAAGGGAAGACTACGAATACGACACCAATATCTCTCGTATTCTATTGCTCTTTTACATGCCACCCCTTTCCTTCCTAGGAATGGTGTCAGTGTCTTATCTCCCACAGTAAATTGTTCAAATGGTAGTTTATACGTATACTAAATTCGTTTGAACCTCCTCCAGGAGTCCATGTAGCATCGTACGTCCATGTCCACTGTACGTCCTTTTCTAAGACAAAACTTTGTAAATATATAAGCATATAATAGAGTAAGAATGGTGTTATTCATTGCCGCCCGACTGCCATTGTTATGCAAACGTTCATCATGATATGACGTATGGAAATAAGTTACATTAAGGTTCCTAGATTTAATATTTAAGTTGAAACATCGAAAGTTAAAGAAAACATGTAATAACAAATATATTTGAAAATAAATTCGGCTTAACCTAGCTGCAACGACATTAAATTCAAAATTGAACCTTTGGAATGCACAGTTTGAGCGTAACAGAAAGAAAAATCAACTTGAACTTTTAGGATTTGAATCTAGGACCATCCGCGTAGGAGTCTCTTACACTAAGCATTCATCTAAGAGACAATAACTCAAAGTATTTGAATGTGGTTCCGGGTTCAAACCCTGTTCCCGCCAAGTGAACTTTGTGGTGGTCAAACACCGTGTGCGTGGGTTTTCTCGGAGTTTCCTCGTTTCCTCCAACTTTCTTCATTCCACCATTTTATTCATTTCTCATAATCACCATCTTCTTTACCCTAATCGGCATAAACGTGGGACGTAAAACTCAAAGATTTCATTTCATCTTCAAAGTATTTGACACTATTTACCAGATGATTCTATCAAATATAACTTACCATAATAATAACAAACTTGTCCTTTAACACATTGAAAGCCATGCGCGTGCATAGCACGTGCACGGTATTTTGGCCAAGCTGGCCATGCACGTGCTATGGACGTGCAAGCAAATGTTATTATATAGGATTCCTTATTGCATGCCAGAGACGTGCAAGATGATTTTGCAGAATCTGTAGGGATACCTCTGCATGCTGCTATACCCTGGTCGGCAAAAAATGAAGTCCGTTGTAGGCAGGAAGGGAGAACAATAAGGTGATATGGTGTTTCAGCGTAAAGATAATATTTTGTGTGTGAAATGGAAAGACACAAGGGATGTCTTGATGCCTTCAACTAAACATCAAGCTACATCCACTGAAGTTACCGTAAAATCAAAGAACGGGCCTGTAGGGAAGATAAAACCGAACGTAGTGTTAGACTACAATATAAACAAAGTTGGTGTGGACAAAAGTGATCAATTAGTGGCGTATTACCCCTTCAATCGGAAGCAACTGAAGTGGTGGAAGAAACTATTCTTCCAATTGTTCAATATGTCATGAGCAAATGCATGGATACTATACAAGAAAACTAGAAGAGAAGAACAATGTGCATTTAGCAGACTTTCTGCAGAAAGTGGGGGAAGCTTTGAGTGAAAAAGCATGTGTCGAAGCTCAACAAGTTCCTCAAATCTCAACTGGAACCAACAGATTGACCGGGAGACATTTTGCAAAGAAGGTTCCCGCTACGGAAAAAAGAGAGACCTACTAGATATTGTAAGGTCTGTTCTGATGTAGGAAAGGTATATGATGGCAAACGGAAGCGAAAGAACACAACATGGATGTGTCCTGATTATGATGTGGGTCCCTGCATGCCAGAATGTTTCCGTGTTTATCATACCAAGGCTAGGTACGGACTTTTTTCCTATATCGAAAATCATATCCAAGATAAACCATTATAGCTTGCCTTATGACACATGTATGCTTGTAATGTTTGTTTGTGAATGTAGAGGAAGCACTGATCTTTCATGTGGTGTGATAAACACACATATTAACCTGTAGAATATTTTTTTAATTCTTTATTGAAAAATACCAAAAATGGCTGGTTTTCTGAGTACCTTTTAAAACAAACACGCCGGCTTTCAAAGTGTTAAAAAGAGTTCTCTATCTTAATTCGACAACTGCCTAATGTGATCTTTGCAGTTCAGAATCTTTTCTTCTTCTGTTTCAAATATCACAATTTTCGTCATAATACGGATGTTATAGGTCATTTTTTTCTTAAATTCTACTTGTATTTGTAAATAATCTCTCTGTGTCTTCATATTTGAATTTCTCTTTTTCTCTCTCTGTCTCTTAATGTCGTACACATTCTCAAATGGCTTGGAACCAAACCTTACTCTTGAAACCAAATGTAGGCTCTCTAGTAATGTGTTATCGTAAGTATAGGTTTTGGTCAGGGGGAGGTGGAAATTCTCGGCCGACATAAGAGTTTTAGTTTTTTATTAGTGTATTACTATACATGTGATCAAACAAAATATATTTATCAAGCTCAAGGGAGGTGGAACTACTCCCTTCTCTTCTGCCTAAATGAGCACCCAGGAACTTTGTCTTGCAATTACTGAAAAGAAATGAAATTTATCATTGGATAACAATCATTTTTGTCAGTAGTTTCTTGAGCTTTTCGCTCCCATTATAGATTATGGGAAGCATAAATCCTACTACTGTGATTGACAATTTTCATATATTTCACAAGGAGCATCTTCTTAGTTTACAGCTTCGAGGAAGGAAAATAATGCAAATAAAGGCGTTTGTGAAGCTATGGGAATATTTTGTGACTTTTTTATTCAGGCTGTAAAACGCATTTCAGAAGAAAGAATGAAATACATTGTTTTAGAAATATAAACTATGTAAACCTGGTTCCTGTTTTTCCGAATAAAAAATATCATACGTCACACCTGCTTTAGACAAGGAGAGGTGGAGGAGGAGGGTGAGTTGGATTAAATAACAGAAGCAAGTAGTCGATCGAAACGTGTCTTTCTGAATGCAAAAGCAAAAGGGGCACGACTTTGTAATTAACTTGGTCTTAAATTTTTGTAATGGTTTCTAAGCCGCGAATAAAATCCTCAACTCCACATAGACCTACTTAATATTCGTAATGCTATCCTGTGAAAAGATTTCCAAAGGAACAAAGAAATATTTAAAGGAAAAACTTTGATTTTCGAGTGGTGTCTTAAAACTTTAAATGACACACCAAAGCATCATATGTGTATATAGAACTAGTAGGCTATATTGTTCAATTATCTTGATCTAAATCGAAACGTACCATTTCAATGAAATTTCCACTCAGAAACACTTTCTACCACAGACGCTGTAACAGTTCATTTGGTGCTAAAAGAAGTTAATATTTCATGAACGTACTTATGTGGTCGTAAAATAGGACAACATACACATTTCTTCCGTAAATTTTACAAATTTATGTTGTTGTAAAATAGCTCACATGTCCACACTAAAACAAATAATGTTAATTGAAGTAATGCAAATGTCGTCTTACTATATTATACTGTGCATAGAAAATGGGAAGATGTCCTCATACATAATAAAAGACTTTAACCCTTTTAGGACTTCCGCTTTTTGAGGTAAATTTTACGCTTTCACTCAAACAGCCATTGCTTACTGTCTATCGTAGAATCATTGGGAGATTTTTCGAAAAAAAATCGTAACTTGCACCCCTCTGGCCCAGGCCTGAATTCACGTAGAAATCTGACTTTTTACAAAAAAAAAAAAAAACGCATTGTAATGTACATAATACGTATGCAAAATTTCAATCCTGAATGTTGAAAATTAAGATCGGGGGAAATTTTTGAAAGTCTGAAAGTGACCCATATATATTCCTTGAAGGGGGCCCAGGGACCAACTTCAGATTTTCAAATAGTAACATGTATTGAATCATACCTCATTCGCTGGTCATTGAAAAAGGAAACAACTTTTGTAGGAAACAATTTTCAATTTGGGCCACCGTTTTCAAAATGGCTGCAAAAAAGTGGGTCCTGTATCAGGCAAAAAATCAAACGGCTCAGGATAAAAACCGTTTTCGTTTTCAAAATGGATACAAAAGGTTGGTTCAATATCAGATAAAGCGTCCAGTGCTTATAAATCAGAAACGGTTCAGAAGAGAAAGATAAAACAAAAACTGAGATAGGAAAATGACATAGGGCACTTAAGATGTTGTTGTGGTGACCCCCAGGGCCCTCCTTGAATTTGTCGCAGGGACCAATTTCAAAATTTCAAATGAGTACATGTGTTGAATCATAACTCTTTTTGTAGTCCTTGAAAAAACGAAACAACTTCTGTAGGAAAAGATTTTCGATTTGGGCCACCGTTTTCAAAATGGCCGCAAAATGGGTCCTGTATTGGATAAAACGCCCAGTGCTCATAAATCAGATCTTAGTTTTTGTTTCATCTTTTTTTCTCAGCCGTTTCTGATTTATAAGCACTGGACGTTTTAACTGATACAGGAACCACTTTTTGCAGCCATTTTTAAAACGGTGGCCCAAATGGAAAATTGTTTCCTACAAAAGTTGTTTCGTTTTTCAAGAACTACCGAATGAAGTATGGCTCAATAGAAGTTCAATTTTGAAAATTTGAAGTTGTCCCCTGGGTGCCCTTCAAGGAGGGCCCTGAGGTTCACCACAACAATACCATGTGATGTGCCCTATAACATTTTCCTGTCTCAGTTTTCGCTTCATCTTTTTATTCTTAGCCGTTTCTGATTTATAAGCACTGCACATTTTATCTGTAACACCCTGTATATATATATATATATATATATATATATATATATATATATATATATATATATATATATATATATATATATTGAAAAACTAAACAACTTTTTTAGGAAACAATTTTTTATTTGGGCCACCGTTTTCAAAATGGCTGCAAAAAGTGGTTCCTGTATCAGTTAAAACGTCCAGTGCTTATAAATCAGAAACGGCTGAGAATAAAAGATGAAAAAAAACTAAAAATGAAATGAAATGAAATCTTTGAGTTTTACGTCCCACGGTTATGCCGGTTAGGCTAAAGGAGACGGTGATAATGAGTAATGAATGAGATGGTGGAATGAAGAAAGTGGGAGGAAACGGGAGAACCCCGAGAAAACCCACGCACACGGTGTTTGTCCACCACAAAGTTCACTTGGCGGGGGCTGGGATCGAACCCGGGACCCCAAGCACCAGAGGTGAAGGCTCTACCACTGAGCCACCGCGGCCCAAAACAAAAACTAAGATCTGATTTATGAGCGCTGGGCGTTTTATCCAATACAGGACCCATTTTGCGGCCATTTTGAAAACGGTGGCCCAAATCGAAAATCTTTTCCTACAGAAGTTGTTTCGTTTTTTCAAGGACTACCAAAAGAGTTATGATTCAACACATGTACCCATTTGAAATTTTGAAATTGGCCCCTGCGACAAATTCAAGGAGGGCCCTGGGGGCCACCACAACAACATCTTAAGTGCCCTATGTCATTTTCCTATCTCAGTTTTTGTTTTATCTTTCTCTTCTGAACCGTTTCTGATTTATAAGCACTGGACGCTTTATCTGATATTGAACCAACCTTTTGTATCCATTTTGAAAACGAAAACGGTTTTTATCCTGAGCCGTTTGATTTTTTGCCTGATACAGGACCCACTTTTTTGCAGCCATTTTGAAAACGGTGGCCCAAATTGAAAATTGTTTCCTACAAAAGTTGTTTCCTTTTTGAATGACCAGCGAATGAGGTATGATTCAATACATGTTACTATTTGAAAATCTGAAGTTGGTCCCTGGGCCCCCTTCAAGGAAGGCTCTGAGTACCACCACAACAGCAAAATGTGATGTGTTCAATGACATTTTCCTATCTCAGTTTTTGTTTCATCTTTTTATTCTCAGCCGTTTTTGATTTATAAGCACTGGACGTTTTATCTGATACACGACTCACATTTTTGCGTCCATTCTGAAAATGGTGGCCCAAATTGAAAATTGTTTCCTACAAAAGTTGTTTCGTTTCTCAAGTACCACCGAATGAGTAACGATTCAATACATGTTCCTATTTCAAAATTTGATATTTGCCCCTGGGCCTCCTTCAAGGAGGGCCCTGGGGGCCACCACAACAATACCATGTGATGTGCTCTAAGACCTTATCTTTTTATTTCCAGCCGTTTCTGATTTATAGGCACTGGACGTTTTATCTGAAACACCATATATATATATATATATATATATATATATATATATATATATATATATATATATATATATATACACTTCAAAAGTATACTGTGCCAATTATATTTCTTCAGTCTAGCCATCCCTTTCCAACGGCACCACTCATGTCGAATAATCATTAATGCTATCCACCAGTTCCTTAAAGCTATCCACCTAGGGCGATATTTAATAAAACAAAATAACATAATAGAAATATAAGCAAAAAACAAAATTATGCTCGGTTTTGTGTATGCTGGCAATCATGATATGAGGGATTTTTGCAGTAGCAGAGCATGATGCGGAGGGAAGTTGACACTAGGGAGTGAGCGATCTGGCGGAAGGAATTGGAAACTGGAGTAAAATATTGAATTTATTGGTTTAAACCTAAAGTCTATATTGTCTGCCAAATATAACTTAGCTTCTGAAACAAAGATGTAGTACGAAAATATAGAATCAAGCACTAAAACTCTTACATTAAGGTTCAAAGCGATACGCACCATGGTTATGGGCATTATTAGTTAAGAAAAAGAAAACAAACAGAAAGTAGTCTCTGTGGTTAGGTGGGTAGAGTGTCGCTCACTCTACTATTTTGACACCAGATCGAACCCCATGCCATCCCATCACATATATTTTCTTTACAAAACATTATAGGAAGTGTATAATTTTGATGTTAATAAGAACCGAAAAATATAATAAGGAAATAATTTACTGATAGTATCCTTTAATCGACGTATTTATTCAGCATTTGAATAATATTGGTAACAGCGATTCATTTCAGTTTATGGTCATGTGTGTTTACTTCTCCCCTGCCTGTTCTTGAACAGCAGACCAACTCACTTCGGATTTGTGTCTTAGGAACAGGAATATGAACATATGGGACTTTCACAGACTTTCCAATCCTACTCCTTGTTAGCACCAAACATGACGTTATATCGAATGAAGTAGAATAGCTTGTTGTCATGAAGGAGAGGAAGAAAGAAAAAAGCTGATGTCAAATTATCGTTTGTGTGTGTCTGTGCTTCTATTTTTTTCTTTCTAGAGTATTGACTTTCTCTCTCTTCCTTTTCCATATTCACAAGTGCAAGAAATGCAATCATAAATCTGTGTAAAGAATAAAGAATGCTTTCGTTGAACAAAACTAAATTATACAGATCTATGTATGCGGAACACGAAAGTTTCCAAGCCATATTTCTACATTATACAGTAACGTGAAAAACGGATATTAAAACTATATAACGAACAAGCATAAGCTTTCTTTCTAGCATTACTACCCATTAAACGTAACTCATTAAATTTTGGGGATTAAAATTATCACCTTACCTGTCGGTGTAGGCCTATTCGTTTTCACGTTCGAGCGACGAAAGAAGAAATTGTAGTGATACTGGTAAAGATCGAATTCGAGATATTAATAAGTCAAGTTTCACGCAGCCACATGTCGAAAAATTGATTTTTCGATGTATGTCCATCTGTTCGTCTGTCAGTTCGTCACGCTTTGACATGCATTCAAGGAGAGGGATTACTGTTCAACGTTTCTGGACTAAATTCTATACATGAAGTTTTTATAACACCTTATTCTTTGAAATCCTATATCCTCCGACACCTACAAATAAGGGTAGTTTACTGAAGGATGAATATTTAAAATAATTAGTCTCAAAAAAGCTGTTAAGATTTTGCTTATTTTTTTTTACAAATATATATCTTTTATTAATAATCCTTTACCGTAGTATGAATCATTGTTCCGAAAAACTACATAAGGTGTAATTTATTGTATGGGATGCATTTTTTAACAATTTTCTCAATCACATTTCATAAATAAATGTATCATTAACTACCTAACAATATGACACAACTCGTTCGAAGGAGTAGTTTACTCTTAAGGTAATCTTATCTCCGACGATTTTCCCATTAACCCTTTCGATACCAAGGAGGAGTTCGTTGAACTCACTGCCAATTATATTGTGAACTGTGCTTTTCTGCGTGGACAAAAAAATCCGAAAAAAATAACCATGTGTAATGGTACGTTAATAAAACAATCCTGTTTGATTTTGCTCTAAACGGGTTCTTGTTTATTTTGTATAGGGCAATAATGCAAACTGAGTTCAACAATACCCTCCCCTTGGCAGCGCATGTTACCTTTATCTCGTTATAACTAAAGATATCGTTGCGGCTTGGCGTTTTTGTTTTTGCTACAAATAAACACTGGCATGTCTTAGCCTGACAACACTGATGTTTTGCAACACTGAAGATCTTGGCTTGAAGAACAGTGATTATTGTCACTTTATTTGTTATTGCTGAACGTAGTCGGAGAGTTTGCAGTAATGGAAATAGAACTAATATTTCGAACATCCTGTTAGTTAGATGTTTTTACTTATAGCAGTACAGTGTTTTCGTAGCTCCAGTGCTAATATTGTGAAGTTGGATATTGTACCCTAAAATAACCTATTTGTAGCCTAAAATAATATAACCAATTTGAATAACCTACATGTATAATTTCATTTATAATGATGATGATGATTACCCGAATGTCCCTGGGCGAGAAGAACCGATGGCGGTTTGCCATTTCCTTCCTTGTGACGTCCAGAGGACGGGACCCAGAGTTTAACGTGGGATCCAAACCACTTGTGTTCCCACTTGTGGAATCGAACCAGGGACCCCTAAATTGCAAGGTGACAACCTTAATCACTCATCCAGCGGGGACACTATTTCATTTATGACTGAATATTTAACAAAACATCTGAGAATTTAATTTGAAAATGAATTTTCCTCTATGGGTTCAACGACCCCCAGTAGATATCCCGGCGGGTAGATGGCCGAGTCAGCGAAATTTGATCTTGTTTTCCTAGAATTCGGTATCATTTTCTGGAATTGGAAGGCAAGTTTCGACAAGCCCTTAGTTGCTATGTTCATATCCTTTTACGGCTAGTACAGAAGTTCGTGGGAAAATGTTTTTTTTATGAGAACAGTCTGTTGCTATGGTGATAGTCTTGGATGGCTTCATCGTCTTGGATGGTCATACTCTTGGACGGATCATAGTCCTATCAGTTATCATGATCGAAGCTTCCCAATTGATTGATTGATTTTTGCTTTTCGTTATGTATTGAATAGCTAGATGCTCTTGGCCTTCATAGTCTTGGATGCTCATACTGTTGGACGGATCAGAGTCCTATCAATTATCATAATCGAAGCTTTCCAATTGATTGATTGATTTTTGCTTTTCGTTATGTATTGAATAGCTAGATGCTCTTGGCCTTCATAGTCTTGGATGCTCATACTGTTGGACGGATCAGAGTCCTATTAGTTATCATGATCGAAGCTTCCCAATTGATTGATTGATTTTTGCTTTTCGTTATGTATTGAATAGCTAGATGCTCTTGGCCTTCATAGTCTTGGATGCTCATACTGTTGGACGGATCAGAGTCCTATTAGTTATCATGATCGAAGCTTCCCAATTGATTGATTGATTTTTGCTTTTCGTTATGTATTGAATAGCTAGATGCTCTTGGCCTTCATAGTCTTGGATGCTCATACTGTTGGACGGATCAGAGTCCTATTAGTTATCATGATCGAAGCTTCCCAATTGATTGATTGATTTTTGCTTTTCGTTATGTATTGAATAGCTAAATGCTCTTGGACGGACGAGAGTTCTATTAGTTATCATGATCGAAGCTTCCCAATTGACTGATTGATTTTTGTCTTTTCGTTATGAATTTGAACCCCCCAAACCCCTCCACTCTACTCCCTCCTGCGAAGAACGTAAGCGAAAGCTCTCTCATTGAAATTGAACGCAAGATCAGTACTTCACGATTTAGAGTTGAATTAATTCTTGCATGAAAAAAAAAATTCATGTATTGATTTTAGCGTAGCATATGATATGTACATTGTTCGAAGCTCTTCATTTCGAAGCACTATAATGCTTTCAAGTGTTCAATGCTTCCTTTCTCCCTCTCTATCATCGAGAATCGAACCCGGACCAAAGTGGTATTAAAACATAAATAACAACCATAAAAATAAATTTAAAAAATACAGCATCACATTATTATTATTATTATTATTATTATTATTATTATTATTATTATTATTATTATTATAATATTATTATTATTATTATTTTTATTATTATTATTATTATTTTGGTCATGATTTTAAAGTTGAACTTGTCCTTGCATGAAAAAAAAAAGAATTTCACTTCGTTTTCACGACAGAAAGGATCGAATTAATTTCATGCCTTAAAATGTGTAAGGTTTTCTCATCGAGGATCGAACCAGCAGGACACGGGAATCAAACGCAAGACCTGTACTTCACGACCATTGAGTTGAATTCGGACCAAAGTGGTATTAAAACATAAATAACAACCATAAAAATAAATTTAAAAAATACAGCATCACATTATTATTATTATTATTATTATTATTATTATTATTATTATTATTATTATTATTATTATTATTATTATTATTATTATTATTATTTTGGTCATGATTTTAACACATTCGAGACGGAGCCCGCCACGTAGGCGGGCTATGTTTTCTTGTTCAGTAGACGGAGCCCGCCTACCCGGCGGGCCCAAGGTTTCGTTACTTTGAATGGCAAACGCATGTCCGTAGGTAGGTTTCGGCTTCTCATTTATACTTTGTGATGCCTCAAGTACTTGTAAAAAAATTCGACAATGCGACCAGTCCAGAATGAGAGACTGTTTCCGCGCGAATTTGTCAATTGTGCTTCAACCGAAGCAGCTGTGAATGAGTCATCAACATACATAACTTCTATATCTTGGTTTTATCGGTTTGATTGATTTGCAGCACAAATAAGCCTTGCACTATATTCTTAGTGTAAACTAATATTTTGCAATTTCATGATATCCAATCACTCTGTAAGGTTCTTGTATTTCATTATCAACGATGTAACTGCTTGTAAAGGTTATTATATGTACCTCAGTATTCAATTGTATTGTTCGTCGGACTTTTTTTAAAACTGCAAAACGGCTCATTTATAACAAATAAATAAAAATATATAGAAATGAACAAATGATTTGAGATTTGTGTATTAAATAGTCCTAAGTATATATGCTAAGAAATGAAAGATCTTTTAATTGTATTCTTTGTAGTAGATTGTTTACAAAATCCCAAAAAACATGGTAAAACCGCCGTCCTGAGGGAGAAACCACGCAAAGAGGGCCTCCGACTCGAATGTGTTAAAGTTGAACTTGTCCTTGCATGAAAAAAAAAGAATTTCACTTCGTTTTCACGACAGAAAGGATCGAATTAATTTCATGCCTTAAAATATGTAATGTTTTCTCATCGAGGATCGAACCAGCAGGACACGGGAATCAAACGCAAGACCTGTACTTCACGACCATTGAGTTGAATTAATCCTCGCATGAAAAAAAAAGAGTTTCACGGAGTAATCCAACTTGAGGTGAGCACTTTATCACTGAACGTCAGTGCCTCGCATATAGATTAGATTTTATTTTTAAAAAATTTTCGTCTTCTTTTTTTTTCTAGTCGTCTTGTATTGGGTAGCTAGATTCCCCCTCAGCCCCCAGACCCATCTTGTAATGCTAAGAATAGAAGTTCCAAGAGTTTGAGGAGTTTAACCTGATCTTATTCTCACGAAACGTCCGGAAAATTTTCGTCTGGAACCTTCTCAGGAAATTGAGTTGATAAGACGATTGTTGCAGTTCATGGATGTTTTTAAAACGTATTGGTAGCGGAAGCTCCTAATAGCATATCATAATGATTTAAAAACGTAAGATTTAGAGTTGAATTAATCCTTGTATGAAAAAAAAGAATGCTTTCTCATCGAGAATCGAACGCGGATCCCAAACGATCATGGTCTTTCGTAAGTGTATGGTACATGTATAAACAAGATGAAACATGATTTCCTCTTCGTCATCCCTTCCTGCATCATGCATGTGTGCACAGATATTTGTATGCATAGTGTCATTAGTCTCTGTTGATCATCTGCTGAAATAACATGGCTGTGTAAATCATAAGTTACTTTATAATATTGACTTCCATAGATTTCGAACATAATTGAACATAGAAACGTAAGGAAGATTTCATTGAAGTAGACGAATAGAAAAATACGAATAGTGGAAGATTAAGAATGGAACTGCGACCAAATTCTGTATCTGAAAGGATACCATTCCAACAAATGCCAGAATTACCATATAGTGGTGCATATAAATGTTTTGCCCCTCAATATAATCATTATTGTACAAAGGAATTACGTTTAAGAAGATTCGAACACTGTCCTATTTCATCAAAACAATGCCCGGATCAATTAAGTGATGCTGGATTTTTTTACACGAAGACAAGAGACCAAACTATATGCTTCTATTGTGCTGGTGGATTAAAAGATTGGACTGATAACGATGTTCCATGGATAGAACATGCGAAATGGTTTCCTAATTGTCCATTTCTTTACCTTATGAAGGGATATGCTTTTATTAAACAAATACAGGAAAAGTGCCCTGATATACAAGTATTTCATAGTTCTCCGAATGATGATATACATAAAAATGCTAGTAAAAGTTGCAGTAAGGAACTTAATTTTCAATATGGTACAATTTGAAGTGAAACTTGAATAAAGTTCCATTACATACTTTTTCTTTGTATATAACTGTAAAAAGTACATGTACATATTCTAAAGTTATCAAAACAATATGTATTTGTACGAATAATTTACGTATGTGCTATTATGTATAACCTGCAGATGCATTAGCATCGTATTTGGAAAAATGGAAATATATGTTTAATATATAAAGGAATGAAGATTAATTTATTTGGACGTAACATGCACGATCTTGAGTTTACTGAACTGATATCATAATCGTAAGTGTATAGGACATATATAAACAAGACGAAACATGGTTGTTTCTCCTCCTTGTCATATTAAATGGTGCATAAGGTCTTAATTTAATGAAAGTCAAATTAATGTGTATTGTACTGAAAAGTGGAACATTTGAATAAGTGAATCGTGTTGCTAAAGACCTTGTATTTGGATTTAAGTGAAATTTTAACAGAATGGGAAAGAAAACTTGTACATTTGATCCCGCTTGTTTTCAGACTATAAACAGAAAAACTCATAGATTCAATTATGACTGATTTATTGGATAGTGTACAAACACAGTCAAGTTTGACGGAAAACGAACTTTAAAGTTGATGAGTGTCAATGAAGTGGACTTCTGTTCATAAAGAAGCAGAAAATACTTTTCATTTATACTGAACAGTGTAGTACTGATTCTAGTGCATTTAATAATAATAATAATAATAATAATATAGTAAAATTGAAATCCTTTATTATTTTCACATAAAATTTGTATTTTTTGAACGATCAATACGGTAGGATTTTTAAATTAGTATACTAATGTTGTTGTTATTCCGATACTTCTCTTTTAGGAGTTAAGAAACTTCATTTAGAATGGTTGATCTGAGAAGAAACCATACGGACGTCTTTTTTTCGATCACAGCACAACGTACGTTTACGAAGAAGAACGTTGTGTTTGTAGATTTTTGAATTTATCAGAAAGTCCATACGGTGTGAACCGTGATCGAATCAGGGACCCCAAAATACTGGATGTAAATCATCTATCACTGAGCCATCATACTCGTCAAACCATAAAAAAAACACAGACACATACATACACATATGTGAATGTCTGTTTTGCTAGTCTCTCTCTTTTCTCTGGTTGCTAGCACATTGAACTCCATCTTAAAATGGTTTAGTTTCAAGAGCAACAGATAAGATAACATTATCAAATGTTTTGATGATTCGTAGCAGACTGACCTACAGCCCTGCTAAACGAATGATAAAAGGTACAGTACAATTAATTGTATGTTAAATCATATTATGTCTTAAAATGTTATATGTGCCTGTAGTATGTGCTTTTGGGAAGCCTCCTTGGAACATCGAATCACTTCACCTTTAAGTAATGATCATAGAATAAAAAATCTGGAACGAGAGAAGTGTGTATGTGTGTGTGTGTGTGTGTGTGTATGTTTGTGGCTCAGTGGTAAAGCAACGACTTACCCTTTCAGATGAATACTTAGTGTAGTAGATCATTGTTCCGTAATCCAGTGCATGTGGTCCCTACTTCGATCTCCGCTCAAGTAAGCTTATAGTTTTTTATTACTAATTGTCGTGCACTGTGGTCGACTTCCAAACATTGTGTCCGTGAGTTTTCATGGTCTACTCATACATTCTCATTCTACTAAGTATTCATTCATTCATTCATTTGTCTTAATCATCCGTCATCCTCAGCATAATGAGCATAATCGTGGTACGTTAAACTGAAATATTTTCTTACGTTTCGAACGTAAGAAATATGTGAAAGTTTGTGTGTGGCTCAGTGATAAAGCAATGACTTATTCTTTCAGATGAATACTTAGTATAGTAGAGCATTGTTCCGCAACCCAGTGCCTGCGGTCCCTAGTTCGATCTCCGATCAAGTAAGCTTATAGTTTTTTATTACTAATTGTCGTGCACTGTGGTCGACTTCCAAACTTTGTGTCCGTGAGTTTTCATTGTCTACTCATACATTCTCATTCTACTAAGTATTCATTCATTCATTCATTTGTCTTAATCATCCGTCATCCTCAGCATAATGAGCATAATCGTGGTACGTTAAACTGAAATATTTTCTTACGTTTCGAACGTAAGAAATATGTGAAAGTTTGTGTGTGGCTCAGTGATAAAGCAATGACTTATTCTTTCAGATGAATACTTAGTATAGTAGAGCATTGTTCCGCAACCCAGTGCCTGCGGTCCCTAGTTCGATCTCCGATCAAGTAAGCTTATAATTTTTTATTACTAATTGTCGTGCACTGTGACAAAGTGCATGCAGCCCCTAGTTTCATCTCCGAACATCGTGTCCGTGAGTTTTCATGATCTACTCATACATTCTCATTCTACTAAGTATTCATTCATTCGTTTGTCTTAATCATCCATCTCCCTCAGCATAATGGGCATAGTCGTGGTACGTTAAACTGATTTGAACGTACCTCTAAATTGAGTTTTCGTATTTGCTACGGAATAAGAACATCATATTGTGTTAAGTAATAGTTTTCGCAATCATTGAGACATCATGCCCTTCGTAAGAGAGAGAGAGAGATGAAATACTTTTAGTTTAACGTTCCACCTAACAGAATTTCTTCGTATTTCCACTCTTCAGTGAAAATCAACGTTGCCATTTTCTTTTAGCATAACATGTTTTTTTGAAGGTACATTAGTGACAATACTACGCGTCTCGGATGTTTCTGTTTCATTTCGAATTTGAAAAAATGTACTTGTCGATTTGCGACTTTTGTCTTTTCGTACCGAAAAGTTTCTCCATTCGTTGGAAAATAAATCTAAAAGTAATATTTTTTCTTCACGAACTATGAGAATTGTCTGAAACAAAGAGGGATGTCTTTATGCCCTTATTATAATTATACTGAACACCTAACATTACCATCATCATCATCATCATCAGCCTTGGAGAAACATGAATCTAGCAAATTCCGAACTCGTTATCTTTCTTTTTTTTAGAGTAATTAACTGAAGGTGTGATGATGACAAATTTGAGGCACGGATCGCCATTAAGTTCCAGCAGGATACATACCAGGAAGCTTCAGCATTTGAAAAACGAAGTACTGATTGTAAATCCTTTACCACTGAGCCACCATACTCCTCAAACCTAAAATGTAATAGGTTTGTACATCATGTAAAGACCCCCCGGAGAAATAAAGATACGTCCCACAAAAATATACCCTTTCTCGGTTAAAGGACATATGATTAAGACAAATGAATGACGAAAAAATATTAGTTGATAGAATGATAATGTGAATAAACGTTATATCACTGAGTCATCATGCATCCTGAATTCCATTGAATTTATGAGTAGAAGAACAATACAAAGCTGCAAGCGGTTTCGGTTTCGATTCCCGGCGGTCATAAAATTATAACAGCTTTTTCACCCCATTAACCTTCAATATAGTTTTCTGTGCTCAGGCAAATGTCCAAACAATACATAATATGTAAGTCCCTTCCATTTCCCCGGACTCATCAAAACGTTATCCCTCAAACGTAACAGGCTAAATAGACATAATCTAATTCCTAACTAGTACTCATCTCATCCAAACTGTTTATCTGTAATATACATTTGCGCAACCTGTGAAAGCTTCTCAAGCTATTGTTGAGATTTTTAAAATTTAAAATTTTATCAATAAAAGATTCTAGTTTGTTTCAGAATTCATCATTCTTCTTTACAGCAAACTTTATTCAAATGAATAGATTCAGCCGTTCTTTTATAAAGAACAAAATAATTAAAAGTAATGTACTCACAAGTAACAAAGTTTCACTGATTCTTCAATCACATGATCATCATTCATTTGCTTTGAATTATTCTGTATCATTCATTTTCATGAATCTTTAAAATTATAGTGAAACCCTGTTAAAAATACACTGAAATCCTGTTAAAAATACGGTGAAACCATGTTACAAATTACATTGAAGTCCTGTTAAAATTACAGTGAAACTATGTTAGAAATTTTGCTAAGATATTATTTTAGTAAAAATAATATATTGGAAAAACCTAACAACACAATTCTTATAAGTTATATTTAAAAGTAATAATAAGATTAGAATACTTTTAATGTAAAACCATTGTCAAATTTGTTTCAAACCCACAACTCTTGGAGAAAATCAGGTAAATGTCCTTTATTTTAAAAGTATGCAGTCGCCTAAAAGAAATATTCAAGTTAAACCAGATGTTTCCTAGATCGCCCAAATTTAGTTAATTATTTTACTTTTCATTTTCCTAAAACAGTTCAATACAATACCTTAAGTGCTGCAAAATCCATTGCCACAGCCTTATAGTGGTCTTTTTAAAAAACAACTAGCAAACAGTCACAAAGAGGGAAAAATTTCCGCTATGGGTTACCCTTCAAATTTGTTTTGAAAAATACAAACACTTTTAAGTTAAAAATTAGAAACCATTGTCAAACACAACAAGAAAAAATCTTTGCGGTCAGCAACAAATATCCAATATTAATCGATAGGTCAAGGAATAATTATAAAATAAAACACTAAATTATAACCAAAGCCATTTTCTACTTTCTTTCTTTTTTCTTTTTTTATTATTATTATTTGTCTATATACATCTTTTTACAAGTTTTTTTCTTTTTTATGGGAGGCCAAAAATTACCTCTCCCTCAACCATTTCTTTTTCTTCTGTTTTTCTTCTTTTGTTGTTTTCTTCCTCTTCTTTTTCTTCTATTACTTCATTTATGCACTTCCCCTCTAAGTTCCATTTTATCCCACAAATTAATATTTCATTACTTTCTCTCTTTTGTTCTTCTTGATAAAGTTCTATTAATGTGTAATTAACACATAGTACATGTGTGCCACTTTTGCTTCCTTTTATTATTTGGGCACGCGTATGAAAGAAAATAAGCCGTTCTTTGTCCCCTTTTTCTTATTTTTTCTTCACAATAGTCTTCAACGGTAAATGCACTAGTGCATCTTTTTCCCGAAAAAAAAAGATACCAATTATATTATCAGAAAATATATAATAAACTTTAAAAGTACACCTATCTTATACTGATAATATACATATGTTTTCTCTTTAAATACTACAGTAATTTTCACTCGTGTAGCTTTGCTGTTGAACAAAATGCTACAACTATATTTACTTAGCATGAAAAATCAAAGTTAACTTCTCCTTTATTGTACACAATTGTTTCCCCGATCAACATGTGTCACATTCTACTTTTAGTCGTGTTTCTGTTCTTATGGTTAGGTTTGGAAATTTGCATTTTAATAAAAAAATAAAAGAGAGAGCTGAATTACTACCACATAGAATGAAACATGATGATAATATCACGTGGGATAATAAAGGAACTGTTTATGATTTCTTTCCGTAATGTTAAAGAGCAAGAAATAATGTCCTACATATACTAACAGTAATAGTAACTAAAATAACTAGCTATCGAATATATAATACAATGCTAATCACTATATTCAGGTAAATATTACATTTAAAATTCATTCTATTCTACAATAATCAGAATATCTCGATGCTATACGAAACATGATTCTACAGATTATCTTGGAATCCGTCAAGAGTCGAAATCAAGTTTCCTACACAGAAAGTACGTGCGCTAAGTGATTTGACGCGAATATGTATTGCTTTCAGCAAGTAGTGTCAAAGAACACGTATTACATTTAAAATTCATTCTATTCTACAAGAATCAGAATATCTCGAGGCTATACGAAACATGAATCTACAGATTATCTTGGAATCCGTCAAGAGTCGAACTCAAGTTTCCTACACAGAAAGTACGTGCGCTAAGTGATTTGACGCGAATATGTATTGCTTTCAGCAAGTAGTGTCAAAGAACAAGTATTACATTTAAAACTCATTCTATTCTACAAGAATTAGAATATCTCGAGGCTATACGATACATGAATCTACAGATTATCTTGGAATCCGTCAAGAGTCGAAATCAAGTTTCCTACACAGAAAGTACATGCGCTAACTGATTTGACGCGAATATGTATTGCTTTCAGCAAGTAGTGTCAAAGAACAAGTATTACATTTAAAATTCATTCTATTCTACAAGAATCAGAATACTATACTTATAAAATAAGACCAAAATCTACAGCCAAACGTGGAATTCGAGCTACATTAACTATCATCAAGAGTCGAACTCAAGTTTCCCATAATATAGGCACGTACATCCACGAAAAACAATGAAATAATTAGTTCCAATACTAATACTATCTACGTTACGAAAATATCACTTAAATAAGCACTGAAATAATAATAATCAAAATCACTACTATCAAACAATATAAATACTATACTTATAAAATGATTTTTTTCCGTAATGTTAAAGAGCAAGAAATAAATTCCTACATATACTAGCAGTAATAGTAATTAACAAACTAACTACGGAATATATAATGCAATGCTAATCACTATATTCAGGTCAATATTACATTTAAAATTCATTCTATTCTACAAGAATCAAAATATCTGGAGGCTATACGAAACATGAATCTACAGATTATCTTGGAATCCGTCAAGAGTCGAACTCAAGTTTCCTACACAGAAATTACGTGCGCTAAGTGATTTGACGCGAATATGTATTGCTTTCAGTAAGTAATGTCAAAGAACAAGTATTACATTTAAAATTCATGCTATTTTACAAGAATCAGAATATCTCGAGGCTATACGAAACATGAATCTACAGATTATCTTGGAATCCGTCAAGAGTCGAACTCAAGTTTCCTACACAGAAAGTACGTGCGCTAAGTGATTTGACGCGAATATGTATTGCTTTCAGAAAGTAATGTCAAAGAACAAGTATTACATTTAAAATTCATGCTATTCTACAAGAATCAGAATATCTCGAGGCTATACGAAACATGAATCTACAGATTATCTTGGAATCCGTCAAGAGTCGAAATCAAGTTTCCTACACAGAAAGTACGTGCGCTAAGTGATTTGACGCGAATATGTATTGCTTTCAGCAAGTAGTGTCAAAGAACACGTATTACATTTAAAATTCATTCTATTCTACAAGAATCAGAATATCTCGAGGCTATACGAAACATGAATCTACAGATTATCTTGGAATCCGTCAAGAGTCGAACTCAAGTTTCCTACACAGAAAGTACGTGCGCTAAGTGATTTGACGCGAATATGTATTGCTTTCAGCAAGTAGTGTCAAAGAACAAGTATTACATTTAAAACTCATTCTATTCTACAAGAATTAGAATATCTCGAGGCTATACGATACATGAATCTACAGATTATCTTGGAATCCGTCAAGAGTCGAAATCAAGTTTCCTACACAGAAAGTACATGCGCTAACTGATTTGACGCGAATATGTATTGCTTTCAGCAAGTAGTGTCAAAGAACAAGTATTACATTTAAAATTCATTCTATTCTACAAGAATCAGAATACTATACTTATAAAATAAGACCAAAATCTACAGCCAAACGTGGAATTCGAGCTACATTAACTATCATCAAGAGTCGAACTCAAGTTTCCCATAATATAGGCACGTACATCCACGAAAAACAATGAAATAATTAGTTCCAATACTAATACTATCTACGTTACGAAAATATCACTTAAATAAGCACTGAAATAATAATAATCAAAATCACTACTATCAAACAATATAAATACTATACTTATAAAATGATTTTTTTCCGTAATGTTAAAGAGCAAGAAATAAATTCCTACATATACTAGCAGTAATAGTAATTAACAAACTAACTACGGAATATATAATGCAATGCTAATCACTATATTCAGGTCAATATTACATTTAAAATTCATTCTATTCTACAAGAATCAAAATATCTGGAGGCTATACGAAACATGAATCTACAGATTATCTTGGAATCCGTCAAGAGTCGAACTCAAGTTTCCTACACAGAAATTACGTGCGCTAAGTGATTTGACGCGAATATGTATTGCTTTCAGTAAGTAATGTCAAAGAACAAGTATTACATTTAAAATTCATGCTATTTTACAAGAATCAGAATATCTCGAGGCTATACGAAACATGAATCTACAGATTATCTTGGAATCCGTCAAGAGTCGAACTCAAGTTTCCTACACAGAAAGTACGTGCGCTAAGTGATTTGACGCGAATATGTATTGCTTTCAGAAAGTAATGTCAAAGAACAAGTATTACATTTAAAATTCATTCTATTCTACAAGAATAAGAATATCTCGAGGCTGTACGAAACATGAATTTACAGATTATCTTAGAATCCGTCAAGAGTCGAACTCAAGTTTCCTACGCAGAAAGTACGTGCGCTAAGTGATTTGACGCGAATATGTATTGCTTTCAGTAAGTAATGTCAAAGAACAAGTATTACATTTAAAATTCATTCTATTCTACAAGAATCAGAATATCTCGAGGCTATGCGAAACATGAATCTACAGATTATCTTAGAATCCGTCAAGAGTCGAACTCAAGTTTCCTACACAGAAAGTACGTGCGCTAAGTGATTTGACGCGAATATGTATTGCTTTCAGAAAGTAATGTCAAAGAACAAGTATTACATTTAAAATTCATTCTATTCTACAAGAATAAGAATATCTCGAGGCTATACGAAACATGAATCTACAGATTATCTTAGAATCCGTCAAGAGTCGAAATCAAGTTTCCTACACAGAAAGTACGTGCGCTAAGTGATTTGACGCGAATATGTATTGCTTTCAGCAAGTAGTGTCAAAGAACAAGTATTACATTTAAAATTCATTCTATTCTACAAGAATAAGAATATCTCGAGGCTATGCGAAACATGAATCTACAGATTATCTTGGAATCCGTCAAGAGTCGAAATCAAGTTTCCTACACAGAAAGTACGTGCGCTAAGTGATTTGACGCGAATATGTATTGCTTTCAGCAAGTAGTGTCAAAGAACAAGTATTACATTTAAAATTCATTCTATTCTACAACAATCAGAATACTATACTTATAAAACATCACTTAAGCACTGAAATAATAATAATCAAAACCACTACCATTAAACTATATAAATACGAAATTTTCTCAACTGAAGAATACTTTTTCCTAGCTGTCCGTACGCTAAGTGATTACCCGCGAAGATATATTGCTTTTAAGACAAACATCTGCGAAAGCGGATAGGTCTATCAGTGTAGTATTCTGTGATATAATGCATGATGCATTCTTACACATTTCTTCACATGTTGACAATAGGTCCGCAATTTGAATTACACTATTAAAGATGTTCCTACACTTATATCTGAGTAATCATTCCTGTAACTATATCTGATTACCCACACCTTGATAAATTGCACAAATCTGAAATTTTTCAGATGAACCTTTAATGCAAAATAAAGTTGCATCACGTAATGGCCATCAAGTTTTGATAAGTGATGACACTACGAATAAAAAATATCTATGTCCACTTAACTCTAGCATTTCCTCAAAGTCAATGCTAGCAGGGGTAATATAAATAAAAAAACATCGCTGATAACGGGTTTGCGTGTACAAATTTCTAATTTCATTATCTTTCTTTTCTGAATATGATGGTACATACTCTTTAAAGTAACATAAGACACCATAATTCCCTTTGTAATACATAGATTGTATAAACAAAGTAGCTGGAGTTTCATCAGCCTGAAGTATAGGAAAATGAACTGAATGGTTATGTAAGAGGGACTCCATTTCAAATTATATTTTAAGACAGACAAGAAAAGCTAATTCAAATGCGGAATTACAACGTTAAATGATAATACGTATAAGAAATTCAAATAATCACCATCTATAGAAATTAGGTAACACCTTAGAGATGATTAAAAGAGAAAGAAAGATACAATAGCAGCTATGTTTTAACTTACTAGAACGTAGAGCTTCAGTATGCTGACAATCTCTTCTAATACACAGATGAGCACAACACAATTCGTAAAAGTCTACTTCACACACTTCACTCTGTTCAATGGTTTTATTCGAGAGAATAGCAACTATGTTTTATCTTACTAGAACGTAGAGCTTCAGTATGCTGACAATCTCTTCTAATACACAGATGAGCACAACACAATTCGTAAAAGTCTACTTCACACACTTCACTCTGTTTAATGGTTTTATTCTACATTCGTTTGACGTCAAATAAAAACGTCACACGAAATTTAAACATTTCAAATATTACATTTCAATACAACTGTTTCTTCTTTCTTTTTAAAAATAATGATTTAGTGTATACTTACACCGCAGCGGCATGACGAAGCACTCACCTATCTGAGAAAGGGGACTTACGAAATTTCACAAGCCCTAATCAGAATTTCATGTCTTTCTTCTCTACATTTCTCAGGAAATGTCCTAATCGAAGAACATATATATTCAATTACATCAACAAGAATGAACTGTTACCACCGTGATTAAATGTACTCAGCGAAAACAGGATTTCTCACAAACACACGAACAAAAAATTCATAAATCCCATATATACATTAAAGGTAAACGCAATCGCAAAGCAATACGAACACTTATATCTGAAGTCAAAAATAAAGCAAGTTTATTATGATAACTGTTTTCAAGAAACATATGAGCTTTTCCAAGCGAATAAAATCTTCCCACCTCTCCCCTGCTACATTTAATATCCTTATTCAGATTCACATCTGAAACAAAGTTTCATTTCCTTATTTACACACATTATTCTATATGTGTATCAAAATATCATCTTTAGTAAATCTTATATATTAAAAAACTTATTTTACATTACACATAACTCAGCGTTTTTGCATTCAGATTACACTATCTTCAGTCGCACGTGAGTATGTTCGTATGTGAAGACGACAACAAACATACATGTAATCTCAAATGCTGTATACGTTTGAAAATACGATATTCACGATTCATGCAATGCGATATTCCCCTGAGCAACTAAGGTCTATTCGATCAAAGAACAGTCTGCAAACAAATTCTATTCCCGGGAACACTTACAAGTGAATTCGTGAGAATCCCAAGACCAAATTAGATAAAGCAAATAGTTCATAACCTACAGACATTTCGTGGGGCGTAATCTTTTGTGCTATGGGAATATGTTATAACACAAATCTCATCACGGCTGCAACTTAAGTGATTTTAATTACTTGTCATAACATACATCATCATGTGAATATCCATATAATACTTTTCACATGCAATACAATCAACCCTGCTGAATTTAGCATACAAATTTTTTCATCCTACGTTTTTAAAACATTATGATATGCTATGAGAAGCTTCCGCTACCAATGCGTTTTAAAAACATCCATGAACTGCAACAATCGTCTTGTCAACTCAATTTCCTGAGAAGGTTCCAGACGAAAATTTTCCAGACGTTTCGTAAGAAACTCCTCAAACTCTTCGCAGAAAATCTGGGAACTTCTATTCTTAGCATTACAAGATGGGTCTGGGGGCTGAGGGGGAATCTAGTTTCCCAATACAAGACGACTAGAAAAAAAAGAAGACGAAAAGTTTTTTTTTTTTAAATAAAATCTAATCTATATGCGAGGCACTGACGTTCAGTGATAAAGTGCTCACCTCAAGTTGGATTACTCCGTGAAATTCTTTTTTTTTTCATGCGAGGATTAATTCAACTCTAAATCGTGAAGTACTGGTCTCGCGTTCGATTCCGATGAGATAACTGCTGGTTCGATCCTCAATGAGAAAACATTACACATTTTAAGGCATGAAGTTAATTCGATCCTTTCTGTCGTGAAAACGAAGTGAAATTCTTTTTTTTTTCATGCAAGGACTAGTTCAACTTTAAAATCATGAAGTACCAAATTCGATCCCAGCTCCCTACCAAAGTAGATTTTTGTGTACAATCTTTATTTCATAAGTTAACGAAGCTACAATCAAGGTTAGTTGTCTGCTTCACTTTCACTCCCAAATTAATAATAATAATAATAATAATAATAATAATAATAATAATAATAATAATAATAATAATAATAATAATAATAATAATAATAGTAATAATAATAATAATGTGATGCTGTATTTTTTAAATTTATTTTTATGGTTGTTATTTATGTTTTAATACCACTTTGGTCCGGGTTCGATTCTCGATGATAGAGAGAGAGAAAGGGAGCATTGAACACTTGAAAGCATTATAGCGCTTCGAAATGAAGAGCTTCGAACAATGTACATATCATATGCTACGCTAAAATGAATACATGAAATTCGTTTTTTTTTTCATGCAAGAATTAATTCAACTTTAAATCGTGAAGTACTGGTCTTGCGTTCAATTTCAATGAGAGAGCTTTCAAAATGAAAACATATTTAGTGTACAGGTTCGATTCTCGATTAGAAAGCATTGAATATATTAAGACATTAAGTATGCTCTTCGCTATGCAAAATAGCTATTCAATACATAACGAAAAGACGAAAATCAATCAATCAATTGGGAGGCTTCGAACTTGATATTCAATCAATTGGGAAGCTGCGAACGCTATAACTGAAAGGACTCTCATCAAGATCCGATAGCCGTCCAAGAGTATGAGCATAGTAACAACGTTCGCTTGCGTTCTTCGCAGGAGGGAGTGGAGTGGAGGGGTTTGGGGGGTTCAAATCCATAACGAAAAGACAAAAATCAATCAATCAATTGGGAAGCTTCGATCATGATAACTAATAGAACTCTCATCCGTCCAAGAGCATTTAGCTATTCAATACATAACGAAAAGCAAAAATCAATCAATCAATTGGGAAGCTTCGATCATGATAATTGATAGGACTCTGATCCGTCCAACAGTATGAGCATCCAAGACTATGAAGGCCAAGAGCATCTAGCTATTCAATACATAACGAAAAGCAAAAATCAATCAATCAATTGGGAAGCTTCGATCATGATAACTGGTAGGACTATGATCCGTCCAAGAGTATGATCATCGAAGACGATGAAGCCATCCAAGACTATCACCATAGCAACAGACCGTTCTCATAAAAAAAAAAACATTTTCCCACGAACTTCTGTACTAGCCGTAAAAGGATATGAACATAGCAACTAAGGGCTTGTCGAAACTTGCCTTCCAATTCCAGGAAATGATACCGAATTCTAGGAAAACAAGATCAAATTTCGCTGACTCGGCCATCTATCCACCGGGATATCAACTCCCCCCTTGGTATGCTACGTTACAGAAAACACCTTCGTATCGTAAGGGTTAACGCCTGACGCAATTTTGTTCATACTTCATAAATAAATGTTACATAAATAAGCTAACGATATGGTATAATTCCATCATCCTGAAAATCTAGAAGTGGTATATTACATTTAGGAGTAAGTTTTACCCTACGATTTTGTCGAGAACGACTCAGGCAAATTTGTTCATATTTCATAAATACATATCTCGTTTGCCCTAAAAAGATCCACAAAAGAGGGATAGTTTATTCTTGGCTTTTGATTTTTGACATTTTTGACTGTTTTCTCAGAGAGCACTTAGGCGCTTTTGCTCTTAATTTTCATACAATTATTTCCTTAATAATTCTAATATATGGCATAACATTTTCTAACGGAAATATGACCAATGGGTACTTTGCTATTGGACCTAAGTTGCTTCGAACAAAGTTTTTAAAAATAAATTATTTTACTCGCATTTCCCAATTAAATGTTTCAGTAATAGCTGCAGAATAACACGAGTCAGTTTAAGAAATTCGAGCGAGAAAATCCAGTGCGCTTCATCCGTACCCATTCTTAAATATATTTTTAAATGTTACACCTAATCACAATTTTCCTAACAAAATCGAAACTTCTTTTTAAATGTGCCTTGTTGTAGCTAAATGGTTCAAGTGCATTGGTTCTGGATTTGATTCCCGGTTAGAAGTAGTGAATTTGTATCCAACGATATGGTATAGGTGAAACGTCGGCGCAAAGAAAAGTGTTTAAACAAGCCTAAATAAGCAAATCAATAATACAAAAAAATACAATATTACGAAATTATGGAAGAAATGTTGTTATTAGGTATTTGCGACTGAGATGTAAAACCGATAACGCTCAACTCCAAAGGTTAAAACTGAAA
Organism: Thermobia domestica; assembly: GCF_964235325.1. Lineage (NCBI taxonomy): Eukaryota > Metazoa > Arthropoda > Insecta > Zygentoma > Lepismatidae > Thermobia > Thermobia domestica. Next base: position 107,449,004 of record NC_137470.1, read on the forward strand.
CATACTATACCACGTTGATCAGTGGTCTCTAGATAAAGCTATCCTACTAGGAAGTGATTGAGATACCAAAAAATGTAGCAATCGCTGGGAGACATGTTAGGAAAATACAGTGGGTGAGAGTGTTTAATACTGCAAATCATGGCTATTCTGCACCTTTGTTGAGTATTGAAGTACGTAGGTCTATACAGGATTGCATTGAAATGAACATTAGAACACAATACATGTTTAATATTGGTAGGGGCTTGCTGACAGGTGTCACCGTCCTACAGCTCATTTTTTGCAATTTAAAAGAAACATTGAGAAAATAGATTTATTCTGAACTTTATTAACCAACCCTCGAATAAACCCAAATGTTCTAGAAACTCGTTGTCATCGCTTTGGAATGTCTGTTCATTTGTGTTAGTAGACTTCCGTTAGATTTCGTAACCATATACGGGCATACGATGCAGAAACAACGACTTTCTTTGTGAACGTTCTCTAACTCCGGAAAATCGGGAAAGTCGCAAAACATTTTCCTTCTCTTCAGTGCTCAACGCTGATTTGACTAGTTAAAATGCCCGCACTTCTTTAGCCAAAGAGCGCGAACTTAGTAGTATACGTCATCATCTGAGCGCTCTAACACCGAGAACATATACGCAATAGCTAACTGAACAAAAAGGGGCAGTCGCCATGGACCAGTTCAAGAGGAACGTGTTGACGTTCGCTCGCCCGAATTACATTTACCTAAAAGCAACATTCAGGCTGCCTAGTTTTCTATATATAAAGTGACAGTTCATATTTTTCATAGTGATTTTTCTATAAGTGCACTTATTTGACAATACAGCAGTAACGAACTCCTGGAGCAAAACCTACATTTGTAGATCCTATGGGGAACCATCACTGAAGAAGCAGTAAATTAATTTTGGGACCTTAACGCCAAAACCAGTACACATCATCGAACACAGGACAGCGGAGGAGCGACATCGACAGGCTAGCCGAAGAAACACGTGAGTTAATTAACGTTTAATGCCACCTCGTCGTCTATTATTAAAATCAAGCCACTAGCGTAAAAACAGTGTTAGATTGTTCATGGTGAATATATTGCAAATACAAACGTATGTAATATTTGTGCTTTTATAGTAACATTATATTTCTTTTATTGAAAAGTAATTTTATCATTTGTATAGTTAATATCTAATCCTATTGTATTTGTAGCCTAACAAATTTATTTACGTTGTCTACATTTTCGTTTATTGCGTTTCCAGCTACCGCATAACGAAACTGTAGGCATGGGCAAGTGATCGTATACGTCGTAAAGTAGCTGGAAAATAAGAGAAGAAAAGGGCGCAGTATGAGACTGAGAAATTAATCCGGACCACGACGTAAAATAACGATTACACAGGTTTACAGTGCATTTCACGGGGTTCGATATTGTAACGATCCTAGGGAACTCCTGATCCTTCCCCACATTACGCTATAAGTTAAATTCGTGCTTAAGTAAAACTCTATTTTTTTAAATTTAAAACTGTTAACGGTTATCACCTGTGCACCACTGGGAACAATCTCCCAGTAATTCCTTATTTTGCCCTTTGTTTTAGCGCCATAAATGTCTTTGTTCATAAATTTATTTGTCTATGGTTTTGCATATACGTAGCGTGGACATTAAACTTTTACTTCTACGTCATATGCATCTAATTACAAACACATCTATAGAACGAACACAGCAAACTTGGAATATATTGTTTGTGTATGGAAAATCATACACGCGGCACTGCACGGGAGAGCCGTGCGTATGGAATTCCATACATATGGCAGTCAACTTACTAAAAAATGTATAATAATAAGCAATAATAATAATAATAATAATAATAATAATAATAATAATAATAATAATCAACAGAAAACGAAACAGTTCGTATTTACATAATTTACTGTATTTACTTAAGCATGTAAGTGCAATGGACTTAAGTTATTTCTCCCTCTCTCTCTTTGAAGGCAACAACCCTTAGGGTTCCAAGACGTAGAAGAGGACTTCTGGCACTCACGACTTTGGGGTGGTGTGTGGTCAACACATCGGGTTCCTTTGTCGTTAGTCCCAACTTTCTAGACCGGATGGAGTTTTCCCGGTAGAAAATACAAGAATATAGACTTTTTAAAACTATTAAAGTATATAATTGCACTCACTCCCTCAATATGATACTTATTTCTTAACTGTATACAGGCAACTGGTCCCTGGAAGAAAATTAAATGAAATCTTTAAGTTTAACGCCCCACGGTTATTCCGGTTAGGCTAAAAAGACGATGATAATGAGAAATGAGTGAAATGGTGAATGAAGAAAGCGGGAGAAGATGGGAGAACCCCGAGAAAGCCCATGCTTTTTTTGTCGACTACAAAGTTCACTTTGTGCGAGCTGGGATCGAACCAAGAACAACATGCACCAAAGGTGAACGTTTCATCACTGAGCCACCGCGGCCCCGCTGAAATTATTTATAGATGAAAGGGACTTTTCATTTTTTTTGTGAAATATTGCTTATACTTTCTTTCAAGCTTTCCAATGACATTTGGCTTGTATCCTAGTTGCAATTACCCAAGGGCAAGCGGGCAAATTCACTCCTACTTTAAGTTCCTATTTTAGGAAAACCGAAGTCAATACTAATACTAATACTAATACTAATACTACTACTACTACTACTAATAATAATAATAATAATAATAATAATAATAATAATAATAATAATAATAATATAATCTTAAATAAATTCAAAGCTTTCTGGACTTAGTTCATTGGCACAATTCCACAAATTAAAATGAATTTGTTTACTTGTCATCTTAGTGGAAAAGGACATTGTCCCTGTTGCTTTCAATATACGAATAAAGTGTCCAACTGTCAAATGTTATGCTACACAAAATGCCCTACGCAGCTTATGTAGTATAGAGTCATCATTTCTAGGTTGCCTAAAGAACAGTTTTATTTTAGCTAGATAGGAAGAAAATAGAAAATGCTCAGTTTTAACCTAGTAGAGAATTTGCAGATTTATAGGAAGATGCACAAAATTGCTGGATATTAAATTTAGTTCTGATGAACGGAGTAAGACATTGTAAATAGTTGATTATTTGAATTATACTGGGAGTGACCAAGCCATTACCTGATGAAAATATCGAGAGAGATACGTTAATGGTGTTAGTTACAAACTGTTGTAGAAATGAAAGATTTAAGGAAATCTCTAAAACTCTGAAATCACATATGCAAATTGATTGATTGTTAAGTAAAACTCCAAAATCTAACCAAAGGAAACGAATGTATTAATAGACTGTGTTACAGTTTCAGGCATATCATTGTCATATCAAAACTACGATAGACATAAATCATGACTATAGGTAAATTTAAAGTTCTAGAATACCAACAATTGATTCTACTAGATGCAAATTTTGGGAAAACTCTTTTATAAGTCTTTAGATTCATTTATTAGCTTGTTTGTTCATTAGTTTCTCCCCTTACACTTGAGGCAAATTGTAATCGGTCAAGGGTGTTTTGGAAAAATGGGAACATCTTTCGAGTTTGACTTCTGAATAATCTGTTTAGGATCAAGTTGAAACAAGGCTGCCCCATAGGAAGTTAGGAAAATTGAGACAATAGGTCCAAGCACTACGCTCGAGACACTCCTTATTTAAGACATAGAGTCTGCAGAAAAAGTAACACGTTTATTACTTGTAATTTATTTTTTGGGTTCAAAATATTTTGCGATATACCAATCCATTTGTAAGGTGTTTTTATGATTGTATTCTATTAATTTTGAAAATTGTACTCATAATGTAATACCCTATCATAGATTAGAAAAAATCAAAGTTCGACCAAATAAAATCTCTTCATGTTTGATATAGCAAAACAATCCATGGCTTTGGATTGAATATTGTAAGAAAAGAAACACTGACCAAAGCTTCAACACACACTGTATTTTAAACTATAATATTTAACGGTTTCAGATATTTAACATATCCTTCCTCAGACACTATAGAACATAAACGATATTTGTTATTTAGTGTCTGGGGAAGGATGTGTTTGATATCTGAAACCGTTATATATTAATAATTTTGCGGAAAATTTTCCACCTTACCTCAATAGTCTTTGCGTTCTTGAAGCCATTCCGATATTTGTCCTGAATTATAATATAGTCTATCTGATATTTTCCTTTGTCTATTTGGGATTTCAATGCATATCTTCTTCTCTTGTGCTGTTCGAACCATGTGTTCCCGACTAATAGTGTATTATGTCTACAGAAGTTGACCAGTCCCTCTACGCTTTTATTACTTTTGCTTAAAGTATATTTACCTACGAGAATATGTTACTCTTTTTCTCCCACAACTGCATTGAAATTTTAAATTACAATAAACATGAACATCTCTCGTCCCTATCTATAATTTCTTATATTTTCTCATAATTTTCTTCTACTTCTTCAATTGTATATGAATACGTCGGTGCATAAGTTTGTATCATTACTAGATCCTTCCTTTTTTCTTTAAGTCTTACCATCATAACACAATCTACTTTCGCTATTTTCCGTTGGAAGCGTTTACCAAGATTTCAGTCATGATAAAATAGTAAAGTACTATGCAGAAAGAATAGTCCAGAGAAGTCAACTTTAAATTGGCAACTCATATGTACGGAGGCGCTGCCATATGCTCTCGCTTCGGGCCCTGATTTTTCACGGCGCGGCATTAGGCAGATACTTATATTGACTGAAATCTGGTGTTTCAGGGCACTGGATTTTTTAAAGTTAATTCATTTAACGAAACTTTCTGCTCACTACATTGTAGACAGCGTCTTCTGACGCGACAAAACACAATGAACCACAAAATTTCTCCCCAACAATATGTTAAATCACCTATATGTGTGACTTGATTACATTAAGGTGAGTCTAAAAAAGCACTATAAAAAGTACCAGAAAGTTACCGCGGAGGAGGTTCGAACCAGCAACCTTGCGATTACTGGGCGGGTGTTTTCCGACTTCGCCACGAAGACGGTAAAGGAGACATCGCTTGTAAAGGGATAAATCGTTGAGATATTTTTTTTTTCTGGTCAATCAGAATACTCTTTTAACCGTATATATGAGACGATAACTGTATGGGATAAGATAAAATGCATTCGCCATGTAATTTTATAACAAAATGACGCGTGTCTATTTACTTTATTTCATAGTTCTCACATACTCACTACAATTATCGCACTCAAGATTTTTCACTTCATGATATTGAGGCAGTAGTTATTCTTGACCCTTATAGCTCACTTTAGGAACAATTCGTCAGAAAAAATAATATATAATAATAACCGCATGAAAATGGCTGGCGATAGTTCGTGTTGGTCCTTTCGCAATGCTCCGCGACGAATCGAAGGAGCGCGGACCAAAACGAAGTCCTCGTTGCGACGGAGTGGGAACTTCTGCACCCTGATGCGAGATATCTGTTTCGACTCGACGAAACCCTGCCGGCAGTGGAACACTGTCTCGTCTCTATATTGACGATCGACGTTTACCGCAAGTGGGCCACTAGGTGCTGGCAACGTTTACGGCATGGGGTAGGCAATTTTCATATAGCCTCGCTGCTGAAAGGGACGTTAAACTCAAAATCAACTCAACAAAAATACAGTGTTTAGCATCATATATCCACATATGCTTACCATGCGCTTTATAATAATTGCTAAAAGCTTGTTTATTATATGGAGCGCTTAGAGCACAGGGCAATGAACCCATTATGTTGTGAGAAAAATAGACATGAAATTTGGATTGTAAGCTTCTGTATGCTTGTCTAAGTACCTTGATTTGGGAGTTTCAAATTTCATCCGCTTCTAAACTGAGAAGTATCGATAATTCAACAAGGAAATAATTAGACCATGATAATTTAGTTGAAATTCATCATAAGTTTGCACATGACAAACATTTTGCCCTTTTATATTGTAGAGGTCAGGTCCATCATTATTGTAACAGAGCGGTGCTTGAAGGATTGACTGTAGAAATTCAAACTCTGATTAGTTACAATTTGACAACCTGGTTTTATTACAAGTATAAACTCTTTAGTCGGTAGCAAAGAGGTCGTGAATCGTGTGTCAGAGTTGATGAGGATGTGTTTTGGTGGGTTAGTGGTTCATTGTGGGTGGTAGGTCGGAGTGGGTCATGGTGGGTAGTGGGTCAGAGAGAACCAAGTTGGGTAGTGGATCGTGGGTCAGAGTGAGTCGTGGTGGGTGGTGGGTCAAGTTTCCATTGACCCACGCCATCTCTGTTCCAATCTGTAAAACCAAACCAAACAAAGAGCAATACGACTACACAAAACGCTCAGCATCTTAGCTATTCATGACAAACTATTGCAACATCCGAATAACTCTAGTAAATCCACAAACCATCATTTGTCATATTTTACCGAAATACGTCATGACTTTTCTGACAACCTTATATTTGAAATGTTAATACGCAAAGCTCACTAATCTCATCACTTATTCACTTATTCTCTTATGATCATCACAAACATTAGGGTACTTCCCGTAGGTATAGAAAGGTGAAATGGAGTATCCGGGCTTGGTGTTACGTGCAAGTAAACCAATGAAAAGCAACAGGATTATATTTCATTCCTCCAAACGCCCTGAAGTGGAATGTGTTGATTACTCAACAAAAATACTTGAAATCCCATCAGAAAATTCATAAGATATAAAATATGTAGCCAAGTCTCGACTTTGCAATAATAATAATAATAATAATAATAATAATAATAATAATAATAATAATAATAATAATAATAATAAATAACATAATAACAAAATCAGTTACGTAAACAATACCTTCCAATTAAGAAAAATGATTGCCACGACCACGGGCCGTAATTTGTGGGGGCAGCGGGACCAGTACCCCCACTCTCAGGGAAGGTCCCCGCCATTCAAGGAGTTCCCATTTTAAGACTAAATTGTCTTACTCTATATACGATACGAAAATGAAATTGTAAGTGAAGCATCAAGCAGGTTCACTACATTAAATAAACAGAACAGCACAGTAAAGGTAAATAAAGCAATAATGAGTCGTGGGCCCATTTCCGTAAAAAAATTTCACTATTAGGGGCACTAGAAATAATATATATTCGTATATCATTGTCAGTTTCTGAATATTGTCCCCTTAATGAATCTGTCGTGTATGGAACTGGCCCAGAGGCGTAACTTACGACCTTGCAGACCTTGGTGTGCGGGAAATTCCAAGAATTTCAGATATTCTCTCATCTTATTGGCCGATACAAATAGGATATCAAGAGTCATGACCTACATATAGCGGAAATTAAGGCAAGCTGCTCTCGTCCCTAGTGGCCGAGTTTTCTAGGGTAAGGTTCTAGTAATGAAAATACTTTTTCGCATGGGTTCAATTCTTGCCCAAGGATTCTTTTAAATTTCATAACAGTTTTTTCATTAAAATAAGCTTGCAGTTTTACTATACGGATCCATAGTTAAAGTAATTATAATAATAATAATAATAATAATAATAATAATAATAATAATAATAATAATAATAAGTAGAGGTAGTAGTAGTAGCATCATTGATAATAATTATATTGTTTATGTAGGATACTTGAAGAAAGTACTTGAAACTACACACAGCATTTGGCTCGATTTTCTTCGTTTTGACTCGACTCGAATAGAAACTCGAGTCAAATTCGAGTCAGGTTGAAGGAAATTTTTGGAGTTGAGTTCTCGACTCGAACTCAAAGATGCCTTTTTTGAGTCGTGTCGAGTTTGAGTGAAAACTCGCTTCAACTCGCTCGTGCCCACCCTACAATTCTTCTTTACCTTCTAATTTTCAAAGAAGAAAAGACGATAGAAATTATTTTCACATTATCTGATTTTATCAACACGTGTAGAAATAGTATGTGCTATGATTATCTAACATAACTACTAGTTCATTTTCTTGTCTTTGTCTGAGGAATTGATGGCAAAATTTGAGAGCAGAGAACTGCCATTACAATCACCCTTGTTCGAATTCAGGTGTGGCATTTATTATCTTTCCTTAATTGGGAGGTATTGTTTACGTAATTGATATTATAATTATGTTATTCCTGTATTATTATTATTATTATTATTATTATTATTATTATTATTATTATTATTATTATTATTATTATTATTGCAAAGTCGAGACTTGGCTACATATTTTATATTTTATGAATTTATGACTGGGCTTCACGTAGTTTCATAGTGTTGGGGACGCAATTTCGATTCCGGGCGTGACTGTTCAGTAAATTTTTACAATCTACAAAACTGATACTTCTGACGTATACTAACATCAAAAATAGTCAATTTCTCTGGGTCTAAGACTTGAGACGAATTCCTTCACATGGGAAATGCCAACGACACAAAATTACGAAATCCGTACCAACTTCATTCGTAACCGTCTGGCAAGTAACGTGTTTGTTCAAGAACTGGTGAATACATTAGGGCTAAACACGTCCTTACTGCTGTAGTATGGGCCAAAAATGAGTTCCAAGGAATTGTTCGTAGCTGTGCACAAACTGCAAATCATGATCGAATTTACAACGCTAGTAACGGATATCATCCTATTTAAGAAGTCAACTCACCTTTCTACTTAGAAGAAGGGCGAAACAAAATGCATTACTGTTATCAGCTAACAAATCTTTATATTAAATTTCTTGTTGTCATAAAATCATAATTCTATCTGTAAATCCGTAAACGTAATAATATTATTGCGTTCGTGTGTAAACCTAAGAAACATCTGACATACTCTATATCTTTTCTGTTCCTATGAATACCTTCGACTATGTTACTTTTTCTTTGCTTCTGTCGTAATAATAATAATAATAATAATAATAATAATAATAATAATAATAATAATAATAATAATAATAATAATAATAATAATAATAATAATAAAGCAATGGCAAAATACAACAGCAATTATATGAACATTATCTTCAAAGTCACAAAAATTAATAACTGCTACGACGGGATTTGAATCCAGGTAGCTGCAATGAGAGTTTCCTGCTTTCACATTTTTTAAAAAAGAAATTGACCCAACCGGCAACTCATGTCCTTTCGACGTATTTCAAACACTACAGGAACATGAACACGGAAATAAAAAGACAATTAAAATTCCGACATTACTCTTCAAAGGAATTCGAATCCCTAATGGATTGCGCCTGATGATCAGCAGCCTCATGATCATGTGGCCTCAATTTGCCACAAATTCCTCATAGGAACAAAAGAAAATAAACTAATAATTATGGAACATAAACTTAGTACTGTCTATTTCTACACGTGTTGATACAATTTAAGGAATGTGAAAATAATTTCTGTCGTCTTTTCTTATTTGGAAATTATATGTTGTGGTAAAAACGAAATGTAAATATATCGGGACAATCCCTGCAACCGATGACCAGCGCCGTAACAGCTTTTTTTTTTTCTGGGCTTGCAAGCATTAATAAGCATATTTGGACCCGGTAGGAAAAACTGTTCTTCTAATTCTTGGGCACCCTCTTTCCAATTTTCCCTTAATTTTTATGGGTGCCCCAGAGCCTGTGAGCCCACACGCACGGGAAGGTCTGCAGTTCCGTTAGTTTCTACCTGGGCCCATTCCGTACATAACAAAATTATTAAGGAGACAATATTGATACATCTCAAGCCATACGAAAAAATATTATTCCCAGAGAAGCTAATGGTAGGCATTTTTTTTTTACTGAAATGGGTCTACGACTCATTTTTGTTCTACTTACTTTTTCTGTGCTGTTTTGTTTATGTAATGTGGCGACCCTATTTGATGCTTAATTTCTAATTGCATGTTGCTGTCGTATATGGAATAAGCACATTTTTCTGAAAATAGAGCCCCCAAATGGCGGGGAGCTTCTCTGGGGGAAGGGCAAGTGCCCCCTTCCTCCATAAGTTATGGCTCTACCGATGGCGTAGCCTCAACTTGAACAACGTTTCGTGATATTTTCTTCATTGAGGAATATCTGTATAACTTGTTTTTGAGTTAAACAATGAAACCTCGAGTAAGTCATTAAGACACACAAATTGCTTATATTTTTTGTTTACATTTTTATTTATATTTTGTTTATACTTTGTATGTTTATGTTATATTTGAGTATCTTGTTTATATTTTACCATGAAATGACTTTAACTAGGTATTAGTTTGTGTTGAAGTTTAAATGGCGCGGTGGGTGAGAGTCAGTTCGTCCGTCACCTTCGTGCAGTTCACATCGTGTTACGTGTTGTGTCCGTACGAGTCGAGTGCTTGGAGTTTGGTGGAGGATGGTGTCTTTTTGCTTAACTGTTCTTGCCCTCGTTTGGTGTTGTTTTTGCTGCCTGAACAATTGCATTGCATTGTTTTATTTTTTATTTTTTTTTCTTGGAACGCTAAGTTATTAATTGTGATTATTCAGTCACTCATGGCTTCCTTACGTCTTAATACGAGTCGTATTAACTTCCAGAGTGTAGTAATTGTTCCAAATTCTATTTACGTACATGAATGGATACACGGTGAATTTAAGTTTGCATTAATTGATGTTTTGATCGTAGAACTTGATTTTGCTCGTAAGTTTCTTTATATTAAACTTTCTAATGCGGACTAGTGTGACTGGATCCTCATGGATCATAATGGTGTTGTGTCATATACTGACGCTGAAGATACGTATGAACTGCCTTTAGAATCGGCTTCTCACATTTTCAAATTGGTGAAAATCCATACAGTTCCTATGGGAATTTCGGATGCACAAATAAAGCAAGTGTTGGGACAGTATGGCGAAATCATTTCTATGAACGAAGAAAAATACACTACAGGTCATTATTATCCTGTACGAATGGTCGGAAACTCTTAAAAATGATTTTGAAACGGAACATTCCTTCCTATGTGACAATCTGTAATTTACGGCTATGGGTTACCTATTTTAGGCAATCTAAAACGTGTGCTAGGTGTGATAGCGAAAATCACCTCGCTTCCTCCTGCCCTCATCGCCAGGCCAACCCAGTTCTTCCTCATGGTTATACGTCAACGTAAGTGGCTCCAGGTGTCCGTATCTTACTGAGGGGACCCCCTTCCCCTTTACAACTTGACAGTGCACCAGACCTTAAAAATTATAGTATTTTTTTCTTGTGTTGTAACCGAAACCTCCTTCAGACTCTCCCACCAATGCCAGTGTTGGTGTGCTGAATCTGTACTAACCCCTACCTCTTCCGTAACTGGGGAAGTCCTTTTTTCAACAGTAGTTCATAGCAGTTCTAAACTTCTACCTAGTGCTAAGTCTTTTTCTGAAGCTGAACCTTCTAGTGACAAATGCTCACCTCCGGGTCCTGTATTTTGCAGTCGTAGCAACATTCCCACTACCGTAGTAGAAGAATTGCCCGGCTCTACGGTACCAGGTTCACTGCCTCACACTGTTGAGATCCATGTGGATACTTCTGTGACTTGTTTGAATGCTTCATCTACCAAGAGTACGACTTCTCCTGAAGTTCATCCTGTTTCTACCACTTCGACTTATTCTGACCCTATGGTGCTGGACAACGTTTCAACCGCACCTACTACCACAGAAGTCAACCTTTCATCTTCTGCATCTCCAGAACGAGGAAGCCGAAAACCTAAGAAGCGACAAGAACTTGGTAAGTTAATCTTCTCTCAAAACGCTCAATTACAAGATGATATCAGTGTTCCCGAGGATATCAATGCTACTCAGTAAACTCGCCGAGCTTATGTAAATTGAAAACTACAGTGCCTAGTGTATATTGGATATTGTCTTGTTTGTATATAATGAATCTCCTCCAGATCCGATTTTCATTGTGTTTGTTACCGTTTCCGTATGATTAGTTCTACATGTTTTCAGTGAATTTTGCCCCAATTAATGTTAATTGTTTGTCTTCTGCGGGTCTGACGCTAAGTGTTGTCATATTGAGAAGTTCCTGCTTCGGGTCCATCCAAATTGCAGTATGGAGAAGAATTAGTGTCCTCTTCTTCTCTTCTTAAAGCTGTGGAATGTTCTTGGCTTCAAACAAGCTGCGTACTTAGAGAGGTGAAGGGGTAATTGTTAATAATAAGGAGGTTATAAATGTGAGTAGGACCATGACGGGGGTAGAAATTCGAAATATTAAGATTTAAAATTAGGGTTCATTTGGTACAGGGTTAATGAAATATAACAAGGAAGAGTTATCAAATTATATAGCAGAAGTGTGGTGGGTAAACAGAGAGAGAAAAACATGAAAATTTAATGGTGGGAAAAAACGAAAAGAAAAATTTCTAAGATGGCGGCTGAGCGTTGATGCCTGTAAACGCAAGGTATTATGGACTTAAAGATGGCGGCGACCATGAAAGTGCAAGGGTAATACAAGAACCGGTAAACTAATGTAGGTAGGATCTAGGAAGGGGGAGGGAGTAGAAAAGGAAGAGAAAAACTCGATCAGATATGAATACACATAAGTAAATCGATAAACTTAGTGCCCAAACTCTTGAATCATATAACTATTTATAATAATGACAAAACTCTAATTTTGTGGGGGGAGGAATTTATCTCGACTATAACCCCAAAGCATTTCCTCCAAGGGGGTGAAAAGGGGGCTGTGTTAGTTAAGGTCGCACAGCACTCGACCTGGCACTTATTATGGTCAAAATAAATGATAGGATGGGGAAGGGGGTTGCTCGAAAAAAAATCAACAAAAAAGAATAGAGGGAGTGGGTTGCAACGACACGTTATCACATTTTTGCCCTCACTGCCAAAAAAATTTCGACAATAATCTGGTAGTCAGTGAAAGACAGTGACTCGACAACTAAGTTTCAACAGTAAACCATGTAGTTGTTCACATACGAATCCTGTATATTAGCGTTGGAAACTTCAATTGGTGGCACGATGGGCGGAAAAACGTCTGTTTCGTGAATAATCTCGTTTACTCTAATTTCCACGGGAGGTGGAGGAAGTGATAGATCAGGTACTGAAGACGAAGTGTCACCCTTCTTGTCCAAAGAGGCGGACCTTTCCGTGACCAAAACATTCCCTAATTCCAAATTTTCGCAGTCTCGAGCGTTCACTGTTTTTCGTGCAACTTCCTTCAACAATTTTATCATTTTGCACAGTAGAAAAAAGCCCACAATCGTACAAAGCAATTGAAATATGTCAACAACGTGACCAATCTCTGTCATCGAAATCTCGGGTTGTGCATTACACTTCTTGCAAAACAAAAGACAACTCAAAATTCCTTGTTCTCGTAACAAATATACCACCAAAAGAGTAAGAACAATATTAAAACATAACATAATTGCTGGAATGAAATATTCGTGTTTATAGATGGGCACTGGCGTAGGCGTTTGATCGATAATACTGAAGGCAGATATATTTACGTGTCTAACACTCGATATTCATACTTCATTAAGAAGAGAAGATATGTTAAAGAATAAATTTGGTTGAAATATTTGATTTAGTTTGAGGCGAGTTGGGCGGGAAAAAGAGGAAGAAATACAGGTTCTATAAGTTTGTTCTCAAAACATGGAAATTCTGATCTTACAAACAAATTTCTATCCACGATCAGTTTCGTGTTGCATGGTATCTTAATCTTGATAGCACCGTATAGCATTGACGATTCAGGAACACTAATTGAAGACGTATTGTCTTTTGACTGGACTGTTAACGTCGGAGGCGGATGCGTGATAACAAATTCGTGGGAACCAATGTCCATTATATGCGTTAATTTCGACTGGACGCAAGTATGATCACAGCTTGCGATTACTTCTCGAACTGTTTGTCCCTTCCAAGCAGAATGCAAACAATTGGCTAACCTTGAATTTGAGATAACATGAAACGGGATCTTACATAATTTGGCAGAAGAATATCTACAGAACAGAAGATCAGATCCAGCTACTAGTATTAGGTGTTTCCCATTCTCCACTACGGAAACCAAACGTTGTACGTCAATACTACAGGCCTGATTGAAGACTGCAAAAGGTATCGGTTTAACTTTATACAGTTCAAAAGAAGATTGATGTTCTACGATGGGTATCTTTAGTTGCAAATAAATGTACGACTCAGTTATTGAGCAGGATAATACATTAATCGAATAATACAGTTCCAAAAATTTCTTGTCTATAGCCAATCGGTATCCATTTCTTAAAACTATGTTTTCAAATTCTGACAAATGCGCATACAAAACTTTGTAGGGAATGATGTTATGATTTAGCTTTGAAATTCGACACATCTCTAAGGTCAAGTCATATCTGAAGATCTGTAAAAACTGAGTAAACTGTAACAAATTCTGAAAAAAATTCTGAAATGAAAGCTGTTGCATCTTGCCCGCTAATTGGTTCAGATGTTCGGCGATATCCTTTTCTTGGACCAAAATTCGTGCAGAAAAATTCTGGATCTTTTCAAAATTCTCTTTAACTTGTGTATCAAAAGTCAAAAACTCAGACGTAGAATTTTGGATGAAAAGATTGTTCTTTAAAATTGCTTTTCCAAACCAAGCACGGACTGTTCCAAATGCATTTCTCTTTTATTCATATCCTCAACGGATGAACTGTATGCAACACCGCAACAATAGGAAAGGAAATCACCAACAAACGACAAGAGGGCTCTCTGTGATCTGCTCGATATCTTATGATTTTTGGGATTTGGGGGTTTTAGAAAGAAATCGTTGATACGTGTATGAAGATCCTGTAGTTTTACTGCTGACTGACAAACTGGTGTCATTAGTGGGTCGTCGTTTTTATCACAATAGAGATGTTGAAATAGAGAAGAAGTCGGTAGGTCGTGGGGAAAAGAGAAAGTTAGGTTGAAAGATATTGGTAAAGAATGTTGATAAAGAATAACATTATGTAGTTTCGTAAAATGCAAACCAGAACTGATGGTAAAGTCAATGTCATTTGTTTCTGCGGAAGGTAGCACGGTAAGAAGGAGTATGCAGCTTAAAAGTTAGTAACTATCTGTAATGTAAACAAAGAACTCAGTCAGAATATTACTCTTGCAACCTTTTCTTACTTCCAGATAATGCATAAAATACTATACTTATGATTTTTTTCCGTTTTACTGAATATTATGCAATAATTACATTTTTCTTTTTTCTTTTAGGTAAGTGGAGAATCTAAAATTTCCAAAATAAAGTTGTCCGAAAAAAATGATAATAGGAGACGGATATGATGACGAGAGGAAAGAAGAAAACTGATTAGTACTGATGATGAATAACTATATCCTTTCTCTTATTCTATATATATTGCTAGCTTTAAGGTAGTTTTAAGTCAATTAACCAGTAACATACTAATACATTTTCCTTCAGCTATTTTATATAGGAAAATAGAGGTGCATGAGTTGTTCATAGATTTTCTGATTCTCTTTGTCATACTGCACGAACACTATTCTTTCGATAGAGTGAAGATGTTCTTCCAGGAAAAGACGTACTGTTTGTAAAGCAACGCGACATGAATCGTCTTTAGGAAAACCAAAAACACCTGTAGAGATGTTGGGGAAAACAATATATGATATATCTTTGTCTACGGCTAATTGCAACGTTTTTTTCGTAACACATTTTTAACTTTTTGGGACTTCGATCATCAGGTGCGCTTACATGAATCACAAAATCTACGGGTAGATTGTAACCCTGTGTAATGCATATGTTACCCTGGGGAAGGTGAGATATTTTACGACACTCCTCTTGCATTTCTTCTCCTGCAAGACTTTGAATTGCTTTGTCCACGCCTCCTCGTGGCTCTAGAAGGGAATTGGACGAGTTCACTATACAATCACCGGGTAACGTCGTGATTGATCCGTAATAAAGCGCAACTTTCTTATTAATGTCGTGGTTAACTGCAAACTTCGGTCTCTCCAAACCTTCCACTGAACTTGTCTTCGGACCCGTCTGATCCCAAAATGGTAGATCGGACATGAAGACAACTTTCCTTATAAACAAAGATTCTAATTGCGTTTCGTTATCTGGATCTAGGAATTCCATTAAGAAGGAATTTACCTTATCCACTTCTTGGAGATTGTTATCCGGTACGCCCTCTCCTACTACATCAATTCGATATGTTTCTAATTTATGCAAATTTTTAGGCACTCCTTCTGGAGGAGGATAATATATTTTTTTTAACCTTTCGATGGCTATAGAATCAATCTTTATTTGACCTCGAGGAGTTCGGTATTTTACATAGTAACTACTGTCATGCTTACGGGATACTATTTGTCCTGGTCCAAAATATTTTCCAGAGAAGGCATTACAGTCACCTTTCCGTTTTGTCGCATCGTAGATCCACATAAGTTGACCCTTGTTAAAAGTCTGCTGCTCCCTCTTCTTATTATGTGACTTTACAAAGGGCAGATGTCTATTGTGCAAGTTTTCCTGGGCCTTGTACCTTATGTGCTGAAGTTGCTAAATCCTGTCTTGATTCTCAGAGAACTGACATTGCGTGGCTAATATAGCAGAGTGTAATGGCCGTGGTGAATATCCATGAAGGGCTTCGAAAAGACTAAAAACCCATACTCAAGTTACAAGTCACGTTGTACGATAACGTAACCTGTGGAAGTAATTCTATCCAATTCGACTGATCATATTTGTCCAAGCTAACTTCAATTGCTGTTCTATATGCCGGAATACGAGTTCGACTGTTCCGATACTGTAATGCCCTTGTAACTCTGCGAACTGTATCTGTGTTCCTAAGATATGACAAAGCTCTTTAAACACAGCACTAGTGAAAGCTGCTCCGCGGTCACATGCGATCTCTGTTACTGATCCATATTTCAGAATAACGTTTTCGTATAGAAAAGAACAAACGGAAGCCACCAAAGCGTTTGGTAAAGATCCAGTGATGCAGAATCGTGTCCCTTCATCCACGACGACGATGGGAAACTTGTGTCGTAACGTATTACTACAGGGGTGAACCCCTCCTAAATCAACATCAACTCTATAGAAGGGTGGAACGCAAGGGTGCGTCTGCAGACTTCCGTAAGGCTTCCCACTACGCTTTTTCAATACTTGACAGCTAATGCATTGTTTGCATTTTTCATAAACGGATTTCTTCATGTTTACAAAATAAACAGATTTCACTAGGAGGTTATACGTCTTACTGAAACCAGCGTGATTGGCACCTAATTTCTCTGAATGGGCCTTCTCGAATACTACATCCCATAACTTGGTGGGCACTGCTAATAGAAATGCTTTTCCCAGGGGAGTCTTGTTAACTTTATACAGAATGTTGTTACGCAGGGCAAAATGCGACGCTCTCCTCTCATACTCCGAGTTTTTGTCGGGTCTATTACCCAAATACGCAATGATTTTACTCAGAAATCCGTCATTCCTCTGCTCCTTCTTAAGGTCAATGCTATCCCAGTCTTCGATCATGAAGATCCTTGGGTCTGAGGCACTCGCTTCTTCGTCCTCCTCGTCTCTTCGATGTTTCGCAAAACGGCTGATGGCGTCTGCTTCTAAATTCTCGGAACAAGCAACATGAAAAATCGCAAAATCGTGATAATCAATCTCTGATAACCAACGAGCCAGTTTCCCTGTCAAATTCTTACTATGGCGAAGAAATGTGATAGCCCTCGAATCAGTGTGAAGAAGAAAATGAGGATAAAGTAACGAAAGGAGCGTAGAGCGTAGAGAAGGGCTAAAAGTTCCAAATGATAGACGGACAAATTCTTTTAAGATGGAGTAACCGCTCTGCTCGCATACGCAATTGGCACCAATTCAGCATCCGGCTCATCTGTAGCTGGTTGTTTGGCTACACAAGACAAACCTTTCTTGCAAGTATCTGTAAAGATGTGTAGCTCTCTTTCAGGCTTGTAGGCCGTTAAAGTTGGACTTTCCAAAATCGCCTTCTTTAACGCCTCGAAGGATTGCTGCTGTTCAGAACCCCAAGTAAATTCTTCGTCACGCCTCATCAATTTCTGTAATGGGTGCACTATCTAGGCAAAGTCCTTGACATACCTCCTCAGAAAAGAACGAACGCCGAGAAAGCTCTTCCAGTTCTTCTTTGTCCTTGGGCGTTGGTAGTCCTTGATCGTGTCCAGCATCCGGTCAGAGATATATAAACAATATTTCTAAAGTTTATGGCCTTAAACCACCATTAGAGTGATGTGCTATTTTCGTCTTCTCGGGTGACAATTTCAACCCACGTTCTCGAAGTTTTTGGAAGAGGATGGTGCACCAGTGTATCATCTCGTCCACAGTAGAGGCCACTACATAAAAATCGTCGATGTAATACATTATATTCGAACTCGCGACGCCTGCGAGAGTCAATTTCACTAATCTATTCAAAGCAGCTGCCAACGGCACATGGGCCATAGGCAGAACTTGGTAAACATAACTCGAAGCACCTGGTACGGAGAATCCTGTACACTCCTGACTCTCTTTTGTTATTGAAATTTGGAAGAATCCCGGCTTCATGTCATTAGAAATGTAAAGAAGACGTCCAGCCATGCGAGCAAGCAAGTCGTCAATCAATGGCGTCGCAAAGTTCGAGGAGAGTGATTGGGTATTGAAATGACGCAAATCTGAAACAAATCTGAACTGTCCATTGCGTTTTTTCACTAAAAGAATAGGGTGGTTTTATGGAGACGTCTGCTCACGAATCGTCCCTTGTCTTAGCATGGTATCCAGCTGTTGCTTGAGTACTTCACGTAGGTGGTAAGGTTTCTAAATAAGGTGTTTTGTTGACTGGCGTGGGGTTGGAGAGTCGTATCTCATGCTCAAAACCACGGGCGAGTCCCACATCGTCTTCCGACCAACTCCAAACATCGGCAAACTGGTAAATTAGGTCGTAAAAACGCTCCCAGTATTTTGGAGACAAATCTGGTTGATATCAACTCTTTTCGGGTCACACATCTTTCTAGACTGTTCCAACTTCTCTGGAGACTGTAAAGATTCTTCTGATGCTGTCAATGTCCTCTTTTGTGGATCATCGGGCACTTCCTCGAACTCCTCTGCATCGCCTATCTTCGTTCCTTGGCGCAACTTCACGGTGTTGATGGTGGGATTCGTTACAGACACCACTGGGGACTCAGAATTTACTATTACCCTTGGGATAAAAATTCCCAAGATTTCCTCTATACGCTGAGATTGTAACAGTAACACCTTTTCCCCCATAATGTCCCAACAGGAACGTAACTTCACTAAAGTGTGCGAACGAGGTGGTAAAATGACATTCTCTAGGACTCTAAAAAATAGCTCTAGATTCCCGAGCGATTCTCGCTGTTAATACTTCAGATAAATTGACCTCTGAATTTCTATGAGGTAACTTCCTGGACGGAGGACGTCCAAAACGATACAAAGCCAAATTCTGCTTATCATAACTTATGATAGTTCTATGTTTTTGTAAGAAAACCGCACCAACTAAAGGACAATAATCAAAATTCGGGATTATCCTAAAAACGTGAGTAAAACATCTGTTCCCAAGGAAAAATTTCAACAAGGCAATTTCGGATACTTGAATGCTTTTTCCTGTAACTCCCTTTAATCTAGTGTTAAGACGAAAACGTCTAGCGTTCTTCGGAACTAAATTCTTCCCGAGACAACCTTTTGGCTACCAGAATCTATCATGATCTTACCTTGCTGACCATCTAAAAGAGTCGTTAGAAGGTACAATGGAGACTATAACGCACCTTCGAGCAGATTCGTCCCTGTCATCTACTCTGTTTTTGAGTTTAAAGACGCCCTACAGTACCGTGCAATATGGTTAGGCACATTGCATTTACAACAGACAATGGGACCCTTACTAGGAGTCGAACCCTGGGTCTGTGAAGAAGATTGCGTGGAAGAACAGAATTGTTTTTATTATTGTTGTTATTATTGTTTCTATGGTTTTGACGATTATCAATTCTCTCGGTATTAACCTGACCTACATTCCTTTGCTGACTTTTCCTATTTTGAGCATGATCGCTACCTTGATTGTCATCATTTGAGGTTAACGCGAATAATTGAAGAGTCATTTTAGCTAATTGCTGTTGCAAGTTATTCACTTGATCACTAATTACGTTAGTCTGTTTTTTCTGTGCTGTAGCTGACTGCACAAAATTCTCTTGCCTGTAAAGCGGACTTTGAACTGCAGACTCCGCAGTTCTAGATAACTGACTATCAACTTGGCTTGGCGTAAGCACTGATGAATGCAAGACCGCAGAATTCTTTTCTAAAGAATTTTACCAACTCTTTTCTCTTGAGTAATAGCCGAGTCTTTTCTTCCACTACTAAATCGCCTAACAACGCAGCTACCGTATTATATTCTTTACGAATTACGACTTTGAAAAAGTCGGGCAATAACCCTTCTATGATCAGTTGTATCTGTTTTTTCTCAGGCGCGTTAGGATCTGCTCTCAGGATGAGATCTTGTTTTGCATACACATAATCAAAAACTGACTCATCACCGCCCTGTTCCCGTCCTCTCATTTGGGCCTCTGTCAACTGAGGGACCAAATTATCCTTAAACGCTGTTATTAATGCCTGCTTAAATTGCTCATAAGATCCTGCTTTCTCTCCATAGATGTAAACCATGATTCAGCTGGACCTCTAAGCAAATTCCCAAGTACAAGCTTCCGTCTCATCCCATCCCAACCATTAATGTCAGCAATAGATTCATATTTTCGCACAAAACGTTCTACGTCTTCCCCTAACCTAGCGTAGAAAGGTTCTGGTCTTACTATGGTACTAAAAATAGGCAACGGTTGGTTATCGCCTCCTGACGCCATGTCTAAACTGGGCTTCTCAACGGTAATTTCTAAAGAATCGAGATTAATATCGTATAAGACCTCAGAAAATTCTTTTTCCGACGCTGGTCTAAATAATTTCTGGTAAACTTTGCCGATACAGGGGACGAAAAAGCGGGATCGAAATAAATTGTGTCACTAAGATTTAAGAAGTCATCACCCGGTACTA
The DNA here is from genome assembly GCF_964235325.1 of Thermobia domestica. Taxonomy (NCBI): domain Eukaryota; kingdom Metazoa; phylum Arthropoda; class Insecta; order Zygentoma; family Lepismatidae; genus Thermobia; species Thermobia domestica. The sequence continues at coordinate 107,469,850 of NC_137470.1, forward strand.
AAAATTCATCAACAAGACGTTGCAACATATACACAAATATGGGCATTAGTTTAACGAAATACACAGTGCACATATATAATTACTTAAGTCTAAATTACACATCCAAAAACTTAGAGAGAGGAAGAGAGATAACAGAATGTCTTAAAGTACAAGAGGTATTTGGGGCTTCCCCACCACTCTTCAAGGGATTCATGAAAAAAGAAAACTAGTCTTGCGATTGAGAAAGAAGAAAAAATTAATTTTGAGTAGCGTAATACAGAGAGGATGGGGGAGGGGTAGGTGTGGTGAAAATAATTAGGAAAAAAAAAACTTAAATGAAAAGTTATCAAGAAGAAACCAGTATATCCACCATTTTACGGGGGGTTAGAGGAACAATTACTGAGAAAAGACCAGCATCTCCGCCATTTTACGGGTGTTTAATTTGAAAAGTATTTTGAAAAAATGCTGTGTCGTCAAAGTGAGATTCTTGAGATGTTTCTCAAGGGTAGAACGGGTCCTGGAACCGGACGATACCAGTCTGATTTTAAGAGAAATAAAAATTAGAATTTTAGCTATTTGGAGAGAGAGAAAGTTAGTAGGTGAGAGGTGAGGAAGAGAAAGGAAGAAATCTGATGTCACAGTACCTGTAGCTTCATCTCTGCTGGGTTTCCTGTTATTGACCGCCGTGCACTCCCGGAACCGACTCTCGACAGTCTTTTGACAACCTCGCGACTGAGTCGTAAGATGACTCCGAATACCGACTCTCGACAGGCTCTGGAGACTAACTTCGATATCCGACTCCAAAGTCTCCAAACGACTCCAAAGGCTCCGTGTGACTTCCTGTTTCCGGGTTCGAAAGAGTATTTAAAGACAAAGATCTGCTGGTAATCCTGCTGACTCCAGGCACGTGTAGATGAGATGTTTTCGTCTCAACAGCTACTCATGACGACAGAGATGGACAGATAGTTGGGAAAGGAGCTCTCTCAGCTTTATTACATAAAACACACATTGACATAATACATTACATAACATAAACAAACACTTCCACGATTTAGCTACGAAAACACAAAATTACGGAAGAAAAACGTTGACTAATTTCTCAGACATTAATGAATTTAATTAACTAAGACTTCCGAATGACTAGCGTTCTTCGACACATAAGAAATAGTTTTATGTAATTAGGAAGAAAAAAGAATAGTCTCACAGCACCGAAGATAATTCTTAAAAATATAATGTTTCTTATACAAACAATAAATGATTTTGTGGGAGATAAACGAAAGTCAATAAATAATGAATATTAGTCTCTTCACACAATATACACAACAATCTTGAAGTTAACATATGAAGTTCACTGGACAACACGCTCTGAACCAGAGAGATTGATTTCAGAATGGGAAATGTTTCGTGCGTCATCTACTCACAATTTTATTTCTATACAGACTTGACTCAGTGCTACCAAATGCTGTCAGTGCTGAGAAAAGTTAGTGTAATTTGGGTTGCACTTGTCTAGGCGTTCTCACAACTGCAAATTACCTGGACCCCAATTAATGGAATTAGAGCGCTTAAGGGGGAATTACTTTTGTGTCTGGGTGTACAGCCGAATAAAAAGATGGAAAATTGTAGATGCGGCCAATGAAAGCGACCACAATATAATTATCTTCGACATAATAAAAACAAGAACTCAACAAATGGTAAAAAACGAGGGAGAGCAAAGATTTTTATATAACCAAGATGAAATAACTTGGAAAGAATTATGGAACGAAATACAATTACCACAAATAGAAGGTGGAAGCGACTTAGATCAACTACCCAAACAAATAGAGGAAGCAACAAAAAGTGCAATAAAAATCAAGTAAAACTAAAACAACCACCAAATTTGAAATAAAAAATAATACATTTTGGACAAACGCATTACAAAATTTAAAGAGGAAGACAACAAAGTAAATTATACCAAAATACTTAGCTTATAGATAGTAATCAAAGGGAAAGAAGGTTAAACTAGTACAGAAATTTAAACAAAACAATCAAAATAAAATTACAGAAAGTAATACAAGAAACTAGCGATCTTAAAATAGAAAAAAATGAATATAGATCCAAGGGGAGATTCATATAAAACAAAAAGCAATAAAATAAAACCAGCTACTACTCTCTCAACCTTTAGAAAGCATGACGGGACGTACACAAAAAAATGGAACGTAACAATGGAATATTTTATGAACAAGTTGGTGCCAAAGGACGATCAGCAAGAAGACAATGAAACACAAACATAATTACTAAATTTAATAACGGTGATTTCAAAAAGATTAAAAACTAAAAAGGCACCGGGTCCAGACTGCATAAAGCCAGAAATTTATAAAAAAAAACAGATAAATGGGCAGTATATTTGTCAAAGCTGTTTAATCTATGTTTTAAAAAAGGACAAATACCCAGAAGACTGAAACAGGCTAACTTAGTAATTTTTATGAAATCTGACGATAAAAAAGATGATGATACAAAATAGTATCGGCCTACATGTTTACTAAATGTTGTAAACAAACTGTTTGAAAGAAGAATAACGTAAAGGATTAATCGGAAGAGAGTTTTAGAAAATGATTCATTACAATATGATTTTAGGAAAGGAAAATACACAGAAACAACTATTAATCCTAAGGACCCCAAGAGGGATGGGCTCGGAGACCCACATTTTTTACATTTTGTAAAATTTCTAATTGCCTAAAAATCTGAAAAATGTATATTGTCAAGATTGACCCCATTCATCATGAAACGCACTTGCTTAACTTTTAGTGTTTTGCTTCTTCTATTTATAAATAAAGAAAATGCTGTGGGCCTCAGGTGAGATATGAATGCAATTCTGGAATGACAAAAGTGGGATGAAACGGGAAAACCCCGAGCAACCCACGAGCACGGTGTTCGTCCACCACAAAGACTACACGGAGCGAGCTGGGAACAAATGGAAGGAGTGGTACGTTTCTTGCAATACCTCGTTATATTTATGATGTTGTAGCGGTGATAATTTACAAAACTAACAGACAAGTTGTAGATTGTTTGCTTCTGTTTTACATGTTCATTCCATAGGTGCAAAAACTTGACGTTGTGCTACTAAAGAAAATGTAACTTATGTTGTATGGGCAACACAGCTTCTCTCGTGAAATTCCCCATATTGTCCAAGGGATGTTCCTCACACTGTCTATCTTTTCGCGGAATCAAAATTTGAAAGAATTCTGCCGTCCCAAAGATGGAATAATCTGTTTTTTTAAAATCTTTTCGTTTTTGCTTTTAAAAAGAAGATTCTTTTTCTGTCCTCAAACTGGATATTTTATATGTTATATCAGCAGGTTCTAAGATAAATTACAGGAAGAAGATCCTTGGTTCGAACATATATAAAATCTTTCATGTTTAATACTTAAAATCTTTTATGTTTTACATTTTCAAGTGAAATTATGTGTGATTATTGTATATCTCGATGTAAACCGCTTTGCCAGAGTTTGGGGGCAACACATACAAATACACGGAGCACATATACACCCATGCACACCAACAGAATCTTCTCATCTCATTTAGCACCGACCAGGCACCTTGTTGTAAACCAATCATGATGTTAAGACTCTCTTATCACTAAGACGTGTTCCAACACTACTCTCTGCACCCATAGAGAAGAACTTTTCTCAGCTGAATTTGCTCTTAGTGTCGTGCTCATACCAAGCAGCTTTCTCTTCAGGCTGCTGACTATGCTTTGGTTCCTCCCCACGGAATGTCCAACCTCTGACCTCACGGTCCTAGTGTAATGTCTGCACACGATACATTTTTGCGCTCGACACGTAAATTCGTTACGAATGCAAAACCGGTCGAGCACTAAAAACTCCCTTTTTTGGCTCGATCGTCGGACAACGTCCATTTCCTGTGGTCCCTCAAAGTAGTGTTATCTAGATGGAGTTCGCAATGTTTTGGTACGATTTAGCCCAGGATTTCCGAGAAGTTCCTAGTTGTCCTCGCCGTCACTCTGCCTCTCACCCTCTCGGCCTCTACAGAATCTTCTCTACTCTCTTGGTTACCTTCCATACCTTGTCCCAGTTCCTAACTTGGCACTCTGTTTCTGAAAGCTTGACGAAAGCCAAAGGCCTGCCCATAATTGCTGGTCAGGTTAGGAAACTGACGGTCGAACTTGGCAATCTACTTCTGGGCAACCGGGACCGGTGCAACTAGAAACTGCTGGCGAGCTTAGGAAGTTGATGGTCGAAGTTTTGTCACTCCCCTATTTGGTGTGTGTTTTCACAGACTCTAGGTTCATTGCCTAGCTGGCCTAAACCAAGATCAAAAGGGATCTCAAATGTATTCGTCTCGCCACCGTAAAATAATACATACCAAACGAAAATCTTAACCTCGTAAAATATCAAAACAGGCCTTTCAGAGATAAAACCGATGATTATTCATGAGTTCATCATTGACTAAAATTTAAAGATAAAAAATTAAAACTAAAACAATATCAATAATTATGTTTTTCAATACTATCGCATTCTTCAAAATTCGGCTCAGAAAATCAAGTGATCATAAATTGTATACATTCGTTCGTATAGAAATTTGCAGAAACAAGTACAAGTGCATGTTTATTTTGATATTCAAGCATATTTTACGTAATGTCCAGTTATATCTATGAAGGATTAATATAATAATATTTTTAGTACAGCAAAATAAACATCTTTAGTTTCGATGTTGTATGTGACAGATTCGTGATTAAAATGAGACTGCAAAAAATTCATAGTGCATTGTAACCAAACAGTAAATACGACGCCAAATCTATAATTTTAATCCTAGGAGCAGCAAATAGTAGCAGCTTTGTATCATTGCTCAAATGCAGAAACTATCCAAAACTCGCATGAATTGCAAATTTATATTAGCCACGTTACTACAGTTTTTTGTAGTACGATTTTACATTTTTTTACTCAAAAATTAGTACTAATCTAATTGCTTATCCTAAATTAATATTTAAAAAAATCTTTAAAGCATATTTATATGTATTTTGTACCTCAAACTGGTACATGTAAATCATAGTTTTATTTGTTATTGTTATGTTATATATTTTACCAACAATGGTGAAACTTTCCTTAATATTAAATTTCTGGCTAGACGGCTTAACTAGTTTCAGTGCCTTATGTAAAAGAATGACTTAAACTAATACATATGTATCACGTATTAGAAAATTAGATTAAACTGTTTGAAAGTCTCTGATATCCGCCTAAAATCTAATATAATACAATCGTTCCTTTCGAATTTTAAATCTGTATCACTTTATGACATCCTATGGATAAAATTGCTTGCTAATTGGTATTTATAATCATAATTATGACAAATAAAAGGAGACGCTCTACCTTAAAATTAAACACTGTTACCCGAAAGTTGTAAGTTGGAAAACATAGAATCGCAAGTGTCGTCAAACCTGGAATACGATGTCCTTGCTTGCTTTAGACTTCTAATATCTAGCGTTTGCATTTCGTCATCTCGGTGCAAGAGATCTCATCTTTCGTATGGATAACTTCATACTGTGTTGAGCTTAACTACTCTTAAGGCCGAAGAGAAACCTCAACGGGTGAAGGAACACACCACTCATTGAGGCCCTTCCTCGGACTCAAAAGTAGAAATTGTTATTAATTTTCAAACAATCTGAAACTCAACAATCATTTCTCAATATTAAAATATCAATCAGATTATTGAATTAAATAGTAAATATTAATGGACAACAACAATACATTAAAATGTCTTATTTATCTATAGTATATTAATTTTATTTAAGTAAAATTACACTTTTGCTTTTAACTGACCGGAAACAAAAATATGAAATTACACTTAAACTAACAAAACTAAAAATCTTCAAGAACTTCTAATATGGACTACATATCTCTGAATTCAAAACTGATATTTTGTAAGCGATTCTTAAAATGCATGGAATAAGAAGACGTGCATTATTACCACAATATACAAGAGTGAAACCATCTTTCACGATTGATTAGCGTTTCGATTTCGTCCTGGGAATTTCGGTTAAAATTTCAAGTGGGACATTATATTTGTGGTTGTGTAACATCTATGTGGAAGCCTTATTAATTTCTACTACTTTAAATGATGCAATAGAAATAAACACGCTAAAACGTAACTACTATTACATAATTATTCCAGTCAGACAATTATCATTGAGAACTATTTTCTGGATGATTTAATAATAATTGTTCTACAGTGAAAACTTATGATGGTAATGTGACCAAAATATTATTTGAACTAATTTTCAGAAACTAAATGCACATTTCTACTCAGTGTGTGTTGGAAAGAGAACCGAATATATTTTGTCGTGCAGATTATATTCATACTAAGAGAATGACAAGTTACGAACTGCCTACAAATATCACAACAAAGCACATCAGCGAGTGGAAACCCTCAATGACAGATCAAGCCGATCATTAGAACTCATTTATCAGAAACATCATGCGTATGCGGTGGAAGCTTGACGAAATCGTGTAGAACCGTTCACAGCCTATGTCCACGATGAGTCGGCTGCGAACTAGATGATATAATTATATGCTGTCGAGTGGCACGGGCCAAACTTCTGTTATAAACTTCAGTAATTTAACCTTCTTATTGCCTTGGGGTTAATATGACCCCACAGGACATCTATTTTATAAATTTTTTGTACAATGTTTTCGGGTACGGATTATTTTAATATTCCCCCACCTAGCATAATTATTTATATAATTATCTCTAGACTGACTACCACTTCTGCAGACGATTATTGATCGGTACAAGGTGTATTTCTCAGTTAGAAGTAATAGTGGAATTGCTATTGTTAATACAGATTAAGGTACGGTGGTGTAATAACATAACGAGTATATGTTTTACTATTACAATTATGTGTCGCGAGTAGGGGTATAATTCCATTGTTAACCATGAAAATACAAAAATACGCTCGTATATATAAAGTTGCATACTTCTTATATATAGTACAAAAGTAAATGGATAAATAAACTCTTGGAGTGGAATAAGAAGTATAAATTGCTTCAGATTGACAATAAAAACATTGTATTAAGGGCCACACAAACTCATTATGCTTGAAACCTGGACCATTAGCTTATAATTTAAGACGCTACATTTTCATAAGGAAGTTTCTTTGCTCATAAGTACATGAAAAAACTAATTCATTATTACTATTGCTGTGATTACATAATAACTGTGATATTAGTTTTGCATGAATTATAAGTTCACAATTTTTAATATTTTGATATTTAAGATGAATTGCCTCATTCTACACTTGTTGCTACACTGCTGTAAATGGTCCCTAGAGGTCTTCCCACTTCATGATCGAAACCATCACATTTATGGGTTTTGCTAATACTCTCCAATCTTCTCTCACACTTTCACGGGGTTATGTTTTTAATATATCTTGATTCCATCAATCTTTCTTCTCCATAATAAAATAATATTGTTGGTTCTTAAATTCTGATTTGATTTCATTTATTTCATAGAAGTACGTCCTGTCAGATAAATTTTGAGTTCTGCAGTCAGTTTTGCCGTTTTGGTTCTATGGATCTCGGAAACAATCATTGTCAACGTTCTTTGGCACCTGTTACTTAGGAATGATTTATCCCTTCAGCGATAATTCATATTTAAGTATTCTGTGTGCCATCAAACCTAAAATAGTTTTCTGCATAGTTGCTTCAATAATTACATATCTAGCTTTCCCATTTTGTCACCTAGATGAAAGAGAGTCAGAAGAATCACGTGTTTTGCACCCATAATTTCAAAATGGATTGAGGTGTTCAACTCTTAAGGCCACGGAACGATGGCAAATAGTGAACGAATACCAAACTATTTGTCAGCCTTCCACGGACCCAAAAGTAGAAATGATTTTATTAGTTTTCAAACAATCTGAAACTCAAAAATCGTCTATTGTTAATGACAAACCAATAAGATGAACGAACTAAATAACAAATATCAATGCACGACAATGGTACACTAAAATGTTTTATTAATCTATTTTCTTAAAGTTTATTTAAGTAACATTATAATCTTTTATTAACTAGCCTGGAACAGATATATGAAACAGTACTAATATTAACACACTCAAAATATCAAACACTTCTAGTATTAACCACATATTCCTGAATATAAAAATAATACTTTGTAAACAAGTACATGAAATAAGAAAAGTTGCATAATTTTCACATTACACATAAAGACAATATTCTTCACGAATTGTTAAATTTTGTTTTTTTTTTCTTGGTAATGTAAGTCTACATTTCAAGTAATGTATTTTACTTGTCCTCATATAACATCTACAAATAAAGATTAATTATTCGTGCTATTGTAAAGTGACTCAAAACAGTCAAACATGGTAAAATATATTTTTATTTTCATATAGCTTAGCTCACGGATCTCTGCCGCGGTTGACGGCAAAAAAGAATTAGAATCGCGGCAGAGATTCGTGAGCTAAGCTCTACTGTTATACTGTTATGTTATTAATTTTCAAACAATCTGAAACTCAAAAATCATCTCTCATTCTTAAAATATAAATAAAACTATTGAACTAAATCGTAAATATAAAAGGGCAAAAACGATACATTAAAAATGTTTTGTTTATGTATTGCATATTAATTTTATTTAAGTAAAATTAAACTTTTGCATTTAACTGACCGGAAACCGAAATATGAAATTACACTTAACTAGCAAAACTAAAACAATTCAAGCACAACTAATATAGACTACATATCTCGGATTTCAGAACTGATATTTTGTAAGCTACGCTTAAAATACATGAAATAAGAAGACCTGCATTATTATCACAATATGCAGTAGTGACAATATCTTTCATGATTGGTTAGCTTTTCGGTTTCATATTGGGAATCGGTTTACATTTCAAGTGAGACATTTTCTTGTGTTTATATAACATCTATATGCAAGCCTTAATTTTTAGTTCTACTATAAAATGAGGCAAAGGGAATAAACACGCAAGAACTTAACCACTATTACAAAATTATTGCAATCGGGCAATTTACCTTGAGAACTGTTTTCTGGATGGCTTTTAATAAGTGTTCTACAGTGAGAGCTCATGATAGTAATGTGACAAAAAATGATTTGAACCAGGTCTCAGATACTAAATGCACATTTTTACTCAGTGTGTTGGAAATAGAACTGAAACATATTACGACGTGCAGATTATATTAATACCAAGAAAACGACAAATTACGAACTGCCTACAAATATCACGACAAAGCATATCAGCGTGTGGAAACACTGATCGAGTAAAACCCTCAATGACAGATCAAGCCGATCATTACAACTCATTTATCAGAAATATCGTGCGTCTGCGCTGGAAGCTTGACGAAATCGTGTAGCACCGTTCACAGCCTATGTCCACAATGAGTCAGCTGCGAACTAGATGATATAATTATATGCTGTCGAGAGGCACGGGCCAAACTTCTGTTATCAACTTCAGTAGTTTAATCTTTCTATTGCCTTTGGGCTAACATGACCCCATGGAAACATATTTTTTTGTATGATGTTTTTGGTATGGATTATTTAAGTATTCCTCCACCTAGTCTAGTTCTTTATATAATTCAAATATTAAAAGTTAATTATTTTCAGTAACGTTGTTAATAAAAATGTAACAAATCATATCTTGGGGTCATATTGACCGAAATGTGTAATATTATATTTTCCTAATTATTATTATTAATGTTGTTAATCTACCTGCTTCTATTCATGACTCCTATGATTCAACATGTGTTTGAAAACATTTGGAAAAACTGCAAAGTACAAGATTAATATGGCATTGTAAACTTTTACACTTGGAAAGGCTCTAACACAACGTGGAATCGAGCTGTAAAGTTCATGCATGATAATAGTCGTGTGTATGATACCAGTCTACGTGTTAGGACTGACTTCCCTGATTTCGTGAGACTCGATGAAGACATTAGATCAGCGCAGAATTAGTGTCTTCATTTCATACCACTGGTGACCAGTTATATTCACATCATAGGGATGTGTTCACCCCGATGTTTTACAAACCACGACGTAAGAGCTTCAGGTCTATGAACGAATGTATTATTATTCTTGTATATGGCATAATTATTCTGAAAATTCACCGAGAAAGTAGAATGCGTATGACAGTCTAAAATGGGGACACAATCACCGACATTTGTGCTACTAGTAAGCGTCAGCAGAGCAACTCATAAATTTGAGAAGCTTATACATTTTTAAGATATGCTTTTGATCAGCCAAGGTCCAGATGCCTGAGGTTGCAAATTATGTGGTCTTTTTCACACACCACTGAAAGGAAATTTATGCACCACGACACAAGGATTGTCAAAAAATTCACTATGTTTCAGATTTCGTAGTGTCATCTAATGAACACGGGAAAACCATCACGACCTGCCGCAATGTGTTACATGAGTTAGCCCTAGTTGAGATCCAGAGGAGAGTGAAAATGTGCAAACAACTCCTTCAATATATCTTTCCTGAAACCGATTGTCCTATGCGGTGATAAGTATTTTAGAACGTGCTAAAACAATGTCAGAGCAAGGGACAAGTTCAAGAACTGCTCTTCAAAATGTATCGATTAGAGCAAATGTTCTATTATGTTTGTTGTGGAACTACAAGCAGGTAATTCACTTTGAATTTGAAGCCATTGCTCCTACCGCCAATGTCGACCTATACTGCGATCAGCTGAAACGGACGAATGTTGCACTACATCAAGCAAATATCCTGAGTCGGTGAACCGTAAACCGCACCACTGAAGCAAGATAAATATTCTATGCCTGAAAAACGCAGGAAAACCACCGATCTAGTAGAAAAGGAAGTGGTACAGTGTATTCAAATGCGGTCGACAGTTGGTGGAAGATTTACCTCGCTTTGGTTGACTATTAAAGCCTTATAGTGAACTTAGCATCGCTAAAGTAAACGAAATGGTGACAAAAATCGTCGTTTAAGTCTAAGATAGTCGCTGAAATTATTCTGACTTACGAATCAACTCGTGAAATTTGAAACTATTGCTTAGCACGAAACGTGTTGCTGCTCGAGTAGTGCCAAAAGACCTGGAAATACTAAATTGCTGAAGACATGCTACAAAGAGTCAATCCCGAACCTACATTCATACGACGCATTGTAACTTATTATGAGTCATTTCTATGAGTTAGATATGTAAACTATTTAACAAACTTCGGAATGGCGCCTTTTAACTGTGCCGAAACAGAAAATGGCAAGCCAAAATCGTTGAAAAGTGAAGGTGATCGTGACAGTTTTTTCGATTACACTGCTCGGAAAAATTAAACTTTTTTCGCTACCACGAACGAAAATAGGTGATTCCTATAGGTTTCGAGCTCCTGAGTTCAAATCCGTAACCCGTTTTTCTCCAGGACGTACCAGTTTCTAGGGAGGAGGGTGTGCTTCAATATCCGCCCAAAGATGCTATTCTGCACCCATAATAATTTGCACGTTATAATTTAAATATCAATATAAATTATGCAGATAAAATTGCATAACAGTTAAAGTTTAACATTTATGTGTCACTTGGTTTTCCTACTCCTCTTCTAATTACTACAGAGTGTCTTGCGTGACACATTCCAACAGAAGTCTGCCAACATATTCATACTCCATTTAACACTTTAGCGCCTCTCCATGGTAGCTATTTGCTGGTGAACCTTTACCAGTGTTCGTCATAGAGCTGCCCCAAGCTGTACATTTCAGGGAAGAAGTCCAGGTGGCAATGCAGGAAGTGTAACTTTAGGGACATATTACATCCCATGTTACGAAATGAAGTAATTATCCTGCCCATAATGTCTTTGTTATCAGGTGGCCTATGATTCCCTAGAAAGTTACTGCACACTTCTCAAAAGACCTCCCAAGCCTCACTTTCCACTTCATTAAGCTTAGAAGAAAATGTAGTATACTTAAAACGTCTCTGATTTGACGTCCGTAAAAACACCTTATTTCACCTTGGTCTCGCCGAGTCTTGGGAATAGTTTTCTGAGATGATTAAATGCTTCACCATCCCGGTTCAGAGTCTTGACGAAATCCTTTACGAGCCCTAATTTGATATGAAGGGGTGGTAAGAATATTTTCTCCTTATCCACAAGACGTTCATTAGCCACGTTCATCTCCCCTGGTACCAGTTACTCCCTTGGCGGCCATTTTGTGATGGTGTAGTGATCTTTGGCTCGACTATCCCAATGACACAAGAAACAGCAGTGGTTTGTGTAACCTCCTTGTAAACCGGTGAGGATAGCAAAAACCGTAAGTTCAGCGCAAACAGACCACTGGGACTTTTCGTACTTTATTTTCTGCAATGTGTTTCGCATGTTCTCGTATGTTTCTTTCATATGTACAGCATGAGCAATAGGGGTGGCTGCTTTTCATCGCCATTGTGTAGTAACACTGCCTCGAGACTTAACCAAGAGGAATCAACGAATTGCCTCTAATCTTCAGTCTTGTGTTCAAGTTCAGTTGTCCCATAAGCGATGGAATGTCACTGCAATATACCAAGTCACCATCCTTTGCAAAATTAGGAACTAGGCTTACCTCTTTTTTCCTATACATCGATATATTCACATCTTGGTTTAGTAGATTCCATTGTTGAAGTCGTGATGCAAGCAACAGGGCCTTAGACTTGGGGAGGTTTAAGTCTCTGATCAAATCATTCAGCTCTTCCTGACTTATCACTTTTTTAAGCGACTTTTAATTAAAACCACCAAAAACTATTGTTGTATTGTTATAGAAGCAAAGGAAAGCAATAATCATTATAAAAATTTAATACAAATACGTCATTTTAAGCAGTATAACGATCACTACCAATGTGTTTGGTATCTCTGAAACGATTTAAAATAACAGTTGTAAATGGCGTTATAAGCATTTAAGTCTTTTGGAAGACATGATGAGACGTGATATGTCAGCGCGTTTTCGAAGTAAAGTCTTTAGAAACATTTAAATTTTACATTTCTTATAAATTTCTTCCTTCATTCATTCGAAATATACTATATCATGATCATAGTATTTGACGCTAAGATACAGGTGATGCGCATTGCACTATCCATGACATTTGAATTATTAGAGATCTCCAAAATGTTGATGTTAGTGATACTGTGTTGTCCTTTGACACACCAAATAATGTATGAGCTATTGTGGTTTTGTTAAATAACTAAATTAGAAATATGTAATACCTTACGTAGCACAATTTGAGAAAATACAACTTTGTTTTGCTTTAGCAACATTGCTTGTTTATCTAGTGGTATTGCAGGGTATCTAGAAAAATTTTCCAACTTGGTACAAAATTTCAGCATTTTTAATATATAAAAACTAACTCTATGGCCTATGGAACCCGGAGGTTCAATGCCGCGTTCACAAAAGCTCTCCACTGACTTCTATCCTTAGCTAACTGCATCCAGTTTCTACTTTGTATTCCAATCTCTGCGAGATCCATCTTAATATTGTCCTCCCATCTGCGCCTAGGTCTTCCTAATGGTCGTTTTCCGATTGGTCTTCCAGTCAAGACTTTGAAAGCGTTTCTACTTTCTTCCATTCTAGCTACATGACCCGCCCACCTTAGACTTCCTCTTAGACTTCACGACCCTAACAATGTTGGGTAAACCATATAAATTATGTAGTTCCTCGTTATGAAGTTTCCGCCATTCCCCATTCCCGTTCCTCTTGGGTCCGAATATTCGTCTCAGGATCTTGTTTTCAAATACTTCAGTCTATGTTCTTCCCTCAGAGGGACCATAGGTACACACTGGATAAAATGGGCTTCAATCCTACTTCCTTTACACTGGATAAAGCGGTATATTTAGCCCCTCCCTTGATCATATACTGGATTCGTGGCTGTATATATATATATATATATATATATATATATATATATATATATATATATATATATATAGAGAGAGAGAGAGAGAGAGAGAGAGAGAGAGAGGAGGGGATGGCACATTTTAATCTTTCCACGAAGTTATCTCGAAAACGATTGAACATAAATGAACCGAACAAAAACTCGAATAGGAAATGCCATGGGGCACACCGAACGGTGTTGTTGCGATGCCTCCCAGACCCGCCCTTCATGGGATCCCAGGACCAAACTTTAAAATTTTAAATGGAAACATGGGGCGAGTAATACCTCGTTCCATAGATCTTTAAAAAGTAAAAAGCGTTGTGGCAAAAGATTTTTCATATCGGCCACCGTATTCAAGATGGCCGCCAAGACGTGGTGCCTATATCTGATAAAACGTCCAGTACCACTAACATGAAAGCAGTTGGAGATAAGCGTACAGTCAAAAAATGAAACAGGAAAGGCATGGGGCGCGTCTAGTAATGTTCTCGCAGTGCTCCCAGGGCTGCCTTTCAAGGGTGCCAAACTTAAAATTTTAAACCGAAATAGTGATACGTCTTTGGATAAATCTTGAAATACTAAACAGTGTTGTGGCAAAAGATTTTCCATATGGGTCACCGTTTTCAAAATGACCGCCAAGACATGGTGCCTGTATCAGTTAAAACGTCCAGTACCACTAGACCCCTAATATGAAAATAGTTGGAGATAAACGAACAGAATAAAACTCGTATAGGAAAGCACAAAGGGTATTTATCGTTCCACAGCTCAAGTTAAATGCAACGGAGAAAAAGATTATTAAAGTATAATTGACATGATGTAAAACAGGAAATGATAGAAAATTATCTTTCCGATCTCTGTCCGTAAGTAGGTGAAGCGGGAATGAATGGTAAAATCTCAAATGAGAACCTCACTTTTATTTGCAATAGATATGGTTTGTCGGAAGCACTTGTGTGTACAAATGACTGGTACTATAATGAATAAAAATAAAGTGAAATAAGGTGAATAAAAATAAGGTGAAATTCAAGTTTAACATTTTGCCCGCCCCTGATAATTTAACGCAATGCGTGCAAGATTTTTGGGACATATCTGCATCAGTATGTACCGTTTCGTTACTAAGGATCACAACTGAAATTACCAAGTTATTCGGAATATAACTGTGGACAACATCTCAGTGAAACTCATATTCTATCACATGCAAGAAGACATAGAAGGAAAAGAAACGAACCAATATCATGCAGACGACTGTTGAACAAAACCAACGTTTGTAAATATTGTTCTAAAATTGCATTGTTCGACAAATTTGTTTCGCATTTCAGTTGATTCATTTTTGCTCAAACCATTGCCTGCAATCAAAATGGAAGGTACCATTTAACAAGAATTTTACATACTTTATCCCATTACAGAGACATTTATCTCTAATAAAAACACATTTCAAATAACTTTGTTTCGTAGATACAATTTGCAAAAACTAAGGCTCTCATTTGCAATTCCACCGATCCTTCCTGCTTCACTCACTTACGGAGTGATGTTAGGATAAATTTCTAGGAGTTAGATTTCTTCCTTTCCATTATGGTACTTTCACTCTAATCATCTTTTCCACTGTTGCAACATTCCCGAGCTATAGAATGATAAATACCCTCTGTAGTTTCTTATTCGAATATTTGTTTTGGTGTTTTAATATTAGTGATACTGGACGTATTATCTGATGCAGGTACCATGTCTTGGTGGTCATTTTGTAAACGGTGACCCATATGAACAATCTTTTGCAACAGAACTCTAGTTTTTAAAGATATGTCGGACGAGGTATCACTCACCCCATGTTTACATTTACAATTTTGAAGTTGCGCCCTGGCC